>NC_044035.1:169861237-171061237 GCF_901765095.1 Microcaecilia unicolor | reverse complement strand
AGCCGGTAGTGGGAGGTGGGGATAGTGCTAGGCAGACTTATACGGTCTGTGCCAGAGCCGGTGGTGGGAGGTGGGTCTGGTGGTTGGGAGGCAGGTATAATGCTGGGCAGACTTATACGGTCTGTGCCCTGAAAAAGACAGGTACAAATCAAGGTAAGGTATACACAAAATGTGGCACATATGAGTTATCTTGTTGGGCAGACTGGATGGACCGTGCAGGTCTTTTTCTGCAGTCACCTACTATGTTTTTACTATGTAAGTGATTCACCTCTACCACTCCATTCAGTGTTTTATAGACCTTGATTAAATCTCCCTTCAGCTTTCTCTTTTCTAAGATAGCCCTAGGGCAGTGATGGCGAACCTTTCAGAGACAGAGTGCCCAAACAGCAACCCAAAATCGAATTATTTATCACAAAGTGCTGGTACTCATTATGGGCGGGGTCACCACATATGACTCCACCCCCTATGATAGCCACACCCCTTACACCAGCCATGGCGCATATAAACAGACATCATTGAAAATATATTAGTATAGGAGAAAAAAATAACATGATTTTCTTCCATTATAAATCATTTCTGTAAGCTGTTACAGCTCCAGTATACCCAGTGCAAAATAAGACAGCAGATGTAAATTCTCAAATTCGACATATTCCAAACACTAAAATGAAAATAAAATGATTTTTCCTACCTTTGTTGTCTGGTGATTTTGTTTTTCTATCCATATTGGTTCTAGTCGCTGATTCTGCTGCTCTCTATCTGTTGTCTTAACTCCGTTACCACGGCTTCCTTTCCATTTATTTCTTTACTTTCCTCCTTTCTTCTTCATTTCTTGCCCTCCATCCATGTCCAGCAACCCTTCTCTCCCCTCCAGCCACAAATGTCCAGCCACCCTCCTCTCTCCCCCCTGCCCTCCCAGCACCCGGCAGCACCCAACACCAGGCCTCCCTCCCACCCAGCACCCACCATCAGGCTTCCTTCCCACCCAGCTCCCAACATCAGGCCGCCCTCCCTCCAACCAAACAAACAAGCAAGCAACCATCAACCCGCCCATCCTCCCTCCCTCCCTCCCAGCACCAGGAACCCCCTCTTCTCCTCTTAAATTTTAAAAGCGTACCTCCTCAGAGTTCATTCAGGCGGCGTGCGGTGGCAGCGGCAGCGAAACGCGTGTTCTTCGCTCGGTGCGCCTTCTCTTCTGTCCCTCAAGCTGAGCTTGAGATACAGAAAGGAAGGCGCGCCAAGCGAAGAACACGCGCTTCGCTGCCACTGCCGACGCACGCCGCCTGAATGAACTCTGAGGAGGTACGCTTTTAAAATTTAAGAGAAGGGGGGATTCCTGGTGCTGGGAGGGAGGGAGGACGGGCGGGGCGGGTTGATGGTTGCTTTGGTTGGAGGGAGGGTGGGAGGCAGGCCTGGTGCTGGGAGGGAGGGAGAGTGGGTGGACCAGCGATGGCGCGCGTGCCAAGGGAGAGGGCTCTGTGTGCCCTCTCTGGCACGCGTGCCATAGGTTCGCCATCACTGCCCTAGGCTCTCTATCCTTCTTAATAGGGAAGTTGTCCCATCCCAAAACAAAAAAAATTAAATTAACTTAATTTCAGGTGGAAAAAATGTTCAAACTAATCTTGTTTCTTGTTCTACAAGAAATCTCAACTATTTTACCTGCCTACATCCAGATAAATGGAGTAGCAGCATGTCATTCACTGTGTTTTACTTCAGTGGTAACATAGTAACATAGTAGATGACGGCAGAAAAAGACCTGCACAGTCCATCCAGTCTGCCCAACAAGATAAACTCATATGTGCTACTTTTTGTGTATACCTTACCTTGATTTGTACCTGTCCTTTTCAGGGCACAGACCATATAAGTCTGCCCAGCACTATCCCTGCCTCCAAACCACCAGCCCCGCCTGCCACCACTGGTTCTGGCACAGACCGTATAAATCTTCCCAGCACCATCCCCGCCTCCCGCCACTGGCTCTGCCACCCAAGTAAGAGACAAGTAAGTGGTACTATTGCTAAAATTAGGGGAGAGGGGGATCAGGTTTTTCTGCAGGATGGGGAGATTAGGGATCAATTTGTCCAGTATTATACAGCTTTATACTCAAAAGAGACTAGTGGGTCCAGTATAGAGAGACAGAACTATCTGGAGCGAGTGGATCTTCCAAAATTAACGGAAGAACAAAGGGGACATATGGAGCAGCCTATCTCTGTGGATGAGATACAGGGAGTAATAAGGGGGCTGAAAGGGGGTAAAGCACCGGGAATGGATGGCTACACAGCCAAGTTCTACAAGGTGCTGGGTAGGGAATTGGGACCCCAGCTGCAAAGGGTCGGAAATTAATGTTTTAAAAGCAGGGAACTACCACCAAGCGTGCAGGTAGCGGGCATATCAGTGATCCTAAAGCCAGGGCGAGATTCGACTACCTGCGGCTCGTATAGACCTATATCCTTAATGTTGATGCAAAAATATTAGCAAACGTCATGGCCAAAAGGCTAAAGAAGATCTTACTCCATTTAATCCACATAGATCAATCGGGCTTCATTTCCCAGAGACAGGTTGCTGATAACATTAGGAGATCACTTCATATCACATGGGGAGCACAACAGAAAGGGGAGGCATTTGCTTTACTAACTATGGATGCAGAAAAAGCATTCGACAGGGTAGTGTTTCCAACAGTGGCAATCCAGGTCACAAATACCACATTCATATCAAATGAGTGTGGGTCTGGTTCATCTAAGGGGGGGAGGAGAAATGACCATGATACGAGGATTGGGAAGATCCAGGAAATTAAACGCCGGTGAATCAGACGTCCATAATGAGCAAATGGTTGAACCTATATTAAAAAAAAAAAAAAAAAAAAATTATTACTGACCGGAGCGAGCTACCATAGCTGGTGTATAGCTATATTCGGAACTTAACCAGCTATGAGACACCACAAATATAGGGCTGGGGTATGTAGCCCTATTTATGCAGTGACCTTGGTCACCCCTCCTCTCCCCCACCAGAACACCCAGAAAATAGCTAGTTTTTGTTTTAAGTATTAACCGGTCATTTTCAACAGCACTCTCCCTTCCGTTCTATTTTAGATCTAAAAAGCTGTCCATCGCGCTCTTGAGTCACAAGTTTTCGTATGGAGACTCTTCGGTCAGTCATAGTGGCAGTTCGGTGAGGAGAGTAGTTAACGGCCTTGGATATGACAGGGGCTTATTTACATATTCCTATTCAGCAGGCTCACCGCAGATTCTTGCGCTTTGTGATTCTAGTTCGACATTACCAGTTTCGCGCCCTGCTCTTTGATCTCGCAGCAGCTCCGCACACTTTCACCAAAGTTATGGTCATAGTAGCAGCAGCGCTCAACAAACAAGGGATCCTCGTTTCATCCTTACTTAGACGACTGGTTGATTAGAGAAAGTCTTATCAGGAGAGTTGTCAGGTCACGGTCCGAGTGGTGCATTTCTTGCAGTCTCTAGGTTAGGTAGTGAATGTAGCCAAGAGTCGTTTGGTTACATTTGTCTCTGGAGTATTTGGGAGTCACCTTCGACACGGCGCGGGGTCAAGTCTTTTCTCCCACAAGGCAGGATTCTAAAGCTTCGGTATCAGATGCTGGATTTACTTTACCAAAAGGTTCCGTCGGCGTGACAGTATCTTCAGGTCCTCGGTTCTATGGCAGCCACTATAAAGGTGGTGCCCTGGGGCCAGGATTCACAGGAGGTCTCTTCAGGGGTCTCTTCTCTCCCGGTGGTCCTCTCAGAGGGATTCTCTTCTGATGAGATGGTCTCTTTGCAACCAGGAACGCATCTCTCTCTTTCGGTGGGTGCGGATGTCGAATCTCACCAAGGGAATGCCATTGGAATCTCCTCAGTGGGTAGCCTTCACGACGGATGCCAGTCTGTGGGGCTGGGGAGCTCATGGTCTCGACAAATGGACCTAGGGCCTCTGGTCATCGCTGGGAGCAACTCAATCCATCAATTTCTTGGAGACCAGGGCGATTCCGCTCGCTCTGCAGCACTTCAGTCCTCTCCTAGTGGGCTAACCGGTCCGAGTTTCTCTCAGACAACGCCTCGGCAGTAGCCTATATCAACCACCAGGGGGAAACAAGATGCCTTTTCTTGTATCGAGAGGCGGAGAGTCTTCGGTATGGACAGAAGTTCATCTCACTGCCATATCAGCCTCGCATGTAGCAGGAGTCGACAATTTTCAATTGGAATTTTTCTGTTGTCACACGCTTGATCCAGGCGTATGGTTTCTCAGTAATCCAGCGTTTCAGTTGATAGTACGTCATTGGGGCACTCCAGTTTTTGATCTGTTCGCCTCCAGTCTCAACTCTAACGTTCCTCGCTTCTTCAGTCGCCGAAGAGATGCAAGAGCGGAAGGGGTAGATGCCCTCTTGCAGAGGTTGTCCTCCGAACTTCTTTATGCGTTCCCTATGTGGCCTCTATTAGGTTGTTTCCTACAGAGGATAGAAAAACATGGGGGACCAGTAATTCTGGTGGCTCCAGTTTGGCCTTGACGCCCTCAGCCGCTGAACGTGATGTCTCCTCTTCGACTTCTGGTACACAAGTCCTTACTGATTCAGGGACCGGTTTTCCCATCCAGACCCGGCTCGATGTTTGGCTACGGCTTGCTCTTCAACAAGCCCGTTAGCTAAGAGGGTTTTTTTCAGCTCAGATGTTTGCACCATGCTTCGGTCTTGTCGTCCCTCCAGCTCTCTCTGCTATATTCGCGCCTGGGAAATTTTTGAGGCTTGGTGTGCAGATGCTGGGATTGCTCCTTTTCAAGTTTCCGTGGCTCAGATGTTAGATTTTCTGCAGTGAGGATTTGATAAAGAACTGTCTTTTTCTTCACTTGAAGTGCAGACGGCAGCTTTGTCCTGTTTCAGAGGTCTGATTCGAGGTAAGTCGGTGGCTAGTCTTCCCGAGGTCACCTGTTTCTTAACAGGAGTTAGCCTTCTTCGGCCACTGGTCAGATTGATCTTTCCATCTTGGGACCTTAATCTGGTGCTTTTGACTCTCACGGGGCTTCCATTTGAACCATTGCAAACTTGTTCTCTGACGGACTTGACCCTAAACAGCAGGTCTCCTTTTCTACAGAGCGAGTGGTCCTTCGTTCAGTTCATTCTTTTTTGCCTAAAGTACTCTCTCGTTTTCATCTGCCCCGGTCGGTTTTTTCTTCCTCTTCTGGGGTCGGTCTCAGGTACGCACGAGCAGAAGAAATTGTGTACTTTGGTTAAACGGTGTCTCGCAGTCACTGACGATTTTCGCCGCTCGGATCGTCTTTCTTCTTTTTGCTGCTCACCATAAGGGTTTGTCAGCTTGTAAGCCCAAGTTCTCTAGGTGGATTAAAGACATGATAGCGTCAGCCTACTTCTGGGCAGACAAGGCAGTCCCGGAGGCTGTTAAAGCTCATTCTACTAGAGAGCAGGCAGCGTCATGGGCGGACTGTTCTTTGGTGCCTCCTGCAGAGATATATATGGGGTGGCGGCATGCTCCTTTCTCCATTCTTTTTTCTAAACATTACAGACTTGATGTTCATTGTCGGCAGGAGGCGGTATTTGCATCGTGGGTACTCACTGCGGGCTTCCTGGGGTCCCACCTGTAGGACTACTGCTTTGTTACGTCCCATCAGTCCAGTCCTGGGCCGGTCCGGAGGGATGCTAAGGAAGGAGAAATTAGACCTTACCTGCTAATTTGCTTTCCTTTAATCCCTCCGGACCTGCCCAGGCCCCTCCCATATTCTTTCTTTCTGTCTGTTCAGATTTCCTGTGTTCAGATGCCCAATCCTTTACAGAGCTGTTTTTGCCAGTTATCACGTACTAGAAATGCATAAGCTATTTTCCAAATTATCACTTAGAGATGAGTAAATAAATTTGTAAATACTTTGCCTATCCATATGTATACGAAAAGGCCATACCGCTGCTCTGGTGAGAGTTGCTGGTGAGCCGTTGAAAAGGCCATACCGCTGCTCTGGTGAGTTGCCGGTGAGCCGTTGAAGCACGTTTTCTATGGTGCTTTCTGGCTGCTTGAATTCCTCGGGGCATAGTGTTAGGTCTTCCTTCTTTTTTCTGCTTTGTTAAATACTGAGGCTAGGGTCACATGACCAGGGCTCTTATTGGCTCTCTAGAGTCAGTTTTTTTTTCTCAGTCTCCACCTGCTGGAAGGCGAGCACAACCCATCAGTCCAGTCCTGGGCCAGTCCGGAGGGATTAAAGGAAAGCAAATTAGCAGGTAAGGTCTAATTTCTCCTTCCCAAACGAGGCACCCCATCCAGTCTGGTTTTCAGGATGTCCACAATGAATATTCATGAGAGATTTGCATGCAGTGAAGGCAGTGCATTCAAATTTCTCATTGATATTCATTATGGATAAAAACCTGACTGGGAGTGCTCCCAGGGCCAGGTTTGGGAATCGCTGATCTAACAGTTTAAGGCTAGCAGTAGCTAAGAACTCTGTTCAGATGGCTAATAGTGCATCTCAAAGCTATGGAAGAGCAGGAGTGCAGCTGACATCACCTTCATTCAACCTTCATCTAAGATATATGCAAAATGGCAACATGGTCTTTAGCCCTCATCTTTACATCATACTAGTATCTAAAGTCCAGGAGGGAGTTCTGTTCTTTTGGGCAGTCCATTATGCAAGTTTTATTCAACCATCACCCAGCTTCCCCCATACTAGTTGGTGCTGGGTTTCCACTGAAGGATTCTATTCAGGATACAGGCCAATTGTTTTGTTTTATATATCTTTTTTAATTCATCACCACTTGTAAAAGATATATGCAGAATCATAGCCAACATAAATTTTATCATGAGGAATGTTTGTTTATGGTTTTATTGAATACATTTTACAGCTAATAAAACATTTTTCATATTTGCTTTCCGTTTCGTGTCTCTCCTCTTTCTATGTGAGTTTCCATTGTTAGAACTCAAAATAACTTTTTAAAACCCTCAACTTTGGCATTCCTTGACTTGTGTAGATGGATTATCCTGCCTGTTTAAAAAAAAAAAAAAAAGAAATATCCCTTATCTACTTGTAATGGGATCTCTGTAGAAAGGATATATTAGACATACATACCAATTTTTCTTTCTAGGAAGTTGCCTTCACAGAGTTTACCCCAGTCTATTACCTTAGCAGTCAACTACATAGTAGACCTGTGCATGCATATGGACTGTGGGGTTTTCCCTTTCTGACCTTAGGAAGGAATTTCCACTCTGGTGCTTGTCTATAAGAGAACCCTTGCTTTAATCAGTGAATACAAAATCGATAATTGTCTATTGAATAATGAGTCTCCATTAGAGAGGAAGTTACCTGATAGGGGTAGCTGTTGAGGTCATTGTGTGCCGCAGTCTGGTTGGGTTTTCACGTTATACTGAATAAGCATCCTCTTCCTCCATTGTATGCAGATGCATCTCAAACATGTTTGCTGCAGATGTCCTGAAAATCTGACTAATTTGTATTCAAGGGCGAGGAGTTGCCTTTCCCTGGTCTAGGAATGGAATGGAAGAATTCTATTGTGTTTGTCCTCTTCTTGGAAAGAATTTATTGCTAATGTAAGAGACTAATTTGCTCAGTTAACTATTTTTGTGCTTTTCAGATTGACCCTCTAGCTGCAATGGCATCACTCAGTATTGGTAGCTCAGCTGTTCCTCATACTCAGAGTATGCCTGCCTTCCCTCCCAACTTGGGCTCTGCTTTCAGTACTCCTCAATCACCAGCAAAAGCTTTTCCTCCTCTCTCTACACCAAACCAGATGACTGCTTTCAGTGGCATTGGAGGACTCTCCTCTCAGCTTCCAGGTATTTTAGTTCTACATGTTTGGTTAAGAAAAGGATGAAATTGAAGTACACAATTCTTGCGTGAGGAAATTCCACTATGCTTAATTGCTGTTTACAGATAGTTGTTTTATTTTTTCTACTTATGGTGTATGAATGGAGAAATTTCAATTATACTTTAACAACAAACACTGGTGAGCAGTCTGTAAATCTAGGCAAAATAGTAGCCTAGCACCATGTTTAATTCCCATAGGATCCTATTGACCTGAAAGTGGGAGGGGGAAGGCTGAAGGTTCACTTTGAGCACCTAATACCCTTGCACCGACCCTGGTTATGAATCATGCTTATTACATAGGATGCACTTTTCCAGCTTTGCTTTTCTGTTGTTAGGTGGCTCAGGCAGCTTGACAGGAATAGGAAGTGGAGGTCTTGGACTCCCTGCAGTCAACAGTGATCCATTCGGACAGAGGAAACTGAGTGCATCTGGACTCAACCAGCCTACATTCCAGCAGAGTAAGATGAAGCCTTGTAAGTGGTATTGTCTGTGACTGAAGTGTGGCTGTGGGCTTCAGTTATTTCCACTAGCAAAAGGGAGGTTAGTAGTTGTGTAACTGTGTAGTTTTAACTTTGGAAGCCATATGTCACTTTTCTTTTGTTGTGGTGTATTGCTGCCTTTAGGAAGAGATTCATCTAAGGCGGTGTATTGCTGCCTTTAGGAAGAGAAGAGATTCATCTAAGGCGGTGTATAGCAGCATTGCTTTATATAGACAACTAAAATTGTAGTAACATCTTGACAATAGTGAAATGATCAATATATCCGCATAATACACAAGTACAAAAGTGAGGCAAACTGACTTTAATCTGAGATCATTTCAGACAAGTGGGTATGTCTTCTCCTTCCAGCAAATGGAGATTGAGAATAACTAACATCATGCTATATGTATCCTGTGCAGTCCTTTATCAGTCAGTATTTCTCAGTCTCCAGCAGATGGTGGGTTAGCATCCTGTGCAGTCTGGGCTAGTCAAGTGAGACCGATTTTGGGCAATTTTTTTTAAATGTTGATTTTTTATTCTGTTCTATTTCTTTTCTATCTTTCCTGCTGGAGCTGCAGGATCTGCTGTAGCAAACCCTGTGGGCTGGGTGCGGGGGCTGTTTGGCCTCATAGACCTTGAATTCCATTTGTCTGGAATGGTTTGGTGGGATGGAGAAGGACAAATTAGTTCTTACTAATGTTCTTTCCTGGAGTCCCTCTGGACCAGCCCAGAACTGCCTTTACTGTGAAAGTAAAACTAAACAGAAGAAATTTTTAGGTGGTGTAGGAGTAAATAAGTGGTGGTCTTGTTTTGTGTGCTTGGATCTTCAGTTTTGGCTAATTTTTGGATCGGTTCAGTTTTGTTCCTGGTAAATTTTTTTTGGGTGGGGAGGGGAACTTATTGGCAATACTGAGGGACTGCTCAGGATACTTATGATGTCATGAATCAGTTCTTGGTCTCCTCTGCTGGCAGAAGAAGGCATTCCTGTTTGTTCTGGAAGGAATCAAGGAAGAGAATTAGCAGGTAAGAACTAATTTCTCCAAAGGAATAGTAAAACTATACTGATTGTAATAGTGTTAGTAATGTGCATATTAAAACAGCAGATCACAACATTCATTCAAAGTAAATGTGGTGCTTAAAACACTGAAACCACTTTATAGTTAACAGTGTCCATGTGCAGTTGGAAGTAGAGAAAGATAAGATTTGTAAGACATAGGCATCGGAATAAATACGTGGTCGGCTAGATTTATGGTAAAATATATATGTACAATTGAACAAGGTATGTGGAACTGGTCTGAAGGTGTGCCACAGACTATTATGTGTTGTTACTGGATAGTTGTCACAGCCATTAAAGGCTTAAGAGAAGAGCCAGGCTTTCTGAAAGAGGTAGTCTCAGGGAAGGTGTAGCCCCTTTTGGGAGTGAGTTTGAGGGAGCGGGCTATTCCTGAGATGGCTTACTGGTAGATGTTACTTTTTCTGATTTTTCTTTTTTCCCCCCCTTAGTTACATGCAGGTCACTTTCTAGCCCTCTGTCCATACTTGCTATTGAGTGAGTAAATAATGAAGCCATTTCACTGATGTAGTGGAACACTTTCTCTTTTAGTCAATTTTGTGTGTGTGAGATACTGATTCTTGTTTAACCCCTCCTTGATGGGTCTAAATGCCCTTTAACGTAAGAAAAGAAACTGCATGCTCTTAGTGTTTTCTAAAGTGTAATTAAAATCATCTATGGAAAACTGGAGCGTGACCAACATAATGCTAATTTGGTAGATTCCACCAGTTCCTGGATTCATCTGCTGCATACACTAACGAAGGTAAAATTATGCCTGTAGCTGCTAATTTTCTTTCCTTTAGTAGCAGCAGATGAATCCAGGATTCTGCCCTCTGTCAGCCACATGTATTTTGCCTGTCCTTGTCCTGGTCTTCAGTTTCAAAAAAAAAAAAATGAGAGAGAACAGAAACCACTTGAAGAGTCCATTGCGGTCGTGGTTTCTCTAAGTCTTAATGATGAGTTTCTGTTGTGTTTGGTTGGTGAGGAAGGCTTCCTGGTTTCTTGTCTGATTCTGCTTGGTGATGAGAGAGATACTGAAGTGAAGGAGGAGCTGACCGTCTGGTATCACTGCCTTCAGTTTAATCTCTATCTCCACCTGCTGGTAGATTGACACAACCCACCAGTTCCTGGATGATTCTTCTGCTACTAAAGGAAGGAAAATTATACGCAGGTAACTTCCCTGTCTATGCTTCTTTAATATGTCTGTACATATCTATTTCATTTAAAATAACATCACTCTATATTTGTTCCTTCACCGGAGGAGGCTTTCGCCCCACGGCGCTATGTAAGCCACATTGAGCCTGCACATAGGTGGGAGAATGTGGGGTACAAATGTAACAAACAATTTTACCTTAAACATCACTAAGCTAACTACTTTTACCACGTTCTCTGGCAACAAATTCCTGAATTTAATTACATAGTAACACAGTAGATGACGGCAGAAAAAGACCTGCATGGTCCATCCAATCTGCCCAACAAGATAAACTCATATGTGCTACTTTTTGTGTATACCTTACCTTGTATCTGTCATTTTCAGGGCACAGACCGTAGAAGTCTGCCCAGCACTAGTCCCACCACCCAATCTCGGCTAAGCTTCTGAGGATCCCTTCCTTCTGAACAGGATTCCTTTGTTTATCCCATGCATGTTTGAATTCCATTACCGTTTTCATCTCCACCACCTCCCGCGGGAGGTCATTCCAAGTATCCACCACTCTCTCTGTAAAAATAAAATACTTCCTGACATTTTTCTTGAGTCTGCCCCCCTTCAATCTCATTTCATGTCCTCTAGTTCTGCCTTCCCATCTCCGGAAAAGGTTCGTTTGCGGACTAATACCTTTCAAATATTTGAACGTCTGTATCATATCACCCCGTGTCTCCTTTCCTCTAGGGTATACATGTTCAGGTCAGCAAGTCTCTCCTCATACGTCTTGTAATGCAAATCCCATACCATTCTTGTAGCTTTTTTTTGCACTGCTTCAATTCTTTTTACATCCTTAGCAAGATATGACCTCCAAAACTGAACACAATACTCCAGGTGGGGCCTCACCAATGACTTATACAGGGGTATCAACACCACCTTTCTTCTGCTGGTCACACCTCTCTCTATACAGCCTAGCAACCTTCTGGCTACAGCCACCGCCTTGTCACTCTTTTTTGTCGCCTGCAGATTCTCAGATACTATCACCCCAAGATCCATCTTCCCGTCCGTACATATCAGACTCTCACCGCCTAACACATACGTCTCTCGTGGATTTCTACTCCCTAAGTGCATCACTTTGCATTTCTTTGCATTGAATTTTAGTTGCCAAACTTTAGACCATTCTTCTAGCTTCCGCAGATCCTTTTTCATGTTTCCACTCCCGCCCGGGTGTCCACTCTTACAAATCTAGTATTATCTGCAAATAGGCAAACTTTACCTTCTAACCCTACAGCAATGTCACTCACAAATATATTGAACAGAATCGGCCCCAGCACCGATCCCTGAGGCTCTCCAATACTCATGTTTCCCTCATCCGAGCGAATTCCATTAACCACCACCCTCTGGAGTCTGTCCGTCAACCAGTTCCTAATCCAGTTCACCACTTCGGGTCCCATCTTCAGCCTGTCCAGTTTATTTAAGAGCCTCCTGTGGGGAACCGTGCCAAAAGCTTTGCTGAAATCTAAGTAGATTACGTCTATAGCACGTCCATGCTTCAGTTCTCCGGTCACCCAATCAAAGAATTCAATGAGATTCATTTGGCACGATTTCTCTTTGGTAAAACCATGTTGTCTCGGATCTTGCAACTTATTGGCTTCCAGGAAATTCACTATCCTTTCCAATAACCGAAGTGAGGCTTACCGGCCTGTAGTTTCCAGCTTCTTCCCTATCACCACTTTTGTGAAGAGGGACCACATATGCCGTTCTCCAATCCCTCGGAACCTCTCCCGTCTCCAAGGATTTATTAAACAAATCAAGAGGACCTGCCAGGACCTCTCTGCGCTCCCTCAATATCCTGGGGTGGATCCCGTCCGGTCCCATGGCTTTGTCCATCTTTAGATTTTCAAGTTGTTCATACACACATTCTTCCGTGAACGGTGCTATATCCAGTCCATTCTCAAATGTACTTTGCCAGTCCATGGTCCTTCTCCAGGATTTTCTTCTGTGAAAACAGAACAAAGTATCTTTTTAGCAAATTTGCTTTTTCTTCATCTTTATCTACATAGCGTTTCGCTGTATCTTTTAGTCTCACAATTCCCTTTTTAGTCATTCTCCTTTCACTAATATACCTGAAGAAATTTTTGTCACCCCTCCTTACATTTCTAGCCATTTGTTCTTCCGCTTGCGCTTTCGCCAGACGTATCTTTCCCTTGGCTTTTTTGTTTCATCAGGTATTCCTCCCTGTGTTCCTCCTCTTGAGTTTTTCTGTATTTCAGGAACGCCAACTCTTTAGCCTTTTTTTCTCAGCCACTTGCTTGGAGAACCATGTCTGTTTCCTTTTTCTCTTGCTTTTATGTACTGTCCTTACATAAAGGTTTGTGGCCATATTTATAGCTTCTTTCAGCCTGGACCACTGTCCTTCCACTTCTCATACGTCCTCCCAGCCCATCAGCTCCTTCCTCAGGTATTCCCCCATTTTACTAAAGTCAGCACCCTTGAAATCCAGGACTTGGAGTTTTGAGTGGCCGTCCTCCACTTCAGCTGTCTTATCAAACCAAATCATTTGATGGTCACTGCTGCCCAGGTGGGCACCCCCTCAGACATTTGACACACTCCCCATTTGTGAGCACCAGATCCAGCATCGCTCCCTCCCTCGTGGGTTCCATCATCATTTGAGCAGAGCACTTTGAAAAGCATCCACGATCTCTCTACTTCTTTCCGATTCTGCAGATGGAACCTTCCAATCTACATCCGGCAGATTGTAATCTCCCACCAATAGCACCTCTCTACTACTACTATTTAGCATTTCTATAGCGCTACAAGGCATACGCAGCGCTGCACAAACATAGAAGAAAGACAGTCCCTGCTCAAAGCGCTTACAATCTAATAGACAAAAAATAAATAAAGTAAGCAAATCAAATCAATTAATGTGAACGGGAAGGAAGAGAGGAGGGTAGGTGGAGGCGAGTGGTTACAAGTGGTTACGAGTCAAAAGCAATGTTAGAGGTGGGCTTTCAGTCTAGATTTAAAGGTGGCCAAGGATGGGGCAAGACGTAGGGGCTCAGGAAGTTTATTCCAGGCGTAGGGTGCAGCGAGACAGAAGGCGCGAAGTCTGGAGTTGGCAGTAGTGGAGAAGGGAACAGATAAGAAGGATTTATCCATGGAGCGGAGTGCACGGGAAGGGGTGTAGGGAAGGACGAGTGTGGAGAGATACTGGGGAGCAGCAGAGTGAATACATTTATAGGTTAGTAGAAGAAGTTTGAACAGGATGCGAAAACGGATAAGGAGCCAGTGAAGGGTCTTGAGGAGAGGGGTAGTATGAGTAAAGCGACCCTGGCGGAAGATGAGACGGGCAGCAGAGTTTTGAACCGACTGGAGAGGGGAGAGGTGCCTAAGTGGGAGGCCAGCAAGAAGCAGATTGCAGTAGTCTAAACGAGAGGTGACAAGGGTGTGGATGAGGGTTTTGGTAGAGTGCTCGGAAAGAAAGGGGCGGATTTTACGGATGTTGTAAAGAAAGAAACGACAGGTTTTGGCGGTCTGCTGGATATGAGCAGAGAAGGAGAGTCAAAGATGACCCCAAGGTTTCGAGCTGAGACATGGAGAATGAGAGAGCCATCAACAGAAATAGAAAACAGGGGGAGCGGGGAGGTGGGTTTGGGGGGGAAAATGAGAAGCTCGGTTTTGGTCATATTTAATTTCAGGTGGCGTTGAGACATCCAGGCAGCAATGTCAGACAAGCACGCTGAAACTTTGGTTTGGATGCAAGGTGAGATATCAGGGATAGAAAGGTAGATTTGGGAGTCATCAGCATAGAGATGGTAGGAAAAGCCATGGGATGAGATTAATGAACCAAGGGAAGAAGTGTAGATAGAAAAGAGGAGGGGACCAAGAACAGAACCCTGAGGTACGCCGACAGGCAGAGGGATAGAAGTAGAAGAGGATCCACCAGAGTGAACACTAAAGGTGCGGAGGGAGAGGTAGGAAGAGAACCAGGAAAGGACAGAGCCCTGGAATCCAAGTGAGGACAGGGTATCGAGAAGTATGCTGTGATCGACAGTGTCAAAAGCAGCGGAAAGATCAAGATGAATGAGGATGGAATATTGACCTCTGGATTTAGCCAGTAATAGGTCATTGGAGACTTTAGTAAGCGCAGTTTCGGTTGAGTGGAGAGGGCGAAAACCAGATTGTAATGGGTCAAGAATAGCATGTGAGAAGAGAAAATCAAGGCAGCGGCGGTGAACAGCACACTCAAGTAATTTGGAGAGAAAAGGAAGGAGGGAGATGGGTCGGTAATTAGAGGGACAAGTAGGGTCAAGTGAAGGCTTCTTAAGGAGAGGTGTGACCACAGCATGTTTAAAGGCAGCAGGGACAGTCGCAGTGGAAAGTGAGAGGTTGAGAATGTGACAGATAAAAGGAATAAGAGTAGGAGAGATGGCATTAAGAAGGTGGGTGGGAATGGGATCAGAGGAACAGGTGGTACATTTTGAGGAAGAAAGGAGAAGTGTAGTTTCCTCAATAGTAACTTCAGGAAAGGAGGAAAGGGAATGAGGGGAAGGAGAGAGAGGGGAACGGACTAGTGGAGGGAGAGCTGGTGAGGTAGAGAAAGCAAGGTTTATCTTTTGAACCTTGTTGTGAAAGAATTCAGCAAGGGTCTGAGGAGATAATGAAGGGGGAGTTGGGGGAGGGGGCACCTTGAGGAGAGAGTTCAATGTGGTGAAGAGAAGTCGAGGATTAGAGCCAAGAGAGTTGGTCAGTTGGATATAATAATCCTGTTTGGCACGTAAAAGAGCAGATTGGAAGGAGGTCAGCATGAACTTAAAGTGTAAGAAATCAGCAAGGGCCCGAGATTTCCGCCAGAGGCGTTCGGCGGAGCGGGTACAGGAACGTAGGTAGCGGATATTAGAAGTCAGCCAAGGTTGGGGTTTTGTACGCCTTACAGGGCGGGTCATCAAAGGTGCAAGAGTGTCTAAGGCAGAGGATAGAGTATTGTTGTAAGAAGAAACAGCCTCGTTGACAGACGTGGATGGTGCCACAGTAGAGAGGAGGTTTGAAACATGGGAGGATAGAGATGAAGGGTCAATATCGTGAAGATTCCTAGATAAATTAGATAGGATAGGACGGGACTGGGAGGGAGGAGATTTAAGTGTGAAAGTTATAAGATGGTGATCAGAGGAGGGATGATCAGAGGCAAGGAAACTAGAAGGTGAACAGTTGGAGAAGATGAGATCAAGACAGTGACCATTTTGATGAGTGGGGGAGGTGGAGCATAGTTGGAGATTAAAGGACGACGTTAAAGTGAGTAACTTGGAAATATAAGAGTTGGAAGGATCATTAGCAGGAATATTAAAGTCACCAAGGATGAGAGAGGGGAGGAAGGATCATGGAAGAAGGCAAGCCAGGCGTCAAAGTCACTGAGAGAGGATGAAAGGGACTTACCAGGGGGACGATAAATGACCGCTATTCGAAGAGGCAGAGGAGAGAAAAGGCGGATAGATTGGACTTCAAAGGAGGAAAAACAGTGAGATTGAGGTGGAAGAAGGGGTTGAAATCTGGAGGAGGGAGAGAGAAGTAGTCCAACACCGCCCCCACGGCCAGCAGGGCGAGGAGTATGTGAAAATAGATAACCGCCATGGCACAGGGTTGCGACTGAAGCGGAGTCATCAGGGCAGAGCCAGGTTTCTGTTATGGCGAGCAGATGGAGGTGACGCGAGATAAAGAGGTCCTGGATATAGGGGAGTTTGTTACAGATAGAGCGGGCATTCCATAGGGCGCAAGAGAAGGGCAGAGAAGAGGAGGGGAGTAGAGGAATAGAGATGAGGTTAGAGAGGTCACGGTGAGATCTGTTTTCCCAACTTTTGAATATCTGCGAGGAGGTTTTATCTAATTCCTCCAATTGTGTTGGAGGTCTCTAGACAACACCCACTTGGACAGAGGTTCTATCATCTGTTTTTTAGGTGATCCATATCTCTTCTTCTTTTCCCCAGGTCCCTTGTCATTTCAGTCGCTGCGATATCATTTCTCACATATAGAGCTACTCCTCCACCTTTATGACTCTCTGTATCCTTCCTAAATACATTATAGCCTGGTTTGTTTGCATCCCATTCATGGGAACCATTGAGCCATGTCTCCGTGATTGCAACATCATCTAAGTCTGCCTCCCAACATCAGGGCTTTGAAGGTCATGAACTTTATTGCTTAGACTGCGAGCATTTGTGGCCATCGTTTTCCATCTACATTTCCTGTATGTGTTTCAACATTAGTGATTTGGGGGTGTCTTTTCTCTTTGGGTACCTTCATATCTTTTTGTTCCAACTTCATTGCTTTTTCTTCTGCCTCAGTTCTATTTTCAGGAACATCACAGTGTAATGGAGCAAAAGAATTCTGTAAGGGCAACACTTTTGAGGGCGGATGCTTGTGTGTCACATAACGAAGTCTGCCTGAGCCTACTGTGAACCATCTATTCTTAGGTGGCTTTATTCTTTGAGGCAGTGGTGAGAAGTTGGTATGATTCTGTGCAGTCCTAGAAGCTGCTTTAAGTGCATCCAATTCCTGCTTTACTGAGCTCCTGTTTTAAACTAGATAGCTGAAGACAGACAGGACTAGCCTTAAGTCTCCAGATGATTGGTCTTGAAACTAAAGCACCACAACTATTACAGAGAATAAAGTCATCCTGCTTGGTTGAAATGGATTTGAGCAGGTGTACTATGTTGGAGTTAACAGTCTGCAAGATTGCCTGTGTATGACTGAGGAGTAAAGTGGGCCTCCACCTGTCTCAAGGCCTCCTGTGCCCCCCCCCCCCTCGGGACCATCCATCGTCGGACCCCACCCTAAGGCGACGGGAGGATTTGACAGACTGAGGAGCCTGGGTGACGTGCTTCAGGCAAAGGTCAAGAAGCATCATCAGTCACCCTCAATGCATGGTGCCTGGAGCTCCGGGGCGTTAATGGATTCGGCACCTAAAAAGTGTCTGCACTGGGAGAACTGCGCTCCCTCCATACAGGAGGTGCGACTGTCTCCATCCGAGGGTCTTGCTCCTATATAGACCCTAGTTGGTTCTGCAACCTGTTCCCCCAACTTTTTCCGGTGTTCGCCCTCATTAGCACATCCGGGCTTTGCTCCCAAAGCTGCTGGATGGCTTTATGTAGCAATGTGCATCGGTATTGGGGGTGCTTGTGCCTGCCATACCTTCTGCTGTGTGGCCTCCAATGCTGGCATGTCTTGCGGCACTGGTATTGACTGCCACCCAAGCTTGGTACTCTCTTGATGTCGGTGGAGGAAGCTTCGCTGGAGTTCAGGCAGGAGCCGGTTTCTCGACACGGCTCGTCATCGAGGCAGGTTCGGTCTTGGACATCTCATAGAGAGATCCTGTCCGACACCAAGGAGGAGCACTCATGGGAATCTGAGGAAGATCCCAAATACTTTTCCTTAGATGAGTCTTATGGTATCCCATCTGAGCCTCCCCCACCACTTGAAAGGAGACTGTCTCTACCGGAGAGCCTTTCTTTCCCATATTTTATCATGGGAATGGCTGAGGCCATTTTATTTCCTTTGGAGGTGGAGGATGAGCCCAGGGCCAAGATGCTCGAGGTCTTGGACGCACAACTCCTGAGGAATCTGCGATGTCACCTCTCCACAAGGTACTCAAAGTCCTCATCAGGAACTGGGCGTCCCCTCTGTTTGTCCCTGTTGTGCCCAAGAGGATTGACACCCAGTATCAGATACACAGCGAACCTGGGTTTGTAAGGCCTCAGTTGCCTCATGGTTCTTTGTGGTGGAATCCGCTCTCAAAAGAGCCAGGAATACCAGGGACTATTCCTCGGCGCCCCCAGCCAGAGAAGCTAGAACCCTGGATTCTTTTGGGAGGAAGATGTACTAGGTTTCAATGTTGATCTCCTGTATACAGTCATACCAGCTCTTCACAAGCGTTTACTTGTTGAACTCGGTGAGACAGCAGTTAGACGTGGTCGATACACTCCCTCCGGAGCAGGCCAAGCCTTTTCACCAGTTGGTCAAGCAGCAGAAGGCGTGCCAAAAGTTCTTGTCCAGGGCCCTTACGGCACTTTTGATGTTTCTTCCAGGATCTCTGCCCAGAGTATAGCAATGCACAGACTTTCATGGTTGCGTGTTTGTGACTTGGAACATTCTGTTCAGCAGAGGTTGGCAGATGCGCCTTGCTGGGGGATAACCTTTTTGGAGAGAAGATTGAGGAGGTTGCTGACCAGATCAAGAAACACACTATCATCTCTTCTGTCTCCCTCCGGATGGCTTTTGCATCCATCTGCTCATCTAGAAGGTTTTTTGGCAAGCCATGGAGTGATCCTTACTACTAATTTTGGGGTAGGTACACTCCTGTGGCTTGTCAGTGTACTCAGGCTCAGCCCCAGCGTACTTGTTCATGTCAACAAAGTTCACCTAAGGCCCCTGCTACTCCCCAGTGAAAGCAGGGGGGGGGGGACGAGCTTAAGACTGGCTCCAGCAGAGCATAGCCGTAGTAAAAGTGTCAGTATTGGACAACTTGCCAGTCGGGGGCAGACTCAAATTTTTCCACCAAAAGTGGCCTCTTACAATCTCCGACCAGTGGGTTCTTCAAATAGTCCATCTCGGATACGCCCTCAATTAGCTCTCCAAACCTCCGAATTGCCCACTGAGAGCTCATTTTTTCAGCTCTCATAACAGGCAGGTACTTGCAAAGAAATTCTCAGCCCTTCTGAAGGCCCATGTGGTCAAACTCTTTCCACCAGGGAAGAAGGGGCAGGGATTCTATTCCAGGGTACTTCCTTGTGCAGAAAAGGACGGGGGGGGAGGGATGCATCTCATCCTAGTCCTGAGGTCCCTGAACAAATTTTGTCTGAAGTTCAGGATGGTTTCCCTGGGCACCCTTCTCCACTGGATTCAGAAAAACAACTGGTTATGCTCTCTGAACTTAAATGATACATATACTCGCATCCCGATACTTCCAGCCTACAGGAAGTATCTTTAGTTTTGGCTGGGAACACATCACTTCCAGTATCACAGTTGCCATTTGGCCTTGCATCAGATCCCAGGGTCTTCACCAAGTGTCTCTGGCTGTAGTTGCAGCATCGCTATTCAGATGAGTCATGCGTTCCTATATCTCGATGATTGGCTGGTGAAGAGCACCTAGAGGACAGTGCTCAGAAGTCCATGGGATGACTATTCGGGTGCTAGAGCACTGGGGTAGTTAAAATGAACCCTAAGTCCCATCTCCACCCTGTTAAGCGATTGGAGTTCATAGAAATCCTGCTCAACATGCAGAAGGTTCGAGCCTACCTTCTGGAGACGCGAGCAGACGTCTGTCTCACTAGCGTCCAAGGTTCATGTCTCTCAGCAGGTCACAGCTCAGCAGATGTTGAGATGTTGGGCCACATGGCTTCCACAATATTCGATAAGCCCATGGCACATCTTCACATGAGATCAGATCAATGGACCCTGGCTTCTCAGTGGTATCAGGCCACGGGGAGTCTACAAGATGTCATTCAGGTGTTCCCAGAGCTTATTCTACATGGTGGACCGTTTGGTCCAGTTTGACTCTGGGACTGCCATTCCAAATTCCTCAGCCACAGAAAGTGCTGATGACGGATGCATCTGTCCTGGGTTTGGGGAGCTCATGTAGATGGACAATTAACAGGGTACAATGTCACAATGATAGAGTGGATCAAATTAGGGGGGAGGGGGGTTGTGCTATATGGTAAAGAGGGGAGGATAACGTGATGCAGTGAGGAGCGTCGGACGTGAATGCCTGGTGCTCCTCAGGGTTCCCCCTCAATCTTCTTTAATCAGTGGCATATGTTTTACAATTGCCGAATTTGTTGCCATTAAGTTAAACTTAATCTCATATGGACAGATTTTTGACTCAATCGGCTGTGATGGAGTCTAAAGCGCCTAAAAAAGGGTAGCAGCATTGCAGACAAACCGAGACAAAATGGCGGCTCCTACTCAGCCCCGCACTTGAAATGCACTGAAGCAGTGATCACAGAACTTGAGGCGGTAATACAGGCCCTGGACTCTTGATTCCAACAGCTCTCAGAACAGACTGCAGGTGTTTTCACAGCTGTTGTCCGACCTGACCCAAAGAATGGTGAGCTTGAATGTCGAGTGTCTGATTTGGAAGATGGGACATAGACTACACTTCAGAGCTCTCACGGCTGGCAGAGCAGTTGAATGCACAGCAAGCTAAGCTGGAGGATTTAGAAAATCGCGCACGAAATAATTTACGTTTGTAGGCATTCCTGAGTCGGATCCAGGGAAAACTTATTGTGGCAGAGATCTGAACGCTGGCTTAATTCTATACTGGTGCTGCCGAGGGAGTTCGTTCCTATTTGTTGGAGCAGGCACATCGGTTGGGAGGCCCAGCAGCTGCCTTGGCCTTTCTGTCCAAACAGAGAAGGTAACTCCTCCTGCCTGCAAATTTGCTACTGCCACTCTAGCATAGCCTAAGGCTTACTGTGCCATATTGCTAAATCGGATGTCTTGCAAAGAGGTCAACTGGGATAACAAAGGCTTAGCTCATCCTGACAGGCCAGGAGAATAAGTGCTTCATCCCTTTCCAAAAGGGACCTTTGGAAAGGACTTTCCATAGGGGTGGAGTCCCTCCCTCATCTCTTTAACTCAGGCTTTCTCCTCATGGGGCAGGTATGGCTCTTGGACAACCCCTTCATGGGACTTGGTTAACCTGTAATTCTTTCTCCTTGAATGCCCACAGAGAGCTCTCACACTCCCAATTACTAGAGTGATCTTTGCTGAAAATAGCAGCTGGAAGGTTGCCAGCTTCTGCTAGGGGGGGATTCTTTTCTGCCCCAGTGAGCACTGGCAGCTCAAGCCATACTTGTGGCAACACACAGTTCTAAAATTTGGCCCACTGCTCTCACCAATGGGAAACCTGAGGTAGAGATGACCAACACTGACTCAAGCAGCTCTGGCCTTCCCTGCAATACAAAGTTAGCTCACCCACCTCCCCAGCATTCCAGAAGCAAATAAGTCTGCTATGCTGCTCCCTTGGCAGCCCCCACAAATCCGGTAGTGCCTGCCATCTAGCATGCACCTCAGCTGTACACCTCTGAAAACAATGCTTATTGTGCTTCAGATGATCCCCGCTGCCCGTGCTGCATCCAGGAAATCCCCTCAGCAGTTTCCTTAACATCTCCACATAGGCTTTTGACTGCTGTTTCTTGCTCCCATAGCATTCCATTTTATTTTTCTTTCCTGAGCTGGTTTAAAGTATTAAAAACAAAACAAAAAGGAGGAGAGAGGAAGAACATGGAAAGCGGTTGGCAAAGGGAGGGGGGGGGGGGGGGGGGGGGAGATTTCCCAAAGTATAACCAGATGGGGGCCTTGTGTGGACTTGCCATGTTATGCCAGCCCCCACCCTACCAACCTCCGCTAGTCAAGGGACCCCATGACACCAGACCAGCTATACTAAGCTAAGATCCAGAGGACAAGGCTTGGGACTAGGGAAGAAAAGAACCTCTTAAGCTCTATCAAGGCAAAGATTTGTAGATCAATCCCTGAGAGCTCATACCAGCCAAGGACTCAGCTATGGCCGCAGGCAGTGGACTACACCCCAGGAAGTGGGCTACCTCTGGATTCTGATGGCACCAGTTCAACCTACACAGTTTGCTGGAGACAGAGAAAAGCTGGTAAGTTCCAGGGCTGAGCCACTGCTTATATTGGTGATGACACTGGTAAAAGTCAGTGTTCTCTTCCTCCATATGCTGTTTGGGGGACCATAGTCCACTCATCTGGACTGGTTTAGCAGAAATCAAGGAAAGGAAACTAACATGTAAAAACAAATTTCATCTTAAAAACATCAAAAGCAAGACTGCTTTTTCAAAAACTGAAATCTTGCTTACATCAGTCTTCACTATACACTTAAGATATCAATGTTTTCCTAAAAACTACACAATCTGATTCAGTATGCAATTCTGATAGAAGCAAGCTCTTCACTACAAGTGGAGCACACAAAGCATGGGTCTGAGCCAGCTTAGCCACCCTTTCTGAAGAAACATTCAATAGGTTGGTCCTTGTTGATCAGAGCACCAATATGAGATCAGCATGAAACAGCAGTGGCTCTCAAAAACATTTTTCTGTGATCCCACCCCTGGGCTTTCATCCGTGAGCCCAGAACAGAAATAAGTGGTTAAGCAGTTCAGTTTTATCCTTATCAGCTTCTACATATTTCCCTCATTCACCCTTGAGCCTTACATGATGGAGACTGCAAATTTTTATGTGAAAGTACAATAATATTTTAATATGTTGTACTTTTGAGTATATAAAACATTACATCTGTCTTTATTATAAATAAGATGGTGTTAGATGAAAAAATTGTCAAGTTCAGCTGTGATGGGTCATGTGTGTTTTGTTTTATAAAGTAACATCCCATGGCCCAAGGGTGAATCATGGTGGGTGGGTAACAGGTAGTGGGACAGGACTTGAGAGAGTAAGCTCTAGTAGTGTTGTTTCAGTTACCTAACCCTAAAATTGACAGAAGGAATAGTTATTTTTAACTGTCTATGTAATTTTTTCTCCAAGATTTTTTTCTGAATCAGATTTGTCTGAAATGTAATCTTCAGGATGCTGTTGAAGTTGATAATGGTTGGCTTTTGTATCTCTGATAAAAGCCTGAAAGTAGCTAATTTTTCAGCTATACAGTACATGAGATGTGTGCAAGGTTGGTATTGTTGTTTTTTTTGTCCCTTCAGCTATATTTGAAAATAGTGATGGCTGATTCTGTAGGCCATAACTCTAGCACTACTTTCAGAAACTGGGCCTTTCTCTATAAGTATTAGTTAGGGAGGAGAAGAAAATGTGAGTGGTTTTTTACGCAACCAAATGAGCAATGGATCATAGCTTACCATTAATAGCCTCACTGGCATTGATGAAATATCCAGTGGATAGTTTTTTTTTTTTTCATAGAATGTAGTTCTTGTGCTGAAAGTTGTCTGCATGTTTAATGTTCAGGTAGTTCTATCTTTCATCAACTCCCTGCAAAAAACACATTCATATTTACAATCCTAATCTGCTAAAGCCTTGTAAGTAAGTTCTGATGTGACACTATGATACTTTAATTTCATTGTCCTTAGATGATGTGCCCCAAGCCCTTTTTTTCTCCCTTAGGGAAAGCAGATAATTTGCAGTTCTAATAATACTTTCAAGAAATACCCTCAGTGTAATTACCTATCCTAAAAAAAACTTTAGGAGAAAACACTTCAGATATATGGGTGCAGAAGCCAACAGAGGAGGAAATATTCTAAACCTAGTCCTATTGTAGTGCATGATGTGGGGCAGGGAGGTAATGGTGCTGGGGCCACTTATAAGGGATCATAATATGATCAGATTTGATAGCGGTTTTGGAGTACGTACACAAAATCCTTCAGGAAATGGAAGAAGGATCCGACTGAAAATAATAAGAAACAGCATAAGGAATGGCAAGTCAAATGCAAAGCACTGATAGGAAAGCAAGAGTGACTTTGAAAAAAGATTGCGTTGGAGGCAAAAACAGAGTAAAAAATTTTTTTTAGGTATACTAAAAGCAAGAAGCCATCAAAAGAATCAGTTGGCCTGCTAGATGACCGAGGGGTAAAAAAGGCACTCAGGGAAGACAAATCCATAGCAGAGAGAATTACATGAATGTTTTGCTTCGGTCTTCACCAGTGAAGATGTGGGAGAGATACCAGTCCCCGAAAAGGTAGGTGGTGACTTTGGTCCCTGGGGAACTGAGGAACTGAGTTCATTCCCACTTCAGACTCAGGCAGCTCCTTGTGACTCTGGGCAAGTCACTTAACCCTCCATTGCGCCATGTAAGCCGCATTGAGCCTGCCATGAGTGGGTAAAAGCGTGGGGTACAAATGTAAAAAAAAAAAAACAAAAAAAAACCTGATGAGTCAGAGAACTGAATGAGAATCTGTATAAACCTGGAAGATGTAATGGGGTAGTTTGACAAATTGAAGAGTAGCAAATAACCTGGGACCTGATGGTGTTCATCCAGAGTACTGATAAAATTGATAAATGAACTTGCAGAACTATATTTAGTAATAAGTAATTTATCTTTAAAATCAAGAATGGTACTGGAAGATTGGAGGGTGGCTAATGTAACGCCAATTAAAGAAAAAAAAAAAAAAAGGGTTCCAGAGGTGATCCAGGAAATTACACTGGTGACCCTGAAGTTGGTGCCAGGCAAAATGGTAGAGACTATTATTAAGAACAAAATTACAGAGCATATTCAAAAGCATGGATTAATGAGACAAAGCCAACATGGATTTAGTGAAGGGAAATCTTGCCTCACCAATCTATTATATTTCTTTGGAGGGGTGATCTGGTTGATACTGTGTATCTGGATTTCAAAAGGCACTTGGCAACATACCTCATGAAAGACTCCAGAGGAAATTAGAAAGTCAGGGATAGGGAGGTAGTGTTCTATTGTGGATAAAAACAGAGAGTAGGGTTTAAATGATCCGTATTCTCAATGGAGAAGGGTAGATAGTGGGGTTCCCCAGGGGTCTGTGCTGGGATCGCTGCTTTTTAACATATTTATAAATGATCTAGAGATGGTAGTAACTAGTGAGGTAATTAAATTTGCTGATGACACAAAGTTGTCCAAAGTTAAATCGCAAGATTATGAAAAATTACAGGAGGACCATATGAGATTGGGAGACTGGGCATCCAAATGGCAGATGACGTTTAATGTGAGCAAGTGCAAAGTGATGCATGTGGGAAAGAGGAACCCAAACTAGAGCTACTTAATGAGGCTCCACATGAGTCACCAACAAGGAAAGGGATCTAGGTGTCATCGATACTTTGAAACCCTCTGCTCAGTGTGTGGCGACGGCTAAGATAGCAAATAGAATGTTAGGTATTATTAGAAAGGAATGGAAAACAAAAATGAGTATGTTATAATGCCTTTGTATTGCTCCATGGTGCAACTGCATTTTGAATACTGAGTGCAGTTGTGGTCACTTCATCTCAAAAAAGATATAGTGGAATTAGAAAAGGTACAGAGAAGGGCGACAAAAATGATAAAGGGGATGAGACAACTTCCCTATGAGGAATGTCTAAAGTGGCTAGGGCTCTTAAGCTTAGAAAAGACAGCTGAGGGAGATACAATAAATGAGTGGAGTTGAACGGGTAGATGCAAATCACTTGTTTACTCTTTCCAAAAATACTAAGACTAGGGGGCACGCAGTGAAGCTACAAGTAAATTTAAAACGAATTGGAGAAGTTTAAGTAAACTCTGGAATTCATTGCCAGAGAATGTAGTAAAATAAGTTAGCAGGGTTTAAAAAGGTTTGGATAGCTTCCTAAAAGAAAAGACCATGAGCCATTATTAAAATGGACTTGAGGAAGATCCACTTCTTATTTCTAGGATAAGTAGCATAAAATGTGTTGTACTGTTTTGGGATCTGTGTCAGTATAGCAATATCTATGTTCTTATGTTATGCTCTTAGGTTAAAGCTGTTGATAGGCTTTTTCCTCCTAAGGTTTTTCAGGATAGTTTGTTGTTAGGATTTATTTACTGCCTTTTTGAAGGAATTTACTCAAGGCAGTGTACATCAAGAATAAGTTAAACATAAGCAAAAGACAATATAGCAATAAAAATATTCAAACAATACAAAGTATGGCATAGTATGATACATTACAATATCAACACAATATGTAATAAAACATTTTCTTAGACTGCCTAGAGTATAAGCAAAGAAAATAAAGGGATTAATTTAAAGAAAGTTGCAACTGAAGTCAGAAAAATGCTTGAACATTATCTTAGTTAGGGGTAGGAGTGGGTAATCACATCCTGCTATAGTATGTGCAGCCAGTGTCATTTAATTCTTCCATTAAAGGCCTAGTTGAAGAGCCAAGCTTTCACCTATTGTTGCAGTGGGATATTTCTTGAAATTAGTATTAGTATATACCACTATCCTCAAGATTCAGTTGTGCCTTGTAGTTCTCACAGCTGTCATCATGTCTGTAAACTGAACTCTGATTATCTGACCCATGAGAAATCTTATTTATTCTGTGCATTATGCTACATTTACATCAAACATAAAACGGTGCAGCTGATTTAATGAAGAGCTAATTCATTAATTCATATAAAAGCACTGTGCATCAAATTGGTAAAACTGGTTTTCCATCTTGAGTCCATACATCAGGCAAAAAAAAAAAAAAAAACCCCAACCCCCCTATATATGAAGTGATTTCTTCTCCAGCTGTTTTCCCTGTGTGTTTCTTTTGCTTAGTATATCTGGTCAGTTTGGTCCATAGTAAGCTGGACAAGAATGAATTTTTATTCCTCTTTAAAAAGAACAATCTACCCAATGAAAGACTTTCTCAATCCTGTCACTGAGCCCAGTATTATCTCAGTCAAGCACTTTGGTAGATCTGCTGCTTCCATTAGCATTGGTGGTTGTTGGAAGTTTCAGAATTGTTTATCGATTGTGTTTGTGAATATCTGTTGTTGTTGCTTTGTTATTCTATTAATGCTCTGTCTCCTGCTATACATCTAAATTGGGCCTTTTTGAATTTTGTTTCCATTTGTTGTGTATGATGTCAAAAGACTTCTAAAAGGCACTTTTTGCATTTTCCCTTTCAGCGGACTTTTCTCAGGTGTGGCCAGAGGCAAACCAGCACTTCAGCAAAGAAATAGATGATGAAGCAAACAGCTATTTCCAACGTATATACAATCATCCTCCCCATCCAACTATGTCAGTGGATGAGGTGAGTTCTCACTGTTACTTAAAATTGGGGACTGGGTGAACAGTTTATTTTTTTGAACTACAAATCAACTTTCAAAAAAGTAAATTTTGTTTTACTTCTAGGGATATAGAATTCATTTTTATTTATTTGTTACATTTGTACCCTGCACTTTCCCACTCATAGCAGGTTCAATGCGGCTTACATAGTAGTAGGATTACAAACTAAAGTGTAGAGAGTACAGGCTAGCTTAGCAGAGTAAAGGAGATGGAGTAATGGAGATGTGTAGGTAGGTAATATGAGGAGAAGGGGTAAGGTGGTAGGAGAAGGCGCTAGTTTTAGGCTAGATAGAGATAATCAGGGGATAAGGTCAGGGTAAGCATAGTGAAAATTGGAAGAGACGTGGTCTGAGTCATTGCCGTTGCAGGATCAGGTAATGAATAGATGGATTCGTAGAGTTAGGACGTGGCGTTTGGGTAAGCTTCCTTGAATAGATGGGTTTTCAGAGATTTTCTAATGGACTACTGTATATTCTCAAATATAACTGAAGTTTTGGTAAAAAAAAAAATACATTGCATCTGTTTATATTTGATCCTTCCCCCCACCCCCCCTTCCCTGTGGTGTCTAGCATTCCTCCCCTTTCTTCCCTTTCCTGGGTCGGCTGCCAGTGTGGGGCCTTATGTATCTGCTCATGGCCTGCCAAGTTCCACACCCTCAAAAACAACTCATGCACACAGATTATAAACTCCGTATCCATGATTGACATTTTGCCATTCTGATATTTATTTCATTTTCCTCTTCAGTTCAACTGGGAAAACTTCTTAATAAATATCGTTTTCCTTTTGGTTGCTATGCATACTGCCAACTAATTTGTGGCTGTGGGCAGGGTCAGATTAGGGCATTGGCAAACTATGCAGTTCTTTGTATCCATTTGTTTAAGGGTATCTTGTGAGGTGTGCTTAGGACTTGAGAGGCTATTAACTACCTGGCTGTCTGGATATTTTCCAGAGTTCCTAGTCTGGGGATGTACTGTTCTGAACAAGTGAGTGTTATCCCCTCCTACCAGCAGATATGAAGGTTGAGAAAACTGATCTTTTCTGGTGACCTCACCAGTATAAGCATAAGCTGCTGGTACTGGAAAGTTACAGTATTTTTCTGTACCTCTAGCAGGTGGTAAGTGGTTCAGTCTGGTGCTCCTGGTCCCTGGCGTAGGTTCCCAGCTCTGCAGGCCATAGCTGCACAGCTTAGTAGGTAGAGCCTAACAGATGCTCCCAGGTTCCGGTCCTGAACCAATCTTGGTAGAGCGTGGAATGCAGATGCTTCCCACACGCTCATTAAACTTTAATGCATGATTTCTTTCTATCATTGCTTATGTATGATATGCATTCAGAGAAATTCATATCTTCATAAACATGTTTTCATTGAAAAATTAAATTTATTTTCTTGCAAGCAGCCAGCTACAGTTCCATTATACAAATCATCCAGCAACATTGCTTATGTATTATATGCATTCAGAGAGATTCATATCTGCAATTGTACTTCCTTCATCTGTTTGGCAGTGAAAAAGCAATGCCAACCAAAAAAAAAAAAAAATCACTTAAATACTTCTCTGAGGACAATCAGTACTATTTATTCTCCGTGTGGGTAATGCGTTCCCACTTGGTTCGGTCCAGAGTTTGTAACAAGCTTTTAAGAGCTTTGTGGAGTGAGACATGCTTTTGTCGCACATGGGTGAGTGGCTGCGAGAGCTCGGTTACCGCAGTACAGTGTCAGCATTGACAGGTGTTGCACCAGCATTGGAGCATCGGTATGTATGACTGCTAGACCTGTATTTGTTGCAAACAGCGGTGTATCGAGTGAGTCTTCACCTGCCTCGATGCTGACTGCTGTACAGGGCCCCCAGGACCTTCATCGGACCAGAGGTGCCTCGATGCAGACTGCTGTACAGGCCCCCGGGACCGACCTGCATCAGACCAGAGGTGGTGTGAGGATTTGATGTCATCCTTTTCGGCATCAAGGACCCTTATGGAGACTGAGGGATATCATCTGCACCCCAACCTTCAGTCCCTGGCCCTAACAGCCTGAAGGTTGAGAGGCTAGCAATTGCTTCTGTAGGCCTTCCAGAGAGTGTCTCCCGTGTCTTGCTTCCAAGAAAGATTCCACTAAGAGATGTTAACTGTTTTAAATGGAGGAGGTTTGCTGTCTGGTGTGAGAGCAAGGCCCTAGATCCTTTCTTGCCCTGCACAGAACCTGCTTGAATGTCTTCTACACCTAACTGAGTCTGGTCTCAAGACCAACTCTGTAAGGGTTCACATCGGTGCAATTAGTGCTGTTCAGTGTGTATAGGGTAAACCCATCTGTGGACAGCCTCTAGTTCGCTTCATGAGAAGTTTGCTTTTGTCAAGCCCTCCCTGTCAAATCTCCGCCTGTGTCATGGAACCTCAAAGTCCTCACCCAGCTCATGAAGCTACTTTCGAGCCACTGGATTTTTGCCATCTGAAGTACTTGACCTGGAAGGTCATTTTCTTGGTGGCTGTTACTTCAGCTCATAGAGTCAGTGAGTTTAGGCTTTAGTGGATGCATTTTATGCTAAGTTTCATCACAACAGACTAGTCCTCCGCATGCACCCTACGTTCCTTTCAGAGGTGGTGTTGGCGTTCCATCTGAACCAGTTGATTCTTAACAACATTTTTTCTCCGACCTAATATCCATCCTGGTGAGAGCGCCTTGCACACATTGGACTGTAAATGAGCATTAGCCTATTACATGGAGTGGACCAGGTCCCACAGGCAGTCTGCCCAACTTTTTGTTCAGCTATTTCAAACAGGATGAGGGTCTCCACCGGGGAAACACACAAACAGATTGTATTTTTTCACTTATGCCCAGGTTGGGCTTACTCCGGAGGGTCATGTCAAGGCTCACAGAGTCAGAGCCATGGCTGCGTCGGTAGCCCATTTGCGTTCAGCCTCCATTGAAGAAATTTGTAAGGCTGCGATGCGGTCTTCAGTCCACACGTTCACATCTCACTAATGCTTTGAGCAGGATACCCAGCATGACAGTCTGTTTGGGCAGACAGTTTTGCAGAATCTGTTCGGGGTGTAGAATCCAACTCCACCCCCCAAAGGCCTGTTTTATTCTGTTCTAGGCTGCACTCTGTATATAGTTTCAGGTTGGTCAGTTTTGTGTCCTTGCCGTTGCGAGGCCCAATTGACCAATGTTTGTTGTTTTCGGTGAGCCTGGTTGCTAGGGATTGCCGGAGAAAATCCGCCAAAAAAGCGGAGAACTCAAACACCCCACGATAAAAAACAGAGTCACAGAAAAAGTGGGAGAGCGACCAAGGAAGCCAGAGACTGGAGGATGTGGGAACAATGAATAATTTTATTAAGAAATAGGGATTGCCCACATGTCCTCGGCAAAAGTGAAGATATGTTCCTGTAGCAGGTATTCTCCAAGGACAGCAGGCCTTATATTCTCACAACCCTCTCACCTCCAGGGCTGGTCTTAAGGCGAGGCAACCGAGGCGGCCGCATAGGGCCTCGCGCTCAGGGGGCCCCGCGCGGCGCGCCAGAGGTCGCCCCACCCCGACCTCCCGAGCCTCAGTTCTCCCTCCCTCTGACGACGCGCGGTGGCGTGGTGGGGGCGATCCGCCCCGGATGTTGGCGGGTGGGGGGGTGTCCCGCTCCCGCTGCTCCCAACTTGTCCTACCGTTAAAAAAATAATTTGGAAGCACCAGAGGCCCAGGCAGCGCCTCGTCATGTCTGCCCTGCAACTAAAAATCTCTTCTTCAACGTCGTTGGGCCTTCTCACATTGAGTCCCGCCCTCCTCTGAGGTAACTTCCAATTACCGCGAGGGCGGGCGGGACTCAATGTGAAAAGGCCCAACGACGTTGAAGAAGAGATTTTTAGTTGCAGGGCAGACACGAGGCGCTGCCTGGCCCTCCGGCGCTTCCAAATTATTTTTTTAAAGGCAGTGAGGGTGGTGGGCGGCAGGAGAAGGAGAATGGAGGTGGTAGGTGGGTCGGGGGGAGACTCAGATGGGAGAAGAAGGGTGTGTGGGGGTGGGGGTTCTCAGGTGGGGGAAGGGTGGGGAGGGGGTTCTCAAATGGGAAGGAGACTACTACTACTACTTAACATTTCTAAAGCTGAGGTGCGGAGGGGGTTCACAGATGGGAGAAGGGGGTGGGGAGGGGGTTCTTGGATGGTTGCAGGGGACGGGGGGGGAGGGGACTGGGGTTCTTGGATGGGAGAAGGGGACTGAGGTGGGGAGGGGGTTCACGGATGGGAGAAGGGGGTGGGGAGGGGGTTCTTGGATGGTTGCAGGGGACGGGTGGGGAGGGGACTGGGGTTCTTGGATGGGAGAAGGGGACTGAGGTGGGGAGGGGGTTCACGGATGGGAGAAGGGGGTGGGGAGGGGGTTCTTGGATGGTTGCAGGGGACGGGTGGGGAGGGGACTGGGGTTCTTGGATGGGAGAAGGGGACTGAGGTGGGGAGGGGGTTCACGGATGGGGGAAGGGGTGGGGAGGGGGTTCTTGGATGGTTGAAGGGGACGGGTGTGGAAGGGACTGGGGTTCTTGGATGGGAGAAGGGGACTAGGGGAGGGGGTTCTCGGATGGGAGAAGGGGACTGGCACTGGGGTCTGAGAAGGGGCCATATGGGAAATGGGGGCCATGCCTGGGGCTGGTGGGAAAATGGGGCATGCGTGGGTCAGGTGGGAGAATGGTTCTGAAAAGGGGGGCCCTAATACAAGGCATGTGGATGAAGGGGGCTGGAACAGGGGGCTGAAAAGGAGGGTAGGTGGGATAAGGGGGCTAGTACTGGGACTGGAGGCTGAAAAGGGGACAGGGAGAAGTGGCTGGGGGGCTGAAGCTCGGGACTGGTGGGAGAAAAGGTCTGGGGCTGAAATGGGGAACTGGTGGGATAGTGGGGCTGGAACTGGGGGCTGAAAAAAGGGGCGGAGAGAGGGGCAGATCCTGGATGGGGGAGCGAGAGGGAGGGCAAACCCTGGATGGATGGGAGAGGGAGGACAAATTGTGGATTGAAGGGGCAGTGAGAAAGGGCAGATAGTGGATGGAAGGGACAGAAAGGGCAGACAGTGAATGGATGGGGGAGAAAGAGAGGGCAGACAGGGGCAGATGGTGGATGGATCATGGAAGGGGCAGAGATAGAGGGCAGATGTGGATGGAAGGGGCAGGGATGGAGGAGACAGCAGAGAGGGCAGACACTGGATGGCAGAGAGAGACCGAAGACAGATGCTGGATGGAAGGAAGACAGTGAAAAGAAGATGAGGAAAGCAGAAACCAGAGACAACAAACTGTAAATAAAATATATTTAATTTTTTTTGCTTTAGGATACAGTAGTATTGTAGATGTGTTAATAAATGTTTATAATGAACATGTAAACAAGGTAATCTTTTTATTGGACTAATTTTAATACATTTTGGCTAACTTTCGGAGAACAAACCCCCCTTCCTCAGGTCAGTACTATACTGTATTGACCTGAGGAAGGATGTTTAGGCCTCTGAAAGCTAAATCTATTAGTCCAATAAAATGGTGGTATTTTATGTTCTATATTTGTTTTATATCTGTTTGTTAATTTGTAAAGTGGTGATTGGTATTTGTTAGTTTTTTTTCAAATTTACATCTGCTGTCTTTATATTTTGCACAGTACTAGGGGACATTTTCTGTTTCTGTGGTGTTGCATTGTATGCAGAGTCTGGCATCTTGGGGGTTCAGTTTAATTTTTGTCTAAATAGAAAGTTTAAATATTACTACTTATTCTATAGTGGATTAGGGTGTATCTGTGTTTGTGAAAAAGACATGGCTTTCAATTGGCATTGACTGCAGGATCGACGATCTGTACTATTCTGTCTGGTTTCGTTTTACAATAGGTGAATTGATGTTTCTAGTGCTCACTGTAGTGTTTTAAGATGTTTTCCTTTTCTTTGTGTGATTCGTAGAAATGACTGCTTATGGTATGGTAGAATTGCTCAATAGGTCCTGAGTGTTTTGTATTCTCCGAGGACAAGCAGGCTGCTTGTTCTCACGACTGGGGTGACGTCCGCGGCAGCCCCCACCAACCGGAAAAAAGCTTCGCGGGACGGTCGGCACGCAGGGCACGCCCACCGCGCATGCGCGGCCGTCTTCCCGCCCGTGCGCGACCGCTCCCGCCAGTTCCTTTTTTTCCGCGTCTGGAGAGAGTCGTGCCCCGCCGCTCTCTCTGATTCAGCCGCCGGATTTTCGATCGCGTTTACGCCGATCGTGCTTTTTCTTTGTTTATTTCGGTTTAGTTACCGTCCGGTTTCTTTTAAAAAAAAAAAAAAAAAAAGAAACCCTGCGCGTGTGGAGCACGCGCTCCCTTTTTTCCCTCGCTTCCAGCGGGGACGCTCGTTGCGGCCTAGTGGCCGCACGGTCGTTTCCTTTTCGTGGTGTGATTTCAGCCACCATTGACGACTTTGACTTCGCCGACGCGATTTTTCCGTCGATGTCCTCGAAGGTCCCGAGTGGATTTAAAAAGTGTGGTCGCTGCGGCCGGCCGATCTCGCAGACCGACACCCACGCTTGGTGCCTCCAGTGCCTCGGGCCGGAGCACAATATCAAGTCGTGTTCTCTGTGTCTCGGTCTCCGGAAACGGACTGAGGTTGCGAGGCAAGTTCTGCGGGACCGTCTTTTGGAACTTGCGCCGGCCCCTCGACGTCGACCTCGAAGGCATCGGTATCGACGCCCGGCCCTTCGGTACCGGTATCGATGCCCGAGACATCGGCACCGATGGCAGCGACCCCAGGAGAACAGGTCCCGTCGGCCCGCCGGTCCTCCGGTGAGAGTGGGGGTGAGAGGCCGCGTGGGCAGTCGGCCCCGGTCACTCCCTCAACTCGTGGGCCACGGGACCGAACCCTGTCTGACCCGGTACCTCGAGACCGAGGGGGATCGACCTCCTCCTCCTCCATGCCTTCCGGCGCCGGTGACGGGCATCGTAAGAAAGATAAGAAGCGTCGTCACCGGTCGCCCTCGGTGCATCCAGATATCGGAGAGGAGGCGACGCCGAAGCGTCATCGTCGAGAGGAGAGGTCTCCGTCGGTTGTGGAGGTACCGACGCGTCGGGGTTCCGGCACCCTCGGTGCCGTCTCCTGGCCCCCAGCAGCTTCTGGCGCCGACACCCCTACCGGCCCCACCGCCTTTCCCGGCAGCGGGCCTGGACGAGTGCCTCAGAGCCATCCTTCCGGGGATCCTGGAAGGGCTGATGCGCCAGGCTGTGCCGGCGCCGGGGGTGCTTGCGCCCTCGGCGCCGATAACTGTGGCGCCGGCGAGCTCTAGCCCGGCGCCGGGGCCGTCGACACTGCCGCCGCTTGCGGTGCCGGTCTCGACCGCCACGCAGGTGGAGTCCCCGTCGACGTCGATGGAGGGAGCTCCGTCCCCGCCGGCGCGGGAGTCCACCGCTCGACGACACCGAGACCTTGGTGCCTCGACGTCGAGCCGGGCCCGGTTCAGGACTCAGCTACATGAGCTTATGTCCGACACCGAGGATGAGGACTCGTGGGGGGAAGAGGAGGACCCTAGATATTTCTCCTCAGAGGAGTCTACGGGCCTTCCCTCGGACCCCACGCCTTCACCGGAGAGGAAACTCTCACCTCCTGAGAGTCTCTCCTTTGCCTCCTTTGTGCGGGATATGTCTATTAGCATTCTCTTCCCCGTGGTCTCTGTGGAAGAGCCGAGGGCCGAGATGATCGAGGTCCTCGACTATCCATCACCACCTAGAGAGTCCTCCACGGTGCCGCTGCACAGTGTCCTTAAGGAGACGCTGCTTCGGAACTGGGTGCGACCATTAACTAACCCCACCATTCCCAAGAAAGCAGAGTCCCAGTACAGGATCCACTCCGACCCAGAGCTAATGCGGCCACAATTGCCCCATGACTCAGCGGTCGTGGATTCTGCTCTCAAGAGGGCACGGAGTTCGAGGGATACCGCCTCGGCGCCCCCGGGGCGGGAGTCTCGCACTCTGGACTCGTTTGGGAGGAAGGCCTACCAATCCTCCATGCTCGTGACCCGCATCCAATCATACCTGCTCTATATGAGCATTCACATGCGGACCTATGTGCAGCAACTGGCGGACCTGGTCGAGAAGCTCCCGCCGGAGCAGTCCAGGCCTTATCAGGAGGTGGTCAGGCAGCTGAAGGCATGCAGAAAGTTCCTGTCCAGGGGTATCTATGACACCTGTGACGTGGCATCTCGTGCTGCGGCCCAAGGTATAGTGATGCGCAGGCTCTCATGGCTGCGTGCCTCTGACCTGGACAACCGCACCCAGCAGAGACTGGCCGACGTCCCTTGCCGGGGGGATAACATTTTTGGTGAGAAGGTCGAGCAGATGGTGGACCAACTGCATCAGCGGGAAACCGCTCTCGACAAGCTCTCCCACCGGGCGCCTTCAGCATCCACCTCCACAGGTGGACGTTTTTCCCGGGCCCGGCAGGCTGCACCCTATTCTTTTGCGAAGCGTAGGTACAACCAGCCGGCCCGAAGGCCTCGTCAGGCACAGGGACAGCCCCAGCGTGCTCGTTCTCGTCAACAGCGTGCGCCTAAGCAGCCCCCTGCGCCTCCACAGCAAAAGCCGGGGACGGGCTTTTGACTGGATCCACGGGAACATAGCCGCCCTACAAGTGTCCGTACCGGACGATCTGCCGGTCGGAGGGAGGTTAAAATTTTTTCACCAAAGGTGGCCTCTCATAACCTCCGACCAGTGGGTTCTCCAAATAGTGCGGTGCGGATACGCCCTGAATTTGGCCTCCCTGCCTCCAAATTGTCCTCCGGGAGCTCAGTCTTTCAGCTCCCATCACAAGCAGGTACTTGCAGAGGAACTCTCCGCCCTTCTCAGCGCCAATGCGGTCGAGCCCGTACCACCCGGGCAGGAAGGGCAGGGATTCTATTCCAGGTACTTCCTTGTGGAAAAGAAAACAGGGGGGATGCGTCCCATCCTAGACCTGAGAGGCCTGAACAAATTCCTGGTCAAAGAAAAGTTCAGGATGCTTTCCTTGGGCACCCTTCTGCCAATGATTCAGAAAAACGATTGGCTATGTTCCCTGGATTTAAAGGACGCATATACTCACATACCGATACTGCCAGCTCACAGACAGTATCTCAGATTCCGCCTGGGCGCACGGCACTTTCAGTATTGTGTGCTGCCCTTTGGACTCGCCTCTGCCCCACGAGTGTTTACCAAGTGCCTCGTGGTGGTAGCGGCCTACCTACGCAAGCTGGGAGTGCACGTGTTCCCATATCTCGACGATTGGCTGGTCAAGAACACCTCGGAGGCAGGAGCCCTCCGGTCCATGCAGTGCACTATTCAGCTTCTGGAGCTGCTGGGGTTTGTGATAAATTACCCAAAGTCCCATCTCCAGCCAACCCAGTCTCTGGAATTCATAGGAGCTCTGCTGAATACCCAGACGGCTCAGGCCTACCTTCCCGAAGCGAGGGCCACCAATCTCCTGGCTCTGGCTTCGCAGACCAGAGCGTCTCAGCAGATCACAGCTCGGCAGATGTTGAGACTTCTGGGTCATATGGCCTCCACAGTTCATGTGACTCCCATGGCTCGTCTTCACATGAGATCTGCTCAATGGACCCTAGCTTCCCAGTGGTTCCAAGCCACCGGGAATCTAGAAGATGTCATCCGCCTCTCCACCAGTTGCCGCACTTCACTGCTCTGGTGGACCATCCGGACCAATTTGACACTGGGACGTCCATTTCAAATTCCACAGCCCACAAAAGTGTTGACGACGGATGCATCTCGCCTGGGGTGGGGAGCTCATGTCGATGGGCTTCACACCCAGGGTCTGTGGTCCCTCCAGGAAAAGGATCTGCAGATCAACCTCCTGGAGCTCCGAGCGATCTGGAACGCACTGAAGGCTTTCAGAGATCGGCTGTCCTGCCAAATTATCCAAATTCGGACAGACAATCAGGTTGCAATGTATTACGTCAACAAGCAGGGGGGCACCGGATCTCGCCCCCTGTGTCAGGAGGCCGTCGGGATGTGGCGTTGGGCGTGTCGGTTCGGCATGCTCCTCCAAGCCACGTACCTGGCAGGCGTAAACAACAGTCTGGCCGACAGACTGAGCAGAGTCATGCAACCGCACGAGTGGTCGCTCCACGCCAGAGGTGGTACGCAAGATCTTCCGAGAGTGGGGCACCCCCTCGGCGGACCTTTTCGCCTCTCAGACCAACCACAAGCTGCCTCTGTTCTGTTCCAGACTTCAGGCACAAGGCAGGCTAGCGTCGGACGCTTTTCTCCTCCATTGGGGGACCGGCCTCCTGTATGCTTATCCTCCCATACCTTTGGTGGGGAAGACCTTACTGAAGCTCAAGCAAGACCGCGGCACCATGATTCTGATAGCGCCCTTTTGGCCCCGTCAGATCTGGTTCCCTCTTCTTCTGGAGTTGTCCTCCGGGGAACCGTGGAGATTGGAGTGTTTTCCGACTCTCATCTTGCAGAACGACGGAGCGTTGCTGCACCCCAACCTTCAGTCCCTGGCTCTCATGGCCTGGATGTTGAGGGCGTAGACTTCACTGCGTTGGGTCTGTCTGAGGGTGTCTCCCGGGTCTTGCTTGCCTCTAGGAAGGATTCCACTAAAAGAGTTACTTTTTCAAGTGGAGGAGGTTTGTCGTTTGGTGTGAGAGCAAGGCCCTAGAACCTCGTTCTTGCCCTGCACAGAACCTGCTTGAATACCTTCTGCACTTATCAGAGTCTGGCCTCAAGACCAACTCAGTAAGGAATCACCTTAGTGCGATTAGTGCTTACCATTATCGTGTGGAAGGTAAAGCCATCTCTGGAGAGCCTTTAGTCGTTCGATTCATGAGAGGCTTGCTTTTGTCAAAGCCCCCTATCAAGCCTCCTACTGTGTCATGGGATCTCAACGTCGTCCTCACCCAGCTGATGAAACCTCCTTTTGAGCCACTGAATACCTGCCATCTGAAGTACTTGACCTGGAAGGTCATTTTCTTGGTGGCAGTTACTTCCGCTCGTAGGGTCAGTGAGCTTCAAGCCCTAGTAGCTCATGCTCCATATACCAAATTTCATCACAACAGAGTAGTGCTCCGTACCCACCCAAAGTTCCTGCCGAAGGTGGTGTCGGAGTTCCATCTTAACCAGTCAATTGTCTTGCCAACATTCTTTCCCAGGCCGCATACCCGCCCTGCTGAACGTCAGTTGCACACATTGGACTGCAAGAGAGCATTGGCCTTCTACTTGGAGCGGACACAGCCCAACAGATAGTCCGCCCAATTGTTTATTTCTTTCGACCCTAACAGGCTAGGGGTCGCTGTCGGGAAACGCACCATCTCCAATTGGCTAGCAGATTGCATTTCCTTCACTTACGCCCAGGCTGGGCTGACTCTTGAGGGTCATGTCACGGCTCATAGTGTCAGAGCCATGGCAGCGTCGGTGGCCCACTTGAAGTCAGCCACTATTGAAGAGATCTGCAAGGCTGCGACGTGGTCATCTGTCCACACATTCACATCACATTACTGCCTCCAGCAGGATACCCGACGCGACAGTCGGTTCGGGCAGTCGGTGCTGCAGAATCTGTTTGGGGTGTAAATCCAACTCCACCCTCCAGGACCCGAATTTATTCTGGTCAGGCTGCACTCTCAGTTAGTTGTTCTTCGTAGGTCAATTTCTGTTGTACCCTCGCCGTTGCGAGGTTCAATTGACCTGGGTTCTTGTTTTGAGTGAGCCTGAGAGCTAGGGATACCCCAGTCGTGAGAAACAAGCAGCCTGCTTGTCCTCGGAGAAAGTGAATGATACATACCTGTAGCAGGTGTTCTCCGAGGACAGCAGGCTGATTGTTCTCACCTACCCTCCCTCCTCCCCTTTGGAGTTGTGTGTTTCATCTTTTGCTAGTCATTCAACTGGCGGGAGCGGTCGCGCACGGGCGGGAAGACGACCGCGCATGCGCGGTGGGCGTGCCCTGCGTGCCGACCGTCCCGCGAAGCTTTTTTCCGGTTGGTGGGGGCTGCCGCGGACGTCACCCCAGTCGTGAGAACAATCAGCCTGCTGTCCTCGGAGAACACCTGCTACAGGTATGTATCATTCACTTTCTCGGCATACCTAGTACTGGATTTTGGAGGGGGGTGTTAAAAAATGACCGGGAGGGAGGGAGGGGGGCCTTGGAGCTGGGAGCCCTAGGGGAGGAAGCCCTGGAGCTGGGGGCCTTGGAGCTCGGAGGGAGCGGCCCGGGAGCTCGGAGGGTGGGGGTGGAGCTAGGGTGGGGGTGGAGCTAGGATGGGACGGAGTTAGGATGGGGGCAGGGCTAGGGTGGGGCCCCATCAAATTGGTCTGCATAGGCCCCGCACTTGCTAAGACCGGCCCTGCTCACCTCCCCTTGGAGTTGTCTCCTATTTTCTTTTATGCTTAAATATTGTACTGTAGTAACTGCTCTCTTGCAGTGGGCAGGAAGGTATGCGCGGTGGAGCATGTTTGCACTCCACAAAGATCTGAAAAGCTTGTTACAAGCGCCGGACCAGGCAACGCAGGATTGCGTTACCTGTACGTGAGAATATAAGGCATGCTGTCCTCAGAATACCTTCTACAGTATATACACAGGATTGCGTTACCCGGATGTGAGAATATAAGGCCTGCTGTCCTCAGAATACCTCGGAATACCTTCTACAGTGTATACAGGGGAATATCCTGGAGATGGGACCACAGATACTGTCAAGGGTATACCTGGGAATGGAATGGATATCGCGCAGTTCATGGAAAAAAGTGTTTTTGAATAGCTTGAAAAGCTGAAAGTCGACAAAGCCATGGGGTCAGTTGGGATATATGTCAGAATATTGAGGGATCTCGGAAAAATCGTGCAGGACCTCTTAAGGAGTTATTTAATAGATCCTTGGAGACTGGAGTGATTTTCTGAGATTGGAGATGAGCCGATAAGCTTCCTCTTCACAAACGTGAGGATGGGGAAGAAATGGCAAACTACAGACCAGCAGGCCTCACTTCAGATGTTGGGAAAGTAATGTAGATGCTGCTCAAAGAAAGGATTATGAACGTCCTAGAAGTAGGATATGAGGCAACATTGTTCTACCAAGAGAAAATCTAGCCAACTAAGTCTTTCTTTTGGCTTAATGATTAGAGAACCAGTTAAATTACATGCACTAGATGTAGTCTACTTGGATTTCAGCAAAGACTTTGGTAAGGTCCTCATAGGAGGCTCCTAATATGCTAGCAGGCTGACCCAAGGTGGTGAACTGCGTGCGCCTCAGCCGGATCCCTATGCAGCATAGTTGCCTGCCGTGACAGTGACTGCTCCGGAAGACATACCAGTGGGGGGTGGAGAGGCTGATTCCTCTCCCCTCCTCCCGGTGAAAGGTGGCCCCTTATAACTGTTTACGCTGTAAAAGCGTTCCGCACCGGGGGTCGTGGAGGATGTCACCCACATGTGAGAATTAATGGTTTGCTATCCTTGGAGAATACCTGCTATAGGTAAGTATCTTTCCCATTTAATATTAGTTTTTTGTGGAGATTATGTAATGCAGTGAGCACAGGAGTGTTCTAGAGCTGCTCTGGAGTCCCCACTAATTTGCCCACATTGTTCAGTAAATGTTGAATTAATGTGAACTTATCTGCTGCAGGCTCAGTTCGAATTAGAGACTTGCATGGGAATGGGGTTCGCGGGAATCCTGCGGAACCCACAGGATTCTCGTGGGGACGGAAGCAATTCTGTGGGGATCCCGTGGGGATGGAAGCAGTTCCTGTGGGGTTCCCTTGGAAGTGTATGCTGCACTTGCGCCAGCCTCTCACCTACCGAATACCAAGTTCTTTGAGTGCTGTCTCCTCCTCCTTGCTTTAACAGCACAAATGTGGAAAGCCTCCATTAAGAAGGTGGTAGAGATGAAATTCAAAAAGGCATGGGATGAACACAGAGTATCTCTATTTAGGAAATGGGTTATAAAAAACCTAAACTAAAATTGCTGCATGTGTGGATGTGTCGTGTGACACTTACATGGTGACTCTGGCTGTGATGAACTAGGGCCGATACTGGGAGACCTGTACGGTCTGTCTCTCATATATGGCAATCTGGTTTTGGAAGGGCTGGAAAGGGTTTAGACAGCCACTTTAGTGGCTGGAACATGAGGACTGTGCTGGACAGACTTTTACGGTCTGTGTCCTACAAATGAGAAGATGAATAGGCTGGAGTTCGCTTTGAGGGCAACTCCAGCAGTTGGAACATTAGGATAGGGCCAGGCGGTCTTCTATGATCTATGTCCCAGAAACGCCACAGAAAGACCATAATCAAGTATATAATATCACATTCATTGTTGATTTAATCATGAATGGATAATGATTGTGACTATTGGGCAGACTGGATGGACCGATCCAGTTTTTATCTGCTGTCATTTACTATTACTGTTCTCTCTGCTTCCGGGCTGATGCGCAGACCTCAGCTCTGACATAGGCATGAACATCAGATGTCACCTGACCTATGTTTATAGTGGAGTCTGTGGTTATATGGTCCCCTTTTATAACCATCTAGTCCTAGGCTGTAATATGTGAGAATTCTTTCTCTGATCCTTCTACTTACCATAAGAAATGTACCATTTGGATAAGTGGGGTAATAGGTTTCTGCCTTACACCCACCCAAAGACATAGTGGACCAGCCACCCCAAGATATGGGGTGACAGAGAAAACAGAGGCTATGTTTCTTCCAAAGAGAGAGTTTTTTATTCCTTACCAGTTAGATAATAACAAAGCAATCAGGCAATAACAAATAGCAATTTGTTATGAGAGGGAGAGAGACCACTGCAGTTACTTACTGATAAACATCTCAGCCTCTGACTAAATACAATACAACGGTGACTTATATACTTTTCTGTACAGTGGATTGGGCATTATTCTCTCTCAAATCATACAGCCTTGCAACTTTAGCTAATTTTTGTCTTCAGCTAATTTATGTATTTACATAAAATGGAAAACACTATCTAAATGTTTATGGAACACAGCATCTTATAACAGTCCAAGGTTTCTTTCACAGGAGATTGTAATGCTATTTTGCTACAGGAATCCATCCTGGACTCAGGTCTTATCATTGTTTTGTCTAGTAACCTCAACACATCTTCGATTTCAAACTGTGTACATTCTTAGTGTCCTTTTGATATCTGAATCAGTCAACTCTGTCAGGGAGGGGAAGAGTGCTCCTTTCAGTCAACTCTGCCAGGGAGGGGAAGAGTGCTTCTTGATCAGCATGACCTCAAATTTACAGCTGTCAGCAGAAAGTAAAGATGCATCTCTCAGGCATTTTAGAGCCTTTAGTTTATGCAGTTCATGGGTCATAATCGACTTGTCAGTGGTCAGAAAAGTGCAAATCAATTCACCTACTGGCGCGTGCATGTTGTGATCTCTTAGCACACAGTGCCAGAGAATCAGAGAAGTCTTACATGTGCGCACCAGAGTGTTTCAACTTCCTTTCCTTCCTTGCCTGCAGTGCTGCGGCTCAAACCCAGAGAGTGAGAGAGCTGACAAGGAATTTTTTTTAATGTACCATTAAATTCTTGTGGGTGAGGACAGGTTAAATTCTTGCGGGGACGGGCAAGGTTCCCCACGGGGATGGATGGGGACGGCTAAGATTCCCCACGGGGATGGATGGGGACGGGTAAGATTCCCCACGGGGATGGATGGGGACGGGTTAGATTCCCTACAGGGATGAATGGGGACGGGTTGGATTTCTGTCCCCGTGCAACTCTCTAATCCAAATCAACAGAGCCCCGTTTCAACACTTTCTCCCTCAGGAACCGTTGTCTGCTTGCAACACAGTTTCTGACCATCATTGAAAATTCAGCCACTGCACAAATGACAGACAAGCTATATGAAACTTTCTTATATGCTGGTTTTTCTGTGTGATATACTAGTGTTGTGCAGAGTATATACCTTTTTATTCCTCACTGAGATTCTTTACCTTTGAGGTCACTGATTACTGAGGCACTCCAGCGAACACGGTAATGCAGTAATCTAATCGTGAGGTAATAGTGATTTGAATTACTGTTCTTTGATCCTGTTCAATGAGAAGTAATTTTACTGATCAAAATGAACACTGAGCAAAAAAGCATTGTTTAGCAACCAAGGAAATGTCATATTGCAGTTGAGAATCGATTGACTCCTAGGTATCCAAAAGTCAACACCTGAATAGGAGATCCTAATAGGGAAGGATCAAGTGATGGTCTCAGGGGTCTGTTCATAAGCCAGATTGCTACAGATTTAGGATTTAACACAGAGGTTTTCAGCTAGCCAAGAAGAAATATGGTCATGGCAGGGCTGTAAAATAGATGCGAGGAGCGAGTAAATTGGTGTAGTGGAGGAGAATAACATCTGCATAATAGGCACTAGCACCCAGTATTTGAATAATAGTAGCTAAAGCTTCAAGAAATGTTAAAGTAGAAGAGTACTGATCCTTGAGGTACCCTGCAGGGCAAATTGTGTTGAGAAGAGTGAATGCTAAAGAAAACCTGAAATGAGCACTTTGTGAGGATTGATGAAAAACACCCAAGAGCTATATTACATAAACAAGTGGAAAGCAGTTGAGCTCGTAAATTCTGGTAATCAGCCAGATCAGATGTAGCTGTAAGGTCAAGCGACTGCCAAAGCTGCTTTTCCCAGGTCAAATGCTTTCTGGACATCATTCAAAACAGCTGTAAGGACTGCTTCCATATTGTGACTGTAGTGCCGAGGACTTCTCAACATATTCAGAAAAATACTGGAATACAAGCAATTGCAGGTTAGAGACAGGATGATAGTTCGCACAACTTGAAAACTCTTGGCCTAGTTTTTAAAAGTGGTCATACTGAGGCTAACTTGCACATTTGTGGGAAGATACCAGAAAAGAGACTAGAACTGAAGCTTGGTACAATAGAAAGAAACAGACCTAGCTCAAGAATTCTCGTCTGTGCCCATGGGCAAGGCTCCGAAGCACAAATAGGATTTGCAGACGCTATAGACTTCTTAACTAAGGCAACTGTAACACGATTAAAGCTAGTCCAAGAGGGAGTCAGGACTGGGAGTTCAGAACACTGAGAAATTTCAGGCAGTGTTAACAAGCAAAGAATGGAGACAGGAAACTATTTAAAAAAAAAAAAAAAAAAGCAGGATTCTCTACTGAAGGTGTCTGGGATATATTTCAGAACACCTACTTAAATTCAGTTTAGTAATTACAGAAAATGCTGCTTAGAGTGGTTGAAATCTGAATGTAAATATAACAATAATAAGATTGTTTTTGCTGATTTTTATCATTAGGTGATATTTTTATTTTGTAGTAGCAATTCTCCGAGGACAAGCAGGCTGCTTGTTCTCACGAATGGGTGACGTCCACGGCAGCCCCTCCGATTGGAGATCTTCACTAGCTAGCCCTTGCGTGCGCATGCACCCTGCGCATACGTGACTGTCTTCCCGCCCGAACGCGCTCGTGTTCGTCAGTCTTCTTTTTTCCGCGGCTCAGGACGGCTGTTTTTCGGTCGGTCTGTGCCCCAAGGAGACCCCTTGCGTCTTTTCGCCGCGTGCTTCCGTTAGGAAGTGCCCGATTTTCTCTCTTTCCCTCGTCGTGTGTCTCTTAGTTTAAAAAAAAAAAACTTCCTTTACGTCAAGTTTTTTCCCTGTAAGTTTCCTTACGTTGTCAGGTGCGGCCTTTTTCGCCGCCTGTATGGGTTTTTTCTAAATTTTTAGGTGCCATTAGCCATCATCACGAAGTTTGAGTTCGCCGGTGCGATTTTTCCCGCCCATGTCCTCGAAACCTACCAGCGGCTTCAAAAAGTGCACCCAGTGCAGCCGGACTATCTCCCTCACTGACAGGCACGTTTCGTGCCTTCAGTGTTTGGGGGCCGGGCATCGCCCCCAGGCCTGTACTCTTTGCCTTCTCTTGAAAAAGCTGACTCAGGTGGCGAGATTGGGACCAGTGGATTTTGCTTTTCAGGGCCTCGTCCGGTGCTTCGATGTCTTCGGTACCGAGGTCATCGTCTGGTGCATTTGGCGTCTGCGGTACCCAGCTCTTCGACCGGTGATCCATCGTCTTCGATACCGAGGTTATTGGTGGTATCGATGTCAGAGGGTGCTTCCGTCTTCCGGAGCGCAGGTGAGGGCTGTCCATTCCCCTGCTGGTGGCGGTGAGCCCTCGAGTAGGTCTCCGCCTGTCTCGAGGGCTCCTGCGTACAGCACACCCCCCCCCCCCCCCCCCCCCGGGATCGACCTCTTTCGGACCCGGCCCACAGGAGGCATTTGGATTCAACGTCCTTCTCTTCCTCGTCCTATCCATGCAAACGATTCCGGGATGTCTCCAATCTCATCTCTATTCCCCTCCCCCCCCCCCTTCTCACGTGCCCTATGGAATGCCCGCTCGGTCTGCAACAAACTTCCCTTCACCCACGATCTCTTCATCTCGCGTTCCCTTTAACTACTAGCCCTAACTGAAACCTGGCTTCTCCCCTGATGACTCTGCCTTAGTCGCGGCCCTAAGCCATGGAGGTTATCTCTTCTCCCACACTCCCTCCCACCCAGTTGGCCGCGGGTGGAGGAGTTGGGTTACTAACTCTCCGCCCTCCTGTAGTTTCCAACCGCTCCTCCTACTGCAGTCTCAACTGCTTCTCAATCCTTTGAAGTCCACTCCATCCGTCTATTCTACCTGTTACCACTCAGAGTGGCAGTCATTACCGTCCCCCTGATAAATCCCTCTCTTCCTTCCTCACCGACTTCGATGCCTGGCTTTCCGTTTTCTTGAACCCTCATCTCCGTCCCTCATTCTTGGAGACTTTAACATACACGCTGATGACCCAGCCGACTCTCACAGCTTCTCAGTTCCTCACGCTAACATCCTCCTTCAACCTCCACTGTGCTCCACCCACCCCTACTCACCAAATGACAATTGTCTCGACCAAGTCCCTCTCCTCTTCCGGCTCACCTTCCAATTTCCACGCCTCAGCTCTTCCTCTCTCTGATCATCACCTGATCACCTTCACACTTCTTCAACCCCTCAGCCCCGCCCAACATTAACCACTACTTCCAGGAATCCTCCAGGCTATTGACCCTCCCACCTTATCCTCTAGTATTTCTAATCTCCTCCCCTCCATCATGTCCTCCGAGTCTGTTGACAAGGCTTCTCCACTTACAATGCCACTCTCTCCTCTGCCCTGGACACCCTCCAACACCATCCATCTCCCGTCACACAAGGCGTACTAATCCCCAGCCCTGGTTGACCACCTTGCATCCGTTACTTCGCTCCTGCGCCCGATCTATCTGAATGCCTCTGGAGGAAATGTTGCACCTATTCAGATTTCCTTCATTACAAATTCATGCTATCCTCCTTCCAGTCCTCCCTATTCCTTGCCAAACAGGACTACTACACCCATTGACCAATTTTCTCAGCTCCAACCCTCGTTTTCTTCGCCACCCTTAACTCCCTCCTCAAAGTGCCCTCCGCTCCCACCCCACTCTCTCCTCAATCACTGGTTGACTACTTCCGCGACAAGGTGCAAAAGATCAACCTTGAGTTCACTACCAAGCCACCTCCTACCCTTCACCCTTCAACCCTCTCCCTCAACCAACCAACCCGGACCTCTTTCTCCTCCTTTCCTGATATCACTGAGAGGAAACCGCCTCTGCCTTCTTCCTCCTCGAAATGCACCACTTGTTCCTCTGATCCCATCCCCACCAACTTACTTAACCACCATCTCTCATACTGTCCACCCCTCCATCTGTCATATCCTCTAACCTCTCTCTCTACTGCAACTTTCCCTGACACCTTCAGCACGCTGTAGTCACACCTCTCCTCAAAAAACCATCGCTTGATCCGACCTGTCCCTCCAACTACCACCCCATCTCCTTCCTACCCTTCCTCTCCAAAAATACTTGAGTGCGTCATTCACAGCCGCTGCCTTGATTTTCTCCTCCTCTCAGGCCATCCCTCGATCCGCTTCAATCCGTTTTTCCCGCCCTCTACAACTCAACAGAATAGCACTCTCTCAGTCTGCAATGACCTGTTCCTTGCAAAATCCAGAGGCCACTACTCCATCCTCATCCTTCTCGATCTATCCGTCCGCTTTTGACACTGTCAATCATGATTTACTTCTTGCCACACTGTGTCCTCATTTGGGTTCCAGGGCTCTGTCCTCTCCTGGTTTCTCCTCCTATCTCCTCCCACCGAACCTTCAGAGTACACTCTCATGGATCTTCCTCCACCCCCATCCCGCTCTCTGTTGGAGTTCCCCAGGGATCTGTCCTTAGACCCCTTCTTTTTCAATCTACAACCTCTTCCCTGGCTCACTGATCTCATCTCTTGGTTTCCAGTATCATCTTTACGCTGATGACACCCAGCTGTATCTCTCCACACCAGACACCACTGCGGAGACCCAGGCCAAGGTTTCGGCCTGCTTATCTGACATTGCTGCATGGATGTCCAACCGCCACCTGAAACTGAACATGGCAAGACCGAGCTTATCGTCTTTCCACCAAACCCACTTCTCCTCTTCCTCCGCTCTCTATCTCAGAAGATAACACCCTCATCCTCCCCGTCTCATCCGCACCGCAGCCTCGAGTCATCTTCGACTCCTCCCTCTCCTTCTCTGTGCATATTCAGCAGACAGCCAAGGCCTGTTGCTTCTTCCTCTTTAACATCAGCAAAATTCGCCCTTTTCTCTCTGAGCACACCACCTGAACTCTCATCCACGCTCTTATTACCTCTCGCCTTGACTACTGCAAACCTACTCCTCACTGGCCTCCCACTTAACCTATCTATCCCCCTTCAATCCGTTCAGAACTCTACTGCACGTCTTATATTCCGCTGAACCGATAAACCTCCTATCACCCCTCTCCTCAGGTCAGTTCACTGGCTTCCGATCAGATACCACATACAGTTCAAGCTTCTCCTTACCTACAATGCACTCAGTCTGCAGCCCCTCATTAACCTCTCTACCCTCATCTCCTCTTAACGTTCCCGCCTGAACCTCCGCTCACAGGACAAATCCCTCCTCTCAGTACCCTTCTCCACACCACGCCATTCCAGCCTCCGCCCATTCTGCCTCGACTCACCCTATGCTTGAATAACTTCCTGAGCCCTTAACGCCAAGCCCCTTCCCTACCCATCTTCAAATCCTTACTCAAAGCCCACCTCTTCAATGTTGCTTTCCGGCACCTAACCTTTATACCTTTCAGGAAATCTAGACTGCCCAGTTTGATGACCCCTACTTGTCTGACTGTACATTTGTCCTTTAGATTGTAAGCTCTTTGAGCAGGGACTGTCCTTCCTTCTATGTTAAATTGTACAGTGCTGCGTAATCCTAGTAGCGCTTTAGAAATGTTAAATAGTAGTAGTAGTAGGAGCTCTGCTGGATTCTCAGACAGCTCGTGCCTACCTTCCGGAACCGAGGGCCGACAATCTCCTGTCCCTCGTTACCTGGGTGCGGGCGTCTCAGCAGATCACAGCTCGCAGATGTTGAGATTGCTCGCGCCACATGGCCTCCACAGTTCATGTGACTCCCATGGCTCGTCTTCACATGCAATCAGCTCAGTGGACACCTAGCTTCCCAGTGGTACCAAGCTGCTGATAATCTAGAGAATGTAGTCCAGGCTGCCCACCATTTTCTTCAAATCCCTGCAGTGGTGGACAATTCGATCCAATTTGACTATGGGACGTCCCTTCCAAATATCCTCAGCCGCAAAAAGTGCTGACGGATGCGTCCCTCCTGGGATGGGGAGCTCATGTTGATGACTTCACACCCAAGGAGTTGGTCCCTCCAGGAACAGGGTCTACAGATCAATCTCCTGGAGTTACGACTGGGCTGGAACGCTCTAAGGGCTTTCAGGGATCGGCTGTCCCACCAAATTCAGACAGACAATCAGGTTGCCATGTATTACATCAACAAGCAGGGGGGCACCGGATCTCGCCCTCTGTGTCAGGAGGCCGTCAGAATGTCAGCTTTGGGGTCGCCGATACGGCATGTGTCTTCAGGTCACATATCTGGCAGGCGTAAACAATAGTCTGGCCGACAGGTTGAGCAGGCTCATGGCAACCTCACGAGTGGTCGCTCAATTCCAAAGTGGTCCAAGAGATCTTCCAAGCGTGGGGCCACCCCCTTTGTGGATCTCTTTGCTACCCGATGCCACGAGCCAACCACTAGGTCTCTCAGTTCTGTTCTAGACTTCAGCCCCACGGCAGACTAGTGTTGGATGCCTTTCTCCTGGATTGGGGGGAAGCTCTCCTGTATGCTTATCCTCCCATACCTTTGGTGGGGAAGAGTTTGCTGAAACTCAGGCAAGACCGAGGCATGATGATTCTGATCGCTCCTTTCTGGCCGCGTCAGATCTGGTTCCCTCTTCTTCTGGAGTTGTCCTCCGAAGAACCGTGGAGATTGGAGTGTTTTTCGACCCTCATTACTCAGAACGAGGTGGCGCTTCTGCATCCCAACCTCCGCTCTCTGGCTCTCACGGCCTGGATGTTGAGAGCATAGATTTTGCCTCCTTGGGTCTCTCCGAGGGTGTCTCCCGGGTCTTGCTTCCAGGAAAGATTCCACTAAAAAGAGATACTTCTTTCTATGGCGGAGGTTTGCCATCTGGTGTGACAGCAAGGCCCTAGATCCTCGCTCATGTCCTACACAGACCCTGCTTGAATACCTTCTGCACTTGTCTGAGTCTGGTCTTTAAGACCAACTCTGTAAGAGTTCATCTTAGTTCGATTAGTGCATACCATTACCGTGTAGAAGGTAAGCTATCTCTGGACAGCCTTTAGTTCACTTCATGAGAGGTTTGCTTTTGACAAAGCCCCCCTTCAAACCTCCTAGTGTCATGGGATACTCAATGTCGTTCTCACCCAGCTGATGAAATCTCCTTTCGAGCCACTGAATTCATACCATCTGAAGTACTTGACCTGGAAGGTCATTTTCTTGGTGACAGTTACTTCAGCTCGTAGAGTCAGTGAGCCTTGGTAGCTCATGCTTCTTATACCACATTTCATCATAACAAAGTAGTCCTCCGTACTCGCCCTAGGATCTTGCCGAAGGTGGTGTTGGAGTTCCATCTGAACCAGTCAATTGACTTGCCAAATTCTTCCCCGTCCTCATACCCCGCCCCGCTGAACGCCAGCTGCACACATTGGACTGCAAACGAGCATTGGCCTTCTATCTGGAGCGGACACAGCCCCACAGACAGTCCACCACAATGTTTGTTTCTTTTGATCCCAACGTGAGAACAATCAGCCTGCTGTCCTCGGAGAATACCTTCTACAGGTGTGTAGCTTTCGCTTTCATGCAAAATGGGTGCTACTGGGGACTGTATTCTCCAGAGATGTTCTCAAACTATTGAGAAGGCATAAGCCTCTGATACTATGGCCAATGTCTACTTAAATGTATTTTTACTGGCTATTCAGGTGCAAAGTCGTCGTCGTAACATAGTAGATAACACCAGATAGACCTGTACGGTCGACCTAGTCTGCCCAACAAGATAACTCTTAGCATAAGGCATGATGTGATTCTTCATATGTATACTGATCTTGATATGTTCTTGCCATTTCAGGGCACAGAAGAAGTCTGCCCGACCATGTCTTGTTATAAAATTTAAGCCTATCCAAATCTGTCCAGCCAAGATCAAGGCACAGACTATAGAAGTCTTAGCATTGGCTTTGCTTCCCAATTACTGGTGTTGTCTAATCACCATTAAGCGTCTATGGATCATTCTTTCTAAACATGATTTCTTTGTGTTTATCACACACATTTTTGAATGCCACTACTGTTTTCATTTCCACCATCTCTCTTGGGAGAGCATTCCAGGTATCTGCCACACATTCTGTGAAAAAGTACTTCCTGACATTAGTCCTGAGTCAGCCCCCATTGCAACCTCAATTCATTTTCTCTAGTTCTACCACCTTCCTGTCTTGGTTTGTAGATTAATACTTTTCAAATATTTGAACATCTCAATCATATGATTCCTGTTTCTCCTTTCCTCTGTTGGGAGCTGGGTAGCTCCCTTGGTAGCCCTTACCTGGCTACCCTTAGAAGGAGGTGTTCGGGGGATAAACAGAACCAACAATATCAGGTATACAACATAGATAATCCTATATAATAATACTCACCTCCAACGTTCTAAACCTGCCTGGGACCGTGGACCCCTCGATGTGGTCTGCTAAGCCACTTAGAACGTAATGACGTAGGTAATGTCACTGACAGGCTGAATCCAAGGCAAGGGGAGGAGTGTTTCCCTACTCCTCCCCCTGCCTGAGAATCAGCTGGCATGCCCCTGCAACACAACCCCCCCCCCCGCGTACACATCACAAAAGCAACCAAACAACCCCAAAGAACCAGAGGTGGGGCTAAAATGGCCACATTCCGGACCGGGACCAAGCAGACCAGCCGACAATTGATTACCCCCGGGCGCCAAGCCGAAACCCGAAGACTAGGCACGGAACAACTCCCGAACCTGCCACCCAGCCCACAAAAAAAACAAACAGCTGATGCCTCTCCCAAAACTGCTGTCCTCAAAAAAAAAAAAACCAAACAAACCCCACCTGAGGACACTGTCGCCCCTCTCTGGCCATCCCCTTCCTACAGCCGCCTGCTTAAAAGTTATTACCTCCTGCACGCAGGGACGCTGGCCGCTTCAAACAGCCTTTTCTTTTGCTTCAGTTTCTGTTCCTGTGGACCCAGGAACAGCTGAAACACAAGCGAAAGAAGAGGCTGTCTGAAGCGGCCAGCGTCCCTGCGTGCAGGAGGTATAACTTAAAGCGACAGCCGGCTGTAACGAGGGGGAGGGCCAGAGAGGTATGGAGGGGGGACCTGACGCGACAGAGAGGAGGAAGGGTGTCCTGAAACGACGGGGGGGGGGGGGGGGGGGGGGGGGGGGGATTCCTGGAAATCCACTGGAAGGGGAGGGGCGGGTATGGAAGGGGAGGGGGAGTGCTAGATCAGGGGGGGAGGGGGGTCCTGTAATTCTGAGAAGGGGGGAGACGCGGAGCAGGAAGGGGAGAGGGGGATGGGGAAAAAATGGAGGGGGGTCCTGCAACTCGAATGGGAACACGTGGGAGGGGTGTCTGCAACTCGACATGGGTGAAAGGAGGGAGAGAAGGGGGAGGGCGAAGAGGGGGGAGGGGGAAGAAGAGGGGGAGGGGGGTTCTGCAAACTCTTGCTCATAGTCTGTGTATCGCACACATACTCTCACACGACTCGCTCTCTATCACACTCACCTCTCTAACACACTGTAATCTGTGTGAAACTCATTCACTCTCACACACTGTAATCTGTGTGAAACTCACTTCACACTCACTGTAATCTGTTAAACAGTCTCTCTCACACTCACTGTGTCTCACATACACACTTGCACACACTGTCATTCTGACACACACACTTATCTCTCACAGACACACTCGCACCCAGTCTCTCTCTCTCACACACACTCACACTCCAACATACACACTACGAGGAAAACCTTGCTAGCGCCCGTTTCCTTTGTGTCAGAAACGGACCCTAAATGGAGGGGGGGGGGGGGGGGTGACGACCCTAAAAGGTGGAGAGGGGGGAGGGAGAAAAAAGGGAGGGGGGAAGGAAGAGTGGGGAGGGGGGCCCCTGCCGCACACTCTCACACACACAGTCTCACTCTGACACACACTCGCACACTCACTCTGTCTCTCTCACAGAGTCACTCACACACTCTCTCTCAAACATACACACTTAGAGGAAAACCTTGCTAGCGCCCGTTTCATTTGTGTCAGAAACGAGCCCTTTTTACTAGTTTTATTATATGGCAGAAAAGAATATCATAGATAATGCAATAAATGTAAGGCACTACAGTACAGGAGAATAATCTGGCAAAGGCAATGAAATAATATTGATAGCTGAGGGAAAGTCTCAGATACTGGCTGCAAAGCACTGCTCTGGGACTGCGTCAGTAGTTGTCTTGTGCAGTTCATACTTGTATACATAGGTTTATCTTAGAATAGTATAAACACATGCTTACTGTGCTTTCCCACCCCGTTCCCAGCAGAGAAAGGATTGTTTTTTGCTACATTAGCAGAAACTAATTAGGCTGCAGAACATAAGGATGGCAGATATATCTTTCGTGCCCTGGTACACTTTGTCTGTATAGCAATGGTAGTATCATGTGTGTCACTACGAATCCCTCATGGGAGCTGGGTGAGGCCAGCTGCAATGAGTTATATGTACTAGTCTTGCGTAGGCCTAATCAGAATGGTATACATACAATGGTCATGAATAGTTCAGGTAGTATTGCTAACTGTACAGGTATTATGGAGGGCTATCACCTCCAGGGTATACGTGGTCAGGTCATCAAGTCTCTCCTCATGGTGTCTGGCTATGCAAACCCCATACCATTCACCACTTTTCTCTGAACTGCTTTGTGTTTTACGTCCTTTGCAAGATATGACCTCCAAAACTGAACACAATACTCCAAGTGGGTTTTCACCAATGACTTGTACAGGGCTGGTTATACCTCTCTCTATGCAGCCTAGCATCCTGCTGGCCACAGCCACTGTCTTGTTGCATTGTGTCTTCATCTTGAGATCCTTGGACACCATCATCCCAAGGTCCCTCTCCTCTTATCTGATAACATCTCCTTTGAATTTCTGCACTCCAATGCATCACTCTGCATTTCTTAGCATTAAATTTTAACTCCAAATACAATAATGAAACCTATTAATTTATGTATATAATAAATGTTAGTGATAATGCTCAGAAATTTATTTAACATTTGATCCCACATTTTCCCACCTATTTGCAGGCTCAATGTGGCTTACATAGTACCTACCGTAAGGTGTTCGCCAAGTCAGGTAGAGGAACAAATAAAGTGTATGTTAAGGTCGAATGAATAGAACAGATACAATATGATGTTAAGGGCGGATAATTTAGGTATGTTTCAGGCAATTGGGGGGTCGAATAGTATTTGGTCGAAAACCCCTCAGGTTCTGGCACTGTTAAACCCCTTTTAAGAGATTTAAACCACAGTGTGTGGTGCACTGGAAGGATACACCTTCATTAACATGCAGTACACATTACCAACTATCATCACACTCCAATAACCCTTCTTGCCTAGCTAATAATTTATGTAATAAAATCCAAAAGAGTCCAAAAAAGCAAAAAGTTTAAAAAGGACAAATCACAAAGCTGGAAATCTCAGTTCCAAAGTATCATAATTTAACTTGTGCAATGCTTCAAGATAAGTTACTTATCTGCAAGGGGTTATGTTATGAGAGATCAAAAGTAGAAACTGCATTCTCATTATAACCGTTCTTCCAGTGTACCTTCATTCATGCTATAGAGGTTCATGGAAAGTGACCTCGGTGCACCTCCTTCATTTTTTCCCTTATCCATTCTCAACATGGAACTGCATTTCCCCAGCCACAGCGCCTTCAGGAGAACAAAGTAGTCGAATGTTGTCCTTTGACCTTCTTCTAATGTTTGGAGATCTCTTCTCATGATTTCTATTCCCTCCAGGGTATCCACTCTATTGGCTATAGGGCAAGCTTGTCCTTTTAACCTTTCAGCAGTGTCTCTCACAAATATATTAAGCTAAATTGGCCCCAGCACCTGAGGTGCACACCAGTGCTCACCTTCCTTTCCTCTGAGTGGATTCTATTTACCATCACCCTCTGTCACCTGCCATTCAACCAGTTTCCAATCCAGTTCACCACTTTGGCCCTAAGGTCAGCACTCTCAGCTTATTCAGGAGTCTTCTGTGAAGGGCCGTATCAAAGCTTAGCTGACATCCAAGTAGATTATATCTGGCACACATCCTTTCTCCAGTTCTTTGGTCACTTAGTCAAAGAAGTCAATCAGATTCATTTGGCAGGAACAAGCTCTAGCAAGAGAAAAATTCCAAATCAAGTCCAACTGTAGCATTCCAAAATCAGTAAGAAAATGGAGTGTAAAGGTGATTAGGTAGTAGGTCAGTGCTACTGAGCTGCCTTGTAGTAACAGCCTTGGAAGTTTTATTGGAAGATTTAATGAACACTAACTCAAACAGAGAATGGTCAGCCCAAAAGATTTAATGGGTACTGTTTAAGAACCAGATCTAGAGTGTCCCCTGCTATTTTACATAGGTGGAACATGTGAGTTACAGAAAAAATCTTCAAGTAAGATAAACAGAAGTGTCTATTATCATACCTCCTTGGGAAATCTAAATGTTTCTTTTTAATTGCTTTTTCCATAGGTCTGTGTGAACTTCATTTTCCTTCACTTTGTGTTGTCCCCGAAATTCCTTTTTTTTTTTTCCATAGGTTTTTCGACCTGTAAGTTTTTCTGCAGCGCTAATGGCCCTCAATTCTTAACTGGGTGCTCAGGACTACTTTAAAAAAAAAAAAAAAGTTTGATTTATTTGGGTACTTCTACCCCAATGCCCATTAACTCTCAAGGGTTTTAAGATGTGTTCTTGGTGCAGCAGTTTCATCTCTGTAATTGATCCTCACAATTGGTGCTTGCAATTGAGGAAGTGACGTCACGCTAAAAAAATGGACTAAAATTGGAGCTCTGAGCCAGCAGCCAGAAAATAGCGTACAAACGATAGCACCCCTGGACGAGCGGTGAAAAAATAATACAGAGAAAAGGAGGAGAAAGTGCTCTGAGGTGGGTAATGCCACTTGCGAGGCCCAAGATCCCGAATACCGAGGCATCGGAGGCACGCAGGTTAGCGCAGAGCGGGAACATGCAGGCGGAAAAGATGGCGCCGCCAAGGAAAAGATAGAGCAGATACCATCGGGACAGAAGGCAAAGGGAAGCCTGGAAGCAGGAGCGGAGGTAGATCCGGAAGTATGGGGACAACTATGCAGCTGGTTCCAGGAGTTAAAAACGGACCTCAAGGAGGTGAGACAGGACTTTGCACAGCTACGAGCGGATCTCCGTGGCGAAATCCAGGAATTGGGTAACCGCGTGGCAGAGACGGAGAATAATATCGAAGAGCAAACGGAGACCCTAAGCATTGTGGAACAGCAACTAGCAGATCAAAAAACGGAGACCAGGTACCTCACGAAAAAATTGGAAGACTTGGAGAATCGGAGCAGATGCTCCAATATAAGAATCCGTGGACTGCCCGAAACACCCAAATATCTTAATGTGAGGAGGGTAGTGCAGGCAATAGCGACGCATCTACTAACTACCCTGGAGAACCCGCAAGACAAGCTGGCAATACGAATAGAGTGGGCATACCGGTATTGGGAGTGTGCAAAGCGAACCAGCTGAAGATATAATAGCATGCTTCACGGACTTCAAAGTAAAAGAACTGGTGATGAGAAAAGCGAGAGCAGCCAGCCCACTAACTTGGGACAGCTATCCAACTGAAATATATCAGGATTTATCGGCTGCTACCTTAAAACGACGCAGTGAGTTGAGACCACTAACAACTCAACTGAGAGAGGAAGGCATTATCTATAAACGGCAACACCCGTTTGCATTGCTATTCAGTCACGAGGGCAAGCAGCGAAGGGTAGCAACGTGGGAGGAGGCCCAGGAATATATAAGGCAGCCAGAGGCGGAAGCAGAAACTACAACCCGGGAACATGGGAGACCGGAGCGAAGCAGTAAACCAAAATGGCAGAGAGTATCCCAGGGACGAGACCGCCTGAGACAACAAATGTCAGCCAAACTGGTGGCGCGAAGTGGAGAATGAGAAGGGTAGAAGGATCCCTGAGGGTGTAAGAAACGGAAACGTGACATAGCCGCTTTAAAGGGGGAATTAATGGAGAAGCTGCTGGATACAGTGGGACATCACTTCCTCTATTAAGAGACATGACTCAAGATAGCAATGGGATATGTCTATTTGGAGGGAGGGGAGGGAAAACAAGTGCAGGGTGGGGGGGATGACCGTAATAGATGGCTGGGGCTGCCTAAGGTAAAACTAGGAAAATGTAAATGTGGAATATGTTTACGTGTGTAACGATGAATGTGAAAGGCCTCAACTCGCCTATGAAACGTAAAAGTATGTTTAATGAGATGAATAGGCTAAGGCAGATGTTATCATGTTGCAGGAGACACACCTGAAAAAAGGCTACGAAATTAGTCAGCCATAAGAAATATCCGGTAGTGATTCATGCAGCTGATGCATCTAGCCATAAGAAAGGGGGAGTGCTAATGGCCTTCTCAGACTACCATGGCAAATACTTAAAGTAAAAGCGGATAAAAAGGGCAGATGCCTTCTAGTGATAGCCTCCCTCCTGGCAGAAAATACACATTCATCACAATATATGCACCAAATGAGGGCAGGGGATCTTCCTTGGGGAGATAGAGAACTTGATACAAGAACACATGCAGGGCGTATAGTGTTGGGAGGGGATTTTAATCTAACGGTAAACCCTCAGATGGATAACTCCACGGGACACGCTGGTATGCAAAAAAGGACAGAATGACATTAGGGAACACTCATGGCAAGATGGGGGCTATTGGAACTGTGGCGGGTAACCCATGCTCAGGAAAGGGACTATACATTCTTCTTTCAGAAGCATAACTCCTACTCTAGAATAAATTATTGGTTGGGAGATGGGGAGGTAGTTAAGTACTGGAAGAGGTAAAGATAGAGCTAAGAACATGGTCAGACCAGGCTCCGTGTGTGCTAAGACTAAAAATAGGAGAGAAAGGGAAGGGGGTGCGATATTGGCGAATGATGAATCAATACTGAGAGAGCCAGAACATGTAGCGACAATAGAGAAATATATACGGGAATACATTGATCTGAATGATGTAGGAGAAATTCACCCGGTAAGCCTATGGGAGGGCTTGAAGGTGGTATTGAGGGGGAGATTGATTGCATTATGGGCCCATCTGGGGAAACAAAAGGTAGTATAGAATCCACGAACGTGGAGAACTCAACGAAATCCCACGGATAGTCACAATATAACAAACAGTGGGTAAAAAACCAGGAGTTCCAGAGTGAAGATGAACCAAACTTTATTAATCAGTATATTGACTCGACACAACGTTGTGTTTCGGCAAAGGGCCTACATCAGGAGTCTACAAATAAAATAATATATAAACAAAATATAAAAGAATATAACACTAAAACAAATGATAATACATATATAATCTGAAAACTATGCAAATATCAAATGAGAAAATAAAGAACAAAACAGCTAGAGCATTCATATGTCATGAAACATGAACATCTTGAAAGTAAATAAAGCTTAAAACATATATATAACAAATGTAAAATTTAAAATTTAAATGCTATGCAAATGTGATGTGATTTTAAAGTGAAAAGCTAATATAAAGAACAAAACAGCAGAGCATTCATATAACATGAAGCATAATAATAGTAAATAAAACCTAAAACATTGATATGAATAAATGCTTCCATTTTTTAAAAATGAACATACACAAAATGAAACAATCCAGAGAAAAAGTAGGACAAACCTAAATACTTGAGAACGATGATAATGATCCAGAATTAGCAATGTTGTAAATACAGTCTGTATTGTAGTGGTCTGTGAAAATAGTAAAAAGCACACCACAGTAACTAAACAGAAAGGGAAAACCACTGTAACGTGAGGCACTGCTCAAGACATAAGGAAGTGCCTCACGTTACAGTGGTTTTCCCTTTCTTCACTCTGAACTCTGGTTTTTTTACCCACTGTTTTGTTATATTGAAACAAAAGGTAGAGCAGGAAGCGGCTTTGAGGGACACCATTAGAAGTAATTAAAAACAACATAAAGCAGATCCCACTGATAAAAGGGTAATGGAGGAACTCCATAGAAATAGATTGAAGCTCAATGCAATTCATTAGCAGAATTAGCAACCCAAATGCAGCAAACACAACAGGAGTATTTCGAATTTGGGGATAAAGCAAGTAGGTTGCTAGCAAATAAGCTAAAGAAACAAGCAAATCAAAATCGCATTCATAGCCTCAAAAACCCCCAAGGGCAGACAGTATATCAAGTGGAGGAAATTCAAGAACTGTTTTATGATTACTACTCAAAGCTATACTGGTCAGAATTAAGGGGGGGTGGGGGAGCACATAACATAGACGCATATCAGCAGAGAATGACAATGCCGCAGTTGGCACAGGGGGAAAGTGAGAGGCTATCGGCACCTATTGAGTTAGAGGAAGTGCAATGGGCTATATCTGACCTCCCCGTAGCGAAGGCCCCAGGGCCAGATGGATATCCCGCCAGAATATATAAACTTTATGGGTCTGTGCTGTCACAGCTGCTTGTACGCCTCTTTAATGCATTTGATCAGGTGACAGAATTGCCATACACATGGCGGATGGCAGCGGTGACACTACTGTTAAAACCAGGGAAGGACCCGATGCAATGCGGATCGTATAGACTGATCTCGCTGCTGAATGTAGATTATAAAATATCACAAAAATAGTGACGAAAAGGTTGCAAAGGGTGCTCCCTACATTAATACATGAAGATCAGGCGGATTTGTAGCAGGACGTCAAGGCTTTGATAATATACGATGTTTACTCCATGTGGTATAGCAAGTTAGAGATGAACAAGAGCCGACAGTCCTGCTGTCGGTGGACGCTGAAAAAGCATTTGACAGAGTGGAATGGCCCTTTCTGTTTGCGGTGGTTTAGAAGGATAGGGATAGAAGGGCGGTATTTGAACTGGCTGCAACTACTATACCAGGCTCCACTAGCGATCTTGAAAATAAATGGATCTTATATAAAGCCATTAACACCCCAGAGGAGGACGAGGCGGGGGTGTGCAGTTTCTCCGCTCCTGTTTGCCCTGGCCATTGAGCCTTTGGCCTGTAATATTCGGGTGGATTCAGGAGTTAGGGGAGTGAGTAGAGGGAAGAGGGAACACAAACTGATGCTGTTTGCAGATGATATCCTGATGACCCTGACATCTCCCGAAACATCATTGCAAAGGGTGATAGAGCTTATGACACAGTTGGGGGAAAGATCGGGCTTTAAAGTAAATATAACAAAGACAGAGGTGCTCAACCTTACGGTCCCACCACGGGAAGTGCCACAGATTCGAGAAGCATTCCCCTTTGTGTGGGCATCGGAATCGGTTAAGTACTTAGGGGTACAGATAACATCAAAAAGACTATATGAGGCAAATTTCCCAAAGAAAGTGACAGAAATATTAGCGGAAATGGGACCGCTGGAAGGGATTGAACATCTCTTGGATGGGACGTATCCATGCAGTAAAAATGATGTTACTGCCCAAAATATTGTATTTATTTATGGCCCTACCTATACCGATTCCCAAAAGATTCTTTGAGCAACTAAATTGAAACATTTTTGCCTACGTATGGAAAAAAAGTCCACCGAGGGTAAGAAGGGGATATAATGTATCAGCCCCATGGGAGAGGGGAGGGATGGGAGTCCCAAACTTTTTTCTATACTATCAAGTGGCTCAGTTAAGAATATTAGTAGATTGGAACCCATGGGAAAAGAAAAAATGGTTACACTGGGAGAGGGCATGGATGGGAAGGCGCTCTCTGGGAGATGTGCTTTGGACAACAGAGAGGGTATTAAGGGAGGCTGGGCGCAGGGTTCCGGTGGGAATTAGTCATATTCTTACCACTTGGCACCAAATTAGGAAGCGATGGTTCCCGGAGCGAAAATAATTCTTGCAGACAGCTATCTGCAAGGCCTCAGGCTTTTCATGGTGTGAAACTGAGGGGGCGTACTGTGAATGGGCAAAAAGGGGGCTATATACCCTGGGCCAGCTATGGGACAAAGAGAAAATGGTCAGCTTTGAACACCTGCGAGAGCAATTTGGGCTACCGCTTAGGGATCAAGTGTTCTACTGCAGTATCCGCAACTTCATACACAGGAGGGCTAGGGAAGAGCTGGAATTTGCGGAAACGACACTGGAGAAAGCACTGCGGAGAGGGAGCGGGCGGGGTTGTGTATCGAGGCTATACTTAACATTGTTGCAAAAATCAGATCCCCAAATGCGCTATACAGATAGATGGGAGCAAGCAATGCAGAACACACACACACAGGAACAATGGAGGAGAGGCTATAGGTATCTGTTTAAACCATCAATGGCACAGTCTATGATTGAAAACGGGTATAAAGTATATTATTGGTGGTGGTATACGCCAGACAGATTACACAGCATATACCCGGAGGCCTCGGATGAGTGTTGGCGGGGATGCAGACATAAAGGGACATTCATGCATGTCTGGTGGGAATGTCCAAGGATACAGGACTATTGGAAATCAGTGACAGTACTCATTGGTCAAATTCTCCAGCAGCCATATCCCTGCAAAGTGGAACTGTCTACTTTAATTTTAAACCAGGGGCATTGGCGGTGGAGCAGCATAGGCTTGCTTGTCAATATCTCACAGCAGCGAAAATAGCAATAGCGAGAGAATGGAAACAGCAAAAGCCGCCAGGCATGCAGAGAATCATAAATAAAGTGGACTACCTGTACTTAATGTCGAAACTAACAGCAATGAGGAAGGGACAGTTGGGAGCCTTTCAAAAGACTTGGCAACCTTACGAACAAATGCAGTTGCACTCTAAAGCCAAACCATGATTCGGTCAAGGGAGGGAGGGGGTATTATGTTAATGGGGGGGGGGGGGGGGGGGGAGGGACTGAAGGCTAATGTTTATGCAATATGTTTGGATGTAGCTATTCTGGATGTAAGAGGGGAATGAGGGAGGGGGGTAATTATTGAATAGATAAAATGTGAAGTTATATTTGATGTTTCAAAACAATTGCAATAAAATATAAAAAAAAAACAATTGGTGCTTGCCATGCCTAGGACCTGACTACAAGACCTCTACTTGGCACCTCTGTTTAAAAAATGCATAAAAGAACCCAAGAGTTGAGGCCCAATGCAAGAGACTTTTTGGCACTTCTAATTCTTGTCTGTTGATGTCGGAATTGGTCCCTATGACTGGTGGAGCTCCATCAGACACTGAGGATGTTCCAGCATCAAGGCGGCCTTCCCTTGCCTTCAGGTGCCAATAGGGCTCCATAGAACTGAATTACATCAGACCTGATACTTAGGATACGTGATGGTTCAAAATAGTCTTCGTCAGCACTGAGGAATCTGATGTGCATTGAGGGAAGGAGCATTGACATAAGTTCTCCTCAAAGCATGGTGCCAGGATGGTCCCAGACATTGGCACTGCCAGTACCTGGCAAGTGTTGGGCGCTGGGAGGATTGCTCCCACTCCATGGAGTTGGTGCTGATGCACCAGTCTCCATGATGCCAGGACCAGCCTTCTGATTTGGCTCCGTCTTCACAGGTTTTCTCCATACTGACACTAACCTCACTTTTGTCAGTCTCTGCCCCCTTAGAGCAGTGCATCGAGGGGAAAGAGCATCGATATCAATTTTGCTCCATGCATGGTGCCAGGATGTCCCAGACATCAGCACTGCTGGTATCTGGCAAGTGTTGGCACTGGGAAGATTTCTCCCACTCCATGGAGTTCATGCTGATGCACCAGTCTCCTTGATGCCATGACCAGCCTTCTGATTTGGCTCCATCTTCACAGGCTTCCTCCATATTGACACTGGCCTCACCTTTGTCAATGTTAGCCCCCTTAGAGCAGCTATGAGTTCTCTTGCAGGAAGAGAAGGAGGAGTTGGAGTGGATCTTGGCTTGGCGCGATGCTGAAATTTCAAGGGTGTCTATGCTGACCATGGCTCTGCCCCATCGATTTTTGAGGCCCATACTCAATTTGCTGCTCTTTGGGATCTGCTGCTCTGGGGACCTGCAGCTCATCTCCCTGCTATGAGGACCTGTCCTGTAACCATGCGGCTCATCACTCAGCTCCTATAACAAAAACTTTTCTGTAAGTTAAAAACCTTTGATTTAAACTTGTTGCCTGACTTTAAGCACAGATTCTCTGTAAGATCTCTTAAAGAACTACCTATTGCAATATTATTTACATGATTTGTATATTAAATAAACCCTTTCTGAAGCTAAATAGATGGTCTTTTGTGTCCTGGGTACACGCTTTAAATCTTGCAGCGCAGGATACTGCATTTCAACAGATATATTTAATTCATTGCAATTGTGAATCTTGTTGCCTTAAAGGGCAACTGGTGGAGAATTATTCAATACTAGTAAAAGAGGCTCGTTTCAGAGCAAATGAAACGGGCGCTAGCAAGGTTTTCGTCGCCAATACCCCCTCCCCCCCCCCCCGGCCCACCCCTTCGTTGTTCTGCCATTGCTCCGCCCCCAACGTCATGATGTTTGACGCGAGGGCAGGGCCCGGAGCGATTTCCCACCTCCCTGCCTACCCCTTCGTTCTGCCATTGCTCCGCCCTCGAGGGCGGGGCCCGGAGCGATTTTGGTGGCTTCACCACCACGAACCTTCGAACCTTTTTGAAGGAAGTCAGGGCTTGGCTTCACTGACGTCAGTGTCCTCAGAACGTTGAGGGTGAGTTTTATTATAGTAGATATATATCAAAACTTATAAATATTAGCTAGTGCTCTGGAGCAATATCCCCAAGTATAAATTATTTCTTGTTACATTTTAGGCTGTATAGAGAGGGGAGTGACCAGCAGAAGAAGAGGTTTTAATGCCCCTGTGTAAGTCGTTGGTGAGGCCCCACCTGTAGTATTGTGTTCAGTTCTGGAGGCCGTATCTTGCTAAGGATGTAAAAAGAATTGAAGCGGTGCAAAGAAAAGCTACAAGAATGGTACGGGATTTGCATTACAAGATGTATGATGAGAGACTTGCTGACCTGAACATGTATACCCTGGAGGAAAGGAGAAACGGGTGATATGATACAGACGTTCAAATATCTGAAAGGTATTAATCCGCAAACGAACCTTTTCCGGAGATGGGAAGGCGGTAGAACTAGAGGGCATGATACGAGATTGAAGGGGGGCAGACTCAAGAAAAATGTCAGGAAGTATTTTTTCACAGAGTGGTGGATGCTTGGAATGCTCTCCCATGGGAGGTGGTGGAGAGGAAAACAGTAACAGAATTCAAACATGCGTGGGATAAACATAAAGGAATCCTGTTCTGAGGGAATGGATCCTCAGAAGCTTAGCTGAGATTAGGTGGTGGGAGGCGGGGCTGGTGGTTGGGAGGCGAGGATATTGCTGGGCAGACTTATACGGTCTGTGCCAGAGCTGGTGGTTGGGAGGCAGGGATAGTGCTGGGCAGACTTGTACGGTCTGTGCCCTGAAAATGACAGATACAAATTAAGGTAAGGTATATACAAAAAGTAGCACACATGAGTTTATCTTGTTAGGCAGACTGGATGGACCATGCAGGTCTTTTTCTGCTGTCATCGACTATGTTACTATGTATCTGTTGCCTGCTTGTCCACTCTGGTGCCTTGATAAATGCCAACTTCAGAAGAAGTGGTACTCCAGCCCATTTTGAGAGGATGCTCCCCCAATGTCCAGGAAAGGGCACTCTGTCTGGATGTCAGTCCAGTAGACCAAGACGGGCACAGAGTTAGCCTACTCAGGATGTGTATTTTGCTGACTCTGACTTGGACCACTCTTGGGCATCTCAAGTCGAACCAGAGGAGGTCTTGGAGGAGGGCTCCCTTGGTCTCTTTGTCAGACCCTTCTTTATCTCAGAACTGAGTCCATACCAGATGAACTCTTCCTTGTTAGTTTTTTTTAGTAAACTGGTTGACCGCCCCGTTTGATTTAAAAGTTGATTGTGAGCTCAGGGCTTAAAGCGTTGGACGTCTTTGACTAAGTGGGCCCTCAGGAAATTCTGATAGTGGCTGTGTAGAGCTTTCTTCGTGTAGTACAGATGAGAAATTAGGAGATGCCTCTCTCTGTGCAGCCTGTGCCTAAGACAGACAGACTATGTACAGAGTCCAAAAGGCTTCCGGATTCGAGAAGCAACAGGTGCTACATTGTTCTATGATCAGATCTGCCCTCAAAATAGCTAAGATTTCTAGGACCAATGCCTCGGCACTCCCAGGGCAAGATGCTATAACCTGGGAGTCTTTTTGGTAGGAACATTTATCAGAGCTCTTTACTTGTGTCTCACATGCAGCCTTATCAGCTCTACATGAGCATCTATTTGCAGAACTTGGTGCGCAATGTAGCAGTGTTTGTGGACTTTTTGTCCTCAGATAAGGCTGCAGAACTCTGTGTGTTAAAAGCCAGGTAGGATGAGTGTTGAAAGCACTGGGCCTGGGCAGTCTATGACTATTTTGATTAAATTTAATGATGCAGTTTTTAGTAGCAGAGTTGGAGAACATCAAGGCCCATTTTTGTTCATGCAGATATTTGCATTTTATTTCTGTCAACATGTGGTACTATGTATTGGAATATCAACATGTATTACGCTAGTTGAAAATTGGGGCCATTCTCACAAGTTAAAATTCCGAGTTGGAGAGAATCAATGCCCATTTCTGTTTATGCAGATATTTGCATTTTGTTTCTGTTAACATGTGGTACTATGTATTTAATTGGGATAACATGTATTACGGTAGTTGAAAATTGGGCCCATTCTCACAAGTTAAACTTCCTATTAGGTTCTCTAAGATAGCATTAGGAATGATCTTTAGAAGCCTTGCTAGACGGTCAACTTTCCATGGAGTATCAGGTGAATAAAGCGGTAAAATCATCTTTTCTTTGGCTAAGGAAAATGAGGACCATTTGGAAGTTTTTTGAGATTCTTGCTTTTACATTATTAGTTCAGGCACTAATATTGTCTCAGATTGACTAATGTAACATTTATTTAGGCTTCTACAAAAATTACAAATGTTGTAAAGTATAGCAGCTAGACTCATTTTTGGTGTTCATTGCTTTGATAATGTCTCTGTAGTATATAAAATTACATTTGCTTAATATAACTAACCGAAATTACATTTGGTTTAAAATGTGCATTTTCATATTAAGGTTTTATATGGAACGGCTCCTGATTATTTGATGTTTTTAATTTTACCTTCAATTTGAAATTCTCAACATTTATGCTTTCAGATGTGATTAAAATTTTCCATCTGTCAAGACTGAGAAAAAGGAAGAAATAAAAAATTTTGATATTTCAATCAGGCTGCTTGTATTTGGAACTCTACCGACTTCCATCAGATGTGAGACCGATTTATGTTAAAAAGAAATTGAATACATTAATGTTTCTGAATTCTTTAGTTATGAGTAATTATAACTGTTTTGAATTGAAATTTGTATCTGGGAGTTTGTCCCATATTCCTTTATCCATGTCAAACTGAATAGGTATTCATGGAATATAAGCCTTGTAATGTGATGTAATAAGGCATCCAGGATTTCTGTATTAGGTATTGGTATGCACAGATTTACCTGGCTGTGCTTGACCTAGACCAGCAATTCAACTAAAAACTGTTGGATGCCCCTTGATGGGGTGATAATTTTTAGGGGACAAAAGGTTACCATCCTCATAAAGAAAAGAACTGATATCATAGATTTCCTCTCTTGGCCTACTCCTTCTGCAGCCTTCACTTCTTGGAGGTTTTCAGGTGTTCCCCAAAGGAGATCCTACTACCCCGAAGTGTAGCTGTACTCCTCCAACCTGCCCTTCCTAGCAGACCCAGGGATCCCACTTCCACCCTCAGCAGCAGTTGCCCCAGAAGGCCTGGCCAGTTCCCCAGTCAAAGCAAGGGATGAGCTTTTGACTGGCTCAGAGAGCATGGCCACAATAAGTGACCATCCTAGACAGCCTACTGTGGGCAGAAGGCTGAATTTTTAACGCAAGATGGCCCCTTTTAACCTCCAACCAGTGGAGATGAAAACTGTAATGGAATTCAAACAGAATTTTTAGAGCAAGATGGCCCCTTTTAACCTCCAATCAGTGGGTTCTTCAGATAAGTTGTTGGGGGTAGGGGGGGTGGGGAGGAGGAGGATTGCACCTTAAATTGGTGACAGCTTCCTCTAAATTGCCCAACACAAGTGTCAAAGTTCAGTTCTCAGCACAAGGCCATGCTTGATGAATTTTCTTCCTTTTTACAGGCCCACATATTCAAGCTCATACTACCAGGGGAAGAAGGGAAGAGATTCTATTCCATATACTTTTTCGTGCCCAGAAAGAAGGTGGATTTTGTCTCATCCTAGACCTAAGGGGCCCTAAACTAGTTAGAGAAGTTCAGGATGGTTTCCTTAGTCATCCTGCTTCCCATTATTCAGACAAACAGCTATGCTCTCTGGACTTAAAGGACGCTTAAACCCACATACATCCCAGTCACAGGAATTATCTTGGATTTCGAGTAAGGAAACATCACTACCAGTATCACATCCTGCCCTTTGGTCTTGCATTTGTTTCCCAAGTCTTTAGCAAGTGCCTTGCAGTAGTTGCAGTCAGGGGCGTATCTGAACTTCAACGGTAGGGGGGGCCAGATCTGAGGTGAGCCCTCCGGTGCCGCTGAGGCCCCCCCGCTGAAGATGACACCACCAACACCTCCAACTACTTTAAACCCCCCTCTCGCCGAAGACGATGACACCACCACCTGGCTCCAACTACTTTGAACCCCCCCCTCCCGCCGTAACTCCGCGGTCGCGCCTCACCTCCCTTTGCTGGCGGGGGACCCCAACCCACGCCAGCCGAAGTCTCCTTCCTTCCTTCCTTCCTTTGGGTTTGGTTTCTGACGTCCTGCACGCACGTACAATGTGCAGGATGTCAGACTCGGAGAAACACCGTTTCTGTGAGTCTGACGTGCAGGACGTCAGAAACCAAACCCAAATGAAGGAAAGAAGGAAATTTCGGCTGGCGGGGGTTGGGGTCCCTCGCCAGCAAAGGGAGGTGAGGCGCGACAGCGGGAGGAGGGGGGTTGAGAGGGTCGGTAGGGGGGTCCAGGGGCAGATCTACGGTGGCCAGGCGCCTGTGGCCCTATAGCAGATACGCCCCTGGTTGCAGTGTTTGTATACAGGCTGGGAGTGCACATGTTTCCCTAATTGGACGATTGGCTGATCAAGAGCACGTTCAAGGACAGAGCTCAGGAATCAATGCAGCAAACCATTCGGGTGTTGGAGCTACTAAACTAAGTCCCACCTACTTCCCATTCAGCAATTGGAATTCATTGGAGGCCTGGTAAATACGACTAAGGTACAGGTCTTCCTTCCAGATGCTAGGGCCATGGCATTGGTCACCCAAGTCAGCAGTGTCGAGATTGTTGGGCCACTTGGCCTCTACAGTGCATGTCACACCCATGGCACATCTCAATTTGAGAGAGATCTAGTAGATCCTAGCTTCCCAGTGGTGGTATTCCTCAGGGAACCTAACAGATGTCCTGAGCTTTATAGAGTTGCTCCTGTGGTAGACTGTTTGGCCTAATTTGATCCTGGGACTCCTATTCCAAATTCCTGCTCACGACAATGATGACAGATGCATCCACCCTGGGCTTGGGGGCTAATGTAGATGTACTCCACACTCAGGGCTACTATTCTGCTTAGGAGGTTCTGCTTCACACCAACCTCTTGGAGCTGTAGGTAATTTGGAAGGCTCTAAAGGCTTTCATAGATTGGCTAATGCACCAAATTGTTCTCATTCAAACTACAGTGTTGAGCATGGATTCACAGAATGTTACCTCTTGTATCAGGAAGCAGTTGGGATGTGGTTCTGGGCCTTTAGGGCATGGTACTTGGGGCCATATATCTTTGGGGGGGGGGGGGGACAACAGTCTGGCAGACAGATTGAGCAGGGTAATGCAACCACACAAATGGTCTCTTAACATGGACATCGCCCAGGAGATCTTACAAGTATGGGGCACTCCTTTGGTGGATTTCTTTGCCACTCATCTCAACAGTCTCTCGGTTTTGTTCCAGGCTGGAATTACACGGCAGGCTAATGTCAGATGCCTTTCTCCTCGATTGGGAGAAGGACATTGTGTGTTTGTGTATCCTCCCATACCTCTCATGGGGAAGACTATTTTTTTTCTTCTTTTCTGAAATGCAAGCAGGACCCAGGAGCCATGATCTTTATCACATTCTATTGGCTGAGGCAGATATTGGTCCCCCACCCCTGGAGTTAACCTCTGAAGATCTGTGGAGATTGGACTGCTTTGTCCCTCATCATGCAGAGCAAGAGGTCTCTTCTCCACAGCTGCCTCCAATCCCCAGCCATCACAGCTTAGATGTTGAGAGCTTAGAACTTGCATCCTTTAAGGTGTGTCTCCAGGGTCCTGCTTGCTTCCAGGAAAACTTCCACTAAGAGGTCATATAATTTCAAGTGGAAGGTGTTTGTCATCTGGTGCGAGGGCAAGACTCTAGATCCTTTTTCCTTCTCTACACAAAAACTGCTTGAGTACCTTCTACACCAAGGTGACAACCTGTGGCATGCATAGTGGGGAAGTTAGTAGCATACTTCCAGAAACAGAAGCAGGATGCCCGTGCATGCTGGAGTTAGCAGCTAGAAGCGTCACAGACTTCCCTACTGCTCAAACAGTATGGAGAGCTCATGCTGATAATATCTTCATCTGGCAGGGCTTGGACATCCCTGCGATTCAAGATAGTAATTTTTGTATTGTGGCAAAGTTGGGGGTGGGGAGAGCAGCGAGAGGATATGTGTTGTGGCACGTGATTGTATTGTAATTTCAATCTGCAAAAAGTGGCACACACCTTTCAGTAGGTTGCTGACCCCTGTTCTACACCTATCCCAGTCTTGGTTAAAAACCAGCTCCATATGGTTTCTCTTCAGTTCAACTGGCACTTAACCGTCACTGTGTAGAAGGTAAGCCTATCTCTGTACAACCTCTAGTTCTATTTGAGAAGTTTGCTTTTGTAAAGCCCCCATTCAAACCTCCAATAGTGTTGTGGGACCTCAGCGGTGCAAAGAAAAGCTACAAAAACGATATGGGATTTATGTTGCAAACCGTATGAGGAGAGACTTGCTGACTTGAACATATATACCTTGGAGGAAAGGAGAAACAAGGGTGACATGATACAGACGTTCGAATATTTGAATGGTATTAAGCACAAACCTTTTCCAGAGACGGGAAGGCGGTAGAAGTAGAGGACATGAATTGAGGTTGAAAGGGGGGGAGGGGGGGGCAGACTCAGGAGTATGTCAAGAAGTATTTTTCACGGAGAGGTTGGATACATGGGATCCCACCACCACTACCATGGGAGGTGGTGGAGATGAAAACTGTAATGGAATTCAAACATGCGTGGGATAAATGCAAAGGAATCCTATTTAGAAGGAATGGATTCATGGAATTTTAGCAGAGATTGGTTGGCAGCACTGGTGATTGGGAAGCAAAACTAGTGCTGGGCAGATTTCTATGGTCTGTGCCCTGATCGTGAGTGAATTGATATGGATGGGCTGGAGTGTAAATTTTAAGGGGCTTTAACATTAACTTCAGAAATTTTAGTACAGGAACAGTGTTGAGCAGACTTCTATGGTCTGTGCCCTTAAAATGGCAAGAACAAATCAAACTCGGGTATGCACATAAAGTATCATATACCACGTATGAGTTTATCTTGTTGGGTAGACTGGATGGGACCGTACTGGTCTTTATCTGCCTTCATTTACTACGTTACTATGAAAGCTCCATTTGAGTCGCTTGCCACTTGAAGTTCATGACCTGGAAAGTTTTTTTTGTTTCCGCTGGCAGTCTCTTCAGTGCGCTTCAGGCCCTAATAGCTGATCCATCTAACATGAGGTTTCATCATAATAGAGTTGTTCTCCTCACCCATCCTAAGTTCCTTCTGAATGTGATGTTAGAATGCCACCTTAACCAATCATTCTCCTGACATTTCTTCCCAAAACCTCATGCCCATTCTGTTGAAGGTCCACTGAACAGGTTGGACTACAAGCAACAAGCAAGCCTTGGCCTTCTATTAGGAGTGGACTAAAGCCCATAGATTGCCCACCCAACTTTTTATTTGTTTTAATCCTAATAGGATAGGGGCAGCCATCAGTAAACACATTTTGGCTAGCAAATTGCATCTCCTTCACTTATGCCCAGGCTGGTCTGATTATGGAGGTTCATATCATATTTCAAAATGTCAGAGCCATGGCTGTATTGATAGCCCACTTAAGGTCAGTCTTCATTGAGGAGATTTGCAAAGCTGCAATGTGGTCCACACATTTACATCGCATTACTGCCTTGAGCAGGATTCCCAATGCAACAGCCAATTTGATCACATGGTTCTGAAGAATTTGGTGTCTAGAATCCAACTCCAATTTCCTAGGCCCATTTTTTTCTGTTACAGGTTGAATATCCATTGTAGCCATGTCTCTTCAGTTTAGTTTAATTGGTTTCTTGTTGGCCTTGCCTGTTGCAAGTCCCTATTGACACCTTTGTTTTTCAGTGAGCCTAGAAGCTAGAGATTTCCAAAGCTGCAATGTGGTCTTCAGTTCACACATTTACATCGCATTACTGCCTTGAGCAGGATTCTCAATGTGACAGGCCCTCCCACCTCCCTAGGAGTTGTATTCTCTTAGCTTTTGACATCAACTGATGGTCCTACATGACTGGGGCAGGCGGGAAGGCACGTGTGCAAGCATGGTCAGGATTGCCAAAGGCTTCTGGAAGCGTTAGAACACTGGGCAGCATCTGCACCGGGGCTCTATCGGTGGTGCCCACCTAGTCTGGGAAGATTTTGAATCTTCTTTCCAAGAAAATTAACCAAAGCTATTTTTAAAATACTCAACACCAAAATGTGGGTCTGGAGAAAATCTCTTCCTTGGGTTTCGGCAATAAGCTGAAATGCTGTTTTTATAGAAATTGTAGCTATGTCTTTGCTGTATTATCCTAGTGCTGTTGCGTTCTATGCTGTTCATGCACAGAGTCTGAAAGTGTTACAATACATTTTCTGTGTTTTGGAGGGCTATGTTATACTGATCCTCTTGGTGTGGAAAAGGATGTGAGGGGCAGATTCCTATGCAACCCTTTCATTTCAGTTTTTGATTACATGTCAGGGTTTTACTAGTTTAAAACTGAATTAATGAGCCATGTAAATAGAGGCGAAGTTTTCTTATCAGTTTGTATAAATTTAGATTTGATATTAAGTAATGAAATTGCCATCTGCTCTGGTAATTATTCTGATTACTGATGTCTCATTTACCTTTTTGTTAGTCAATTTGTTGCAGACATGATTTGACTAGTCTTTGCTTAATTCAGTTAACTGTCATGGAAAGTTGTGATGCATCCCTCTTTCTTACAACCCTCCTATTCACACACCCCACCCTACCTTCTCTTCCTTGTCCTGCCATCTCCAAAAGTCTCCCTTACCGTACAGTTCAGTCTCTACAACTGCTGCAATGTTGCACCAGGTTTGTTCTTGGGGCCATGGCATCCCACTCTTTCTGGTTACGTATGGGACTGCTCTCATGTTACGCTTGGAGGACTCGACTCTCGCTTGGAGAAATCCTGAGTGCTCAGGATTTGTTCAGTCGTTTTAACAAGGGAAAAACATTGCGTAGTACAGCTTAGTAAATGAGATAGTTGAATGAACAAATTGATTTCTTGCTTTTTCTGGGCGACCTAATTGTTATACAGTTAAGCATCCACAACATTCCAAATCTCATCCTTTTTAATGTCCGTGCCTTTGTGAATCTCAAACATTTAAATAAGGTCTGTGGAGAAGCCAGTTTTAAAACCATATGCTTTCTAAATATTAATCTTTATAGATTTTGAGGGGTCTGTTTATCAGTCTGTTTTCTGGTTTATTTGCAGGTGTTAGAAATGCTGCAGAGATTTAAGGATTCCAACATTAAACGTGAACGTGAGGTGTTTAACTGTATGCTAAGAAACTTGTTTGAGGAGTACCGCTTTTTCCCTCAGTACCCAGATAAGGAGCTGCACATTACAGCCTGTCTCTTTGGCGGAATAATAGAAAAAGGACTGGTCACATACATGGCATTGGGTCTTGCCCTGCGATATGTTCTTGAAGCCTTGCGCAAACCTTTTCAATCCAAGATGTACTATTTTGGTATTGCTGCACTAGATAGGTTTAAAAATAGGTAAGTTATTTTGTAAAATTCAAATAGCTTTGCTAATTGTTATATCTTGAAATGTGAATATTTTAACCATCACATATTAATAAATGATTTTAGATTTCATTTGAGAACTTAAGGTAAACAATATATGGAGTCTGTGCTCTTATGAGGAGAGTAGGTAATTGATCTCTGTTTAATATGGGCTTATAAGTTATATGTATGGGTTGGGTATTAAAATTTAGTTTATATATTTGAGATGGGATAGCATTGACTAATATGGACTTTTAATAGTAAATGTACTGTAATAGTAATGTATATAAAACTTAAACAGTTTTAGAAATCAGGGCATTAGGAGTAAGATGGCCATCACATTGCATTCTTGATCTAAATGCATTCTTTTGCATTCTTTCCCCGACTGCTTAATATTTTTTCTAGATTGAAGGACTATCCACAGTACTGTCAGCATTTGGCTTCTATTAGTCACTTTATACAGTTCCCCCATCATTTACAGGAGGTGAGTGTTCATTTCATAAATCAATTCTTAACCTAGAAAGAGAGAAGAAAATTGTGATGCTTGTAAATCATGTCTGCCTTTAAACGATGGGGGGAGGGAGCTGTGAGGGAAGCTGAAGTCCTTCCCAGGGTGAGTTGGGCAGTTGTAATTCAGGTTTCTCCCCATGTTGCTACTGTAGAATTGATCGTAACTGTGAGATGGCAGGGCCACATTTATCATGTGTCAGAATAGTATTTCACAAGCACACTCAACTCCTTTACTCATGGAGGAATTCTGTGTGTTAAGAAATAAAATGTTAGGAATTCTGTGCAGAATATTTTAAAATTCTGCAGACAAGATTGTGTTACATGAACAAATAGAATCGGTGTTGAACAATTTATAATTCAGTACAGAAAATTTGTTACTCTGTGCATAATTTTGTTCTGTCCACTGTTGCCTGACCCCTCCTTAACACCTTTCTCACTCAGCCTTGATATCCAATCCCCTCTGCTCCCCCCCACCCCGGTTCTCTCCTGGACCCCCCCTCCCCCTTTGCTAGAATCCCTTCCCTAGGCTTCTCTGATATAAATATCTTACCTCATTATCAACCCCCCCCCCTCCTTTCAGTGTTTAGTCTACCCTTTAGCTCATATTTTTCCTCCTCACCCCCCACACACACACACTCTGTTCCTATTCAACCCAGTTCTCTTCCAGCCCTTATTCTGCTCTCTGGCTTTTTTTCTGTACTCCCAGGTATCACCCACTCTGTTTTTCCCAAATCCTCACCTCCCTACCCATCATCTTTCTCCCATTGCCCCCTCCGCTCAACAAACCTAACAGCTCTCCCCATCTAAAGGCTGTTCGGATATGGTGCCAAAACTGGCCCCAAATCCTCTTTCTGCCCAGTTTCAGCTTTGGCGAAAAGGCTATCAGTGTGGGTTTAGTGTCAGCCCAAACCGACGGAGTGTATTCCGTGGAAACTGAAAATGTGTGTGTTGTCCTGTCTGTCTCCCGTTCAAACAAGAGTTGCCTTCCCTCCTGCCCACCTATAGGTGTCCCCCCCCCCCCCTCCCATGGGCTTATCTTACAGTCCCTAGTGGACAAGGGGTGTAGTCAGGGCAAGCATGATCCACAGTTGCTCTTGCCTGTGCTGGATCTGCACTCAAAATGGCTGCTATGACCTCTAGTGGCAATCTTGCAAGACTGCTGCAAGAGGTCACGGCAGCCATTGTGAGAGTAGAGCTGACATGGGCAAGAGTGACTGGGGATCACTCTTGCCCTGACAACACCACTTGAACACAAAGGATTGTAAGGTAGTCTTGGGGGGATTCTTTGCGTTCTTTTTTTTTTTTGTTTGTTACCCCGCACTTTCCCACTCATGGCAGGCTCAATGCGGCGGGCAATGGGAGGGTTAAGTGACTTGCCCAGAGTCACAAGGAGCTGCCTGTGCTGGGAATCAAACTCAGTTCCTCAGTTCCCCAGGACCAAAGTCCACCACCCTAACCACTAGGCCACTCCTCCACATGTTAGGGGGTGGGGTGTAATATGATTGCAAGTAATGCAGTTATGATCTTGAATAGTAGTTTTATATGGTAAATAGAGTGCCCCAAATGTTTTTGATACAAAAGGTTAACAGGAATTTAAGTCAGTAAATTTGGGTTCCATATCATCATGCTGATCAATCCATAGACTGGTGGGTTGTGTCCATCTACCAGCAGGTGGAGATAGCAATCCTTTTGCCTCCCTATATGTGGTCATGTGCTGCCGGAAACTCCTCAGTATGTTCTCTATCTCAGCAGGTGGTGGTCACACACAGCAGCAGCTCTGGCTAGTTCTCCAAGCCTAATTCTTAGGTTTTGTTGAGTACCTGGGGTTGATGGCTGCTCTTGAGCAAGTGCAAACCTGGTGGTGCCAGGTCCCTCCTTTTCTCACCCCTTCCGCTGACTCCGTTAGAAAAAAAAAAATTTGAACGCCCTTTAAGGGCGTTTATTTCAACGTTTATATCAGCGTTTATTGCAGCTGCTCACTGGGACACCAGTTCGTTACAGCTCGGAGCGAGAAGCAGGTAATTTTTACCTTTTGTAGCGGGCAGGGGGTTCCCCGATCGGTCTCCACGTAGCTTATGGCGTTGGAGGGCGAGGGCGCGAAGAATCGCTCCCCGGACCGCATGTGCGCATCTAGCGGGGATGCGGGGGTTTCAAAGCCTGAATCGCCCTTTTTGGGCATCAGTTTGGAGTCCGCGGCTCCTCACTACCTCTCCACCCTCATCTCCCCCTATGTTCCCGCCCGCAACCTCCGCTCACAGGACAAAGCCCTTCTCTCAGTACCCTTCTCTACTACTGCCAACTCCAGGCTCCGCTCATTCTGCCTTGCCTCACCCTATGCCTAGAATAATCTTCCTTTACCCATACGCCAGGCCCCCTCCCTACCCATCTTCAAATCTCTGCTTAAAACTCACCTCTTCAATGCTGCCTTTGGCGCCTAACCGCTCGAGAAATATAAAATACCCCAATCTAACCACCCTATCAGATTAACTGTTCACTCGTCCTCTAGATTGTTCACTTGTCCTTAGTTTGTTCTCTTGTCTTTTAGATTGTAAGCTCTTTGAGCAGGGACTGTCCTTCTATGTTTGAATTGTACAGCGCTGCGTAACCCTAGTAGCGCTTTAGAAATGACTGTTGTTGACCCGGTTCTTCCTCCGGTGCGGCGGTTTTTCCTGCCATAAAGGCCCGCCCCCCCATTTTGGCCCGCCACTCTGCACGGACGGCTTCTTGGGCCGCCCTCGAGGTGGGAGGCGTTAATGCTATGGTCGCCCTTGATTCCGGCGATGGCAAGAAAGTGGCAATAGTTAAGCGCCGTTTTTCCCGCACGGCTCCTTCTTGGAGTTTCGCGCCGGATGCCATTTTGGATGCGCAGCATGTTTCTCCCCCGCTCTTGCGAGTGCCGGTTGAGGGTGCGTCTAGGGCCGTGGCCCAGGCTGCAGAAGTGCACAGTCTGGGGGGTTTCTCCCCTGAGTTCATTTTGCTGCTGCATCAGGCTTTTCTTATGCAAAACGCTGCCCCTGTTCCCCTTGTCCGATAAAGGGGTTGAGGCCTCCGGAAGCAAACGCCCTCTGGTGGATTTCCAGGCCCTAGAGGACTGTCTCCTCTGATGTAGATGAGGGCAGCGTATCTGAGTTCTCCCAACGGTCCTTTGGGGATTCCTTGTAGGAGACGGATTCCTGCTCGGATGGAGCGGATGACCCCTCTGCAGCACGGATCTTTCGCTCAAAGGATTTGCCCAACCTGTTAGTGCAGGCCATGTGCATTTTGAAGATTTCCTCTGCGGAGGACGTCTCTCCCTCAGCCGCTGCTGGCTCTGCCATTATGCTGGGGACGAAGCGCTCGCCTAGAACCTTCCACGTGCATGAAGCCATGCACACCTTGATTTCGGCTCAATGGGATGTCCCAGAAGCGAGCCTTAAAGTGGCTAGAACTATGTCCCGCCTCTATCCTCTGCCTGAAGGTGAACGGGAGGCCTTTCTTTGGCCTACCGTGGATTCTTTAATCACTGCGGTGACTAAGAAAACGGTGTTGCCGGTGGAAGGTGGCACGGCCATAAAGGACGCCCAAGACAGAAGATTGGAGGCGGCTTTAAGGTCGTCCTTCGAGGCGGCTGCTTTAAGTTTGCAGGCCTCAGTTTGCGGCTCCTATGTGGCCAGAGCGTGCCTGGCGATTGTGCAGCGGGCTTCCCCCTCGGATCCTTCCTTGAGAGCTGTTTGGCCGGCCCTGGAATCGGGCTTGGCTTACTTGGCAGACTTGCTGTATGATGTCTTGAGCCTCAGCTAAAGATATGGCTCAGACAGTCTCTGCACGGCGCTGGCTTTGGCTGAAGCATTGGTCTGCTGACCACGCCTCTAAGTCTCGCCTGGCTAAGTTGCCTTTTAAAGGCAAGCTGCTCTTTGGGGTCGAGCTGGACAAGATTGTGACCGATCTCGGCACGTCTAAGGGCAAGAGGTTACCAGAGGTCAGGGCTCGGGCCAGTGTTGCCCGCCCCGGTTCCCCCAAGGACGGTTTCAGGAGCCCGTCGGTATCGCCCAGGTAAGTCTGGCTCCTCTGCCCCCTCTTCCTTCAAAAGGAACTTCTCCCCCAAGCAGCATTCCTTTCACAGAGATCGCCGTCCCGGAAGTGCGTCCTCCGGTCCTCCTCCAGGGTCTCGTACCCAATGACGGGGCCCTGGTCCATGGCCCAGAGCAGATTGGGGGACGCCTATCCTTGTTTCTGGGCGAGTGGACCAGGGTAACTTCAGACGCTTGGGTGCTGGAAGTCATCAGAGACGGCTACAAGCTAGAGTTCTGCCGACCCTTAAGAGACGTGTTTGTGCACTCTCCCTGCAAGTCTCCGGTCAAAGCTGTGGCAGTACAGCAGTCTTTGAACAATCTGATCCGCCTGGATGCGGTCGTTCCGGTGCCAGAAGATCAGCTTGGCAAGGGATGTTATTCCATTTACTTTGTGGTACCAAAGAAAGGAGGTTCTGTACGGCCTATCCTCGACCTCAAAGGGGTCAATCGGGCCTTGAACGGCACTTCTGAATGGAGACTCTCCGCTCTGTTATAGCGGCAGTGAAGGCAGGGTAGTTCCTGGCATCCTTGGACATCAAGGAAGCTTACTTGCATATTCCCATCTGGCCTCCTCCTCAACGCCTTCTGCGTTTTGCAGTCCTGGGCCGACACTTCCAGTTCAGAGCCCTCCCGTTCGGGTTGGCTTACTGCTCTGCGGACCTTCTCCAACGTAATGGTGGTCATCGCGGCCTCCTACGCAGGAAGGAGTACAAGTCCATCCTTATCTGGACGACTGGTTGATCCGACCCCCTCTTATGCAGAGTGCGGCAGAGCTTCAGACCGGGTGATTGCTCTTTTGAGCTCCCTGGGGTGGATTATCAACTGGGAGAAAAGCCAGCTGCGCCCGACTCAGTCCCTGGAGTATCTGAAAGTTCGTTTCGACACCCAAGTGGGCAGAGTGTTCCTGCCAGACAATCGGATTGTCAAGCTTCAGGCTCAGGTGTTCCAGTTCCTAGTAGCCTCTCCTCTTCGGGCTTGGGACTATGTGCAGCTGTTGGGCTCTATGACGGCCACAATGGAAGTAGTGCCCTGGGCCAGGGCCCATATGAGACCTCTACAGCACTCACTGCTGCAGCGCTGGACTCCAGTGTTGGAGGATTACGCTGTGCGCCTTCCCTTGGATCCAGCGGTGCGCAAGGAGCTGAGCTGGTGGCTGAGGCCAGACAAGCTGTCCGCAGGAATGCCTCTTTTGACCCCGGAGTGGGTTGTCATCACGACGGACGCCTCTTTGACGGGCTGGGGAGCCCACTGCTTGGGAAGGACAGCGCAGGGGCTCTGGTCTCCTGCAGAGGCAAAGTGGCCTATCAACCTCCTGGAACTCAGAGCCATTCGGTTGGCGCTTTTGGAGTTTCTCCCGGTACTGGTGGCGAAGCCAGTACGGGTCCTGTCGGACAATGCCACGGCTGTGGCCTATTCAATCGCCAGGGAGGGTACCAAGAGCGCCCCTGTAGCCAAGGAGGCCATGAATCTATGCCAGTGGGCGGAAGCGAACCTGGAACAGCTGTCGATGGCCCACATTGCGGGAGTCATGAATGTCAAGGCGGACTTTCTCAGTCGTCATACCTTGGATCCCGGAGAGTGGCAGCTATCTGCTCAGCATTCTTGGACATCACGAAGCGCTGGGGCCAGCCGAGCCTAGATCTGATGGCGTCATTGGCCAATTGCCAAGTGCCGTGCTTTTTCAGCAGAGGACGGGACCCTCAATCTCTGGGAGTAGATGCTCTTCTCCAACAGTGGCCAACACAGGAGCTCCTCTGTGTTCCCACCCTGGCCCATGTTGGGCAGGGTGCTAGGCCGGGTGTCAAAGCATCCAGGCCGGATAATCCTGGTGGGTCCGGGCTGGCCCAGACGTCCCTGGTATGCGGACCTGATCAGACTCTCAGTGGACGGCCCTCTGCGGCTGTCAGCGGAGCGGGGCCTGTTGCATCAGGGTCCCGTGGTGATGGAGGATCCCTCCCCCTTTGGTCTTACGGCCTGGCTATTGAGCGGCAGCGTCTGAGGAAGAAGGGCTTCTCAGACAAGGTCATCGCCACTATGCTGAGAGCGAGGAAGCGCTCTACTTCTACGGCTTACGCCAGGGTTGGCGTACCTTTGCATCGAGGTGTGAAGCAGGCTCTCTTTCTCCCTTCACTGCTGCAATTTCTTCAGTGTTGACGTTTCCTGCAAGGTCTAGAGAAAGGCCTGTCGCTCAGTTCCCTTAAAGTTCAGGTAGCGGCTCTGGCTTGCTTCAGGGGTCGCCTGAAGGGTGCTTCCCTGGCCTCGCAGCCAGATGTGGTGCGCTTCCTCAAGGGAGTTAATCACCTACGCCCTCCTCTGTGCTCGGTGGTGCCTGCGTGGAATCTCAATCTAGTGCTAAGAGCCTTGCAGAAGCCGCCTTTTGAACCCTTGTCGAGGGCATCTCTGAAAGACCTAACGTTGAAAGCAGTCTTTTTGGTGGCTATCACTTCAGCCAGACGAGTTTCCGAGCTCCAGGCGCTATCATGTCGAGAGCCCTTCCTGCAGTTCATGGAGGCAGGAGTGTCTATTCGCATGGTGCCCTCCTTCCTGCCCAAGATTTTCTCGTTTCCATGTGAATCAGCAGCTCTGTCTTCCCTCCTTTCGTAGGGAGGACTATCCAGAGGAGTACTCTGCTGTCAAATATCTAGATGTGAGACGAGTCATCATCAGATACTTGGAAGTGACCAATGCTTTTCGGAAGTCGGATCATCTGTTTGTGCTGTTCGCAGGTCCTCGTAAGGGTCTGCAGGCATCCAAGCTTACAGTGGCACGATGGGTCAAGGAAACCATTGCAGCGGCTTATGTGGCCGCGGGGAAGGTGCCGCCTATCCAGCTGAAGGCTCACTCCACTAGAGCACAGGCGGCCTCGATGGCAGAGGCTGGGTCCGTCTCCTTGGAAGAGATTTGTAAGGCGGCAACTTGGGCATCGGCTCGTATTTTCTCCAGTCATTACCGCTTGACTGTGGCTGCTCGGGCGGAGGCCCGGTTTGGAGCTTCAGTGTTGCGGTCAGGGATTTCTATGTCCTGCCCTGGGTGAGTACTGCTTCGGTACATCCCACCAGTCTATGGATTGATCAGCATGATGATATGGAAGGTAAATTATGTATCATACCTGATAATTTTCTTTCCATTAATCATAGCTGATCAATCCATAGCCCCTCCCAGATATCTGTACTGTTATATTCTGGTTGCATTTCAGGTTCAAGTTTAGTCTTCAGTTCCTGTTCAGGAGGTCTTCGTGTCAAGTTTTTTAAAATTGAATTCTTCTGGAGTTGAGACGATTTTGTGTTACAGTGAGCTGCTGCATTCCTCTCCCCTCCGTTTTACGGGGCTGGATTGAGATTTAAATTCTGCCGGCGCTCCCTCCCGCTTCGTGCGGCTGTAGGGCACTTTGTACCCCTCCCGCTTCGGCGGTGTTAGGGTCAGCCAGCTCCTCCCGTGGTTGCGGTCGCAGGATAAGCCAGATCCCCCCCCCGCATCGGCGGGTGTGGTGTCCCTCCCCCGCTCCGCGGGGATGAGCTGGACGGATTCCCCTTCCCCACTTGTGTGGGGATGAGCTGGGTTGATTCTCCTCCCCCGTTTCGGTGGTGGCGAGCTGGGCAGAGTGTCCCTTCGTGGGTGTAATTCTCTAAGTGCTGAGTCCTGCGGATGGAGCTTTGATATCGACATACTGAGGCGTTTCCGGCAGCACATGACCACATATAGGGAGGCAAAAGTTTGCTCTCTATCTCCACCTGCTGGTAGATGGACACAACCCACCAGTCTATGGATTGATCAGCTATGATTAATGGAAAGAAAATTATCAGGTATGATACATAATTTTACCTTCCCCTAGACTCCAGCAGACCTTGCCCGTTCTCTTTGGAGTACAGATCAAACCTAGTCACTGCACCCACTTCTCTTCCAGGCTAATCATGCAATCTCTGACACACTTCAGCCTATGCAGCAGACCATGCTCTTGCCGTTCTGCAGTTGCTCTCTTACTGCTACTTATAGAAACATAGAGAAACATAGAAACATGAGTGGCCTAGTGGTTAGGTTGGTGGACTTTGGTCCTGAGGAACTGAGTTTGATTCTCACTTCAGGCACAGGCAGCTCCTTGTGACTCTGGGCAAGTCACTTAACCCTCCATTGCCCTATGTAAGCCGCATTGAGCCTGCCATGAGTGGGAAAGAGCGGGGTACAAGTGTAACAAACAAATAACAAAATATCCAGTCTGCCCATCCTCTGTAACCCCCAGTTCTACCTGTTCCTAAATGATCCCTCATGCTTATCCATGCCTTTTTTCTTTCTGTAACATATCTGTACATTTGTAACAGCGCTACAGAAATGTTAAGCAGTAGAAGGTGTGGATAGCAAACCATTCATGAAATGAGCTGTATCTTATGCATCAGCAACGTGACATATCAAAAAAATAGCAGAAACAGAACCTGTACAATTTACACATTAAAAAAAAAGGGCTAGGGGTCCGTAAGCCAGCTGCAGCTACAGGCAAAAGAGATTTCCACTGGTCTGGCTCCGTGTGGGCTGAGAGCAGCAGCGATGGTTGTCATAGCTCCTTCACTTGCCTCAGCCAAGAGCAGCCCGATCCAGGAGGCTGGAGGATAAGAGAACCTTTGTGTTCCTCACACCTATGCCTCCCCATCATCTGTGATCCATATATGAACAAACAGGGAGGCAGGGGGGATGCTGTTCCAGTTCTTCGAGAGGAGGTGGATAGAATGATAACCTGATTTGATGCTGGAGAATGGCAGGGTGTATTTCCCTATAAAATCATTTCTTGAGGTCTTGTCTAATCCTCAACCATAAAACGCACCAGCGCCAGCTCAGGGACATGAATCCTGAGGTCAGAGTTTCACACCACACGGGGTTAAACCCATTGTTGTCAATGTACTTGGTTTCCTGCTTTGCCTGGTCCATGGGGACAACCAAAAATCTCCACTCTTACCAATGGATCAACGATGGATTCTTCTTTACTGTTGGGAACTTTGGGGAGCTGTTGGGCACTGATGACCTGTATGGACAGATTAATGGGCCTGTAACCATCTTTCCCTTGCGGGTGCTCTGGATTAAATTTGCTCTCCACGTTCCTCATGAAGATTGGCTTTAGGACATAGTCGCAGCGAGCGTTCTGACTGAAGAGACCGTCTTATAACTCCATCTCCACACCAATGATCTGGAAGTTCAAGACCACTATCTGACAGCCCATGTTCCACATCTCCTGGGGGTTGAAGTTAGAGGAATCAGTTCTCAACCCACTGGGGTAGATCCGGCTCAGTTGGCAGGCATTTTGGCTAACATTCTCTGTATCCAGCTCCTTCAGAATTTTTCTGGCCTTGTATTCAATGAATGAGGACATTTCATAAACTTTAGCTCTGCTCCTTGGGTGTTTGATGCTCGGGAAGGGAACACTTTTACAGTAAATGATGAGGTCCGACAGCTCCTTAGACAGATGTTGCTTGGATTTCTCTGGAGAAGGCAGCTGGGTAAGGACAAGACCATCGATGGTGGCAGTGAGCAGTTTGTCTCCCAGAATGCCTTTCAGGTGCTGGGCCATGGTATCCTGCTGTTCCAGGCTGCAGTGGTTCTCAATGGATATGATTACAGGGAACTCCTAGACCTTGAAGGCATACTTATTGATTGTTGCCAGAACATCCTTGAAGATCTTGGAGGTGAAGGTATGTCTGTGATAAACGATACGTTCATTATTAGGCCCATCCCAGCAGTCTACTTCCACACAGCGGCACCCTCATTTCAAGGCCCTGATGTAACCCTCAATGCTGCTTTGGCCACGTAGTTGGTCTTCTATTGGTTAAGTGTTGTATGAGGAGGAGGTGAAGTAATGGCAGAGGGGCTGGCTCATTTCCTGAAAGAGCTTTCTGTGTTCAGTGTTGAAGATGGAGCCCTCTGGGGAGCAGAGATATATGAGGAATCCATCAATACTCATTGCGTGCAGTGTCTGGGCTGTCTCTGACAGCTCATATCTGGCTATGTGTTCCAGAGCGTACTCTTCCATCTTGTCGGTCTCCAGTTGCTCTTCGTGAAGGAAGTCCATAAACTCCAGTAGAGTTAACTTCTTGCCATCTTTAGAGAACTCCTGGAAGATCTTCAACACATCATCCAGTTGCATCAGGGCCTTGTAAAAGAGAACAATCTCATCCCCTTCCAGCGTTCCTGACTGCGACTTATCCGCCATCTGGAAGAGACAGTAGGCGTGGATCTCATTCATTTCCACATTCATCATTTTCAGCAAGTCTTGGACCTCCTTGAAGTTCATCCGCCCATCTTTGTTCTTATCGGCTTTCTGAAACCAGTCGCAGAATCATTGGTCCATTAACTCTTTCTGGTCCATGTTGGCCAGTCAATCAGTTTGAGCAGTTCTTGCACCCACACCTGTGCCGCCTCAGGAGAGTTAGCAATCAGGTTCAAATTCCCCTGCCGGCCACAGAAGACAATGATGAAGCAGTGCTCAGGTGGAAACTCATCAGCGATACTCTGCAGCACCTCGACTGGTGTCCCTCGCGTACAACCTCGTTGTCACTGATGGAGAATGTGAATTTGGTTTTGGTCGGTCTTCTTGGACTTGTACCAGATGGTCATACAGTCGTTCTGAGTTTGAAGTATCGCTTGCTTCTTCCAGCCTCTCTGGATTTCACCTTCCGCATCACTGTTTCCAGCTGCATCTGCTGCAGAGGTCTCATCCACTTGCACCTGGATAGTGTCACAGGGGTGAGGCCATGCTTCGGTAATCAGCTCTGCACAGCTTGCATCTCTGTCTCTGTCCAGGCAAGCATAATAGGGAAGAAACTTATTTTGAACAATTGGATGTGTGCAGAGCCGCCAGATTACTGGCACTGGAGAAACCAACTATATGATATGTTACTGCAGGAACGAAAGGTGGTGGGATCCTCCCCCAAGAGAAGGAAAGCATTTCTGGAGATTTGGGAATCCTACATACAATCGTTATCCCATAAAGCTCGTAGTTTTATATTGAATAGACTCTGAATCCTCACCTAAGTGTGTTCTGTAGGGTTTTTTTTCTTCTTCCTTTCTTCCTTCTGCTTTCTTTCCCTCTTACAAGTGGCCGTTGGTCGGCTTGATGACAAGTGTCCATTGTATTTTGTCACAATTATATGTAACATTCTTTTAGCGGGAGGGGAGGTAATGGGGAGGAAGGGGGGGTTTGGAGGGGGTTGGCATGGGGGGGAGGGAATAAAAACAAAATTATTCTGTCACATACGAATGGAGCCAAGGTGGTTGTATGCTTAAATTTTGTGATTTAGTTTGGCGGTGTCAAGCCAGACTGTTTTCTTGTTCAATAAAAAGATTTAAACCTAAACGTTTCTATCATGTCTCCTCTCTCCCTCCTCTCTTCCAGTGTATACATGTTGATGTTCATAAGCCTGTCCCTATAATTTTTGCATTCAAGACCGCTTACTAATTTTGTAGCCGCCCTCTGGACCGACTCCATCCTGTTTATATCTTCCGTAGGTGCGGTCTCCAGAACTGCACGCAGTACTCCAAATGGGGTACTCACCAGAGACTTATACAACGGCACTATCACCTCCTTTTTCCTGCTGATCAATGCCTCTATGCACCCAAGCATCCTTCTGGCTTTGGCCATCGCTTTTTCTACCTGTTTTGGAAGCTTTAAGGTCATCAGACACAATCACCCCCCTATACTGTACCGTTCCCTCAGATTTTTGCGACCCAAATGCATGACCCTGCATTTTTGGGATTAAAACCTTAGTTGCCAAATATTGGTCCATTCCTCTAGCTTCGCTAGGTCCTTCCTCATGTCATTCACACCCTCCAGGGTGTCCACCCTGTTGCAGAGTTTAGTATCATCCTCAAAGAGGCAAACCTTATCAGACAGCCCTTCTGCAATATCGCTTACAAACCGTTAAAAAGAGCCGGCTCTAGGACTGATCCTGTGGTACTCCACTGACGACATCCTTTTCTTCAGAGCAAGCTTCATTTACCACTACCTCTGTCTCCTACCAGTCAACCAATTTTTAACCCAATCAGCTACTCTAGGTCCCATACTGAGGGCACTCAGTTTATCAGTCGCCTGTGTGGAACCGTGTCAAAGGCATTCCTGAAATCAAAGTACACCACATCAAGCACCCCTCCCACATCCAACTGTTTGGTCACCTAGTCGAAGAAGACATCAGATTCGTCTGACACGACCTTCCACTAGTGAAGCCATGCTAGACATATGCAGCAGTGTACACTGAGAAACAGAATGACAGTAGATGAAGACCATATGTCTTATGTCTGCTCATTTATACCATCTGCTTATCTCTTCTATCCCTTCCAGTCCTTTAGGAATCCTCTGTGCTTGTCTCATGTTTTCTTGAATTCGGATAAATGTAATCTTCCCCCACCTCTACCAAGACGTCTCTCCATATGTCACCACACTTTTTATAAAGAAGTATTTTCTTAGGTTACTCCTGTGTCTCTCTCCTTTCACATTCAGCCTATGCTCTTCATTCCAGAGCTTCCTTTCAAATGAAAGAGGCTGTCCCCCTGATTATATATGCCACAGAGGCATAGAGATGAAATATTAATCATATATTTTCTCTCCTGCCATTCTTATTAATCTTTCTCCATATACTTTGAGGACCACTGACAATTTTAGTAGCTGTCCTATGGACCAACTCCATTTTGTTCGTAATCTTTCTGAAAGCTTGGTCTCCATTGTTGTATACAGTACTCTAAATTAGGCCTCAGACTTTTATATAGAGGCATTATGACCACTTTTCACCTGTTTGATCACCTTTAAGATAATGGGATATCACCATCACCAAGTCCCACTCTTATGAGCCAAACTACTTAACCCCCTATACTACCTATACTAATAAGTGGGAACCAGAGCTATTTTTGGGTTCTAACATCCATTTGTGGCTGCTGCCTCCCTTTGTGTTTCACTTTTTGTTTTTTTGTAAGCCTTTACAAGTAGTGCATAGTTTCCATTATTTTGGAATAATTTTTGATTATAGGCTTTTTTTTAATGAACAAATATCTTTAATTTAAAAAAAAAAAAAAAAAAAAGGCGCTTATGTATTACTCCAGCTTCATCCAGTGAAATATTTATTCATTGAAGCAGCTCTATGCACTTTACTGCATGCTCTTTTAATTTCTCATCTTGATTTCAGGAATAGTCTCTGCATGTGCCTCTCACCGTAATACCAAGCGTCTGCCTGTGTTGCAGAACTTGGCTCTGAGAATGTTAGGAAATACTCACAAATATGATCACATCACCTCACTCTTCAAAAAATATAATTGGTTATGGGTTCAATATCTAACTTCAAAATACTATTTCTCATAGAGCATATTGAGAGGATGCCTTATGTGAATAATCTTGCTATTCCCTACACCCCACTAGGGTTCTCAGATCTTTGCAGGACTATAGAATGGTCCTGCCACATATCTTCAGCACATGATGGGAATCTACGTGCCCTCTATGTGCCCAAGTGCCTTCGCATGGCTTACTCCACCTCTTTGGAATATATTTCTGAAACCAATTAGTCCTGAAATGGCCTTAAAACAAATCTATTTTTGTTAATTACATATGTTTTTTTTGTTTAGGCATTTGATGTTCAGATTGAGGGACAGTGGAAGATTTGACGCACGTCATGGCAGATGCAATCCAGTATGTGTGTGTGTATATATGTTTGTGTATTTATCTATCTATCTATCTATCTTTCTCAGAGGACAAGCAGGCTGTTTGTTCTCACGACTGGGTTGACGTCCACGGCAGCCCCCACCAACCGGAAAACTTCGCGGGCGGTCCCGCACGCATTGCACGCCCACCGCGCATGCGCGGCCATCTTCCCGCCCGTACGCGACCGTTCCCGCTCAGTTTTTTCCGATTTTGCGCTGGAGAGAGACGTGTTATCGTCTCTCTCTTTGTCAGCCCCGGAAACCGGATCGCGGCCTAGCAGTGAGCTTTTTTTCTTTTCGTGCGCGTTCGCGCTTCTTTTCTTTATTTTCTGTGTTAAAAAAAAAAGAAGTTGTTGGTTTGTCCCCTCGTCGTCTTTAGCCGCGGGGCACCTCGTTGCGGTCGTTTCTTTTTCGTGTGTGCTTTTCACCGCCACCATCGACTACTTTGACTTCACCGACGAGAATTTTTCCGTCGATGTCCTCGAAGGTCCCCGAGTGGATTCAAAAAGTGTGGTCGGTGCGGCCGGCAGATCTCGCAAACCGATACCCACGCTTGGTGCCTTGGTCAGGAGCATAATACCAAGACGTGCACCTTGTGTCTCGGCTTGCGGAAGCGGACACAGGTGGCGAGGCAAGTTCGTCGGGACCAGCTTTTTGGAACTTGCGCCGGCCCTTCGACGGCATCTGTGTCGACGGCCGGATCTTCGGTACCGGTACCGATGTCGGCGAAATCGGCATCGACGATGGTACCGACCCCAGGAGCACAGGTACCGTTGGCCCGCCGGACCACCGGTGGGGGTGAGCGACTGCACGGGCAGTCGGCCTCGGCCACTCCCTCTACCCAGGGCCATCGGGACCGAACCCTGTCAGACCCGATGCCTCGAGGCCGGGGGGGGTTCTACCTCCTCTTCATCTCTGCCACCGAGCGCCGATGATGGGCACCAAAAGAAGACTAAAAAACATTGTCATCGGTCGCCTATGGCGCACGGGACTACCAGTTCCGGCGCCTCCAGAGATGACTCGACGCTGAGGAAGCGGCAGTGCCGAGAGGAGCATTCCCCCTCGGTCGAAGAGGTGTCGCTGCGTCAGTCCATGGTGCTTCGGTACCGTCTCTTGGACCCGAGCAGCTTCCGGCACCGGCCCCCCTGCCTTTCCCGACAGCGGGCCTTGACGAATGCCTCCGAGCCATCCTTCCAGGGATTCTGGAAGGGCTGATGCACCAGGCTTTGCCGGCACGCCCCCGGCGCTGTTGATGGAGGCACCGGCGTGCTCTAGCCCGATGCCGAGGCCTCAGACGCCGCTTGCAGTGCCGGTGTCGACAGCCACGCAGGTGGAATCCCCGTCGACGTCGATGGAGGGAGCTTCATCCCCGCCGGCACGGGAGTCCACCGCTCGACGCCACCATCGAGGACATGGTTCCTCGCAGTCGAGATGGGCCCGGTTCAGGTCTGAGCTGCAAGAGCTCATGTCCGACACCGAGGAAGAGGCCTCGTGGGGGGGAGGAGGAGGACCCCAGATATTTCTCCTCAGAGGAGTCTGAGGGCCTTCCCTCCGACCCCACTCCTTCACCGGAGAGGAAGCTCTCGCCCCCTGAGAGCCTCTCCTTTGCCTCCTTCGTCAGGGACATGTCTATTTGCATTCCCTTCCCCGTGGTCTCTGTGGATGAGCTGAGGGCTGAGATGCTCGAGGTCCTCGACTATCCATCACCACCTAGAGAGTCCTCCACGGTACCGTTGCACAATGTCCTCAAAGAGACACTGCTTCGGAACTGGCTGAAGCCCTTATCTAATCCCACCATCCCCAAGAAAGCAGAGTCCCAATACAGAATCCACTCTGACCCAGAGTTGATGCGGCCCCAATTGCCTCATGACTCGGCGGTCGTGGACTCTGCTCTTAAGAGGGCACGGAGTTCGAAGGATACCGCTCGGCGCTCCCGGGGCGGGAGTCTCGCACTCTGGACTCGTTGGGAGGAAGGCCTACCAATCTTCCATGCTCGTGACCCGCATCCAGTCATACCAGCTCTACACGAGCATTCACATGCGGAACAATGTGAAGCAACTGGCGGACCTGGTCGATAAGCTCCCTCCGGAGCAGTCCAGGCCTTTTCAGGAGGTGGTCAGGCAGCTGAAGGCGTGTAGAAAGTTCCTGTCCAGGGGTATCTAGGACACCTGTGATGTGGCATCTCGAGCTGCGGCCCAAGGTATAGTGATGCGCAGGCTCTCCTGGCTGCGTGCCTCTGACCTGGACAACCGCACCCAGCAGCGGCTGGCCGATGTCCCTTGCCAGGGGGATATAATACCTTTGGCGAGAAGGTCAAGCAGTTGGTGGACCAACTACACCAGCGGGAAACCGCCCTCGACAAGCTCTCCACCGGGCGCCTTCAGCATCCACCTCAGCAGGTGGACATTTTTCCCGGGCCAGGCAGGCTGCACCCTACGCCTACAACAAGCGTAGGTACACCCAGCCGGCTCGAAGGCCTCCTCAGGCCCAGGGACAGTCCCAGCGCGCTCGTTCCCATCAACAGTGTGCGCCTAAGCAGCCCCCTGCGCCTCCACAGCAAAAGCCGGGGACGGGTTTTTGACTGGATCCATGGGAACATAGCCGCCATCAAAGTGTCCGTACCGGACGGCCTGCCGGTCGGGGGGAGGTTGAAAGTTTTTCACCAAAGGTGGCCTCTCATAACCTCCGACCAGTGGGTTCTCCAAATAGTGCGGTGCGGATACGCTCTGAATTTGGCCTCCACTCCACCAAATTGCCCACCGGGAGCCCAATCCTTCAGCTCCCATCACAGGCAGGTACTTGCAGAGGAACTCTCCGCCCTTCTCAGCGCCAATGCGGTCGAGCCTGTGCCACCAGGGCAGGAAGGGCAGGGATTCTATTCCAGGTACTTCCTTGTGGAAAAGAAAACAGGAGGAATGCGCCCCATCCTAGACCTGAGAGGCCTGAACAAATACCTGATCAAAGAGAAGTTCAGGATGCTTTCCTTAGGCACCCTTATACCAATGATTCAGAAAGACGATTGGCTATGTTCCCTGGATTTAAAGGACGCTTACACTCACATCCCGATACTGCCAGCTCACAGACAGTATCTCCAATTCCTCCTGGGGACACGGCATTTTCAGTATTGTGTGCTGCCCTTTGGGCTCGCCTCTGCCCCACGGGTGTTCACGAAGTGCCTCGTGGTGGTCGCGGCGTATCTGCACAAGCTGGGAGTGCACGTGTTCCCGTATCTCGACGATTGGCTGGTCAAGAACACCTCAGAGGCAGGGGCTCTCCGGTCCATGCAGTGCACTATTCACCTCCTGGAGCTGCTGGGGTTTGTGATAAATTACCCAAAGTCCCATCTCCAGCCAGTCCAATCTCTGGAATTCATAGGAGCTCTGCTGAATTCACAGGCGGCTCAGGCCTTTCTTCCCGAGGTGAGGGCCCACAACCTCCTGTCCCTCGCTTCCCAGACCAGAGCGTCTCAGCAGGTCACAGCTCGGCAGATGTTGAGACTCCTGGGTCATATGGCCTCTACAGTTCATGTGACTCCCATGGCTCGTCTTCACATGAGATCTGCTCAATGGACCCTAGCTTTCCAGTGGTGCCAAGCCACCGGGAATCTAGAAGATGTCATCCGCCTGTCCCTCAGTTGCCACAATTCGCTGCACTGGTGGACATTTCGGACCATTTTGACCCTGGGACGTCCATTCCAAATTCCGCAGCCCACGAAGGTGCTGATGACGGATGCATCTCGCCTGGGGTGGGGAGCTCATGTCGATGGACTTCACACCCAGGGACTGTGGTCCCTCCAGGAACAGGATCTGCAGATCAACCTCCTTGAGCTCCGAGCGGTCTGGAACGCACTGAAGGCCTTTAGAGATCGGCTGTACTATCAAATTATCCAAATTCGGACAGACAATCAGGTTGCAATGTATTACATCAACAAGCAGGGGGGCACCGGATCTCGCCCCCTGTGTCAGGAAGCCGTTGGGATGTGGCGTTGGGTCTGCCAGTTCGGCATGCTTCTTCAAGCCACATACCTGGCAGGTGTAAACAACAGTCTGGCCGACAGACTGAGCAGAGTCTCAACGCCACCTGAAATTAAATATGACCAAAACCGAGCTTCTCATTTTCCCCCCGAAACCCACCTCACCGCTCGCCCCGTTTTCTATTTCTGTTGATGGCTCTCTCATTCTCCCTGTCTCCTCAGCTCGAAACCTTGGGGTCATCTTTGACTCTTCTCTCTCCTTCTCTGCTCATATCCAGCAGATTGCCAAGACCTGTCGTTTCTTTCTTTACAACATCCGTAAAATCCGCCCCTTTCTTTCCGAGCACTCTACCAAAACCCTCATCCACACCCTTGTCACCTCTCGTTTAGACTACTGCAATCTGCTTCTTGCTGGCCTCCCACTTAGTCACCTCTCCCCTCTCCAGTCGGTTCAAAACTCTGCTGCCCGTCTCATCTTCCGCCAGGGTCGCTTTACTCATACTACCCCTCTCCTCAAGACCCTTCACTGGCTCCCTATCCGTTTTCGCATCCTGTTCAAACTTCTTCTACTAACCTATAAATGTACTCACTGCTGCTCCCCAGTATCTCTCCACACTCGTCCTTCCCTACACCCCTTCCCGTGCACTCCACTCCATGGATAAATCCTTCTTATCTGTTCCCTTCTCCACTACTGCCAACTCCAGACTTCGCGCCTTCTGTCTCGCTGCACCCTACGCCTGGAATAAACTTCCTGAGCCCCTATGTCTTGCCCCATCCTTGGCCACCTTTAAATCTAGACTGAAAGCCCACCTCTTTAACATTGCTTTTGACTCGTAACCACTTGTAACCACTCGCCTCCACCTACCCTCCTCTCTTCCTTTCCATTCACATTAATTGATTTGATTACTTTATTTATTTTTTGTCTAGTAGATTGTAAGCTCTTTGAGCAGGGACTGTCTTTCTTCTATGTTTGTGCAGCGCTGCGTATGCCTTGTAGCACTATAGAAATGCTAAATAGTAGTAGTAGTAGAGTCATGCAACCGCACGAGTGGTCGCTCCATTCCAGAGTGGTACGCAAGATCTTCCGAGAGTGGGGCACTCCCTCGGTGGACCTTTTCGCCTCTCAGACCAACCACAAGCTGCCTCTGTTCTGTTCCAGACTACAGGCACACGGCAGACTAGCGTCGGATGCCTTTCTCCTCCATTGGGGGACCGGCCTCCTGTATGCTTATCCTCCCATACCTTTGGTGGGGAAGACCTTACTGAAGCTCAAGCAAGACCACGGCACCATGATTCTGATAGCGCCTTTTTGGCCCCGTCAGATCTGGTTCCCTCTACTTCTGGAGTTGTCCTCCGAAGAACCGTGGAGATTGGAGTGTTTTCCGACTCTCATTTCACAGAACGATGGAGCGCTCCTGAACCCCAACCTTCAGTCTCTGGCTCTCACGGCCTGGATGTTGAGGGCGTAGATTTTGCTTCGTTGGGTTTGTCTGAGGGTGTCTCCCGTGTCTTGCTTGCCTCTAGAAAGGATTCCACTAAAAAGAGTTACTTTTTCAAGTGGAGGAGGTTTGTCGTTTGGTGTGAGAGCAAGGCCCTAGAACTTGGTTCTTGTGCTGCACAGAACCTGCTTGAATACCTTCTGCACTTATCAGAGTCTGGCCTCAAGACCAACTCAGTAAGGAATCACCTTAGTGCGATTAGTGCTTACCATCATCGTGTAGAGGGTAAAGCCATCTCTGGAGAGCCTTTAGTTGTTCGATTCATGAGAGGCTTGCTTTTGTCAAGGCCCCCTGTCAAGCCTCCTGCAGTGTCATGGGATCTCAACGTCATCCTCGCCCAGCTGATGAAACTTCCTTTTGAGCCACTGAATTCCTGCCATCTGAAGTACTTGACCTGGAAGGTCATTTTCTTGGTGGCAGTTACTTCAACTCGTAGAGTCAGTGAGCTGCAAGCCCTGGTAGCTCATGCTCCTTATACCAAATTTCATCATAACAGAGTAGTACTCCGCACTCACCCTAAGTTCCTGCCAAAGGTGGTGTCGGAGTTCCATCTTAACCAGTCAATTGTCTTGCCAACATTCTTTCCCAGACCACATACCCGCCCTGCTGAACGTCAGTTGCACACATTGGACTGCAAGCGAGCGTTGGCCTTCTATTTGGAGCGGACACAGCCCCACAGACAGTCCGCCCAATTGTTTGTTTCTTTCAACCCCAATAGGAAGGGGGTCGCTGTCAGGAAACGCACCATCTCCAGTTGGCTAGCAGATTGCATTTCCTTCACTTACGCCCAAGCTGGGCTGGCTCTTGAGGGTCATGGCAGCGTCGGTGGCCCACTTGAAGTCAGCCACTATTGAAGAGATTTGCAAAGCTGCGACGTGGTCATCGGTCCACACATTCACATCTCATTACTGCCTACAGCAGGATACCCGACGCGACAGACGGTTCGGGCAGTCGGTGCTGCAGAATCTGTTTGGGGTTTGAATCCAACTCCACCCTCCAGGACCCAAATTTATTCTGGTCAGGCTGCACTCTGTTAGTTGTTCTTCGTAGGTCAATTTCTGTTATGCCCTCGCCGTTGCGAGGTTCAATTGACCTGGGTTCTTGTTTTGAGTGAGCCTGATAGCTAGGGATACCCCAGTCGTGAGAACAAGCAGCCTGCTTGTCCTCGGAGAAAGCGAATGATACATACCTGTAGCAGGTGTTCTCCGAGGACAGCACGCTGATTGTTCACACCTACCCTCCCTCCTCCCCTTTGGAGTTGTGTTTTTTCCTCATTCCTTTGCTTGTCATTCAACTGAGCGGGAACAGTCGTGCACGGCGGGAAGACGGCCCCTGCGTGCGGGTTGGTGGGGGCTGCCGTGGACGTCAACCCAGTCGTGAGAACAATCAGCCTGCTGTCCTCGGAGAACACCTGCTACAGGTATGTATCATTCGCTATATATCTATATATATTTATATCTATATCTATCTATATCTTTATATATCTATCTATATCTATATATATATGTATATATATAATGTGTGTGTGTTTATATATATATATCTTTATTTTTTTTTGGGGGGTGGGGGGGGGTGAACGAGTTAGGTCTTAGGTATTTTCCTTTCAAGGTTTATGACATTCTTTTCTGATATCTTATATGGTTTTATCGTAAACCACCTTGACCCGTGAAGGCTGTGCAGTATATCAAATTTTAATAAACTATAATTTAGTCCCAGTAGTTGGAACATAAGGAGAGAGCCGGGTGGACTTCTACATTCTGTCCCAGGCAGACTCAGGGCTAATGTCAGGAAGTATTTTTTCACGGAGAGGGTGGTGGATATGTGTGGAATGCCCTCCTGCTGGAGGTAGTGGAGATGAAAACGGTAATGGAATTCAAACATGCGTGGGATAAACACAAAGGAATCTTCCAGAGACGAGAGCAGACAATCTTCTGTCTCTAGTTTCCATGGCCAGAGTGTCTCAGCGGATCACGGCAGATGTTGAGACTTCTGGGCCATATGACCTCCACAGTTCATGTGACTCCCATGGCCTGTCTTCACATGAGATCAGCTCAATGGACCCTAGCTTCCCAGTGGTATCAATTTGCAGGGAATCTAGAGGATGCGATCCAGCTGTCCACCGAATTCCACAATTCCCTTCAGTGGTGGACAGTTCGATCCAATTTGAGCTTGGGACATCCCTTTCCAATTCCTCAGCCTCAAAAAGTGCTGACAACGGATGCATCCCTTCTGGGGTGGGGAGCTCATGTAGATGGGCTTCACACTCAAGTAGCTTGGTCCCTCCAGGAATCAGGTCTTCAGATGAATCTCCTGGAGTTGCAAGCTGTCTGGAACGCTCTAAAGGCTTTCAGAGATCGTCTGTCCAATCAAATTATTCAAATTCAGACATACAATCAGGTTGCCATGTACTGCATCAACAAGCAGGGGGGCACCGGATCTCGCCCCCTGTGTCGGGAAGCCGTCCAGATGTGGCTTTGGGCTCGCCTTCACGGCATGTTTCTCCAAGCCATGTATCTGGCAGGTGTAAACAGTCTGGCCAACAGGCTGAGCAGGATCATGCAGCCTCACGAGTGGTCGCTCAACTCGGGCATAGTGCACGAGATCTTCCAAGCGTGGGGCACCCTCTTGGTGGATCTTTTCGCCACTCAGATCAATCACAAGTCCCTCATTTCTGTTCCAGGCTTCAGGCCCACGACAGACTAGCGTCAGATGCCTTTCTCCTTCATTGGGGGAAGGGCCTTCTGTATGCATATCCTCCCATATCTCTGGTGGGGAAGACTTTACTGAAACTCAGGCAAGACCGCGGAACCATGATTCTGATTGCTCCTTTTTGGCTGCGTCAGATTTGGTTCCCTCTTCTCTTGGAGTTGTCCTCCGAAGAACCGTGGAGATTGGGGTGTTTTCCAACCCTCATCACTCAGAACGAGAGGGCGCTTCTGCATCCCAACCTCCAGTCTCTGGCTCTCACGGCCTGGAAGTTGAGCGTTGACTTCGCCTACATGGGTCTCTTTGAGGGTGTCTCCTGAGTCCTTTCTTGTTTCCAGAAAAGATTCCCCGAAGAGGTGTTACTCTTTTAAATGGAGGAGGTTTGCCATCTGGTGTGACAGCAAGGCCCTAGATCCACGCCCTTGTCCTACACAGACCCTGCTTGAATTCCTTCTACACCTGTCAGTCTGGTCTCAAGACCAACTCCATAAGAGTTCACCTTAGTGCGATTAGTGCTTTTCATTATCGTGTAGAGGGTAAGCCTATCTCTGGACAGCCTTTAGTTCGATTCATGAGAGTTTTGCTTTTGTCAAAGCCCCCTGTCAAACTTCCACCAGTGTCATTGGATCTCATTCTCACCCAGCTGATGAAACCTCCTTTTGAGCCTCTGAATTCCTGCCATCTGAAGTACTTGACCTGGAAGGTCATTTTCTTGGTGGCTGTTACTTCAGTTCGTAGAGTCAGTGAGCTTCAAGCCTTGGTAGCGCATGCTGCTTATCTAAAGTTTCATCACAACAGAGTAGTCCTCCACACATACCGTATGTTCTTGCCAAGGTGGTGTCGGAGTTCCATCTGAACCAGTCAATTGTCAATAGATTAGACTGCAAGAGAACATTGACCTTTTTTTGTGGCGCGGACAAGCCCCTTCAGACAGTCCGCCCAAATGATTATTTCTTTCGATCCCAACAGAATGGGAGTTGCTGTTGGGAAACGCGCCATTTCTAATTGGCTAGGAGATTGCATTTCCTTCACTTATGTCTAGGCTGGGCTGACTCTTGAGGGTCATGTCACAGCTCATAGTGTTAGAGCCATGGCAGCGTCGGTGGCCCACTTGATGTCAGCCACTACTGAAGAGATTTGCAAAGCTGTGACGTGGTCATCGGTCCACACATTCACATCTCATTACTGACTCCAGCAGGATAGCCGACGCGACAGTCGGTTTGGGCAGTCAGTGCTGCAGAATCTGTTCGGGGTTTAGAATCCAACTCCACCACCCTAGGCCCATTTTTATTCTGTTTCAGGCTGCACTCTGTTAGATGTTCTGCTTCGTAGGTCAATCCTTATGTCCTCGCCGTTGCGAGGCCCAATTGACCGTCTTTGCTTTTTTGAGTGAGCCTGGGTGCTAGGGATACCCCAATTGTGAGAACAAGCAGCCTGCTTGTCCTTGGAGAAAGCAAAGATACATACATACCTGAAGCAGGTATTCTCCCAGGACAGCAGGCTGATTGTTCTCACAAACCCGCCCGCCTCACCTTTGGAGTTGTCCTTTTTATTTGTTGTTGCTTTATATTTAACTGAAGTGGGACTCTCACACGATGGGTGGCAAGATGGCCGCGCATGCGCGGTTTGCGCGCTCGAAGGCTCTAGCAAACGTTTGGTTGCTATGAAGTTTTCCGTTCCTGGGGCTGCCGTGGACGTCACCCAATCGTGAGAACAAGCAGCCTGCTGTCCTCGGAGAATACCTGCTACAGGTATGTATCTTCGCTATCTCACATTCATTGTAGATTTAATCTTGAATTGATAATGAATGTGACTGTTAGGCAGACTGGATGGACCCTTCAGGTCTTTATCTGCCTTCACTTACTATATATAGACATTATCTCCACCCTACTCCAGTGTGACAAAAAGCTCAGTCAGCTTTCCTCCTTCTGAAGCAGGTTGACGAAACAAGGAGGGCCCTGAATCCTTGTTGAGGATATAGAATGTGTGTAGCTTGGCTTTTGCTAGATTAAAGTGCTCATGTTTAAAAGCATGCTATTGAACTTTTCAGATTAGTGATTTTTGACTTATTTTCAGGTGTGCTTTTGTGGAATGTCCTCTGGTCTTTTGAATTTTTTCATTATTTTTTATACCAGTTTGGGAAACTGCAAAAGTTACGTACACATTTATTAATCTTTGTAATTTTGAAAGTTGAAATAGTGTTTTTTTTTCTCTTATGGGTGTTTTATACTGCTGTTTTTCTGTTCTCAATAGAAGCCAGTGATAGTAGCCTACAACTTTGAGGCTTCAGTTCTTTAAAGATACTGGTAATAGTATGGTTCATATTTTTAGCTATTTACTAAATGGCATATTAGCAAAATAATTTCTAAGTGGAAAACTTCAGGATCTGCAAACCCTGATGTTTCAAGTTTGGATATTGTTGCTATCACAGAGACATAGTTCAGTGACTCTCAAGAATGGAACGCAGTCATACTAGAATACAACGTGTAGGAAGGATAGGGATGGTCAAGAATGGGGCAGAGTACAATGTGTGTGAAAAACAATATTAAAGCAGCTGGTGAAAGGAGGAAGCAATACAGATTGTCTTTGAAATCAAAGATGGAACTTCTTTCAACATTGATGTTGTCAATAGACCTCTAACGTGGAGAAGCTGGACAAAGATCTGGTCTTAAATATCCAAAAGTTGGAAACAGAGGAAGGGTTGTTGCTGGGAGACTTCAGTCTGATGGATGAGAATTGGGATGTCCCATCTGCAAAAACAGAAACCATTAGAGAGATTATGGATGATAATGGAACCCAGGAGGCAGTACTGGATCATATGCTTACAAATGGAGAAAGTATCTAATATCCAGGTGGATGCACACCTGGGCAGTAGTGGTCATCACACATTATGGTTTGATATAAGAATTAAAGTGGAGTGTAGACATACAAAACTCAGTCCTAGATGTCAAACATGCTGGCTTTAGCAAAATGTGGGAATACCTGAAAAAAATGTGATGGGAGGACATAAGAGAAGTGGAAAGACAGTGATCCAGGCTGAAAGGAGCTATAACATTGCCAACAAACTTTTATGTAAAGAAAGTAAAAGCAAGAGAAAAATTAAACCAATATAGTCTCCAAATAAGTGGTTGAAAAAATAAAGGCAAAAGAATTACTCCTTTTATGAAAGAAAGAACACATGAAGAGGAACACAGAAAAGAATACCAGCTAAAACTTAGTGAAGAGAAATATGGCTAGAAGAAGAGAATGGCTAGAGATGTAAAGTTAGGTAACAACTATTTTCAGATGTTTTGTGAAAAGTATAGAAATAGAATTGTAAGACTGAAAGATGCAGAGAACTGCTATGTAGAGAGATTAGAAAAAAGCAGATGTGCTAAACAAATGATGCTGCTTCTGTATTCACAGAAGCAAAAGCACAAGGAGCCTTCGAGAGTGGGAATGTCAACTCATTCTTTATTTGAACAGACCCGACATGGTCCTGTTATGACGAAACTGCCTGCGTCTGGGGTCTTTTAAGAACCCTTCTAGATCATCTGTTGAGCTGGAGACAGCTCCTTCTCCAGGTAATTTCTATTGGCCTGGAGCACAGAGCCTTCCAACTTGAGTGGTGCTTGCAGATGGTTTTGCCGAAACACGGACAATGTCGAGTCTGATCAAATAAAGATTGAGTTGATGCCCCCACTCTTGAAGGCTCCTTGTGCTTTTTGCTTCTGTGTATTTGTACTTCAGATTTCCTCTTCTGTGCTGCCTATATTCACAGAAGAAAATCATGGAGAAGGATCATAGTCGGATGACAAAGATATATATGGGAATGGAGTAGATATTGCACCATTCATGGAAGACAAGTGTTTATGAACAACTTGAAAGTGGGCAAAGCCATGGGGTTGGATGAGATGCATCCTAGGATATTGAGGGAGCTCAAAAGGGTTCTGTTGGATCCTCTTAAAAGATCTGTTAAATCCATGGAGACAGGAGAGGTTTCATGAGACTGGAGAAAAACAGATACAGTTCCTCTTCACAAAAATGGTGACAAGTGGGATTATTTCAGTGGTTGGAAAAGTAATTGAGGTGGTGCTTAAAGGAAAGAGTAGTAAACTCCCTAGAATCCAACAGATTGCAAGATCCAAGGCAACTTGGTTTTACCATAGCAAAATCATGCTAAACAAATCTGATTTGATATTCTTTTGGTTGACCAGAGAACTGGATCAAGGAAATGTGCTTAGATATTGTCTGCTTGGATTTCAGCAAAGCCTTTTTGATATGGTTCCTCAAAAGAGGTTCATGTATAAACTGAGTGGGTTGGTTAGGACCCAAAGAGGTGAACTGAATTAGAAACTGGTTGACTGACAGACGAGTAGTAAATAGAATTCACTCAGAGGAAAGAAAGGAATAGAATTCACTCAGAGGAAAGAAAGGTGAGTAGTAGTATATTTCAGGGATTGGATAGTAGAACCAATTCTATTCAGTAGATTTGTGAGCAACATTGCTGAAGGGTTAGAAGGAAATGTTTGCGTTTTTGCAGATGACTCAAAGATGTGCAACAGAGTGGAACACCGTGGAGAGAGTAGACTACATGAGAAGCGATGTACAAAAATTAGAAGTCTGCTTGGCAATTAAAATTGAATGCAGAGTCGTACAGAGTGAATCACTTGGGGTGTAGAAATACAAATGAGTGTTATGTGGTAGGGGATTGCATAGATCAGGAGAAGAGACCTTAGGGTGATTATGAGCTGTATTTTCAAAGCATGTGGACTTATAAATTTACGTAGTAACCTGTGGAACTTTGTAAGTCTAAGTGCTTGGAAAATGAGCCCCAGTGGGTGAGGATTTCAAGGTGGTGGCCGAGGCCAGGGTGCTGGACTGCATTAGAAAGGCATGACCTGCAGAAGAAAGGTCTTAATGCCTCTTTACAGGTTATTGGTGAGGTTTTCTGTCATAAGGACATAAGAGGAAGCAGTTCAGAGATGGGTGGCAAAGCTGGTATGGGGTTTGTACTAAAAGATGTGCTAGAAGAGACGTGAAGATCTGAACATGTATACCATAGGACAGGCAGGCTGGTCCAAGTTCAGTCCTTGTAAGGTTTAAAAAAAAAAAAAGGCAGGTTTTCAGGCTAGCCCTGGCCTGTTTGTAGCGCCTAGAGGGAAGGGAAGGGATAGAGATTTGATATGGGTATTTAAATACTTGAAAGGTATTAATATACTACTACTACTTAACATTTTTAGAGCGCTACTAGGGTTACGCAGCGCTGTACAAATTAACGAATAAGGATGGTCCCTGCACAAAAGGATATTTTTCAGAGACAAGGAAGTAGTAGAACTAGAGGACATGAATTTATGGTTGCAAGGTGGTATGCTTTGGACTAACATCAGGAAATACTTTTCCACGGAGGGTAGTGGATGCCTGGAATATACCATCCCCGGGGAAGATGGTAGAGTCAAAAAGGGTAAACACAGCAAAACAGCAAAAGTAGAGGCTGACAAATGTGCAAACCAAAAGGGAGATAATATGAAGAAACAGTTTATTCAGAATATTCATATCAAGGACCCGACACGGTCTGTGTATCTGCGCCAAAGCGCCTGCCTCAGGGGTCACAAACAATTTTCTACAAAAAACAGGACAAATTAAAATTTTTTTTAAAAACATAATATTCAGAGATATCAAATAATATATCTGCCTTTATGAAATATATAGCCAAACATATATGGACATTCATAATAGTATTGCACATCTGTAGATTTATAACGATAAATTATATGAAAAAAAGTTTTTTAATTCATAATATATTATAAATATGTAGGCAGATATTATGGACAGAGAAACAACAAACAAATAAAAAGTAGTAACTATCAAATAATGGCTGATAAGCGAAAGACGTAGGTCAGGCTGATGAAACATTGACATATCTACATATATATTTATCCTGATCTTATGGTGAAAAATACATTTATTCAACTTGAACAAATAAAATATTTTAAAACATCATGATCATGCATTGTTTAAAACTACATTATATTTACGTATTATAAAAATAATTCAGTGAATCTCAAAGCCTTGACGTGCAAAAATTGAAACAAGGAGCCTTTTTCCTATAGTGAGATCAAACTGGAGGAAGTTTGGAGCTACAAGGGGCCCACTATTAGATACTATGACTTTGCTGGGAGCAACTGCTGCAGGGACAGGTTTGTCATTTCCTAGTTGTCTATCTGGCTTGTAATTATAGCATTGGAGGTAATCTGGGAAGTTATCAATGATTGAGGGAAAGCTTCGTTGCCTCATACAAGGTAGATGAGTTAGCAGAGGGGGTTCAAATTTTAGAAACACCGATTGACTCAGAATATTGAGAATTGACTCGTTACCTCCTGATTAAATGACATGGAATATTTTGTGACTAGGTTAAGATGCTCAGTTTGATTAAAAGATTTATCATCTTTGAGATTTGACTGGATCTGTGAAGAATTCTATTAGAGTTGTTAATATTTCGTTGTTGAATTTCCTTCGATTTCCAATGGCGTCCGCCAAAGAAATGTTTGAGAGTGTTGCTGGAGATTTTTTAATATACTTTAGAATAATTTATGCCTTTTATATATGCATGGCTAGCCCAGCCATTAGACAAGACTTGGTGATGTTCTAGAGCAGCAACTTCAGGGGAGCAGCTGCAGTCAAAATAAACCATCAGAGCCTGACAGTGACACAAACAAACTCAGCTATTAGTGTACTTTCTTGCAGGAAGGGCGGGCAATTTATAAATAGCCCATTTATTAAAAAGCATGATGTCTTTGGAAGGTACAGACTAGGAGCCTGAAAAATAATTTGGGCAGGGGGAAGGGAAGCGATTAAGTCCTGAATGTTTGCTTAGGATACCCAGTACTCTTGCATTGACCCTGATTATTTTGACCTGTAAGGAGGGTGTTGAGATGTACCCATTAAGTGTGTTTGGTTTACTAGAAACTTCAGATAGTGAACAGGTATTTTCAGACACCTTAATTGTGACTTTGCTTTAATGTCAGAGTTAACGTTTTAATGATCTGATTAAGCTGTTTGGAAACATACAAATATTAGGATAATGTGGGATAAAAATTAAATAAATGAAGAAGAAAACAAGAATCAGAGGGGAAAGAAAATGTAGCCCAATAGAAAATGAATACATAATGAAAAAGTATAAAATATATGAAATATGAAAAGATGAAGGCAAGGAAAATAAAAGGTTTGAAAATTTTATTGAAATATATTTACCACCTTTTTGAAGGAATTCACTCAAGGCAATGTACATCTAGAATACGTCAAACATAAGCAATAGACAATTACAACAATAAAAAATATTCCAGTAAAAATATTTAAACAATACAAAGTGTGGCATAGTATTCTACATTACAATGTCAACACAATACACAAAACATTTTTATAGACAGCATAGAGTGTAAGCAAAGATGGAACATATAGATAAGAGGAATATGAAAATAAGGGACTAATTTAAAGAATGTTGCAAGTGAGGTCAGAAAGGTGCTTGAACATTATCTAACAAGGGTAGGAATGTACATAAGCACTGCCACGCTGGGAAAAGACCAAAGGTCCATCAAGCCCAGCACTCCGTCTCTGACAGTGGCCAATCCAGGCCCTAAGAACCTGGCAAAACCCCCAAATTTAATAACGATCAGTGGACTTTTCCTTCAGGAATCTGTCCAGACCCCCTTTAAACTCAGGAAGGCCAGCTGCAGTCATTACCTTCTCCGGCAATGAGTTCGAGTCTAACCACGTGCTGAGTAAAGAAAAACTTTCTCCAATTTGTTTTAAACCTACCACTTTCATCTTGTGTCCCCTAGTTCTATTATTGTTAGAAAGCGTAAACAAACGCTTCACATCCGTCTGCTCTACCCCACTCATTATTTTGTAGACCTCTATGATATCACCCTTCAGCCGCCTTTTCTCCAGGCTAAAGAGTCCTAGCCTTCTTAACCTCTCCTCATAAGGTAGTCGTCCCATCCCTTTTATCATTTTCGTCGCCCTTCTCTGCACCTTCTCCAATTCCTTTATATCTTTTTTGAGATGAGGTGACGAGAACTGAACACAATACTCCAGGTGTGGTCGCACCATGGAGCGATATAACAGCATTATAACATCCTCATGCTTGTTTTCCATCTCTTTTCTAATAATACTCAACATTCTGTTCGCCTTCTTGGGCGCCGCAGCACATTGAGCGGAAGATTTCAACGTCCTATCCACGATAAACGTGTCCTGCTATAGTATGTACAGGATAAATTGAATGACCAGCAGTACCAGGTTCTGGTGGCCTTAGGGTTGTTCAGGCCCTTGGTAAGTCATTTGTTGCTTCTTAGAAATTTTCATTTTGATGAACTTTGAACGAGTCAGACATTTTGATTTCACCTTCACTACTTTGCTGTTTGTTAGTGTAAGTTATATCATGCATTAATATTCTTTGGGAGAGTTATCGAACTAGTCGAGTATTAAAATGGCAAATGTAGCAGTGACTGAGGGCTCATCTTTACAAATGCCTCATTCAGTTGAAAAATTTATGGATTCCCCAAGGTGTGAGGCTTTCAGTAGTTGCCTACTTTGCCATCTCCTAAGGCCACTTGTACCTAAGTTAGTAAGCACTGGGTGAGAAGTCATATTTTTTTTTCTTTTTAATCTCTTTATTAAAATAACAACAAAACACAACATTCTGTGCAATACAAATTTTTTGAATTTAACAGGCAGTAGAACCATGATAAAACCTGAAGCCTCTTCCCCCTCCCCCCCCCCCCCCCAAAAAAAAAAAAAATCATAATGCAATACACATCACCTGCAGACCACAATCCCACAGTTAACTTATGCTAAAGGTTAAGAATATGGCTATGAGCAGTTGAAGTCAGAGAAGTCCAAAAAGGCTCACATATATCACAAAATCGTTGGCCCACTACAGAGTCCAAATCCAAAATGCCACAACGTTCCATAGAGACTTAATTATTAAGGTGTGCCATTGAGCAAGAGATGGAAGCTCTGCTTGAAACAATTTCTGCAAGAGACATTTGATTCCCAGAAGAACAGTTCATTGTATAAATCCTATATATTGCTTTGGTAGAGAGCATACAATATCATATACAGCCAGGGGCAGCTCAAACATTAGACCACCTGAGGTGGTGGCCTCAGGCAGCACTCTTTCAGGTGCAGCATCTCCCCCATTCCTTCCTCCCCATTTCCAGATTTTTACCTTCATTTTATGTTTATTAAAAGCTAGCGGTGGCAGCGATTCCCATATACTGCCCTGCTGTTGGCACCCACCTTTTCCATTTACTGTGGCCACCTCTTTGATGTAAGTTCCCGTTTCCTCAGAAGTAGCTACAATAAAGAAGAGGTGGGTTCCAACTGCAGAGCAGTGAATGGGAATCGCTGCTGCCGTAGGCTTTAAAAAAAATAATAAGAAGGTAAAATCCAGGGAATAGGATGAAGGAAAGAAGGGGGGGATGCCAGAACTTGGCCTGGGGGGGGGGGGGGGGCAGCATCTTTCCTTGGGCCGCCCCTGTATACAGCAAGCAGAGACAAAGGTTGAGACGTCCGTGCCCTCCAAAGAGCAGTAACATGCATGCCCAATTGTTGCCAAAAGGATTGAATCACTGAAGGTGTCCAAAATGTGTGGCCAAGCGTAGCTCCTAGATGATGACGTTTGGGACAAGTATCTGAAGGTGCAAACTTGGCCTTGTATGCACGATGAGAAGATACATAAAGATACATGACCATTTTATATTGTTGCTCCTGCTACAAAACATTCTTAGTCAAGGAATGGTAAAGGCACAAACTTTTAAGATTGGGTGGGCATGACCATGATCTGTAAATCCAGCATCCAACGGTGTACGAAGGAGGTCATATCAAATGGGGGGAGAATCTCCAAAAGATATTTCTATTGAGTGGGATTTGTATTTTAGTGATCATGTGTATGTCCTATTCCAGTTTTTAATAGGACATGGTAGGTACGGAGATTTAGTACCACCTAAGAAACAGGCTCGCTCTTTAAGAAATATTTTAGATATTTATTTGTGATCTCCTGTAGTTAGGGTTGCAAATTCCATTTTTGCTAGGTCTGTAAAAAATAGTCCCAATTATTCATGATTTGTTGTTTGATGTTACTCCTGATGTTGTGTATCACCGAAACTTGGTTGAAACCTGAAGATTTGGTTATTTTGAATCAGCTATGTCATATTTAGCTTTTTCTCAACCTAGATTAGGTAGAACTGGAGGAGTGCTTACTGTCTTTTGTGATAGTTTTTCTTTTGTGAAAGATTTACTAACAGTTGCAGGCCTTGATTTGATTTTTTTCATCTTATTGAATTATTGGTAGACTTAAATTTACCTACAGGTAAGTTTATGATATTGGGTGATTTTAATTTGGAGGTTGATAATGCTTTACAAGATGATGTAGTCCTATCTTTTATTAATTTCTTAAATTCTTTAGGCTGGCCACAGCTTGTTAAGGGAAAAACTCATTTCGGAGGACATTTGCTTGATCTTGTTTAGACACAATCGTCCCTTAGGATCAAGTGTTTTTAAAGAACACAAATTAGTCCCTTGGTCTGATCATGCTCTTCATTTTAGTTTTTCTTTAGAGCACCCCTCTGTGTAGAGGTTAAAAGGTTAAATTAGAGGTGAGAAGTCATTATGGATTATCTGATTTAAGAGAAACTCTACAAGTAGATCTGGGGAAAAAATTGTTCTGAGAAAAATGTTATAAATTTGATTGCTGGAATAGTAGTTTAATGGATGCTGTAGACAAAGTTGCTCCTGGTCAAATCATGCGCTTTGTTATAATCAGTAAAAAATTTAAAAAGTCAGCTTAATCAGAAAGATCCTGGAGGAAGTGACCTTGTTGACCAACCTTAGACGATTATAATCTCCAATTACAGTCTTATTCTACCAGAATGGAAGTGCAAAAGTCTTTTAACAAAAGAATAGATGAAGCTCCATCAGCAAAAGAGCTTTTTGTGTTTGTAAAAAAAAAATTATCAGTACATACACAAAAACAGACGCTTTGTCACAAAGATTTTGCTAATGTTTTTTGTTTGAAAGTTGAGAATATAGTTTTTTGATTTGAGAATAATGAAAGTTGAGAAGATAGCTTCTCAATTTGAGAATAATTGTTTTCCAGTTGAAATATACAAACCTGTGAATGACTTCCAATGCTGGTTTGAATTTTCAGTTATTTGAGTCCCAATTAGAAAAGATTTTGACACTAGTTAGTAATTCGGTCAGCAGATTGGATAGCGTTCATACATCTGTAGTGAAAGCTTAAAAGCGCCTGTTTTGTCTTATTATATTCAAACGGCTAATGCGTCTTTACTTGAGGGAGGTTATGCCGTCTGCATTGAAAGTAGCAGCTGTTAAACCTTTAATTCAAAATTCAAAATTAGATCAGTCTAATATTGATAATTATCATCCCATCTCTTCACTGCCTTTCTTTTCAAAAGTAATTGAGCATGCTGTGCTTCAGCAATTAGATAATTTCCTTCAAGAACAGAGAATTTTAAGTCAACATCAATTTAGCTTTAGAAAACATCATTATACAGAGACATTGCTGATTTGTTGGATGGTGTTTAAGACTAGTTTTGAAAAGGGGCAACGTTTTTGCTGGTTACTTTAGACATTTCTACAGCTTTTGACACTATCAATCACAACATCTTGCTGAACTGGCTACGATCTATAGGATTGGCTGGTACTATATTGGTTTCATTCTTTATCTCATAGGAAGTACTGTGTATTTAATGAATCAGAGAAATCAGAGTTTGTAGTCTGTTTGAAAGGTGTCCCTTAAGACTACAGTATTTTTCAATCTTTTTACATATACTATTATGTATATTGTTGAGATGCCTTGGTGTACAATATAAACTGTATGCTGATGACATTCAATTTGTACTGCCTATTGACATTTATTTTGACGATACCTTCACAAAATTAAGATGGTCTTAGGAAGATTATTCAGTGGATGGAAGGAAACTGCTTAAAACTTAATATCTCTAAAACTCCGTTTGGTACAATTGGAATGGATTGTCCTATAGTATTGTTAATTTATTAGGTCTGCCATCTCCATTTGGGCAGCAGAGCCACGGGCTTTCTACTGGCCTGGAAGGAACTGCATATCCCCTCTAGATACCTGATTACCCCAACCTTGTATCTGCTCATGACAGTGTTACCAGTCAAGGCAGTATAAACCTATGTAATTAGGAAGGAACCAGTGTTTAGTAGATAAAGAAATATAGTATATTAACATTGATACCTTACCCAAATGTAGTACAAGCAAATCAGGCAGTCACATGGTGGAACAGCATTACATGACACGTCCTCTCTCTCTCTGGCCTGCTGGAGTCTTCTGCTCTAATACCCTTCAGACTCCCCTTTTATACCATTCTGACCCCATTGATTCCAATGGACCCTAGGTTTGTTACCAGGGCTCTTGGTCCTTATCAGTTGATCAAAATGACTTCACAAGTTCTCAAGCTTTAAGTATAAACAAGATATGCTCAGAGCGCATCTTGTGAGATGATGTCACAGGTCATTTTGCTCTCTTCAGCTCCCCCCTCCCTCTCCTTTCATCTGACCCTCTACTGTCTTTCATTTTAATCAAAACATCTTAGCTCATGACTTCTTGCAGGTGCCAGTTTCAGGATTGTTTACAAGAGCAAATGCCCCCTCCCTTGCTAGCTCTCAATTACCTCATTTCAGCACTTGCTACAGTGAAATATATTTTGTATCAGAGATGATTTTTGATTTTAAGAGGCCTAGCTCTTTAGCCTGAGCCATTGGCCTGTATTTTACTGAGAGCAAGGGCTAGCATATTTCTACAGTATTTAGTATGAACTCAGTTGAAATTCCAATACTTAATGAGATCAGAAATTTGGAAGTTAACTTGATACAACATTGTCCATGAAGAAACAAGTTCAGAGAGTGATTTTGAAGGTCTTTTATAAACTTAAGATTGTGAGATGTATTAGACCTTTTGTCACGGTGGATATTTTTCGTACAATTATTCAATCAGTGGTCTGCCCTTTATTGGACTACTGCAGTGGCATCTTTATAGGAATTGTGGGTAGTTCACTTAGGGTTTTACAGGTTGCTCAAAATTCTGTAGCAAGAGTGATTAGACGGGGGTCGCCTTATGATCATGTTAAGCCTAGTTTGAAGTCCCTACATTGGCTTCCTATAAAGTTTCGGATTGAGTTTAAAATTTTATTGGTTTTTAAAATACTGAATGGTTGGTTGTATTTCCCCGACACTCAGTTCCACTCTTAGATGTTATCAACCTTTATATCTGAGGTCTTCTCAAAAAATCACTTGAAGTTCTGTCTTTACGGCACGTTCACTTAGAAGAATGCAGGTCTTCCATATTCTATGTTAAAGGCCCTAAATTATGGAACGCTTTGCCCATGAAACTTCGCTCTGTGCAGAATATTACCTAGTTCGAGAGACTTAAAAACCCATATGCTTGTTCAAGCATATGAGTCATTAGATGAATGATATTGTTTTTTGTTTTATAGCAGTGCTTGATTTTGTATTATCATTGTAGTTTGTAATAGTTATAGCTATGTATGATTTTATATTATATTTTTCACTTATAGTATCAGTTTATTTTATTTTGTATGTAATTTTGTTCCCTGCTTAGATTGTTATAAGGTATAGCGGGTTAGAAATAAAGTTTTACTATTATTATAAAGGCACTTCCAATGGAGCCTCCAAACTATACACCTCAGCAAATAATTCATGCTCCTCTGCCATTAATACAGACTGTGGCAGTGAATGAATATAATACCGCAACTGCATAGAGGGGAAAATATACTTCAAGATGGTAGTTTTTGCACAAAGAAGTAAACGAATGCATCTTGCCAGACTCCACCACCACATGAAAAAGATAAGTCACCCCTTGCTGGCTCCGAAAACAAGCCCCAGACATACTCAGGGAAAAATTAGCATTGCCCTGTATAGACAAAAAGGGAGACACTGTGTATGGCTGTTCGAGCAGCCATTAAGGGTGAAAAAAAATTGGGTATGTACGCCAGAAGGAGTCAACTTGATGAGGGTGGAGTTAGAGGCATTCGGGTCCTCTTTCCATTCCATAAGTAAAAGTTAAGAAGGAGTCTGATATGGGTGGCATGATGGGTTTTAGCATTCTGAGCCATGTGAAGAGTAACAGTATGTTTTCAGCTACTTACCAGTGAGGGATTGGTGGGGGGGGGGGGGGGGTGTTATTGTTTTGCTGTATTATGTTTAAAGCTTTATTAAAAAAAAAAAGTTCTCTGGCAAATTCTGTCCTGAGCCCTTGTAATAATTGTAGGTAGTATCTGACAAACATAAAGCCAATGTGGCAACCGTGTCTTCTTATACAAGGCTACTTTCTCTAACAGTGAAAGAGGATAAGTGTCAAGCAGGGGCTGGAAATTCTTCTCAAATAAGGTGAATTGATCACTGGGGAGCACAACCCCTAAGTATTTGAGTAAATTGTTAGCCCACTGTAAGGGGAAATCTCCTACCCACGTTGCCCGCACTGTGTGTTGCAAAGGTTAGAAGCACGAATAATCGTCCATAGACTGATCAAACGTAAGGAATCCTGAGGGTGGGGCAAGACCAAAAGGAGATCTGCAAAGGTTAGAAGCATGAATAATCGTCCATAGACTGATCAAATGTAAGGAATCCTGAGGGTGGGCAAGACCAAAAGGAGATCTGCAAAGGCTAACACATGCACTTCATGTACACCAGTCTATGGTGTATCCCATAGATTTCTTGCTCTTTTAAAAGCACGCAAAGGAAAAACTCCAGATACAGTATAAAAAGGAGGGGGAAGGGGACAACCCTGTCTAGTTCAAAGGGAAAGGAGGCTATTTTGACTCCATTTACCAAAACAGATGCCATAGGGGATCTGTATAAGGTACGGAGTGCCTTAAGATACCAGCCTTCTTTGCAGTGTAAGGGTTTGAAATAAATAATCCCAGTCCACCTGATCAAAAACTTTCTAAGCATCTGGACTAATAAGCATACTGGGCAACTGAGTATGTTGAGCATGTTCCATCACCAGCAAGACCTTCTGAACATTAAGAACTGACTGGCAGCAAATTAAATAGGGTAAATGTATTGAAAGTCTATCCGCTAATAAACAGGCAAAAAGTTGGGAAATAGGTCAGTAAGACTCAAGTTGGTCCCCGCGTATGCCTGGCTTCAAAATTAAAGTTCCTCACCGGCTGCAGGGGTCAGCTGTGGTATACTTGGGTCAGCAAAGTAATCCAAAACATTTGGGCCCTCCGAGCTTTCCCCACAAGCATAGAAATCTTGAAAATATCATACAAAAATTTCAGCTGAATCAATATATAAATGGTCCCGCGTATCATGCAGTGCTGAGATATTTAGAACCTGCCCATTATTTAGTAAGGTGAGATAATAATTTACCTGACTGATTCTCAAATCTATATAATTTTCTATAAAAGAGGGTTTTTTTTTTTTTTGTATGTTCATAAATGTGTTAAGATCCACTTGCGTAGCTATCAGGGATTCCCTAGCAGATAGGATTCCTTGCAAATGCTCGCCTCACCAGTGTGTTTTCTCTCTAAGTGTATAATGCCCTGAACCACCCTCCGGTTACGCACTGCCATATATGTTGTTATATCTCCCTGGAGAACCGCCTTTGCAGTCTCCCAAAAGAAGAGCAGTGGTATCTACATGTTAAAGCCCACATATTCCTCCCATTTTTGATGTAAATAATTATAAAAGTGGGCATCATGCAAGAAAGCAGGGAAACATCAAGACTCTCCTCCCCTACATCCTACCCACACCTCAGTGTCCATCCAAATCATGGCATGATCCGTAACAGAGGGCTAATTTCTATACTGGATACTAAGGAAAAGACCGAGAGAGCGAGTAAAATATAATCTATGCGTGAGTGAGCCCATTGGCCTTAAACACGTGCGTATAATCTCGCTCTGTGGGATGTAGAAGCCTCCAAGGATCCACCAAGCCCAGCGCCATACACAAATAAGGTACTCCCTGATCTACGCCCGGAGGAGCTCTGCCGTATCCCATAGAGCGATCCACGGACGGGTCCATAATCTGATTACAATCTCCCACCAAGACCAAGTGCAAAGATAGAACACGTACCCCCCCCCCCCCCCCCCCCCAATTGAACTAAATGCTTGAAAAACGCATGCTCCATATTGATTGGGTGCGTATACTGCTAACAAGTAGAAGGTAAGACCTGGCAGTGTAATTTTAAGCATAACATATCTACCATATTCATCTTTAAGTACCTGCTCTACTTTACATGTTAATGACTTTCTAAACAAAACTGCTACTCCCGCTGTTCTACGTGAAGAGTAGTACACCCCTTCCAGCCAACCTCGACTAAGTTTGTCTCCTGCAAACATACAATACTTGTACAGTGCTGATTCAACTGGGCAAGGATCTTACTGCGTTTAATGGGTGAAGTGATACCCAAAACATTCCAGGACATTTCTTGCACCTTTGTAGGAGATTACACTAACCAGGCTGCAAAAGGAACTCTAAGTACATCAGTTTGTCTTGTTTATACCAAAGTACACAGGGTACCCAACCTTCATCCCATGTGCACAGCAGTGTCGCCCAAAAAAGAGAAGGCTTGCAGGCAATGAGCAGGTAGAGAAAATAAAAAAAAAAACCCAAAAAACATAAACATCCCAAAGTTCACAAGAAACCCTCTACATAGCGAACAGAAAATACATGACACATCTGTATATATATTCCCTCACCCACCCCCCATATCCACCCTCCCCACCCGTACCTCAAATACCACCAAATCAGCCACACTAGCACCATATCCTTTACCAGGATAGGATGTAGCTGACGACATTACAGATGCTAACTAGGGCCTCCCCACAACAAGCTTAATCAAAGGTTCAAACATAATACAGAACATTCCACTCCCCTTTTACATAAATAGATGAGATATAACATAGGCAGCATAAAATGCATATTAAAACAAGCCGCACAAGAAAAGCAAAAGAAATCCAGTGTGCTCTAATACAATTAGCAAGTACAAGCACATTCAGATGGATCCAGCACACTTCAGTGCGTCCAAGTTTTTCACTGGCATGTCAAATGCACTCAAAAGGATGGCAATCTGCGTCAGTCAAAATAGGCAAAAAACAAAAACACTGTAAACCTCTGCCATAAGCACAGATCTAGGCATTACTGCACTCTGTAGTACCTCAAGACACCAGGCTCGAGGGTCCCCTTCAGCGTGTCTTCAAAAGCATGTGCAGCAGCAGTAGTGTCATATGCTGTTCTCCGAGGACAAGCAGGCTGCTTGTTCTCACGACTGGGTGACGTCCGCGGCAGCCCCCACCAACCGGAAGAAGCTTCGCGGGCGGTCCGCACGCAGGGCACGCCCACCGTGCATGCGCGGCCGTCTTCCCGCCCGTGCGTGACCGTTCCCGCCAGTCTTTTCTTTTCCGCGCTGGAGAGAGTCGTGCGTCGCCGCTCTCTCTTAGTCAGCCCCGGAAAACCGTTGCGTTGTCCGCGAATCTTCGCTTATTTTCTGTTTTTTGTTGTCGCGCGCCTTCAAAACTTTTTTTCTTAAAAAAAAAAAAAAAGAAGAGAACGCGCTGAATTTTCCTTCGTTTTCTAGCGGGGACGTCGGGCCGCGCGGTCGATTTATTTTTCGAGGTGTGATTTACCGCCACCATCGACGACTTTAACTTCGCCGACGCGATTTTTCCGTCGATGTCCTCGAAGGTCCCGAGTGGATTTAAGAAGTGTGGTCGGTGCGGCCAGCCTATCTCGCAGACCGACACCCATGCTTGGTGCCTCCAGTGCCTCGGGCCGGAGTACGATATCAAGTCGTGTTCTTTGTGTTTTGGTCTCCGGAAACGGACTCAGGTTGCAAGGCAAGTTCTTCGGGACCGTCTTTTTGGAACTTGCGCCGGCCCCTCGATGTCGACCTCGACGGCATCGGTATCGACGGCCGGTTCTTCGGTACCGGTATCGATGTCTGCGAAATCGGCACCGATGGCATCGACCCCAGGAGTACAGGTTCCGTCGGCCCGCCAGTCCTCCGGTGACGGTACGGGTGAGAGGCCGCGTGGGCAATCGGCCCCGGTCACTCCCTCTGCTCATGGCCCTCGGGACCGAAACCTGTCTGACCCGGCCCCTCGAGATCGAGGGGGATCGACCTCCTCCTCCTCCTCTGTTCCACCTGGCGCCGATGACGGGCACCGCAAAATACAGAAGAAGCACTGTCATTGGTCCCCATCGGTGCGCCCGGCCCTCGGTGCCGGAGAGGAGTCGACGCCGAAGCGTCAACGTCGAGAGGAAAGGTCCCCCTCGCTAGTGGAGGTACCGACGCGTCAGGGTCCCAGCACTTCGGTGCAGTCTCCTGGACCCGAGCAGCTTCCGGCACCGACGCCTCTACCGGCCCCCCCGTCTTTCCCGACAGCGGGCCTAGACGAGTGCCTCCGAGCCATCCTTCCGGGGATCCTGGAAGGGCTGATGCGCCAGGCTGTGCCGGCGCCGGGGGTGCTTGCGCCCTCGGCGCCGTTGACTGTGGCGCCGGCGAGCTCTAGCCCGGTGCCGAGGCCTTCGACACTGCCGCCGCTTGCGGCGCCGGTCTCGACCGCCACGCAGGTGGAGTCCCCGTCGACGTCGATGGAGGGAGCTTCGTCCCCGCCGGCGCGGGAGTCCACCGCTCGACGACACCGAGGCCTTGGTGCCTCGACGTCGAGCCGGGCCCGGTTGAGGACTCAGCTGCATGAGCTTATGTCCGATACCGAGGAAGAGGCCTCGTGGGGGGAAGAGGAGGACCCCAGATATTTCTCCTCAGAGGAGTCTGTGGGCCTTCCCTCTGACCCCATGCCTTCACCAGAGAGGAAGCTCTCGCCTCCTGAGAGCCTCTCCTTTGCCTCCTTTGTCAGGGATATGTCTATTTGCATTCCCTTCCCCGTGGTCTCTGTGGATGAGCCGAGGGCTGAGATGCTCGAGGTCCTCGACTATCCATCACCACGGTGCCGATGCACAATGTCCTTAAGGAGACAATGCTTCGGAACTGGATGCGACCATTATCTAATCCCACCATCCCCAAGAAAGCAGAGTCCCAGTACAGAATTCACTCGGACCCAGAGTTAATGCGGCCCCAATTGCCTCATGACTCGGCGGTCATGGATTCTGCTCTCAAGAGGGCACGGAGTTCGAGGGATACCGCCTCGGCGCCCCCGGGGCGGGAGTCTCGCACTCTGGACTCGTTTGGGAGGAAGGCCTACCGATCTTCCATGCTCGTGACCCGCATCCAATCTTACCAGCTCTACACGAGCATCCACATGCGGAACAATGTGAAGCAACTGGCGGACCTGGTTGACAAGCTCCCGCCGGAGCAGTCCAGGCCTTATCAGGAGGTGGTCAGGCAGCTGAAGGCGTGCAGAAAGTTCCTGTCCAGGGGTATCTATGACACCTGTGACGTGGCATCTCGTGCTGCGGCCCAAGGTATAGTGATGCGCAGGCTCTCATGGCTGCGTGCCTCTGACCTGGACAACCGCACCCAGCAGAGACTGGCAGATGTCCCTTGCCGGGGGGATAATATTTTTGGTGAGAAGGTCGAGCAGCTGGTGGACCAACTGCATCAGCGGGAAACCGCCCTCGACAAGCTCTCTCACCGGGCGCCTTCAGCATCCACCTCAGCAGGTGGACGTTTTTCCCGGGCCAGGCAGGCTGTGCCCTATTCTTTTGCCAAGCGTAGGTACACCCAGCCAGCCCGAAGGCCTCGTCAGGCACAGGGACAGCCCCAGCGCGCTCGTTCTCGTCAACAGCGTGCGCCTAAGCAGCCCCCTGCGCCTCCACAGCAAAAGCCGGGGACGGGCTTTTGACTGGATCCACGGGAACATAGCCGCCATCAAAGTGTCCGTACCGGACGATCTGCCGGTCGGAGGGAGGTTAAAATTTTTTCACCAAAGGTGGCCTCTCATAACCTCCGACCAGTGGGTTCTCCAAATAGTGCGGTGCGGATACGCCCTGAATTTGGCCTCCCTGCCACCAAATTGTCCTCCGGGAGCTCAATCCTTCAGCTCCCATCACAGGCAGGTACTTGCAGAGGAACTCTCCGCCCTTCTCAGCGCCAGTGTGGTCGAGCCTGTACCACCCGGGCAAGAAGGGCAGGGATTCTATTCCAGGTACTTCCTTGTGGAAAAGAAAACAGGGGGGATGCGTCCCATCCTAGACCTGAGAGGCCTGAACAAATTCCTGGTCAAAGAAAAGTTCAGGATGCTTTCCTTGGGCACCCTTCTGCCAATGATTCAGAAAAACGATTGGCTATGTTCCCTGGATTTAAAGGACGCATACACTCACATCCCGATACTGCCAGCTCACAGACAGTATCTCAGATTCCGCCTGGGCGCACGGCACTTTCAGTATTGTGTGCTGCCCTTTGGGCTCGCCTCTGCCCCACAAGTGTTTACAAAGTGCCTCGTGGTGGTAGCGGCGTATCTACGCAAGCTGGGAGTGCACGTGTTCCCATATCTCGACGATTGGCTGGTCAAGAACACCTCGGAGGCGGGAGCCCTCCGGTCTATGCAGTGCACTATTCAACTCCTGGAGCTGCTGGGGTTTGTGATAAATTACCCAAAGTCCCATCTCCAGCCAACACAGTCTCTGGAATTCATAGGAGCTCTGCTGAATACCCAGACGGCTCGGGCCTTCCTTCCCGAAGCGAGGGCCAACAACCTCCTGTCCCTGGCTTCGCAGACAGAGCGTCTCAGCAGGTCACAGCTCGGCAGATGTTGAGACTTCTGGGTCATATGGCCTCCACAGTCCATGTGACTCCCATGGCTCGTCTTCACATGAGATCTGCTCAATGGGACCCTAGCTTCCCAGTGGTTTCAAGCCACCGGGAATCTAGAAGATGTCATCCGCCTCTCCACCTGTTGCCGCACTTCACTGCTCTGTTGGACCATTCGAACCAATTTGACCCTGGGACGTCCATTCCAAATTCCGCAGCCCACGAAAGTGCTGACGACGGATGCATCTCGCCTGGGGTGGGGAGCTCATGTCGATGGGCTTCACACCCAGGGTCTGTGGTCCCTCCAGGAAAAAGATCTGCAGATCAACCTCCTGGAGCTTCGAGCGATCTGGAACGCACTGAAGGCTTTCAGAGATCGGCTGTCCTGCCAAATTGTTCAAATTCGGACAGACAATCAGGTTGCAATGTATTACACCAACAAGCAGGGGGGCACCGGATCTCGCCCCCTGTGTCAGGAAGCCCTCGGGATGTGGCGTTGGGCTTGCCAGTTCGGCATGCTCCTCCAAGCCACATACCTGGCAGGTGTAAACAACAGTCTGGCCGACAGACTGAGCAGAGTCATGCAACCGCACGAGTGGTCGCTCCATTCCAGAGTGGTACGCAAGATCTTCCGAGAGTGGGGCACCCCCTCGGTGGACCTTTTCGCCTCTCAGACCAACCACAAGCTGCCTCTGTTCTGTTCCAGACTACAGGCACACGGCAGACTAGCGTCGGATGCCTTTCTGCTCCATTGGGGGACCGGCCTCCTGTATGCTTATCCTCCCATACCTTTGGTGGGGAAGACCTTACTGAAGCTCAAGCAAGACCGCGGCACCTTGATTCTGATAGCGCCCTTTTGGCCCCGTCAGATCTGGTTCCCTCTTCTTCTGGAGTTGTCCTCCGAAGAACCGTGGAGATTGTTTTCCGACTCTCATTTCGCAGAACGACGGAGCGTTGCTGCACCCCAACCTTCAGTCCCTGGCTCTCACGGCCTGGATGTTGAGGGCGTACACTTCACTGCGTTGGGTCTGTCTGAGGGTGTCTCCCGTGTCTTGCTTGCCTCTAGGAAGGATTCCACTAAAGAGAGTTACTTTTTCAAGTGGAGAAGGTTTGTCGTTTGGTGTGAGAGCAAGGCCCTAGAACCTCGTTCTTGCCCTGCACAGAACCTGCTTGAATACCTTCTGCACTTATCAGAGTCTGGCCTCAAGACCAACTCAGTAAGGAATCACCTTAGTGCGATTAGTGCTTACCATTATCGTGTGGAAGGTAAAGCCATCTCTGGAGAGCCTTTAGTCGTTCGATTCATGAGAGGCTTGCTTTTGTCAAAGCCCCCTATCAAGCCTCCTACAGTGTCATGGGATCTCAACGTCGTCCTCACCCAGCTGATGAAACCTCCCTTTGAGCCACTGAATACCTGCCATCTGAAGTACTTGACCTGGAAGGTCATTTTCTTGGTGGCAGTTACTTCAGCTCGTAGGGTCAGTGAGCTTCAAGCCCTGGTAGCTCATGCTCCATATACAAAATTTCATCACAACAGAGTAGTGCTCCGCACCCACCCAAAGTTCCTACCGAAGGTGGTGTCGGAGTTCCATCTTAACCAGTCAATTGTCTTGCCAACATTCTTTCTCAGACCGCATACCCGCCCTGCTGAACGTCAGTTGCACACATTGGACTGCAAGAGAGCATTGGCCTTCTATTTGGAGCGGACACAGCTCCACAGACAGTCCGCCCAATTGTTTATTTCTTTCGACCCTAACAGGCTAGGGTTCGCTGTCGGGAAACGCACCATCTCCAATTGGCTAGCAGATTGCATTTCCTTCACTTACACCCAGGCTGGGCTGACTCTTGAGGGTCATGTCACGGCTCATAGTGTCAGAGCCATGGCAGCGTCGGTGGCCCACTTGAAGTCAGCCACTATTGAAGAGATTTGCAAAGCTGCGACGTGGTCATCTGTCCACACATTCACATCTCATTACTGCCTCAGCAGGATACCCGATGCGACAGTCGGTTCGGGCAGTCGGTGCTGCAGAATCTGTTTGGGGTGTAAATCCAACTCCACCCTCCAGGACCCGAATTTATTCTGGTCAGGCTGCACTCTCAGTTAGTTGTTCTTCGTAGGTCAATTTCTGTTATGCCCTCGCCGTTGCGAGGTTCAATTGACCTGGGTTCTTGTTTTGAGTGAGCCTGAGAGCTAGGGATACCCCAGTCGTGAGAACAAGCAGCCTGCTTGTCCTCGGAGAAAGTGAATGATACATACCTGTAGCAGGTGTTCTCCGAGGACAGCAGGCTGATTGTTCTCACCTACCCTCCCTCCTCCCCTTTGGAGTTGCGTTTCATCATTTTTGCTTGTCATTCAACTGGCGGGAACGGTCACGCACGGGCGGGAAGACGGCCGTGCATGCGCAGTGGGCGTGCCCTGCGTGTGTATCATTCACTTTCAAGCGCCATTGTAAAAGAAATTTAAAACTTCTGGGTAAAGAAACATAAAGCATATCCCTTGTGCAGATAATAACGTACACAAGGGGTAAACTCCTTACGCCTGTATTGCAAAGTAGTGGAATAATCATGGAACAGTCTTACTGGAACTCTCTCATAAGTCACTAACTCACGCTGAGCTTTATACTGTTTCATCATTTCTACTTTGTGGCTATAATTTTGAAATTTAGCAATTAGTGTGCATGTGAGTCTTCCTTCTGGCATTGTCCTGTGTGGTGGGCTCTCTCCCAAGTGAGCAGGGCCCAAGCCCTCCCATAGAGGCAACACTTTCTCAAGCCAGCTCTCCAATTCTTGGTGTTCCGGGACCAATTCTCAAGGTCCTTCAATTTTGATGAATGGGCCTGCACCAGATCCCAAAGCGCCTTCACTTCCTCAGTTCCACGCCATCTTCCAGGTGAGAGACCCGCATTTCCAGCTCAGTGGTTCGCTTATTAGTTTCAGTAAACAATGTCTCCAACCGAATGATCTGACCAGAGAAGTTCTCTAAGCGTGATCCCAACATTTGCTTGACCACTTACTGGAGATCTGAAAGGGCTGCTAGCATAAATTGTTACCACGCCCACCATTGTCTCCATGTTGTCCTCCCCTTGCTTTCCACGAGTGTGATCCGCCCGTGACTGTTTGGAAGACATCCGCTTTACAAACTTGTCCATACACCCACTAAAGGCTTAGGGAGCAAACAAGTGTAAAGCAGCCACAAATAGTTATCAAAATACCAATCAGTTACGGAGAGAACCCCGGATCTGGCCAAACATCTTCCTGTGGTCACAGCATCACGTGCTGTTTAGGGGAGTAGGAGAAGTTATTGGACGCTCCAAAATGTCCAGACTACAAAGGTAGGAAAAAGGACCATTTTATGTATGGATTAGTAATTCAAACTGTGGAAATCTGAATGTGCAGCATTTGATATTTAATTTTGCATGGTTCTGTTTGTCCATTGCATGTAGTTTTGTTTGTTAGCTTTTCCAGTTTAATTTTAGTTTGCATATTTTTATTTGTAATTCATAGTCCCGTATTGTCTTTAGTGAGGATCTATCCATATTCTTATGACTGAGGTGAGAGTCTACTGGTGTGTAGTTTCTCTGTAGGGAGCTGTACTTTAAAAGCCTTTTTTTATTTTGGTGTTTGTGGGAAGCGTTTACTTATTGGCTGTGTGATATTATTATTTGACATTTATATCCCACATTAGCCCAAGTAGAACATTAGCCCGGCAGTACTTCCTGTATAGCAAGCGGTAAGCCTGCGATGTGCTTACCGCTGCTTAGTAAAAGGAGCCCTTAGTGATTTAAGCTAGATAATTGAAATATGGAGGAAAAAGGTAAAGGGCTGGGATAGACAGGAATAGTGGTAGTTGTGAGGAGGTAAAAATTAATGCCATGAGTTTGAGAAGAGTGCTTATTTCGTTAAAGGCTAGACTGAAGTGAGTTTTCAATAGACTTTGGAATAACAAATAATCATTGGTGCATTTGATGATTTTAGGTAAGGAGTTCCAAATTTTAGTACCTTAATATGAAAAGTTAGCAATCTGGATTGTTTTGTAGGTTACTTTCTTAAAATTTGGGAAATGTAGGATAAGATATTCTCTAGATGATTGAGGCATTACGGTAATTCAATGAGGTGGATCATGTATATTGGGGCCGAACCATTCAAAGTTTTGTGAATGAATTTGGATAGTATGACTATACTTTGTTGCCAGTAAAATGTATTTACACACAAAAATAACAGACTAAGAACCAGTTCTTGTTGCACGCTCCTTTTGCTCAGGGTGAACTCCATTTACTTCTACCCTGTCTCCTCAGCCTCAACCAATTTCTAAGTCAACCACTTTTGGGCTAACACCAAAGGTGCCCAGTTTATAAGGCGCCTATGCAGAGTTGTCAGACTTTGCTGAAATCTAAGCATACCATGTGGAGAGTGACATGAGGACAAAGTTTGTCCCTGTCGCCTCCCAGCGAGCGCTGTCCCCGCCCCATCCCTTTCGCGGCGAGCTCTGTCTGATCCCATGTGCTCAAGCCTCACAGTTATGATTTTACATTTAAATCATTGTATTAAAGTATAAAAAGGAACAGTCCAATCCATCACTCAGGAACCTATATGCAATACCGTAATGAATTCTTTTACCATGTATATACGCACTTGAATGCAATATCATTTGTAATTATGTTAACCGGAAATGGTAATCACCACTATGGCAAATGTAAGCCACATTGAGCCTGCAAAGTGGAGGGAAAATGTGGGATACAAATGCTACAAATAATATTCTGTACAATTGTCATGCAAAATATAAAGATCACACATTCCAGGGATGGTGTTTGGGGACTGCAACGAGGACAACTGCCCCCTGGCCAGAGAGAGTCCTAAGCCTGCTGAAAGCTAAAGAAGGCACGGCCTGGTAGTGTGGGCTTTGGGGTCCCCTTCCAAATTTCTGCCCTGGGCCCAGCCACAGCTCTGGCAGGATATATGTTTAAAACCTGACATATTCTAATCACAAAAGAAAAAAAAATTTCTACCTTTTGTTGAATGGTCATTTCATTTTTCAAATCATGTTGGTCCTAGGCTCTGGTTTGTTTTTCTCTGTCTTCTCTTAACTCATTCGCTAGGGTCTCCTGCTCATTTGACATTTCTTCTTTTTACATGCTTACCATACATCTTCCATCTCTGTGTACCACCTATGTTTCCCCATGTTAAGCATCTCCCTTCTCTGTGTCCCCCATACTTCTCTGTCCAGCATCTTGCCTGTGTCAATCTCCCCAAGTTCATCACCACCACTCTGTCCCTATACCCTCCAACTGTGTCAGCATCACCCCTCTGTGTCCCTCTGCTGCTGCCCCATCCCATCATCTCCCTTCTGTGTTCGTATTCTCCCCCATGTCTGGTATTGCCTCTCTGTGTCCCTATCCCTTTGCTCCCCTCCATGCCCGTTATCTCACCTCTATTTATGTATATCTTCCTGTGTCCAGCTTCTCCCCTCTCTTCCCTCCCTGTGCTGTGTGTTTAGTTTTTCACATATTCTTCCTTAATCCCCTTTATTTGGTATCCCCTTCTCTGCGCTGCTCTCCCCCTTGCAGGTCCAGCACACCCCCCTCCCATGGAACTCCAGCACCTCTCTCCCTTCCCTCCCACCAGGCCCCCCCCATGGGACTCAGCATCTCTATCCCTTCAGCTCTAACCCCTCCCCATGATTCCAGTACCTCTGTCCCATCCCTTCAGCTCCAGTCCCCCCTTTTCTTTAGCGCTGCCCCCATCCCTTCAGTGTTGCCCCCCCCCCCACTCCCCCCATGGTTTTTTAGCATTTTGTTTTTTTTTCCCTCCCACCGCGGGGTTTCTACCTTATACAGCCACAGAGTATTCCCACAGACCTGCTCTGGGGCCTTCCCTCTGCCAGCTCCCATCTTCTGATGTAACTTCCTGCTTAAACCCACTTCCCTTCTAAGGTTGCCATCTGTGTCTGTCATGAGGAGTAGGTGAATTCAGTCCTGGTCTTATATTGTAACCCTGGATCTGTTAACACAGATTGTGTCATGGATGTTATCAAGAAAATAAATTTCAAGTTTTGCCATTTTGCATCTATAAACCAGGATTGTATTTAATACTAGGAAAAAATGCCCGTTTCTGAGCGGAATGAAACGGGCGCTAGCAAGGGGCCCCCTCCCTCCGTCCCTGGAAGCTACTTGCCTTGTTCGCTGTGGGCCGTTTCGGCCCTCGAGTGTCAATAGCTCCGCCCTCGACGTCATGACGTTTTGACGCGTCATGACGTTTTGACGCGAGGGCGGTGCAGGCACTCCAGGGCACACCGGATATCTCGGGCGCCTCAACTTCCGTGGAGGCTTCAGAACGTTGGGGTTGCCTTTTATATATATAGATGTTTTCTCATGACATGGAGTTCAATGGCAACCCTATCTCCAAATGAAGCTGTGACTGTTTTATATTGTAATGGTTTTAAATGTTGTTTTCTTTGAGGATGAAAGTGCTTTAGACAGACATTGAACAGTTTGTGTAAATTCAACTTGTGTTCCTGACTAGTACGATACAAAAGGTCAGAGTCCTGTCGTTCAGGAAGTTGGGGGGGGGGGGGGGGGGAGGTTATATATTTTCTAAGATGAGTGTTTTTTTGTTTTGTTTTTTTAAATATCCATGTTGTGCAAGGATTATAACGTTACTCTTGTTGCTTTCCTTCTCCAGTATATTGAATATGGACAGCAGTCTCGAGACCCTCCTGTGAAGATGCAGGGTTCAATCACAACCCCTGGAAGTATTGCACTTGCCCAGGCCCAGGCCCAGGCCCAGGTTCCAGCCAAAGCTCCTCTTGCAGGTCAAGTCAGCACTATTGTCACCACTTCAACAACCACTACTGTGGCAAAAACCATTACTATTACCAGACCAACCGGTGTCAGCTTCAAGAAGGATGTACCAGTAAGAGGCCACGCTGCTTTATTCAACTTTTTACAGAGTGGGAGGGGAATGTCTATTTTATCTGTGGGGCAGTATTGGTTTTAAAATAAATTCATGTAACAATTGAAACAGTCCAATTTTTTTTTTTTTTTTAAATTGTGTGTAAAGTTTCTGAAAGACGCTGTTACTTAGCCGTTTTCCACATATTAGATGTTCTGTTAAAATTATCTGATCTCTTTTCAGACACTGTAAAACATGTAAGTCATTAATACACAACATGAAATTGAGAAGATACAGGGAAAGGAATTAAGACTGTTGTGGTCATAAAAAATATTTTTTTTTCTTAGAATAGGGATATCAAATATTGAATAAACGATCAAGAATGAGACTGAGGAAGCAAAGAGCAAAAAAAAAAAAAAAAAGTCAACTTTCATTCTTAAAATGTCTTTAAAGCAGCCTGGTCATCAGTGTAAAAATTCAAGCCTGGGAGCCACCTTGGCTCCATGCCATGATGTGTAGTTTGCATGTCATGGTTTATGCTATTCATATGACTATGTTGCATTTTATAGTTTATTTAAATATTTCAAAAATGATACAAAAATTTAAAAAAAAGCTTTTTATTTGCCTTCTTTACTAACTTCTCGGGGTATCCCATGCTGATTAATTTTTTGGACAAAACAGTTGCTTGATGTTTAAATTCCACAGTAGAAGAACAGATTTTGCGGTATCTTAAAAACTGGGCAAACAATGTTAGATTTGCTATGACATGGATGCATGCTGGTGTATTGTAATAGAGTATGCCTATCTGTAGGTTTAACATGTAGACGTGTCAAGATGTCCATTTCTACTGGTGATCCAAATGTCTGAAAAAGAGATCCCTGAGTGACTACTTTGTATATCAAATTTAATGGTATTGTGACAACTGTTCGAATAATTCACAAATCGCTTCAAATCATCCTGGGTCCCCCTCCAGAGCATAAAAACTTCGTCTATATAACGCCACCAGCATTTTGCGAATTGAAACCATTCAGAGGTGTATATCCATTTTGTTTCAAAATCTGCCATGACTAGATTGGCTATGGTGGGAGAAAATGCTGCTCCCATTGACACAAAACAGATATAATATTTATGATCACAAATGAAATAGTTCTGGGTAAGAGCCACTTTAGTCAAGGCTAGCATGAATTCTGTAGGCACCAAGTGTGGACGTTGCCTCTCAAGAACCATTTCCAACACATTTAGGGCTTCATTTTGAGAGATGCAAGTATATAGAGAGCAGACATCTAGAGTCACTGGGAGAACAGGAAATTCCAAGTCTTCTGGTAATGATTCTAACATTATCAAAAAAAATGAGAACTATCTTGAACAAAAGATTTTATGTGTTGCAAACAAGGTTGTAAAAATTTGTGTACAAATTTGGCAGTCCATTCTAACAGGGAACCCCTTGCTGAAACAATTGGGTGGCCCAGGTGGGAGGTAGGATTTTTATGAATCTTTGGTAACGTGTAGAACACAGCTGATTCTGTATCTAAAAAAGGTTGTTTTGTTGGTTTTGTAAAAGAATTTTGAAATATAAGTGGAGTTTTTTTTTATGACTCATGATTAGGAAGAGCCTCCTGTATCTATGAAGGTTTATCTTTCTAATAGGGGTGTCTCTGGTTTCTACTGAAGTGTTTTTTCTCCACTATATCCTTTAATATCGATACAAGAAAGACCTTGAGATACAGAATACATTGATGTAGAAATTTTTTGGTGTATGATATTGAATTCTACTGAATTCTACAGATTCTATATAGTAGTGGTTTGCTAGGTAATTGAAATCACCCATTATTATAGCGTTGTCTAATTTGCCAGCATTCCTAATCTCTGTAAACATTTCTTCATTCGTCTGTTCATTCTGTCCCGGTGGATGGGTAGTACAACCCTATAAGAATACTCCTTCCCTTCACACATGGAATTTCTATTTACTCAATTTAACATATAGCGCAACCCCCCCATAAATTTGATTCTCTCTAACATTGTGATATAATTTAACACAGTGTCCCATTGATTATCCTCTTTCCACCAGGTGTCTGAGATGCCTATTTTATACCTCATCATTTAATGCTATATACTCTAACTCTTCCATCTTATTTTTTAGGCTTATTTATATACAGGTAAATTGTGTGTGTGTGTGTGGGGGGGGGGGGGGGGGGTTCCCTTGATCTACAAGCTGCTTAGAAGTTGAAGGGGACAATGTGCATCCTTTATCTTACTCTCTCATTAAGCACACCTGGCTTACTTTCAGCATTGTTGAAACCTCTCTACTGGGATTCTCTAAATGTCCTGTTTCAATAGTATCCTATTCCACACTGAACCATGCACTCCTGGGCGACTGTCTACTCCCCCCCTCCCATTCTAGTTTAAAAGCTGTTCTATCTCCTTTTTAAAATGTGCCAGCAGCCTGATTCCATTCTGGTTAAGGTGGAGCCCATCCTTTTGGAACAGTCTCCCCATTTCCCAGAATGTGGCTCAGTTCCTAACAAATCTGAATCCCTCATTCCTGCACCATCGTTTCAACCACGCATTGAGACTTCAGGACTCTGCCTGCCTTTTGGGTCCTGCGCGTGGAACGGGGAGCGTTTCTGAAAATATGTTGGAATAGAACGTATTGCCTTTACTTTTAGGGTTGAGTAGTCTCCACAGATTAGTCCATCCATTGAATTGTATTATAGAAGACAGAGCAGGTTTTGCCTTCAATTTTGCTGGTTGGCATTTAGATGTATGATTAAGAAAAGTCTCTAGACGAAAGTTAAAATCACCTCCTATTAAGAATGTATATGTAGCAATATATTTTGAGTCTAAAATAATTTTGTGAAAAAATTCCAAATCATTAGGTTCATATATATTTATTTTTATTTTTTTAATTGAAACTTTGGAGAGAAAACAACTTACAAAACTTAAAAAAACATTTTCCATATTAGAATTCGCAAAATCAGTAAAGTTGAACTCAGGCATTTCGTACATAACAACCTTGCCGACACATCCCCAAAGACTATATGAGTACACAAGTTACTTCAATTTTTATACTTTTCTTTTCCCCTTTTCTCTTCACCCTCTGATCCACCTGAAGAAAAAGAAAAAAAACAAAACAGTTCCCCAACTCCACTCCTCTCCTACGTGATATATACTTCAGCAAGAACAATTAGCCAAAAAAGGATGCCAAATAGATTCCCATTTAGCCAGTATTTTATTGCGCTTAGCCCAGAGTCTCTCCATCTCACACAAATACCAAAGCTTATTAAGCCACTTGGTAATTGAAGAAGCCTGCGAGGACTTCCATGAAGCTGCCAAAGTAACCCTAGCAGCAATCATAGCATGTCTAACCAACAAAGAATGGGAAGTGGTTAGGCCCGGTGGTTTCTTTGGAAAAAGAAAAAACTCAGGAGACCACTTTAAGGGCTTGGAGATCCATCTCTGGAGTCTATACTGCACAGCTTTCTAGAAATCACGTACTTTAGTACAGGTCCACCAGAGATGTCCCATAGTGCCCTCTTGCCCACACCCTCTCCAGCACAGAGACGACACCTGTGGGAACATATGGTGAAGGTGGGCAGGGGTCAAATACCATCTATACAACACCTTTAGTGCATTCTCCTTAAACGGAGTAGAGATAGAGATTCGCGACAAAGCATGCTCCATAACCGTCCAATCATCATCAGACAGTGTCGCCCCCAACTCCCGATGCCAGCTCTGTCGATATTCAACGGGGGCCTGAATCTGTCTAAGTTGAAAAGAATATAGACAAGTAATCAAACCCCTCGTCCCTTTGAAATTCACACACAAATCTTCCAAAAATGAATCCTCTTGCAAAACCTTGACCCTTATCTCACCGGCTGAAAGGAAATGTTTCACCTGCAAATAAGCAAAGATATCTGTAGATGAAAGTGCATATAGCTCAGTCAAACTTTGAAACGGTATAAACTCGCCTTCGTCAAAAAAATTGATCCCAAGATTCTAAACCAGCTGAAACCCATTTTTTAAAAATTCCAGATTCATGACCCAGGGGGAAAAGTGAATTATGAATTACTGGAGTAAGCTTGGAAAGGACCAAGTCCTGTGTACCAAAAAAACTATCCCAGTAATGACAAGTTGTTGAGATTGAGGGACAAAGTCCCTTATCTAATTTCCTATACCTCCGAATTCTGTTCCAGATGAATCCATCTCTTATGAGAGCTAGCCTGATATCACTCTATGGCCGCAATCACTTGCGCTGCTTTATATAATACCAATATATATAGATTGGGAACACCAAGCCCTCCTTGTCGTTGGTCTCTAAATAACAAAACTTAGAAATATGCGGTCTTTTATTGGACCATATAAAACGCATGAGTCTGTTCTGAATACCTGAGAGAAAAGAACGGGGTAAGCGCAAAAGAAGCACCTGAAATAGATACATCAGGCGTGGCAGTACATTCATTTTCACGGTAGCAATCCTACCAAACCACGATAAATCTATAGACCCCCAAGTTTCCAAGTCCTTATAGATCTCCTTTAAAAGAAAAGGATAATTAACTGCAAATAAATCAGAATTTTTTAGTGAGGATAACCCCCAAATATTTGATACCCCGGGGCACCCATCGGAATGGAAAGTTTTCTTATAAAGAAGCCAAGGTTGGACCTGGGATACCAACAGCCATTGCCTCCGATTTAGACATATTTAGCTTAAAACCTGATACTGAGGAATATTCATCCAAAAGCTGAACTAGATTGGGCAAAGAGATTAAGGGTTTAGTCAAGGAGAGCAATATATCAGCAAAAAGAGCCAGTTTATATTCCTGACCAGCCACCTGTAACCCTGAAATATTAGGGTTAGCTCGAATATCAATAGGTAACTGTTTCATAACCAGCGCAAATAGCATAGGTGAAAGAGGACAACCTTGTCTCGTCCCCCTAGATAAAGGAAACAATTGTGAACTACCTCTATTAATACGAACACATGCTTTGGGAGAGTGGTAAAGAGCCTGGATCCAATTTCTAAAGTTCAGACCTATCCCCAAACTCTCCATAACACTCATCATAAAAGGCCAATGAACACGGTCAAAAGCCTTTTCGGCATCTAAACCCAAAAAGCATAAAGGAGTCCAAGACTGGTTAGCTACGTACAATAGATTTACCATACGCCGCACATTATCTTTAGCTTGCCTATGAGGAACAAATCCAACCTGGTCAGGGTGAACCAAATCTGGAAGAACCTTAGCTAACCGATTCGCCAAAACCTTTGCGATGATTTTGACATCTGAATTAAGAATGGATATTGGTCGGTAGGATACACAATCCACCTTGTCTTTACCTGGCTTTGGGATCACTGCTATCCAGGCCTCCGTCATTGAAGGAGGAAGAACCTCCCCGGCCTGAACTCCATTACAAATCTCCGCTAAAAGAGAAGCCAACTCCCCCCTAAATACCCTATAAAACTTATTTGGCAATCCATCTAACCCCAGAGCCTTGGCTGTTGGTAAATCCTTTATCACTAAGGCGACTTCCTCAGCCCCAACAACACTATCGAGAGACGAGCACTGAGCAACTGCAAGAGAAGGAAGAGACTGGGAAGCAAGAAAGGCTTCTATCTCATCCTGCTCAATATGAGGATCTGCAGAATAGAGAGACTGATAAAAGGCTTGAAACCTTTGACGAATCAAGGAGGATTGGGTCAATACCTTATTGTGGTCGTCACCAATACGCAAGATAGTACGGTCAAGCTGCCTCTGCCGCAACCTAAGAGCTAAAAATCTGCTAGGTTTATTCTGGGTGCAATAATGATGCAACTGTTGTTGACCACGTACAAACTGGAGTTGTTCTGAGTAGATGTTGTCCTGCCTAAGGCGAAGGGGCCTGGATCTCCCGCAGATATTTAACCTTTTGCGACAACTTATGCCTAGCCTTAAGACATGACATTTACATCATACATGCCGCAACCTCCTGCCTCTGAACCCTGGCTCGAATACTTACGTGTTTTAAGAAAAACCCCCTCGTTATAGCTTTCAAAGCATCCCACACAATCCCCATAGGAGGACCCGATGCCAAGTTGGTTTCGAGAGATTCCTTCAGGACCATCCGATATGCCGCCAACACTTTCTCATCCCTTAGTAGGGAAACATTTAGATTCCACCTAGTATCGTTATCCACCTCATAGAAAGAGGAAAGGTTCAACCATGTTGGGGCATGATCCGAGAGGGTAATAGAACCTATACCCATGGCACTAATACTCTGTGAAAGAGATATGTCAAGGAGAATATGATCAAAGCGAGAATAAGAATTGTGAGAATGAGTGTAGAAAGAATAATCCTTTTCCCTTGAATGATGTAAGTGCCACATATCACAAACCGCCAGGGTTCTGGCCAGAGCCTCCAAAGCCTTAGAGTTTTGAATGTCAGCTCTCGAGATCACACCAGTCTTATCAATTTTCGGGTCAAACATTGCGTTAAATTCCCCCCCCCCCCCCCCATGCGGGTCAGCTTGCACCACTTTTCCCAGCCAGACAAAAAATGCTCCCTGAGATTCATTAGGTGTGTGTATAGCTACAAGAGAGAGAGGTGAATTATTGAACACATGCAGAAGTAAAAAATGACCAGCAGGATCACGCTTTACTTTCTGTACCTGCAAGGAAGAATGTAACAATATCGCAACCCCCCGTTTCTTCTTAGAGCTGGCATCGGAAGCAAAGAAAACATAAGGATATCGATGATGACATAGCAATTTTTTATGTTCCCTTCTAAAGTGTGTCTCCTGCAAAAAGACCACATGTGGAGTACTCATCTGCAGTTCCCTAAACAACCTTTGTTGCTTTTGGGGAGAGTTAAGGCCCTTGACATTGTTTGACAAGAATTTTAGATCAATACTCATGACACATACCCTGTTTCCCCGAAAGTAAGACATCCCCCAAAAATAAGACCTAGTAGAGGTTTTCCTGAATTGGTAGATATAAGGCCTCCCCCGAAAGTAAGGCCTAGCAAATTTTTGTTTGAAAGCAGGGCTGCCGAGAGCCGGACAAGGCCACCCCCCTCCACCCGAGGTCGCTGGGCCCTCCTACACCCACCCTCCGTCGCTCCCGGAACTAACCTTAAACGCCTCCTTTCACCTTCGCAGCAAGCAGCAGCAGGGCAGACGTCTCCTTCCTTCCGTGTCCCGCCCTCGCGGACGTTACGTCAGGCGAGGGCGGGACACGGAAGGAAGGAGTGGCCTGCCCTGCTGCTGCTTGCTGCAAAGGTGAAAGGAGACGTTTAAGGTTAGTTCCGGGAGCGACGAAGGGAGGGCGGGCGGGCCAACCCCGATCCAACCCCGATGTTTCCCTGAAAAATAAGACAGCCCCTGAAAATAAGACCTAGCGCATTTTGGGGGGCAAAAATTAATATAAGACAGTGTCTTATTTTCGGGGAAACACGGTAGCAAGTATGGAAATGGCCAAGCTCTGCACCAGCCCAGGAGAAAGCGAGTTGGAGAACAAAACAGCACAAAACAAAACAAAAAAAACCCCTTCTCCATTCCCCAACAAGCACCCTCCATTTGAGTACAGATTTGTCCTACCCAACCCCTCCCACCAAATCATCAAAAGTACCCTAGACAGAGACCAAAAAGCCCCCTAAATAAACTAGGCACTCCGGAGAAAGTAGCCCACCAACCCGAGAGACCACCCAAACCCCCCCCCCTCGCACCCACCTTTCCCTTCTACTCAAAACACCGTCCTATCCCCATATTACATCATACAAAATAAACCGCATTCACACCCCAGTTTCTCTACACCCCTCCCCCCACTCCTAACTCTTTCTAGGGCCACATAAAACAACATATCTTTAATCTGTAAATCCCAGAGAACTGTCTTACAATTCCTATAAAACTGTTCCACTCATTATTCATAACTGCATATAAACAAATGTGCATTAAGATCTGATAGTCAAGTAGCCTTTGGGGGACTCCTGGGGTTCTTAGCAACCTACTTCCATTGCTGAAGCTTTGCTCGAGATGCGGGAGCAATGTCCACCGGTGGATGAGCAGCTGCCGTCAGACCTTCCTCTTTCAAAACCTGCCACACTTCCGATAACAGTCTGAAGCGATGCATCTTCCCCCCACAGTAAAGCAGAGAGCAACAGGAAAGGACCATCTATACGGGATCTTACTGACAAGTAGGATATCCAAAGCAGGTTTCATGGCTCGGCGCTTAGCCAAAGTCAGCTGAGACAAGTCTTGAAACACCTTCACCTGTGCTCCATTGTACTCAGTAGATTGAACCTGACGAGCCATCTGCATCAAACACTCTCTTATAGCATAAGAGGAAAAGCAAACAACAATGTCCCGAGGTTTATTGTTCTGCCTCTTCCCTAGAGCTGTATGTGCACACTCCACCATATAATGTCTTCCGATTCTAGCAGCTGGTCACAAAGCAGCTTTACCACTGCGTCGTCATCTTTGTCCCCCAACCTCTGGAACACCATGGAAGAGGAGATTACACCTCCTCCCTCTATTTTCCTGATCATCGATCTTATATTATAATTCTTCAAAATATTCAAACAGATTTTAAATTTTTTTCTTCAGCGCCATTCAGGTGCTCAGCTTGTTCATCCACGCGCATTTCTAAGTCCTCCACGCGCCCTCCCAATTCACGGAGATCAACACACAGAACGTCCATCAGGTTCAGGATTTCCTCCTTGGAGGACTTGATCTCTTCACGTATCTCTTGTAGGCATTTAGCTAAATCTTTAGAAATGCCCCTTTTCGTTGACACAGTCGACGCTTCCGCGTTAGACATAGCGGAATTCGAGTCGGAGTGTGATACTCGAGCAGATGCAAGCACATGGCGGCCCGCTGCCTTACCAGCCTGGCAGGCAGACTGGCGCGCACCCTCCTTTCGTGTCGAAGACATCTTCCGATTTTGGATGTTTTTCAAACCGAAATCTGAATTTCACAACAGCAAGAAGGAGTTTAAGGATGTGTTTAAGCACTTTATCGCTACTTATATGTAGGGATGAGACGGAGCTTTGGATTTTAGGCAGCCATCGGCATTCGTGCCGTCACTTCCTCCTCCCATATTATATATATATTTTTTTAAAATATGTTTTGTTGTCAGTTGTGACCAGCGGATGAATACCGGATGAAACTGAAAGAAGCCAAGAGAGGTACGTCTGGCGAAGGCGCAAGCGGAAGAACAAATGGCTAGAAATGTAAGGAGGGGAGACAAAAATTTCTTCAGGTATATTAGTGAAAGGAGAATGACTAAAAAGGGAATTGTGAGACTAAAAGATACAGCGAAACGCTATGTAGATAATGATGAAGAAAAAGCCAATTTGCTAAATAGATACTTTTGTTCTGTTTTCACTGAAGAAAATCCTGGAGAAGGACCACGAGGGACTGGCAAAAGTACACCTGAGAATGGAGTGGATAGAGCACCGTTCACGGAAGAGATTGTGTATCAACAACTTGGAAAGCTAAAGGTGGACAAAGCCATGGGACCGGACGGGATCCATCCCAGAATATTGAGGGAGCTCAGAGAGGTTCTGGTGGGTCCTCTTAAAGATTTGTTTAATAAATCCTTGGAGACGGGAGAGGTTCTGAGGGATTGGAGAACGGCGGATGTGGTCCCTCTTCACAAAAGTGGTGATAGGGAAGAAGTTGGAAACTACAGGCCGGTAAGCCTCACTTCGGTTATTGGAAAAGTAATGGAAGCGATGCTGAAGGAAAGGATAGTGAATTTCCTGGAAGCCAATAAGTTGCAAGATCCGAGACAACATGGTTTTACCAGAGGAAAATCGTGCCAAACGAATCTCATTGAATTCTTTGATTGGGTAACTGGAGAATTGAATCATCGACATGCTATAGACGTAATCTACTTAGATTTTAGCAAAGCTTTTGACACGGTTCCCCACAGGAGGCTCTTAAATAAACTCGATGGGCTGAAGATAGGTCCCGAAGTGGTGAACTGGATTAGGAACTGGTTGACGGACAGATGACAGAGGGTGGTGGTAAATGGAGTTCGCTCGGAGGAGGGAAAGGTGAGTAGTGGAGTGCCACAGGGATCGGTGCTGGGGCCAATTCTGTTCAATATATTTGTGAGTGACATTACCTTAGGGTTAGAAGGTAAAGTTTGCCTATTTGTGGATGATACTAAGATTTGCAACAGAGTGGACACCCGGGAGGGAGTGGAAAGCATGAAACAGGATCTGAGGAAGCTAGAAGAATGGTCTAAGGTTTGGCAATTAAAATTCAATGCGAAGAAATGCAAAGGGATGCACTTAAGGAGTAGAAACCCAAGAGAGACTTATGTGTTAGGTGGTGAGAGTCGGATAGGTACTGAGGGGGGAGAGGGATCTTGGGGTGATAGTATCCGAGGATCTGAAGGCGACGAAACAGTGTGACAAGGCGGTGGCCATAGCGAGAAGGTTGCTAGGCTGTATAGAGAGAGGTGTGATCAGCAGAAGAAAGGAAGTGTTGATGCCCCTGTACAAGTCGTTGGTGAGGCACCACCTGGAGTATTGTGTTCAGTTTTGTAGGCCGTACCTTGCGAAGGATGTTAAAAAAAAAAAAATGGAAGCGGTGCAAAGAAAAGCTACGAGAATGGTACGGGATTTGCGTTCCAAGACGTATGAAGAGAGACTTGCTGACCTGATCATGTATACCCTGGAGGAAAGGAGGAACAGGGGTGATATGATACAGACGTTTAAATATTTGAAAGGTATTAATCTGCAAACAAATCTTTTCCTGAGATGGGAAGGTGGTAGAACGAGAGGACATGAAATGAGATTGAAGGGTGGCAGCCTTAGGAAAGATGTCAGGAAGTATTTTTTCACAGAGAGGGTGGTGGATGCTTGGAATGCCCTCCCGTGGGAGGTGGTGGAGATGAAAACGGTAAAGGAATTCAAACATGCATGGGATATGCATAAAGGAATCCTGTGCAGAAGGAATGGATCCTCAGAAGCTTAGCTGAAATTGGGTGGCGGAGCAGATGGGGTGAAGAGGGGTTGGTGGTTGGGAGGCGAGGATAGTGGAGGGCAGACTTATACGGTCTGTGCCAGAGCCGGTGATGGGAGGCGGGACTGGTGGTTGGGAGGCGGGAAGTACTGCTGGGCAGACTTGTACGTTCTGTGCCCTGAATAAGGCAGGTACAAATTAAGGTAAGGTATACACATATGTTTGTCTTGTTGGGCAGACTGGATGGACCGTGCAGGTCTTTTTCTGCCGTCATCTACTATGTTACTATGTTTTATGTGAGACCAGTGACCATCAGGATCTAATTTGAGTTATCGATTGGAAATTAATTTATTTATTTAGGTAATGAGTCCATTTTTCTCTCCTGTGACTAGGGCAGCAAAACATTGATTGTATCATCACCTGATTAGCTTTTGGACCTCCGTCAAATTCAGTTGTGATTCTTGTGGAAAACAGATATCCGCCCCCTTTTTTTTTTTTTTAAGTAGAGTACTATCTTTATTTTTATGGGATGTGAGATATCATTAATATTTAGGGATGAAAAACAAATGGATGCCATGATGTACATACATCAGCACAGACTTTAGGTGTAAGCCAAGAAATGTAGAAATAAGAGCCTGTGTGTAGGAAAAGGACAAATAATAATCCATGCTACAAGTCAAAAAGTAAGAATATAACCTGAAAAATTGAAGAACCTTAATAAAATGTGGTCTACTACTACTACTTAGCATTTCTATAGCGCTGCCAGTATCAAAGAGAATCACTCCAGGAAGCAAACAGCTTAAACAGTCTTAATCAGACTGATCAGGTTAAGTGAATAGGTTTGATCATCAGTAAATGTTTGGAGACCAGTTGGGTGGGTAAAATTCATGTGATATTTAACACATGTTAAAGAAGACCGTATTGCGTGCCCATGGTTTTCAGTTTGGGGTGCATAGCTAAAAAAGCTTTGCATTTGTGGGCCGAGGTTTTTGAAAGATCTAGAATAAGTAAAATCTTCTTACCTGCAAAGAGTATAGCTGATTTGTTCCTTTCTGCTTGTAATATTTTACAATATGTGTGGAACCATAATATTTTCATAACAGTTGGTCTAGGGAATTTTCTGGAATTAGCCTTAAATGGAACATGATGTGCTCTCTGTTTGTAGAGGTGGTTGAAATTGAATTCCCAGTAATTTAGGAAGAAGAGAGCATAAAAGCTATCATATCCTGACAGTTGGTAGATTTGGGTAAGCCAAGAATATGGATATTATTTCTGTGCATTCTATTTGCCATATATTTCATTTAAATTCAAAGGACTTAAAGTTTATTTAAGCAGCATTGCATTTCCTGATGTAGAGTATCATGAGCAGTGCCTCCTTCCTCTACAAATTCTAAGTGAGCGTTATTTTAGTTGCAACAGTATATTATCATTTTTAATATCATTAGTTGCCTCCAGATTTTGTTGTCTCAAGTTGTGACGTGTTCTAATATTATCTGCCATCGATGACCAGAATTCTAAACTCGAAAGGTTTTGTTTAAGCCTCTTGCTAGAGGATTGTGTAAGGTGAGTTCCTTCAGGTTTCAAAGTTATATTGAGGTAATCCAGTGATGTAACGTTTCAGGAAGCTAAGTTTGGAGAGGATTGTAGGTTGATAAACAGTTATATATTGGTGTGCTAATAGGAGAAGTACTCTCAAATGTCCATTTTCGAACATGGTCACATGACTCCCCATTGCATTTTAAAGTTATATCGTTTTAGCTTTATTTCAAGAATAAAGTTGCATGATTCACAGAATTATCAACTGAAAACCCTGAATAACCCATGGACTGCAGTTTAAACTAATCATGGATTAGAATGGTAAAGAACAAATGACTAATCTGACAAATCATGCTAATAGTTAAAAATATTTGCTTCTGTATCTTCAGTATATGTGCAGAACATGGGGGCTCTTGTACATTGAGACGTATCTGATCTCGGTATAAGAATGAATCAAGAGTTTATATCTGAACTCTTGATTGGATACCAAACTTTATAGCACATACTGTACTGGGTTCAATATTTTGTGATATACATCACTTCCCCTTGGTAACACTTTCTGCTCTCTGGATGCTGTCTGGCAGGCAAGAGTAAATGGTTGTGCAGTGTTCTTGCTGCTGCAGCTTCCCTCTATTTGAAACTGGTTTGGGGCTTCATAGTGCTGAGTTCAGAAGCTGGTAGAGGAGAAGCCAGTAACACTGAAGGAGCACTGCTGACAGGAGGCCAGGGGGATCCTCCAGGGGAAGAGAAGGAGAGCAAGACATTGGCAGCAGAAGCTGTGTGATCACCCTGAATCTTCCTTTGCTGGTTGAATTTTTATGGCATACTTAGTTCTGCTGTGGTATACTAATTGAAGAATATGATCTACTGATGCACAAACAGTAAACATTCTTGGTGTGTTTGAAAATCCTGAAGACAAAACAAATACATATTGCAGGCTTCTGTGTTGAGACAGCTTTGAGAGATTAGTCACAGCATGGATAACTATTTGATAGTAAGCATGATCTTAATTCTCCCATCTAAATATTGGAGATTTCCTTTAATGTTAGATTATTACAATTTTTGCATGTGACTAACTGATCCATGGTGATTTCATTAGGTTTGATCAGATGAGGGAATTCATAATTCTTTTCAAGAGTCATTTAGTACTAAGTGGAAAGACAGAGCAGCCATAGCAAACAACTCTTTATCCTTTGCATTAAGATAGAGTTGAATGATATTACATACACAAATTCATTACTGTCCAGTAAGGGAATTGAATGACATTTCTTTCTGATTACAGTGATGGTGTTTTTTTTTACCTAATACCATTCAAGTTAATAGTTCCAGTATGAAGATGTAATGGGACTATAGCTATGGACTGCACTGTTAGTTTTTTTTTTTTTTTATAATACAGTGCACTCCATTTAAGTGCACGTCTGATAAGCACATGCTCTGTTTAACTTAACTGCATGCCGTACTTCGGTCCCATTTTTGGCACTAGCAATTTCTATGGGGAGAAACTTCGGTTTAGCGCACAACAAAGAAGTGCAAGATTCGCTTATATGCATGGTAAGACCGCTCCTCTGCAGGAAAGACTCCTCAAAAGCGCACACAAGGAATATGGAAGCCAATTGGCGCGTGACAACGAACAAGATTTCAAATTTACCGCCTCTTTAACTGCCACAGGCAGAATAGACGAAAGAATGTTGTTAGTGTACACTGGGGTTGTTGTCGTCATCGCGGCGGAACTGTAAGAATTTAACACTGGCTGAACGAATAGAAGTTCTTTAAAAATTATAAAACAAATAGTCAAGCATCTATTGCTAAAGAATATGGTGTCAATCCCAGTCAAATTTCATGTGTTTGACGCAGAAAGACCAGCTTCTGGAAGACTGGCAAAACAATACAAATCCAAAACGAAAACAGTCGGGAAAAGCTGAGGAGGTAGAAGATGCTCTTCGTTGGTGGTTTTCTCGAGTCGGGAGCAGACAGTTTCCTGTCAGTGGTCCACTGCTTATGGAGAAAGCTAACCAGCTAGCTGAAAGTCTTGGACTAACTGAATTCAAAGCCACTGTTGGATGGTTGGAAAGATGGAAGGAGAGGAACAGCATAAAATTCAAGAAACAGCATGGTGAGAAACAAGACACTGATGACTTTGGTGCTGAAAATTGGGTTGTTTTAGTTCTTCCTACCATCTTGAACGAGTTTGCACTTCGTGACATTTTCAGTGCTGACGAAAATGGTCTCTACTGGCGAGCGATTCCTGATGGAACACTTGCATTCAAACATGCCAAAACTACTGGAGGTAAAACGTCGAAGGACCGACTGACGATCCTCCTTTCCTGCAATATGGATGGGAGTGAAGTTGGAACCACTTGTCATTGGAAAGAGCAAACAGCCCCGTTGATTCAAGAAAGTTAAGCTACTTCCTGTGTCATATGAGGCTAACGTAAATTCATGGATGACTGGGGAAATTTGGGAGCTGTGGCTAAAGAAGTTAGACACTAGAATGTGGGCACAAAAGCGTCAGATTTTGTTGCTTTGTGATAATTGTGCTGCACACAGGGATGATGTCAGGCTATCTAACGTCAAGGTGGTCTTCCTGCCACCAAACACTACCCCTCTGATCCAACCTATGGATCAGGGCATAATAGCCAATTTCAAACAACATTATCGGGCTCTTGTGCTATGTTGTCTGATGAGCGTTGTGGATGACCAGGCTAGCAAGGATAAACGTGCTTTTGAACTGGCTCGTAATCTATCACTGTTGGATTCCCTACATATGCAGAAAGAAGCCTGGAATCATGTTACACAAGCAACTATTGAACTGCTACAAGCGGGCAAGCTTTAAGGATGTGGAGAGGGACGAAACAGATGCAGCTGTTGCAAACGCGTCAGATGAAAAGGTTATTGACATCCCAGCCGGTGTTACTGAAGAGGAGCTTCATCGCTACGTAGCTGTTGATTACAATCTACAAACAGCTGACGACAGCACTGATGTCGAGATATGCGCCTACATGCAGGCAACAACCGTTGATGATGAAACAGATGATGAAATGAGCAGCGAGGCACATGCTGACGAAATTCAATAATCTCCTGTCACTTTTGCAAGAGCGCTGGAGAGTCTCAACACCGTGCAGGCCTATCTGGAGGCCACTGGATGTCAGTGCTATGATAGTTTTTACCGTCTGGCAGACATAGTGTTATGGAACTCAGACCCAGTAGTGTACAGAGGACTATAAATGATGTAAAGTAAGCCTAACATCAGTTAACGGAGACTGTATATTGTATGTATAATAATAAACAGTTCTGTACATATGTTTATCTGATGTCAAGCTTCTTTGGGTCACAACGGTTAAGTGCACGCTCTGGTTAACTGCATGTATTTCTTTGGTCCCAGACCCTTGCACTTAAGCGGATTGCACTGTATATGGTAAAGAACGGAGTGTAATTCCTTTATCTGATCAAAGCTGATGAAATCACTAGGGATTCAGTGGTGACAATGGCCTTAAGTTCCGAAGACCTAAAGTAAGGATTGGAATTAACTGACGTCAGAGGAGGGCGGGCACAAGAAGGAGAGAGACGTCAGAGGAGACAGAAGCGATCGACAAACAGCTGATCCAACCCGTGGAGCGCCTTCAAACATAGGTGAGAGGCGCTGCACCGGCCATTATGGCGGGGGGGGGGGGGGGGAGTCCGGTGGAGGGGGGGAGCGGCGGCAACGAACTCAGGGGGACGGGGCACGGAGGCAGAGGATGGCAGGAGGCGGAGCATTGGATATAGAAAGAGAAGAGAGAGAGACAGGAAGAGAGGGGGCCCAGCACTGCAAAAGTTAAGATTTTTAACAGCTTTTATTTCACACGGGGAGCAGCAGCGACCTCGGGGGGGGGGGGGGGGGGGGGGGGGGGGGCGGGGGGCAAGGCCGTTCATACAGGACGGTCCTTATGAGCGCCTTTGCCCCCTCCCGATCCTTTGTTTGTGGAGACATGCAGGGGAAAGCGGGGAGCCATGTGTTTGTGGTGTTTTTTTTTGTTTTTTTTTTTATTTGTTTTGACATTTCTCGCATGCGCAGAGCAGCCAGCATAACGCTTGGCTGCTCTGCGCATGCTTTAGGAGCCGATTACCGACGGGGATTGATGCATTGTTCTTTACAATACCACACCGAACTTGTGCGACTTGTTTTTTTGGAGCATTGTTCGTTTTTTAAAATTCGGTAATGGCTTTAACGATTTTGCTTTTTTTACGTTTGGTTGATGCATCTGGGCCTCAATGCAGAGATGCCAAGTTACCCAATCCAAGGTGGACATCTTAGGACTGCCCTGGATTTCTGATCATAAGTACATAAGTAATGCCACACTGGAAAAAGACCAAGGGTCCATCGAGCCCAGCATCCTGTCCACGACAGCGGCCAATCCAGGCCAAGGGCACCTGGCAAGCTTCTCATACGTACAAACATTCTATACATGTTATTCCCGGAATTGTGGATTTTTCCCAAGTCCATTTATTAGCGGTTTATGGACTTGTCCTTTAGGAAACCGTCTAACCCCCTTTTAAACTCTGCCAAGCTAACCGCCTTCACCACGTTCTCCGGCAACGAATTCGAGTTTAATTACGCGTTGGGTGAAGAAAACTTTTCTCCGATTTGTTTTAAATTTACTACACTGTAGTTTCATCGCATGCCCCCTAGTCCTAGTATTTTTGGAAAGCGTGAACAGACGCTTCACATCCACCTGTTCCACTCCACTCATTATTTTATATACCTCTATCATGTTTCCCCTCAGCCGTCTCTTCTCCAAGCTGAAAAGCCCTAGCCTCCTTAGTCTTTCTTCATAGGGAAGTCGTCCAATCCCTGCTATCATTTTAGTCGCCCTTTGCTGCACCTTTTCCAGTTCCATTATATCTTTCTTGAGATGCTGCGACCAGAATTGAACACAATACTCAAGGTGCGGTCGCACCATGGAGCGATATAACGTCATTATAACATCCTCACACCTGTTTTCCATACCTTTCCTAATAATACCCAACATTCTATTCGCTTTCCGAGCCACAGCAGCACACTGAACAGAAGGTTTCAGTGTATTATCGATGACGACACCCAGATCCCTTTCTTGGTCCGTAACTCCTAACGTGGAACCTTGCATGACGTAGCTATAATTCGGGTTCTTTTTTCCCACATGCATCACCTTGCACTTGCTCACATTAAACGTCATCTGCCATCTAGCCGCCTTGTTGCATTATGGGACTTGCATGCAACTTGTACGCAGCAGCAGGATCATGCAGTACAAATCCTGTGCTGCTTTGGGATGTAAGTTCAAAACCAGGACTTGCCAAAAATAATCTCCAACCTGGAACTGGGTAACTTGTCATCATTGAGAATTCAGCTGTTGGTGGCAGAAAGCAGCTGGTAAGGAGAAAAGAGGCTAGGTGTTGAGGACACAGTCTGGGAGTGGATCTGTAGGGAGAAGTATAGAGGCTAGGAAGGGTCGAAAGAAACTGAAAAGGTCTACTGGCAGGGGGGAGAGAATTCTGCTGTGAAGCAACGGAAGAGGCAGAAAGGAACTGTAGGAGGGAGAAGGGCTGGGTGATTAGGATAACCACTAGTGGAGAGAGGAATAGTGGGGGCTTGGAAGGGGTAAAGGGAAACTGAAAGGTTACTTCCAGGGAGAATGAATTCTGCAATGAAGGGCTGGATGAGGCCGAAAGTAGTTGTATGGGGACAGAGATTGGGTAATGGGGACAAAGGCTGGAAGTAGAGTGAGAGGAAGGAATAGAGGGGTCTGTGAAGGGGTAAAAGGAATTAAAAGGGGTTATCAGTTGGGAGAGAGAATATTTAAAGAGCTGGAAGTGTCTGAAAGCTCTAAAGGGAAGAGAAACTGAGTGATCAGGACAGCAACTTGGAATGTAACTCCTGGGCTAATCAGAAGCAAATGCAGGCGATAGAGACTGTTAGCGCCATACTAGTGCCTGCGTTTGCTACCGCCCCATGCTCAGAGCCCCTGAGCATGTGAAACAATGTGCTCACGGTTTCTGAACGCAACTAGCATGCAAATGCATGCAAAACAGGGCTCTTAGTGCAAGTAGTATGAAAATACATACTAAACCTATTCATCCCCAAGGATCAGCGACCAGCGCGCCAAAGATTGGTACACTGGCTGCGGCAAACCCCATGCCAGCTTGGAGCTGGCATTAGGGTTTGCAGACCATTGGGGAGGAGTGGTGAGCCCTGTCCAGCATGTATTTGCATGCTAGCAGTCCCCCATTCCTCCCAATGCAGCAGGAATCCCAACCCAACCCCTCCTCTCCCAACGCCAGGGGGCTGGAGGACCCCCCCCCCCCGAACCCTCCCAACAGGTTTTTTTTTTTTGGGGGGGGGGGAGGGGGTTGTGATTCAGTTCTCCCCCCCCCCTCCAACCTGGTGGTCTAGCAGCCCTTCCCCAACCCCCTACCTTCTGTTGGAGGAGGGTGGTGGCCTCCTTCCTCTTCCATCAGCAGTACCCAGCTCTGCCCAGTGCATCCCGGGATGCGCTGGGCAGGGTTTCACACCATATAAGGGAATACCTTGCCTTCACATCCTAGGATGCACAGGGCTGGGTGCCGCCATTTTTGAAGCGGCGCTGATGGAAGAGGAGGGGAGGCCATCTCCTTCCTTCAACTGAAGGTAGGGGGGTGGAGAAGGGCCACTTGGGGGAGGGGGGATATCTGAGGGATGCTGGGGGGGGTTAAGGGGGCTGGAGACCCACTGGATCTCCAGCCCCCCCCCCCCCCCCAAACTTGGGTCGGGGGGATAGTTGGGGTCTGATGGTCCCATGGACCTCCTGCCCCTGGTTTGACAGGTCTTGGCTTTTGACAGCCCAGACCTGTCAAACAAGTGCTCAGGCACAATTCTCCCGCATTCTACCCTATGATCAGAGAATTGCATTCTTAAATTTACATGCAATTATCTCTTATCATAGGGGCGGTAAAGCCCCATGCTGTTCCAGCACTATTTTTAGAGTGCTGTTTGGAACAGCGCAGGGCTTTTGATCATCTGCCCATCTGAGTGGAGAAACAGGCTGCGAAGGTGAGATGAATTCAGGGAGAGAGCATGGGCTATGATTGGGGAATGGAGCTGGAGAAGATTTGTGAGAGGAAGAAAAGTAGGCAGAGGGGACACAAGATGCAGGGGAAGAGGAGCTGAAAGATGGAGTTTATGGAATTGGGAAGAGATATGAAGGTGGGAAGAGGCATATGGGGGTAACCCTTGAAGTGAGATGAAAGACGGTAGAGAAACAGGCTATAGAGGGTCAAACACATGGCGTATAGAGAAATGAGAAGACAAGAAAAGAATTTGTAAAAAACAAAACATAATGGCAGAAAGGAAGCATAAGACGACCAAGAATAAACAGGCAAAGGATGTAAGGCAAATTATAAATACAAAAATAGAGATCTGTGCTAGCTTGGCTGAGTTATGGGTGGGGAATAGCTGCTACAGTCACCAGGATAAATAAGTTATTTTACCGAAGGGACATGAAGAAGCAGAGGGAGTTTTGGCAGTATGTGATGCCATGGTCTCAATTTTGTAATGGAGATGAACATAGCTTAATTTTGTGAAAAAGGAACACTACCCTGCTCAAGTGTAGATGGTATGGATACACCAGGCTGGCAAGGAAGGGATAGGCTGTGGGTGAGCAGGGAAGGAAGGAGGAGAAAAGAGAATTGGAGTAAAATGGTGGGAATGAGTTGGGATTGGGAAGTAACGAGACTGAGGAGAGACATTTAGTGCTTCCTTGGCTCTTTTAGCTGTGAGTCCTTCGTGTGTGGACTACCTGCTGTTCTCTACATTTAGATATAGTCTGGTTAGTTATGCCCATAACACTGCCATGCTTTTTTCTTTATAGACATGATGATGTGTGCTCAGTTGAGTGCCCCCAAGAGTCATTTTGAAAAGTAAGCTCCTATGGTGGTGACCTTGGTTCTGTTGGGCCAGGTTCACATATGCCCATTACAGAGATCCCATGGTCTGCAAAGAAATGGGAGCTAGATATGTGCCTCTCACATCGGGAGGCAAGGACAAGTCTTGTGTGGTAACTGTGGTCATGCAGCCTATTATAATGAAAGAGTCTGGCATCACTGAGCTGAATCTTGGTGGTGATGGATGCCAGCCTGTTGAGTTATAGGGCTCATTGTGTAGAGGAGGTAGCTCAGGTCAGTTGGAGGCAAGAGCAGTATTTTTAGCCCTTACTTCCTTCCTACATATAGTTTGGAAAAAGATGTAGTTGTGGACAATGTGACAGCAGTGGTCTGTTAGTCAGAGGTTCCAGAGTTAACTAGTAGCAAAAGAGGTGTGTTTTCATGTACTGGGCAGAGAGATACCTCTTAGGCCTATCTGCAGCACTAATAACAAGAATGGGCAATGTTTTCTAAGCAGGAATATTCAAGACCAAGAAGAGTGGAATCAAGCAGAGGAGGCCTTTGATTACATCATTCAGTGATGGGGGAAAGACACTCATGGATCTTGTGGCAATAGCCAAAAAAAAGTTGAAAACTCCAAAATTCTGACTGCTGCTCCTTTCTAAGACTGACAAATTTTGGTCAGTCTTAGAAAGGAGCATACTGGTTCAGCTGTGGCCAGCCTTTGGCCTCTTGTACATTTTCCCCACCCTGGCCCTTGCTGGGAAGGGTAATTCAGAAGGTGTCCACCAGGGGCTTATTCTAGTGGGTCCAGACTGGCAGAGGAGACATGGAATGGCAGTTTCATGAGACTAACCACCAAGTTCTATAAAAGTCGCTAAAAACTGCACGTGCAAATTTAGATGCACACAATTTATTTAATTTAATTGAATGAGCCAATTAGCACTGAGTTGCTGCTTAATCAATTGGTGTTAATTGGATTTAATTTAAAAATTACAGGCATAAATTTAGGCATAGGATCTGTGCATAAATTTTACATGAGTCCATAAAGGGGGTGGGGCCATGGGTGGATTGGGGGCGCTTCCACAATTTATGCATGTTATAAAATAACGGGGATCCACGCCAAATATAGGCATGGGGGTGGTGTAAATAATCACACCTAATTGCAGTCACAGTTCCTGGCCCTAAGCACTATTCTATAAATGGTGTATAAGTTTAAGTGCCGTTTACAGAATAGCACTAAACGCTATTTTTCAGTGCCTTTTTTTTTTTTTTTTTTTTTAGGCACCAGTTATAGAATTTAGTCCTAAATGTAGAGAAGCCCTTGGTGTTGTCATTGGTAGCGAGCCTTCTAGTTAAAAGCTGCGTCTAGATGCAGGATGCACCTTCATTTAGTATTATGAATTGGCTCTTGAAAAGGGCAAGGTTAAGGAAGAGAGCTTATTCCAGAATGGTTGTAGTTACTCTTGCAGTCCAGAAAATCTGAGTTTATTGGGCTTAAATTGATCTTGAGGATGTTCGAGGTGTGATGTGAAGAATGCAGAGTGGCTCCTTTGTACTAATCTGTTTCATAGAACTTGAGTTCTTACAGTACGATCTGGATAAACACTTGGCTATGGCTTCCTTGAGAGTGCCGTTAGTAAAGTTGGTACAGGGCTTGCTTGCCCTTGGCTTCACATCTACATAAGTACGTAAGTATTGCCATACTAGGACAGATCGAAGATCCATCAAGTCCAGCATCCTGTTTCCAAATACTTTTTATGCTGCTTATTTTAGAAATAAGCAGTGGATTTTTCCCCAATTTCGTTTTAATAATGGTCTATGAACTTTTACTTTAGGAAGCCAGCCAAACCTTTTTTTTAAACCCCGCTAAGCTAACCACTTTTACTACATTCTCTGGCAGTGAATTCCAGAGTTTAATTACACGTTGAGTGAAGAAATATTTTCTCATTCATTTTAAATTTACTACTTTCTGGCTTCATTGTGTGCTCCCTAGTCCTAGTATTATTGGAAAGAGTAAACAAGCAATTTGCGGTCTACCTGTTCCACTCCACTCGTTATTTTATAGACCTCTATCATATCTCCCCTCAGCTGTCTTTTCTTCAAGCTGAAGAGCCCTAGCCACTTTAGCCTTTTCTCGTAGGGAAGTTGTCCACTTTATCATTTTCTTTGCCCTTCTCTGCACCTTTTCTTTTTTTTTTATTTTTTTTTTTATTTATTCAATTATTCAAATTATTACAAGAAACATCTTGTTTAGGAAGTATCATACATATACATAAATCTCTCTCAGAAAAACTTAATCAAGAAAAAGAAAATAATTCACTCTTCGTAAGAAATTGACACTCAAGTCCATAAATCAGGAATCCAAAATGTAGGAAAAATACTGGAAACAAACAGAAAAAGAAAATATAACTGGATATCGCACTACATTAAGTGGGGTTGCCTAATTTCTTTATCGCTTATCCAATTTTGCTGAGGCTAAAAGTACAGATACATGAGCAGGTTCCATAAATACATATTTTTCCCCCAAGCCGCCTTATGCACTTGCAAGGGTATCTTAAAAAAAAAAAGGTGCCCCCCAAGTGCAAAACTTCAGGCTTTAGGAGTAAGAATTGTTTCCTCTGCCGTCTAGTCTCCTTAGAGACATCTGGAAACAGAAAAATATTAAACCCTAAAAAAGACTTTTCTTTATTACGGAAAAACATGCGGAATATCCAATTCTTATCAGGCAATAATGCCACAGTTGCCACCAAAGTGGCGGCTGAGGCATGTTCAGAGTCAGTAGTTTCAAGCAAAAGAGAAATGTCTATCGGTTTTTCAGGTATCCGATTCAGGTCTTTCCCAGGAATATAATAGACCAAGGAAAAGGGTGGAAGATTCTGTTCAGGAATGTCCAAGATCTCATGCATATAGCGTTTTAACATTTCCTGAGGGGTTACATTTTGTACTCGGGGAAAGTTGACAAATCTTAAATTATGACTTTTAGTATAGTTATCAAACACTTCAGTCTTCATCCTAAGACTGGTCAAATCTTTTATCATCGTAGATTGAATTACTTCAAAATTCAAAATTTTTTGATCAACTTTTTCTGCTAATTTTCCAAATTTGCCTTCCAGATCTTTAAACTCCTCTTCTTTTTTTTGAAAATCAGTCTCCAAAGATTTTAATCTTGGTAGCGTCTCATTATTTTGCTTAAGAAAAATTTGTCCCAAGTTAGACACCAAATCCCATAGAGTATCTAATGTCACTTCCTTTGGTTTTTCTACTAACGCTTTAGGAATTTCAAACCTTGTGGAAGTCAGCTCAAGAATCCGACTCTGTTCCTCAGCTCCTCTCTCCTCACTCCGCGGCGTCACATTGGGCAAAATGCCCTCCGTTCCCTTCTCCGTTGTTAACTGTGCTTCCGATCGACACTCTACAGGGCCCTCTACCCTTCCGGGGTAGACCCTGTCGATTCGAGGAGGAAAGAACTCGCGCCAATCGGCTGGGGAGGTGGTGAACGCGTAGCAGGGCTTAGTGTGACATAGAGGCCAAGGGAAGCCGAAGTCTCCAGTTCAACGGCGTTCCCAGCTGGCGACATCCTGCTTACAGAGGCAAGACCCGGCGGTCTAGAGAATCGGTCGATAGGACCAGGCAATGGAGGGGGTAGCGGGGAAGCTCTAGCTGCTACTCTCCCTCGACGTTTAGGCATTATTTCTCAGAGGTAAGATCCCGACCTGCAGCGTCTTAGTGGAGTGCGGCCATCTTGGCACCTTTTCTAATTCCGCTATATCTTCAGATGTGGCAACCAGAATTGAACACAATATTCGAGGTGCGGTCACACCATGGACTGATACAAAGGCATTATAACGTCCTCATTTTTGTTTTCCATTCCTTTCCTAATTATATTTAACATTCTATTTGCTTTCTTAGCAGCCGCCACACACTGGGCAAAGGGTTTCAACGTATCAACAATGACGCCTAGATCCCTTTCCTAGTCGTTCACTCCTAATGTGGAACCTTGCATTACATAACTGTAATTCGGGTTCCTCTTCCCACATTCTTCACTTTGCACTTGCTCACATTAAACGTAAGGTCCTCTTGTAATTTTTCACAATCCTCCCATGATTTAACAACTTTGAATAACTTTCAGCAAATTTAATTACCTAACTAGCTACTCCCATCTCTAGATCATTTATAAATATGTTAAAAAGCAGCAGTCTCAACACAGACCCCTGGGGAACCCCACTGTCTACCCTTCTCCATTGAGAATATTGACCATTTAATTCTATTTTCTCTTTTCTACCTTTTGGTGTGTAAATATTTTATTGATTTTGTTATAAAAGAGAAAGCAACAACAAATAACACTACTGATCTAATACACAATACAGCAATCAGGTACATGTGCAAGAGTGTATGGAAGAAATAAAAAGATAAAGGAAAAAAAGGGGGGGGGGGGGGAGAGAAAAGTGATATATAGTACCTGAGGATGCATTCAACATACAGAATAGTTCATGCAAAGAAGACTAAGGAATGTGCAATAATGCTCAGCTCACTGTTGAGAGATATGATTCTAACACAGACCATTTTTTCTTATACTTAACAAAACATGGCATTTTTTTTAGCCAAATACATTTCAAATTTGTAAGTTTGGAGTAACAGACTCCACCATTCCTGATGAGAAGCAAGATGCAGTGCTTTCCAGTGCGAAAAAACTACTTTCATGGCTAAAGAGAGCATAGTATTGACAAGCATAGACTCATCAGGACTTAGCATATCATTAAAACAGTGAGCCTTGAACACCAAATACTTGTATTGCATTGGACCAGTTAAATGGAAAGATCTCTGTCAAAGTGAGACGTACATTATTCCAGAAGTTGTGTACACACCTACGGTCTAAAATAAGATGTTAAGAGTACCCTGCTGCTCCTGACATGACCAGCACATGCTGGAAACGGAAGGATCGATTGTATGTGATCTAAGAGGAGTCCAGAGCGACCTGTGCGTGAAGAAATAAAGTGATTGCGTTACAGAAGAGGAGTAAGAACACTTGAAGAGAAAACACCACATTTGCTCCCAACATTGGTCAGTAATGGTCTGCTGGAGATCTTCTTCCCAACATCTACGCAGGCCAACGCATGTAACAGGAGTTACCTACTACTACTTAACATTTCTAGAGTGCTACTAGGGTTACACAGCGCTGTACAATTTAACAAAGAGAGACAGTCCCTGCTCAAAGAGCTTACAATCTAATAGACAAGTGAACGGTCAGTCCGATAGGGGCAGTCAAATTGGCGTAAATAAAAGATGTGACGTGCCCTGCAGAGTGTAATTTCTTAGCTAGGTCTAGGATGTCGGGAGAACAATGCACCACACGAGATGCCACCTTTTTTTTCAGCATGGTACTGATTTGGAACCACTGGAAAAATTGAGAGTCCAATAAACTGAATTCAGATTGCATGGTGAAAAAAGTTTTCCAGCCCTGATTGCCCGAAGCAAGAAAATTGCTAAGATCCCAAATCCCTATACGCTGCCAGTGGGACTAAGAAACTTGTCTTTTATTAATTAAAAAATGTGAATTGTTACATATGGGTGTACTTGTGGTGGAGGACCAGGAAACGCCTAATTGCTTATCCAGAGCTAACGACAGTTTGTGAGTGGTGCTAATAATGGGGTTAGAAGCAATACACTTAGGGAGATGAATACCTACTAAGTAGGAATGCACCAATGGAGCAATTAAGGATAGTTCTGGTGCCATCCACCTAGGCCAATTGCTAGGAGTAGCAAACCAATCCATACCCTCCTTATGGATTTGTAATCCAGATAGTTTGCAAAGCCCAAAATTTCATCCAAGTAGTTTGCAAAGCCTCTGATTATTCTAAAATAGCTCAGGACAGTTTGATATTTGTAGGCAGACAACACAGTTAACTGGAGCTAAGTATTACTGTAAAACTGAGGCGGCTATAAAATACTGTTAACCTTAGGAATATGTCTCTTTATGAATGCCCTCTATGCTCCCTTGTGTTCCCAGTGCAGATCTGAGTGGTAGTTCAGAGGGAAATGTACCTTCACTTGGTGGAGCCAAGCACTGTCCTTGGGTAGTTTATTTCCCCATTTAGATGACACTCAGTTTACCTCTTACAAAAATTTAAAAAAATCACTGAATAGGTGTAGTGTGTGTTATGCTTTGATGCATTCATAAGATTGCTTTGTGGAGCTTGTGAATCTCTCTTTTTTTTTTTTTTTCATGCATTTTCACCTTTTTATTTATCTTCTGTCTCCAGCCCTCCATTAATACAACCAATATAGATACTCTACTGGTGGCGACAGACCAGACAGAAAGGATTGTGGAACCACCAGAAAATGTGCAAGAGAAGATAGCTTTCATCTTTAACAATCTGTCCCAATCTAATATGACACAGAAGGTGAGTCATTTATAAGGAGGGCCTATGTTTTAAACAAATTATTTCTTGGGTGCTCATTCATCTTCTCAACTGATAGTTTATGGGGTTGTTTGTACTGTATAGCCCTTGCATGAGTGATTGTTAGTCTGGGCAAGATGTAATGAAAGCTACTTAGATTACACAGCTTCCCATAATTCTGATGTTAAATATTCTAGATTTGGCATCCTGCTCTACATGCAGGGGATATAGGTTTGGTTCTGTATTTTGACATTCGCTCCTTGCACTAACCAGACAGTGCACACTGTCCTAAGGAAGAGGTTGTGTTGGCTGTTGCATAACACCTAGTAACCAGGACTAGGACTGGTCCCTGATGCAGGTGACACGTTAGAGGTATGGGATCATAAAATAATGGGGAGGGGGTGTAGATGTCAATGAATGCTTATTTATTAATTAGGATTTATTTACCGCCTTTTTGAAGGAGTTCACTCAAGATGGTGTACAGCAAGAATATGTCAAACATAAGCAATAGACAATTACAGTAGTAAAAATATTCAAACAATACTACAAAGTATGGCATAGGATGCTACAACTATGCTTACGAAAGCATAGTTCTGTAGAGCCTGGTTCTTGCACAGATAGGAAGCTCTTCCCCACCCCCACCCCCCAAAAAAACAAACACATGGTGTAGGTTTTCGTTGTGGAGAAGTTCAGAAATAGCATCTGAACAAAATCAAATATTAAAGCACCGTGAGGCTCATTTTCAAAAGAGAAAAATATCCAAAAAGTGGCATAAATTTGCATTTGGATGTTTTTCTCACAATGGCCAAATTGGTATTTTCAAAACCAATTTTTAGATGTTTTTTTATGAAGTCCATCAGAAGTTCCTTCAAATCACAAGGGGACGTGCCAGAAACATATTAAGGGTGGGATCTGGGCGTCCTAACATTTGGACGTTTTTCTGCCATAATGGAACAAAGCAAAAACATCCAGGGCTGTAAGTCTACGACCTGTTTTATTAATGAATAAGCCAGAAAAAGTGCCCTAAACGACCCTTCAGGAATAAAGGAATGACACCCTGTTACTCCTTCAATGGTCACTGACTCCCTCCCACCCCTCAAAGATGTAAATGAAACATCACATATCAGCCTCTATGACAGCTTCAGATGTTATAGCTAGACCTATTAGAGCAACAAGCAGGTTCCTGGAATAGCCTAGTGGTCGGTGGAGTGCACTGTAGAGAAGGTGACCCATAATCCACTCTATTACACTTGTGGTGGAAAGTGTCAGCCTCCCCAAACCTACTGTACCCACATATAGGTGTTACTTACAGCCATAAGGGCTATTGTAGTGGTGCATAGTTGAGTACAGTAGGTTTTTCGAGGATGTTGAAGGGCTCACCATGCAATATAAGGAGGTAATGGTGAGATGCGTACCTAGGACCTTGTATGTGTATTCCACTGCAGTGCCCCACTGCTCTGCTGGGGATGCCTGTGTCCAGTCTAGTAGGAAAGCTGGCTCCTCCGTCCTAATGGCTTGATTTTGTGTGTTTTTTTTACTTTTTTTTTTTTAATGGTCCAAAAAGATGGATGTACTAAGTATGACATCTAGGAAATGGTCATTTTTAAAGGAAAAAGATAGATATTTTGTGGTTTAAAAATGGTCATTTTTACTACTTGATTTTTGGATGTTTTCAGCAAAACGTCTGAAGTTGGATTTCGATGTCATATTGAAAAATGCCTGTCTGTGCATCATGCTAAGTGTAGAAAATGAGAATAGAAATTAAAGAAGTTTAGTGAACAGTTGATTGCTATATTTTAACTTAAAATCTGATCTTCCTTTGGTCAGGTTGAAGAGTTGAAGGAAACTGTGAAAGAGGAGTTCATGCCCTGGGTTTCACAATATCTTGTCATGAAGAGAGTCAGCATAGAACTCAACTTCCATAGTCTGTATTCAAACTTCCTTGATGCCCTGAAAAATCTGGAGTTTAACAAAATGGTACTGACCGAGACTTACAGGAACATAAAGGTGCGTTTCAGGTCTAATTGTGATTTAACAAGTTGGTTTATATGAGAATCCTTACAGCAGTTAATATTTTAATGATCAGGAGGAGCCAGATATGCTATTCTTACGTCAGAACCTGCAAGCTAATCAAAGGAGTTGTGAACTGTGCTCACCTGCATTACTAAGTTTAAAAAAAATTTAGGGGGCTCCTGTTCTGGTCCCCTATAGCAATAGTGTACTGTGGGTCTCCAGTGCCCTGGGGCCAATGTTTATTTTTGTACCCCTCAACACACATCACCTCTGGTTCTGTTCCCCCCCTTTCTTTCTTCGTCCAACCCCAGCTGATGACAGGAGTGTGCAGCTGATGGTTAAGCCAGGGACCAGTGCTTCTCTGTATTTGCTATTCCTGCTACTGGGGCCCCTTCTCACAGCTCGGATCAACTGCTTGACCTGCCTGGTTTTCTATAGATTTCTACTCTGCAGCGAAAGAGGTGTTGGGTAAAAAGAAGAGAATTGGAGTCAGTAGCATGACAGGTAGTTGGTACTTTCCTCCTGTCAGCTAGAATCAGTGTGTGAAGAGGGAACTAAAAGATGAGAGAGAGGTGTGACAGCAGAGATATTACTGGGTACGTTTCAACATATGTTCGCATTAGTATGAAATAATAAACAAGCTGATGACTCTGTAAAATAAATTGTAAAATGTTTTCACAGAAAAAATTAAATAAATCAGTGTAAAGGCCCTTGAGTCCCCACACAATATTTTGACTACTCAAGCAATAATCATGACCTCACCACTTCTGCCAAGAGTGATCTTGTAATTTGGCAATGTACTTTTAAATATTAAACTTTAAATTTTGGTATCCCCTCAATAACAGCAACACAGCTTGTGGCAACTGCATGGTTCAATATGAAATACAAAACCTTGCGAAAAAAAGACCACTCAGTGCCTCTGGCAAACCTGCCATACTCTACACAGCAGTGACAGAAGTCAGTCAGTACCAATGTTTCCTTTATAAAGGCAGCTCTAAAAGTTACACTATGGTCTAGAATACCAGTGCAGCTAATACTGAAAACAGAACAAATTGGGCAGCTTTAGATCTTTGCACAGAAGCTACATGTTAATATAGAAACAGAGAAAAATTGAGGCAGATAAAATAGTACTACTAATTATTTCTGTAGCGCTACTAGATGCAGGCAATGCTGTTCTCATTATATGCAGGCACTTTCTCTGTCCCTAGTGGGCTCTCGAAGTTTTCTGTACCTGTGGCAGTGGAGGGTTAAGTGACTTCCCAAGGTCACAAGGAAATGCAGTGAGAATCAAATCCAGTTAACCTTAATCATAGCCTAATCACTAAGGCAGCTCCTTCACTCCATAGGTCATATGGCTATCCAGTGTTCTTATACTACTAGTCTTTTTATCACCTCCCCAAATTAGTACTCACCAACCACTCGCAATTTAGAGAGAGAAAAGACTAGGAAGGCCACGTGTATGAGAAAAGCAATTCTTTAATTTTTTACCAAGAGAAAGTTACAATTACAAATGCTAGTTTCTCATGTGGAGAACAGGGGACACAAACATGTGGTCTGCCACTGCCTCTCCAACGTAATGCTCTGGTTCAGTTGTTTAAATACCTTTTGTGTTAAGCAAGGCTTCACATTACTTCAGCTCCTGAGAGATCATTCTGTTCTCACCATATATTTTTCCCTTAAGTTGCTAAATCACATTCTTCTGTCCATCCATAAGTGTACCTTTCCCACGCCAGCCAACTTGCCCATAAGGGTATCCTAATAGATCATAAATTCCTGAGTTTACACAGGCTCATGTTCTTTAGGGCCATAATGGATGTAAAGAAAAGCCTTCTGTGGCCACATAAAAGGGATTCTCGTTAGCAATCATGTGCCTTTGTATTTTCTCGTTTTGTATAGAGCACTGTAGTTTTAGTAATCCAAGCAGTCAGAGCAGAAAGAGAAAGCATAGTTAGGAACAAAACCTAAAAATATATTTAGCAAGAGTTTTATTACAGCAAATATCTGAGTTATTCTGTGTTGACTCTGGGATGTCAAAATGAATTTAAAAGTTAAATTGTGTGAATAAATCTCTGCCTAGTAAATTTATGGGGCACATTAGGGCAGACAATAAAAGAACTATGATTTCTTATCCAGAGAAATGAATTTTAACAAACCCATTTTGGTAACATGTTCATGGGATAACTTTAATTCTTTTTAGTAATTTCATAGGGGCATTGGCCAAAACTAAACTGTACGGGGCTGATGTGTCAGGGGGCCACTCCTACACTCCGAAGCATAATGACCAATATTATTGCATTGCAACATTGAATATTGGGTCGGCGAGATGAACTAGGTAGTCCAGCTCTGCCTTGGCCAGAGAGACCAAAGCCTCTCTGTCTCCCACGAAAATTACCTTTAGGTGGGCTATCATATAGTGGAGGCGCTGGCGAAGCCCTAGCTTCAGGTGGAGGAGGTGGGAATTTACCGACCAAAACCCATGTGTATCTGTATTCAGAGGCAAAATGTCCAAAGTTGTTACATTGCCAGCACTGAATATTATAGTGGCGGGACGGACTAGGTTCATCTCTGCCATTCATATAAAAAACAAAATTGTGGTCTTTTTCGCCCTCGTCATAAGAACAATTTTGATCTTGGTGGTGGTTAACAAGAGATTTGCCTTTCTTATGTTTTTCATTATAATCAATTAATGCTTTTAAAGTGGGTGGATCAAAATATCTGTGCACTGGCCAACAAAATTCAGTTTGTTTTTGGTTCCATTTATGCAATTTAGTACGAGTCTTAGTGCATTTAATTACTATCTCACAAGACATGGCCCTCTTACACTCGATACTGTGACCAAAATATAAAAAAATAAAGGTTCTACTTACCACTTTTTATCCTATATCAGGATTCCAGAAGTCCTGCAGCTTGAAAACTGAAGACTATTTTTACTCGTCACGTAGTCAGCTAGTCAGATGACCTCGTCCAGCATCCCAGATCGAGGTTCTATCCAACACTATCCAATCCAAGTATAAAACTTAAAACTTGGATCCACTTTTTATTGTCTCTTTCCTATTTTTCTCTCTTTTTTTTTTTGTTTGTTTAAATGTTAAGTTAAGTTTTCTTTTGTTTTCGGGGTAGGCCCTTTTGAGGCCTCGGGTCGAGTTTTTTCTCCCCCTCTTTTTGGTGCCTTACCGCAATTACGAGTTTTGATTTCGCCGGCGTGATTTTTCCGCCCATGTCATCGAAGTCTCCCAGCGGCTTCAAGAAGTGCACCCAGTGCGCCCGGGTAATCTCGCTCACTGACAGGCACGCGTCGTGTCTTCAGTGTCTGGGGGCTGGGCACTGCCCGCAGGCCTGTAGTCTTTGCGCCTTTTTACAGAAAGGACTTAGGTAGCGAGATTAGCCCAGTGGAACGTTTTGTTCTCGGGCTCTTCATCGGCACCGGGAGTATCGAGTGCGTCGACGTTGACAGCGTCAAGACCTCCGCCCTCGGCCGCGACTGTATCGATTGCATCGAGGCATCGACCCTCTGCATCGTCGGATTGCGGACTCGCCTTGCCGTGCGGACAATATTTTTGGAGAGAAGGTCGAACAGGTGGTAGAGCAGCTCCACCAGCGGGATACCGCTTTCGACAAGTTCTCCCGCCGGCAGCCTTCAGCTTCTACCTCCACAGGTAGACGTTTTTATGGGGGAAGGAAGACTGTTCCCTACTCTTCTGGTAAGCGTAGGTACAATCCTCCTTCTCGACAGGCTGTGGCCCACGCTAAGCCCCAGCGCGCTCGCTCTCGTCAGCAGCGTGCGCCTCAGCAAGGCCCCTCGGCTCCCCAGCAAAAGCAAGGGGCGAGCTTTTGACTGGCTCCAGCAGAGCATAGCCGACATCGTGTCAGTGCCGGGCGATCTGCCGATCGGGGGGAGGTTGAAAGTTTTTCACCAAAGGTGGCCTCTCATAACCTCTGATCAGTGGGTTCTTCAAATAGTCCGGCAAGGATACACCCTCAATTTGGCCTCCAAACCTCCAAATTGTCCACCGGGAGCTCAGTCTTACAGCTTCCAGCACAAGCAGGTACTTGCAGAGGAACTCTCCGCCCTTCTCAGGGCCAATGCGGTCGAGCCCGTGCCATCCGGGCAAGAAGGGCTGGGATTCTATTCCAGGTACTTCCTTGTGGAAAAGAAAACAGGGGAGATGCGTCCCATCCTAGACCTAAGGGCCCTGAACAAATATCTGGTCAAGGAAAAGTTCAGGATGCTTTCCATGGGCACCCTTCTTCCCATGATTCAGGAAAACGACTGGCTATGCTCTCTGGACTTGAAGGACGCCTACACGCACATCCCGATACTGCCAGCTCACAGACAGTATCTGCGATTTTAGCTGGGCACACGTCACTTCCAGTACTGTGTGCTACCCTTTGGGCTCGCCTCTGCACCCAGAGTGTTCACGAAGTGTCTGGCTGTGGTAGCAGCGGCACTTCGCAGGCTTGGGAGTACACGTGTTCCCTTATCTCGACGATTGGCTGGTGAAGAACACATCCGAGGCAGGAGCTCTACAGTCCATGCAGATGACTATTCGCCTCCTGGAGCTACTGGGGTTTGTGATAAATTATCCAAAGTCCCATCTTCTCACAGTACAGAGACTTGAATTCCTAGGAGCTCTGCTGGATTCTCGGACGGCTCGTGCCTATCTCCCAGAGACGAGAGCCAACAACTTGTTGTCCCTCGTCTCGAGGGTGCGAGCGTCCCAGCAGATCACAGCTCGGCAGATGTTGAGATTGCTCGGCCACATGGCCTCCACAGTTCATGTGACTCCCATGGCCCGCCTTCACATGCGATCTGTTCAATGGACCCTAGCTTCCCAGTGGTTTCAGGCTGCTGGGGATCTAGAAGACGTGATCCACCTGTCCACGAGTTTTCTCAAATCCCTGTATTGGTGGACGATTTGGTCCAATTTGACTCTGGAACGTCCTTTCCAAATTCCTCAGCCACAAAAAGTGCTGACTACGGATGCGTCTCTCCTGGGGTGGGGAGCTCATGTCGATGGGCTTCACACCCAGGGAAGCTGGTCCCTCCAGGAACGCGATCTGCAGATCAATCTCCTGGAGTTACGAACGGTCTGGAACGCTCTGAAGGCTTTCAGAGATCGGCTGTCCCACCAAATTATCCAAATTCAGACAGACAACCAGGTTGCCATGTATTACATCAACAAGCAGGGGGGCACCGGATCTCGCCCCCTGTGTCAGGAAGCCGTCAGCATGTGGCTCTGGGCTCGCCATCACGGCATGGTGCTCCAAGCCACATACCTGGCAGGTGTAAACAACAGTCTGGCCGACAGACTGAGCAGGATTATGCAACCTCACGAGTGGTCGCTCAACTCCCGAGTAGTGCGCCGGATCTTCCAGGTGTGGGGCACCCCCTTGGTAGATCTCTTTGCATCTCGAGCCAACCACAAAGTCCCTCAGTTCGGTTCCAGGCTTCAGGCCCATGGCAGACTGGCATCGGATGCCTTCCTCCTGGACTGGGGGGAAGGTCTGCTGTATGCTTATCCTCCCATTCCTCTGGTGGGGAAGACTTTGTTGAAACTCAAGCAAGACCGAGGCACCATGCTTCTGATCGCTCCTTTTTGGCCGTGTCAGATCTGGTTCCCTCTTCTTCTGGAGTTATCCTCCGAAGAACCGTGGAGATTGGAGTGTTTTCCAACCCTCATCACACAGGACGAAGGGGCGCTTCTGCATCCCAGCATCCGGTCTCTGGCTCTCACGGCCTGGATGTTGAGAGCGTAGACTTTGCCTCTTTGGGTCTGTCAGAGGGTGTCTCCCGCATCTTGCTTGCTTCCAGGAAAGATTCCACTAAGAGGAGTTACTTCTTTCTATGGAGGAGGTTTGCCGTCTGGTGTGACAGCAAGGCCCTAGATCCTCGCTCTTGTCCTACACAGACCCTGCTTGAATACCTTCTGCACTTGTCTGAGTCTGGTCTCAAGACCAACTCTGTAAGGGTTCACCTTAGTGCAATCAGTGCATACCATTACCGTGTAGAAGATAAGCCGATCTCAGGACAGCCTTTAGTTGTTCGCTTCATGAGAGGTTTGCTTTTGTCAAAGCCCCCTGTCAAACCTCCTACAGTGTCATGGGATCTCAATGTCGTTCTCACCCAGCTGATGAAACCTCCTTTTGAGCCACTGAACTCCTGCCATTTGAAGTACTTGACCTGGAAGGTCATTTTCTTGGTGGCAGTTACTTCAGCTCGTAGAGTCAGTGAGCTTCAGGCCCTGGTAGCCCAGGCCCCTTACACCAAATTTCATCATAACAGAGTAGTCCTCCGCACTCACCCTAAGTTCTTGCCAAAGGTTGTGTCGGAGTTCCATCTGAACCAGTCAATTGTCTTGCCAACATTCTTTCCCCGTCCTCATTCCTGCCCTGCTGAACGTCAGCTGCACACATTGGACTGCAAGAGAGCATTGGCCTTCTATCTGGAGCGGACACAGCCCAACAGACAGTCCGCCCAATTGTTTGTTTCTTTTGATCCCAACAGGAGGGGAGTGGCTGTGGGGAAACGCACCATATCCAATTGGCTAGCAGATTGCATTTCCTTCACTTACGCCCAGGCTGGGCTGGCTCTTGAGGGGTCATGTCACGGCTCATAATGTTAGAGCCATGGCAGCGTCGGTAGCCCACTTGAAGTCAGCCACTATTGAAAAGATTTGCAAAGCTGCGACGTGGTCATCTGTCCACACATTCACATCTCATTACTGCCTGCAGCAGGATACCCGACGCGACAGTCGGTTCGGGCAGTCAGTGCTTCTATTCGGGGTTTAGAATCCAACTCCACCCCCCTAGGCCCATGTTTTATTCTGTTCCAGGCTACACTCTCAGTTAGTTGGATAAATTGTTAGGTCAATCTCAGTTATGTCCTCGCCGTTGCGAGGTCCAATTGACCTTGTTTGTTGTTTTGAGTGAGCCTGGGGGCTAGGGATACCCCATCAGTGAGAACAAGCAGCCTGCTTGTCCTCTGAGAAAGCGAATGCTACATACCTGTAGAAGGTATTCTCCGAAGACAGCAGGCTGATTGTTCTCACAAACCCGCCTGCCTCCCCTTTGGAGTTGTGTCTTCCCTTGTCTTGTCTTGCTACATATGGGACTGACGAACACGAGCCGGTTCGGGCGGGAAGACGGCCACGCATGCGCGGTGCGCATGGGCGCGCGAGGACTAGCAAAGGCCTTTGCTAGTGAAGTTTCCGATTGGAGGGGCTGCCGTGGACGTCACCCATCAGTGAGAACAATCAGCCTGCTGTCCTCGGAGAATACCTTCTACAGGTATGTAGCATTCGCTATATATTCCTATTCTTTTTTTACCAACACCATGGAGGTATCACCTCTGCATGGATGATTAGCACATTCTATGACAACATTTTTAAATTACAAATGGTATATGATTCAGACTTCCAGTGTAGTAGCACCAGTGAAGCTGATTCTTTCACACCTCAAGTAGCTAAGAGATTCAATAATTTGTCTGTATTGGTCTAATGGTCTTGCCTATGTATATTTTGGAGCTTGGACAAAGAATAGTAGTGCAACTTGTATGGGATTTGAATGCAAGATTGAATCCAAGACGAGGGCTTCTAAACCATGACATAGTAACATGACATAGTAAATGATGGCAGATGAAGCTATCCCGTCTGCCCAACTGTCATACTCAAGTCTGATTAAACCAACAATGCCCAGCACTGTCCTTACGTTCTCAACTACTGGAGTTGCTGTCGAAGCCCACTCCAAACTATCCAAATTCGTCGTTTGCAGAACACAGACCATAAAAGTCTGCCTGCCACTGTCCTCATGTTCCAATTACTGGAGTTCCTGTCAAAGCCATCTTTATTTATTTATTTGTAGCATTTGTATCCCACATTTTCTCACCAATTTGCAGGCTCAATGTGGCTTACATTTGCCGTAATGGCGGTTGCCATTTCCGGGTAGCAGAATTACAAATGGTGTTGCATTAAGGTGTGTATACATAGTAACATAGATGGAACATATCATACATGGAACAGTTCATGGTCTATATATATATATATATATATATATATATATATATATATATATACGTCAAACACATGCAGCCATTTAAGTTTTGTTTTTTATACCATTCATTTTTTTAATTAGAGATCCTCTGTATTCATCCCATGCCATTTTGAATTCCATCACCATTTTTGTCTCCTTCACCTCCCTCAGGAGGAGGGCATTCCAGGCATCTACCACCCTCTCTGTGAGAGAGAATTCCTTAGTGTCAGCAGCAAATGAATCCAGAGGCCTGTGGTTTGTGTGTCTACCAGCCAGTGGAGATAGAGCACTGAATTGGCACTATGTCTAATAGGACGTGATGTTCCCTGTCCAGTCAGTATTCTCTGTCTCCAGCAGGCAAATGGATGTGTTCCACAGGCTCCTGGTTGCTTCTGCTGCAGCTACTGTTCTGGCTTTGCTGGTTTAGAGCTGGGGGTGTTCTGGCTGAACGGTGCCAGCTTTAGGGGGGTACACCTGCTCATCCTATGTCCCTCAACCTTGTTCTCCTCTTCCTGGTTTTTCTTTCAGCCCTTCCTTCCTCACAGATTTGCTTCTTCAAAAAAAAAAAAAAAAAAAAAAGTGAAAGATGCCAAAAAAAAAGGGGGGGGGGGGGACCTGCTTGGTGGACTGGCGTTCTCTGTAGTGCTTGTTACTGGATTTGGGGAGAATAAGAGAGCTCCTGCCTTTCCGTTTGAAGGATTCGTTCTGCCTCTGTTTCAGCTGGGATGAGATTTTTTTTTCTTTACTTTCTGCCTTGCAGCATCTCTCTTGCAGCATCTTGTTTCATGGTGGCAGAATTGGAGAAGTGCTGCTCCCGCAGTGGGAAGCTCGAGCAGGCTCAGGCCCTGATGCCCTGGATGGTTCAGGTGGCGATGTGGAGACGTGGTTTTCTCTCATGAAAGAGGCACGTTCTTCCCCTGTTGCTGAGGATGCAATGCACATTTTGACAGCGCCTGGAGCAGTTATCACAGTTTCCGTGGAACTGCGCTTACGTCATCAACTGTTCCCACGTGTGTCGGGGAGGCTCCGTGTTGTTCCCTCACTGGGGAAGGGGAGGATGTGCCCTTCTCCCTGGAGTTTGTTTTACTACTCCATTGTGCTTTTTTTTTTTGCTGAAAAGATCTGCTGCTGGGGCTCAGATGCTTACTGACAAGCAGCTACTTTGAGACCGTCTCCACAGCATGTGGCCCCTGGGTCTAAGTGGAGGCGTTGGAGGTTGGGCTTGGAGGGGGATTTGTAGGCACTGGTTTCTCCTGGCACTTCTGACATGGGAGGGGCTCCTGCTTTACTCACTGCGGCAGACCTGGTTTGTTTGGAGGAGCCAGAGCTTCAGGTAATTGAAGCAGATGACCCCATGGCCATGTGGGTCTTTCATAGGGAAGAATTGCCCTCATTTATTCCAAGGCTTTGCGGACTCTGAAAATTTCTTCTCCTGAGGTGTAGTTGGCGGCTTAGTTGAACCCCAAGATGGCTAGCACCAAGAAGCCATCTAAAGCATTTCCTGTTCATGAGGCCATCCATGAACTTATGTCTGCGCAGTGGTCTACGCCTGATGTGGGCCTCCAGGTGGTGAAAGCACAGACCTCTGGTTGCGCAGGATAAACTGGAACACTTTCATTTACCTAATGTGGATGCCTTAGTGGCAGCAGTGACAAAGACTATACTGCCAGTTAATGGTGATGTGGCTCTCAAGGACGTGCAGGACCGCAAATTGGAATCTGCACTGAAAATGTCTTTCAAAATCTCTGCTTTGGTGTTGCAGGAGGCCATCTGCAGTTCCTATGCAGCCTGTGCTTCTCTATCTTGGGTACAACAGGTGGATGACACCTTGATGGACTTGGGGGCTCAACCATCTGAGTTTCCTGATGTGGAAACTGGGTTGCTGTATTTGGCGGAAATCTTGTATAATCTGGTCAGGGTGTCGGCCAAGCACAGATGGTTTTGGCCATGATGGTCTGCTGGTTATTGTGGCTTTGCCACTGGGCTGCAGACTTGGCTTCCAAGCAGCATTTGTTTAGGCTGCTCTTTAAGGTTAAGCTTCCATTCAGGGAGGATTTGGAGAAGTTGGTTAAGGGTCTGGGCAATTCAAAGACTCTATTTGCGGGAGGACAAACCCATTCTGCTGCTAAGGCAGGTGAACTGCGGGCTCAGTTTTCAGATAGAGGTATTGCCCGGTCTGTCCTTCCTTTCTGGCTAAATCCTGGTATCAGCAGACAATCCTTTTGGCAAGATAAGCGCCCTGCTAAGAGCGCTGGCAGATCCTTTTCTGCTCCTCGCACCTCACAATGATGGGGCGCCAGTCCACTCCTTGTCTTGCAGAGCAGCCCGGTTTACCTGCTTTTACAAGGAATGGGCCAAGCTTACCACAGACCAGTGGATCCGGTACCTTATTTTGGATGGTTACAAGCTAGAGTTCTCCTTTTGTTGGAGATTTTTTCTTTTTTATCCCTGTACGCAGCTCCCCAGAAACAGGAGGCGGTTCATTGCACTCTGTTGCAACTGCAACACTTGGGTGGTGGTTCCTGTGCCTCCAGTAGAGCACAGTCGAGGACGTTACTCCATTTATTTTGTGGTTCCCAGGAAAAGCGGATCCTTTTGCCCGATGCAGGACCTTAGGTGAACCAGTCCCTCCGGTTCTTGCACTTTCACATCGAGACAGTGCTCTCAATCATTGTGACGGTTCAGCCAGGGGAATTTCTAACGGCTCTGGATCTCAAGGAGGCCTATTTGCATGTTCCCATCTAGCCCCCTCACCAGAGGTTTCTCCGCTTTGCCGTTTTAGGATAGCACTTTGTTTCAGGCCCTCGCCATGGCTCAGGTAGTCTCTTCTGCAGTCCTAGGGCTTAGGTGATCAATGTCCAGAAGTCATCTGGTTCCTGCTCAGACTCTGGAATATTTATATGTGCTGTTCGACACAGTGCAGGGCCGGGTGTTTCAGCCACAATAGAGGCGGCTCAAGCTTCAGGGACAAATTTCCCTTTTGTTGAGGGATCGTGTCTCCGCCCCCCCCCCCCTCGCCTCCCCCAGGTTTTGGGTTCTATGGCATTGACTCTGGAAGTTGTCATGAGGGCTTGGGTGTACATGAGAGCCCTGCAACAGTCTTTGTCGAGTTGTTGGTCCCCAATGTCGGAGGACATTAAGAGGCGTCTGATTTGGCAGCTGATAGTTCGGTATAGTCTGGATTGATGACTACAGTCAGCAGTTTGCTTTGCGGTGTCCCTCTGATGTCTCCCGAGTGGACGGTGGTGATCACCGATGTCAGTATCTCTCGAGGTGGGGTGCACATTCTCTCTCCCATTACAGTCGAGGCATCTGGTCCAAGATGGAGACGCTTTGGCTCATCAGTCACAATTGGAGCTTCGGGTGGTGCGCAAGACACTTCTAGCCTTTCAGTGCCTGCTGCTAGTGGCTTTGCTTTTCTGGTGGGCGGAGGCTCATCTGCCACTGCTCTTGGCGGCAGACATTGCCAGGGTGGATAATGTGCAGGCAGACTTTCTCAGCTGAACCAATCTGGATCCGGGTGAATGGGAGCTCTCTCCATCGGCATTTGTTGATTGTCCTGTTCTGGGGGACTCCCAGCCTGGACTTGATGGCGACAAGCGCAAATGCCAAGGTTCCTCGTTTCTTCAGCAGAAGAAGGGAGCACAGCGCAGAAGGGCTAGACAATCCTTCAGTGGCCGGATGGAGGTTGTGGTTTGTAGTCCTTGTCAGTCTGTTTGTGGACGAGCCCTTCCAGCTTCTTCTGGCGCCCTATCTTCTGCCTCAGGATCCGTTCTAGATGGAGGATCCTTCTTGCTTTGGTCTTACAACCTGGCTCTGAGCGGGTGAAGTTAAGGAAGAAGGGTTATTCGGATTCAGTTATCGCTACCTTGCTTCAGACTAAAAAGTGGTCCAGTTCTGCAACTTGCACACGGGTTTGACGTTTTTTTTGAAGCTAGGTGCTCTGAGAGCTGTTTCGTCATTTCAAGCTTCATTGCCCAAAACATGGGTATAATTTTGGCTTTCTTGCAGACTGGGTTGCAGAAAGGTTTGGCGGCCCACTTTCTTCGGATGCAGGTCACTGCTCTAACTTATCGTGGCCACATTGCTCATGTTCCTCTAGCTTCTCATCCTGACATGGTGCATTTCTTCAAATGTGTAACATGTCTCAAGCCTCCAGTAATCAGCCTTGTCCGATTTGGAGTCTAAATCTGGTTCTGTGGTGCTCCAAGCACCTCCACTTGACTACGTTATAATGGGGTTCCACTATACTTTCTCCTTTCCCAAGAATCGAGCACAGGGGTGGGCAACCACAGTCTGAGGTCCACAACCCAGTTGGGTTTTCAAGATTTCCACAACGAATATGCGTGATATTGATTTGCATGTACTGTTTCTGTTGTATGCAAATAGATCTCGTGCATGTTCATTGTGGAAATCTTGAAAACCCAACTGGGTTGTGGGGCTCGAACTGTGGTTGTTCACCCCTGCCTATTTGGCAGATATGGGTGGCACAAACCTGAATTTTTTTTTCTACTTTAAGCTCCACTCCTCCAGGTCACAGCAGCACTTAAAATTTCTCTTTTGGTATTTGGTGGGACAGTACTGAAACAAAAACCCTGCACCAGAAGTGAAGCATTCTTTAAACACCACCTGCTGCTGTGACCCAGAGAAGGAGCTTAGCTCAATTTAAAGAGAACTCTTCCTACCATCATTCTGTGCAAATATACAGCTTGCAAAGTGGGTGGTGCCATCCCTGCCACCTGGTTCTTACTGGAAAATAACACCTCTGCTCCTCAGTAAATTCCCCTCCCCTATGCTGATGCCCTTTGGTATGCTGTTGCCCTATATTGATTACATTTGCATGAAGACAGTTCCTTAGAATGCAACTTGTTTGTGGGTTTTTTATTTTTATTTTTTACAACCAGAAGATGATTTGTAGCTTGGGCAGAAGAAATGGAGTCTTGTCTTTTGGTTAAACTGGGGCTTTATTTCAATTTTCAGCATACTTCTAGTGTGATATGTGAACTTAGAAAAGTTAGTCAAACAAAGAGGGTGGAAGGGTATTGGTGTAATGCACATCCTGGTTATGGTACTTGAAGATTTTTATCTGCACACCCCATTTTGGATTTTATTAGTAAACTAGTAAAAAAAGGCCCGTTTCTGGAGCCAATGAAACGGGCGCTAGCAAGGCTTTCCTGTGGCTCCCCCCCCCCCCCCCCCAATCCGTCGTCGATGTGGGTGAATTGCTCCGCCCTCAACGTCATAACATTTGACGCGAGGGCGGGGCCCAGAGACTGTGATTTTCGAGGCTTCAGAGCTTCGAACATACGAACCTTGGCTTCAGTGATGTCAGCAGCCAATAGAACGTTGAGGGTGAGTTTTATATATATAGATTAACTTTTTGAACTCTTTGGACCCATGTCTTCCTGGTTCTTTTGTTTGAACCTTTCCACCCTCTTTGTTTAACTGTCCAGTTGCTGTGGAAGGTTTGTTTTTGTGTTAACTGTGAAAAGTTAAACATACACAACTAGCCTAACAAATATTGAATGCTTCTCTTTTTTCTAATTCATGGTTGTTTTTATTGTTTTGTTTGCCATTTTGCCTGCTTAGATGTGTGTGTACCATTTTAAGCATCTGTATATCCTGTCGATGTATTAGAATTGTAATCAACAAATAAGCCTTTGTAAAACCTTTGTATTTCTGCTGTAAGGTATTTATATCTTTCCTGCTTTTTTGTGTTTGAGAAATATTCAGAAAAAATGTGTGCACTATATTTAAACCTGTGAATGGATTTTAAACCATCAGAGGTTACGCTGTAGTGCCAAAGAAACCCCTTTCTCCCACTTGAACAGAGCTGAGTTTACTTTTTCTAATTCCGTTCCTGTTGGAAAGATAAGGGACAATGCAAACTAGCAGACTGTTAGTTGAACTTTTGAAGGTTAGCAAGTTCAGATTTTGACAGTTAGATTGGAGCTTTAACTGATCATTTTTTTCAAATTTGTTCCTTACAATATAAAATCATAACTTATTGCACTTGGCCAGTGGCTTATTTGCATTCTTTATGGTTTGGAGCCTGCTTTGTTCATTTCTTGTCAGTTCATTTCCTAGTACCACTGTGAAGCAGTGCATGTTAGAGGTACAGGGTTGCATCACTTAGTGGCAAATACAAAACCACCAGTCCAGGAACATTGTCTTTAATCTGGCTAAGTTGCCTTGCTTGAGTTGACAATTCATCAGGTTGACATGTAGCCAGCTCTTCCCCTGTCTGGCTGCCATCTTACAAGCCCAACTGATAATGTCTGCGTTGCCATGAGCTCCCCTCATCTCCCACAAGGTTTCCACCGCCCCCCCCCCCCCCCCCCCCCCCCCCCCCCCCCAAAAAAAAAAAAAAGTGGCTGCCCAGCTCACCCTAATCAGTGATAAGCCTTGACCCAATGCCTTATTCACTTTTAAGTTTCTCCATACAAATCCTCTCCCATCTGTAAATGGAATGATTTCTATTCCTCTGCTATAGTTACATAAGAACATAAACATTGCCATACTGGGACAGACCGAAGGTCCATCAAGCCCAGCATCCTGTTTCCAACAGTGGCTAATCCAGGTTACAAATGCCTGACAAGATCCCAAAACAGTACAATGCATTTTATGCTGCTTATCCTAGAAATAAGCAGTAGATTTTCCTCAAGTCCATCTTAATAATGGCTTATGGACTTTTCTTTTAGGAAAAACATAGTAACATAGTAGATGACGGCAGAAAAAGACCTGCATGGTCCATCCAGTCTGCCCAAGACAAACTCATATGTGTATACCTTACCTTGAATTTGTACCTGTCCTTTTCAGGGCACAGACCATATAAGTCTGCCCAGCAGTATTTCCCGCCTCCCATCACCGGCTCTTGTACAGACCGTATAAGTCTGCCCTCCCCTATCCTCGCCTCCCAACCACCACCCTCTCTTTCCCCCCCAACTGCTCCGCCACCCAATTTCAGCTAAGCTTCTGAGGATCCATTCCTCCTGCACAGGATTCCTCTATGCATATCCCACGCATGTTTGAACTCCGTTACTTTTTTCATCTCCACCACCTCCCGCGGGAGGGCATTCCAAGCGTCCACCACCCTCTCCGTGAAAAAATACGTCCTGATATCTTTCCTGAGTCTGCCCCCCTTCAATCTCATTTCATGTCCTCTCGTTCTACCGCCTTCCCATCTCCGGAAGTTTTCCAAACCTTTTTTAAACCCCGCTAAGCTAACTGCTTTTACTACATTCTCTGGCAACGAATTCCAGAGTAATTACATGTTGAGTGAAGAAATATTTTCTTCGATTAGTTTTAAATGTACTACTTGTAACTTCATTGCGTGCCTCCAAGTCCTAGTATTTTTGGAAAGAGTAAACAAGTGATTCACGTCTACCTGTTCCACTCCACTCATTTTATAGACCTATCATATCTCCTCCCCTCAGCCGTCTTTTCTCTAAGCTGAAGAGCCCTAGCCGCTTAGCCTTTCCTCATTGTGAAGGTAACCCACTCCCGCCATCATATTTGTTGCCCTTATCTGTACCTTTTTTAATTACACTATATCTTTTTTGAGATGCGGTGACCAGAATTGCACACAGTATTAGAGGTGCAGTCATACCATGGAGCAATACAAAGGCATTATAACGTCCACATTTTTGTTTTCCATTCCTTTCATAAAATACCTAACATTCTGTTTTCTTTTTAGCTGCCTCTGCACACTGAGTAGAGGGTTTCAACATCTCAACAATGACATCTAGATCCCTTTCCTGGTCGGTGACTCCTAATGTGGATCCTTGCATCATGTAACTATAGTCTGGATTCCTCTTTCCCACATGCATCATTTTCTACTTGCTCACGTTAAATGTCATCTGCCACTTGGATGCCCAGTCTCTCATTCTCATAAGGTCCTCTTGTAATTTTTCACAATCCTCTTGCAGTTTAACAACTTTGAATAACTTTGTGTCGTAAGCAAATTAAATTACCTCACTAGTTACTCCCATCTCTAGGTCATTTATAAATATGTTAAAAAGCTGTGGTTCCAGCACAGACCCCTGGGGAGCCCCACTATTTACCCTTCTCCATTTAAGCCTACTCTGTTTTCTACCTATTAAGCAATTTTTAATCCATAATAGAACACTACCGTCTTTCCCATGACTCTCCAGGTTCCTCTGGAGTCTTTCAGGAGGTACTTTGTCAAATGCTTTTTGAAAGTCCAGATACACAATAGCAGCAGGCTTACCTTTATCCACATGTTTGTTCACCCCTTCAAAGAAATGTAGTAGCTTGGTGAGGCCAGATTTCCCTTCACTAAATTAATGTTGGCTTTGTCTCATTAATCCATGCTTTTGAATATACTTATTTTTTTATTTTATGTATTGCATTTGTATCCCACATTTTCCCACCTATTTGCAGGCTCAATGTGGCTTACATTATTCCGTAAAGGCGATCGCCATTTCCGGTATGAGGAAATACAAGTTGGTAATGCATACATGTTCATAAGAGAAAAGCAGATTATAAAGAGTTCATTATCAAGATCAGAGATACAGTGTTGTAGCGTTAAAGTTCATTCGTAACCATTGTTAAGTCAATCAGGTATATGGAGTTTGGTTGTGTCCAGTTCTGGTATAAGTACTCTGTAATTTTGTTTTTTATAATAGTCTCAACCATTTTGCCCAGCACCGACGTCAGGTTCACCGGCCTATAATTTCCCAGATCACATCTGGAACCTCTTTAAAATGTCGGCGTTACATTGACCAATCTTCCGGTACTATGCTTGATATTAAAGATATAAATTACATATTACTAACAATAGTTCTGCACGTTCATTTTTCAGTTCTATCAGTACTCTGGTATGAATACCATCTAATTCAGGTGATTTGCTACTCATATCTTCCAGGTTACAGAGATTTGATTTAGTTTCTCTGACTTGTCAGCTTTGAATACCATTTCTGGCCCTGATATCTCTGCCAAATCTTCCTTTTGAAGATCGAAGCAAAGAGTTCATTTAATCTCTACGCTGTGGCTTTGTCTTCCCTGAGTGCCCCTTTTACCGCTCAATTGTCTAGCGGTCCAACTGATTTTTACCATCTTCCTTCTAATACACCTTAAAAAAAAAAAAAAAGGTTTAACTATTTGCCTCCAACGTAGTCTTTTTTTTTTTTTTTTGTCAAGTCTCTTTGCCTTCCTTATCGCTTTGCATTTGTCTTGCCGTTCCTTATCTATTTATTAGGATTTATTTACCACCTTTATGACGGAATTTACTCAAGGCAGTGTACAGTAAGAATAAATCCAACATGAGCAATAGGCAATTACAGCAGTAAAAATATATTTGAATAACAATACAAAGCATGGCATAGTATACTACTTACAATGTCAACACAATATATAATAGAACATTGTAATTGATGGTGAAGGGTTTAAGCAAAGATGAAACATAAATAGGTAAGAGTAAGAAAGTAAGGTGACTAAAGAAAGTTGCACATGAGGTTATAGAGATGATTAAATATTATCTCAGCTAGGGTAGGAGTGGATAAACACGTTCTGCTGCAGTATGTGCAGACTAACAAGTTAGTTATTTCTTCCATTAAAGGCCTGGTTGAAGAGCCAAGCTACGCTCGCTGCCAAGATCCAGTCATACCAGCTCTTCATGAGCATACACTTGCGAGACTCGATACGTGAACTGTCCAGCTTGGTTGATGCACTCCCTATGGAGCTGGCCGAGCCTTTTTGCCAGGTGGTCAGGCAGCAGAAGGTGTGTCGCAAGTTCCTGGCTAGGGGGGTACTTTTGACGTGGCATCCAGAATCGCTGCTCAGAGTATAGTGATGCGCAGACTCTCATGGCTGTGTGTGTCTGACCTGGGTCATTCGGTCCAGCAGCGGATGGCGGATGTTCCTTGCTGCAGGGACAATCCTTTTGGAGAAAAAGTAGAGGATCTAGTTGATCAAATCAAGAAGCATAATGATGCTATGGATTCTCTCTCCCACCATATGTCTTCTGCTACTGCCTCCTCATCTAGGAGGTTTTTTGGAGGGAAGAGGAGTGCTGCCTATACATACTCTAGACATAGATACACTCCTGCTTCTCGGCAGCCTGCCCAGGCTCAATCCCCAGCGTGCTTGTTTTCGTCAACAGCATGCGCCTAAGGCCACTGCGGCTCCCCAGCAAAAACAGGGGACGGGCTTTTGACTGGCTCCAGTACAGCATAGCCTCAGTAAAAGTGTCCATACTGGATGACTTGCTGGTAGGGGGAGGTTGATATTTTTTCACCAAAGGTGGCCTCTCATAACCTCCAACCGGTGGGTTCTTCAAATAGTCCGGTTAGGATATACTCTCAATCTGGAATCCAAACCTCCAAATTGCCCACCGGGAGCTCAATCTTACAGTTCCCAGCACAAACAGGTACTTGCAGAGGAACTCTCTGCCCTTCTAAAGGCCAGTGCGGTTGAACCCGTTCCGCCAGGGGAAGAAGGGCTGGGATTCTATTCCAGGTACTTGTGCAAGAGAAAACAGGGAGGATGCGTCCCATCCTAGACCTAAGGGACCTGAACAAATTTCAGGTTCGAGAAGTTTAGGATGGTTTCCCTGGGCACCCTTCTTCCCATGATTCAAGAGAAGGATTGGCTATGCTCTCTGGACTTAAAGGATGCTTACACACACATCTCGATACTTCCAGCTCACAAGTATCTTCGATTTCAGCTGGGAACTCAGCACTTTCAGTACTGTGTGCTGCCTTTTGGTCTGGTGTCTGTGCCCAGATTATTTACCAAATGCCTAGCTGTAGTCACAGTGTCTCTATGCTGACTGGGAGTACATGTGTTCCCTTATCTCGACGATTGGCTGATGAAGAGCATCTCGAAGGCAGGTGCTCAGCAGTCTATGCAAATGACTATTCAGGTGCTAGAACTACTGGGGTTCGTAATCAATATACCAAGATGGCCGCCGTTTAGCGGACGCAGGAGCCGTTGGCTCCTGCTGCCATCGCCGCAACGGACCGTTGCCTGGCTGGGATCTGGTCCGATCTTTTCGCCTTTTGCTTCTTGGGCTGCTGCGGAGCTCTGGTCATCTTTCGGCCGGTTCCCTGCGACACTGAGCGTCCCTGAGGGTGGCCGATGCCGGGAAGGTTGGAGGTCAGGCCCGCAGCACCGTGGGTCGTTTCCACAGCGGCGGACTCGAGCGTGAGAGAGATGTTGGTGGTGGAGTCGGGCAGTGGACGTTGTCAGCGTGGGATTCCTGAGTAGCGCTTGGCGCTGCAGTTTCGTCGCGGGAGGTATTGCAGGAGGTGCCCCGGCGGCCGTGGAGCAGCGATCCTGTCAGCGGAAGTGGAGCGCAGGGTGATGGTACCAGAGGCGGGCTGCGTGGTCCCAGAACAGGCCCATAGCGTGGCAGCAGTGCAGAGCCAAGGGGTCCACTTTACTCGCATATCCAGCACTGAGTTTAAAGAGGCACCAGAAAAAAATTTACAGCCTGGGGATGTTTTCTCTGCCATTCTTGTGCTTGAAGCCTCAGTTATGAAAGCTTTCCAGGGCCCTGCGTCACCTGGTAGCTGCGTCCTTCGTCTGAGGAACTGTAGCGGCTGCTTGGGGAGCAGCTTTCAACTTCTGCAGCCTGCTTCTTCGCATTGGACTGCTAGATCGGTCTCATCTCATCCTGTTGCCACTGTCCAATCCACTGTATTCTCTACAGGCAGCGAAGGAGGGTTCAGCCTACACCTCGGCCTCCAAATATCATCTGAAGTCCTTCCTACCATCATATTTATGGCCCATTTTGGACTTTCTCACCTTTCCTTTTTGTTTCTTTTTATCTAATCAATTTCTGTTTTCCCTTCCCTTCTCCCTCTGATTTTTCTGCCCTCTTAATTGTCATTGTACTTGATTTCACAGTTCATTGTAAGCCGCTTTGAGGCTGCTTTAAGTGGTATAAAGCGGGGTATAAATGTTCTGAAATAAAAAAGTTATCCTAAGTCCCATCTAACTCCAGTCCAAAAGTTGGCATTCATTGGAGCCCTGTTGAACACACAGATAGTTTGAGCTTATCTTCCTGAGACAAGGGCAGACAACCTCCTGTCCCTGGTGTCTATAGCTCGAGTGTCTCAACAGGTCACGGCTCGGCAGATGTTGAGACTCCTGAGGCACATGGCCTCCACAGTTCATGTAACTCCCATGGCATGCCTACATATGAGATCAGCTCAATGAACCCTAGGTTCCCAGAGGTATCAAGCTGCGGGGAGTCTAGAGGATGTAATCCAACTGTCCACCGACTTTCGGAATTCTCTGCAGTGGTGGATGATTTGATCCAATTTGACCTTGGGACGTCCGTTCCAAATTCTTCAGCCACAAAAAGTGCTGACGACGGATGCATCCCTCCTGGGGTGGAGAACTCATGAAGATAGACTTCACACTCAAGGAGCCTGGTCCTTTCAGGAAAAAGGTCTTCAGATCAATCTCCTGGAATTGTGAAAAAAAAGCAGACTGCAATTGTAGTTGTTTTTTTTTTTTTAATTGAGAATTAGGTAGAAAGGAATTTACTTGTAATATATTAAAGGAGCCAATCGAGTCACCCTGTAAAATATCACATTCTAGATAGTCCATGTTCAGCCCATTTAGACCACGGGAAATGAGGGTTACCCCCAAAGAGGGGCGTATTTTATATTCAGAATAGAATAGGATACGGTCCAACTTTTGAATTGCAGTAAGAGAATCATGGTTATTTTTATCAGGACCATGATTTGTTATGAATCCTATCCTATATTTGAGAGGGATGGGGACAAAGCTGCTGTTCAAAACTGAACCAAATAGGAGAATCATCTATAGGATAATCTTAACAGCCACCATGAGGCAGCCCTTAATGAGAAAGCTTGGTTGCAAAATTCAAAAATAGGGAAATTAACACACCACCAGACTCTTTGCGGCATTTCCATTTACGAAGGGAAATATGAGAGGTTATTCCATAAGAATTTGGCGAGTAATCTGTCAATACTGATAAATGTTTTAGGGAATTGTATAGGTAACGTACTTTAAAATATATGTGGAGTTAGTACCATCTTAATGACTTCCAGTCTACCCCAAAAAAGTTTAAAAAAAAAATAGGGAAGGGATGTTGGCCAACCAGGAGAACAATATAGTCCAGAGGTAAATGGCAACATTTTTATTAAACAGATACCAAAGTTACTACAGACTCAAACACAAAATCATGTTTAGATGACAAGATGACTGCCTCAGGTGTCAATGTATCTGTTATACGATATCTGTATATATCAATGACAACAGCTTTAAGCAGAAACCAATTTGAAACTTTCTCGTGAGCTGAGAATATCAGCATAAGGCAAGCACTCAAATGTGGGGGAAGAGCTGTATACGCAAATGAAGCCTTGAAAAAAAAAATGCCATGCTCACTTAAAGCCTCTCTTTCAAATTGAGGCATTTCTTTTTTTTTTTTTTTTTTCTTTTTTTTTTTTTAAAGGCTTCATTTGCATGTACAGCTCTTCCGGTGCTTTTGAGTGCTTGTTTTATGCCGGTGCTTTTGAGTGCTTGTTTTATGCCGATATTTTTGGTACACGAGAAAGTTTCAAATTGGTTTTTGCTTAAAGATCATCTCATTGTTGACATAGATACATCGACTCCTAAGGAAAGCATCTTGTCATCTAAACACAGTTCCGTGTTGAGTCTGTATTAATTTTGATATCTGTTTAATAAAATTGATGCCATCTACATAAGATGTCTTCTGCTTCTGTCATGTTTTTCTTTAAAGAGATTTTTGTTTTGGCCTTGCTGTGATCAGTGCTGTCCAATTCATAATTTGAATCTGTTCTTTGATTCATTTTCGTTGACTTAATTCGAATCGATTTGTTTCTTTAAAAAATCAGTTTATTAAAAAGCTCACTATTAGCCACGTCCTCTGCCACCAGCCATCTTCACGCCTTCCTCTGCATCTTCCATCTTCATGCAGGATGTGTGTCCTGCTCCCCTCCATGCCGCCACGTTCCCACCTTCCCCGTGGCGCCCCTCCTAAGACCTGGTGGCTCTCCGACCGTTCCCTAAGCCTAAAAGACACACTCTGCTCTGCTGGAGGGAAGATTGCAGGTCCGTCTTCACGCAGGATGCCCCTGGCCTCCATGCTGCCACACTCCCACCCTCCCCCGCGGTGGGTGTTATACCATGCTATCACGTCAAACTTTAGGTAGAATGATTGATGTTAAATATGATGATTTGTCCGTCTTCGTTTTGAGCCTGAGATATGCAAGCATTACCATGGATCTCTGGACCAGCAGAACCATGGCGGGTTATATCACAATTACTGCACATGGCATTGATGACTTTCATACAATGAATATTGTGTTGTATACGCACTACATGCCTGAGAGACGTACAGGTGACAGTATAGTAGAGGCCGTGGAAAGTGCAGTGAAGAAATAGCAGCTAGAAGACAAAGTTTTTGCAATTGTTACCCATAATGCATCAATAAAAAAAAAAAAAAGCAGTAGGGAAACGTATTTGAAAAGGAATCTGTACTGCTCACCGTTGCTGCTTCGAACACACACTGCAGTTATGTGGAAGATGGGCTGCAGTCTCATCCAGCAATCTCTGATGTCATCAATAAATTCTGTGACATCGTCAGCACTTTCCATCACACTACTATATTTAGCAGCTTGAAAACTGCTCAAGAAATGCTGGGTATGATTGAGAATGTGAAAACACGTTGGAATAGTACGTGCATTATGTTGCGAAATGCAGTTGAACTGAAGCAAGCCATTGCTTTAGCTTTAAGCAGCAGGCAATAAAATCACAAAGAAAGGTGCACCTGCCAAATGTTTCTATGATCTTTCCCAAAAACTCGTTGATGTTTTGCAGGCTTTTGAGGAAGCCACAACAATTGCATCTGGAGAACAGCATGTTACTATGTCTGTTCATCCACTGGTTGAAAACCTGATTAATTCGATCGATACAACATGTGGGGAAGAGGCAGGAGAGGAAGTTGATATCGATGATGGAGCTACAGAATCAGCAAACCGGAAAGTTCTCTCACTTGAAAGAAGAGCTGAAAAGTTTACTCCACAGATTTCAAGATATATTATTTGAAAATTTATATAGATTAAGAGGCTTCCTTGATCTGAGATTCAAGTCAACCTATGGTGAAGTACCACTACTACTACTACTAAACATTTCTAGAGCGCTGCAAGGGTTACACAGCGCTGTACAGATTAAGAAAAGGACAGTCCCTGCTCCAAGGAGCTTACAATCTAATGGGCGAAATGTCAAGTAGGGGCAGGCCAGATTTCCTGAATAGAGGTATGGTGGTTAGGTGCCGAAGGCGACATTGAAGAGGTGGGCTTTTAGCAAGGCTTTGAAGATGGGCAGGGAGGGGGCCTGGCTTATGGGCGCAGGGAGTTTGTTCCAGGCATGGGGTGAGGCGAGGCAGAAAGGGCGGAGCTTGGAGTTGCCGGTGGTGGAGAAGCGTACCGACAGGAGGGATTTATCTTGAGAGTGGAGGTTACGGGTAGGAATGTAAGGGGAGATGAGGGTAGAGAGGTAGGGAGGGGCTGTAGATCGAGTACATTTGTAGATTAAAAGTACCAGATGTCATTGCAGTTGCAGCTCAAGAGATCATACAAATGCAAACCACTGCTATACCAGTCAGCAGCGGCACAGCCCTGGAGATCACTTAGACATTACCAACTGTTCCAGAATTTGGAACACAGGATGTGGATAAGCCTCGACAGAAACGCAGTTTCTGGGAAACAGTGAAATATACAGCTAAGAAAGCCAGACTTCCATCACAATCAGACTATGACAGTGATATTCGAATCAGATGTAGTGCAAAACTTGCTTGCTATAATCACAAAGATCCTTTGAAAACTGGCGGTGATGTTTTTTGTTTCTGGCTGCAAAGTCAAATGAAATTGCCACTATTGAACCAGCTTGCACAGACGTTTCTGTGTATGACAGCCACCTCTTGCCCTCAGAATTTTTTCTGCTGCTGGACAAATTATAGCTGCAAGACGCAGTTGTCTGAGGCCAGCAAAAGTGGACAAAATGATTTTTCTTAATAAAGACTGGAAGATGTAGGACTTGACCTAACTTCACTTTTCACGTGATATAACACAGCATGGTGTGCTCACATTAAAGTTTGCCTTTGTTCAATTGCTGCCTGTTTTACCACAGATCTCTGGACTTTTGTGTTATAATATTAGCATGTGGGCCTCACTATTTCAATCTAGTTAAATCGAATCGAAAAACCAATTTTTTTTTTAAGAATCGAATCGAAATATTTTTGACTGAATCAGACAGAACTAGCTGTGAGTAGTACAGGACCAATTTCCTTTTATTTTTTTCCTCAGTTTACTCCCTTATTCTTAGCTCTTTCAGCAAGCATCATTGGACCCAGCACCTAGGACCAATGAGGATTCCAGATTGTCCTCGTTGACATCACAGGATCCTGATGGCGTGTGTCGAGCGGAGGCAAAGAAGCATAGACAGCGTTTCTCCTTGAAGCATGATGCCAGGAGCTCCGGAACATCGGAGTCACTGGTACCCAAGAAGCATTGTTTCTGAGTAGACTGCTCCCCCCTCTGTGGAAGCGATTCAACTCCATCTTTACAGGCTGTCTACATACCAGCACCAGTCTAGCTTTTACGTATTCTTATCAAGAGGGGTAGTTCTGGATCATGTTACAAGAGGAACTGAAACACATCCTGGCTCGGCACAATGTCACAGCATCGAGGGCATCTGTGTTGGCATGGTTCTGCCCCACCCTGTTTTGGAGACCTATGCTCTTCCTGTTACATTTGTCAACTCTGGTGCCCCTTCAGGTGTCAGAGCTGGCATTGGCTGATCTAGTGCTGCTCTTCAGCCCATCAGAGGAGGAAGCGACCTTGAAGTGGCTGCTGAAGTAGGTGCACTGACAGAAGGTGCAAAGAGAAGTGAAACAGTGCTAACAGGGGAAAGTGTAAGAGGGAGTGCTATATTGCTTTGTGCTTATGGATGAAGAGAAGCACAAATAGAGGATTGGCAAAGTCCTCAGCGGATAAGGAGGCAGGGAGTGCCCTTGCGGGCCCATGAAAGGAGAGTCTAGAGAGAAGGCGAAACAGTGTCTGGGATTGGTTTAGGGATACACAGATAAGCTTGGAGTAATAAATAAGATGGGCTTCCTTAAGCTGATTCCTATATTATTGAAGTGGGAGACTCACCTAGAGGCAAGCGGGACCTTGCAGGTGTGCCAGGGTAGGGTCACATGTGCAGGAGCAGGCAGGCTTGGGCAGTGCTGGGTGGAACTTCCAAGATGGCCACAGGGTTAACTCCAAGTGGATGCTAGGGATGGCGCTCAGGCATTATGTGATAGTACCATTTTACAGCATGATGCAGATATGTAGAATCCTGGTAAAGTATCTCATGAAGCATTGCTAACAACTGTACAAAATCCTGCTGCGTATTGGCAACTATTTCAGATGCCTGAGGTGGATAGTTATATATTTTGATCATGAAGGGCCTAAGAAAAGCTGTAAGGTAGAAATAATTGCCACCTGGAAAGCCTGAAATCAAAAGCCTGGGAGGCCTAGATAAACAATACTACAGTAATCTATAGTATTGAATATCATTACCTGCACTACCCTCTTAAAATCATCCCAAGGCAAAAGAGGCTTCAATTTACTTAATACCCTGAACTTAAAATATACAGTTATAATCAATATTTAAATCTGGGACTGAAAAGTAAAAGTGAGTCCAATAGAACGCCCAAATTTTTACCTGGCTTTAAACTTTAATAGTTTTGAAGATGTATGAACTTTCATCAACTTCAAAAGTTGATCCTCTATCATACAAACAAGTTTGCATTCTTAGGAGCTGTTTTAGACACCAAGTGAGCAAAAAATAATCCTTCTGCAAAACAGAAGGCAGAAGCTGTACTATGTCCAAATGGTTCCATGCTCCCCATGCATCACCACCAGGACCTACTTGCAGAAGGCAGCTGCAATGAATGTCATACCGTTTGTTTGCCTCAGTATGGGTGTCCTATGTGATCTCAAATGCAGTAAAATTATCATACTGTATCTCTGTCTACCAGAGTTAGCTTCATTTCAGACCATGTTAAAATGATGGTTGACTGAAATTAGCTGGATGAAAGGTGTTTTCTTTGCACCACTGGAGCGTTGTCATTGTCCTAACAGATGCTCCTATTGTGGACTAGGGAGTTCACCTAGGCTCTGATCTCATATAGAGAGCTTGGTCATAAGATACCTTTTGTGTCCACATCAATCAACAGGAAGCAAGAGTAGTCTTTTACTCCTTTCCAAGCGTTTGTCTTCTGTAGGATCAATTTGTGCTGATCCAAATGAAAAACAAAGTTGCTGTATTGTCAAGAGGAACCTACACCACCTTGTTTGACTGTTTTGGGAAGTGGCACAAATGTAGAGGGTATGATATCCAGTAGTGTACAAGCTATTTACTGGGCAGTCAGAACCACATAGTGAAGTTCAGCAGAGTTCTTCAGCCCCACAGTTGTTCTCTAGAATATCATATCATTCAGGATGTTTTCAGAATTGAGGCACTCTTCAAACAAATCTAATTGCCAGCAGCAAAATATGCAGTTGCCCCTCAATTGTTCAGTGTATCTGTATACAGGTTGCCTAGGAATAAACTGGTCTGAACCCCTCCGTTGCACTTAACCCCATCCCTCTAATAGAAAAAAAAACCTTGCACAAGATTCATAGAGGGTCTTGTACAGTGATAGCACCATACTACCCCTTGTCAAGATTGGGTTCCTCTTAAGACCTTTCGCTTTAACTTTATACAGGTTTCATGTCTTTCCAGTCATAGCAGTCTAGCTAACCATGAATAAATGCAGATGACACTATGCCTTTATATATAAAAATGGATAAGATTAAAGGCACATTGGGCCGATGCAGAAAGCAGTGTGTTAGTGCTGCTGACTGCACATGGGGTTACTGCATCCATTGGCAAAAAAGTTGCCAGGGGATGCAGTAATCAGTGAGCATGCAAATTACTGCTGCTGACCCTGATCTAGCTCCCCTTCTGCCCAGCTCGCTGCATCCAATATTTAAAGTGCCTCCACCCACACCCGGCGTGACTTAGACCAGCCAGCCCCCCCCCCCCCCAAGACCAATCAGCTCCTTCCTGATTAAAAGTAAATTCCCAGTGGCACCCCCTCCCCCCAAGTGCACAAAAAAAAAGTCCCTGGTGTTAGTGGCAAATACCTTGAAGGAGGCAAGAGTGAAGCCTATTCCTGCCTCTGGAGCTGTCATCTCCAAAATGGCAGCCCATGCCCCATTTAGTGCATCCATAATTTTGGCAGATGAGACAGGAGTGGGGTGCCAGTGCTGACCACAGGGGTCTATGCCAACCTTAGACCTGGCGGTAGGTTTCTGTGGCATTTTTGCTTAAAAAAAAAAAATCAACTTTCTGGTTAGTGCTTCGGTGCCTAAAGAAGACACACTTCTGCGGCACTTTAAAAGGGAACAAAAGGGAGTTCAGTATAGGCTACAGCCTACAGCCGAGCTTAAGTTTCTGTTAGTCTAGCTGCAAAGCGGTTCACTTATCACTCTATACATCATAAGTATTCTCTATATATGTAGCCCTATACTGAACTCTCTTTTGTTCCCTTTACGGCCGAAACACGATTCGTGTCGGGTCGTTGTTTTATTGATTTGAAATAAAGAACTTGTTTAAGGAGACACCACTTGTGAGAGGACTTTTTTGGATCCACTGTTTCCTTCGCTTCGTTGTTTTTCTGTGGAGAGAACACCTTCTGTGTGTGTTGACTTGATTATTGTTGTGTGACAGACTAATTCTCTGTTCTAGTCTGTCCAGTTATTCCTGTTTCAGCTGCCAGTCAGACCAGGCCAGTTTGTGGTGCTTTTTGTCTTTCTTTATAGCCTACTGTCTTAGTTTCTAGTGTGCTCATCTACTCTCTCCATGTCTAATCACATAGTTTTGTAATATAGCTATGAGTACCAGTTTAGTTGTTGCCCAAACATATGTCTTCTAGATCTGTTGCCTTTGTATTCAGTATTTCACTACCAGCACTGCCGTGACCAGTCTCAAGTTGTAGCATTATTTACATAATTTCAGTTTTTTAATTCTATGCAGTCTTAGTTGACCAATACTATTGTTATACAGTCGTCTTAGGCAGGCACAGCTCTAGCTCTAGCTAATGTAATTTACGCTCTGCTAAAGCTATTTGGCTACTCCTTCCCCTCCCCCCACCTTTTTTTGTCCTTAATTTTGCATTATTGCTTTCTGGTCTCAAACTAATTATCTCTATGGTCTGCAGTATTGCTAGGTTATACTTTTCTCTGTGGTGTTTGTATCTAGTAGTATGTTTATTCTATACCTCTTTTTTTTTTTTTTTTTTTTTTTTTTTGTCTGTTTTAGTATCCACACCTGTTCTGGGCGAGCATACATATATTTGCTTCCTTTTCTAGGAAAAAATATGTTTCTCCTGAGTCTTCTCCTTTTGAAGCCCCTTATTCTAGAACTTTCTTTCCATTAAAAGGTAGTGGTTTAATATCTGTCTGATTAATACAGTTAAGATATTTCCTATCATACCTTCCCTCTCCCCTCTATGATATACATATTTAGGTTATTTAGTTTTGTCTTATTGGACTTTTGGTATAGTCCCAGCACCATTTTGGTAGTTCTTTTCTGGATCATCTCTATTCTTTCTTCCCTTTTGGAGATCTCCAGGTCTAGACTAAATATCCAGGTGATGCCTCAACAGTGGCCTGGCCAGTGGATGAAGTAGTGTGGCTGCTGTGTTAGCCTACTTTAAAAGTTTAATAGAAATAAGACAGAGAGATGTTTATTGGTCTAACATATTTTTTGGCCAGCTTTTGAAGACCAGAACTTTTCCTCAGATCAGTACAGTATGAACAAAAGAGGACAATATTAGAGTATATAAGTGAAAAATAAAAACATGCTACTGACCGTCTCAGAAGAAGGTAGAAATGGGGGGAGGGAAAAGAGTATAAAACTGGGAGAGTTGGCTGGGTGATCAGAAGGTGACAAGGCAGTAATATTTTGTGGCTTAAAATATTACACACATTTTAAAGTCATGGGTATAGGTCATGCATTTTGATATCCTGCCTTTCTGTTGTACAGTCAAAGCAGTTTACAAAATCCTTTCTTGGTGACAGTATTTTATCATTATATAAGTATGGAAGTAGTCTCCCAGATTAAACTGTGTGGTTGGTTTAACTTAAATGCTGGCTGCTGTGTTAAAAACTTAACACCTTAATATCCATATACTGGCATTGAATAATAAGTGGCCTTCAGAAATCAGAGACAGCACTGGCCTAACTTCTGGATAGTTATCCAGGTACTGATGCTGAGTATCAGTGGTACCCTGCTAACTTGTAGCTCCTTAGCTCTGCACCCAGACTGCCCCGGTACTACCTGCATAGTACTGGGGCAGTCGGTAAAACTTTCAGCAATACTATCTGTTTAATTCTGCTGAAAATTAGTTGCTCCAGTTATCCATGTAGAGGAGCTACTCCTACCCAAATAAGTGATGCTAAATATTGACCCGAGTCATTTTTATGAGACTTCAGTAATTATAAAGCTTCATACAACATGTTTCCAGGAAAATGTTAGCCTACTTTGCTTATAAAAGCAAGAACATAATGGAATTGTTTTGACATAAGTGGGCTTTTTGCATCTGTTGGGTAAACCCAAATATAGAATTACCACATGTGCTCTTATTTATTAAAACCATGGTCCACCATAGAGATTTTTATGGCTAACTAGTAAAACAGGCCCGTTTCTGACACAAATGAAATGGGCCCTAGCAAGGAGGAATGGGAGGGGGGAGGGGTGAGTCAAGGGTCCTGTCAGCACGGGGTTTTTTTTTTTCTTTTTTCTCTTTCTTCTTCTTTCTTCATTCTTCTTATCCTTTGGGCACGAGATGGAATTCAAGATAGGGCGCGGAGTCTTTGGAGGATGGCAGGCGCAATGTTGGAGGGGGCACCTATGGGCTGGGAGGAGCGCCCCTTGCACTCAGATACATGGGATCCTGGTCAGGCTCATATTGGATTATTGGACTGGGATCACTTAAGTTAGTGTCATGGAACGTGGGGGGGGATCTCATCACCCATCAAACGCACAAACGTTTTGCAGGCTTTGCAGCGGCACAAAGCGGATGTTGCCTTTCTCCAAGAAACACACTTGTCAGAGAACATGACAAATTTAAAAAAGGGTGGGTTGAAGAGGCGGGTGGGTTCACCGGCGGTGGGGAAAAAAGGGGGAGTATTGATATTGTTTCGCAAAGGTTTGCAGTTGCGGATCAAATCAGTGAAGAGTATAGAGGGTCGCTATGTATTAGTAGAAGTGGAGAAGGTGAATAACACTTATATTTTTTGTAATATATATGCCCCGAATGTGTTTGACACTAAATTTTACAAAACCTTGATCAATTTGCTGGGCTCCTATTCACATGGAAGCATTGTTCTGGGGGGAGATTTTAACTTGGTATATGACTCTCTGGTGGACAAAAGCGGCTCTTCCGCATTGCAGAGGGCCCACTATTCGCGAGGCCTGCCCTTCCTCTGTTCCACGTTAGATTTACTGGACATATGGCGGGTTTTACACCCTACACAAAGGGACTACACCCATATTTCTCGGGCGCATTCAACACAATCGCGAATAGATTATTTTTTGGTCTCACGGGGTTTGTTTTCCCAAATAGCAGCAGCGGAGATAGGTCCATGTGAGATCTCCGACCACGCAATCATCTGGGTGGAACTGCAAATAGGGGACCCCGGGGGACGAAGGGGGAATTGGCGATTTTCTAGTGAATTAAGTCGGGACCCACAGTTTAAAATACATCTAGAAGATAAATGGAGGGAATTTGAGGAGCACAATAATGGTCATAAACAGCAAGCAGGCTTGTATTGGGAAACAGCTAAAGTAGTAATGAGGGGGGAGATTATAGCCTATAGAGCTAGAGCTAAGAAAATGAGGGATAAAGAAATTTTGCGTCTAGAAAAGGAAATTAGAGCCAGAAGGATGGAGTTTGGACTAACGGCTACAGAAGACAAGAAAAGGGCACTATTCACTTCCCAAAGAGAGCTGAATGAGTTACTTCATCAGAGGGCAAAAAAGTCGCAAGAGTACTATAAGCACCAGCTTTATCGGTATGGGAACAAGGCGGGAACACTATTGAGCAGGTTAGTAGGAGGGAGGGGTGGTCCCTCTCGGATTCTGCAAATAAAGGATGGGGGGGGGCAATTAATGAGGGGAGAGAGAGAGATTTTAGAGCGCTTTCGGGAATATTATAAGGCATTGTACGAGACCCCAACAGATGTCATTCAGGATAGTGACATGTATTTGGCAAACCAGGCGTTGCCGAGAATCTCGGAAGCGCAAAAAGAAGCGCTGAATGGGCCCATAGTGGAGGGGGAGCTAATGTTAGCATTACAACAGAGCCCAGCTCATAAAGCACCGGGGCCAGATGGTTATAGTATTGCTTTCTACAAACTGTTACAGGAGCAGGTGACTCCTCCTTTGCTCAACCTTTTTAACACCATGGTAAATTCAGGATCAATGCCAGACTCCCTTAATATTGCTAAGGTCATAGTGTTATTAAAGCCAGGTAAGGAGCGGACAGAAGTGGGGTCCTATAGGCCCATATCTTTGTTAAACAATGATATTAAGCTTTATGCTAAGATACTGGCAAATCGGCTAGCCAGGGTACTCCCGGATCTAGTAGCGACTCCACAGGCAGGGTTTGTGAAGGGGAGGTTAGTGGTGAGTAATATTAGAACCTTGCTCGCCTCCCTGGAGATAGTGGAGGCACAGAAAAGGCCTTCTCTGTTGGTCAGTTTTGACGCAGAGAAGACCTTCGATCGAGTAGTATGGGACTTTGTTTGCGGTTATGGCTAAGCTGGGTATAGAAGGGGCCTTCAGGAATGCGGTGGGAATGCTTTATTCGAACCCGCAGGCATATGTTTGGTTGAATGGGGAGCAATCAGCACTGTTTCCGATCAGACGAGGCACACAACAGGGTTGTCCCCTATCTCCATCACTGTTTGTCCTTGCCCTAGACCCACTGATTAGAGAAATAATTACCCACCCCGAAGTGAAGGGAGTAGATTGGGGGACGTGCACATTCAAAGTTTCTGCGTTTGCAGATGATATCTTAGTGCATATTACACAGCCTAAAAGCTCGTTAGAGGCATTGTTGGAGCTTTTCCAGGAATATGGAGACTTTGCAGGTTTTAAAATAAATTACACTAAATCTCAGGCGCTAACGGGAAGTGCTGAGGTACGTGAGATGTGGAGGGGTGCTTTCCCATTAAAGTGGGCCTCTGAGTCGCTTCATTATTTGGGAGTGCGAATATCTATGCAGACCTCTGCACTACATTGTCTCAATATCACTAGTTTGTTGGAGGCTATGAAGGGAAGATTGGGACGATGGAAGGCACTTCCTTTGACAATGCATGGGAGGATACAATTATTTCGGATGGTGGAGTTTCCCCGGTGGCTCTATACCTTTCAAGTACTCCCTTTGAGGTTAAAGGGTAAAGACCTACGACAGATTTATGCATGTGTGCGTAGATTTGTATGGAGAGATGCAAAACCTAAACTCCCACTGCATATACTGATGGGTTCGTGGGCTACAGGGGGGGTGGGGTTGCCAGACTTTCGTCGTTATAACCAAGCCTGCTTGCTGAGACACTTGGGAGATTGGTTATTGGATAGAGAAGATTACACGCACAGGGGGATGGAACAGGAATACTTGAAACCATACCATTTATACTATTTGATACAGTGCCCACGGGGAGCAGTCCCGGCTAGCAAGGGAAGTAGTGTATTGCTTGAGCCACTTAAGGGTATTTGGAGGGACTTAGTTCGACACTGGGGAGTAGCAGCAGACACCACAGACCTGCTACCACTACAGGGTAATCCTCAATTCACACCAGGATTTGAATCAAAAGTATTCAAGAGGTGGGCAGAGCTGGGGATCACACGGTTAGAGCATGTTCTTAGTTCTCGGGGGACAACTGCTGAGCTTGAGGGCTTTGGGGGTGGGTATAAACACTAGCCACACCTTTGCATATGGTCAATTGGCTCACTATGTCCGCTCTTTAGATCAGAGTAAATTGGGAGCTGGGCATGGACGGAGGATTAGGGAATTCTTTGGATCAATTCCGGGAGAGAGGTTGTCTGTTTCAGGCCTGCAGAAGGCCCTTTGGGAGATGGGGGGGGGGGGGGGGGGGGGGGGGGGAGATGTGGGGCATATTTGCCAGAGGTGGAATCATGATTTACAATAGCCCAACCAGCAAATTGATCTTAGGAAAATGGCGGCCCGCATACCCTCCCTAACAGGAAATGCCACATTACGGGATTGTCAATACAGAATTTTATATAGGGCGTACATGTCTAAGCCCCAGGTGTTTAAAATTGGAGGTGTTCCAGACCCGCTGTGTTCTAAGTGTAGGCAGGGGGAGGGGACGTTGTTCCACTCCCTTTGGGAATGCTATAAGATTACATCCTTTTGGAAGCAAATAGCTCACTACTTGGAACAGGTGGTAAAACATAAGATACAGTTTTCTCCCCTGGCGATATTGCTAGACAATTATGAAAGCCTGAAATTGACACACAAGGGGGCCCAGCAGTTTTCCGAAAGGCCAGTATAATTGCGAAGAAGCTGCTTATGAATAATTGGATGCAAGCTGAACCACCAGACTACTGGCATTGGAGAAACAAGTTGCATGAGTTGCTGCTGCAGGAGCGTAGGGTGGTGGGGTCCTCCCCAAAGAGAAGAAAAGAATTCTTGGAGATATGGGACGGTTATATCCAATCGCTATCACCGATGTCAAGAAATATATATACATATTTTAAAAAGTTGTTTTTTTTTTCCCCTTGGGGGGGGGGGGGGGGGGTGGGTTTTGGGGGGGAGGGAGGGGAGGAAAAAGAGGAACTGTTTTGTATAAAACTTTGCTGAAACGATAAGGTGCATTGTTATATCAGAAATTGTTCCAAGTTCTACCTGGTTGTTTTGAACCAAAATGTTGTACCTGTTTAATAAAAGAAGATTTAAATTAAATGTGAATGTTGAGAAAAATGAATAGCATACATTTGTTGGTATGGAATTTTCTTCCCGGTTTTGTGATTGTGTTCACTGTTTTTTCTCTCTCCCATCTATTTAGGTACTGCTGACATCTGATAAAGCTGCAGCCAACTTCTCTGACCGCTCCCTACTGAAGAACTTGGGTCACTGGCTGGGGATGATCACATTAGCTAAGAATAAACCGATTTTGCATACAGTGAGCTGCAACTTTTTCTATCTGCACTTAAAATGGCAAAAGGAATATTTACTTTTTTTTTTAAACAAGGGTTGTGGGCAGTGCTCTTCATTTTATAGCAGTGATGGCGGGGTGAGAAGGGGGGGGCAGTATCTGAGAAGAGAAAGGAAAGAAGAGGATGAATTGAAGAGGAGTAAGACTGGAGAGGAGGGGGGTACTGGAAGGAAGTGATTTGAGATTAGAAGAGTGAAGGAAAACAAGAGGAAATAAGCAACCAGGAGACATGGAGAAAAGGAAAAAAGGGTAAGGATACACTAAGCACGAGCATATCAAAAGCTCCACTGGGGAGAGGCTGCAATAAAAGGGTGAGGAGCAAGAAGGGGAAAAAAATAGTGGGAAACTAGCGGTCCCACTGGACCACCAGGGTTTTTGTGCTTTGGGAGGAGGGCCTAAAAGTCCACCTAACCTCCAGGTGTTGTGTTTTGGGGGTGGGGGGGGCTTAGGTTTGACAGCCCGAGGTTTTTGACAGCTCGGACCTGTCAAACAACTTCTGCGGGAGGATTGTGCCTTGAGGACATGCCCAGGCACAATCCTTCCACAGAAGTACCCCTATGATGAGAGCTAATAGTGCACATAAATTTGTATGCTATTAGCGTTGATTACAGGGGTGTTTTAGCCCCGTGCTGTTCTGGCACTATTTTTTAGAGCGCTGTTTGGAACTGCATGGGGCTTCTGATCATCGGCCCAATAGTGAGCAGTGTTGCAGTTCGCAGACACTCTGCCCCCTGAGAAGACTGCAGAGCTCCTCCTACTTATAGCCAAGAAGCAAGGGTGTAGAAAATATAGCCTGGGCTACCTATGATGCTTTTGATACAGCAACCAGGGCCTCATGGGTATTGATGCTTATACTGGCCTGGCTGCATGTCTCAGACCTGGAGCCTGTGGTTCAGGTGAAGATGGCAAATGTTCTGTACTGGGGTGGGGAGAGATGACGTTTTTGGTGACAAGGTTGAGGTGGCTGACCTCATGAAGAAGCATTCTGATACTATCAATACGTGTCTCAGCCCACTCCTGGCTCAACCTCCTCATCCAGGAGGTACTCTGCTGGAGAGCAATGAAGAGCCTATTACTATTTTTAAATTTTAAACTGCCTTGGTCCATCAGTCGGTTATGTGTGGTATAGCAAGTTAAACAAACCATACTCTCAAAAGACATAGATTTCCTCCCCCCCCCCCCCCCCCCACCCCCTCAGAAATCTCAAAACTCTTGCTCCTGCCCAAGGCAGCAGAGGGATCAGAAATCCTACCTGGCTCCCCAGTCAGAGCAGTAGGATAAGCTTTTGACAGGCTCCAAGAGAGCATAGTTATAACACACATAGTCGTTCTGGATGACCTACCAGTAGGAAGGATACTGAATTTTGTTTTCCTAGGAAAGAATGACCCCTTATGGGTTCTCAAAATAGTCCAGACGAGCTACATCCTGCAATTGGAAACAGTTCCACTAAATTGCCTACTGAGAGCATCAAAATTAAGCTCTTAGCACCAGAAATTGCTTGCAAAGGAAAACTTCTCCCTTTGGTAGGCCAATGGGGCTCATTTTCAAAGCACTTAGACTTACAAAGTTCCATAGGTTACTATGAAACTTTGTAAGTCTAAGTGCTTTGAAAATATGCCTCCATGTGATCTAACCTGCAAAGGGGAAGGGGTTTTATTCCAAGTACTTTTTGATCCTAAGAAATCAAGGAGATTTCATCCCATCCTAGACCTAAGGGCCTTGAACAAGTATCTGGCCAAACAAAAGCTCGGGCACCCTGCTCCCCATGATTCAGAAACAAGATTGGCTATGGTCTCTGGATTTGAAGGACCAGTACATTTTTTTTTCTAGCATAAAAGGTGCTGGTACTCAAATGCTAGGCCACCCTTCAGGGGTGAGGTGATCACTGAGGACCCACCCCACAATAGCCAGGCCCCCTGCAACCAGTCACAGAATCTATGACAAGGCAGAGTTGGTGTGTAGAGCCTGAGCTCTTTCATTAAAACGTGGGGTCCACAGGTCAATTTTAGCAGAGAATGGAAAAGGTGCCGGTACTCAGTACCCCCAAGTACCCCCTCAAAAAAAAACCCCCTTGTGTCGGACATAAGTTCCAGAGCTTAACTATCTGTTGAATGAAAAACTTTCCTCCTATTTGTTTTAAAAATAATTTCCATGCAACTTCATTGAGCATCCCCCTAGTCTTTGTACTTTTTGAAAGTGTAAAAAATCAATTCACTTTTACCCATTCTGTACCACTTAGGAGCCAGGTCATACAAAATTTCGAAAACAATAGTTTAAAATGAATTCTTGCCAAAACTGGCAACCAATGCAGTTTAAGCAAGAATGGGGTGGATTGATCCGTAGATCTCCCTACCAAAGTAAGTTTGGCTTCAGCATTTTTCACATGTTGCTACCGTATCTGTGAATCAGGTAAACCCATTATAGCAGTATTATAGTAATCCAGTTGGATCATTGTTCTCAAATGGGAAGCGTCCAAAAACAGCTTTATCCTTCGAAGCAGCTTAAGTTTAAAAAAAAAAAAAAAGGTTTATATCTCTCCATACTCAAAGTAGAATTTAATATTAAACCGAGGATTTTAATATTAGCTTGAAAGAAAATCTCAGTTGTTGCCAACTTTATGGTAACACTACATCTTTTCATCTCACCATAAAATAATTTTTACCTGGATTAATCTTAGTCATTCAGTATCATCCACTGGGAAATCCTATCAAACACTCTAATCATCTGATTAAGTTTCCTGAAAATTTAACCTCACTGGGACCAATAAAATGTCATTTTGATCACCCTGGAACCATTTTTAAAATAGTTACATTGGCCACCCTCCAATCTTTAGGTATTACAGATGTTTTTAACAGGTTACAGATTGCTAACAGCAGATTAGCAATTTCATGTTTGAGTTCTTTCAGTACCATAGGGTGCATGCCATTCGGTCCAAGTGATTTACTGATTTGTCAATGTCTCAGTACGTCTTCCAAGTTCACTGAGACTTATTTCAGTTTCTTTGCATTGTCACCCTTGAAAACTATTTCTGGTACAGGTAGATCTTACATCTTCCGTAAAGACCAAAGTAGACCTTGAGGCATATTTTCAAAGCACTTAGCCTTCCAAAGTTCCATAGAAACCTATGGAACTTTGGAAGGCTAAGTGCTTTGAAAATATGCCTACTTATTGCCACTCACCTGAACCACAATCACCCAGTACTGCTCCAGACTGAGATCACACAATAGACTAGTCTTGAATGCCTTTCTTCTTGATTGGGGGAAGGGAAAGCTCATTTCTTTAAGCAAGCCTATCCTAATGTCCCAACCTAATCTCACCAACCTCCACTCCCAATTCTGTTCTGACTTAGATGACAACCTCATCATTGGTTTTATTTACCCCACCTCCCCATTCCCCCTCTACTCATCCCATCCTTCTCTTCTCCATCTCCCCTTTATTGTATCCCTACTTACCCCTTTTCTCCCAAATTATACTATCCTATCCTGTCAACCCTCTCTTACCCTAATTATACATTATAAAGCTCAACTTATCATACACTATCAAGCTCAACTTATAATGTTTTGAAATTTCTATTATATGACTTTGTATTTCAAATTACTATGTAAGCTGCATTGAGCCTGCATTATGTGGGAAAGTGCAGGGTACAAATGTAATAAATAAAATACATTTTCTGAGGACAAGCAGGCTGCTTGTTCTCACACTAGGGTCGACGTCCACGGCGGCCCCAGGAATGGCAATTTTTCAAAGCAAAAATCAACAAAGTTTTGCCAGAGCTTTCTGGCGCGCAGGGCGCGCACATTGCGTATGCACGGTCGTCTTACCACCCATCATGTGAGTGCTCTCACTTAGTTCCCTTTTTCCGTGGTAGAGAGCGGCTGCGTTTGTGGTCTCTCTCTCTTCAGCCTTCACCATTTTTCAAAGTTTTACTTCGGTTTTTTTTCTTTTATTTCTTTTTCCCTGTTCCCTATATTAAAAAAAAAAAAATTCCTTTACCTCTTAGTTTTTGGCCTGGTTAGTTTCCATTCGCCTCCATTGCAGCCCTCTTAGGCCGTGCATACGCGTTTTCTCTTTTTTGTGTGCTTCCTTGAGAGACAATCGCAGATTTTGATTTTGCCGCTATTTTTCCGTCCATGTCATTGAGGACTCCCAGCAGCTTCAAGAAGTGTACTCTGTGCAGCCGGTCGATCACAGGTACTGATCCCCACATATGGTGTCTTCAGTGCCTTGGGGCCCGACCATTGCCCAGATGCATGTAAGTTGTGTCTTAGCCTGAAAAAGCGGACATAAGTGTCGAGAAAAGCTCTTCGAGACCGACTTTTCGGAGCTTCGACCGATTCCTTGGCGTCGACATCGGCACTGGGGATAGCATCGACTTCAGGAGCGCAGGTAATGGCTGTCCGGAAACCACCACATGCTGGTAGCAGTGAGGCGTTGAGTGGGTCTCCACCTGTCTCGAAGCCTTCTGCTGTGCAGGCCCCACGGGACTGGCCGGATTTGTACCCGACCCCGAGGAGGCGTGTGGATTCCACGTCCTCCTCGTCGGTACTGAGGAGTCTGCGTGATGTGCATCGAGCAAAGGTGAAGAAGCATCATCATCGGTCTCCTTCCAAGCACGGTACCGAGAGCTCTGGGGCGTCGAAGGATTCGGCACCTGTGAAGTGCCGACGCTGGGAGGAACACTCACCCTCGTGTCGGTGCGTAGGTCTTTGGGCTGCCTGGTACTGCCTTGGACTCCACAGATTCTGATGCCGATTCCTGTACCGACCCCGCATCCTTGCTCGACAGCGACTCTAGACGAGCGCATACGAGCCCTTCTTCCAGGTCTTCTGGAGGGGTTGCTGCGTCAGTCTGCTCCAGTGCCAGATGTGATTGCACCCTCCGTACTGTCGGTGGAAGCGGCAGCTGGCTCTATACCTGTGGTGAGGTCCTCGACACCGGTGCCACCTGCGGCATTGGCTGCCACCCAGGTTGATTCCCCGTCGACATCGATGGAGGGAGCTTCATCGCCGCCGGCATGGAAGTCGACCTCTCGACATTGCCATCGAGGACATGGTTCCTCGGCGTCGAGATGGGCCCGGTTTAGGACTGCAGTTAACGAACTCCTGTCCGAACCCGATGAGGATGCCTCGTGGGGTGAAGGGGAGGTTCCCAGGTATTTCTCTTCTGAGGAGTCTTGTGGTCTTCCTTCTAATCCTACTCCTTCACCAGAAAGAAAGCTTTCTCCCCCGGAGAGTCTTTCTCTTCATTTGTCCAGGAAATGTCTGTGGCCATTCTCTTCCCAGTGGTGTCTGAGGATGAGCCCAGGACTGAGATGCTCGAGGTCCTGGACTATCCTTTGTCACCTAAGGAGTCATCCATGGTTCCTTTGCATAATGTGCTCAAGGAGACACTTATGCAGAACTGGATGAAACCATTAAGTAATCCCACCATTCCCAAGAAAGCTGAGTCCTAATATCGGATTCACGGAGAACCTGAGTTGATGAAGTCGCAGTTACCTCACGACTCTATGGTTGTGGATTCCGCTCTCAAGAGAGCCAGGAGTTCTAGAGACTGCCTCGGCGCCCCCGGTGAGAGAATCTAGAACCCTGGACTCTTTTGGGAAGAAGGTGTATCAGGCCTCTTTGCTCGCGGCCATAATTCAATCCTACCAGCTCTACATGAGCATTCACTTGAGGAACATGGTGAACAAGTTAATAGACACCACACCGGTGACCACGGCCGGCACAGACATCCCATCGGCAGACAACCTTGCCAAATACTTTAATAAGAAAATTATAAAACTACGATCCACGTTACCACTCAATACCACAGATCACGAAAAATTCATGGAATGCTTGGACCCAACTCCCAGTGAATTCCCAGCAGATCGAACCTGGACTAACTTCGATCTGTTCACCGAAGAAACCATCACTCAGGCAATCAACAAATTCAGCAAAACCCACTCCAAACTGGATATTTGTCCCAGCAGCCTATTAAGGCTCGTCCCCCAACGCTTCATAACAGACCTTACATCACACATGAACTACATGTTGCAACATGGACTGTTCCCCAAGGACAAAGGAAATATACTTCCTACCCCTATAACCAAAGACTTAAAAAATTAAACGACACAAACCAACTATCGACCAGTAGCATCAATCCCCCTGGTAGTCAAACTAATGGAAAGTATGGTAACCAAACAACTTACCAACTACCTAAACAAATTCACCATACTACATGAATCACAGTCAGGATTTCGATCCAACCATAGCACTGAAACAGTTCTAACCACTCTCATAACCAAATTAAAACAATTAATTGCAACTGGAAACAATGTGCTTCTACTACAATTTGACATGTCTAGCGCGTTCGACATAGTCAGCCACCAAATACTCTCGAACATCCTGGACTACTTTGGGATTGGAGGAAACGTACTTAGATGGTTTGAAGGTTTCTAAACAGCAAGAACCTATCAAGTGATATCAAACTCAAAAACGTCAACTCCATGGAAACCTGAATGCGGAATACCACAAGGATCACCGCTCTCACCAACTCTTTTTAACTTAATGATGACACCATTAGCCAAATCGCTATCCAACCAAGGACTATGCAGACGATGTCACGATATACATCCCGTTCAAACAAGATATAACTGAAATCACAAATGAAATCACACACAGCCTCCAAATAATGACCTCATGGGCGGACGCATTCCAACTAAAGCTAAACGCAGAAAAAACACAATGTCTTATCCTGTCCTCACAATACAATACAAACAAACCCAATACCATAAATACCCCAAACTACACCCTTCCGGTCTCAGACAGCTTGAAAGTTCTGGGAGTCACAATTGACCGAAATCTCACACTCGAAGATCATGTGAAAAACACAACAAAAAAAAATGTTCTACTCAATGTGGAGTCTTAAAAGGATCAAACCTTTTAAGCCATCTAGACTACTGCAATGCCATTTATGCCGGATGCAAAGAACAAATCATTAAGAAACTTCAAACCGCTCAAAACACAGCAGCCAGACTCATATTTGGGAAAGCGAAATACGAACGCGCCAAACCCCTAAGAGAAAAACTACACTGGCTCCCACTAAAAGAACGAATTGCATTCAAAGTTTGCACCCTGGTCCACAAAATCGTTCAAGGGGAAGCCCCGACCTCCATGTCAGACCTTATAGTTTTGCCTACTAGGAACGCAAAAAGATCAGCACGCACATTCCTCAATCTCCATTACCCTAACTGCAAAGGGCTAAAATATAAATCCACATATACGATCGGTTTCTCATACATTTGTACCCAGCTATGGAATGCATTACCGAAGACCATAAAAACAACGCAAGACCTAACTATCTTCCGAAGACTACTGAAAACAGATCTGTTCAAGAAGGCATGCCGTAACATCCATCTTAAATACTAAATAATAAGACTTTACACAACCTAGACACAACCGAAATCTTATCACTTGCCTGATTTACTTCTTTGCTACTAGTGAACAAGCAGTATCACTTTAATCCTTATGTCGAATATGGTCTCTCCATAGTCAATGACCTAATGTATGTTATAATTCAACTATCATTCAAGAACCTTCATGCAATACCATAATGTATTCTTCTTTACCATGTATGTATGCACGCACATGGTATATATATATTCCATGAACTGTTCCATCTATGTTATCATGTATGTATGCACCTTAACGCAACACCATTTGTAATTCTGTTACCTGTAAATGGCAACCGCCATTACGGCAAATGTAAGCCACATTGAGCCTGCAAATTGGTGGGAAAATGTGGGATACAAATGCTACAAATAAATAAAAGGGGTTGTCCATGGACAGCAGTTAAAATTAGTAACAGAGCATAGAGATTGGCAAGTGCCACCCTAACCCTAATGCAGTCTGCACCTACTGCTAACTTCAGCACAGATGCCTCTTCCCACCTGCTTTAGCAATTGAAACATGTATTTGAACTATGAGGTTTCAAATATGTATGGTGCGCTGTGTGGTTCAACAATGCAATTTCAATACTTATTATACATGAATGTAACTTGCCTTGATCTACATCTGAAAAAGATTTGACTCCCAAATCCTAATAACGTGTAGCAACAGGAAACATGTTCTTTCACTTGAAGTTAGAATCAACAGCCTATTGGGTACTTGGGTCATTTGGGCTGAAGTTAGCTTTGGGAAGAAGATAAATGCTCAAAAAGAGGCAGAAAAAGGTCTCTGGTTTTAGGGAAATGAGAGCAGAGGAGGATGAGGACTGGTTGGGAGGGGGTGCAGGCAAGGTAAGAACCAGGGACTTGATGATTCATAGAAAACAGAAATTTAGATTGAGTGAGAGAGTGGATACTTGAGGTAATTGGGGGACAGCAAGAAATTGGGGGGGGGGGGGGCATGAGTAGGCATGCTTGACTGAGTTTAGGAAACAGCATGTTGCAATTAGGAATGTATGAATGGGTGAGAGGTGTAAAAAGGGATATGAAAGGTAGAGAGAAGCTGAGATGCGTGATAGAAGGGGGAGAAAAGGTGAGATAGTCAGAAGGAACAGGGCTGCTCTGATTCAGGTACATAAGAGGAAAGGGTCTGTAGATGGGGGAGGTAAGAAGATGAGTGGAGTTTAGGGCATTAGTGAGAGGAATAATAGGCTGGATGGGAGATAAGAGACGAAATAATGACTTCAGGGGCAGGGAAAGACTGAGCCACCTGGAAAGAACTAGTGGAGGGGATAAGTGAAATGCTAAAAATTTGGTAACAGTAATAGATTTCAGTTACACCAATATTGATTGAGTAAAGTTTCTGGATTCCATAAATGACGGCATCATGGAGCAGTTGGTCCAGGAACCCACCTCTGGGGAGAACCTAGCTTATTTTCTACACCACCTTTCAGTAACAACCATCAGTGGTTTACTATATATCAGATAAGAATGTAAAAAAAATCAGCACTTCAGAAAAACAGATGTGGGAAGTACAATAGATTATAGCTGTGTTCCCTCAACCAGACAATCCATAGGCCTGCACAAAAATATAAATCTAAGACCTTAATTGAATTTTGTAAGGAATTCTAAGTAGGGAGGCAGAGTATTCCATAATGCTTGTACTTGGTAATAGAACAAAGTTTTGCAAATAATCTCAAAGCAGGTGTTGGATAGAGAGGGAATACAAAGGGACTTAGACTTAGATTTCCATTGGTTACTGTGTAACTTTGTAAGTCTAAGGCTGAGAAGGGACAATAGGATAGTAAGAACTTTGAATGATATTCTAGCATTCTGGTGTCTTAGGCTTTAAGTAGCAGTTTTAATTTTTTTAAAACTGCATTTATTGAAAATAGAAACCAAACATATGCAACCAAAAAATACAATACAACAGCAACCATCAAGGTACCAAATCAAAATTATGCACTGTGTAAAAACATAGCCTAAGACATTTAAAAACAACCCAGGCGCAAACCGTCACCCCACCACCCATTGTTTTGACAAAGTTCTAGGTTTCCAATGGTAGTAACTACAAAAAATGCTGTGAAGTCAACAAACCACAAAGACTTGCGCACTTATCCATGTCTAGACCTCACCATAGTCCATAAGGTTTCCAGATTTTTATAAATGATCGATGATGAAAAGTAAATGTGGACACTTAAAGGTCATTAGCGCTGTACTAGCGCCCACATTTACCAATGCAGAATGATCAAAGGAGTCCAGCGCAGCAAACGAGTGCGCCAGGCCTTAGCACAGATAGCATGTAAATGTAGTCAAGCTCATTTAAATGAGGTCATTTTGTATTCTTCTCAAATGATCGGAAAAGTGCTTGAAAAAGGTATCATACCACTGTAAAAAAAAAAAAAAAACGCCAGATCCAAGCAGGCATTAGTTAGGGTGTTTGAAGAGAAGATTTCCCATGATTCTTACACTTCACATGATTCGTTATGGAAAATCTACCAGGTTTTTTTTTTTTTGTTACATTTGTACCTTGTGCTTTCCCACTCATGGCAGGCTCAATGCGGCTTACATGGGGCAATGGAGGATTAAGTGACTTGCCCAGAGTCACAAGGAACTGCCTGTGCCTGAAGTGGGAATCGAAGTTTTGGTTGATTTTGGAAGCAGAAGGAAGCCCATGCAAACCCTTGAGCGCTGGTTTTGAGAAACAGCAGACCTGAAGGGTGAAGCACACATTGGCGTTCTTGTCCTGCGTCTAAATTTAAAACAGTCATACTAAAAAACCCCACCCATTGGCATCTGTTACTTGCATTGAAATTTAAATATCCAGAAAAAAAATGTAAAACAGTTATATTAAGGCTGCGGAAAACATACAGTAATATGTGCTTTACGTTCAGGTTTTACCAGGCACATGCGCACAGAAGCTGAGCTTACCGCTGAAGTCCTCTGTGCGTGCGCCAAGCATAAGTTTCCCGCTGAACTCCCTAAAGCTCAAAGCTATGAGCGTACCTATATTTCCATCTCATTAGCTTTGATAATTAGGGCATTCTTCTTTGCTGTTCTGGCACTATTTTTATGACACTGTTCAGAATAATGCCAGAGTTTTGATCATCTTCCCCCTAGAAAATGGAGTCTAGTTTAAGCAACACCACATGGATCGGGGGCAGGTCCACAAAATGGTAAATACTATTATAAAGAACACAATTACAGAGCATATTCAAAAGCATGGATTAATGAGACAAAGCCAACATGGATTTAGTGAAGGGAAATCTTGCCTCACCAATCTATTACATTTCTTTTGAAGGGGTGAACAAACATGTGGATAAAGGTGAGCCGGTGGCATTTTCAGAAGGTGTTTGACAAAGTACCTCATGAAAGACTCCAGAGGAAATTGGAGAGTCATGGGATATGAGGTAGTGTCCTATTGTGGATTAAAAACTGGTTAAAAGATAGAAAACATCTGAGTATGGTTAAGTAGTCAGCATTCTCAATGGAGAAGGGTAGTTAGTGGGATTCCCCAGGGGTCTGTGCTGGGATCGCTGCTTTTTAACATATTTATAAATCTAGACTGAAAGCCCACCTCTTTAACATTGCTTTTGACTCGTAACCACTCGCCTCCACCTACCCTCCTCTCCTCCTTCCTGTACACATTAATTGATTTGATTTGCTTACTTTATTTTTGTCTATTAGATTGTAAGCTCTTTGAGCAGGGACTGTCTTTCCTCTATGTTTGTGCAGCGCTGCATACGCCTTGTAGCGCTATAAAAATGCTAAATAGTAGTAGTAGACCTAGAGATGGGAGTAACTAGTGAGGTAATTAAATTTGCTGACTACACAAAGTTATTCAAAGTCGTTAAATCGCAGGAGGATTGTGAAAAATTACAAGAGGACCTTACAAGACTGGGCGTCTAAATGGCAAATGACGTTTAATGTGAACAAGTGCAAAGTGATGCATGTGGGAAAAAGGAACCCGAATTATAGATACATAATGCAAGGTTCCACATTAGGAGTCACTGACCAAGAAAAGGGATCTAGGTGTCTCCACTGACACGTTGAAACCTGCTCAGTGTGCTGCGGTGGCTAAGAGAGAAAATAGAAAGGTGGTATTAGGAAAGGAATGGAAAACAAAAATGAGTATGTTATAATGCCTTTGTATTGCTCCATGGTGTGACTGCACCTTGAATATTGTGTTCAATTCTGGTCGCCGCACCTTAAAATAAGATATAGTGGAATTAGAAAAGGTGCAGAGAAGGGCGACAAAGATGGTTCAGGGGATGGGATGACTGCCCTATGAGGAAAGGCTAAAGCAGCTGGGGCTCTTCAGCTTGGAGAAAAAATGGCTGAGGGGAGATATGATAGAGGTCTATAAAATAATGAGTGGAGTGGAACGGGCAGATATGAAGCGTCTGTTTCCAAAAATAGTAGGACTAGGGGGCATGCGATGAAGCTACAAAGTAGTAAATTTAAAATGAATCAGAGAGAACTTTTCTTCGCTCAACATGTAATTAAACTCTGGAATTCATTGCCAGACAATGTGGTAAAGGCAGTTAGCTTAGCAGAATTTAAAAAAGGTTTGGATGGCTTCCTACTGTTCAAAACAAGGTGCTGGGTCTGTCCCAGTATGCTAATACAGTACTTATGTACTTGTGTTTTCCAATACACATCTATAACAAGGCATGTAGCTGTGGCAATGCTGATGACTGTTTTGATTTGGAAAAAGTAAGCAGTATATCAAGTTTTTAAATGAACATAAACAATTAGTTCAAATTCTGGGAGCTGCCCCACGTTGGCATGTAGAAGTAACAGCTCCAACTGGTGTGCTAACTTTTGTATAAAATATCTTGAACCAGTTTAGTTTCTCAATATTTACATACTTTTGGGCACATCCACCATGTATGGTGGAATGTGCCGACTTGACCACAATTCATCCAACACCGATCATCCAACCCAGCATACATCACCCTCAAACGATGTGGTGTGTAGTACCATTGATATAAACGTTTCTAACCATTTTATATCAAGTTACTTGCTATGGAATTTCTTAATAGAGCCCAATATATCCTATTCCACTCCTTGGTTCCTAAAATTCTCCATAAACATTTTTCTCATACAGGCATATATGGGGAGATAGTATTATAGGAAAGCAATAGTGAATTATAGGTGTGTGGTAGTTCCCTGACTCCCCAAGCCTCCAAAGGCTGTTTCCAATGAGTGCCTATTAGTTTTCGAGTCTTGAAGAGCCTTGTGCTTAAAAATATCAATAACTTGAAAATACTGAGACTTGGTATTAGAAAAAACATAAAAACATGACGGCAGATAAGGGCCAAATGACCCATCTAGTCTGCTTATCCTCAGACTTCCTCCTTTTCCTAAGGGATCTCACGTGCCTGTCTCACAAATTAGGCTCCAAGCCATATTCCTTCTGCAATTCCTCAAAGTGTAAGATCTACCATTCTTCAAGAAATTACCCTAGAGTACATAATCCCTGTTGGGACCACCTTTTATATAGCATCAGAGCAGCTGGTAGGAAGTCCTCTAAATCAGTTAAAGGCGTAAATGAAAAAACTTGCAGGTAGGGAAGATAGATTTTGTAACTGTAGCCCATACGGCAATAGGAGCCAACCAGTTTGTAGATTGAGGGTAATTAAATTTGCTGATGACACAAAGTTATTCAAAGTCGTTAACTTGCGACAGGATTGTGAAGAATTACAGAAGGACCTTGCGAGACTGGGAGACTGGGTGGCTAGATGGCAGATGACGTTTAATGTGAGCAAGTGCAAAGTGATGCATGTGGGAAAGAGAAACCCGAATTATAGCTACATCATGCAAGGTTCCACGTTAGGAGTTACGGACCAAGAAAGGGATCTGGGTGTCGTCGTCGATAATACACTGAAACCTTTTGCTCAGTGTGCTGCTGCGGCTTGGAAAACGAATAGAATGTTGGGTATTATTAGGAAAGGTATGGACAACAGGTGTGAGGATGTTATAATGCAGTTGTATCGCTCCATGGTGCGACCGCACCTTGAGTATTGTGTTCAATTCTGGTCGCCGCATCTCAAGAAAGATATAGTGGAATTGGAAAAGTTGCAGCGAAGGGCGACTAAAACGATAGCGGGGATGGGACGACTTCCCTATGAAGAAAGACTAAGGAGACTAGGGCTTTTCAGCTTGGAGAAGAGATGGCTGAGGGGTGTCACATCCGTCACTCCCGGCTGCTCCTCTGCGGGAAGCAAGGGCCGGGAGGAAGGACCCGCAGCCAGAGAGGGCTTACCCAACGGTTTCCCGGATGGGCGCCTGTTCCAGGTGCAGTCGAGGCCAAGCCGGTGTCCATTTCGGCGATGGCCGGCCTTCTTGAGGCCGCGGCTGAGAGCCGGGGCTTGCTGCGGCGATGGCTGCCCTGTCCGGGGCCGAGCCCGTGGGCCGGCATTCGTGGCTTCCGGGCTTTCGGTCGCCGGCCATGGGGTCCGTGCTTGCGCCAGCGGGGAGGATGGCGCCGAGACGCGATGGCCGGCGTCTCCTCCACATTCGGGCGCGGGAACCTGAAGCTCCGCCTCAGAGGAACCAGATTGGGATGCCGGTGCTGTAGCCCCGCCTGGGAAGCCGGACGGAACCAACCAGAGGGGATTTCTTCAGTAGCCGATTTCCGATTGGCCGGCCATGTCGGCTGGGGCTGGGCGGTTGAATGCTGACAGTATTTAAGGAGCGGGGCTGAAACAGGACGTTGCTTCAGGTTCTGTTTCCCAAGGCCAGTCTTTGTGTGTTCTAGTTTTCAGTACGTTCCCTTGCTCTCCTGGTTTGATCTTTGGACTGTTTCTGGACAACTCTGCTAGCCGCCTGCCCTGACCTGTTGCCTGTTTTTGGACGACGCTGTGAGCTGCCTGCCCTGACCTGTTGCCTGTTTTTGGACGACGCTGTGAGCTGCCTGCCCTGACCTGTTGCCTGTTTTTGGACGACGCTGTGAGCTGCCTGCCCTGACCTGTTGCCTGTTATTGGACTACTCTGATTTCCACCTGCCTCCCCGCTCCCAGTTCCGTTACTGGGTCAGTTCGTCAACCCTGCGGTTCCGGAAGTCCCGTTGGCCGCCTGCAGCTGGGGGCTCAACCCCCGGTGAACGGCGGTCGCCGCGGGTGAAGACTTGGGGTTGCACGGCTGTCCTCTGAGGTCCTTCGGGGCCTTGCGGGACCTAAGGGCTCACCTCCTTTCCAGACAAGACAAGGGGAGACATGATAGAGGTGTATAAAATAATGAGTGGAGTGGAACAGGTGGATGTGAAGCGTCTGTTCACGCTTTCCAAAAATACTAGGACTAGGGGGCATGCGATGAAACTACAGTGTAGTAAATTTAAAACAAATCGGAGAAAATTCTTCTTCACCCAACACGTAATTAAACTCTGGAATTCGTTGCCGGAGAATATGGTGAAGGCGGTTAGCTTGGCAGAGTTTAAAAAGGGATTAGACGGTTCCTAAAGGACAAGTACTAAATGGACTTGGGAAAAATCCACAATTCCAGGAATAGCATGTATAGAATGTACGTTTGGGATGCTGGGCTCGATGGACCCTTGGTCTTTTCCCAGTATGGCATTACTTATGTACTTATAAGTATGAGTGATAAGTATTTGAGGGAGGGAGGTTGCAAAGGGCAAATGATAATTGGGAATAATATCAAAGAAACAGAATTATGTGAAGGTGACCTTAGAGGACAGAGTTGAAGAATACCAGATAAGTAAGAGAGAAAATATAAGGCATTAAATGATTGGACAAAATTAGGCCTTGGTATTCTGCCTAAGCACATCTTGTACTAGTCAGATTCTGATAGCTTCCAAAGGAAACACAGAGAGAGAGTTTATTTTCCTTATACTGAAATTTGGACTGATATAAGAATTCAATTTTCTGTAACATTGGGATAAAATAATTTTTATTGTAACCATTTATTTACTCTAATAAATGTTAGCATTATTATAAAAGAGAAAAACAGAACTCTAAAGTGTTTTTCCTTTGTCAGAAGGGCTCTCTTTCAGTCTTCTGTTTTGTTTAGCTTTCTTTTAGAGGCAAAAGGGTTGCTATACAGAGGCAACACTTCTCAATCGGCCACATATCTGTCTATGAAAAATATGATAGTCACTTGGTGCGTATAATCTTGCACTTCGATAGAGATAGTGACAAGTATTGAAAAGAGCAAACCGATTCATCAGTTTAACTTAAGTAGCAGTATTTTAAATTTGATTTTGTAAAATATTGTAAGCCAATGTTCGACCTGCTGAAGAGGTGTCACATGTATTTATTTATTTATGACATTTATACCCCACACTAGCATGAAATAGACTCAAATTCAACGTGGCTTACAAAGTGAATAAAACATAATAATGTACAGAATATGACACAAATTACAATAATTCAAGAAGCAAATTAATACATGTTCAGTATGTAACTAGGAATTTAGACTATCTCAAACAAATAATTAAGGGTGGATAGGTGAGAGCATAATTAGGCAGGACTAGATGGGAAACAAGATTAAGAAAAGGATGTGGGTAAAATTTAAAATACTTCTTTGTATTCAGAAAGGCCAGACTGAAGAAATGTGTTTTTAGAAGACTTCTAAAAGTTAGGTAATCTGTAAACTTAATTGATTTAAGAAGAGAATTCCAAATTTTGGTGCCTTGATAGGAGAAAATTAGAGTGAATTGCTTTATATATCACATTCTTACAGATAGGGAAATGTAAGACAAGATATTCTCTAGATGATGAAACAGCATTACGGGGGGGTGTAATTCAATAAGATTATTCATTTATGATGGAGCTTGACCCAAACAGGATTTGGTGAATAAAAACACATGATTTGAAAGATATTCTCTCTTTGGTAACCAATGTAGCTCATATAAAAGAGGAGTGGCTTTGGCAAAATGAAGAGATCTACATATAAGCAGCAGTATTTTGATCTGTTGTAATTTTTTTTTGTGAAGACAACCTTCAAGTCCAGTATGGTGGAATTGCAGTAGTCAAATGTGGTGCGGACAAGGGATTGAACCAAAGTATGAAAGACAGATTTAGAGAAAAATGGCCTCAATCTCTTTAGCTTCCAAAGTGAGTGAAAGACACTCGAGGTCAACTTAAAAACTTGGATTTCAAAGGTGAGGAAACGATCTAATGCAACTCCCAAGATTTTCTTTGATTCAAGGGAATAGTTTTTGTTCTTAATAGTAAAATTACTAAGATTCATAGAATGGTGAGAGTTATAAATAGAAACTTTGTTTTATCTGCGTTTAGTTTGAAATTAGAAGTCCATGATTCCATAAGTTTTATCCCTAGAGTAATCATGTGAGTTATGTCAAATAATTCCTTAGAGAATGGGATATAAATGGTGACATCATCAGCATATATATTTTGAAAGACCATCTTTTTCTAAAAGATGACCAAGAGGTATCATCATAGTGTTAAGATGGGGGAAAGAAAGGAACCTTGAGGGACATGATCTGTCTTATAATGTTTCACTGCAGTATTTGAGTATTTTGAAAAAAAATTTATAGTGAATAATCTATTATAAACGTGAACAATAGTCCAACCGCGATGTAAGTGTTGCATGGATCAAAGTCAAATCATTTGGACCTAGTAGAGAATTAATAGCAGTACGTAGGACTTGATGTAAGGAATAATAGTGGTGGGACCTCTACTGATATTGACCACAGGGTGATCAAATGTGTCACCACAGAAAGGAAGATACTAAAGAAAAATACAGCTGTAACCCCCCCCTGTTTACTAAGCTGTGCAGCTTAGCAAACAGGGATTAATGTTGTAAATGGAAACTATGAGAAAATTAGAAAAAAAAGAATTTGCATGAAGTATGGATGACATTTAAAGACCATTTCAGAAGCCCAGATTTTCCCCCTGGTACTGACTCTGTGTTTGCTCGCTGGTGCTCCAAAGGAATCTACTATTTGTCACCTCTTGACTGGCGATGGCAAAATGTATCCTTTCTTAGAACTACAAGCAGCCTTTTTGCTCCATCCCACAGACCATTTTGCCTATCTTCAATTGAAGCATTACATTGAGAGTATAGGCTGGGAGAATCTCAGTGCAGATGTCCAGGACATCTTAAATGAAGCCTCTTAACTCTAGAATCACAGAACCCAGTATCCTTAGCTTTTCACTATAGGCATTCTGCCTCTCAATAGTCACAAGAATTTGCAGTAGGTATATCTGTGGCTTAACTTCGGGAGGGGATCCTGGGCATTCAACTTTTGGATGCGAAACATAGTACTGTGGGAACTGCAATATAAGTTTATGCTTAGACTATATGTATCTCTGTCCTGGGCTTATGAAGTGGATTTGTGCCTCTCAAGACAGTTGTGCCAAATGCTCTGCATCACCAACTACCTTGAGCCATATGTTTTGGCACTGCCTGCGGATACAAGCTTTTTGGTTGCAGGTGATTCATCATGCATGCAACTTTGGAACCACCAGCTGCCGTTGTCTCCACAGCTGCTATTTGATTTTTCATCTTGCTACCCCAGATTCCCCAGGAATACGAGGATTTATTTGCCACACAATCCTCATGGGGAAAAAAAATCAATTTTATTTTGTTGGATGGATTCTGCTGTACCCACATTGGTGCTATGGAGATCGCAGAGGATTCCATTACTCACTATGGAGAGATTAGGTATCCCTGATATTTTCATTCCCCAGGAGTGAGAAATTTCAAAGTACATGGGAGCGATTCTGGGCAACTTTGCAGCCAGCTGCTCATAGTAGAATCCTCAACTGATAGGCCCTGGCCTCCAGAAAGTCTTGCGGATAGTCCTTCTGTAGTGCATAGGGGAGGGGTGGCTGGGTTAGGGAATGGTTAATATTGGGGAGGGATTAATCTTGCTAATTCTGTGTTGATTATTGTGATTCTCCGAGGACAAGCAGGCGACGTCCACGGCAGCCCCTCCGATCGGAGATCTTCACTAGCAACAACGTTTGCTAGCCCTCGCATGCGCGACCGTCTTCCCGCCCGAAAGCGAGCGTGTTCGCCGCGTTCTTACGTTCGGATGTGTCCGGAATTCCTTTCCGTCGCGTTCTTCGTCTTTTCAAAAAAAAAAAATTTCTTTATTTCGAGTTTTCCCGCTAAGTTTTCTTTCGTTGTCGAGTGCGGCCTTTTCGGCCGCCCACACGGGGTTTTCTCCCTTGTTTTGGTGCCCATTGTCATCATCGCGAATTTTGACTTCGCCGGTGTGATTTTTCCGCCCATGTCCTTGAAGCCTGCCAGCGGCTTCAAAAAGTGCACCCAGTGCAGCCGGACTATCTCGTTTACTGATAGGCACGTTTCGTGTCTTCAGTGTCAGGGGGCCGGGCATCGTCCCCAGGCCTGCACTCTGTCTTCTTTTGAAGAAGAGAACTCAGGCAGCGAGATTGGCCCAGTGGAACCTTTTATTTGGCGCCTCGTCCGGTGCTTCGACGTCTGTGGTACCGAGGTCATCGGCCGGTGCTTTGACGTCTGCGATACCGAGTTTATCGGTGGTATCGATGTCGTCGGAGGGTGCATCATCTTCGGGAGCGCAGGTGAGGGCTGTCCATTCCCCTGCTGGTAGCGTTGAGCCCTTGAGTAGGTCTCCGCCTGCCTCAAGGGTTTCTGCGGTACAGGCCCCCCGGAATCGACCTCTTTCGGACCCAGCCCAGAGGAGACGTTTGGATTTGACGTCCTTCTCTTCGGTACCGGGAGGTACCGGTGATGTGCTTCGTGCGAAGACAAAGAAGCATCGTCATCGGTCGCCTTCCAGACGCGGTACCGAGATCTATGGGTTGCCGGTGGAACCGGCACCCACTAAGCGTCGACGCTGGGAGGACCGCTCACCCTCCATACAGGAGGTATCGATGCGCTCCACTGTGGACAGCCTGGTACCACCTCCGCGTCCCGGACAGATTCTGAGCTCATCGCTGGTACTGGACTCCTTGCCTTCCTCGACAGCCGCTCTGAACGAGAGCCTCAGGGCCATCCTTCCAGGGATTCTGGAAAAGCTGTTGCGCCCTTCTCCGGTACCGGGGGTGCTTGCGCCGCCGATGCTTGCGGTACCTGCGGCGGCCTCCTAGGTGACTCCCCGATGACATCGATGGAGGGAGCTTCATCGCCGCCGGTGCGGGGGGCTTCCTCTCGGCGTACCCACCATGACCATGTTTCCACGGAGTCGAGGCGGGCCTGGCTTCGGACTGCAGTCCACGAATTCATGTCCGACACCGAGGGTGAGGCCTCGTGGGAAGCAGAAGAGGACCCGAGATATTTCTCTGACGAGGAGTCTTGTGGTCTTCCCTCTGATCCTACTCCCTCTCCTGAAAGGCAGCTTTCTCCTTCTGAGAGTCTGTCTTTCGCGGCCTTTGTCCGGGAATTGTCTATGGCCATTCCCTTCCCTGTGGTTACGGAGGATGAGCCAAGAGCTGAAATATTTGAGCTTTTGGACTATCCTTCGCCACCTAAGGAATCGTCCACTGTACCCATGCATCATGTCCTCAAAAAGACATTTCTGGCGAACTGGACGTAGCCGCTAACTAATCCCCACATTTCCAAGAAAATAGAATCCCAGTATCAGATCCATGGGGACCCAGAGTTAATGCGGACTCAGTTGCCTCATGACTCTGGTGTGGTGGATCTGGCCCTTAAGAAGGGAGTACGCTTTGGCGCCCCCGGGTCGTGACTCTAGAACCTTGGACTCTTTTGGGCGGAAGGCCTACCATTCTGCTATGCTCATTTCCAAAATCCAATCTTACCAGCTCTACACGAGCATTCATATGCGGAACAATGTGCAGCAGTTGGTGGACTTGGTGGACAGGCTCCCTTCTGAGCAGGCCAAGCCTTTTCAGCAGGTGGTCAGGCAGCTGAAGGCGTGTCGTAAATTCCTGGGCAGGAGTTACGATACTTTTGATGTCGCGTCCAGGGCCGCTGCTCAAGGTGTGGTGATGCGCAGACTCTTGTGGCTGCTTGCCTCCGACCTGGAAAACAGGATCCAGCAGCGGATTGCGGACTCTCCTTGCCGGGGGGGATAATATTTTTGGTGAAAAGGTCGAATAGGTGGTAGAGCAACTCCACCAGCGGGACACCGCTTTCGATAAATTCTCCCACCGGCCGCCTTCAGCATCTGCCTCATCAGGTAGACGTTTTTATGGGGGAAGGAGGACTGTTCCCTATTCTACTAAGCATAGGTATAATCCTCCCTCTCGCCAGCCTGCTGCCTAGGCTAAACCCCGGCGCGCTCGTTCCCATCAACAGCAAAATCAAGGGACGAGCTTTTGACTGGCTCCAGCAGAGCATAGCCGCAATCAAAGTGTCCGTGCCGGACGATCTGCCGGTCGGGGGGAGGTTAAAATATTTTCACCAAAGGCGGCCTCTTATAACCTCCGACCAGTGGGTTCTCCAAATAGTCCGGCTGGGTTACGCCCTCAATTTGATTTCAAAACCTCCAAATTGCCTACTGGGAGCTCAGTCCTTCAGCTTCCAGCACAAGCAGGTACTTGCCGAGGAATCTCCGCCCTTCTCAGCGCCAATGTGGTCGAGCCCGTGCCACCGGGGCAGGAAGGGCTGGGATTCTATTCCAGGTACTTCCTTGTGGAAAAGAAAACAGGGGGGATGCGTCCCATCCTAGACCTAAGGGCCCTGAACAAATATCTGGTCCGAGAAAAGTTCAGGATGCTTTCTCTGGGTACTCTTCTTCCCATGATTCAGGAAAACGATTGGCTATGCTCTCTGGACTTAAAGGATGCTTACACTCACATCCCGATACTGCCAGCTCACAGACAGTATCTTCGATTCCGTCTGGGAACAAGGCATTTTCAGTATTGTGTGCTAGCCTTTGGTCTCGCCTCTGCGCCCAGGGTGTTTACAAAATGCCTTGCTGTCGTAGCGGCGTCTCTACGCAGACTGGGAGTGCACATCTTCCCTTATCTCGACGATTGGCTGGTGAAGAACACCTCCGAGGCAGGAGCTCTGCAGTCCATGCAGATGACTATTCGGGGTTTGTGATAAATTATCCAAAGTCCCACCTTCTTCCAGTCCAGATGCTAGAATTCATAGGAGCTCTGCTGGACTCTCAGACGGCTCGTGCCTACCTTCCGGAAGCGAGGGCCGACACTCTTCTGTCTCTCGTTTCCTGGGTACGGGCGTCTCAGCAGATCACAGCTCGGCAGATGTTGAGATTGCTCGGCCACATGGCCTCCACAGTGCATGTGACTCCCATGGCCCGCCTTCACATGAGATCAGCTCAGTGGACCCTAGCTTCTCAGTGGTACCAAGCTGCTGGGGACCTAGAGGACGTAGTCCTGCTGTCCACGAGTTTTCTCCAATTCCTGCATTGGTGGACAATTCGGTCCAATTTGACTCTGGGACGTCCTTTCCAAATTCCTCAGCCACAAAAGGTGCTGACGACTTATGCGTCTCTCCTGGGGTGGGGAGCTCATGTCGATGGGCTTCACACCAAAGGGAGTTGGTCCCTTCAGGGAAAAGGTTTGCAGATCAACCTCCTGGAGTTGCGAGCGGTCTGGAACGCTCTAAAGGCCTTCAGGGATCGACTGTCCCATCAAATTATCCAAATTCAGACAGACAGGTTATGTATTACGTGAACAAGCAGGGGGGCACCGGACCTCGCCCCCTGTGTCAGGAGACCGTCAGAATGTGGCTTTGGGCTCGCTGGAACGGCATGTTTCTTCAAGCCACATATCTGGCAGGCGTAAACAGTCTGGCCGACAGATTGAGCAGGATAATGCAACCTCACGACTGGTCGCTCAATTCCAGAGTGGTACGTGAGATCTTCCAAGTCAATCACAACGTCCCTCAGTTCTGTTCCAGACTTCAGGCCCACGGCAGGCTAGCATCGGATGCCTTTCTCCTGAATTGGGGGGAAGCTCTCCTGTATGTTTATCCTCCCATACCTTTGGTAGGGAAGACCTTGCTGAAACTCAAGCAAGATGGAGGCACCATGGTCCTGATCGCTCCCTTTTGGCCGCGTCAGATATGGTTCCCTCTTCTTCTGGAATTGTCCTCCAAAGAATCATGGAGTGTTTTCCGACCCTCATTACTCAGAACAAGGGGGCGCTTCTGCATCCCAACCTCCAGTCCCTGGCTCTCATGGCTTGGATGTTGAGGGCGTAGATTTTGCCTCTTTGGGTCTCTCCGAGGGTGTCTCCCGGATCTTGCTTGCTTCCAGGAAAGATTCCACTAAGAAGAGTTACTTTTTTTCTCTGGCGGAGGTTTGCCATCTGGTGTGACAGCAAGGCCCTAGATCCTCGCTCTTGTCCTATACAGACCCTGCTTGAATACCTTCTGCACTTGTCTGAGTCTGGTCTTAAGACCAACTCTGTAAGGGTTCATCTTAGTGCGATTAGTGCATACCATTATCGTGTGGAAGGTAAGCCGATCTCGGGACAGCCTTTAGTTGTTCGCTTCATGAGAGGTTTGCTTTTGTCAAAGCCCCCCATCAAACCTCCTACAGTGTCATGGGATCTCAATGTCGTTCTCACCCAGCTGATGAAACCTCCTTTTGAGCCACTGAATTCCTGCCATCTGAAGTACTTGACTTGGAAGGTCATTTTCTTGGTGGCAGTCACTTCAGCTCGCAGAGTTAGTGAGCTTCAAGCCTTGGTAGCTCATGCTCTTTATACTAAATTTCATCATAACAGAGTAGTCCTCCGCACTCACCCTAAGTTCTTGCCGAAGGTGGTGTCGGAGTTCCATCTGAACCAGTCAGTTGTCTTCCCAACATTCTTTCCCCGTCCTCATACCTCCCCCCCCCCTCCCCCCCGTTGAACGTCAGCTGCACACATTGGACTGCAAGCGAGCATTGGCCTTCTATCTGGAGCGGACATAGCCCCACAGACAGTCCGCCCAACTGTTTGTTTCTTTTGATCCCAACAGAAGGGGAGTGGCTGTCAGGAAACGCACCTTATCTAATTGGCTAGCCCAGGCTGGGCTGACTCTTGAGTGTCATGTCCCGGCTCATAGAGCCATGGCAGCGTCAGTGGCCCACTTGAAGTCAGCCACTATTGAAGAGATTTGCAGGCTGCGACATGGTCATCTGTCCACACATTCACATCTCATTACTGCCTTCAGCAGGATACCCGACGCGACAGTCGGTTCGGGCAGTCGGTGCTGCAGAATCTTTTTGGGGTTTAGAATCCAACTCCACCCCCATAGACCCATTTTATTCTTTTCCAGGCTGCACTCTCAGTTAGTTGTTGTTGTTAGGTCAATCTCAGTTATGTCCTCGCCGTTGCGAGGCCCAATTGACCATGTTTGTTGTTTTGAGTGAGCCTGGGGGCTAGGGATACCTCACTTGTGAGAACAATCAGCCTGCTTGTCCTCGGAGAAAGCGAAAGCTACATACCTGTAGAAGGTATTCTCTGAGGACAGCAGGCTGATTGTTCTCACCAACCCGCCTTCCTCCCCTTTGGAGTTGTGTCTTCCCTTGTCTTTGCTAATTACTGGACTGGCGAACACGCTTGCGTTCGGGTGGGAAGACAGTCGCGCATGCGCACTGTGCATGCGCATGCGAGGGCTAGCAAATGTTGTTGCTAGTGAAGATCTTCGATTGGAGGGGCTGCCGTGGACGTCACCCACTTGTGAGAACAATCAGCCTGCTGTCCTCGGAGAATACCTTCTACAGGTATGTAACTTTCGCTTTTGAGCAACTGTCAAGTGTTATAATATGGCTATTTGAGTTGTATATTGTTTCTGTGCTCATTGTTGCTTTAGTAAATAAGATTTAAACATAAATGATAAAGTGATCAAATATGCAGATAACAGTTTTTCAAAGTTGTGAAAATGGCAAAAGACTGTGCTGAAGGATTTTGAGACTAGTTGACTGTGGGTATCTATGGCAAATAAAATATAACGTGTATTAGTGCAAAGTACACTTACATATAGGGAAAAATTATTCCAAGTACAAGAGCTGCAATGCTGATCCTGAGTTAGGAGTCACTACCCAAGAAAAGGTCTAGGATTCATTGTGGGCAATACACAAAATTTTCATCAGTGTGCCACAGATGGTAAAAAGCAAATAGAATGTTAGTTGTTTGAAAAGGGATGGAGAAGAAAACTCAGAATATTGTTATTGATTAAAACTTTCTATTCTACCTTAATTGTTGTACGCGTCTAGGCAGCTAACAATGCTGCTTCCTTACCCTGGAGGTCCTGCAGTTGTGTGGCTTTAATATTATCTTTAACATATGCCACGCCCCTTCTTTTCTTTCTACCCTGTCTTTTTGAAAAGATTGTAGCCTGGTATAACTATATCCCATTCATGAACCATGGCTCTGATCTCCACTAAATCCAAATCAGCATTTTCTATCACAGCCTCTAGATCTAAAACCTTTTCCATATTTTTGGACATTAGTATATACTGCTTTCCGGATGTTGCCCCTTTTCCCATTTGTGTAGAGGTATTTAATGCTTTACTTCTCTGAGGACAAGCAGGTTTAAATATTCTCATATGTTGGTGACGTCATCCATGGAGCCTGGTGGGACTTTGCTATAGTGGCACTGTCACTTAAAATTTTTTTTTTTTTTGGGTGTTTTTCGGCCTCTGAGCCCTTCCTTTTCCCGCGAAGCATTGACTGTTTTCAGGTACACAACTACTTGAGCTCCCTGGTTATTGTGCCTTTTGACCTTGCACCGGCCGTTTTTTCCTCCATGTCATTGAGGATTACCGAGTTTTCAAGAAGTGTATTTAATGCAATATAACCATTCCAGGCACAGACTTCCATAACTGGTGTGTTAAGTGCTTAGGTCTGGAACATCGCACATGCTAACCGTGTAAGCGCCTATAGGGGTATTGTAGGCACGTAAACAGTTAATGCCTATAACACGGCTTAGCGAACAGGGCCCTTAGTCTGTAATACACAGTACTTTGTCCTTTGCAGACTTCCCTCCTCCTGTGAGTTCCTCAAGCTTCACAGGAAGCTTCTAGATTGATGTAAATGTCTGGCAAGACGGGCCTTTGGTGCTCTTGATGTCTCTTCACACTTTTTTTTTCCTTAGGAGTAGCAATGCAGCATATTTCCTGGCTCAGGATCTCTGACTTCGAATCTGCTGTCCAAGAGCTTCTATTAGATGTCCCATGTCGTGGAGATAACTTATTTGATGTCACTTGAGGAAGTGGCCGACATATTATTAAAACTCTATCCAGGTCATAGACTTCTGCCACCTCTTCTAGAAGATTTGCGTCAGGTTTTTGACATTCCAATTAATACACATCCAAGTGTGGTTACACCCCTGTTCCCACTACATTAAAGGAGTACTCACCAATACTCACGTTTGAGACAGCAGTGGGGATAGAAATCAGAGACTCCATTTCGGTCTAAACAACCACCTAGTTTTTGTCTCCTTTCTAGAGAGTATTGCCACCATCCAGTTATCCATGCCAAGCGACCTACCAGTAGGAGGCAGACTTAATCCTCGTTTCAACGCCCTCCAAATGATAATAGTTTGAGAGGAGTTCTCTGCCCTCTGGCAGAACGCAATAGAGCCAGTTCCTCTGCCGGAGGTGGGTTGAGGGTTTTATTCCAGGTACTTTCTCATAAAAAACCTGGGGGGGGGGGGGTGGGGGGGGGGGGGGGAGAGTGCAAACAATTCTCAACACGTTCCTATACACAGAAACTTTTTGCATGATTTCCCTAGGATCACGTTTCCCCATGATCCAACTCAGTGGCTTACTTTGTTCTCTAGATCTTAAGGAGACTCACACCCCATACCTATCCTTCCTGCCCACATAAAGTTCTTCATGCCCATTGTGGAACTCAGCATTATCAGTACAAGATCTTATCATTTGTCTTGGCTTTGGCTTTTCAAGTCTTCAGAAAATACTGGATAGTAGTAGCTGTAGTGCTCTGCAAGTTGGGCATACACGTCTTCCCCTAAGTCAACGACTGGTTAATCAAGACAGCCTCCCAAGAGGTGGCACAGACTTCGATTGGCAAAGCTCCTAGAACTCCTTGGGTTTGTGATAAATTTCCCCAAATCACATCTTAAACCAGTTCATCCCTCAACCAAGAGCAAATGCATCTCTCCACTCAAATTTCCAAATCCACCCAGGTATCTACTTATCAGATTCTCCACCTACTCGGTAACATGGCTTCAACAAACCATGTAACGCCTTTGTCTCGACTCCACTTCTGATTTCTCAGTGGACTCTCTCCTCTCAGTGGTCCCAAGCCACGTGATTACTTTCGGCCCGTATTCGAGTTACTCCACAGCAAAGCCCTGTTTACAGTGGTGGATATCCTAGAATCTCAGAAGGGAATTCCATATTCCAAGGACAAGCAGGCCTTGCATTCTCACATAGGGGTGACGTCATGTGACAGAGCCTGGTGCGTACGCTCACTAGAGAGTTAAAGAATTTTCTTGCATTGTCCCACCATACATGCTCTGGTGCCTTCCTGCCCAGTGTGCAAGCTTGGGTCCCTAAGCCTCCCTGAGGCTCTTATGTCAGTGCAGACATCTTTGGCGCTGGCGCCTCAGCAGGTGTCGACTTCGACACATATGGTACTGCTCTCTACGTCGGTGGAGGAAGCTTCCCTGGAAGAGAGTAGGGCTATACCTTTGTGCTTTTAAGGGCATGAACATGGTTCCACTGAGCCATGGCGCGCACACTCTCAGCTCGCTCTGAGTATGGCAAGAAGTCTGATTGGGACTGCTCATGGGACTCAGAGGAAGACCCACATTACTTCTCAGAGGAGGAGTCGTATGGCATTTCCTCTGATCTCTTCCCATATCAAGAGATGAAAATCTCCACCTGAGGGTGTCTCTCACTGGTTTTGTGAGGGAGATGGCTTCTGCTATTCTGTTAGAAACGGAGGAAGAGCCCATGGCAGAAATGTTAACTCTGCTGGACTGAGAGTCTCCTCCTAAGGAGGGGTGGGGGAGGGGGGTCATGATACTATTGCACCCTATCCTTAAAGATGCAGTGATGAAGAACTGGGAATCTTCCCTCTCAGTGCAGGTAGCACCAAAGAAGGTTGATATGCAGTATTGCATCCAAAAGGCTCCTGGATTTGAGACAGCTCAATTACCATACCATTCTCTGGTGTTTGGAAATCCAGCCCTCAAATGAGCTAGGAGTTCCAGGACTCGCGCCTCGGCACCTCCAGGTGTGGAGGCTCAGACACTAGACTTATTTGGGAGTAAAACATTTCAGACCTTGATGCTCATTGCTCACATCTTTGTCCTTCCAGTCCTACCAGCTCTACATGAGCCTGTACTTACAGTCCCTGGTTCGCACTACACGTGGTCTGGTGGATTCTCTCCCAAAGGAACAGTCTGCTGAGCTTTGCCAGTTGGCTAGTGAGCAACTGGAGCGTTGCAAATATCTTGCCAGACGGGCTTATAACTTGATGTGGTGTCCAGACTCTCTGTCATGGGTGTGGGGACGCACAGACAATGGTTGCATCTCTGGCCTGGAACTGATGGTTCAGGAGAGGTTATCGGATGTTCCATGCCGAGGGGACAACTTCTTTGGCAATATAGTGGAAAAGGTCAATAGCATCATAAAATACACGGATGCCATCCAACTGTCTCGGTACCCTCCACCTCTCAGATGTTTTCCAGTGGGCTAGGCATAAGTTCCCACCACCTTCAGCTACTACTGCTACTAATCATTTCTATAGCGCAACTAGACTTATGCAACGCTGTACACCTTCCCTTTCTGCCAAGCAGTCCCAAGGCCAACGTTCCTGGCCTCACCAACACTGCCCTCAAAAGTCTCAGCTGGCACCCCTGTCAAGGCCAGGGGTGAGCTTTTGACTGGCTACTGGTAACCTCGGACTGGTGGGTTCTTCAGATAGTCCATCTTGGTTATGCTCTCCATTGGCGGCAGAAACTACCAAATTGCCCACCAAGAGCATCGTCACTAAGCTCTCAGCACAAGCAGATACTTGTGGGGAAATATCCACCCTTCTCCAGGCCAATGCAGTTATACTACCAGGGGAAGAAGGGAAGATATTCTATTCTAGGTACTTGTGCCCAGAAAACTGGAGGGGGAAGGGGGGTTCATCCAATCCTAGACCTAAGGACCCTGAACAAATTTCTGGTCAAAGAAAAGTTCAGGATGATTTCTCTGGGCAAACCACTGGCTGTGTTCTCTGGATCTACAGGCGTCTACACCCCCATTTCCATACTTCCCAATCACAGGAAGTATGTCAGATGTCACATAGGAAAACACCACTACCAGTACCGCATACTGCGATTTGTCCTCTGGTTAGCTCCCCAGGTATTCACCAGATGTCTAGCAGTGGTAGCAGCGTTTCTACACATTCTGGAAGTGTATGTGTTTTCCTATCTGGTGATTGGCTGGTCATGAGCTGCAAGCCATTTGGAATGCTCTAATGGCTTTCAGAGTTCGACTGCAAAACCAAATTATTCTCATCCAGACGGATGACCAGATTGCAATGTTTTATGCATACAAGCAGGTGGGAACAGGATCCTACCCCTTGTCAGGAGGCAGTGGGCCCTCCTTCACAGGATGGACCTCCAAGCTACATACTTTCCAGGTCTTTCAATATGGACATAGCCAACAAGATCTTCCGGGAGTGGGGTACCCACCCCTCTGTGGATCTTTTTGCCACTCATATCAACAGTCCCCCAGTTCTGCTTCATGCTCAGATCAGACAGCAGACTAGCATTGGAAGCGTTTATCCTGCATTTTGGGGGGGGGGGGGGGGGGGGAGTCCTTCTGTATGCGTATCCTCCAATACTTCTTATAGAGAAGACTTTGCTGAAAATCAAGCAGGACCAGAGAACTATGATCCTATTTGCGCCCTACTGGCCGGGACAGATCTGGTTCCCTCTCTTGAGTTATTCTCTGAAGATCCGTGGAGATTGGACTGTTTTTCCAACCATCATCGTGCAGATGAAGGATCTCTTTCTACTCCCGAGCCTCCAATCCCCATCCGAGCCTCCAGTCCCCTTGGCCCTCATGGCTGAATGTGAGAGCATAGAATTTGAAAACCTTGGGCTTCCCCCAAAGGGTGTCTCCTGCATCTTGCTGGCTTCAAAAATGATTCCACTAGGAGGTGTTGCTCTTTTAAGTGGAAGAGGTTTTGCTGTCTGGTGTGAGGACAAGGCCTTACCCCTCACTTGTCCTACACAAAAACTGCTTGAATACCTTCTACATCTCTGAGTCTGGTTTTGAAAACCAACTCAATAAGGTTCATCTTGGTGCAGTTAGTTCTTACTGTTGGGAGATAAGCCCAACTCTGTACAGGTTTTAGTTCACTTCATGACAGGTTTGCTATTGACAAAACCCCCAGTCAGACCTCCAGCTGTGTCATGGGATCTCAATGCTGTCCTCACTCATCTGATTGAAGGCTCCTTTTGAAGGCCCCTTGATGCTTGTCTTCTGAAGCATTTGACCTGGAAAGTTGTGTTACTGGTTGTGGACACCTAAGCTCACAAAGTCAGTAAGCTTCAAGCCCTAGTAGCTGACCCAGCTTACGCTAAATTTCACCAAAATAGAGTAGTTTTTCACATACACCCTATGTTCCTTCCTAAGGTAGTGTCTGAGTTCTATCCTAGTTGTTCTGTCATCGTTTTTCCCAAATCCATATGCCCATCCTAGTGAAAGTCTACTGCATACCTTAGACTGCAAGCGAGCCTTAGCCTTCTTTCTGGAGATGACTAAAGCCCATAGACAATCCACCCTGCTTTTTGTTTCTTTTAAACCAAACAGGATGGGGATAGCCATTGGAAAACGCACAATTTCCAGGTGGCTACAGATGCATCTCCTTTACTAATGCCAGGCTGGGACTAACTCTAGAGGGTTATGTCAAGGCTCACAGTTTCTGAGCCGGGGCTGCGTCAGTAGCCCATTTGAGGTCAGCCTCCACAGAGATTTGCAAAGCTGCGACTTGGTCATCTGTCCACACATTCACATCTTGTTACTGCCTTGAGCAGGATACCCAATGTGACAGCCGATTCGTGTCTAGAATCCAACTCCAACCCCTAGGCCAGTTTTGTTCTGCTCCAGGCTGCACCTCACAACTAGTACACAAATTTTCAGGTTGATTGAGTACAGGCCTTAATGTTTTGAGACCCTATTGGGAATCCCTAGCTACCTAGTGAGCCTAGTAGCTAGGGATTCCCACTATGAGAATACAAACGACCGCTTGTCCACAGAGAAAGCAAAGTTACTTACCTGTAGCAAGTGTCTCTGAGGACCAGCAGGCATCTATCCTCACATCCTTCCTGCTGCCCTTGAAGTTGTCTTAGTTTAGCATTGTAGTACTGGTCCCGAATTCAAACATTGGGCAGGAAGGCACCTGCGTATGCAAGGTTGGGGTTAATGCCTTAGTTTTAAAGTGACAGTGCACTATTGCAGTGTCCGGACTGTGGATGTCATCACCTACATATGAGAATATGTGCCTGCTGTCCTCGGGAAAACACCTGCTACAGGTAAGTAACTTTGCTTTACCTGAGGGCTTGTACTTAACAGTTCTAATTTGGAGCAAAGGTTCTCAATCCGGTTCTCGGGATACACCCAGCCAGTCAGGTTTTCAGGATATCTACAAAGAATATACATGAGAGAGATATGCATACGCTGCCACCATTGTTATGCAAATCTATCTCACATCCTATTCATTGTGGGTTTTCTAAAAACCCAACTGGCTGGGTGTTTCCTGAAAACCAGGTTGAGAACCCCTGGTTTAAAGCCCTTTTCATTAGGTTAGCCAGTCTTCTGCTGAAAACAGTTCTGCCCTTCTTTGACAGATGGACACCATCTCTGCCCAGCAACCCTTGGAACTCCATTGACTAATGGGAAAGAAAACAACCATTTGAGATACCTAAAGGTCTTGATAAAATCTTATCGTAACATTCCTCTCCCTGATTCCGACTTTCTCCAGTCATCAAGTGAGAAGAGAGACCAAAAAATTTATTCTAGTTTGTTCTGAATGCCTAAAAGGATGAGTCTTAAGGGATAGTCAAAATTGCCTATAGGATGTTTCTAAATATAATGAAAGTTCCACTCCATAGGTCCCTGGTGCAGTTCTGGTCACTGCATCTAGAAAAGGATATAATGCAACCAGAAAAGGATAGTGAAGGGTGACAAAATTGATAATGGGATAGCCTGTCTTCCCCTCACACTTATGAAGGGCTTTTCAGCTTGGAGAAGAGGCTGAAATGGTGGGGGTATGATAGTTTAGAAATTTGAATAGGATGAAATGGATAAATAGGGAACAGTAGTTTTAACTTGTCAAACATAAAAACAAAAGGACACTCCATGAAGCTAATGGCCAGCAGATTGAAAACAAATCCTAGAAAGTTTTTAACACAGCGCACAATTTAGCTGTGGAATCGGTTGCTGGAGAACGTGGTCAAGATAACCAATATAGAAGGATTCACATGAGAACTAGATAAATTCCTGGAAGAAAAGTCTATTAAAAATAGCAACCAGGGTAGACTTTTCGGAGAGCCATTGTTCATCCCTGGAAATGCGCTGTGAAAAATATTTACTTACTAGAGTCTAAGTACTTAAGACCTGGTCTGGCCACCATTTGATACGGGATACTTGTCTTGATTGATCTTTGTCTGGCTCTTATATTAATGCTATTGTATTTTGAGTATGGGCAGTTCTGTTTTGGTATGGTATTTCTATATAGGTTTTGGCTATCTCTCTTGCAGGGGTTTGTTACTTTTCAAAGTGTTTGGGGGTGAAACATAAACATGTTCCTGAATGACATCACTATTTTAATATGTATATATTTTTATGTGGTGAGTTAGAGAATAATCTAGCTCTATTGTTGGCAAATATAGATTGTTCAGAATGGGGTGAATAATTAAATATGGAGATTTCCCCATCCTCTACACCCTTGGTCTTCACTCCCAGTTCTGTAGGACTACCAATGGGCCAAACTTTCAGGCTATCCCTAATACACATGCATGAGATATTTGCATGCCTACTGCTACCATTGTATATACATCAATTAAGGATACCCTGAAAATCTGACCCATTAGCAGTCCTCAAAGACTGGGAGTGATGAATCTAGTCAGATATAGAATTTATTGAATAATGCTATAAAAGTATGGTGGCTTACTGGTTGGCTGAAACTGGCAGAGAGGTTTATTTATGCCAGTGTTCCCCAACCAATATAACTTTTTGACTTGATAATTTATCACTGCTTTATTCTCAGGTCCAAACCAGCATATGTACTCAACTTTCAGCACTTTACAGTAACAAGAGACTGCCAGTGGTGTGACTCTTAAACATGCAGGGAACATCTTCCTTGCTAAGCACATTTGACATTTGTAGTGAGACATATCTCTTTGCCAGATAATAGCATGAGCCCTGGGATATAGGAATTAATGGTCAACAAGTAGGATATGAATAGGTAGGACCTGCTTTTTGCACCACTACACTTTTCTCCTTTTGAGCCCTTCATCTCTCTTGGGGTTTGTGGGAGTTTCCAGTGTTTCCCTAATTTTTATTTTGGTACAAGTCCTCTCCCATGTCTACACTATGGGTTGGTGTGCTGCACAACATTTTTGAAAATGTTGTGTCGTGGGCGTTTAATTATTGGCAACAGCTGCTTTATATACAGAATACCCTTGGGTTATTTCTTGTAGTACCTTTTTACAGCTAATTTAAAAGTAGGGTGGGGAGAGTTGTGATGTGTAGAAATGTCACTTTGGTTTGTTGTCCTTGTCCCATCTCCCCCCCCCCCCCCCCCCCCCAAAAAAAAAAAAATACTTCTGTTCAGTGATGCCACAGATGGGGGGAAAAAAACCCACACAAGCAGATATTGGAAATAATTCCTTGAAGCTTATTCCACATCCTTGCCCCACCACACATCCATTTGTTCCCCATCCCACCCCCAACATCGTTGCCACATCCCCTATCCCTGCTGGGCCTGCTGTTAGTGATAGAGATGTGTATTTCATATTCTTTGTTTCAAATTCTACTATAAAACTTAGTGACTAAAGGGTATAGCTTTCTAATGACTGCTATATACAGTATCAGCATGTGATTTGCAACAGGTTGCCATAATGTGTTACCAACTGGTGGTGGAGAAACGCTGTAGGCCCTGTAGCAATGGAACAATAGTATCTTAAGTCTCAACTATAAAAGCTTTCCTTTGAAAGCTGACAGTTACATCTAATGGTTTAATTTTATTCTTTCCAAACCAGTATTTTAGTACTGCTCCATTCAAAAACTGCCTCACACCTCTCCCCTTCTAGGTCACAAACAAAAATTCCATAAGCCATGCTCTGCATGCTTTCCCCATTTGTTTATCTTCCAACTTATACCTTCAGGGATTGCATTGCAATTGACATTGTATCTTGCTTGTTGGTTAATTGAATAAAGAAGATTTAAACATACCTTCAGGGATGAGAATCACAAGGCCCACTAAATCATCTCACGGTCTGAGTACGAAAGCGAACTATTGCTGATTCTTCTGTAGTGATTTTGGAGAAGAATGTTCTCATGTAAAGTTTCTTTACGTTGCAGGACCTAGGTGTTAAATCCTTGCTGCTGGAAGCGTATATGAAGGGTCAGCAGGAGCTGCTTTATGTTGTGCCCTTTGTGGCCAAAGTGTTAGAATCTAGCATCAGAAGTGTGGTGAGTTAGTTTTGTTATTGCAGTCTGCCTCATTTTGTAGCTGCCATTATAGTTTATAAGCAAATGTAATGCTTCCATAAATATATTAATTACTTTGTGAATGGACAGAATGATCTTCCATATATTGCCAATTTCGAAACAGTTTTATTTTTGTAAAGATGGTGATACCCTTTTATTTTAACAATACTTGCATAGGTTATGACAATGTGAAATCTTGTGCTATTTACAATCAACCACCACAAAATTTTATATACTGGCCCTTTGAATTTCAGCTCCTTAAATGAATATAATATTTAATGCATTGAATTTAGTCACCAATTTTTCATTGTTGTCTTTAATCAGGTATATCCATGTTTTTTGTTTGTAGTAGTATCTTTAGTATAGGAAACATTTCCAAGCCCTTTGAAATATTATTTAGGCAGAGGTTCAAGAAAGCTTATCCCAAGACTGAACTATGAGGCATTCTGCTGATGAGATCTTCATTGGTATAAACTCCATTTACTAGTATCCTCTATCTATTGCTTAAGCATAAGCTCTAATTCTTTGAACCAGCTTAGTGCCCATCTGTCAGTGAATTCATTCATGAGCCCCCCCCCCCACCCTAGTGGGACAGCTCCACATCCAGTACTTACCTCCATCTGAAACTACTGTTAGTTACCCCTTAGCCAGTCTGGTAGTAGAAATGTTTACAATGAATAGTCATGATTTTTATATGAAGGAATTATTGCATGCAAATCTCTTCTTGTAGGTATTCATGTCTTGAAAACCAGGCTGGCTGAAGGGTACTCGAGAACTGGCATGAGAAACACCGATCTAAGTTGATTAGATAGGCAGACTAGAAGAATTTGATGAACTTTTTCTGTAAACCTTTGTTTCTAAGTCAAGTTAATTGCAAGCAAACAGCTTTGTTTTCAATTTAAACTTTCATTTTATTCTAGGTTTTCCGACCTCCAAATCCCTGGACAATGGCCATTATGAATGTATTAGCAGAGCTGCATCAGGAGCATGATTTAAAAGTAAACTTCTGTGGGACTGGGAGGGGATATGGGGAGATAGTTTGGATTGCCAGAATATTTGCACCACTTTTTCTTAATTTGCTTAAATGAAGGTTTGGAAATGATCAGATGGTGGTAAAAGAAAAATTCAGTATTTTAACCAGGAGATTACATGCTATTAAAGCAAATCTCTGCCCTTGTTATATATACAAGACCAGGTTACTATTGGCTTGAAACATACTGTGTATAAGTTTTAAAAAATCAAGTGTATTACTTCAGTTTTCCTGTTAACAGTTCACTGATCTTTAGGTAAAGTTTCGTTTTCCTTTGTTCTGTTAAATAACTTTCAGTGGAAATTGAGTGGTGTTTAGAAAAACAAAAATTGAAATAAGATGGATAGACATTCTCCTTATCTTAGTAGCTTAGTTTTCATTTGTTCATAGATGTTTTCATTTCCATGTTGTAATGTCATCTGTTCATATGCAGTTAAACCTAAAGTTTGAAATTGAGGTGCTATGCAAGAATCTGGCAATAGATATCAGTGAGTTGAAACCAAGCAGTCTCCTGAAGGACAAAGACAGGCTGAAGAGCTTGGATGAGCAGCTTTCTGCTCCCAAAAAGGATGTCAAACAGCCAGAGGACTTACCAACAATCACCACAGCAAGTGAATATGCCATCCGCACAGCAGGGAAGCTGTGGTCATCTGTGGAGAAACAGGAGTCAGATGTAGTTTTTACAGGTATGTTATCTCTAGGCATGTGTTGCAAATGTTAATGCAAGTGTTGATGAATTTTCTTTGAGTTCAGGAGCCAGCTCTGATAACCTCTCACAGTGTCCTGCCACCCCCACCTAAGGTCTATTGCAGCTCTTTATCTGATTTACTAAGACTATTTTCCTATTTTGTATAGGTGTGAAAAGAACTAAACCAGGCCCTTAATGCACCACTGCATATTGCTGCACACCTTTCCTCCTCCACACCTCCCAGATATACCCATTCAGCCAGACAGCAGGTTTAGCATCTCCTTTTCCCCTTAGTCTGTGATTGCCCCTACAGAAACAAGCACTACGTCTGCACATGTGGCTCTCATTAACTTTAAGCTGCTGGTGCTAAACTTGTGGTCTGATAGCTTGCAAGACTAGCACCACATGGCATAAGCATGTACAAATATAGAATGCTTATTTCCTCAGTAGCGGTCAGGTCAATGACAGGAGGCACCAAGTTAGTTTCTGTGGTGACTTGTTGCCTGGAATTTGTGAAACCCTGCTTTAATGGACTAGAAAATGACACTGAATTGTCCTGTTTGGCATAATCCAGAACTCAAAATAGGTTGACAAAGCCTATGAAATACGTCTTCTCATTTACAAGATAAGCTTTTTCACTCATGACAAACAGGGATCGTTATCACAGATTTGTGTGAATTATGGCACATGCTTGAATTCCAAGTTTTCAGAGCTTGCTTTAAACCTTAGCAGGATGACCACCTCCTCATCTATACTGTTGCTGTCACTTCTTGTACCTTTTTTGCTTCTCCATACTATTTTTATAACTAGGTTTTTATTTTCTTCGATAAGGTCTCTAATTATGCTATTCATGTTTTAGGATATTTTTCATCGTATGCACGTGTCTGTTTTAAATATGCTGAAGTACATTTGACGCTGCTTGATTTTTTTTTCTTTCATTTATGGGCTTTGTCCAAAACGCATGCCAGTAATTTTTAAGTACCCAAATTGTTCTGAAATTATATCCCTTATGTATTTTATAAAAGAGTGCTACATGTGTCTTGAAAAGGCTATAATGTGTTGATGTGCAGCTTTTGTGCAGAACAATTTAAAATGGGATGTCTGTCCATAATATGTCTAGCTCTGCAGTGGTCTTAAAGCCTATGGAGCTGACCAAGGTATATGCTGGTGATCAAACCTCATAAAAATGGTTCAGCCATTTTAACTCCTATGTCTGAGCAGGGACATGAGCATGACTAAAACTTCCTCCAGGGCTTGACAAACCAGCTGTTGTGAGCTTAAGTTGGAGAGCCAGGTGTCATAAGTAGAGCTCAGTCTTTGTATATCCCATTAGAATCTGACTCAACTAGGAAATATTTTTTCCCAAAATATGTAGAATAGCATATGTAGAGTTTGAGCTACATATTCTAGAGCCTGGTATGCCACTTGGTAAAACTAAGGCAGAGCTTCCCAAATCTGTCATTAAGATCCTGCAGTCAGTTGAACTTTCAGGACATCTACAGTGAATATGCATATGAGAGCTGCATATGTTAGGCCCCTAGTATATGTAAATACTGTGAAAATTCAACTAGTTGTGTGGTCTCTAGGCCAGGTTTGCGAAGCCTTTAAAGACTTGATGACTTCCAAGCAATTCAGGAAACATAGGACAGATCTGTCCCAATTGTCTTAAAATTCTGAACCTCACTGAATAATTATTTTGCTAAATTATGCTCACCTCCTATATAATAGACTACCAGGCTTACATGATCAGTTGTTTGCGCTCACTCTGACATGAAGTACAGACTTTTGATCAGTTTCTTTTTCAAGACAAACAGGAAGAATTTCCCCCTCTTGTGGCCAGTGGGGAAGAGATAAAATTGAGCAATCAGGCTACAATATATTTCAGATGGCAAAGAGCATCTGAAGAGGTGCCTGTAGCACTGTATAGCCACAGACTTCATGCTTTAGAGAATATGTGCAGGACAGGTTTACTTATATTCTGTACTCTGGTAAAACCTGTCTGATGTGCAAACGCGGGAGCTAGAGGTCAATAGCATCCACATTTGCTTCTTTCTGATCATCAGATCTGGCCAGTGTGTGAAACAATGTTATCGCTAGCTCTGATCACTAATTGCATGCAAACAAGGGTCTAACGCATTCCTCCCTAATCAGCGGGCAGAGCACCAAACGAGAACATTGCTCTCGTTGCAAACCCTACGCCAGCTCGCAGCTGGCATTAGTTTGCCCACAAGGGAGGAATGGGGGAGACACACTGAAGAGGTTTGAAAGTTGTGGAGTTTCTCCTGGACCTGTCAAACCTAAGCCCCCCCCCCCCCCCCCCCAAGCACCACCACCCCCAAAACACAAAAACCCGGGTGGTTCAGTGGGACCAGTAGTTTCCCCCCCCCCCCGCCACCTTCCATATTAAACAAAAATACCCTGGTGGTTCAGTGGGACCCACTGTCCTTCCCTCCTTGCCCCCCCCCCCCCCCCAATGGCCTACTTCATCATAGTAATAGGTGGAGGAGGAAGGGACTAACACCCTCTCATTCGTCCTCTTTGGTCACCTTCTCAGAATGGCAGCACCCTGCTCTGCCCGGTGCATCCTGGGATATGCTTAGCAGAGCTTAATTTCTATATAAGGGTTAAGCCCCGCCCAGCACATCCCAGGATGCACTGGGCAGGGTGCCACAATTTTGAGGAGGTGCCTGAAGATGAGACAGAGTGCTGACCCCTCCCTTCTCCAGCTACTACTATGATGAGGTAGGCTGCGGAGGCAGGGTGGCGTGCCAGGGAGGGATAGAGGACCATGTGGCATTTTTGTTCAGTGTGGGGGGGGGGGGGGAGAGCTAGCAATATGGGGGCCTGGAGGTCCACCAGACCTTGTGGGGTTTTTTATTTTTGTTGGGGGGGGGGGGGGGAGGCTTATGTTTGACAGGTCCTGGCTTTTGACAGCCCAGACCTGTCAAACAACTTCTCCAGGAGGATTGTGCCTTGGGCGCATGCCCAGGCACAATCCTCCAGCAGAAGTAACCCTATGATCCGAGCTATTAGCATAAAATTTACATGTTATTAGCTCTGATCATAGGGGCATTAAAAGCCCTGTGCTGTTCCAGCGGTGCTAATTTTAGAGTGCTGTTTGGAACAGTGCAGGGCTTCTGATCATTGGTACATGAGGGAAGAGGAAAGAGATAACTTTGCAAACTCTCCACCTCCTGATTTGTCTTCTGCACATCAGAGGATTCCGAAGGAAAGTTTTTTTTACTCAGATACTTCAGAATACAGCTCAAATTAACACACACAAACAGAACAGCCCGTGCCCTTCATGGCCAACCACAGTCAAAGCTAGGGTTGAATTTTTGGCTGGATCTAGGAAAAAAATAGCTAGTTTCCATCGTGGATGCCAGAGGGACCTCCGTGTAGGAAGAGGTTGAGTTTTTGAAAACTATTATTCTGGGTCTCCTGGATGCTGGTACATAAGTATTGCCATACTGGGATAGACCAAAGGTCCATCAAGCCCAGCATCCTGCTTCCAACAGTGGCCAATCCAGGTCGTAAGTACCTGGCAAGAGCCCAAAACATTTTATATTGCTTATCCTAGAAGTAAGCAGTGGATTTTCCCAAAGTCCATTTTAATAATTGTCTATGGATTTTCCTTTAGGAAGACATCCAAACCTTTTTTTGAACCCGTTAAGCTTAACTACTTTTACTACATTCTCTGGCAATGAATTCCAGAGTTTAATTACACATTGAGTGAAGAAATAGTTTCTCCGATTAGTTTTAAATTTACTACTTTGTAGCTTCATTACGTGCCCCTAGTCCTAGTATTTTTGCAACTGTAAACACGCGATTCACATCTATCCTTTCCACTCCACTTATTATTTTATAGACCTCTATCATATCTCCCCTCAGCCGTCTTTTCTCCAAGCTGAAGATCCCTAGCTGCTTTACCCTTTCCTCATAGGGAAGTCATCCCATCCCCTTTATCATTTTCATCACCCTTCTCTGTGCCTTTTCTAATTCCACTATATCTTTTTTTGAGATGTGGTCACCAGAATTGAACACAGTATTTGAGAGGTGCAGTCTCGCCATGGAGCGATACAAAGGCATTATAATGGCCCCATTTTTGTTTTCCATTCCTTTCCTAATAACACCTAACATTCTGTTAGCTTTCTTAGCTGCAGCAGCACACTAAGAAGAGGGATTCAACATATCAACGATGAAGCCTAGGTTCCTTTCCTGGTCGATGACTCCCAACATAGAACCTTACTTTTCGTAGCTATAATTTGGGTTCCTCTTTCCTACATGCATCACTTTGCACTTGCTCACATTAAACATCTGCCATTTAGATGCCCAGTCTCGTAAGGTCCTCTTGTAAGTTTTCACAGTCCTCTTGTGATTTAATAACTTCCCTTGCCAACAGATGGAAGCAGAGAACACAAAACTTGCTGATGTCATCCTCTATGCCAATACAGCCATCTAAACATACCAATATTCTGTCTCCAGCAGCTGGTATGCAGCAAACCGTGCAATTGGGACTAGGCTGAGGGACAACATGTTGTGAAGGGAACACTGGGGTGACAGCCCCTCTGGGATCCTCTCCCTGATTTAGGCCTGGCAAGATGAAGATTCAGCCAAATTTACATCCTTAATATTTGGCTGTTTCTCTCTCTTCCCCCCCCCCCCCCCCCCCCCACAATCTGTTTAGAGGGGCAAACTGTGCCTCATTTTGTGCGTACTTGCTCTTCCAGAGGCAGTAGTTCTCTGTGAGCCTGCTAGCCACCGTCAGGTAGGCAATCTGATATAGAAGTTTGCCAAAGGCAATTGCTACTCAGACCATTGCTAAGCTAGTTTGATGAAGAATCTACCGTCAGTGTAAGTAGGGAAGATCCCCCTTGAAGTGATTGAGTTATTTAATGAAATTATGGGTAATATTATTTTGGCCCCACTTTTAAAATGAGAAAATTGATGATCAGAATTGTGTAAACTATCATCTGGTAGCCAGTTTACTAACACTGACTAAAATTACTGAGGCAATAGTAGTTACCCAACTACAGGAGTATCTAGATCATATACTTGATCAGACAGTCTGTTTAGAACACTAGTGCAAAAAAACAGTTGTACTGCATTAATTACCAAAATGACTTCCTTAGATCCAGCTGTATTAAGAAAATCTGCTGCATTTAGATAAATCTGCTGCCTTTGATTTGGTCAATCACGGCATTTTGTTAGGCTGAGATATAGATGTACAGGGACAGGTGAAAAACATGGTTTAAGAGGTTCCTATGAAACAGATTCTTTCAGGTTCTCTAACAAAATGAGTGATCTGAAACATTGCATATGTTTCAGGGTATATCTCATGGTTCTCCCCTTTCACCCATTTTGTTTCTTTTTATCAAACCGAGACTCGAGTTAACATCTGAAAACAAAATATTTTTCCTAGTCCAATGATATTGTACTATTTCCTGTGTTTGACTTCTGTATTAGAATTAATGAATGATGTATTTGTGAAGATATATAACAGGATGCCTAAAAACTGAAGGTTGACCCAGATAAGTCACCTGATGGAAAAACCAAAAGATATGTTGTACAACTAGCAGGTATACAGATTCCCATAAAGAATGATATAAAATTGCTGGCTGTCATAGTTGATTCAGGATTGATTATGGAGTTGCATAGTAATATCTTAAAGCTTTCCATAAGGTGAAAATGATACAATATACAAATATTTTCTGAATTTAAAACATTTGCAATTATTCAATCCTGAATACTTGCCTCATTGGACTATTATAACAGTCTTTTTGAGACATCTGGAAAGACAATTGAAAAAGTTTCATGTGGTACAGAAGGCAGCTGCTAAGTTAATATTAGTTAAACACCAATAAGAACTTGACTCCATTATTACAGGTATCTCATTTGCATTGGTTACCATTGAAAGCCAAGATCAAATTTAAATTGATTATACTCATGTTTAAAATCTTTTGTCATGGTCCCAAGCTATTTGAGTGATTGTTACTGTTTATGCTCCACCTAGGCAGCTCATGAAGTGCTGCTAACTAGGCCCACAAAACACAGTTGTCAGATAAAAGCAATGGGACATTGGTGGTGGGCAAGGGCCGGTGGTGTACTGGAGCCGGCTTTTTCAAGAATTTTGTGAGCCGGTTGTTAAACATAGCCATTGAGTTAAATAAGTCTCCAGGCAGTGACAGAGAAAGCTGCTCCTTACCAACTTCTTCCTCTTCAATTTCCAGTGGCTGCATATGCAGCTGTTCTACACTGACATCAGGGATGGGGGAAAAACATTGCATCATGGTTTATGGAGTAAAGGCAAATCATGCGTTTACTCCATAATCTCGCACGTTGCTCCCCTTCTCTTAAACTCCCGCTGCACGTGCCTGTCCCCACCACCATTCAGCTTCTCCTAGGTTGCTAGTCTCACAGTAGAACGACTTTAAAAGTACGTCAAAAAAAAAATCCAACCTTCCCAACAGCATTTGAATTAAGAAAGTGGAGGCAGCACCAAAGGTGTACTTGATGGTCTGCTTTGCTACAATGAAGCCTTTATTATCTTTTTGAAGTTTGTTGGCGATTTTAAGCTTATATTTTAGGACAGCATTTAACCTTTCACAACCATGTATATTGATGTCTGTCTATTTATGAAGTCATCTTGTTTACTGATTTCAGTTTGTTTTTGTCATCTGCAGAGTTCTCAAAGGGATACAGTTTACTTTTATGATCATTTGTGTTGGTAGCACGTTCATTTTTATTATTTTCATATTTTTAAAAATAATGCTGGGTTTTGAGTTCTGTGGAATGACTCTATTCTTGACTTAACCTCATATGAACAGTTTTTGAATAAGTGGTTTGTTTTCACTTTCTCCCATATGTTTTTATGATCTTTATATATCCATGGTTCAGCAGATCCTTTGTATTTTCTACTACACAGTCATTTCTTTTAGCGATATTTTTCTTAATCGGTGCACATTTCTCCCTTTTTTATTCTGTTCTTGTAATGTTAGCAGCTTTTAGTCTTAAACATGTATATAAATTTAGGTACCATTGAGGCACATTTTCAACCCGATATAAGTTTGACTTTGAGTTCAATGTGTTGTGTAAAGGCTGGGCAAATATGATTTCTCCGAGGACAAGCAGGCTGCTTGTTCTCACGACTGGGTTGACATCCATGGCAGCCCCCACCAACCGGAGCAAAAACTTTGCGGGCGGTCCCGCACGCAGGGCACGCCCACCGCACATGCGCGGCCGTCTTCCCGCCCGTGCGCGTCCGTTCCCGCTCAGTTTTTTTCGATTCCGCACTGGAGAGAGACGTGCTATCATCTCTCTCTCTGTCAGCCCCAGAAACCGGATAGTTTTTTCTCTCTTTTCGTGCGCGTTCGCGCCTCTTTTCTTTATTTCTTCTGTAAAAAAAAAAAAAAAAAGTTTGTCCCCTTGTCGTCTTTAGCCGCGGGGGCGCCTCATTGCGGCCTTGTGGCTGCGCGGTCGTTTCTTTTTTCGGGTGTGCTTTTCACCGCCACCATCGACGACTTTGACTTTGCCGACGTGATTTTTCCGTCGAAGGTCCCGAACGGATTCAAAAAGTGTGGTCAGTGCGGCTGGCAGATCTCGCAAACCGATACCCACGCTTGGTGCCTCCAGTGCCTTGGCCCGGAGCATAATACCAAGATGCGCACCTTGTGTCTCGGCTTGCGGAAGCGGACACAGGTGGCGCGGCAAGTTCTTCGGGACCGTCTTTTTGGAACTTGCGCTGGCCCCTCGACGTCGACGGCATCGGTGTCGACGGCCGGATCTTCGGTACCGGTACCAATGTCTACGAAATCGGCACCGACCCCAGGAGTACAGGTACCGTTGGCCCGCCGGTCCACCGGCGATGGCGGGGGCGCACGGGCAGTCTGCCCCGGCCCTACCCAGGGCCATCGGGACCGAACCCTGTCAGACCCGATCCCTCGAGGCCGGGGGGGGGGGGTTCTACCTCCTCTTCATCTCTGCTGCCGAGCGCCGATGATGAGCACCAAAAGAAGACTAAAAAGCACCGTCATCGGTCGCCCACGGCGCACGGGACTACCAGTTCCGGCGCCTCCAGAGATGATTCGACGCTGAGGAAGTGCCGAGAGGAGCGTTCCCCCTCGGTCGAAGAGGTGTCACTGCGTCAGTCCATGAGTACTTCGGTACCGTCTCCTGGACCCGAGCAGCTTCCGGCCCCGGCACCCACACCGGCCCCCCTGCCTTTCCCGACAGCGGGCCTTGACGAGTGCCTCCGAGCCATCCCTCCAGGGATTCTGGAAGGGCTGATGCGCCAGGCTTTGCCGGCACTGGGGGTGCTTGCGCCCCCGGTGCCGTTGATGGAGGCGCCGGCGTGCTGTAGCCCGATGCAGAGGCCTCCGACACCGACGCCGCTTGCGGTACCGGTGTCGACAGCCACGCAGGTGGAATCCCCATCGACGTCGATGGAGGGAACTTCATCCCCGCCGGCACGGGAGTCCACCGCTTGACGCCCCCATCGAGGACATGGTTCCTCGCAGTCGAGACGGGCCAGGTTCAGGTCTGAGCTGCAAGAGCTCATGTCCGACACCGAAGAAGAGGCCTCGTGGGGGGAGGAGGAGGACCCCAGATATTTCTCCTCAGAGGAGTCTGAGGGCCTTCCCTCCGACCCCACTCCTTCACCGGAGAGGAAGCTCTCACCCCCTGAGAGCCTCTCCTTTGCCTCCTTCATCAGGGATATGTCTATTTGCATTCCCTTCCCCGTGGTCTCTGTGGATGAGCCGAGGGCTGAGATGCTTAAGGTCCTCGACTATCCATCACCACCTAGAGAGTCTTCCACGGTGCCATTGCACAATGTCCTCAAAGAGACACTGCTTCGGAACTGGCTGAAGCCCTTATCTAAACCCACCATCCCCAAGAAAGCGGAGTCCCAATACAGGATCCACTCAGAACCAGAGTTGATGCGGCCTCAATTGCCTCATGACTCGGCGGTCATGGACCCTGCTCTCAAGAGGGCACAGAGTTCGAAGGATACCGCCTCGGCGCCCCCGGGGCGGGAGTTTCGCACTCTGGACTCGTTTGGGAGGAAGGCCTACCAATCTTCCATGCTCGTGACCCGCATCCAGTCGTACCAGCTCTACACGAGCATTCACATGCGGAGCAATGTGAAGCAACTGGCGGACCTGGTCGACAAGCTCCCTCCGGAGCAGTCCAGGCCTTTTCAGGAGGTGGTCAGGCAGCTGAAGGCGTGCAGAAAGTTCCTGTCCACAGGTATCTATGACACCTGTGATGTGGCATCTCGAGCTGCGGCCCAAGGTATAGTGATGCGCAGACTCTCCTGGCTGCGTGCCTCTGACCTGGACAACCGCACCCAGCAACGACTGGCGGATGTCCCTTGCCGGGGTGGATAACCTCTTTGGCGAGAAGGTCAAGCAGTTGGTGGACCAACTACACCAGCGGGAAACTGCCCTCGACAAGCTCTCCCACCGGGCGCCTTCAGCATCCACCTCAGTAGGTGGACGTTTTTCCCGGGCCAGGCAGGCTGCGCCCTATGCCTACAACAAGCGTAGGTACACCCAGCCGGCCCGAAGGCCTCATCAGGCACAGGGACAGTCCCAGCGCGCTCGTTCCCGTCAACAGCGTGCGCCTAAGCAGCCCCCTGCGCCTCCACAGCAAAAGCCGGGGACGGGCTTTTGACTGGATCCATGGGAACATAGCCGCCATCAAAGTGTCCGTACCGGACGACCTGCCGGTCGGGGGGGAGGTTGAAAGGTTTTCACCAAAGGTGGTCTCTGATAACCTCCGACCAGTGGGTTCTCCAAATAGTGCGGTGCGGATACACCCTGAGTTTGGCCTCCACTCCACCAAATTGCCCACCGGGAGCCCAATCCTTCAGCTCCCATCACAGGCAGGTACTTGCAGAGGAACTCTCCGCCCTTCTCAGTGCCAATGCGGTCGAGCCCATGCCACCAGGGCAGGAAGGGCAGGGATTCTATTCCAGGTACTTCCTTGTGGAAAAGAAAACAGGGGGGGTATGCGCCCCATCCTAGACCTGAGAGGCCTGAACAAATACCTGGTCAAAGAGAAGTTCAGGATGCTTTCCTTATGCACCCTTCTTCCAATGATTCAGAAAGACGATTGGCTATGTTCCCTGGATTTAAAGGACGCTTATACTCACATCCCGATACTGCCAGCCCACAGACAGTATCTCAGATTCCGCCTGGGGACACGGCACTTTCAGTATTGTGTGCTGCCCTTTGGGCTCGCCTCTGCCCCACGGTTGTTCATGAAGTGCCTCGTGGTGGTCGCGGCTTATCTACGCAAGCTGGGAGTGCACGTGTTCCCGTATCTCGACAATTGGCTGGTCAAGAACACCTCGGAGGCAGGGGCTCTCCGGTCCATGCAGTACACTATTCACCTCCTGGAGCTGCTGGGGTTTGTGATAAATTACCCAGAGTCCCATCTCCAGCCAGTCCAATCTCTGGAATTCATAGGAGCTCTGCTGAATTCACAGACGGCTCAGGCCTTTCTTCCCTCGCTTCCCAGACCAGAGCGTCTCAGCAGGTCACAGCTCAGCAGATGTTGAGACTTCTGGGTCATATGGCCTCTACAGTTCATGTGACTCCCATGGCTCGTCTTCACATGAGATCTTCTCAATGGGGACCCTAGCTTCCCAGTGGTGCCAAGCCACCGGCTATCTAGAAGATGTCATCCGCCTGTTCCTCAGTTGCCGCAATTCGCTGCACTGGTGGACACTTCGGACCAATTTGACCCTGGGACGTCCATTCCAAATTCCGCAGCCCACGAAGGTGCTGACAACGGATGCATCTCGCCTGGGTGGGGAGCTCATGTCGATGGGCTTCACACCCAGGGATTGTGGTCCCTCCAGGAACAGGATCTTCAGATCAACCTCCTGAAGCTCCGAGCGGTCTGGAACGCACTGAAGGCCTTTAGAGATCGGCTGTCCTACCAAATTATCCAAATTCGGACAGACAATCAGGTTGCAATGTATTACATCAACAAGCAGGGGGGCACCGGATCTCGCCCCCTGTGTCAGGAAGCCGTCGGGATGTGGCGGGTCTGCCAGTTCGGCATGCTTCTTCAAGCCACATACCTGGCAGGCGTAAACAACAGTCTGGCTGACAGACTGAGCAGAGTCATGCAACCGCTCAAGTGGTCTCTCCATTCCAGAGTGGTACGCAAGATCTTCCGAGAGTGGGGCACTCCATCGGTGGACCTTTTCGCCTCTCAGACCAACCACAAGCTGCCTCTGTTCTGTTCCAGACTACAGGCACACGGCAGACTAGCGTTGGATGCCTTTCTCCTCCATTGGGGGACCGGCCTCCTGTATTCTTATCCTCCCATACCTTTGGTGGGGAAGACCTTACTGAAGCTCAAGCAAGACCACGGCACCATGATTCTGATAGCGCCTTTTTGGCCCCGTCAGATCTGGTTCCCTCTACTTCTGGAGTTGTACTCCGAAGAACCGTGAAGATTGGAGTGTTTTCCGACCCTCATTTCGCAGAACGACGGAGCGCTTCTGCACCCCAACCTTCAGTCTCTGGCTCTCACGGCCTGGATGTTGAGGTCGTAGACTTTGCTTCGTTGGGTCTGTCTGAGGGAGTCTCCCCCGTCTTGCTTGCCTCTAGAAAGGATTCCACTAAAAAGAGTTACTTTAAGTGGCGGAGGTTTGTCGTTTGGTGTTAGAGGAAGGCCCTAGAACCTTGTTCTTGTCCTGCACAGAACCTGCTTGAATACCTTCTGCACTTATCAGAGTCTGGCCTCAAGACCAACTCAGTAAGGAATCACCTTAGTGCGATTAGTGCTTACCATCATCGTGTAGAGGGTAAAGCCATCTCTGGAGAGCATTTAGTCGTTCGATTCATGAGAGGCTTGCTTTTGTCAAGGCCCCCTGTCAAGCCTCCTGCGGTGTCATGGGATCTCAACGTTGTCCTCACCCAGCTGATGAAACCTCCTTTTGAGCCACTGAATTCCTGCCATCTGAAGTACTTGACCTGGAAGGTCATTTTCTTGGTGGCAGTTACTTCAGCTCGTAGAGTCAGTGAGCTGCATGCCCTGGTAGCTCATGCTCCTTATACCAAATTTCATCATAACAGAGTAGTACTCCGCACTCACCCTAAGTTCCTGCCAAAGGTGGTGTTGGAGTTCCATCTTAACCAGTCAATTGTCTTGCCAACATTCTTTCCCAGACCACAAACCCGCCCTGCTGAACGTCAGTTGCCCACATTGGACTGCAAGCGAGCGTTGGCCTTCTATCTGGAGCGGACACAGCCCCACAGACAGTCCGCCCAATTATTTATTTCTTTCGACCCCAACAGGAAAGGGGTCGCTGTCGGGAAACGCACCATCTCCAATTGGCTAGCAGATTGCATTTCCTTCACTTACGCCCAAGCTGGGCTGGCTCTTGAGGGTCATGTCACGGCTCATAGTGTTAGAGCCATGGCAGCATCAGTGGCCCACTTGAAGTCAGCCACTATTGAAGAGGTTTGCAAGGCTGCGACGTGGTCATCTGGCCACACATTCACATCACATTACTGCCTCCAGCAGGATACCCGACACGACAGTCGGTTCGGGCAGTCGGTGCTGCAGAATCTGTTTGGGGTTTGAATCCAACTCCACCCTCCAGGACCCGATTTTGTTATGTTCAGGCTGCACTCTCAGTTAGTTGTTCTTCGTAGGTCAATTTCTGTTATGCCCTCGCCGTTGCGAGGTTCAATTGACCTGGGTTCTTGTTTTGAGTGAGCCTGAGAGCTAGGGATACCCCAGTCGTGAGAACAAGCAGCCTGCTTGTCCTCGGAGAAAGCGAATGATACATACCTGTAGCAGGTGTTCTCCGAGGACAGCTGGCTGATTGTTCTCACCTACCCTCCCACCTCCCCGTTGGAGTTGTGTTTTACTTATTCCTTTGCTTGTCATTCAACTGAGCGGGAACGGGCGGGAAGATGGCCGCGCATGCGCGGTGGGTGTGCCCTGCGTGCGGGACCGCCCGCGAAGATTTTGTTCCGGTTGGTGGGGCTGCTGTGGACGTCAACCCAGTCGTGAGAACAATCAGTCTGCTGTCCTCGGAGAACACCTGCTACAGGTATGTATCATTTGCTATATCGAGTCAGGCTGCATTTATTAGTGCATCTCATTTTTGAATACATAAATTCTGGTGGAGAGCAACTCATGTGAGGCATATTCAGCTCCGATTTTGTCTAATATCCCATATGTTTGGGGTATTCGTGTTTGTAATCCACACTGTAAAAAAAAAAATTATTTTCATTAAAGCTTTTAGGTTTTTTTTTTTTTTTACAAAGGCGCACTAGCATTTTTAGCACGCACAAACCATTAGCGCATGCTAAACACTAGAAATGCCCATAGGAATGAATATATGGGTGTCTTTAGTCCACGCAAATTTTTAGCATGCACTAAAAAGGCTAGGGCGCCTCTGTAAAAGGACCCCTTAGTGATGGTTTCTTAATGTGAGTGTTTTGTTTAATATTTCTTACATGGGTTTGTTCTTTGTACTAGCAGAAACGTACTGCAGCATAACACACTATTATCTGGTAGATAGTATTTATGTTGTAAGGTGTTTATCTTCATGGCTTTCTGCTATGTTTGCCTCTATTCATACATTTTATTTACATATTCTTTGTTTTAATATTTGTAAGTTGGTTGCTATACATCCTTTGTAACAAAATGTATAATTATGTACGTACATATGTACATGACCGTTATACAGTTACCAGCATACCCACTGACAAGGGTCCGGAAATACAGAATTACTTTCTTCTTAAATTGAGGAATTTTACAAACTATATGCAATTTACATTAGCTATAAAAAACATGTTTGTTTTCAAAGGTTTTTAGTTAATATACTATAAATTGTATATCTTATAGTTTGAAATTGGATTTCAAGTCCTCCTATTCTATATTCAACTTATATTCTGCTGTATCTCCACTGGATTCATTGCAGATTACAAAAAAAACATCTCAACCAGATGAAATTACAAAATACCACTTTAAAGCAAAATAAACTAAATTAAACTGATTCTAAATCTGAAAATAAGAGTCTTCAGCTGTTTTATAAATAAAATAAATAGGATGAAATAGATCTAATCTGATAAGGAATTGCATTCCACACTTTTACAGCTAAATATTGGAATGAATTACTCAAGTAACTTTTAAACCTAACCCCCCCCCCCCCCCCCCCCCCCCCGAAAATTTGGAAAGAGCAAGGTATTAGAGCATGTAGAGCGAGAAGCTCATCCCACAGACAATATAATCAAACTAGTAAAAATGGCCCGTTTCTGAGACCCATGAAATGGGCGCTAGCAAGGTTTTCTTTTGAATGTAGCCCTGTATGGTTTTGCGCCCCTAAATAGCCCACAGAAATGACTTCAAACGGCCAGGAGCCATTTCTTCCTGTTTAAATCGCTTTCAGTATTGGAACCTGAACTTAAGTGAATTGTGTAAATATAAGTTTGCTAGTGTGGAGTTATTTTTCTGTTTCCTGTAATATCTGCAAGTGTTTGTAATAAAACGTGTGGAGGGGATTAGAAGGGTTAGGAAGCAGAGGGAAGATTCGTTTTATATTGATATGACGTGCACGTGTTATGCCTTTAAGAAGGCAGTTGGTTTCGGATCTGTTTAACGAAGCATTTTGAAGGAGGAAGTGTGAGAAAAACGTCCAGACAAACGAAAGGTCGTCATGTGATCTGCCTGCGAGGTTTGTGCTGAGGTGGTTCTGTTTTTGGAATGTGGCTAAAGATTATTGCACAATAAGAAGGGGGTTTGGTTCTTAGTTCTCAACAGTCCTTGAGGCTGCACTTCGGAGCAGCCTGCTCAGTCATGAATCGGAGCAGTTTGTCTTCTGCAAGTGAACCGATTCCCCTGTGATTTCGAACAACACCACCTCCTAACTCGCAGTTCCGTTCCTCCTTAAGGAGTCTCGGGGCTCTTGTTGCTGCCAAGATTCCCCTCTGATTCCAACAACAACATGTCGTAACTCGCAGTTCCGTTCCCCCTTAAAGCTTGTGGCCTCGGCTGTTGTCCCTTCCCCCAACGGAGTGTTAGGATTGTTTCCCAGCCCTGTTTACCTCTGATGCTGGTCTTTCTGACAATGTTGGATATGTTGGCAGCCGTCTGCAGTCTTGAGTGTTGTCGTTGTATACTTTTCCCATGTACGCAGTTCAGCTGTGACGTCATGACGGTCGACGCGAGGGCGTGTCCGACAGACATGGTGAGTAGAGAGGCTTCACCACCATGAACTTACGAACCATCCACGGGTGTGGGCGGAGCTTGGGGGCTTCATTCAAACGGGGTTGCGAATTATGTCGGGATGGGGCGTGGCTGAGGGCGGGTGTATGAGTGAGAGTCAGAGTGAGTGGTGCTGAGAGGCTACAACAGTACAGGGCTTCAGTGTTTCCCTGCCACACTGTGAGCTTCAGAATTGGAGGTGAGAATTATTTATATAGATATTTAGATAAACAAGCTGAATTTGACCTGTTAAATTTTTAAAAACCATATAAGCTAATTTGAACTTAATATTCGAATGAACCGGAAGTCAGTACAGTTTTTTAAAAAGTCACCACTCTCTCAAATCTATTAACTCTGATTTTTTTTTTAAATATGACAGCTTATTCTGATGAAGTTGCTGTCTTCGTAAAAGCTTCAATGTAAGCCCCCCATGTGGAGCCTGGGCTAGACTCCTAAAACGTTCCATGCTCAGACTTGACTGAATTGCTCTATGTTGGCACAAGTAAAAAAAAAATTTTTACAAGAGCAGTAATATGATCAAAAGATTAGTCTTGAATCCAGTATTGCACCTAAAACCTTGGACTTATTTGTAATTTGTAGAGTTTCTCCAGTAACTGTATGGATTTTTAGGGTAGTAGTTCAGAATTTACAATCCAACCTATATTGGTCTTTTGCCTATTTAGTTTCAAGAAATTTACACTAGCCCATAAATCAACCTTAGGATTAGTTTCAATTAACATTGAAAAAGTATGTTCAAAATTATCTAATGCAGGACACAATAGAAAAATAACAGCATAAGACTTGCATGCCAGAAAAGGTTAACCAAACACCAAGAGACCTCATATATACATTGAACAGCAAAGGAGAGAACGGTGACCCTTGGAGAACACCACAGGCACCTAGGAGTCAGAAAAAACACCATTTCTATGAACTACATACATTCTTTTACCCCAGAACTCTGTAAACCATTTCTATACCCAATTCCGTAAGCATATGAAGCAATCGTGAATGATCAAAGGCTGCTGAAATATCGTACTATAACAAGGCAGCCTGACCTCCTTTGCTCAGTTTTTTTTTACCTTTGATGTCAAAAAAAGGAACAAGGTTTCAGTGCTGTGTAAGGGGTGGAAACCATGTTGTGTAAAGGGTGGAAATCATGTTGTGTAAAGTGTAAACAATCCATTAAAAAATGAATTTATGAAGCTGCTGATATACCAGAAACTCCAAAAGTTTAGGTATCCATGGAATATCCACATCTGATTGATAGTTATCCACAAGGGATAAATCTATATTAGTTGACTAGGGAATGGGAGTAAGAACAATGCCTGAAATGGAGTCAGGATAGATACCATCATTCATAAATACTCTCAACCCTGTTAACCAAATAACTAGATCTAAAGGAATTGATTTCAACAGATATGATGGACAATTGTCAAACTTTCAAGACTTTTTAGAAAGGGTATTCAAAAGATTGGAAACAGTATCTACAGAAACAGGAGAAAATTCATTTCAAGATCTATCTGCTGGAATATCATCAAGTTTTTAAAAACTTGAACCAAAACTAAAACAAGCATTATATTCAATGTCAAAATTCTGCCTGGTTTTCTGTACTTTAGTCTAAAAAAGAGGCCAAATTGTCTACAGATGATTGAACAACCCAAAATGAAGAAATTTACAGTATTTACTTTAGTTAATTAATTAAACATTCAAAATAGTCTTAGTTCTTAATTATTCTCATGCCAAAGATTATAATGGATCTCATCCCTTGTCTTCCTCCATTGTCTTTCTAATCTTCTATAAGTTTTCTTTTGGAGAGCTAAAGATTCATTATAGCAAGTGTCACGAAATGCCTAGAGCCCACCTTGGAGGGTTAACCCTGCGGCCACCTGTAGGGTCTGTTTCAGCACTGCTCAGGTCCACTACTACCTGCATACATGCTCTACACCTGCATGCTGAGTCCCACTTGCCTCTGGGCGAGTCTCCCACCTGCAAGTTATTTCCCTAGTGGTTTCTAAGGACACTGGGGCCACAATCCCAGGGGTCCCACAGTTCCCAGAAAGCACCTACAGACCAAAACACAAACCACCACGTCTATTAGTCCAGGATAGCAGAGTCATAAACTAAATATAGGTTTATTGTTGTGAAATTGAACAGTGAACAGAGAGAGAAAAAAAAGGTAACAATATAGCAACAGTAACAGGTAAATCAAACAGGAATCAATATTAAAACTTAACTAAACATTTGTTTACTACCTGAGTAGTACAGGAAATATAACTGCTCACAGTGCCTCAGTGAAGAGATCTTTCTCTCTCCTCTCCCTATCTGAGACTAAAGATTACCTCACAGCTTAGGCTGGAAAAAACTTCTGTAACAGCTTTATAAAAAAGACAGTCATGTATGCTGACTAAGTGAGGGAAATGCACTAGGGAACAAATGTTTATACTTTCATGTAAGAAGTTAGACATAATTCCCCTGTTTGATCATTCCAAGGGTTATTTTGATGTAAAATCTTAACAGATGTTAATTTAGATAACCTAGAAAGCACTGTATCTACCCCAAAATCCCAAGACTCAGTAGTAAGTTTATTTATTGCACTTGTATCCTACATTTTCCCACCTATTTGCAGGCTCAAAAAGTTCAGCAGGGTTTAGATTTCCTAACTAGAGTTCAAGTTCATTTCAAAAGATAATGGGATCAAATCGTATAACACGAACTGCCATAACATCTCTTTTAAGTAGCCTTTATGATGAATTGCTATAACTTCCCTTTTAAGCAGCCTATCTGGAAGAGATAATTTAAGAAAACAAAATCTGATAAAAATTGTCAGACCAAGGAATTGGTTTCCAAATTAAGTAATCTCAACACAAACCTCTATTAGGATCTGACAACCGATCTATAAAATCTAGCACATAACCTTTAATATGAACAGAAGTTATTTGCCCCAATTGAAAATTCACTGAACTCACAAATTGTAAAAAGGAACTAGCATCTTGGTCAGAAGTGCATTTTAAATGCAAGGAACTAGCTAGCATCTTGGTCAATAGTACATTTTAAATGCAAATTAATATCGCCTAAGATAAGTTATCAAAGTGAGTTACATAGAAAGAAATCAACTGATACAATTTACATTGGACATTATTCCAACTACCCAGCGGGGCCTGTAAATTAAAATAATTCTAAAAGACTTAACCATCTCCAGAATCAGTTTACAGACCATCAATTCCAAATATTTATAAAATCTATCAATAAGGGAAATTGATTAAAAGCTCTTCAAAAAATAACATACTGCCACCCCCTTTATCTAATCTTGGACAATTTATCACCTTATATCCTAAAAGACAGAAACCAATCATATATGGTGAATTTGTATTAAGAATTCATGATGCAACCACAAAAGTAAAACCAGTCTGAGAATACTCAATCAAATCATGAATTATCATAGGTTTGTTACATACTGATTTAGCATTAAAGTAAGAACATTGTATTGGCTGAACACTTTCTGAAGAGATCTTGGGTTCAAATAATATCACAGACATATTAAAAGATGATGATCCTTTCTAAACTGTTAAATATATATGTGTAGAAGGTTGATGACCCACTATTGTCTCAATAGAATGATTCAGTACTGAGGAACAGTCAGTCAAATCAGAAGATGGAGGACGGAGTGGTATACACCCTAGTATACTGAAAGAACTCAAATATGAAATTGTAGGACTGATGGGGGTATAACATATTTTCATGAGGTGATATCTGTATAAATTTTAAATTGTACTGCGATAAATTCTGCTTTTCTCTGTATTAGGATGGACCCAATTGAATGCTGTTAATTCCCTTTTATTTACGAAACAGTTTGGATTAGGGGTGCTGCTACTCTATTGTAAAGATAAGCTTTAATTTGAATTTTGTAAATCGTATGATTCTTATTGTAATCTACTTAGAACCTGTTGATCAAAGTAGGCTACAAATTTATACATTAAAGGAAAGGAAGCAAACAGCAGCCAGATCAAGGGACTTCAGAACCACACAGTTAGCACGAGACATGGTGTCAATGAGTTACTGGAAAAAAATGCATGGCCTGGGAGAGGATCTAGCTGTCTGTGCTGTAACTGTTCTAGCAGCTACTCAGTAGGCTCAAGGACCTCTCCTAGAATGTTGAGTCACGGTCCCAATTAATGACAGCACTCTTTTGGGGTGTCCACAGCAGAAACAAGTAGCCATTTTTAGTGGAACATGATCCTCAGAGAGCTGATTGGGCCTCCTTTCTGACACCTGCTGTGTTGGAGATTGGGAGCTGCAGCATGGGGGTGAGGAAGGGTCTTGAAATTTTTTGTCAGTAATGCACCCATTCTTCAACAGGCTGGAGTGACCTGGTTTAAGCATTTATTTTTCCTGACTGAGAGCTTCTTTTCCTACCTTATATCTCTACCCCTTCTGCAGGAAGGGTTCTGATATGGGCTCCAGAGTGGCTAAGACCAGGCATCCCTGATGGTATTCTAGTAGGGTACAGTTTGAGGCAGTACTGCTGGGCTCTGTTTTTTTCTGACATGGAGGAGGATCTGGATATAGAGAGGAAGCTGGCAAGAGAACTAGTAGTGGTTGAAGACTGACGGGCTTTCCTTTGAAGAGGAACTGCCAGTCTTTATTTTTGAGAACTTTGAGATAGTCCAGCATCCCCCTCTGCCCCAGGTGAGGGTGCTGAATCCTTTTCAACTCAATCTCTGCAGGAATCAGGAAATCAACTTCCTGATTTCACCAGGGAGTGTCTTGGCACCTGATGCAAGGCCTGAAAAATAGTAACACAATGGTTAATCTCTCTTATTCTCTGGAGGAGGAGAGGCACCCTCTTCATCTCCATGGTAACCACAAGACAACTATTCCTGTTGAAGGGGGGTTTAGTTCTCAAGGATGCACAGGGACGGGAAAATGCAACCAGACCATCTCGGGTACTGACCCCTTCGCGTAGGGTCTCTAGTGCCTTGTGCCCGATCTACCAGCTGCTTGTAAGCTCTATCCTTTGATGAAAAAACGGACCCAAGTGTCTTGGGAGGCTCAACGAGAAAAACCTTTTGCTGATCGGTCCAGTCCTTCAGCATTGGTACTGAGGTCGGCGGCGTCATTGTCAAGGGAAGCATCGATTTCGAGAGCACAGGTAATGGCTGCTGAACGACCACATCGCGCTGGGAGCAGCGAGGCGTCGAGTGGATCTCCACCTCTCTCAAGGCCTACTGCTCTGCAGGCCCGGCCCCGAGGAGGCGTGAGGATTCCACGTCCTCCTCTTCGGTACCAAGGAGTCTTAATGACTGGCATCAAGCGAAGGCTAAGAAGCACAGTCATCGATCTCCTTCCATGCGCAGTACCAAGAGCTCTGGGGAGCCAAGGGATTCGGCACATGAGAAGCGTCGGCGCCAGGAGGATCGCTCACCCTCTATACAGGAGGTGCCGATGCGTCGGTCTTCTGGCAGCCTGGTACTGGCTCTTCAGCCCCCACAGATATTTCCACCGGCCCTGCAGCCTTTTCCGATGGAGGCTCTCGACGAGCGCATCAGGACCCTTCTTCCAGAGCTTTGGTGCCAGGGGTGCTTGCGCCTTGTGCACCGTCTGTTGAAGCGGCATCTGGCCCTTCGCCTGTGGTGAGGACTCTGACTTCGGTGCCACTTGCGACATAGGCATCGGCTGCCACCAAAGTCGACTCGATGTCGGCAGAGGAAGCTTCGCCGGAGTCCAGGCAGGGGTCAACTTCTCGACATCCCCCTCGAGGTCGTCGTTCCTCGATGTCGAGACAGGCTCGGATTCGGGCTGCTCTTAGAGAGCTTTTGTCCGATACAGAGGATGAGCATTTGTTGGGAGGAAGAGGAAGATCCCAGATACTTTTTTGAAGAAGAGTCCTATGGGGTCCCCTCTGATCCTACTCCGCCCATTGAGAGAAGGATCTCTCCACCTGAGAGTCTTTCTTTTTCCTCCGGGAAATGTCTAAGGATATTCCCTTCCCTATGGAGGTTGTGGATGAGCCCAGGGCCAAAATGCTCGAGGTCTTGGATTATCCTTCTCCACCTACAGAAGTTGCAATGGCTCCTTTGCATAACACACTCAGGGAAGTTCTTATGCGAAACTGGTCATTACCTCTCTCTAATCCAGTGGTCCCCAGAAAAGCTGAGTCCCAGTACAGAGTCCATGGAGAGCCAGTAATGGTGAAGTCTCAACTACCTCACGATTCCATGGTGGTGGATTCTGCTCTCAGGCGAGCCAAGAGTACTAGGGACTATGCCTTGTTGCCCCCAGGCAGAGAGTCTAGGACCTTGGATTCTTTTGGGAGGAAGACGTATCAGGCTGCTATGCTCGCAGCCAAGATTCAGACATACCAGCTCTACACGAGCATCCACTTGCAGAACTCGGTGAGGCAACTGTCGTTTGGTCGAAGCGCTTCCTCCGGAGCTCACTGAACCTTTTCACCAGTGGTCAGGCAGCAGAAGGCGTGTCAAATTCCTGGCCAGGGGTACTTACGACACTTTTGATGTGACATCCAGAATAGCTGCTGAAGGTATAGTGATGCGCAGACTCTCATGGCTGCGTGTGTCTGAGCTGGATCATAAAATCCAGCAGCAAATGGCGGATATTCCTTACTGGGGGGATAACCTTTTTGGTGAAAAAGTAGAGCATGTGGTCGATCAGATCAAAAAGCACAATGATGCTATAGATTCTCTCTCCCACCAGGCATCTTCTGCTACCACCTCCTCATCCAGGAGGTTTTTTGGAGGGAAGCAGAGTGATCCCTATTCCTACAATAGGCGTAGGTACACTCCTACTTCTTGGCAGCCTACCCAGGCTCAGTCCCAGTGCGCTTGTTCTCATCAACAGCATGCTCCTAAGGCCTCTGCGGCCTCCCAGCAAAATCAAGGGACGGGCTTTTGACTGGCTCCAGTGCAGCATAGCCACAGTGCAAGTGTTTGTTCTGGACGACTTACCGGTTGGAGGGAGGTTAATATTTTTTCACCAAAAGTGACCTCTTATAACCTCCGACCGGTAGGTTCTTCAAATAGTCCAGTTAGGATACTCTGTCTGGTACCCATGCCTCCAAATTGTCCACCGGGAGCTCAGTCCTACAGCTGCCAGCACAAGCAGGTACTTGTAGAGGAACTCTCCGCCCTTCTAAAGGCCAGTGTGGTCTAACCCGTTCCACCAGGGGAAGAAAGGCTGGGATTCTATTCCAGGTACTTACTTGTGCAAAAGAAAACAGGAGGGATGCGTCCCATCCTAGACCTAAGGGCCCTGAACAAATTTCTAGTCCGAGAAAAGTTTAGGATGGTTTCTCTGGTCATCCTTCTTCCCATGATTCAGGAGAACGATTGCTATGCTCTCTGGACTTAAAGGATGCCTATACCGACATCTTGATACTCCCAGCTCACAGGAAGTATCTTCGATTTTGGTTGGGAACTCGGCACTTTCAGTAGTGTGTATTGCCCTTTGGCCTCGCGTCTGCGCCCAGGGTTTTCACAAAGTGCCTGACTGTAGTCGCAGCATCGCTTTGCAGGCTGGGAGTGCATGTGTTCCCTTATCTCGACAATTGGCTGGTGAATAGCATCTCAGAGGCAGGCACTTTACAGTCCATGCGGATGACTATTTGAGTGCTAGAAGTACTGGGATTCGTGATCAATTATCCCGAGTTCCATCTTGTCCCGGTTCAAAAATTGGAGTTTATTAGAGCTCTGTTGGACACACGGACATCTCGAGTTTATCTTCCCCAGGCAAGGGCAGACAATCTCCTGGCCCTCGTGTCCATGGCTCGAGCGTCTCAACAGATCATAGCTCGGTAGATGTTGAGACTCTTAGGACATATGGCCTCTACAGTTCATGTAACTCTCATGGCACGCCTACATATGAGATCAGCTCAATGGACCCTAGCTTCCCAGTGGTGCCAGGCCACAGGGTATCTAAAGGATGTGATCCATCTCTCCACCGACTTTTGCAGTTCCCTTCAGTGGTGGCGCATTCGATCCAATTTGACCTTGGGACGTCCTTTCCAAATTGTCCTTTCCAAAAAGTGTAGATGGGCTTCGCACTCAAGGAGCTTGGTCTTTTCTGGAAAAGGGTCTTCAGATCAACCTCCTGGAATTACGAGCGATCTGGAATGCTCTCAAGGCTTTCAGAGATAGACTGTCCAACCAAATCATTCTGATTCAATCAGGTTGCTATTTATTTATTACATATGTACCCCGCACTTTCCCAAACACTACAGGTTCAATGCGGCTTACATAGTAAGTAGAATTATAATGTATTGTAAGGAGAATATTACAACCTGTAATAAACATAGTAATAGTAAGGTATTACACCAACAAGCAGGGGGGCACCGGTTCTCGCCCGCTGTGTCAGGAAGCCGTCCGGATGTGTCTTTGGGCACACCATCACGGCATGTTTCTCCAAGCCACGTATCTGGCAGTCGTAAACAATCTGGCCAGCAGGTTGAGCTGGATCATGCAACCTCACGAGTGGTCGATAAACATGGGCGTTGTCCGCAAGATCTTCCGAGCGTTGGGCACCCCCTCGGTGGATCTTTTTGCCACTCAGATCAATCACAAAGTCCCTCAATTCTGTTCCAGAGTTCAGGCCCATGACAGACTAGCATCAGTTGCCTTTCTCCTGCAGGCCTTCTGTATTCGTATCCTCTCATACCTCTAGTAAGGAAAACTTTGCTGAAACTCAAGCAAGACCGCGGAACAATGAACAATGGTTGCTCCCTTCTGGCCTTGTCAGATCTGGTTTCCTCTTCTGGAGTTGTCCTCTGAAGAACCGTAGAGATTGGAGTGTTTTCCGACCCTCATTACCCAGAACGAGGTGTCGCTTCAACATCCCAACCTCCAGTCTCTGGCTCTTACGGCCTGGATGTTGAGACCTTAGAAGTTGCCTCTTTAGGTCTTTCAGAGGGTGTCTCCCGAGTCTGTCTTGCTTCCAGGAAAGATTCCACGAAAAAGTGTTATTCTTTCAAATGGAGGAGGTTTGCGGTCTGGTGTGACAGCAAGGCCCTGGATCCTTTTTCTTGTCCTACACGGATCCTGCTTGAATACCTTCTACACTTATCAGAGTCTGGTCTCAAAACCAACTCCGTAAGAGTTCAGCTTAGTGCAATTAATGCTTATCAACGTGTAGAGGGTTAGCCTATTTCTGGACAGCCTTTAGTTGTTCGCTTCATGAGAGGTTTGCTTTTGTCAAAGCCCCCTGTCAAACCTCCACCAGTGTAATGGGATCTCAATGTCATTCTCACCTAGCTGTTGAAAGCTCCTTTTGAGCCACTGAATTCCTGCCATCTGAAGTACTTGACCTGGAAGGTCATTTTCTTGGTGGCTGTTACTTCAGCTTGTAGGGTCAGTGAGCTCCAAGCCCTGGTAGAGCTTGCACCTTATATCAAGTTTCATCATAACAGATTAGTCCTCCGCACTCACCCTAAGTTCTTGCCGAAGGTGGTGTCGGAGTTCCATCTGAACCAGTCAATTGTCTTGCCAACATTTTTTCTCCCTCCTCATACCCGCCCTGGCGGAAGCAGATTATATACCTTGGAGTGTAAGAGGGCATTGGCCTTTTACGTGGAGCGGACAAAGCCCTTCAGACAGTCTGCCCAGTTGTTTGTTTGTTTCAACCCCAACAGGAGGGGAGTCGCCATCGGAAAAAACACAATTTCTAATTGACTAGCAGACTGCATTTCCTTCACTTATGCCCAAGCTGGGCTGACTCTAGAGGGTCATGTCACGGTTCGTAATGTTAGAGCCATGGCTGCGTCAGTGGCCCACTTAGTCAGCCTCCATTGAAGAGATTTGCAAGGCTGCAACGTGGTCATCAGTCCACACATTCACATCTCACTACTGCCTTCAGCAAGATACCCGACGCGACAGTCGGTTTGGGCAGTCGGTGCTTCAGAATCTGTTCGGGGTTTAGAATCCAACTCCACCCTCCCCAGACCCATTGTCATTCTGTTCCAGGCTGCACTCTGTTAGTTGATTTTGGTTTCAGGTCAATCTATGTTATGTCCTCACCGTTGCGAGGCCCAATTGACCAATGTTCATTGTTTTGAGTGAGCCTGCTTGCTAGGGATACCCCAGTTGTGAGAACAAGCAGCCTGCTTGTCCTCTGAGAAAGCGAAGATACTTAACCTGTAGCAGGTATTCTCCGAGGACAGCAGGCTGATAGTTCTCACAAACCCACCCTCCTCCCCTTTGAAGTTGTTGTTCTTGTGTTTATACTTTTTGATTAAACTAGAGAGACACGCTCGCGCTGTGGGCGGGAAGACTTTCGTGCATGTGCGGTTCGCGTTGCTCGCGTGAGGGAACTCTCCAGAAAGACTTTGTTTTATTTTGCGTGCAAAATTTTTGCCGATTCCCTGGGCCGCCGCAGACGTCGACCCAATTGTGAGAACAATCAGCCTGCCGTCCTCGGAGAATACCTGCTACAGGTAAGTATCTTCGCTATACAGTTTCAGCCCTGATGATCAAGCTGCCATGGTTGCTACCAGCTGTAAATAGACTTTGGTTTTATGTTGTTCCTTTATCCTGTTTAAGCCGATATTTGTCAACAGCTTTCCTCTTCAAATGTTTTTACAAGAACTTGTGGTTTGCTCTACTTGTTCAGCAAGGTACAGACAAAGTAACCAGCCTAATAGGCAAATTTCAGAGCTGAAAAAAATTTGATAAGTACAAAATCCATCTATGAGTAGGTAAACAGTAGAATCAAATATGGCAAAGCTCCAAACGTGGAATGATGGTGTCATCATAACACATTGATGGGACTGTAATATAAGAAATCCAATTAGATACTTCTACAGAATGAATTGGTAGAGGCATGGTAACAGATTTGAGAATGGCAGTTCTATAGTCATGTCAGACATATACAGTGATGAAATGTGTTGACTAGTATGAATGAGGTTAATGAGAGCCAACTCTTTACCAGGCGAAATATCTGTTTCCTCTCTGTGCTAAACAGCAATAGCTTAGTTATCAGAATGACAGATCTCACAAGTTAAAGCTTATTGTAATAAACTAAAAACAAGGAAGCAAAGAAAGATTTCATCTATATTTATGACTAGGGTGAATCACTTGGTCACCTTTGCTTTCATAACATAGAAGGTGATGGCAGATAAAGTCCTGGATGGTCCATCCAGTCTGCCCAGCAGTCAAATTCATTATCAATTCGTGATTATGAATGTGGTATAAAATAAATATACAGTATTTGATCCTGATCTTTCTTTGCCATTTTCAAAACACAGACTGTAGAGGTCCACCCGGCACTGTCCTTATGTCCCAACTACTGGAGTTGCTGTCTCTCTTCCAGCCTATCCTGATCCTTCCTGCTATATACAGGACACAGACCCATTGTCCTTACATTCCAACTGCTAGTTACATCATGTCTCTTATATTCCACTTGTTCAAAGTGGATTACAAACAGGGTACTAGAAACATATATCTAGGAAAGTACAATAAAAATATTAGCAAAACCTGAAAACCTATAATAGATAACGAACTAAAACTTAACATATTCCTGGAACAAACTTTTTATGGATTTTCAAAAAGCAGTGTAACTAGGTAAAGAACTTATCTGAATTCCAGGATTTTGCTGCTAGATATGGAAAGAGAGAACAATTTAACTGGCTTAACACCTCTGGGGTCTAGAAAAGCCAGTTTCATTTGGTTGTGCGTTGCATATTTTTAAAGAGAAATTCAAACAAATTAATCCGTACATATAATGTGCCTGAATTATCTTAAAAATTATGCAATAGAGCTTGTGTAAAATTCTGGTTTCTGTGGTAACCAATCTAGTTGAATATAAAATAGTTATCCTATCGTATTTACTTAGAATGTACTGTTTGTAGCTTTTCTGTATGTATGTAAAACAACCTAATATATATATATATTGCAATAATCCAATTGAAAGGGGCAATGCTTGCATGACTAATCTAAACTTACCTTATAAATAATTCTGCATCCTTTTCAGTTTACATGAAAGCCAGAAAACAGTTATCCTGAGGCTCCATTAATTTAAAATCAAGTGTTATCCCCACTATTTTCAAAGTAGATTCTAATTTATATCTATTGTAAAAGAAATGATTTAAATCCATCTTTCCCTTTGCCCCATCACAAACAATTTGGTCTTATTTGATTTTAAAGGCTCTTAATCCACTTACCAATTTGCAGGGAGGAGGGTTTTAGATTTGTTAGGTACTGGGCAACATTCTGGGGAAGGGGAGCCTATTCCGAAAGGGTGGGACCAGGCTGCTGGCATCTGCATTTAAAAAGGAGATAGAGCAGCTTTTAAACTAGAAATGGGGAGAAGGCCGACAGTCGCTCAAAAGCGCATGGTTCGGGTTAAGGTATCTTGCAAGGATACCTCACAAACAGGGAAGATAGGGTTTCTGGATAGTGGGTTGCACAACAGACCGTGGTGAGCCAGGTGCCCTTAAATGCAACTAAATGTCAGACAAAAGATGGCAAATCAATACTGTCAAGTACTAAGCATCATGCAAATAGGAACAACAAACATACTCTGAAATGTCTATATGCAAATGCTAGGAATCTAAGAAATAAGATGGGAGAGTTGGAATATATTGCACTAAATGAAAAATTGGATATAATAGGCATTACTGAGACCTGGTGGAAGGAGGATAACAAGTGGGACACTGTCATACCGGGGTACAAAGTATATCGTAGTGATAGGGTGGACCGGACTGGTGGAGGGGGTAGCATTGTATATTAACGAGAGCCTTGACTCAGATTACAAATTCAGTAGGACACAAATCACAAATTTGAATCATTGTGAGTTGAAATTCCATGTATAAAAGGGAAAAGGACGGTGATAGGAGTGTACTACCGTCCACCTCGCCAGGATGAGCAGATAGACGCAGAAATGAAAAAAGAAATCAGAGACTCAAACAAAATGGGCAATGTGATAATGGGTGACTTCAATTATCCAAATATAGACTGGGTAAATGTAACATCGGGACACGCTAGAGAGGTACAATTCCTTGATGAAGTCAAGGACAGCTTTATGGAGCAGCTGGTGCAGGAGCTGACGAGAGAAGGAAAAATTGGTCCTTAGTGGAGCACATGATGTGGTGAGGGACGTTATGGTACTTGGGCCGCTTGATAAGTGATCATAATATGATCAGTTTTGATATCAGCCTTGAAGTAACTATACACAGGAAGTCAAATACGTTAGCGTTTAACTTTAAAAAAGGAGACTATGATAAAATGAGAAGAACGGTTAAAAAAAAAACTTAGGGGGGCAACTGAGAGGGTAAAAACTGTACAACAGGCATGGACGCTGTTCAAAAATACCATCCTGGAGGCCCAGGCCAAACATATTCCATGAATTGGAAAAAAAAGACGGAAGTCCAAAAGACAGCCGGTGTGGTTGAAAAGTGAGGTGAAGGGCAAAAAGAAATGCCTTCAGAAAATGGAAGCAGGAGCCGTATGAAAATAACATGAAGCAGCATAAGGAGTGTCAAAGCAAATGCAAGGCGCAGATAAAGAAGGCCAAGAGGGATTACGAAAAAAAGATAGCATTAGAGGCAAAAAAACATAGTAAAAATTTGTTTCGGTATATTAAAAGCAGGAAGCCGGCAAAAGAACCGGTTGGGGCTGCTGGATGACCGAGGGGTAAAAGGGGCGATCAAGGAAGATAGACGTAGCGGAGAGATTGAATGACTTATTTGCTTCGGTCTTCACCGAGGAAGATTTGGGTGGGATACCGGTGTCAGAAATGGTATTTCAAGCAGACGAGTCGGAGAAACTTACTGACTTCACGGTAAATCTGGAGGACGTAATGGGGCAGTTCAGCAAATTGAAGAGTTGCAAATCTCCTGGACCGGATGGTATTCATCCTAGAGTACTGATAACTGAAAAATGAACTTGTGGAGCTACTGTTAGTGATATGCAATTTATCCTTAAAATTGAGCGTGGTACCGGAAGATTGGAGGGTGGCCAATGTAACTCCAATTTTTAAAAAAGGCTCCAGGGGAGATCCGGAAATTATAGACCGGTGAGTCTGTCGGTGCCGGGGAAAATGGTAGGGGCCATTATCAAAAACAAAATTGCAGAGCACATCCAAGGACATGGATTACTGAGACCAAATCAGCACGGCATTTGTATGGGGAAATCTTGCCTGACCAATTTACTTCAATTCTTTGAAGGAGTAAACAAACATAGTAACATAGTAGATGACGGCAGAAAAAGACCTGCACGGTCCATCCAGTCTGCCCAACAAGATAAACTCATATGTGCTACTTTTTATGTATACCTTACCTTGATTTGTATCTGTCATTTTCAGGGCACAGACCGTATAAGTCTGCCCAGCACTATCCCCGTCTCCCAACCAGCCCCCCCTCCCACCACCGGCTCTGCCACCCAATCTCGGCTAAGCTTCTGAAGATCCATTCCCTCGGAACAGGATTCCTTTATGTTTATCCCACGCATGTTTGAATTCCGTTACCGTTTTCCTCTCCACCACCTCCCGTGGGAGAGCATTCCAAGCATCCTCCACTCTCTCTGTGAAAAAATACTTCCTGACATTTTTCTTGAGTCTGCCCCCCTTCAATCTCATATCATGCCCTCTAGTTCTACCGCCTTCCCATCTCCGGAAAAGGTTCGTTTGCGGATTAATACCTTTCAAATATTTGAATGTCTGTATCATATCACCCCTGTTTCTCCTTTCCTCCAGGGTATACATGTTCAGGTCCGCAAGTCTCTCCTCTTACGTCTTGTAACGCAAATCCCATACCATTCTCGTAGCTTTTCTTTGCACCGCTTCAATTCTTTTTACATCCTTAGCAAGATACGGCCTCCAGAACTGAACACAATACTCCAGGTGGGGCCTCACCAACGACTTATACAGGGGCATTAAATCTCTTTTCTTCTGCTGGTCACTCCCCTCTCTATACAGCCTAGCAACCTTCTACTTACGGCCACCGCCTTGTCACTCTGTTTCGTCGCCTTCAGATCCTCAGATACTATCACCCCAAGATCCCTCTCCCTATCGGTACCTATCAGACTCTCACTGCCTAACACATACGTCTCCCGTGGATTTCTACTCCCTAAGTGCATCACTTGCATTTCTTCGCATTGAATTTTAATTGCCAAACCGTAGACCATTCTTCTAGCTTCCTCAGATCCTTTATCATGTTTTCCACTCCCTCCCGGGTGTCCACTCTGTTACAAATCTTAGTATTATCCGCAGAAAGGCAAACTTTACCTTCTAACCCTTCAGCAACGTCACTCACAAATATATTGAACAGAATCGGTGCCAACACCGATCCCTGAGGCACTCCACTACTCACCTTTCCCTCCAAGCGAATTCCGTTTACCACCACCCTCTGGCATCTGTCCGTCAACCAGTTCCTAATCCAGTTCACCACTTTGGGTGATAAAGGTGAGCTGGTTGATATTGTGTATCTGGATTTTCAAAAGGCATTTGAAAAGGTACCTCATGAAAGGCTACAGAGGAAATTTGAAGGGTCATGGCATAGAAGGAAATGTCCTACTGTGGATTAAAAACTGGTTGAAGGATAGGAAACAGAGTGGGGTTAAATGGGCAGTATTCACAATGGAGAAGGGTAGTTAGTGGGGTACCTCAGGGGTCTGTGCTAGGACCGCTGCTTTTTAATATATTTATAATTGATTTAGAGATTGGAGTAACTAGCGAGGTAATTAAATTTGCTGATGACACTAAGTTATTCAAAGTCGTTAACAGGGGCGTAGCCAAACAACAGATTTTGGGTGGGCCTAGGCAAGACGTGGGTGGGCACCAAGTGTTCTTCCCCCACCACCACCACCAAAAAAGTATCTCAGTTAGTGGGAAAACGCTTCTTTCCACCTTGGCAGTCTGCAGCAGGCATGCGCTGAAAACTGAGCATGTGCAGGTGTCAGTATCATGGAGACTAGCATTTTCGTTACCATCAGGGAGAAGTCTTCTGCTGGTGGAGCTTGAGATCCCCACCAGCTACCGCTAAACATGTGCTATTGTTGCATGGGCCTGAGCCCTAAGTGGATGGGCCCTGGCCCACCCATGTCCACCTGTGGCTACACCACTGGTCGTTAACTCACAATAGGATTGTGAAAAATTACATAAGGACCTTACGAGACTGGGAGACTAGGCGGCTAAATGGCAGATGATGTTTAATGTGAGCAAGTGCAAGGTGATGCATGTGGTGAAAAAAGAACCCGAATTATAGCTATGTCATGCAAGGTTCCATGTTAGGAGTTACGGACCAAGAAAAGGGATCTGGGAGTCATCATCAATAATACACTGAAACCTTCTGCTCAGTGTGCTGCTGCGGCTAGGAAAGCGAATAGAATGTTGGGTATTATTAGGAAAGGTATGGAAAACAGGTGTGAGGATGTTATAATGCCGTTGTATCGCTCCATGGTGTGATCGCACCTTGAGTATTGTGTTCAATTCTGGTCGCCACATCTCAAGAAAGATATAGTGGAATTGGAAAAGGTGCAGCGAAGGGCGACTAAAATGATAGCGGGGATGGGACGACTTCCCTATGAAGAAAGACTAAGGAGGCTAGGGCTTTTCAGCTTGGAGAAGAGACGGCTGAGGGGGAGACATGGTAGAGGTATATAAAATAATGAGTGGAGTGGAACAGGTGGATGTGAAGCGTCTGTTCACGCTTTCCAAAAATACTGGGACTAGGGGGCATGCAATGAAACTACAGTGTAGTAAATTTAAAACAAATCGGAGAAATTTTTTCTTCACCGAACGCGTAATTAAACTCTGGAATTCGTTGCCGGAGAACGTAGTGAAGGCGGTTAGATTAGCAGAGTTTAAAAGGGGGTTAGACTGTTTCCTAAAGGACAAGTCCATAAACCACCACTAAATGGACTTGGGAAAACTCCACAATTCCAGGATTAAGATGTATAGAATGGTTGTACGTTTGGGAAGCTTGCCAGGTGCCCTTGGCCTGGATTGGCCGCTGTCGAGGACATGATGCTGGGCTCGATTTACCCTTGGTCTTTTCCCAGTGTGGCATTACTTGTGTACTTGTATATACTTAAATACAATTTTGTATTCTGGACTTATGCCCATTTATGCTGGAAAGCACTGGAACAAGATGGTAATTTCAGTATATATGAAAATCTGAAAGCCTGCTTCCTCTAATTTAGCTCCCAGTGAGAACATTAGGACATTAAAGAAGATGAGCGACAGCGGGGGAACCCTGTGGAGACCTGCAGGTTGCATTCTACTTTTCTGAGAATACTCCACCCATCTTGACCTGTAAGATCTACTTGTCTGCCTTCAAACCAGTTGCATACATTAACAACTATTCCAATATGCAAAGGATATTTTAGCAAATTATGATCCACTAAATCAAAAGTTCTTGAGGATCAAACTGTATAATGATTGCTTGTTTCCCTGTACCCAACAATAGTCTGATGTCTGTTATCAGTAAAGTTAATACAGTCTCTGAACTAAAATTAATAGTGGAACCAGATTGTGACACACATTATAGAGATACTGGACAAGGTTAAAAATGGTCTGGACCTGATGAAAAATTAGGCTACGATATTTAAGCTTTAACTAGAGAGAGAACCAAATTCCTGGTTATGTCCAGCTTACATCCACCTCTTACCAATATTTCAAAATTGACCAACAAACATACCCAACTGAAACACAACTAAAAATCTTAGGTATCATTTTTTTATTTTATTTATGCATTCTTGTATCTCACTGTTATCCAAAAACAAGTTTTGGTTCAAAGTGGCTTACAGTTTACATTTTTGGTGAGAATTCCAGTAGTATTTTTCCGCTTCCATAGAGAGGCCATCAATACTCTGATTAGTTTATCTATTGGATTTTAGAGGTAGTCTATGTGTTTATCTGTAGAGTATTCGGAGAGGTAGTTTTGAAGTGGTAGGACCTTAATTAAGTTTAGAAATATATTTTATTGAAGTCACCAAAAGGGTACAACCAACAAGCACTTTCACATGTACAAGTCAACCACAACATAAACCAATTCTATAATGTGCTGTAGATTTTATATAATGTTTCCCTCCAACCGATCCCTCCCCACCCCTTATATCCACTATTCACTACTACTATTTAGCATTTCTATAGCGCTACAAGGCGTACGCAGCACTGCACAAACATAGAAGAAAAACAGTCCCTGCTCAAAGAGCTTACAATCTAATAGATAATGAACCTGGGATCATTTAATTTTTTTTTCCTGGAGTAATGCATTGCCACCCCCCCCCCCCCCCCACCAGGCTCTCTCCCCGGCTATAGCCAGCTCTGCAATTTGTGGGGGGGGGGGGGGGGGGCGCAGAGGGGGACCTGGGAGAGAGCCTGTTGTTAAACATTTACCAGCACACCACTGAGTAGGATCCCTAATCCTGATCCCTTTCTCCCTTCCATTAATGATGTACACACACCCTGAACCTCATTCACCCTTACAGTCCTTAATCATGGAATCTGGAATATGCCAAGATTGCAAAATTACATCTCCAATGTATTCAAAAAGGTAGAACAGACTCTCATCTGCAGAGTGGTCAAGTATGCCTGCCACAGTTTCAGAAATTGTTTCTTTGCTCTAGGTCCCTTTGCGTTCACCCTATGGTGCTTCGTAAGTAATAGTTCATTCATCTGTTTCCTCCATTGTATAAGTATAGGGGGCTGATCTTTCCTTCAACAGCACTCTGTGCAGCAATGCAGTCACACCATGAAAACCTCTCCACTTTTGCAAAGTGTGTGGAAAGGGCTTGATATATTTCCAGTATATGATCTTGATATTTCAACAGTCCCGCTTTGCGCGCCATGTTGTATAATTGTTCTTTAGGACCTTAATTTATGATGTCTGTAGGGTTTGGGTGAGGTAGATTTGGGGAGTTAACGTTGATAGCGGTGGGGCAATTATTTGTGTGGTTTCTTGAGCAGTTTTGATGAGGTAGATATGTAGAGGTGGTATGTTGATGTTAAGTGTTCATTTCTTTCCTGAATTGTAGATAGTAATGCTTCTTATGGCCTTTGGTATAGAACTCCACTATTTGGAGCCCAGGTGGCTAAATCCTGCTATGTAGATGGTTTTGTAGGTTGTTTCTACAGTTGGGTAGGTGCAGGAGTAGGTGGCCTCTGGATTCTGGGCTTGCGTTTCTCGGGGATAGGTTAATCGTGTCTAGCATATATTCAGATGCCATTCCAAATAGTATTTTGAAAAATTAGGCTACTGATTTTGAAAAGTAGTCTTGCCTTGATTGGTAGCCAGTGCAGTGTTTTGAGTAATGGAGTTGGTCTTTTGTATTTCAATTTCCTGAATATTAGCCTTGCTGCCGTATTTTGGATAGTTTGCAACTATTTTAGTGTGGTTTCCTTGCAACCTATGTATGCTGCGTTGCATTAGTCTAGTTGTGATAGTATTGTAGATTGTACCATTGACCTAGATTGGCCACTGTTGGAAACAGGATGCAGGGTTTGATGGACTTCGGTCTGGCCCCAGTATGGTAATACTTAATCTCTTATCCTCCTCAGTTTCCATAGTGTTTTGAGACATTTTGATACTACTGCTGATATTTGACTTTTCAGTGATAGATGTTTATTGAGAACTAGTAAAACAGGCCTGTTTCTGACACAAATGAAACGGGCGCTAGCAAGGGTTTCCTCGGATTGTGTATGTTTGAGAGAGTATGTGTGAGTGACTGTGTGTGAGAGAGAGTGAATGTGCGTGTGTGTGACAGAAAGTGAGACTGCTGGGTGCGAGTGTGTCTACTCTGTCCCCCCTCCAGCCACCCAGCGATTCTTCTCTCTCCCCTGCTCCCCCTCCAGCCACCCAGGGATTCTACTTTTTCCCTTGCCCCCCTCCTTCCACCCACCGATGCTCTTCTCTCCCCTGCCCCCCCTCTAGCCACCCAGCGAGTCTGCTATGTCCCCTGCCCCCCCTCCAGCCACCCAGCGATTGTCCTCTCTCCCCTGCCCCCCCCCCTCCAGCCACCCAGCGATTGTCCTTTCTCCCCTTCCCCCCTCCAGCCACTCCTCCACTTTAATCAGCATATATTAAATTCCCCCCATGTGCTACAGAAAAGCACCGAGCACATCCTTTATAATAAAATGTACTTCCAAAGTTCTGAAGCCGAGAAAGTGAAGCCTTCAAGCCTTGAAGCATTCATGTGCTCTGTAAGGCTCCATCTCCTCAATTGACGACACGTAATTCCAGAACGTTGCAGGAATGCTTCAAGGCGTGAAGGCTTCACTTTCTTGGCTTCAGAATGTTGGAGGTGTGTGTTATTATATAGGATAGTTCCTAATATTTTTAGTTGTTTCGATTTGGTATGTTTGATGATATATTGTGAAGTTTTGATAAGATGCGGGGTTGTGTGGACTGCTTAGAACCAGGAATTTGGTTTTTTCTCTATTTTTTTTTTTGTTTGAAAGTTGTTGCCCAGTTTTCAATAAGGTCCATGCCTTTTTTGATTTTCTCCATTATTTCTGTGATACTGTTGTGAAAAGGTATGTAGATGGTGATGTCTTCATTTATGAATGGGTGGAAGCCCATTGATTCCAGTTTCTTTTGAAACTCAAATTTCAGCAGTCATATCAAACAGTTTCAAAACTTTATGGAAATTGAGAAGGATTAGAGATTTTCCCCGGACAATCATTTTGTCTTTTAGTACAATTGTTGATATTATCCCAGTTAAGACTATTGCAATGCCATTTATGTAGGGTACAAAGAAAACATACTAAACTCTTGCAAACCACTCAAAACACGGCAGCAAAATTGATATTTAAAAAATCAGAATGTGAAAGTGTGACCCCACTGCTTGTATTGTTGCACTAGCTCCCAATTAAAGCCGGGTTATTTTTCAAAACTAGCACTCTTATTTTGAAAATACTGTTCAGCATGACTCTTGAATACATGTTAGACTTCATTGAGTTATCAGCAAGAAATGCGTGTCCAAGAACGAGAGGTTATTTACTACTTCACTTATCCAATTGTAGAAACTTAATTTTCAAGACTATTTACACTGCTGGATTCAGCTATTTGAGTTCTAAATGGTGGAATTCAGTACCAAAGGACATAAGATGTATTGCAAATTACCTTCAGTTCAGAAAAGAATTAAAAACCTACCTTTTCAAGAAATCTTATGGTTAATTGTATCTGTTACTGATGTTTAAACACTGATGTGTAATTTTATAACTAAGTTGTAATTTTTTCTGTTAATTGGAAGCCACATTGAACCAAAACTTATTTTTGGATAATTGTAGGATATAAGAATGAATAAATAAGTTGGGCGAAGAAAGGAATTGATACTACTGGTCTGTAATTATATGAATCTCTTGTGTTCTTAATTACTGGAGTAAGAATTATTTCACCTGAACAATTTGAAAGTCTTCCTAGTGAAAAAGGAGTTCTCAGCCAATCTAAAGTCATGGTTTTAAAACTTAATGGAACTTCTTTCATAAACTGCCTCGGACTGCTGTCCAAAAGACGGTGAGTCCTGCAAATTTCCTAATAATGTACTCGAATATAAACCCATCCAAATAAAACATTTTTCCCTTAAAAAAATAAGGGGGGGGGGAGGGGGTAATGTTAACTCTAATATAAATCAAGGGTTTATATTCAAGTATGCCTCTCTACTTCCCTCCTTCCTTCCCTTCCTGCTCCCCTGTGGCATCCAGCATTCCACCTGTTCCAGTGGCAATGTCATGAGATTGCTGTTGGAGGTCGTGGCAGCCATTTTCACTACGGAGACTGTGTGAGCAGGAGAATGTGGCGAGATCACTCCTGCCCCAGCTCATCACTGGACCACCAGGGCTGTAAGGTAGGCCCAGGGACGGGCCAGTGGGTGGGTCTGGGAGGTGAGAGCTTCATCTGCATGGCCAGAAAGGGGAGGAGTAAAGAAATGTTTCCAGTTTTGAGGGGGTGAGCAGAGGCGGTAGCCGGGATACCTTGGGGAAGGGAGGAAACAGAAGGAATGCCAGATGCCACAGGGGAGAGAAAGTAGGTCCAAATATAAATAGAGATCCAATTTTTGATGCCTTTTTTGAGCCAAAAAAAATCTGTTTATATTTGAGTATCTATAGTAACTTATTCTTTTCTGACCACTGAACAGTTAGTCACTCCATACTCTATCAGCTGGAACAGCATCACCTTCTATATTCTGTAGCTGATATTTGAATTCCTCCGCTATCGTTACAAATTGAATACGAATATTTTCTATTTTCCTTTTCAAGAAGTCAGCTAAGGAGTTTTTTACTAAGCCGTGGTAGCATTTTTAGCTTACGGTAGAAATCAGCTGGTGGTAAACGCTGAGGCACCCGTTTACCGCCAGCTGATTTCTACCATGAACTAAAAACCATGAACTACCACGGCTTAGTAAAAGACCCCCTAACTGAATAGCAGTAGGTGGTGTTTCTCCAGAATTACTAAGTACATTTTTGATATCCATTTTTAATGATTTTACAAGCTGAAAAAGTTTTTTCACGTTTGAAATATGTGTCTATTAACCCAATATAATACTCTTTTTTTTTTTTTTTTTTTTTTTTTTAAATCTCTCTATTTGTTTATATAATTATCACCTTTCTCCAAAAGTTTTTGATAAAATCATTTTTATATTTTTTTTGCCATTTTCTCTCTAACCTTTTACATGTTTGTTTTTAATTCTAATAGTTTGGCATTAAACCACTTGCTACTCTTTTTTCATTTTCTGTTTCTCATATTTTGGGGGTTTCATCTAAAACCTGCTCATTAATTTTGCTCCAGTTATTCATCCAAGTGAAAAAAATCCTGATTATTTTTAAGTAGTTCTACTCTTCCAAAACTGTACCTATTACAATATTCAGGGTTTACTTTTGTCTTTATTTTTTTGCCTTATGCCACTGATTGCTTCCAATTGATGGTAAATCGTAACATATGATCGCACCATAGTATAGGAGACCATACCATGTCTTCAAAATTTAGGTTATGTGGACAGTTACTAATATAGATGATTATATTATTATTTATTGCATTTGTACCCCACATTATCCCACCTTTATCCACATTATCCCAACTGATAACCCTTAGGTGCTGAGGTGAAGGCGATTGGAAGTCCAAAGAATCTCAAAAAGCATAGAAATCAGCTACCTTAGGATCGTTGAGGGATTCTAGATATGTTTGTCTCCCAATAATAAATTATAAGGTGAATTTTAATATATTTCTAGCTAACAAAAATCATCTTTTGCTGAGGACCACTTGCCTGAAGAGCAGTTAAAAAAAAAAAAAAAAAGTACAATTCAGTGTGTTATCAGTTATCCTGCAAGCTAATATTTCTAATGTTGGTGAAAATGATTTAATTAAATACCTACTCTACCTGAATGTAACTCACCTTGAGCTACAGCTGGAAGGTGTGAGCCAAATCCAAGTAAACATTGAAAGTTTTTGTAGAGTAATCCTGTCCTCCTTCTTTTTTACCCTTCTTAGGTATTGACCAAATTTTAAACCCTGGGGAACATAATTCCTTAATAATGGGGTCATCTTCTAATTGCAGCCATGTTTCCATCAGAAACATGAAACCAGGTTGGTGTTCTTCAATCCAGTCTTTAATAATGTGAACTTTGTTCCCCACAGATCTAATATTTAAGTATAAACTTGTAATAGGAATTGATAAGCAATTCTCAGCTATGCCAGGTTCTGTAATCCTGAGACTTCTACCACTAATTTTGAAGCCCTCTCCAGCACATCCTAATCTGTCTTTCCATACATGGGACACAGACTGTAGAAATCTGCCCAGCACTGGCCTTAGTTTCTCTCAGCTGGAACCATCTAACCACCACTCAACACATCAAAATGCATGCAGTCATTTAAGTTTTTTGTTTTTATACCATCCTCTTTCTAATTAGGGATCCTCTGTGCTAATCCCACACCTTTCTGAATTCATCTCCACCACTTCCCTCGAGAAGGCATTCCAGGCATTGACTACACTCACTGTAGAAAAGTATTTCCTGACATTACACCTCTACCACCCTGCAGCGTCAGTTAATGTCTAGTTTTACCGTTTCCCAGAAAAGATCTGTATAAGTGTAGCCATACTGGGTCAGACCAATGGTCCATCTGGCCCAGTATCCCGTTTTCCAAACAGTGGTCAAGCCAGGTCACAAGTACCTGGCAGAGACTCAAATAGTGGCAACACTCCATACTACAAATCCCAGGGGCAAACAGTTGCTTCCCATGTCTGCCTCAATAGCAGACTATGGACTTTTCCTCCAGGAATTTGTTCAAACTTTTTAAAACCCAGATACATAAGTGCATAAGTATTGCCATACTGGAACAGACCAAAGGTCCATCAAGGTCAGCATCCTGTTTTCAACAGTGGCCAGTCCAGGTCACAAATACCTGGCAAGATCCCAAAAAAGTAGAAAACATTTTATACTGCTTATCCCCAGAAATAGTGGATTTTCCCCAAGTCCACTTTAACAATGGTCTATGGACTTTTCCTTTAGGTAGCCGTCCAAACTTTTTTAAAACTCTGCAAAGCTAACTACCATTGCCACATTCTCTGGCAACAAATTCCAGAGTTTAATTACATGTTGCGTGAAGAAATGTTTCTCTGATTTGTTTTAAATTTACTACTTTGTAGCTTCATCACATGCCCCCTAGTCCTAGTATTCTTGGAAAGCGTAAACAGGCACTTCACGTCGACCCGTTCAACCCGTCTGTATCTCCCCATCCCTCTTTTCCTCTAGAGTATACATATTCAGGACTTTTAGTCTCTCTATATATCTTGGCGCAAACCCCCACGTCAAGTCTTTTTTCATCCTTAGCAAGATATGGCTTCCAAAACTGAACACAATACTCTGTGGGGTCTCACCAATGGCTTGCACAGTGGCATCAACATCTCTCTTTTTTTTTTTTTTTTCTGCTTGTCATCCCAAGGTCCCCTTCTCTGTGTATGTCAGCTACTCACCACCTAGCACATACAACTTTCTAGTATTTCTACTCACCAGGTATAACACTCTCTGCACAGTGGCATCAACATCTTTTTTTTTTCTGCTGGTTATGCCTCTCTCTCTGTCTTCAGACTAGCATCCTTCTGACACTGAGATCCTCAGACATTATCGTCCCAAGGTCCCCTTCTCTGTGTATATCAGCTTCTCACCACCTAGCACATACAACTTTCTAGGATTTCTACTCACCAGGTATATAACTCTTTACTTCTCCCCATTAAACTTTGCAGGTCACTTTTCATGATGTCCGCTGTGTTGCAAGCCCTTGGAGGTATCCACAAAAAAGGCAAACTTTACCTTCCGATCCCTTCAGCAATGTTGTTCACAAATATATTGAACAGAGTCAGCCCCAGCACCAACCCTTGATCACTCCACTACCCACCTTTCCTTCCCCCAAGTGAATTCCATTAACCACCCCCCTCTGTAAGTCAACCAATTTCTAGTCTAGTTCACTATTTTGGATCCTAATTTCAGCCTATCAAGTTGTGGGGGAACCATTTGAAAGGCTTTGCTGAAATCCAAGCAGAGTACATAAAGTGCATATCCTCGGTCCAATTCTCTTCATTTGGCATGATTTACCTTTTGGTAGAACCATGTTGCCTCACAGAAAATTCACTACCCTTTCCTTCAACAGCACTTCCATTACTTTCCAGTCACTGAAGTGAGGCATACCATCCTGTAGTTTCCCACTTCTCTGTCAACATTTTTGTAAAGAGGGACTTCATCTGTTTCTGATTTATTAAGCAAATCTTTAAGAGGACCCACCAGAACCTCCCTGTGCTCCCTCAGTTTTCTGGGATAGATCCTGTTTGGTCCTATGACTTTGTCCACTTTACAAATAACTTGAAAAACACTTTCTTCCATGAACAGTGTGATAGCTGCTCTACTCTCATATGTACCCTTGTCAGCCGACCTTGGTACTTCTACAGGATTTTCTTCCATGAACATAGAACAGAAGTATTTTTTTTAAGCACATCTGCTTTTTCCTAATCACTCTCCATATAGTGATTCACAACATCTTTCAGCTGCAATTCCATTTTTAGCCTTCCTCCTTTCAGTAATACTCCTGAAAAACATCTTGTCACCTTCTTAAGTTTCTAGATATTTGTTCTTCTGCCTGGACTTTCGCCAGACATATATTTCTCTTCACTTCCTTCAGTCTTTTCTGGTATTCTTTTCTGTGGTGGTAGTCTTGGTTCTTCTGTATTTCAGGAACACTACATCTTTTGCCTTTTTCTTAGCCACTTGTTTGAAGAACCATATCTGTTTCTTTTTTCTCTTGCCTTTATTTACTCTCCTTACATAAGTTTGTTGCCATTTTTATAGCTCCTTTCATCTTGGACCATTGTCTTTCCACTTACCATATGTCTTCCCAACCCATTAGCTTTTTCTTCAGGTAATTTCCATTTTACTTAAGTCGGCATATTTCATATCCAGGACTTTGTGTGACTGCACTCCGCGTTAGCTGTTCTACCAAACCAAACTGATCACTACTACCCAGGTGAGAACTCACAGGCATTAGACAAATTTGCCCCATTTATGAGCACCAGTCCCAGCGTTACTCCTTTCCTTGTAGATTCTGTTTCTGAGCAGAGCATTTTGAAAGGCACCCACAATTTCTCTACTTCTTTCCTAGTCCACAGTTGGGATTTTCCTAAGCATTCTAAGTTTGGCAACAGTAAAATGAGGACTGACTTTGCTGAGTCTGGTTTGACATGATATTTGAATTGTAACTCTCCAGAGAGAATGTAGTCTCAGCAGTGGTTGGTTCGCTACATTACAACTATAACTTGGTTCTCATGAACTTTGTACCATTCATCCCTTTTAATTTGAGCTAATTTGTTTTAAATGTTAAACTCGCTGAACTGCAGAAATACCATGAGTATAACAGTACAGTTTAATACACGTTTATCTAAATAACCACAAAAATACAAAGTAAAATTTTTAAACATTTTATTGTTGGAAATATATAGCACTTTTTTCCTGTTTCTCAAGCAGTATCTTTTAGATGAACTTTCATGTTTTTCTGTATTTAGTGATGTGTTAGCACATAAAGCCACTGTCAGATAAGCCAGCTTGTTCACATGAATATCAAAAGAATGACTTGAGTGTACATGTGTGCTCTTGAGAAATCTATAAACAGATTGTTCACATTAGCTGATTCCATCATGTGAAAACAAACTATAGGTACCTTCAGGAACCTAGTGGCCAAGTAAGATTTGGAGACAATGGGCATTACTGCAGCTGGACTCCATGAGTGAAGCTCTTTGAAATTCAGCTATGTAGATGGTAGCAATTTGATCACAAGGACTCTTCATCGTCTATTTTATGGGGCTCTACTGCTAGTGAGCAGCTTTCTTGTTTTTGCCACAGCCCCCAGTTTTCTGCAGAAGCTTGGATAGTCTGTGCCAAGTATCAGCAAATTCTGGGGTAAATTTTCCAATATTTTCTGATAATTATGTGGCAGATCTATATTACTTTATTTTTCTTTTGCAAAATTCATTTAATATAAAAAAGAAGTTAGTTTTCCAGTCTTGCTTTGTCTGAATTTTGTTATTTTAGGAGTTTTAAAGGTGAGGAATTTCAGGTGGTGGGGGGGGGGGGGGGGGGGGGGGGACAGGGTAGATAATAGAAAGAGATCCTGTGAATGGGGAGAAGACAAAGGGATGATCAGGGATGAAGTAAAGGAAGAGAAGTTTATGAAATGAAGGGGGAGGGCTATAAAGGAGGAAGGGTTTTGAGATCTAGAAAAAGGTCTTCCTGAGAGAAATGAGATGCAGCTTTGCTGACTCCAGCCCTGCCGTCCTTCACAGCCCCCGTCCCAATTCTGGTCTTTCTTTTTTCATGTCCTTTTTTACGTTCCAGATGTCCATGAATCCTATCTATCCTCTCCGTAGCTCTTCTTTTATGCACACCACCTCAAGCCCTCTTTCATACATTTCCTCCATATCCTAGCTCCTCTTCCCATTTTGCCTAAGTTAGTGCTTCCTGAACGTTTTTGTCCTTGACTGCATCTTGTAGTAAAGCATTCCTGTAACCCAGCTCTGCCTTTTCTCCATGCTTCATACAAAACTACATTCTAGCATGGACGCACAGTGCTGTTGGAGACCCTGCCTCTGAGCCCATGCAGGTCAATGTATAGCAGCTTGTTGGCCTGCACGGGTCTATGGCATCACTCTAGACCAGGGGTTTTCAACCCAGGACACATCCTACCAGTCAGGTTTTCAGAATACCTACAATGAATATGCATGAAAGATTTGCATATAGTTGGAAACAGTAAATGCAAATCTCTGCCATGCATTTTCATTATGGATATCTTGAAATCCAGACTGGCTTGGTATGTCCTGAGGACTCTGTTGAGAACCCCTGCGCTAGAATTTTTTGGTACTGTGGTTGCAACTCGAAATGAAGATTTCTAAGCCTGTTTGGTGTCATAACCTAGAGTTTGAGATCTGCTGCCCTAAACACTTTTCCACAAAACTCCACAGCCTCTGTTTCATATATGCTATGGCCTACTAATTGGACAGCTGGAGAAGAGCAACAGAATTTCATGTCATGTGTTTGGGTTTTTTTGTGTGTGTGTGTGTGGGGGGGGGGGGGGGGGCGGTTGACACTTGGAATTGACTTTTTTGAGGGCTTCTTTTACAAAGCCGCACTACCAATTCTTGGTGCAGCAAATGAAAGGAAGCCCATTCAATTCCTATGGGCTTCCTCTCATTTAACATGTGGGAATCACTGGCGTGGCTTTGTAAAAAAAAAAAAAAACCCTGAATGCATAGGAAACCATATAGCAGTGAGTTCAGAAGAACATTCAGGCCCCAGGCAGCAAAGGAGGATGGTGTGATCTGATGTAGTGCTTGTGCTCTCCTCCTTTCAACTACTCAATCAATATGAGAGAGTCAGCAGAGAGATAGGCGAGGGAGAAACAAGACACCATAGGACAGAAATGGTGCCCCTGGAGGGGTGTGGAAGGGGAGAAAAGAGAAGAAATGGTTCCTCTGCAGAGGAAGGGGAGGGAAGGAAAGAGATGGTTCCCCTGGAGGGAAGGGAAGAAATGGTGCTCTTGGAGAGGAGAAGGGGATGGAAGGGAATCAATGGTGCCCTTGGAGAGGAGGGAATGAAAGGGAAGCAATGGTGTCTCAGAGAGGAGGACAAGGAGAGGCGAAAGAAGACTGTATACATTTGAACAGGAGAAAGAAAAATGTATATAGGGCATTCTCCGAGGACAAGCAGGCTGTTTGTTCTCACTGATGGGTGACGTCCACGGCAGCCCCTCCAATGCAAAGGCCTTTGCTAGTCCTCGCGCGCGCATGCGCGGCCGTCTTCCCGCCCGAACCGGCTCATGTTCGTCAGTCTTCTTTTGTCCGCGCTCGGTACGGTCGTGTTTGCGCCGTTCGCGCCCCTTAAGTTGACCCTCGCGCGTCTTTTGACTTTCGCTTCTAAAAAAAAAAGGGATTTCGGAGAAGGGCCTATCGGTCTTTTTCCCCTTCCCGTATTTCCAGATTTTTGCCCCGTTAAGTTTTCTTTCGTTTTCGGGGTAGGCCCTTTTGAGGCCTCGGGTCAAGTTTTTTCTCCCTCTCTTTTTGGTGCCTTACCGCAATTACGAGTTTTGATTTCGCCGGCGTGATTTTTCCGCCCATGTCATCGAAGTCTCCCAGCGGCTTCAAGAAGTGCACCCAGTGCGCCCGGGTAATCTCGCTCACTGATAGGCACGCGTCGTGTCTTAAGTGTCTGTGGGCTGGGCACCGCCCGCAGGCCTGTAGTCTTTGTGCCCTTTTACAAAAAAAGGACTCAGGTAGCGAGATTGGCCCAGTGGACCGTGTTGTTCTCGGGCTCTTCATCGGCACCGGGAGTATCGAGTGCATCGACGTCGACAGCGTCAAGACCTCCGCCCTCGGCCGCGACTGTATCGATTGCATCGAGGCATCGACCCTCTGCGTCGTCGGGGCCGAGACATCGGAAGGCTGCGTCTGCGTCGGTGGTACCGGGACCTCCACTAGTGCTGATGTCGGATGGTGGTGCTTCGACTGGAGTGCAGGTGAGGGCTGTCCATTCCCCTGCTGGTGGCGGTGAGCCTTCAGGTGGGTCTCCCCCTACCCGGAGGGCTCCTGCGGTACAGCCCCCCCGAGACCGACCTTCTTCAGCCTCGGCCCCGAGGAAGCGACGGCTGGATTCTACGTCGTCCTCGTCGGTACCGAGAAGCTCCGGTGACATGCTTCGTTTGAAAAAGTCAAAGAAGCATCGACACCGGTCTTCTTCCCCCGTCGGTACCGAGAGCTCTGGGTCGCCGAGGGAGTTGGCACCCAGTAGGCATCGGCACCGGGAGGACCGCTCACCCTCTGTTCAGGAGGTGTCGATGCGCTCCACCTTGGACAGCCCGGAACAGCCTCCACGCCCGGAACAGACTCTGACTTCGACACCTGCATCGGCTTCCATGTCTTTCTCCACAGCCGCCCTGCACGAGAGTCTCCGGGCCGTTCTCCCAGAGATCCTGGCTGTTGCGCCCTTCCCCTCCGGTACCGGGGGTGCTTGCGCCACCGGTACCGTCGAGTGAGGCGCTGGCTGGCCCCTTGCCCGGGGTGAGGTCTCTGACATCGGTGCTGCTTGCGGTACTGACTGCGGTCGCCTCCCAGGAAGGCTCCCCGACGACGTCGGCGGAGGGAGCTTCGCCGGTGCGGGCAAGGGAGTCTACCTCTTGACGCTCAAACTGTGGCCGTGTTTCCACGGAGTCGAGCTGGGGACGGCTTCAGACACAGGTTCATGAACTTGTGTCTGATACCGATGGTGAGGCCTCGTGGGAGGAGGAGGAGGACATCAGATATTTCTCTGACGAGGAGTCTGATGGCCTTCCTTCTGATCCCACTCCCTCCCCTGAAAGGCAGCTTTCTCCTCCCGAGAGTCTGTCTTTTGCGGCCTTTGTCCAGGAGACGTCTACGGCCATCCCCTTCCCGGTGGTTGTGGAGGACGAGCCCAGGGCTGAAATGTTTGAGCTCCTGGACTATCCTTCTCCACCTAAGGAAGCGTCCACAGTACCTATGCATCATGTCCTAAAAAAGACATTGCTGGCGAACTGGACCAAGCCTCTAAGTAATCCCCACATTCCCAAGAAGATCGAGTCCCAGTACCGGATCCATGGGGACCCAGAGCTGATGCGCACTCAGTTGCCTCATGACTCTGGAGTTGTGGATTTGGCCCTAAAGAAGGCTAAGAGTTCTAGGGAGCATGCTTCGGCGCCCCCGGGCAAGGACTCTAGAACCTTGGACTCCTTTGGGAGGAAGGCCTACCATTCTTCTATGCTTATGGCCAAAATTCAGTCTTACCAGCTCTACACGAGCATACACATGCGGAACAATGTGCGGCAGTTGGCGGGCTTGGTGGACAAGCTCCCTCCTGAGCAAGCCAAGCCATTTCAGGAGGTGGTCAGGCAGCTGAAGGCGTGCAGAAAATTCCTGGCCGGAGGGGTGTATGATACCTTTGATGTTGCGTCCAGGGCTGCTGCTCAAGGTGTGGTGATGCGCAGACTCTCATGGCTGCGTGCCTCCGACCTGGAGAATAGGATCCAGCAGCGGATTGCGGACTTGCCTTGCCGTGCGGACAATATTTTTGGAGAGAAGGTCGAACAGGTGGTAGAACAGCTCCACCAGCGGGATACCGCTTTCGACAAGTTCTCCCGCCGGCAGCCTTCAGCTTCTACCTCCACAGGTAGAAGATTTTTTTGGGGAAGGAAGACTGTTCCCTACTCTTCTGGCAAGCGTAGGTACAATCCTCCTTCTCGACAGCCTGCGGCCCAGGCTAAGCCCCAGCGCGCTCACTCTCGTCAGCAGCTTGCGACTCAGCAAGGCCCCTCGGCTCCCCAGAAAAAGCAAGGGACGAGCTTTTGACTGGCTCCAGCAGAGCATAGCCGACATCCAAGTGTCAGTGCCGGGCGACCTGCTAGTCGGAGGGAGGTTGAAAACTTTTCACCAAAAGTAGCCTCTCATAACCTCCGATCAGTGGGTTCTCCAAATAGTCCGGCAAGGATACACTCTCAATTTGGCCTCAAAACCTCCAAATTGTCCACCGGGAGCTCAGTCTTACAGCTTACAGCACAAGCAGGTACTTGCAGAGGAACTCTCCGCCCTTCTCAGCGCCAATGCGGTCGAGCCCGTGCCATCTGGGCAAGAAGGGCTGGGATTCTATTCCAGGTACTTCCTTGTGGAAAAGAAAACAGGGGGGATGCGTCCCATCCTAGACCTAAGGGCCCTGAACAAATATCTGGTCAAAGAAAAGTTCAGGATGCTTTCCCTGGGCACCCTTCTCCCCATGATTCAGGAAAACGATTGGCTATGCTCTCTGGACTTGAAGGACGCCTACACGCACATCCTGATACTGCCAGCTCACAGACAGTATCTGCGATTTCAGCTGGGCACACGTCACTTCCAGTACTGTGTGCTACCCTTTGGGCTCGCCTCTGCGCCCAGAGTGTTCACAAAGTGCTTGGCTGTAGTAGCAGCGGCACTTCGCAGACTTGGGGGTACACGTGTTCCCATTTCTTGAAGATTGGCTGGTGAAGAACACATCCGAGGCAGGAGCCCTGCAGTCCATGCAGATGACTATTCGCCTCCTGGAGCTACTGGGGTTTGTGATAAATTATCCAAAGTTCCACCTTCTCCCAGTGCAGAAACTCGAATTCATAGGAGCTCTGCTGGATTCTCGGACGGCTCGCGCCTATCTCCCAGAGACAAGGGCCAACAACTTGTTGTCCCTCGTCTCGCGGGTGCGGGCGTCACAGCAGATCACAGCTCGGCAGATGTTGAGATTGCTGGGCCACATGGCCTCCACAGTTCATGTGACTCCCATGGCCCGCCTTCACATGAGATCTGCTCAATGGACCCTAGCTTCCCAGTGGTTTCAGGCTGCTGGGGATCTAGAAGACGTGATCCACCTGTCCACGAGTTTTCTCAAATCCCTGTATTGGTGGACGATTTGGTCCAATTTGACTCTGGGACGTCCTTTCCAAATTCCTCAGCCACAAAAAGTGCTGACTACGGATGCGTGTCTCCTGGTGTGGGGAGCTCATGTCGATGGGCTTCACACCCAAGGAAGCTGGTCCCTCCAGGAATGCGATCTGCAGATCAATCTTCTGGAGTTACGAGCGGTCTGGAATGCTCTGAAGGCTTTCAGAGATCGGCTGTCCCACCAAATTATCCAAATTCAGACAGACAACCAGGTTGCCATGTATTACATCAACAAGCAGGGGGGCACCAGATCTCGCCCCCTGTGTCAGGAAGCCGTCAGCATGTGGCTTTGGGCTCGCCGTCACGGCATGGTGCTCCAAGCCACATATCTGGCAGGCGTAAACAGTCTGGCCGACAGGTTGAGCAGGATTATGCAACCTCACGAGTGGTCGCTCAATTCCCATGTAGTGCGACAGATCTTCCAGGTGTGGGGCACCCCCTTGGTAGATCTCTTCGCATCTCGAGCCAACCACAAAGTCCCTCAGTTCTGTTCCAGGCTTCAGGCCCAAGGCAGACTGGCATCGGATGCCTTCCTCCTGGACTGGGGGGAGGGTCTGCTGTATGCTTATCCTCCCATACCTCTGGTGGAGAAGACTTTGTTGAAACTCAAGCAAGACCGCGGCACCATGATTCTGATTGCTCCTCTTTGGCCACGTCAGATCTGGTTCCCTCTTCTTCTGGAGTTGTCCTCCGAAGAACCGTGGAGATTGGAGTGTTTTCCGAACCTCATCACACAGGACGAAGGGGCGCTTCTGCATCCCAACCTCCGGTCCCTGGCTCTCACAGCCTGGATGTTGAGAGCGTAGACTTTGCCTTTTTGGGTCTGTCAGAGGGTGTCTCCCTCATCTTGCTTGCTTCCAGGAAAGATTCCACTAAGAGGAGTTACTTCTTTCTATGGAGGAGGTTTGCCGTCTGGTGTGACAGCAAGGCCCTAGATCCTCGCTCTTGTCTTACACAGACCCTGCTTGAGTACCTTCTGCACTTGTCTGAGTCTGGTCTCAAGACCAACTCTGTAAGGGTTCACCTTAGTGCAATCAGTGCATACCATTACCGTGTGGAAGGTAAGCCGATCTCAGGACAGGTTTTAGTTGTTCGCTTCATGAGAGGTTTGCTTTTGTCAAAGCCCCCTGTCAAACCTCCTACAGTGTCATGGGATCTCAATGTCGTTCTCACCCAGCTGATGAAACCTCCTTTTGAGCCACTGAATTCCTGCCATCTGAAGTACTTGACCTGGAAGGTCATTTTCTTGGTGGCAGTTACTTCAGCTCGTAGAGTCAGTGAGCTTCAGGCCCTGGTAGCCCAGGCCCCTTACACCAAATTTCATCATAACAGAGTAGTCCTCCGCACTCACCCTAAGTTCTTGCCAAAGGTTGTGTCGGAGTTCCATCTGAACCAGTCAATTGTCTTGCCAACATTCTTTCCCCGTCCTCATTCCTGCCCTGCTGAACGTCAGCTGCACACATTGGACTGCAAGAGAGCATTGGCCTTCTATCTGGAGCGGACACAGCCCAACAGACAGTCCGCCCAATTGTTTGTTTCTTTTGATCCCAACAGGAGGGGAGTGGCTGTGGGAAAACGCACCATATCCAATTGGCTAGCAGATTGCATTTCCTTCACTTACGCCCAGGCTGGGCTGACTCTTGAGGGTCATGTCACGGCTCATAATGTTAGAGCCATGGCAGCGTCGGTAGCCCACTTGAAGTCAGCCACTATTGAAGAGATTTGCAAAGCTGCGACGTGGTCATCTGTCCACACATTCACATCTCATTACTGCCTGCAGCAGGATACCCGACGCGACAGTCGGTTCGGGCAGTCAGTGCTTCAGAATCTGTTCGGGGTTTAGAATCCAACTCCACCCCCCTAGGCCCATGTTTGTTCTGTTCCAGGCTGCACTCTCAGTTAGTTGGTAAATTTTTTAGGTCAATCTCAGTTATGTCCTCGCCGTTACGAGGCCCAATTGACCATGGTTGTTGTTTTGAGTGAGCCTGGGGGCTAGGGATACCCCATCAGTGAGAACAAGCAGCCTGCTTGTCCTCGGAGAAAGCGAATGCTACATACCTGTAGAGGGTATTCTCCGAGGACAGCAGGCTGATTGTTCTCACAAACCCGCCCGCCTCCCTTCTCTTGTTTTGCTACATATGAGACTGGCCGGCACGAGCCGGTTCGGGCGGGAAGACAGCCGCGCATGCGCGGTGCGCATCGGTGCGCGAGTACTAGCAAAGGACTTTGCTAGAAAGTGTTCCGATTGGAGGGGCTGCCGTGGACGTCACCCATCAGTGAGAACAATCAGCCTGCTGTCCTCGGAGAATACCCTCTACAGGTATGTAGCATTCGCTTTATATCAGCCCAATTTTCAGTAAAAGTAAAGTAAAATCTCTCTCTCTCTCTCTCTCTCTCTCTCTCTCCTTTTAGAAGCTTAACAAAACCTGACTGCCACAAAATGTGCTTGTCAGATTACTGAAGCCCAATTTTGTCCAATCACTTAATGCCTTATATTTTCTCTTACTTATCTGGTATTCTTCAACTCTGACCTCTGTCACCTTCACATAATTCTGCTTTTTTTTTTTTTTTTATTCCCAATTATCCTTAATTTGTCCTTTGTAACCTCCCTCCTTCGAATACTTATCACTCATACTTGTCCTTCACTGAAAAATGTCTCTGTGTTAATTCAGAGTCTGTTTGAAACAGAGGTTTTAAAGTTTAAGGCCTATTATTTTAGGCCAAGCAAAGCCAAAAAGACACAGGCTATAGCTATAGATCATAGATAAGGGAATAAGTTATACAGTGGGGGAAATAAGTATTTGATCCCTTGCTGATTTTGTAAGTTTGCCCACTGACAAAGACATGAGCAGCCCATAATTGAAGGGTAGGTTATTGGTAACAGTGAGAGATAGCACATCACAAATTAAATCCGGAAAATCACATTGTGGAAAGTATATGAATTTATTTGCATTCTGCAGAGGGAAATAAGTATTTGATCCCCCACCAACCAGTAAGAGATCTGGCCCCTACAGACCAGGTAGATGCTCCAAATCAACTCGTTACCTGCATGACAGACAGCTGTCGGCAATGGTCACCTGTATGAAAGACACCTGTCCACAGACTCAGTGAATCAGTCAGACTCTAACCTCTACAAAATGGCCAAGAGCAAGGAGCTGTCTAAGGATGTCAGGGACAAGATCATACACCTGCACAAGGCTGGAATGGGCTACAAAACCATCAGTAAGACGCTGGGCGAGAAGGAGACAACTGTTGGTGCCATAGTAAGAAAATGGAAGAAGTACAAAATGACTGTCAATCGACAAAGATCTGGGGCTCCACGCAAAATCTCACCTCGTGGGGTATCCTTGATCATGAGGAAGGTTAGAAATCAGCCTACAACTACAAGGGGGGAACTTGTCAATGATCTCAAGGCAGCTGGGACCACTGTCACCACGAAAACCATTGGTAACACATTACGACATAAAGGATTGCAATCCTGCAGTGCCCGCAAGGTCCCCCTGCTCCGGAAGGCACATGTGACGGCCCGTCTGAAGTTTGCCAGTGAACACCTGGATGATGCCGAGAGTGATTGGGAGAAGGTGCTGTGGTCAGATGAGACAAAAATTGAGCTCTTTGGCATGAACTCAACTCGCCGTGTTTGGAGGAAGAGAAATGCTGCCTATGACCCAAAGAACACCGTCCCCACTGTCAAGCATGGAGGTGGAAATGTTATGTTTTGGGGGTGTTTCTCTGCTAAGGGCACAGGACTACTTCACCGCATCAATGGGAGAATGGATGGGGCCATGTACCGTACAATTCTGAGTGACAACCTCCTTCCCTCCGCCAGGGCCTTAAAAATGGGTCGTGGCTGGGTCTTCCAGCACGACAATGACCCAAAACATACAGCCAAGGCAACAAAGGAGTGGCTCAGGAAGAAGCACATTAGGGTCATGGAGTGGCCTAGCCAGTCACCAGACCTTAATCCCATTGAAAACTTATGGAGGGAGCTGAAGCTGCGAGTTGCCAAGCGACAGCCCAGAACTCTTAATGATTTAGAGATGATCTGCAAAGAGGAGTGGACCAAAATTCCTCCTGACATGTGTGCAAACCTCATCATCAACTACAGAAGACGTCTGACCGCTGTGCTTGCCAACAAGGGTTTTGCCACCAAGTATTAGGTCTTGTTTGCCAGAGGGATCAAATACTTATTTCCCTCTGCAGAATGCAAATAAATTCATATACTTTCCACAATGTGATTTTCCGGATTTAATTTGTGATGTGCTATCTCTCACTGTTACCAATAACCTACCCTTCAATTATGGGCTGCTCATGTCTTTGTCAGTGGGCAAACTTACAAAATCAGCAAGGGATCAAATACTTATTTCCCCCACTGTATATACAAAGCTGGCTGATCTGCAAAACCACACAGCTTTTTTACTCAACTATATATATATATATATATATATATTTTTTTTTTTTTTTTTGTATTGTGTTTTTTTGTTTCAGTTAAAATCTAATATCAGAAGCCTTAGCTATATATTAGTATGGGACTATTTAGAACATTAAATTAGTAGTTTCAAACTTGTTGTTTTGTGTGTGAAAGTTAAGGGAAGAAGGCTAGGGCTATGCAAGAAGAAACATGACAGGGAGGTGTTCTACAAAACAAGTGTCAACAGAAAAAGCTCTGGCCCTTTTATCTTTTGGGAAGAATAAGTGTCAATGTAAGGGCCAAGACTTCTTCCTCTCCCCCCCTCCCCCCCCCCCCCCCCCCCCCCCATTAACTGCTCCTGTTGTATAGAACAGTCTTTCATTGGATATTTGACTAGAAACAAACTACCTGGTGTTAAATCATTGCTTGTAACTTTCACCATTGAGTTGTGAGGTGCTGGCTATCTGTACAGTCTTGGGCTCCTGCAGGTTTCTACATTTTCAATCCGTGCACCATCTTTATGGTTAAATGCAGATGCGTATTTTCAGACTGTCTTTGGTATCTCTTCTTTTCTATTGCATGCGGCTTTGGATGATCCTTAACGCCACTGTCTTAAATGTAAAACATTAACACTTATGTTGTGTCAAATACTCCTTAATAGTTTTCCAAGGTCTGAAGATGTTCTTTTGTGCTCATTGTTTTCATGTCTAGCTACAGTTACGACTCCTGCCACCAGTACTACGTGCACAGTTACTGTTCCACCACAGCCCCAGTACAGCTACCATGATATCAACGTTTATTCCCTTGCAGGGTTGGCACCACATATCACACTGAATCCAACAGTAAGTATAAAAGCATAAAAACTTAAGGCTCATGTCTAAGACCTGGTTCAGGGCATATCCTCTCCTCCACTGCCCATGCTTCAAGCAGGAGATGCTAATGTGACCCTGGTGGAAAATTTTCTCATTCAGGGTAGTAGAGCCACGGGTGGAGGAGGATGTCCCACTTCAATTATCAAGCTTTGTAACGTTGGACAAATCGCTCATCTTCTGTTGCCTTGGGTAACCACTTAGATTGTAAGCTCATTTAGGCAGACACTTATAGCAATACTAATGCTTTAAGCAGCCTTGACCATCATTTGGAAAGCTGAGCTAAAATGTTTATGCTAGCTATATAATGCACACTTTCTAATCTTGAGAATGCAAAAATATATAATTTTTTAAAGATTATTTCTGGAAAAAAATCTCATGGTTTCTCCAAAGGTGAGCAGGATATTGTAGCTGGGTGATGTCATCTGACAGAGCCCGTATGGCTATGTGGGAACTAATCACAATTACCCAGACCCAGGTAGAGAGCTGGCAATGAAGGAAGGTAAAAAGATGACAGTGGAAATTTAGCAGTCTGGAATGGATGGGTCACAACCTTCCTCTTACAGACCCGAATTCTTAGTCCAAGATAAAACTGAAAGAAAGGAAAATAGAAAAGCTGGTTTATTAGAAATATTGGCAGCAGTAAGCTTATTGTAGCAGTAAAACAGTGTCAGAGACAGTGTACTTATGCAGAACTACCCAAAACAATAATTATTGTTTTATGTACCTGTCAAAGTGGAGTAAAGAGAACATGGACTTTCACCTAGTCCTGAATTACTAGGACTCCTAACATTCTAAGCACTATAAAACAAAACAGAAGTACAGCCTGACCCATGGAAAAGGCTCCCCCACACTTGCAAACTTTGGAATTGAAGCCAGTCAAGGGAGTTGATGAAGGAAGGAGGCAGCAAAGCTGGGATGGGAGATGCTCTCTTTCTCCTGATGGTCGTTCAGCAGGTAAGCTCTCCCCAGCCAATCAAAAGCATGCAAGCAAGTGATGCCACAGAGTAACGAGCCTTCATCACGTGGCTGGCTCTGGTCAGCTGATAGCAGCTCTCCCATGAACTGCCCAAGATAACAACCAGCTAGCATCATACTTATGGAAGAGGTTCTTATACCCTATCCTCTAGTTTGGTGCCATACTGACTGATATAACAGTCTGATGTTTTCTAGTGTTATCTTTGGGGGACCAAACAACTGATTTCTTCTGACCATGAAATCCCCCAGCTTTGTAAACAGGGTTGGTATTGAAACTTAATTTGCCTTGCTCAGGCCTTGATGTGTCAGCAATGTGCATGAGGTTTGCAAACAAACCTCTGCCTAGGAACTGACACTGGTCTAAGTCTGTTAACAAGAATGTCAGGTTCATAATGCTACATAGTGCTATATACAGGGCCTGTTTTGTCCCTACAAATCTCTGGATTAGGTAAATAGTACTGGAAGTGTGTGTATATGACTTAACTCCATGTTATTGCACAGGGCTTCCTCAATATTCATTTTTCCATGGCATAAGTAAGTCATAACCTGTCTCTTTGTACTTTGACAAACTTTAGTTTGCTGACATTTCACATGGGTGTATCTTCTTTTTCCATAGTGTCCTTCCTGACCAGCAGATGGAGACTGAGAACCACAGACTTTTAGAATAGTGTACGATGCAGTCCCCTAATTCTCAGTTTCTAGCTGATGGGCTTGGTAAACCTGTGCAATCCCGGTCAGAGGTTGGCGTGTTGAGGGTCTGGTCTGAGGTTAGAGTGTGGCTGGTCCTTGATTTAAAAAAAAAAAAAAAACCAGTGTGTAAGTTCCCTCTTAGCACTGCCTGTGCCTATCTCTCAGCTGGTCTGGGGCTGAGGTGGCCCCAGGGTGCCACACCTGGGTGGCCGGGTCCCTCTCCCCCACATCCCCATTGGGGATCCTTTGAGTTTGCCTCAACTGTACTCATCTGCTTTAGTGCAGACAGCTTTGAGAGCTGTGGGGTCTGCTGTTACTTTTACACACACACACACACACACACACAAAAGTTCATCAGACAAGTTGCTTGAAGTGTGCCTGCCTGCCCCTCGCAGTGCTCCGGCTTCAGGTTGCAGGTCTTTGCTCTGGGGATTGGGGTGTGGCATAGTGGGGGACTGTTTCCCAAGTTTGTGGTATGTGTTCAGCTACGATGAATTCGGGACAGCTGAAGTTCACAGTTTGCACTGAGGAGTTGATGAAGCAGGCAGTTGCAAATATTGTGCCCCACCATAGGAACCCCGATTCTGCAGTGGTAGCCTCCCGGGGTCAGGCTGAGCAGAAGGAGACCCATGGGGACTCGAGAGAAAATTGCAGGCCTGGTGAATCTAGCGCTACTTTGAGCCCCATCTTTTTGCGGGAACTGCTGCCACTTTATCTCCATAGTCAAGCAGTAAGTAGCCCCCACGCCTGAGTCAAATGATTCCTGGTTTGATTCAGGCAGAGTCTAGGAGCTCTCCAGGGCCTTCTAAAATTGATTTTCTTCCTGAGTTTGTTGATCATGTATAAGGCATTTTGCATGTGCACAGCTGGGGTTTCAGCTTTTCCTGCTCCAGAGAATCCACATCGAAGGTCTCCTCTTCCTCCTAAATGCCCATAATGGATGAACGAGGAAGAGATGATGGAGGAGGTTTCTCCTATATTTGAGGAAGGTCATGGATGGTCTGAGGAGCAGGTCGATATTGGGGAACTGGTGGAGGAGGACTCTTGGATGGAGGAGTTGCCTCCTAGAGAGGGTGCTTTAGTGGTCCAGGTCCCTCATAGGGATGAATTGCAAGAGCTCTTCTGCCATATTTCTTCAGTGTTGAAGTGTGAGGAGGGTACATAAGTACATAAGTAGTGCCATACTGGGAAAGACCAAAGGTCCATCTAGCCCAGCATCCTGTCACCGACAGTGGCCAATCCAGGTCAAGGGCACCTGGCACGCTCCCCAAACGTAAAAACATTCCAGACAAGTTATACCTAAAAATGCGGAATTTTTCCAAGTCCATTTAATAGCGGTCTATGGACTTGTCCTTTAGGAATCTATCTAACCCCTTTTTAAACTCCGTCAAGCTAACCGCCCGTACCACGTTCTCCGGCAACGAATTCCAGAGTCTAATTACACGTTGGGTGAAGAAAAATTTTCTCCGATTCGTTTTAAATTTACCACACTGTAGCTTCAACTCATGCCCTCTAGTCCTAGTATTTTTGGATAGCGTGAACAGTCGCTTCACATCCACCCGATCCATTCCACTCATTATTTTATACACTTCTATCATATCTCCCCTCAGCCGTCTCTTCTCCAAGCTAAAAAGCCCTAGCCTTCTCAGCCTCTCTTCATAGGAAAGTCGTCCCATCCCCACTATCATTTTCGTCGCCCTTCGCTGTACCTTTTCCAATTCTACTATATCTTTTTTGAGATACGGAGACCAGTACTGAACACAATACTCCAGGTGCGGTCGCACCATGGAGCGATACAACGGCATTATAACATCCGCACACCTGGACTCCATACCCTTCCTAATAACACCCAACATTCTATTCGCTTTCCTAGCCGCAGCAGCACACTGAGCAGAAGGTTTCAGCGTATCATCGACGACGACACCCAGATCCCTTTCTTGATCCGTAACTCCTAAGGAAGCAATGCGTAAGGTAGACCCATTGCTGAAGAGCATTAGGAAGTCTTCCCAGTCTTTTCTTATGCATCAGGACATCAGGGAGGTTATCCAGGCCCAATGGAATTCATCAGATGCCTCTCTTAGGGTGGCTCTGTCAATGTTTCATCTGTATCCTATTCTGGACCATGATAGGGAGTATCTCAGGTCTCCAGTGGTGGATGCCATTGTTTCTGCGGTTACCAAGAAGACTATTGTTGCAGTGGACAGTGGTAAGGCCTTGACAGACCCGCAGGATCGTAGGATGGAGTCACTCTTGAAGTAGAGTTTTGGTGTTAAGGCCCTGGCAGTACAGGCTGCTATATGCTGTGGTCTGGTAGCTTGGGTGTGTGTCCACTGGTCTGAGCAGATTCTTGATTGGTCCACTGATGATTGGGCTTTGGTAGACCAGGAAGTGAGTTCCTCTGTTCTTAGCAGTGCCCTGTATGATCTTCAGACTTCCTCAAAGTCCATAGTGCTCAGTGTCGCTGCTAGGCTGTCTTTGTGGCTGCGTGGTTGGTCGGCAGATGCGGCCTGTAAATCGATGCTTGGTAAGGGGCCCCCCCCCCCCCCCCCCTTGAGTTCCATATTGTTCAGAGAGGAGCTCAACTTGGATTAGGAGAGATGAGTGCCCAGGTTGCCAGAGGATAAGCCCAAGACAATAGGGGTGAGCATTCTTGGCTAGAGGTCACTTGAGGGATTCCTGCAAGTATCGGCCTGGCAGAGGCAGCGTGACTCTGCGTAGTAGATTTTTTTTTTTCAGAGGATGCAGTCCTTTCGTGGCAGCCGCCATGGGGGGGTTCAGATTCGGTTTTCGTTGCCCAGTAGCCCAGTCGTAGTTCCCAATGAAGATGGGGTCCAGCCTCTGGTTCCCATAGACGCAAGCCTCAGTTTTCTATGTTAATAAGTGGTATTCTCTGTTTTTGGGGAGGCTAAGGGCACACGGGATCCATAGTGTTTGCATTGCCTGGACATTCAGAGGGCGCTTTGAATCTGACCAGGATGCAGGATTTTTGGAGGTCAGAATGGTTGTTCATTCTGATTGGGGGGGTCATTGCTGAGGAGAGGCAGCTTCTAATGCTACAATTGCCAGATGGTTTTAGGAGGCAGTGGCCTCTGCTTATAATCCCAAAGGAGAGTCAGTTTCACTCTAGCTTGAGGCTTATTCTTGGGCAGAGAGCTCTTTGGTTCCCCCGCAGGACATTTGTAAAGCGGCTATGTGGTCTCCTTGCTTTATTTATTTATTTAGATCATTTATACCCCACCTATTACCACATAAAGCAGCCCCTAAGCGGCTTACAATGAACTAATGAAACATTTACAATGACAGTGGGAGGAAGAAGGGAAGGGAATATAACTACAATATTTAAACAAATAGGTAGGCAAGGAAAAGAAAACAAAAAGAAAAGAAAGTAAGGAGTCCAAAATCAGATCTTAACTCACTGAGACACTGAAGGCATAAGTAATGCCACACTGGGAAAAGACCAAAGGTCCATCGAGCCCAGCATCCTGTCCACAACAGTGGCCAATCCAGGCCAAGGGCACCTGGCGAGCTTCCCAAATGTACAAACATTATATACATGCTATTCCTGGAATTGTGGAGTTTTCCCAAGTCCATTTAGTAGTGGTTTATGGACTTGTCCTTTAGGAAACCGTCTAACCCCTTTTAAAACTCTGCTAAGCTAACCGCCTTCACGTTCTCCGGCAACGAATTCCAGAGTTTAATTACGCGTTCGGTGAAGAAAACTTTTCTCCAATTTGTTTCAAATTTACTACACTAGTTTCATCGCATGCCCCCTAGTCCTAGTATTTTTGGAAAGTGTGAACAGAAGCTTCACATCCACCTGTTCCACACCACTCAATATTTTGTATACCTGTATCATGTCTCCCCTCAGCCGTCTCTTCTCCAAGCTGAAAAGCCCTAGCCTCCTTAGTCTTTCTTCATAGGGAAGTCGCCCTTTGCTGCACCTTTTCCAATTCTACTATATCTTTCTTGAGATGCGGCGACCAGAATTGAACACAGTACTCAAGGTGTGGTCGCACCGTGGAGCGATACAACGGCATTATAACATCCTCACACCTGTTTTCCATAACTTTCCTAATAATACCCAACATTCTATTTGCTTTCCAAGCCGCAGCAGCACACTGAGCAGAAGGTTTCGGTGTATTATCAATGACGACTCCCTTTCTTGGTCCGTAACTCCTAACGTGGAACCTTGCATGACGTAGCTATAGTTCGGGTTCTTTTTTCCCATATGCATCACCTTGCACTTGTTCACATTAAACGTCATCTGCCATTTAGCCGCCCAGTCTCGTAAAGTCCTTCTGTAATTTTTCACAATCCTGTCGCAAGTTAACAACTTTGAATAACTTTGTGTCATCAGCAAATTTAATTACCTCGCTAGTTACTCCCATCTCGAAATCATTTATAAATATGTTAAATTGCAGCGGTCCTAGCACAGACCCCTGAGGAACCCCACTAACTACCCTTCTGCATTGTGAATACTGCCCATTTAACCCCACTCTGTTTCCTATCCTTCAACCAGTTTTTAATCCACAGTAGGACATTTCCTCCTATCCTATGACCCTCCAATTTCCTCTGTAGCCTTTCATGAGGTACCTTGTCAAACGCCTTTTGAAAATCCAGATACACAATGTCAGCCGGCTCCCCTTTGTCCACATGTTTGTTTACTCCTTCAAAGAATTGAAGTAAATTGGTCAGGCAAGATTTCCCCACACAAAAGCCGTGCTGACTTGGTCTCTACCATTTTCCCCGGCACCGACGTCAGACTCACCGGTCTATAATTTCCCGGATCTCCCCTGGAACCTTTTTTAAAAATCGGCGTTACATTTGCCACCCTCCAATCTTCCAGTACCACGCTCGATTTTAAGGATAACTTACATATCACTAACAGTAGCTCTGCAAGCTCATTTTTCAGTTCTATCAGTACTCTAGGATGAATACCATCCGGTCCAGGAGATTTGCTACTCTTCAGTTTGCTGAACTGCCCCATTATGTCCTCCAAGTTTACAGTGAAGTCAGTAAGTTTCTCCGACTCGTCCGCTTGAAATACCGTTTCTGACACCGGTATCCCACCCAAATCTTCCTCGGTGAAGACCGAAGCAAAGAATTCATTCAATCTCTCCGCTACGTCTTTATCTTCCATGATCGCCCCTTTTACCCAGCGGCCCAACCGATTCTTTTGCAAGCTTCCTGCTTTTAATATACGGAAAAAAGTTTGCTATGTTTTTTTGCCTCTAATGCAATCTTTTTTTCGTAATCCCTTTTGGCCGCCTTTATCTGCGCCTTGCATTTGCTTTGACACTCCTTATGCTGCTGCTTGTTATTTTCAGACGGTTCCTTCTTCCATTTTCTGAAGGCGTTTCTTTTAGCCCTAATATCGTCCTTCACCTCACTTTTCAACCAGGCCGGGTGTCTTTTGGACTTCCGTCTTTCTTTTCTAATTCTCGGAATATGGGACTCCAGGATGGTATTTTTGAACAGCGTCCATGCCTGTTGTACAGTTTTTACCCTCTCAGTTGCCCCCCTAAGTTAAGTTTTTTTTTTTTTACCGTTCTTCTCATTTTATCATAGTCTCCTTTTTTAAAGTTAAATGCTAACGTAGTTGACTTCCTGGTAATCAGAGCCTACGAACAAGACAGGAATGCGAGCGGTAGCCAGCGGCTGGAATTGGCGATCCAGGAGGAAACAGAGCCCCTTCAACATACAGCACTTTCCAGGCACGAAGCAGCCGCAGAAGAGAAGACCAGCAGGCAGCATCGCCCAAGATGACCAACCCAGTCCAGCAGCAAAGCCGAGAAGGCCACACGATAAAGCAATACACAAAAGATCTTCCCATCGCAAAGGAGGCCACGATGCCCAACAGCCAGCCACAAGCTGCGCTGCAGACCATGATGGGGTGGAGCAGTCTGACGGAGAGGCTGAAGGAGAGCCGGGTCAAACAAGCATCAGAGAGGAATCAACCAACAGTCGCACTAGTGTCCTGCATCTTAGGGAGCCGGTCCCTGCACCCCTTCTCCCAGTACTGGAACATCGATGTAACCGAGCCTGCAGCCAGACCGTCAACACAACGATCAAGGATACAAATCCGCTCCCTTTGAAGTCCCAGTCCGAAACAGGCACCGAGGAGAAAAGCTGACCACTGTGGTACCAAACGATACTGGTTCTCACAAAATCGACAGTCATTTGGACATGCAATCTGATCAGGATGCAGCATTTGAGGCCACTGTTTTGGAGATGTGGCTACGGGGTGCCTTCCCTTAATGGTCACTGCTTTGGTACTTCCCAGCTGGGTTGGTTTGGAGGGTCACTATAGAAGGGGAAATTAAGTCTTACCTGCTAATTTGCTTTCCTTTAGTCCCTCCAGATGGGCACAGGGCTCTCCCTAATTCAGTGTCAGAAGTTTGAGTCTAGTGTCTGCGTGGGATTGCTTGCTCGGTGATTTTAATTTTTTATGAGTTGCATTGGTTGCAACTGCAAGGTGTTGGTTTCACTTACACAAAGCGGGGAAGAAAAGACAGAAAAGGGCAGCAGTACAAGGGCTACTTTCTTATTGCTCAGGGCTCCAGTTCTGAGAGGGAGCATGGCAGGCTGGTGAGTTCGCTCTGCTTTGCTATTCGATTACTGACTCTTGGGAACTGCACAACATAGTTATAGGTGTTCTAAGAAGTTTGTGGTTCTCAGTCTTCATCTGCTGGTCAGCGTGCATTGCCCAGCTGTGCTAGTCTGGAGGAACTTAAAGGAAAGCAAATTAGCAGGCAAGACCTAATTTCCCCGTCCTCTTTAGTATCCCTGGTTAGGGACAGGATCAGACACAATGATTCTCATAGCCCGCTGTTGCCAAGGCAGGCCTGGTTCCACTTCTTCTGGATTTATCCAGAGACTGTGATCAAATGGTTCAGTGAATTCCTTTCAAATCAAAGCTATTCTATCAAGCAAAACAACCACTTTCTGTGAGCAGGGTTCTCCCCTCTCACCTATCCTGTTTAATCTTTGTCGTCCGTTGCCTGAATACACCTGGGTCTTAATGAACTACTATTATCCTACGCAGATGACATCCTGCTTCTTTTACCAGTGACAGCATCAAACAAAGATACAACTTGGTCTGTAGCGAATGGCATGACCAATAAACTGAAATTGAATGTGCAAAAAAAACAAGGTCCTGTGGTTCCGAAATCAGGGAGTTGAGGTCCATCATCATTATCTTTGTCCAGTGGTCAGTGGTCAAACCTTTACAGTAGAGTCTGAAACCAGACTATTAGGGGTCTTGCTTGATTCTTCATTCTCCTTCTCTTCCCATATTAACCAGCTATGGAAGAAAACTCTATACAAAATGAGACAGCTATGTCTTATCAGATCATTCTTCAACCAAAACGCCTTTGTACTACTTGTCCAAATGTTAGTCGTACCTCACTTGGATTACTGTAACATTCTATTTCTTGGTATTAAGTGTCAATATCAGAAAAAACTGCAAATCATACAGAATACAGCTGCTAGACTAATATACAGATTAAATAGATATACTAGTGTTTCAACTCATCTTAACAAACTGCACTGGCTTCCCATAGCAGAAAGACTCAGGCTCAAAGATGCTTGTTTAGTTTTTCAAATCTTACAGGGTTACACCTCTGAACTTCTGATTAAGACCACTTCGCTACGTGTGGTCCACTCTAACTGATTTAACAGTTGATGCTAGAGTCATCGTTTCAAAAGACAATTCAAAATCAGAAAATTTTCAGCTCTCTATTCTGTACTCTGAGTTAAAATATGGAACTCTCTACCTATTGCCTTCAGAACAGAAAACAGCTACCTTAGCTTCTCCGAGGACAAGCAACTTGCTTTGTCTCACTGATCGGGTGACATCCACGGCAGCCCCAGGATCGGAAGATCTTCCTAGCAACAGGAGTTTGCTAGCTGTCGCGAGATCCGTATGCATCGCGCATGCGCTACCATCTTCCCGCCCGCTACAGCATGCTCCTCAGTCTCTCTTTTTCCGTGGTCAGAGCGGACGTGTATCGCTCGTTCGCGGCCCAAGAGAGGGCCCCTGTCGCGCTCTTCGCTGCTGTTTAGCGCCTTTTCGGCTTCTTCGATTTCTCCTCTCGTGTGTTTTAAAAAAAAAAAAAAGTTTGTTGTTTTCTGGTACTTCTCCAAGTTTTTGCCGGGTAAGTTTCCTTTCTTTTCCTTGTGCGGCCTGTTCCGCCACCCATCCGGGTTTTCCCCCCTTTTTTTTGGGTGCCTTTTTTCGGCATCATCGCGTTTGACCTCGGCGGCGCAATTTTTCCGCCCATGTCCTCTAAGCCTGCCAGCGGCTTCAAAAAGTGCACGCGGTGCCACCGGACGATCTCGCTAACTGATAGACATGTATCGTGTCTTTAGTGTCTCGGGGCTGGTCATCGCCTGGATGCCTGTACGTTGTGCCTCCAGCTTAAAAAGAGGACCCAGGTGGCGAGATTGGCTCAGTGGAACGTTCTGTTCAGAGCCTCGTCCGGTCTTTCGACGTCATCGGAGCCAGCGGTACCGAGGTCATCGCCGGTATCGATGTCTGCGTCGGAGGGAGCATCGACTTCTGGATTGCAGGTGATGGCTGTCCAGAGATCCCACGCTGGTAGCAGTGAGGCATCGAGTGGGTCTCCACCTGCCTCGAGGGTTCCTGCTGTGCAGTCCCCCCGGGACCGACCATCCTCAGACCCGGCCCCGAGGAGATGTCTGGATTCAACGTCCTCCTCTTCAGCACTGGGAGGTACCCTTCCTGCCATGGTACCGAGAGCTCCGGGACACCGAGGGATTTGGTACCCGTGAAGCGTCGACGCTGGGAGGACAGCCGTTCACCCTCCATACAAGAGGTGTCGATGCACTCTGCTCCAGACAGCCCAGTACCACCTCCATGCCCCAGACAGGTCCTCAGCTCGTCACCGGTACCGGCCCCACTGTCTTCCTCGACAGCCACTCTGGACGAGCGCCTCGAGGCCATCCTTCCAGGTATCCTGGAAAGGCTGCTGCGTTCTTCTGCTCCGGTACCGCCGGTGCCTGCGCTGGTGGTACCGTCAAGTCATGCAGCAGTTGGCTCTCCGCCCGTGGTGCGGACTGTGACACCGGTACCGCTTGCGGTATCGGCGCCTGCTGCCACCCAGGAGGACTCCCCACCGACGTCGCTGGAGGAAGCTTTGTAGCTGCCGGCGTGGGAGTCTTCTTCTCGACACCGCCGTAGGGGACCGGGTTCCTCGGTGTCGAGACGGGCTCAGCTTTGGACTGAAGTTCACGAACTTGTGTCCGATACAGATGGTGAGGCCTCGTGGGAGGCGGAGGAGGACACCAGGTATTTCTCTGACGAGGAGTTTTGTGGTCTCCCTTCCGATCCCACCCCTTCGCCAGAGAGAAAGCTTTCTCTTCCTTTGTCCGGGAAATGTCTACAGCCATTCACTTCCCAGTGGTTACTGAGGATGAGCCTAGGGCTGAGATGTTCGAGGTCCTGGACTATCCTTCAACACCTAAGGAGTCGTCTACTGTTCCCTTTCATAATGTCCTGAAGCAGACATTGATGGCGAACTGGGCGAAACCGTTAAGTAGCCCGCACATTCCCAAAAAGATTGAGTCCCAGTATCGAGTCCATGGGGACCCCGGAGTTGATGAGGACCCAGTTGCCTCATGACTCTGGAGTTGTGGACTCGGCTCTCAAGAAAGCCAAGAGTAGTAGATATTACGCCTCGGCACCCCCGGGCCGTGAATCTAAGACTCTTGACTCTTTTGGGAGGAAGGCCTACTATTCTGCTATGCTTGTGTCCAAGATTCAATCCTACCAGCTCTACACGAGCATACACATGCGGAACAATGTGCAGCAACTGGCGGACTTGGTCGATAAACTCCTATCGGAGCAGGCCAAGTCTTTTCAGGAGGTGGTCAGGCAGCTGAAGGCATGTAGGAAATTCCTGTCCAGGGGTGCCTACGACACTTTTGATGTAGCGTCCAGGGCGGCTGCTCAGGGTATAGTGATGCGCAGACTCTCATGGCTGTGTGCCTCTGACCTGGAGAATAGAGCCCAGCAGTGGATTGCGGATGCTCCTTGCCGGGGGGATAACATTTTTGGCGAGCGCGTCGAAAAGGTGGTAGAGGAACTCCACTAGCGGGACACCGCATTCGACAAGCTCTCCCACCGGACGCCTTCAGCATCTACCTCTTCAGGTAGACGTTTTTATGGGGGGAGGAGGAATGTTCCCTATGCTTCTAATAGGTGTAGGTACAATCCACCTTCCTGCCAGCCTGCTCAGGCTAAGCCCCAGCTCGCTCGTTCACGTCAACAGCGTGCGCCTCAACAGGCCCCTGCAGCTCCCCAGCAAAAGCAAGGGATGGGCTTTTGACTGGCTCCAAGCGAGCATAGCCGAGATAAGTGTCTGTGCCAGACGACTTGCCGGTCGGAGAGAGGTTAAAGTTTTTCACCAAGGGTGGCCTCTCATAATCTCCGACCAGTGGGTTCTCCAAATAGTCCGGCTAGGATAAGCCCTCAATTTGATCGCAAAACCTCCAAATTGTCCTCCGGGAGCTCAGTCTTTCAGCTTCCAGCACAAGCAGGTACTTGCAGAGGAACTCTCCGCACTTCTCAGCGCCAATGCAGTTGAGCCCGTGCCACCGGGGCAAGAAGGGCTGGGATTCTATTCCAGGTACTTCCTTGTGGAAAAGAAAACAGGGGGGATGCGTCCCATCCTAGACCTAAGGGCCCTGAACAAATACCTGGTTTGAGAAAACTACTACTACTTATCATTTCTATAGCGCTACTAGACATACGCAGCGCTGTACACTTGAACATGAAGAGACAGTCCCTGCTCGACAGAGCTTACAATCTAATTAGGACAGACAAACAGGACAAACAAGAGATAAGGGAATATTAAGGTGAGGATGATAAAATAAGGGTTCTGAACAAGTGAATAAGGGTTAGGAGTTAAAAGCAGCATCAAAAAGGTGGGCTTTTAGCTTAGATTTGAAGACGGCCAGAGATGGAGCTTGACGTACCGGCTCAGGAAGTCTATTCCAGGCATATGGTGCAGCAAGATAAAAGGAACGGAGTCTGGAGTTAGCGGTGGAGGAGAAGGGTGCAGATAAGAGAAATTTACCCAGTGAACGGAGTTCCCGGGGAGGATTGTAGGGAGAGATGAGAGTGGAGAGGTACTGAGGAGCTGCAGAGTGAATGCACTTATAGGTCAATAGGAGGAGTTTGAACTGTATGCAGAAACGGATAGGAAGCCAGGGAAGTGACTTGAGGAGAGGGCTAATATGAGCATAACAACCCTGGCGGAATATTAGTCGTGCAGCAGAAGTTTGAACAGATTGAAGAGGAGAAAGATGGGTAAGTGGGAGACCTGTGAGAAGCAAGTTGCAATAGTCTAAGCAAGAGGTGATAAGAGTGTGGATGAGGGTTCTGGTAGTGTGCTCAGAAAGGAAAGGGCGAATTTTGCTGATACTATAGAGAAAGAAACGACAAGTTTTAGCAGTCTGTTGAATACGTACAGAGAAGGAGAGGGAAGAGTCGAAGATGACCCAGACTGCCCCAATTTGACTGCCCCTATCGGACCGACCGTTCACTTGTCTATTAGATTGTAAGCTCTTTGAGCTGGGACTGTCTCTCTTTGTTAAATTGTACAGCGCTGCGTAACCCTAGTAGCACTCTAGAAATGTTAAGTAGTAGTAGTAGTAGTATGACCCCAAGGTTACGAGCTGATGAGACAGGAAGGATGAGAGTGTTATTCACAGAAATAGAGAATGGGGGAGGAGGAGAGGTTGGTTTAGGGGGAAAGATAAGACGCTCAGTCTTGTTCAGGATGCTTTCCCTGGGCACCCTTCTTCCCATGATTCAGAAAAACGATTGGCTATGCTCTCTGGACTTAAAGGATGCTTATACTCACATCCCGATACTGCCAGCTCACAGACAATATCTTTGATCCCGTCTGGGAACACAGCATTTTCAGTACTGTGTGCTACCCTTTGGTCTCGTCTCTGCGCCCAGGGTGTTCACGAAATGCCTGGCTGTAGTGACAGCCTCTCTACGCAGACTGGAGTACATGTGTTCCCTTATCTCGATGATTGGCTGGTAAAGAACACCTCGGAGGCAGGAGCTCTACAGTTGTATATAATTAGGTCTCTTCACAGTCCATGCAGGTGACTATTCAACTCCTGGAGCTACTGGGGTTTGTGATAAATTATCCAAAGTCCCGCCTTCTTCCAGTTCAAAGACTAGAATTCATAGGAGCTCTGCTGGACTCCCAGACGGCTCATGCCTACCTCCCCGAGGCCAGGACGGACAATCTTTTGTCCTTGGTCTCCTGGATACGAGCATCTCAGCGGATCACAGCTCGGCAGATGTTGAGATTGCTCGGCTACATGGCCTCCACAGTCCAAGTGACTCCCATGGCCCATCTTCACATGAGGTCTGCTCAATGGACTCTAGCTTCCCAGTGGTATCAAGCTGCGGGGGAACTAGAATACGTGATCCAGCTGTCCACAGTTTTTCTCAGATCCCTACATTGGTGGACGATTCGCTCCAATTTGGCCTTGGGACGTCCCTTTCAAATTCCTCAGCCGCAAAAAGTGCTGACTACAGGTGCGTCTCTCCTGGGGTGGGGAGCTCATGTCGATGGGCTTCACACCCAGGGATGTTGGTCCCTCCAGGAGACAGGTTTTCAGATCAACCTCCTGGAGTTACGAGTGGTCTGGAACGCACTAAAGGCTTTCAGAGATCGGCTTTCCAACCAAATTTTCCAAATTCAGACAGTCAATCAGGTTGCCATGTATTACATCAACAGGGGGGCACCGGATCTTTCTCCCTGTGTCAGGAAGACGTCGGGATGAGGCTTTGGGCTTGCCGTCATGGCATGCTTCTCCAAGCCACGTACCTGGCAGGCGTAAACAGTCTGGCCGACAGGTTGAGCAGGATAATGCAACCTCATGAGTGGTCTCTCAATTCGAGAGTAGTTCGCAAGATCTTTCAAGCGTGGGGCACCCCCTTGGTAGATCTTTTTGCCACTCAGACCAATCACAAGGTCCCTCAGTTCTGTTCCAGACTTCAGGCCCACAGCAGACTAGCGTCAGATGCCTTTCTCCTGCTTTGGGGGAAGGGCCTCCTGTTCGCGTATCCTCCCATACCCTTGGTAGGAAAGACTGTTGAAACTCAAGCAGGACCGTGGAACCATGATTCTGATTGCTCCATTCTGGCCGCGCCAGATCTGGTTCCCTCTTCTGGTTGTCCTCCAAAGAACCGTGGAGATTGGAGTGTTTTCCCACTCTCATTACTCAGAACGAGGGGGCGCTTCTGCATCCCAACCTCCAGTCCCTGGCTCTCACGGCCTGGATGTTGAGAGCGTAGACTTCGCCTCCTTGGGTCTTTCTGAGGGTGTCTCCAGAGTCTTGCTTGCTTCCAGGAAAGATTCCACGAAGAGGTGTTATGCTTCCAAGTGGAAGAGGTTTGCCGTGTGGTGTGACAGCCTGGCCCTAGATCCTCGTTCTTGTCCTGCACAGACCCTGCTTGAATACCTTCTGCACTTGTCTGAGGCTGGTCTTAAGACCAACTCTGTAAGGGTTCATCTTAGCGCAATTACTGCTTTTCATTACCGTGTAGAGGGTAAGCCTATCTCGGGACAGCCTTTAGTTCGATTTATGAGAGGTTTGCTTTTGTAAAAGCCCCCTGTCAAACCTCCCACTGTGTCATGGGATCTCAATGTCGTTGTCACCCAGCTGATGAAACCTCCTTTTGAGCCACTAGATTCCTGCCGTCTGAAGTATTTGACCTGGAAGGTCATTTTCTTGGTGGCAGTCACTTCAGCTCGTAGAGTCAGTGAGCTTCAAGCCTTAGTAGCTCATGCTCCTTATACCAAATTTCATCACAACAGAGTAGTCCTCCGCACTCACCCTAAGTTCTTGCCAAAGGTGGTGTCGGAGTTCCATCTTAACCAGTCAGTTGTCTTGCCAACATTCTTTCCCCGGCCTCATACCTGCCCTGCTGAACGTCAGTTGCACACATTGAACTGCAAGCAAGCGTTGGCCTTCTGTCTGGAGCGGACACAGTCCCACAGACAGTCCACCCAGTTGTTTGTTTCTTTCGACCCTAATAGAAGGGGAGTGGCTGTCGGGAAATGCACCATCTCAAATTGGCTAGCAGATTGCATCTCCTTCACTTACGCCCAAGCTGGGCTGACTCTTGAGGGCCATGTCACAGCTCATAGTGTTCGAGCTGTGGCAGCGTCAGTGGCCCACTTGAAGTCAGCCACTATTGAAGAGAATTGCAAGGCTGCAATGTGGTCATCTGTCCACACATTCACATCTCATTACTGCCTACAGCAGGATACCCGACGGGACAGTCGGTTCGGGCAGTCGGTGCTGCAGAATCTGTTTGGGGTTTAGAATCCAACTCCACCCCCCTAGGCCCATTTTTATTCTTTTCCAAGCTGCACTCTCTGTTAGTTGGTTATGGTTACAGGTCAATCTCAGTTATATCCTCGCCGTTGCGATGCCCAATTGACCAGTGTTTGTTGTTTTGAGTGAGCTTGGGGGCTAGGGATACCTGCTTGTCCTCGGAGAAAGCAAGGCTACTAACCTGTAGCAGGTATTCTCCGAGGACAGCAGGCTGATTTTTCTCATAATCCCGCCCTCCTCCCCTTTGGAGTTGTGTCTTCCCTTGTCTTTGCTTTATACTGGACTGAGGAGCACGCTGTAGCGGGCGGGAAGACGGTCGCGCATGCGCGATGCATGCAGATCTCGCGAGGGCTAGCAAACTTCTGTTGCTAGGAAGCTCTTCCAATCCTGGGGCTGCTGTGGACGTCACCCCATCAGTGAGAACAATCAGCCTGCTGTCCTCGGAGAATACCTGCTACAGGTTAGTAACCTCGCTTTCAGGAAGAGGCGAAAAACCTTTCTCTTCCCAAATACTACTTCATAACAATCCATTGACTTCTACCTCCTAGTACCATCCATTATCCTTTCCTATAATGTTTTTGGTCTCATGCTTTACACTAGTGTTCTCTAATTGTTCTCATACCTCACACTAAGATTATCGGCTTTGGTCTCGCCTAGAATGTTAAACAGCAGTGAACCGTGGAAAAGGGATATTAGTGGTATACAAGAATTGATTTGATTTTGAAATAGAAAAATACATGTAAAATTTAGTAACATCCCAGAATTGTTGAATGGCCATTCAAGATCAAAACATGTGGCCTAGGGTAGTCGCCTGCTCTTTACATTTTAAAGAGACTGCTGTGGGAAATACTGAATCGTGTTTCAAAACCAAGACCATTAGGGTTCACATCAGCTCAAATGGTGCCTATCACTATGTACAGTCAAGTTAGCTTGATGTGGCACTGGCTTCTTTTAAGTCTCCTATGCCTTTATTTCCATGTTCGTTCATTTCAAATTTTAAGCTCTCTATAATTAGCATTCAGTTTTCATTAATGAATTGGTCTAAAAACTTTTATGTATTTGATATGCTTCCCTTTTTCGAAGATTTAGTATTGGTAGCCAACTTAGATTTATAGTAAGAGAGGGTTCCACAACAATCTAACACTGAATTATCCTTCCAGTGAGCCAAAACAAGTTTGAGCTGTTAAAATGGAGAATAAATGTGTCTTATCCTTGGGGAGATGAGTCCCTTAAACCTGGAGCTGTCAGGGCATTGTCATTGCTGTGTCCAGACCATGATATTTTTAAGGTGAAAACCTCATTCAGCTGAAATATAATTTTAATGTGGTTCCATATAGCATCCCCCAAAATTTGGAGATCAGGACATGACAGCAGCATGTGAAGCAAGGTTCCAGGCTTGGTATGACAGGTATGATCCTGAGTGACTTTAGCCACCTTAATAGGAGTCTAGATAGTTTTATGGGCCAGAAAATACAGTGTCTGGGTAAAGGATGTCAAGTGGGCACAACAAACCATTCTTCTCTCTCTGGAGAAAGTTCTTGATTTAATTCTGGTTCCCATACTTTCTGAAGTACTGCCCTTATCACCTGGCCTTTGCCACTGAAAATTTTATAGAGTTTTGATCCACGCTTCTGGCTAGTAAAGATTGGCATATGTCAGCCAGTGACTTCTCAGCCTCATACCCCTCCTTCTCTGCCAAGTACTGAGATAAACAGTGTGACTAGGAAGGTTATATTCTTGCTAATTGCCAAAAGGATTTAGCCTTCCTTTCCTGTATTGACCAATTTGCCATATTCCAACGAGCTGCCAGTTTCCAGTTTAGGGGGGAGCATTGTTAATCTTTAGGTACAAGGTACACTTTATTCCATAGAAGCATAGAAGGGTAGTAGCCAACTCATGAAAAACTAAGATCATGGGGGAGAGCAAAAGATATTTCTGGGAGATACCCAGAACTAAATTTGAAGCAAACAGCACAATGAGCTCTATTTGCCCATTTTCTTGATTGGTTGCCTTTGTATTTGTCATTTTATTTTTAGAAGAGGCTTATTGCCACCAAAGACAGTTTTGGTACCTGCCCATTGACATTTTTTCGTGTATTTTGCCCTTATTTTATGTTGAAAACAGCCTGTAGCTTGAGATTCTCACTTGAGTACTTGTTATCCTGTATTCTCTGAGGGAACAGTTACCTATATCAGGTGTTCTCCATAGACAGGTTATAAGTTCTCAGATACCCACCTGCCTCCCTTAGGTGTTGTCTCCAAACTAAGCTTTTCCATACTGAGAAGTCCCATGTGACAGTATAAAATGGAGAGTCACAGGCATGTGCAGTGCTGCCCCTTAATGTTTTTTTTATTTTATATTTTATTTAACATCCATCTATTAAACAATATGGATACAGAAATGTATAATTTCACAGCTTAATGGAAAAAATTAGATTCATTTAGACCACAACTTAAGACAAGATACAAGGTAAAATAAAAAAAATTATATTAGAAAAAAAGAAAACAAAAAGAGCAGGATTGGGGAGGAAGTGACGTCACGGGGCTGAATGGTCGCTTAATCCCTGAATTCCGCACTTCCCTACCTTCTTTAAGGTGCCATCTGAACTAAAAATCCTCTCCAAACTTCTGAAGGAGCCGCACCAGACGGGTGAGCGATCCCAGACTACAATATGAGTAAAAAAAAGCGGTGCGCCGCAACGAGAGAGCAAGCGCTTGTCCACGAGGCAGACGGACAGAGGCCTAGCTCGCCATGTCTCCCCCAAGCCGCGAAGAGCGTCGGAGTCGGGCTCGACTTCAACCCATGAAGTGCGCGCTGAATCTGCCCCCAAGCAAGCACTCCCGCAAGATCTGACCAAATGCCTGGAGGTGATCAGAGCTGAGATCCTAGCATCTAAGGAAGAAATCCTGGAACACGTGGACACCCTCAGCATGGATTTGAGAGAGCTGGGGGGGGGGCAGGGTAGAAGCCCTAGAGGAGCGGGCGGATGAACAGGGGGAGAAAAATGAAGATGTGGACAGGCGTTTAAAGCAGATGGCGGAGCAGGCAGGAGAACTACAATATAAGCTCGACGACCTCGAGAATCGGGGACACAGGCAAAACCTCCGGTTCCGTGGAGTTCAGGAGAACGGCGACATGGAAGATGTTCCTGCGGTAGTGCACGCCATTTGCGCACAGCTGATGGGAGAAGAATTTGATGCCAGCGCAGTGGATATGGACAGGGCCCAAAGAGCACTGGGGTCTGTGCGAGATAACAAGCCACGAGATATTGTGGTGCGGTTCACCACCTATGCTTGTAAGGAGCGGATTTAGCAAAAAGCCAGAAAGCCCCCCAACCTGGAGTTTAACGGGGCACGTGTGGCGATATATCAAGACCTTTCCTTGTTTACTCTGAATCTGCGGAGAGCCATGAGGCTGGTAATAGAGATTCTGAATAGATTCTCTACAGATGGGCATTCCCGTTCGCTATCTGCTTTGAACTCAATGGCGAGAAACTCCGCTGCCGTAGTATGGGAGCAGCGTGGAAGAGCTTACACAAAGCGGGGTTGGCCCAGACAGCAGCTATGCCGGGAGGGATGGCCTCCTCCACAAAGGCCCGCCTTCAGAGATGGAAGAGAGTGGAGAAAGCGGCTAAGAACACGCGACCCCAGACCTGAGGACACACTGCTAGACCGGTCGGAGAGAGTGCTGAGGCTGGTGGTTGAGGCTCTACTGAGGGAAGTGAAGAGTGACTGAAATGGGAGAGTTGACAAGAGAGACTTAACACAGATGATTAGGGATGACAATGTGCATGAATGTATAAGGGGGGGTCGGGGGGTAGTGTTTATTTAGATTGATAGTTTTAATACTGTTATAGGTTTGACCAGTGGGATTTCTTCCTTTGATCCCAAGTAGTGCCTTATGGCGCTAATTGGTGGGTGGTGGAGAGAAGATAGAGTGCGGGTTGGGGGAGAGGAGGGGAGGTTCAGGGGGGAGATAGGCGGGAAGGGGGGCTGGGGCCGGAGGGTGGGCGTGGAGGGAGATAGATTGGGAGGGGTGTAGTAGGGCAGGGTAAGAGTCTTCCATTCACAGTTAGTTTTGTTCAGAGACTGTTAAATGGTGGACTTTAAGTTTCTCACATATAGGGTCTGAATTCTCCATACAAAAGGCACGCCTTGCTGCGTGAATTACATCTGATGAAGCCACAAGTGGTCTTTGTGCAAGAAATCCACTTTTTAACAAAGCACGAGGGACTACTGCGCTCTAAACAATACCCTCAAGTAGTTTGTGCCTCTGAGGTAATGGGTGCAAAAAAAAAAGGGGGGTGGCTATAATGTTCCATAAAGATGTCCAGGTGCAGATTTTGCACTTAAGAAAGGACAGAGAGGGGAGATTTCTTTTTCTGCATGTGTTGCTGGAGAAGGAGGAGTATACACTTGTCAGTGTCTATGCACCGAACAAGAGGCAGGAACGTTTTTTCCTGCGTCTCCGGAAGGAGCTGCAGGCCTTTGTCAGAGGTTAACTACTGGTGGCGGGTGATTTTAATGACACTGTGCAGCCTGGGCTTGACAGGTCGGCTCCTCCTGCTCCGATGGATCGTAAAATCTCTCTGGCACTGAAACATTTCGTAGACGAGATGGGTCTATATGATGTGTGGAGATTGGGACATCCTAGAGGGATGTCCCATGTGCATCTCTCCTACTCCAAACTAGATTATATTTTCCTTGACAAAACAATGTCCTGGGGGGGGGGGGGGGACTCAGGTATAGGTCATATTTCCATATCAGACCGTGCCCCAGTCTGGACTAATTTCCCTTCTTTGAGGGAAGAGGTGAGAGAAAAGAGATGGACATTCAATAACTTTTTGCTACAGGACCCGGAAACGGTGGCCAGCTTTATCCCAGTCTTGGGAGAATACTTTGATATTCAGCTTGGAGAAGAGACGGCTGAGGGGAGACATGATAGAGGTATATAAAATAATGAGTGGAGTGGAACAGGTGGATGTTCACGCTTTCCAAAAATACTAGGACTAGGGGGCATGCGATGAAACTACAGTGTAGTAAATTTAAAACAAATCGGAGAAAATTTTTCTTCACCCAACGTGTAATTAAACTCTGGAATTCATTGCCGGAAAATGTGGTGAAGGCGGTTAGCTTAGCAGAGTTTTAAAAAGGGTTGGACGGTTTGCTAAAGGACAAGTCCATAAACCGCTACTAAACAGACTTGGAAAAATCCAAAATCCCAGGAATAACATGTATAGAATGTTTGTACATTTGGGAAGCTTGCCAGGTGCCCTTGACTTGGATTGGCCGCTGTCGTGGACAAGATGCTGGGCTCGATGGACCCTTGGTCTTTTCCCAGTATGGCATTACTTATGTACTTATGATATTAACGTGGACTCGGGACCTGCACTTGGGGCGGTTTGGGACGCCTTTAAGGCGGTATCGAGAGGGTATTTTATTAAACAGGCAGATCAGAAGGCCTGGGCTCATAAGGCACGCTTGAGCCAATGTATGGAAAAGCTGGGGGCCTTGGAGACTAGGTACAAGGTATCAGGTTCTGTGTCTGACCTTAGAAGGCTACAGGCCGTGAGACTGGAGATTGCCACGCTACATGAGGATAGTCTGCAATTTGTGCATGCAAGACTTAAACAGGTTCATTATGCCTGCACTAACAAGCCAGGAAGGATGTTGGCTGCTAAATAAGTAAAATGAGGACAGATCGACATATTTTGAAAATTAAGGATGCTATGGGGGGGGGGGGGGGGGGGTGGGTACGAAGGCCGGCACAGATTAGAGAATGTTTTGCTCAATATTATGAGACTCTGTATAGGGAGGATGCTGCTGTACAGACCGGGAAAATAGACGATTACTTGGGGGCCAGGGGACTGTCTGTTCTCTCAGCATCGCAGAAGACTGAATTGGAAGAGCCGGTGAGGGTGGAAGAAGTAGTCCAGGTTATTAAAGCGCTGCCAATGGGGAAGGTACCGGGCTTAGATGGCTTCACGAATGAGTTCTTTAAGGCATACGTGGTGGATCTAGCTCTGTATTTAACGATGATTATTAATTTGGTGAGGGAAGGAGCACCTCGCCCTAAGACTATGATGGAGGCCTGGGTGGCTGTCATACCAAACCCGGCAAAGATAAAACTGAATGTGCCTCGTATCGACCCATCTCGATCCTTAATGCCGACGTCAAAATCTTGGCTAAAGTTTTAGCAAATCGTCTGGGAAATGTGCTTTCAAGCCTGATCCACCTGGATCAGGTGGGTTTCGTAGCTAAACGACAAGCTTTGGACAACATCCTGTATGCAGCTCAGAAGAAGGCCAGGCCAGTGGTGCTGCTTGGATTAGACGCTGAAAAGGCGTTTGACCGGGTCCACTGGGGGTATCTGGATAAGGTCTTACATAGAGTAGGGATAGGCCAGTATTACAGAACCTGGATTCTGACGTTATACGCATCGCCGCAGGCCTGTGTGCGCGTAAACGGAGGGAATTCTGGGGCTTTCCAATTGGGTAGGGGAACACAGCAGGGGTGCCCCTTGTCCCTGTTACTTTTTGCTCTAGCGATGGAACCTATGGCAGAGGCAATTCGAGAAAATGAGGACATTACCGGAGTGAGGGTGGGAACACAGGAATATAAAGTAGCATTATTCGCAGATGACGTTCTCACTTTAACAAACCCATTAGTTTCTCTTCCTCATTTGGTGAAGGTGATAGAAGAGTATACCGGGGTATCCGGATATAAACTAAATGCTAGTAAATCAATAGGTTTAGCGGTGGGAGTGTCATCGAGACTAATGGACACACTGCGGTTGTCCTTTGCTTTTAAGTGGGAGGAAAGACAACTGAGTTACTTAGGTATGAAGATCTCGGGCAACTTGTCTGAATTGTTTGCCATTAACTATCCGGCCCTTAAGCAGGAGGTCCAGAGGGATCTAGATAGATGGATGTTGGTGGGGCTATCCTGGTTCGGGAAGATAGCTGCGCTCAAAATGAACATACTGCCTAGGTTCCTGTATCTATTCCAGGTTCTTCCCCTGCGGTTGTCCAGATCATTTCTATCTGGGTTGCAGGACAATTTGAACCGGTTCGTGTGGAACCGGAAAAGACCGCGGTTGCCCCGCGCCCTGTTGTATAAGAGTAAACGTGAGGGAGGGCTGGGGGTGCCCAACATGTTCTGGTACTATAAGGCAGCGTGGGCGGCGGTAGATTGATTTAGGAGGGAAGACCATAAACTGTGGGTAGACATTGAACAAAATTTGGTGGGTTCTCGGAAACTCGGGCATCTAATGTGGCTGGCAAGTAAGCACCGGGGAAGGGTGGATAAGTTCCCGCCCACAGTCCAAACCACTTTCTATTATTGGGACCTTATGTTCCCAGACCGAACACCTCCAGTGTCGGGCCTAGCACCGATAGTGGACAACCCCCTATTTGAGCCTGGTATAGGAAATAACACTTTTCGTAGATGGGCGGAATCGGGACTAGACATGTTGGGGCAGCTGCATGTGGGAGGGACTATTGTGCCTTTTAAGGATTTGGTAGATGATTTTGGGCTTCGTCTAGGGGATCGGTATGCTACCTCCAAATGCAGCATTTTCTGAAAGGGCAGGCCTATCAGGGATGTATGAGGCGGGATACTCACCTGATGGAGGAAGTGTGTGTAGATTCGAGAGGTACGCGAGAATGATCTCCTTCCTATATGCTTATCAAGTGGCAGGTTCAAAACCATCCCTCTTACATAGACAGAGGTGGGAACAGGAGCTACAATTTACTTTGCTGGAGGCAGGCTGGGTGGCTCTCGAGAAGAGGATTTTGAGGTCCTCCACAGCAGTGGCTATGCAGGAGAGTGCCATAAAGGTCTTTTATAGATGGTATTTGACACCGGTCAGATTACACCACATGTTTGCTCAGGTATCGCAGCGCTGTTGGAGGAACTGTGGGGCTGTGGGAACTGCGGGACATATTTGGTGGTCATGCCCCAAGGCCCAGGCATACTGGAAAGGGGTGCAGTCACGTCTTCAGGTATGGGTGGGCAAATCTGTACAGTGGCATCCCCTGATCTTTTTGTTAGGACAGAGGCCAGCGAGATTTACGTTGGACCAGTGGTTACTTTTGAGAGGTGCACTGAACACAGCCCAAGTCAACTTAGCACAAAGTTGGAAATCCCCGTTGGTTCCCCCAATGATGAGATGGATAATCAAGGTACGATACATATGCGAGATGGAGAGATTTGACTGCTGAGAAGAGAAAAACTATGCCTAAATGGAAAAGGGTCTGGGAACATTTTTTAAAAAGATGTTCTGGATAAAGGGGATAACATCTGAGTGGAAGGGAAGACGAGGGGGGTGGGAGGGGGGAGGAGGGAGGGAGGGAAGGTCTTGGGACGGGGAGCGGGTGGGGTCACTTTATTAATACAATAAAAAAATGGAAAAAGTTTGAAGTATAAGATACTGTTTCAGCATGGTTATCGTGTAAAAGTGAGTGTTCGTTATGCACTCCATTTTGGACTCAGCAAATATGTGGCATATCATATTGGTTTGTGTATTACGATGCATATGTAATGTTATGATTATTCATGCTTAATAAAGACTTCTATAAATTAAAAAAAAAAAAAGAGCAGGCTCAAAAAGGCAATCTGCAGCCAGACTACTCAGCGAGTTCTCACACCCTATTGGGTTACCTAGGTCGAACTTTCTACACTTTCTTTTGAAATCAAAAATTCCTTCAATTTCTTGGGATCCATAAACATATATGTAACAGAATTCAATGTTATTATACAACTCAAGGAAAAACTAATTTAAATAATCCTCCCAGAGTTAGAATTCTTGATTTTAAGCCGAGAAACTCTCGCTGACGAGCTTGAGTCTCCCTGTTTAAATCTGGAAAAGTTCGAATGGTTTGCCCAAGAAATTTACAATTCAAATATTTAAAATAAAGCTTAAAGATATTTGTTTTATCCATTTCCAGTGCGAATGAATCAATAAGAGTAGTTCTCTCCATAATTAATTCCAATGAGTTTTCTAGAAACTCTGTGATATTAAGTTCTGGTTGCTGTGACTGAGGATTCAGGGGGTTCACTGTTCTTCCAGTTATGTACTGTGTTCGGGTAATAGGCAGGAATCCCTCTGCTGGGATACCTAGAATTTCTCTAAAGTATTTTCTCAACATGTCCATAGCTGGGATTAGTGGCGATTTAGGAAAATTAATAAAACGCAGATTATTTTTTTCCCTGATTCTCAAGAAAGTCTAGCTTACGTGCCAGAATCTCTCCCCTTAATGTTTTTAATTGGCGTACATTTCTTTGACATGGCAGTTTTCCTTTTGTTCCTTTGGGTTTCAACTCAGAACAAGTCTGTTATCTGGACCAGAAGCCACCTTACATCACTAGTTATGACCTTTTTTTCCCCCTCTTGTTCCCTCTCAACTTACATTAGTTTAGTCATTGCAGAGACCTCTCTTGCGAGTGCTTTCCCACCCACCATGCAAACATGCTTGTTAGTTTTGCTTTTTCTGCGTGAGGAGCAGCTGCTTTTTGTGGTGTCGCCTCACACGCCAGTTAGAGTTTTTTTTCTCTGACCTTTTTTTTTTTGAGTGCCTATCGGTGGTTTTTTTCTACCCAGCTTTGTTTTTCTTTAAAAAAAAAAAAAAAAAAAAAACATAGACCTTTACTTTTTAGTAGTTTGCCCCACATCTAAGTTTTCCTTTCTCCTTCGACGCGGGCCGTTTTCAGGTCTGCCTGGTTGGGTTTCTTCTTTTTGTGCCTTTCCCCTTTTTTCAGGCACCATCACGTCTTTTTGGCCGGTGCGGTTTTTCCTTCCATGTCCACGAAGACTCCCATGGCTTCAAACATTGTACCCGGTGCAACCGGACCATCTTGGGGAAAGACACCCATTCTTCGTGTCTTCAGTTCCTTGGCCTCTACCATAGCCCTGCCAACTGTGTCCTCTGCCTTTGTATGAAGAAGAGGACCCAGGTTTCCTGGGAGGCTCAATGTGAGAAACTTTTTGGAGCCAAGGCCAGTTCTTCGATATCAGCATCGAGGTCTGATTCATCGGCATTGACTTTGTGTCGCATCAGGAGTCACGGTTGGAATGGCTGCTTCAAGACCCTGTGACACTGGAAGCAGTGAGGCATCATGGGTCTCCACCTGTCTCAAGGCCTTCAGCCATGCAGGCCCCCGGGACCGTCCATTGTCAGACTCTACCCCGAGGCGACGGGAGTATTCGACGTGATCCTCGTCGGCAATGAGGAGTAAGGGTGACGTGCATCGGGTGAAAGCGAAGAAGCACCATCACCAATTTCCCTCAATACATGGTGCCAGGAGCTCTAGAGAAGTGTTGATGCTGGGAGGACTGCTCCCCCTCCATCCAGGAGGTGCTGAATGCGTGCGTCTCCAAGCAGCCGAGATCCTGCTCCTGCACCGGCCCCAGCGATTCTGCAACCTGCACCTCAACCGATGCCACAGTCTATCCCGATGTAGGCCCTCGAGCGCATCCGGGCCTTACTTGATATGGCCTTGTGCGTCGGTATCGGGGGTACTTGCGCCTGCCATATCTCCTGCTGTGGCCCCACCTGGCCCTCAGCCTGCGCTGCGGCCTCCAATTCCTGGCACCGCTTGCGGCCCCGGTGTCGACTGGCACCCAAGCCGGAACCCCCTCGATGTCTGGAGGAAGCTTCCCCGGAGTCGAGGTGGGAACTGTTTTTGATTCTGCTCTCGAGGACATGGGTCCTCGGTATCGAGGTGGGGCCCGGTCTCGGCCATCCCTTTGGGAGCTGTTGTCCGACACCAAGGAACTGGAGCGCTCATGGGACAGAAAAGGATCCCATGTACTTTTCCTCTGACGAGTCCTATGGGACTTCTTCTGAGCCCTCCCCTCCACCCTAGAGGAGACTGTCTCCACCTGAGAAACTTTTCTTTCACCTCATTTGTGTGGGAAATGGCTGAGGCCATACCCTTCCCCTTAGAAGTGGAGGATGAGCCCATGGCCAAGATTATCGAGGTCCTGGACTATACCTCTTCTCCTAAGGAGGCAGTGATGCCCTCCTCTCCATGAGGTAGTCAAGGCAGTCCTCATACGGAACTGGGTGTCCCCTCTCTCCTTGTAGCCCCCAAGAAAATTGACAATATAGGATCCACGGTGAATCTGGGTTTGTGAGGTTCCAGTTACCTCATGATTCCATGGTGGTGGACAGCAGTTTGCACACTTCGGACTGCAAGAGAGTACTGGCCTTTTACATGGAGTAGACGAAGCCCTACAGATAGTCCACCCAGCTTTTTGTTTTGATCCCAACAGGATGGGGGTCGCTATCAGGACATGCACCATATCCAATTGTCTGGCAGATTGCATTTCCTTCACTTACGCCCAGGCTGGGCTGACCTTGGAGGGTCATGTCACAGCTTATAACGTCAGAACCATGGCTTCGTTGGTAGCCCACTTGAAGTCAGCCTCCATTGAAGAGATTTGCAAGGCTGCGACGTGGACTTCAGTCCACACATTCACATCTCACTACTGTCTTGAGCAGGATACCCGACGCGACAGCCGGGTTGGGCAGTCAGTTTTGCAGAATCTGTTTGGGGTCTAGAATCCACTTCCACCCTCCTAGGCCTGTTTTATTCTGTTCCAGGCTGCACTCTCATTTAGTTTGTATATATTTTCAGGTTAAACTGTGTTAAGTCCTCGCCGTTACGTGGCCCAATTGACCAATGTTTATTGCTTTGGGTGAGTCTGGATGCTAGGGATGCCCCACGTGAGAATATGTAAGCCTGCTTGTCCTCGGAGAAAACAAAGATACTTACCTGTAGCAGGTATTCTCCGAGGACAGCAGGCGGTGGCTTCTCAAACTCCCGCCCACCTCCCTTTGGAGTTGTCTATTTGCATATTTTTGTTTTTTTTGCTTTTGTATTAAACTAATGCAGGCGCGTTTGTGGCGGGCGGGAAGGCACTAGCGCATGTACACTGAAGTGTGGCTTGCGCGCCTTAAAACTCTAGTTTTTTTTCTATGGCATATTTGTCGGACCGGGCGACGCGGATCGGCATCTACCCACTTGTGAGAACAAGAAGCTTGCTGTCCCCGGAGAATACCTGCTACAAGTAAGTATCTTCGCTATATAATCAAACGAGTTTTTTTTTCTTAATATGTTGCCTTTTATTATATGTTTTTTGAGAGGACTCTGAAGTTTTATGTGGGCAAAACAAAATTTCTCAGATGGTACAAAATGGTACAATTTGGTGCCACTAAGAAATGAATATTGTTGCAATGAAGTTGTACACAATCACATAGACTGCACAGACTTAGTTTAATGTGCGGGGACAATAGAACATCTAAATATCGAAAACACTCCCAAACACATACCCACTTCAATAATAAGACTTATTTTTTTACTAAAAAGAATGAAGCATGTCTGAAAACTTGAACCTCTGCCCTGATGAAGATCTGAAACTTGGCCATGTCGGTTGAGGTTCTTAGAGATTTAGCTGCTGCCAGTTAAGTAATTCATCATAAGTCATAATTCTGAATTTACAAGTCACAATTTTGAAGTAGTTATATCTAATCACCTTGAAATGTGGAATCACCTTCAAATACTAAAATATTGGATGAGTGACGATTTGTACTCGACTGTCTGAAAATTGTTTATAAAGCAGTGTAGGTGAACTATATTCTGAAGATCCTACGTAAATAAGTCATCTTATTGAAGTGGGTGTATGCTTAGGAGAGTCCTACACAATAGCATGTAAGAAAGACCAAGTTTCCTCTGTACTTCTTTGCCAAGTAATGCTGCTGATTATACTGAGAAAGCATATGCTTCTGTAGAGGAAGATGAGATGGGACTCTGTCATATCCGCACAAAGACAGATTGACCTAGGTACCTAAAGATTCAGTTGGGTTAAGAAAATGAGCAAAAAGTCCCAATTTTATTGGATTCCATGCGCTTGATTTTAAAAAAAAAAAAAAAAATCAGTGGCACTTTGATTAGTTACCTATTCATATGCCTTCCAGAAGGTGACAGCACAATTAAAGTATTATAAGAAAAATTAGCAGTAAATCTCAGAAACTGAGTTCATCCCCTTGCTTCAGGGAAGATTCATATGTCACAGCTGCACAAATCATTGTGTCTGTCTGCAAAGAATAGTGCTTACCTTGTTGCCAACAGAGCTCCAAAGAGCTACAAATGGGGAAAACATTGTCTCCTTGGTTTTGTATAGATTGTTGATATGCTGTCAAATTTTGAACTATTGTGGTTATCCATCAGGGGAGAGGTTCTTGATCCCTGACCCTATATTCAGGGGATTGACGTGTCCTGGGTACCGAGCTTATATTTTTGTTCATGTGCTGTTAGTGTTATAGATTTGATGCCCATTAATTTTTGTTTCCCATAGATTCCCTTATTCCAGGCCCATCCTCAGTTGAAACAGTGTGTACGTCAGGCAATAGAGCGTGCTGTCCAAGAGCTTGTCCATCCAGTGGTGGATCGCTCTATCAAGATTGCCATGACAACCTGTGAACAGATAGTCAGGAAGGACTTTGCACTGGATTCGGAGGAATCTCGGATGCGAATGGCAGCCCATCACATGATGCGCAACCTCACTGCAGGAATGGCCATGATCACCTGCCGGGAGCCTTTGCTCATGAGCATTGCCACAAACCTGAAAAATAGTTTTGCCACAGCACTACGGGTATGTGCACTACTCATGTCATATATTTTGAAGAACCTAGGAGATATTAATGTCTTTAATAAAGATTAGTTTATAGTTAAAGTAATTGTAAATAAGAATAGAGATTTACTATCGATATTCAGTAATTTGTCTTGAAGGGTTGCTGTTTCTCTATGATTACATTAAAGAATTAAGCCTGTTCTTGTTTGTTAGGCGGCATCCCCACAGCAGCGGGAGATGATGGAGCAGGCAGCTGCACAGCTAGCACAAGACAACTGTGAGTTAGCATGTTGCTTTATCCAGAAAACTGCTGTGGAAAAAGCAGGCCCGGAAATGGATAAGAGGCTAGCAACTGTAAGTACCTGGAATAAAATCACAGAGCATGATATCAGAGGCCTTACAGCTGTCCTACCTGATTTGACTAATTTCATTTCTAACATAGTACATAGACCCTTTTGGTTTTCGTTTCACATCACAACTAGAGGTAACCTGTGCTTTTCCAAGGGCAAACAAATTATGGAGCCTTCACAAATGAGTGATGTCATTGCACAGAGCCTGGGTATGAGAAAATATAAATAAGTTATCTGAGCTGGTGAAGCCTTCAAATGCAGTGAACTATATATATGCAGATCCTCTTGCATTGGTGTCATTACATGGGGCCAAGTCAGGTCTTTTTTTTTTTAACAGAACCTGAAAGTTACTTTGTGGTGATGTAATGTCTTTCATACCTTTTGAACATTCTAATTTTATTTTGGTTGCCAGGTTGCTGCTTTTTGAATCTTTTTAACTCTTAAAAATCCTAATCCAGAAACAGAAGACTTTGGCGACTTTAAGAAGCATGGGCAATGTGGCAGGGCAGTATTCGTGACCAATACATACAACTTGAGCTTCTCGTACCTCAGGCCCAAATATTAACATCCTAAGCTGTATCACTTTCCAAATAGTGGTGCCCAGGGGTGAAGGAGAAGCCTTCAGTGCAACAAAATCTGACCCCCAAGTACATTGGCATCCAAGATGATACATCCAGTGGTGCTGGAGCTACACCAAATGCTTATGGTTGCATTAGCATCAAGGAGACATTGATCCTGTCAAAGTAGATCATCAGAGATTGTTGAAATAGGTTTATTGAATTTTCAGATACAACACATGAAGGATGCAGTGGGTTCAGGATAGATTGGATAGCATTTACTTAAAAAAAAAAAAACCACCTTAGTCTGCCTATAACCTAGGTGGAATACAATCAACACACACACAAACAACATAAAACACAATCTACCAACATAAAAATCGTCTTAGACTTTGCACCCTCAGAATGATATCTGCACTGCATGAAACACTTGCACAAACAAATTGCAATAGTCCACCCTTGACAAAATTAAACTCTGTACTACTGTCATACTGCTCAGTAACATTGATTTCAGTTTAATCAAACGCAATTGGAAAAGAAAAAGCCTGAACTACATGTGAAACTTGATATTGATTGTCAAACAGGTGTCCAGCATCATTCCCAATGATTTTAACTGATGTTTCACAGGTAACACTATGTTGTCAACCTTCAGAAACTCAGGGCCAATTACTCTTTTCAGATCTCCCCACCATCATAATTTTAGTTTTTGTATATTCAATATTAACCTGTTCTTTCATCCAACATCATCTAAATGAGGAGGTGGCCTAGCCATTATTTACTTCATCCTGTTCTTTAAGCAAATACTATCCGGAAAACAGCAATACCGTAATAGATTGAACATGTTCTCATATACAAAGACTTCCCTCCCTCCTGCAATATTCTGTCCTACCCAAACCTGAGTAGAGTAACACATGTTCTGAAAACAGAAAATTTCATTATTAGAGGCATAAACTTGGGAACATCATCCATGGGTACCACCCAAGTAAAATGCCTTCCAGGATCCTCAGATAGCAGCAATAACAACCAAGTACTGAATGTGATCAGAGAAGAGAATAAAGATTTTAATACTAATATTGTAATCCACCTGAGGACAAATGATCAGGCCAACAGCAACACAATTAGAGTGCAGAGAGAGGAGCTAAAGTGTTTGGTTCAGCCTGTAGCTTTTTCTGCCTATGGAAAGGGAGAGGAAAGACTATGTAATACAGGGAAGTTTAATAAGTATCTCAAAACCTGGTGTCAGCAAGATGTGGCAACACATAGAAAAACAAAAGGCTCTACTGTTATGATGGTCTTTCTGTGGCAGGAAAAAGGATCCTTGGGGATGAATTCACACAGTATGTTTCTAGGCATTTAAACTACGGGGGGGGGGGGGGGGGTGCATTTAAACTAGGAAATGGAGGCATTCAGAAAGTCACCCCCAGCAAAAGCATAACAGTGGGAGGGGGTTGATAAACTTTATTTTAAAAAAATCCTCTTAGCAATTCATTCGTTAGCAACAAATGCTCGCAGTCAAAAAAAGTTCAGGATTTGCAAACCTTGATGTTTGAGGCAGACACATATATTGTTGCTGTCACAGAGACATGGTTTAGTGATTCCCATAAATGGGACACAATACTAGACTACAATCCTTTTTTTGGAAGGATAGATAGGCCAAAAGAGGTGGACACTTAATGTGAAAGACAATATTAAAACAGCTGACATGCAGGGAACCTGGGGAAAAGCGGAAGCAATAGGCATCATCCTAGAAAGAGTAGCTCTCTGTAGTTATATATGCTAGTCTAATTTCATGCAGATTCATTGCTGATCCTCAGACTGACAGCTAAGAGGCCACAAACACGACACGTTCAGGAACCTGAAAGTGACAGCATATCAGTAGCCATCAAAACCAAGCTCCAACTGTGGTAACATGTGAACAATGAGTAGGATGTGTTGCTTAGTGCGCTCCTTTGCACGCCCAATACTATGCAACCTAACTTATGCATTAATATGCTCAACAGCAGAGTTTTTCACCATTTTTGCTTAGCTATTTTTCATTTTTTTTCTTTCTTACCATGTCCTCTGCCTCGCTCATCCCAGTTCTTTGGAGTTAGACTTGCCTGCTCTCGACTTATTCCTTGGCCTGAGGTATGGGTCTTACATTATATTGTAATGTGTTCCTTGAACATCCCAGATCCATTACCCACATGCCAAACACTGATTAGGCCTTCTGAACTCAAGCTTGTTGAGGCATAAACAATTCTTGATTTGTATCACAGAATTTTGGCTGGCTGCTATTGATCTTTCCTATCTTACCCAAGCAACCCCACCTAATTTTCTTACTCTCCACTATATAGTAGACATCTAAACGAGGCAGTCTAGCCGTTATGTACCCATCAAAACTATCAATCCACCCAATGGCCACATATAAAATGACTCTGTTAGAAACACTACAATTTAGACTCACAGGTTACTCTACTGCTCTTGACTTTGTTCTTCTTTACTTGCCACTGCCACTCTCCTCTGCTTCCTTCCAAACTCTGCAGGCAGTTCTTACCCAGTACTACCTGATATCACAGCAGCTGCTCATCTTGGCAGACTTCACCATACATACTAATTGTTTTCAAGCACTTTTTCTGGAGGACCTCTTTGCTTTCCTCACAGATCTCTATCCCACACAGCAGGCAAGACATACTTTAGATTTTTAACTTCCCTCACCAGCACCTTCATTCCACGGATCTCTTGTCCCATTCCTCTGCCCTGGGTGGATCATTTCTTTTATTACATTTGACATATCAGCTCACTATCGACACATAGACTTCCACTTTACAAAACATTTGAGATCTCAAAAATCTCACCATTGAATCCTTTTCAAAGATGCTAGCATTTCAGAAAGAAACACTTTGATCATCAATCTTACAAACTTGCTAATCAATTAGCCCTGTTACAGACTCGTATGGTCACAAAACATAAGCAATACCACGAAACATGGTACAGTCCCAATCTTCATCTCTTGAGAAGACAATTGCGACACACTGAACGCATTTGGCGAAAACACCATACTTCCTCCAGCCATGAGCACTATGAAACAGGCACGTACTTACAAGACAGCGATCATTGAAGCAAAAAGGAAATGTTCAGCACAAAGAACTCTAGCACCTCGTTCTGCGAGAAAGTACCAAATTCTCATCTCTTATCCATTACACTCATTGCCCAAATATCAAGTCAGCAAGTCCCATCTAATGACCTTGCACATTTCTTTGAGGATAAAATTTCTTCCCTATGTTCATCCTTTTCTAACTCTGCTACATCAGGAAGCACAGCTCTACATTAACACCCCTGGACCTTCCCACAATCAACTATGCATGAGGTAATACAGATGGTCAAAACTACCACTGCCTCATATGATCTACCATCTTGCTACATGAAAAGGTTTCAGAATACTGTTTCTCCTTACCTTCTAACCATAACCTTGAGTCTTTGACAAGGAATAGTTCTATAATGATGGAAACTGGCTTCCATCTGTCCCAAAATTACACTAAGATTCCCAACTCCTTGGCCTCCAACTATCGACCGATGATAAAAATTCTGTATATTTCTAAAATCACTGAACATACCATTTTGAACCAATTGAAAATTTGTTTAGAACTAACGCACTGCACTCTTTTCAGATTTTAGAAAATCATAGTACAGAAATGGCACTCTTGTGTATTACCACGCACGTTTACCAGACTCTGGACCAAGATGGGGGGCACTCATACATTCTCATCTCTTAGCGTTCAGCCTGAGAGACAATGATCTTACTCTCTAGATTAGAGACCATAGGCATTATTGTTACTGTCCTGGAGTGGTCAGGTCAGATTAACTGCTCTGTGAATGAATTCCTCTTACTCGCGCCCCTGTGGGGTTCCACATGGATCTATCCTTGCTCTAATACTTTCCAACATCTTTGTCACCGCTCTTCTCTTATTCAGTCGCTCAGCCTGACAGCATTCATACATGTGGATGACATCCAGATCCTTGCAACTCTGAACTGAGAACAGAGGAGATTATGAACCTCAAGTGAGTGTCACATATAGCTGACTGGCTTTAACTACATAAATTAAAGCTTAATCCAGAGAAGATTAAAGGACTCCTTATAGGATGCAAGATGTGTCCTACAAGTTGTGAAGAGTAAGAGATGGTCCTATCCTGGGCAGGCCCCTAGATGGTGCTGTGCCCCTAAAAATGTCCAGGATGTCCGGGTGAGCCACTAGAGAGGGAGCCAGTAGGGGCCGGGATAGGTGGAGGTTGCTAGGACCGGGGAGAGTCCTGGGATGGCTACAGGTGCAGGCGGTTATGGGCTGGGTCCTGTTTAGCTATTAACCACTTTATACCCCACCTGAGTTGGGAAAGGAAGAGAAGAGAGCTGGTAGCTGAAGAAAGAGAATCCCCCTGGAAAGAACTGGCTGAACCCTATGGACTTGTGGTGGACTGTGTGCTCAAGGCAGGCTGGGGTAAGAAGTCTCTAAAGCATTAGTGTTGGACTGTGTAGCCTCAGTACTTAGAGGAACTGTGTGTCCAAAGAAGGAAGGACTGGGTGTCCAGGACTGTGTGTCCAAAGCAAGTAGGATTGTGTGTCCAGGACTGTGAGTCCAAAGGAGGTGGGTGGCGTGTCCCAGTACTGAGAAGCAGGCTGCAAAGCCTGGGGTTAGAAGTCCCCAAAGTATTGAAGTTAGTACTGAGCCCAGGTATCTGTGTGGAGAGGCTCAGTGTGAAGATATGTGAATGTATAAAGTATTTAAGCTAGAAGAAGTGTGCCCAGGGGCTGGAATAAAGAACTGGCTGAGGAATATGCTGTTGGTGAGACCTGTTTACTTTTGCCTCTGGAGAACCAGGTCACCCTGAGTGAGAAAGGGTAGTGTGCTAATCTGCATACAATTTGCATACTGAGAACCAGCTCACCCTGAGTGAAAAAAGGCCCAGGATCTTGAGGTTGGATTGCTCAGGATGCGGGTAAGAGATCGGTTGGAGTCCTGCTCAGAGTCCACAGGCCAGTGAGGCCTGCTGGAGAGTGGGAGCAGAAGCCTCATCTTCACGTGTAGTTCCAATCACTTAGTCACCCCTATAACCTTCTGCTCCTCAGTGTAAAAAAAAAAAAAAATTAGGTAGTAGGGACTATTCTTGATAACTCTTGATTCTCTAGCCCCACATTTCCAACACTATTGAGTCTTGTTTCTTCAAACTAAAACAGATTTGTTCTGTACACAATCTTTTTGATACAAAAGCACTACATATTGTCACTTCTTTGTCATAACAAGACTATTCTACTAAGTTTCTGCTTCAGGGTCTTGTGTACAGGACGAGTGAACATGAACATAATAGATGACAGCAGATAAAGACCTGTACGGTCCATCCAGCTAGTGCAAAATTCTGTTAAGTTCTTTACTGGATCAAAGAAATATGACCATGTTACTCCCCTCCTGCAGGCAGAACACTGGCTTCCAGTCTCACATAGAATCACATTCAAACTTCTCCCGCTAGTACATAAGATATATCATTCTGCCACTCCCCTCTATCTTTCAGTTATTAATCCCATATTCCATATCATCATGCTGATCAATCCATAGACTGGTGGGTTGTGTCCATCTACCAGCAGGTGGAGATAGAGAGCAATCCTTTTGCCTCCCTATATGTGGTCATGTGCTGCCGGAAACTCCTCAGTATGTTCTCTATCTCAGCAGGTGGTGGTCACACACAGCAGCAGCTCTGGCTAGGCCTCCAAGCCTAATTTTTAGGTTTTGTTGAGTGCCTGGGGTTGAGGGCTCTTCTTGAGCAAGTGCAAACCTGGTGGCGCCAGGTCCCTCCTTTTCTCCCCCCTCCTGCTGGCTCCGTTAAAAAAAAAAAATTTTGGACGTCCTTAAAGGCGTTTATTTCGACGTTTATTTAAACGTTTATTGCAGCTACTCACTGGGACACCAGGTCGTTACAGCTCGGAGCGAGAAGCAGGTAATTTTTACCTTTTTATAGCGGGCAGGGGGTTCCCCGATCGATCTCCACGTGGCCTATGGCGTTGGAGGGCGAGGGCGCGAAGAATCGCTCCCCGGACCGCGTGTGCGCTGTTAGCGGGGATGTGGGGGTCTTAAAGTCTGATTCGCCCTTGTTGGGTGTCAGTTCAGAGACCGGTCAGTGTCCCGGGTCTTCCTCCGGTGCGGCGGTTTTTCCCGCCATAAGCGCCCATCCCCCGCTGCTCGCCTCCGCCATCTTGGCCGGCCACTCTGCTCGGACGGCTTCTTCTTGGGCCGCCCTTGAGCTGGGAGACGTTAATGCCATGGCCGCCCTTGATTTGGGCGACGGCAAAAAAAGCGGCTAAAGTTAAGCGCCGTTCTTCCCGCGCGGCTCCTTCTCGGAGTGTCGCGCCGGACGCCATCTTGGATGCGCAGCATGTTTCTCCCCCGCTCTTGCGAGCGCCGGTTGAGGGTGCGTCTAGGGCTGTGGCCCAGGCTGCTGAAGTGCTCAGTCTGGGGGGTTTCTCCCCCAAGTTTATTTTGCTGCTGCATCAGGCCTTTCTTATGCAAAACGCTGCCCCTTCTCCCTTGTCCATAAAGGGGTTGAGGCCCCCGGAAGTAAACGCCCTTGGGTGGATTCCCAGACCTTAGAGGACTCTGTTTCCTCTGATGTAGATGAGTGCAGCGTATCTGAGGTCTCCCAACGGTCCTTTGGGGATTCCTTGGAGGAGACGGATTCCCGCTCGGATGGAGCGGATGACCCCTCTGCAGCACGGATCTTTCACTCAGAGGATTTGCCCAACCTGTTACTGCAGGCCATGAGCATTTTGAAGATTTCCTCTCCAGAGGATGTCTCTCCCTCAGCCCCTGTTGGCTTCGCCATTATGCTGGGGACGAAGCGCCCGCCTAGAACCTTCCACGTGCATGATGCCATGCACACCTTATTTTCGGCTCAATGGGATGTCCCGGAAGCGAGCCTTAAAGTGGCTAGGGCTATGTCCCGCCTCTATCCTTTGCCTGAAAGTGAACGGGAGGCCTTTCTTTGGCCTACCGTGGATTCTTTAATCACTGCGGTGACTAAGAAAACGGCGTTGCCGGTGGAAGGTGGCACGGCCCTAAAGGACGCCCAAGACAGAAGATTGGAGGCGGCCTTAAGGTCGTCCTTTTAAGGCGGCTGCCTTAAGTTTGTAGGCCTCAGTTTGCGGCTCCTACGTGGCCAGGGCGTGCCTGACGATTGTGCAGCGGGCTTCCCCCTCGGATCCTTCCTTGAGGGCTGATTGGCCGGCCCTGGAATCGGGCTGGGCTTATTTGGCAGACTTACTGTATGATGTCTTGAGAGCCTCGGCTAAAGGTATGGCTCAGACAGTCTCTGCGCGGCGGTGGCTTTGGCTGAAACATTGGTCTGCGGGCCACGCCTCTAAGTCCCGCCTGGCTAAGTTGCCTTTTAAAGGCAAGCTGCTCTTTGGGGACGAGCTGGACAAAATTGTGACCGATCTCGGCACGTCTAAGGGCAAGTGGTTACCAGAGGTCAGGGCTCGGGCTAGTGCTCGCCCCGGTAACTCCAGAGGACGGTTTCAAGAAGCCCGTCGGTACCGCCCGGGCAAGTCGGGCTCCTCTGCCCCCTCTTCCTTCAAGAGGAACTTCTCCCCCAAGCAGCATTCCTTTCGCAGAGACCGCCGTCCCGGAGGTGCGCCCTCCGGTCCTCCCCCAGGGTCTCGTACCCAATGACGGGGTCCTGGTCCATGGCCCAGTGCAGAGACCAGGGTAACTTCAGACGCTTGGGTGCTGGAAGTCATCAGAAACGGCTACAAGCTAGAGTTCTGCGACCCTTAAGAGACGGGTTTGTACTCTCTCCCTGCAAGTCTCCGGTCAAAGCTGTGGCAGTGCAGCAGACCTTGGACAATCTGATCCGCCTGGGCGCGGTCGTTCCGGTGCCAGAAAATCAGCTTGGCAAGGGACATTACTCCATTTACTTTGTGGTACCAAAGAAAGGAGGTTCTGTACGGCCTATCCTCGACCTCAAAGGGGTCAATCGGGCCTTGAAAGTTCGGCACTTTCGCATGGAGACTCTCCGCTCTGTTATAGCGGCAGTGAAGGCAGGGGAGTTCCTGGTATCCTTGGACATCAAGGAAGCGTACTTGCATATTCCCATCTGGCCTCCTCATCAACGCTTTCTGCGTTTTGCAGTCCTGGGCCGACACTTCCAGTTCAGAGCCCTCCCGTTCGGGTTGGCTACTGCTCCGCGGACCTTTTCCAAAGTAATGGTGGTCATCGCGGCCTTCCTGCGAAAGGAAGGCGTACAAGTCCATCCTTATCTGGACGACTGGTTGATCCGAGCCCCCTCTTATGCAGAGTGCGGCAAAGCTGTGGACCGGGTGATTGCTCTTTTGAGCTCCCTGGGGTGGATCATCAACTGGGAGAAAAGCCAGCTGCGCCCGACTCAGTCCCTGGAGTATCTGGGAGTTCGATTCGACACCCAAGTAGGCAGAGTGTTCCTGCCGGACAATCGGATTGTCAAACTTCAGGCTCAGGTGGACCAGTTCCTAGTAGCCTCTCCGCTCCGGGCTTGGGACTATGTGCAGCTGTTGGGCTCTATGACGGCCACGATGGAAGTAGTGCCCTGGGCCAGGGCTCATATGAGACCTCTACAACACTCTCTGCTGCAGCGCTGGACTCCGGTGTCTGAGGATTATGCTGTGCGCCTTCCCTTGGACCCAGCAGTGCGCAAGACGCTGAGCTGGTGGCTGCAGACAGACAAGTTGTCTGCAGGGATGCCTCTTGTGACCCCGGAGTGGATTGTCGTCACGACGGACGCCTCTTTGATGGGCTGGGGAGCCCACTGCTTGGGAAGGACAGCGCAGAGGCTCTGGTCTCCTGCAGAGGCAAAGTGGTCTATCAACCTCCTGGAACTCAGAGCCATTCGGTTGGCGCTTTTGGAGTTCCTCCCGGTACTGGCGTTGAAGCCAGTACGGGTCCTGTCGGACAATGCCACGGCTGTGGCCTATGTCAACCGCCAGGGAGGTACCCAGAGCGCCCCTCTAGCCAAGGAGGCCATGAATCTATGCCAGTGGGCGGAAGCGAACCTGGAACAGCTGTCAGTGGCCCACATTGCCGGAGTCATGAATGTCAAGGCGGACTTTCTCAGTCGCCATACCTTGGATCCCGGAGAGTGGCAGCTATCTGCTCAGGCGTTCTTGGACATCACGAAGCGCTGGGGCCAGCCGAGCCTAGATCTGATGGCGTCATCGGCCAATTGCCAAGTGCCGCGCTTTTTCAGCAGAGGACGGGACCCTCGATCCCTGGGAGTAGATGCTCTTCTCCAACAGTGGCCGACACAGGAGCTTCTCTATGTGTTCCCGCCCTGGCCCATGTTGGGCAGGGTGCTAGACCGGGTGGCAAAGCATCCGGGCCGGATAATCCTGGTGGGTCTGGACTGGCCCAGACGTCCCTGGTATGCGGACTTGATCAGGCTCTCAGTGGACGATCCTCTGCGGCTGCCAGTGGAGAAGGGCCTGTTGCATCAGGGTCCCGTGGTGATGGAGGATCCCTCCCCCTTTGGTCTTACGGCCTGGCTATTGAGCGGCAGCGTCTGAGAAAGAAGGGCTTCTCAGACAAGGTCATTGCCACTATGCTAAGAACGAGGAAGCGCTCTACTTCTACTGCTTACGCCAGGGTTTGGCGTACCTTTGCAGCATGGTGTGAAGCAGGCTCACTTTCTCCCTTCACTGCTCCAATTTCTTCAGTGTTGGCGTTCCTGCAAGAAGGTCTGGAGAAAGGCCTGTCGCTCAGTTCCCTTAAAGTCCAGGTAGCGGTTCTGACTTGCTTCAGGGGCCACCTGAAGGGTGCTTTCCTGGCTTCGCAGCCAGATGTGGTGCGCTTTCTCAAGGGAGTTAATCACCTGCGCCCTCCTCTGCACTCAGTGGTGCCTGCGTGGAATCTCAACCTGGTGCTAAGAGCCTTGCAGAAGCCGCCTTTTGAACCCTTGTCAAGGGCATCTCTGAAAGACCTGACGTTGGAAGCAGTCTTTTTGGTGGCTATCACTTCAGCCAGAAGAGTTTCCAAGCTCCAGGCACTCTCATGTCGAGAGCCCTTTTTGCAGTTCACTGAGGCAGGAGTGTCTATTCGCACAGTGCCTTCCTTCCTGCCCAAGATTGTTTTTCGCTTCCATGTGAATCAGCAGCTCTGTCTCCCTTCCTTTCGTAGGGAGGACTAGCCAGAGGAATTCTCTGCTCTCAAATATCTGGATGTGAGACGAGTCGTCATCAGATACTTGGAAGTGACCAATGATTTCCGGAAGTCGGATCATCTGTTTGTCCTGTTTGCAGGTCCTCGTAAGGGTCTGCAGGCTGCTAAGCCTACAGTGGCAAGATGGGTCAAGGAAGCCATTGCAGCGGCTTATGTGGCCGCGGGGAAGGTGCCGCCTATCCAGCTGAAGGCTCACTCCACTAGAGCTCAGGCGGCCTCGATGGCAGAGGCCGGGTCCGTCTCCTTGGAGGAGATTTGCAAGGCGGCAACTTGGGCATCGGCCCATTCCTTCTCCAGGCATTACCGCTTGACTGTGGCTGCTCGGGCAGAGGCCCGGTTTGGAGCTTCAGTGTTGCGGTCAGGGATTTCTATGTCCCGCCCTGGGTGAGTACTGCTTCGGTACATCCCACCAGTCTATGGATTGATCAGCATGATGATATGGAAGGTAAAATTATGTATCATACCTGATAATTTTCTTTCCATTAATCATAGCTGATCAATCCATAACCCCTCCCAGATATCTGTATTGTTTATATTCTGGTTGCATTTCAGGTTCAAGTTTAGTCTTCAGTTCCTGTTCAGGAGGACTTCGTGTTCAAGTTTTTCAATGGATTCTTCAAGTGTTGAGACGAATTTGTGTTACAGTGAGCTGCTGCATTCCTCTCCCCTCCGTTTTACGGGGCTGGATTGAGACTTAAATTCTGCCGGCGCTCCCTCCCGCTTCGTGCGGCAGTAGGGCAGCTTTGTACCCCTCCCGCTTCGGCGGTGTTAGGGTCAGTCAGCTCCTCCCGCGGTTGCGGTTGCAGGATAAGCCAGATCCCCCCGCATCGGCGGGTGTGGTGTCCCTCCCCCGCTCCGCGGGGATGAGCTGGACGGATTCCCCTCCCCCACTTGTGTGGGGATGAGCTGGGTTAATTCCCCTCCCCCGTTTCGGCGGTGGTGAGCTGGGCAGAGTGTCCCTTTGTGGGTGTAATTCTCTAAGTGCTGAGTCCTGCGGATGGAGCTTGGATATCGACATACTGAGGAGTTTCCGGCAGCACATGACCACATATAGGGAGGCAAAAGGATTGCTCTCTATCTCCACCTGCTGGTAGATGGACACAACCCACCAGTCTATGGATTGATCAGCTATGATTAATGGAAAGAAAATTATCAGGTATGATACATAATTTTACCTTCTCCTGCTAGAACCCTGCATTCAACTCATGCTATTCAACTAGTTATACCCTCTTTCAGGTCGATTTGCTTTGACTTTATTTGTACACACATTTCAGTGTCACTGCCCCTACCATATAGAACACTCTGCCCGTGTCACTTCACTTTGAAGACTCATACCTTAGATTTAAATCTAAACTCAAATACCTCTTTTGAGATGTGTATGATCTGCCTGTTGGCATTGTGTCTGAGTGATCAGTGTCCTATGTTGCTCTGATCCTTCCTCTTTTCTTTTATGTTTCAACATTTTTATTGATGACATTTCAAAGAGAGAAACAAACCATAAACATCAATCTGACTATACAGTGTTGTAACTAATAACTGGTGTCCAAACAATAAAGAAAACAAAATGGTACAGTCCGTCATCCTTTTTTTATTTTTTTTTTTAATTTATAGAAGTCTTTATTAATTGTCATTTAGACAAAGCAAGCCAAGAACAGTACATAACATTTCACACCATATCAAATCTGCAGTAAATGTAACAAAGTACCAGATAGAAACAAGAAGAACAGCACTATCCCATCATCCAATTATACTTCAGAATTTAACAGTTTTTTGAAAAAATTATTTAACCCCTCTCTGGAACCTTACAGCTTCCTTATTCTCCCCCCCTCCCCTCCCTCCCTCTCCTCCCCCCTCCCCCCCTTGCATTTCAATTAAGTAATTATCCAGAACAAGCGTTCAAAAAAGGTTTCCATATTTTATCCCACTTAGGCAGGGTTTTCTTTTTAACTGCTGTCAATCGCTCCATCTCACATATATAATGCACCTTTGTAATCCAACCCACCAATGAGGGTACTAGCGGAGATTTCCAACTTCTGGCCAGGTTTATACGAGCTGCCTGTAAGGCCCCTCTCACCATATACCATTGGCTACTTGTTAAGCCCGTGGGTCTCTGGCCCAATAAGAAGATTAAAGGATGCCACTGCACAGATCTGCCCACCCAGGCCTGAAGGCGAGACCGGACTCCCCTCCAGTATGCTACTGCTTTAGGACAGGTCCACCAAATGTGGCCCATTGTCCCTTCTCCTCCACAGTTTCTCCAACAACTCGCTGTGACCTTAGGGAACATCTGGTGCAATCGTTGCGGAGTAAGATACCACCTATAAAATACCTTAAGCGAGTTTTCCTTAACAGCCACTGCTATAGTGGATTTCAAAATACCCTTCTCCAATTGCAACCACTCCTTTTCAGGTAAAGTGAAATTTAGCTCCTGCTCCCATCTTCTACGATGCAAGTGGGATGGTTTTAATTGTGTCCCCAAATAGCCATAAAGACGAGATATCAATCCACGTGTACTGCGAGAGTCCACACACACTTCTTCCAAGGGATGGACCTCCCTCCTTCGGCACTCCACATATGCCGGTTCTTTCAAAAAGTGTATCAATTGCCCATAGGCATAATGTTCACAGGTATGAAGCCTATAGTCCGCCACCAATGTCTCAAAGGGCACCAACTTTTCACCTATATATAGTTGACCTAACATTTCCACACCCGAGGTAGCCCATTTACGAAAAACCGTATTCCCCATTCCCGGGCCAAACATAGGATTGTCAACAATCGGGGCCAACCCCGACACAAGAGGTCGGCGCTCTTGGAACATTCGGTCCCAATAGTAGAATGTAGCCTGTATCATCGGCGGAAATCGTTCAACCTGTCCCCTATATTTAGCCGGTAGCCACATCAGGTGCCCCAGTCTACGAGAGCCAATCAAGTCTTGTTCAAGATGGACCCATAACTTATGATCTGCCCTTCGGAACCATTCCACAGCCGATCTAGCCTGCGCTGCACAATAATACCAGTACAGGTTAGGCACTCCAAGACCTCCCTCTCGCTTACTTCTATACAAGAATGCTCTTGGCAAGCGTGGTCGTTTCTGGTGCCAAACAAAGCGAATCAGGCCATCCTGAAGCTTAGATATGAATGCCCTGGGGACCCGCAGCGGCAGCACCTGGAATAAGTATAGCAGACGGGGTAATATATTCATTTTAAGTGCAGCTATGCGTCCCAACCAGGACAATTCCAACGAATCCCATCTGTCTAAATCCCTCAGGACCTCTTTCTGAAGAGCTGGGTAGTTAACAGCAAAGAGGTCCGCTAGGTTCCCAGGGATCTGTACCCCCAAGTATCTAATGTCTCGGTCAGTCCACTTAAATGCAAAGGAGGCCCTCAACGCCTCCATACGCTCCTGCGATATCCCCACTGCTAATCCCACAGACTTCCCCGCATTGAGTTTATAGCCAGATACCCTAGAGTAGGTTCCTATCTCTTTCATTAAGTTTGGAAGGGAAACCACTGGATTAGTTAAAGACAGGAGCACATCATCCGCAAATAGAGCAATCTTATATTCCTTATCCCTCACCCGCACTCCAGATATATCTACATTCTCCCGAATGGCAGCCGCCAGGGGCTCCATCGCCAAAGCGAACAGCAGAGGCGACAGAGGACATCCCTGACGAGTGCCACGGCCCAGTTCAAACATTTGCGAATTACCACCATTCACTCTTACACAGGCCCGAGGCGAGGTGTATAGTGCCTGAATCCATGTTCTAAAATAAGGACCAATTCCCACTCTATTCAAAACCTTATCCAGATACCCCCAGTGGACTCGATCGAAGGCCTTCTCCGCATCCAATCCCAGTAAAACCACTGGCAAGGCCCTCGACCGAGCCACAAAGAGCAAATCCAGTGTTCTACGGATGTTGTCCAGGGCCTGTCTGTTTGCTACAAAACCAACTTGGTCGGGGTGCACCAGGCTAGGCAGCATATCACCCAATCGATTTGCCAGGGTCTTGGCCAATATTTTTACGTCGGTATTGAGAATCGAGATGGGGCGGTAAGAGGCGCATTCCGTATTATCTTTCTCTGGCTTTGGTATCACCGCCACCCATGCTTCCATCATCGATGGCGGGAAAGGCGCACCCTCACGTACCGAATTAACAACCAACGTCAAATAGGGTGCCAATTCTCCCCCAAAAAGCTTAAAAAACTCATTAGTAAATCCGTCTAATCCCGGTACTTTCCCCGTTGGGAGTGCTTTAATAACTCGAATTACTTCCTTCACTGTCACCGGGGCTTCCAACACTTTTTTCTGAGAGTCAGTCAGCGCCGACATACCCAGGTCTGCCAAATATTGGTCAATGGCTTCAGTCTGTACAGCAGCATCCTCCTTATAAAGGTTCTCATAGAAGTGGGCAAACCGCTCTCTAATCTTATCTGATGTGTGCAGCATGGAACCCCTAGCATCTTTCATTCTCAGGATGTGTCTATCTGCCCTCATTTTCCTTAATTTAGTGGCCAGCAACCTGCCTGGTTTATTTGTAAATTCATAATGAACTTGTCGCAGGCGTGCATTTACAAACTGCAAAGTCTCATCATGTAAAGCTGCGAGCTCCAATCTTATTGCTTGCAGTTTGCGGAAGTCAGCCACTGAGCCATGGGCTCTATACCTGTCTTCCAGGGCGCCTAACCGCCATCCTTTTTTTATTTTAACCTTAACCCCCTCACCCCTCCTATTGTGAAGTTTCTTTTTTTTTTTTTCAACAACTTTTACTGGTGATATAGTAGCGCCCACACCTGAGCAACCAGCAGGTTCAGTGTACTGAACCTATACTGATCCATATCGCCCATGGTCCTATATACATTATTCAATATGCTGGTCAGTGCGAGACAGCTCGTCTCTGGGTCCCAACATGATTGACATGCCCAGCCGGCTATACCGCTAGGTACTGTCAAGCAAAGGCACCTCGAGGTAAAACTAGATTTACTATTACGTTCTAAATTTATCACCTAAAAAAACTCCTTATCTCACCCTCTCCCCTCTTTTCTTTTATAATGTACTTCTTTTTGAACTATTTTAGACTTTTGTATATTGTAGACCGCTCTGATAGTCCCCCTATGAGCGATATATCAAGATTTAATAAAACTCGAAAATTTAAGATGGAACCTTTATCCGCATGGGTATCATCTACAGACCTGTGGTATAAACAGAGATGCTGGACAAAGATCTGATAGAAGATAATCTGAGATTGAAAGGGGAGGTAATCTGAGATTGAAAGGGGAGGTGCTGTTGGGAGATTGCAACCTGTCTAATATGAATTGGAATGTCCCATCTGCAGAATTGGAAAGAAGCAGAGAGATCATGGACGCCTGCCAAAGTGCTCTGCTTAGTCAAATGGAAACAGAATCCATGAGGGCAAGGGTTATTGCTGGATCTGATGCTCACAAATGGAGAAAGCGTTTCTAATGGCTGGATGGTGCCTACCTAGCCAATGTTGTTTATCATTCAATATGGTTTGGAATATTGTTTTCAGTTCTGGAAACCGTATCTCACTAAGGATGTAAAAACACTTGAAGTTGTTCAAAGAAAAGCAACAAAAATATGTTTGAACCAAAAGACTTACGAGAAGTCTTGAAGACCTGAATATGTATAAGAAAAAGAGGCATAGGGGTGGTATGGTACAGCTATTTAAATATTTGAAAGGCAATATGAAATCAAATCTTTTCCAGAGAAGGGGAAGTGGTAGAACTAGAGGACATGAATTGAGGTTGCAAAAGGGGGGGGGGGGGGGGGTGGTCAACTTATGAGTATTGTCAGGAAGTACTTTTTCAGAGAGAGGGTGGAGGATACCTGGAATGCCCTCCTGCGGGTGAAGTTGGAGACAAAAATGGTATCAGAATTCAAAAACGCATAGGATAAACACAAAGGATTTCTATATGGAAACAAATTTTGATTTTGGTTCCACTTAGCAGTGCTTAGATGGTAATGCCAGTAATTGTGAAGTAAGGCCAGTGTTGGGCAGACTTCTGTGGTCTTTGCCCATATTTATTTATTTATTTGTTGCATTCGTAGCCCACATTTTCCCACCAATTTGCAGGTTCAATGTGGCTTACATTATGCCATAATGGCGATCGCCATTTCAGTATAAGGAATTACAAGTGGTATTGCATTAGGCATATAAATGGTACATTAAAGTACAAAGTGGTGTTGCATTAAATTACCTGAATTACAGAGTAAATTTTAAAATTAGATAATCAACTGTATAATGGTCATATTTGATACGAGAAATAATATGGTAGTGCATAATACATTATTTTCATTAGTAGCAGTGAAGGTTATCAGTCTAGTATAAAGAGTTTGGTTGTGTCTAGTACATGTAAAGTCTGGTTATCTAGTTAATTAGGATGGATTTTCATGGTATGACTTCAATTGTCTGTGCTCTGAAAATGGCAAGAACAAATCAAGATCAAGAATATGTTATATCGCATTATATGCTATGAATTCATCCTATTGGGCAGACTGGATGCACAGTGCAAGTCTTTATCTGCTACCCTCTACTAGGCTACTGTGCAAAATAGTAAGAGATTTCTGAGGTGTTCCCAAATACTTTGTAGCTTTGTTTTCTGGGTAGAACTCATATCTCCGACCTTTAATTTGTCAAGGTAATTAGAAATATCATCGTGATCTCCATTGCAACAAAGAGGGAGCATAAAATACAGCAAATCAAAAAATCATATCAATACATATAAATCATATAGATCCACATAAAATCAAATATAATAAGAAATCATATATAAATACCTATAAATCATATAAATAAAATCAAACAATGCTATATCTCCATTATATGCATGGCCATCCTATAAAGCTTGCACAAATACATGTCCTTTTTAAACACAGAAAGTTTTGAGACAGTTAAGTGTTTTGTGTTTTATCTAAATAGGAATTCTCCGAGGACAAGCAGGCTGGACATCATCACGCATGGGTCGTCGTTCGCGACAGCCCAGGAGACCGGAAGTCAAACAAAAAAACTTTCAAAAGTTCTAGAAGCGGCATGGCGCACACGGGGACAACGCACCGCACATGCGCGAGTGACTTCCCGCTCGCGTGCTTCCCTCAGTTTCTTTTTCTCCGTGACTGCGAAGGGGTGGTGTTTTTTCACTACTCGTCGTGTTTTGTCCAGAAGATTGTTTTTTCGCGTGTATCGTGTCCTTTTTTTTTTTTCTATTCTTTTTCTAATAGTTACTTCAAATTTTTAAAAAAATAGCTTTTTTTCCCTTCATTTTAGATTTTTCTCATTTTTTCAAGTTTCCTTTCTTTTTTTGTTGCGGCCACATCTTTTTTTCCCTCTTTTATGCCTTTTTAAGTGGCACCATCGAGCCGTTTGATTTCGCGGACGCTATTTTCCTGCCCATGTCAATGAAGACTCCCAGCGGCTTCAAGCGCTGTACTCACTGCAACTGGACCATCTCGTCTACTGACCCTCACGTGTGGTGTCTCCAGTGCCTCGAGGCCGATCATCTTCCAGCTGCTTGCAAGCGGTGTAAATTAATGAAGAAAAGGACCCAGGTGGCTCAACGCGAGAGACTTTTTTCAGATCGGTCCGGACCTTCGGCATCGGTACCGAGGTCGGCAGCATCGACGTCAAGGGAAGCAGCACCGAGAGTCCAGGTAATGGCTGCCGAGAGACCACTTCGAGCTGGGAGCAACGAGGCATCGAGTGGGTCTCCACCCGTCTCGAGGCCTACTGCTATGCATGCCCCCCAGGACCAACCTGAGTCTGACCCAGCCCCGAGGAGGCGTGAGGATTCCACGTCCTCATCGGTACCGAGGAGTGTCGATGATGGGCGTCGGACGAAGGCTAAGAAGCATTGCCATCGATCTCCTTCTAGACACGGTACCAAGAGCTCCGGGGAGCCGAGGGAGTCGGCACCCGAGAAGCGTCGGCGCCAGGAGGACCGCTCACCCTCCAGGAGGTACCGATGCGTTGGTCGTCCGGCAGTCTGGTACTGGCTCTCGAGCCCCCTCAGATTCTGGCACCGACTCCTGCACCGGCCCAACAGTCTTTTCCGATGGCAGCTCTCAATGAGCGTCTCCGGGCCATTCTTCCAGGAATTCTGAAAGGACTGCTTCATCCATCTGCTTCGGTACCGGAGGTGCTTGCGCCTCCCATGCTTACTGCTGAGACGGCGTCTGGCCTATCTCCTGTGAGGAGGTCCCCGCCCTCGGAGCCGGTTGCCACCCGGGTTGACTCTCCCTCGACGTCGGTGGAGGAAGCTTCGCTGGAGTCCAGGCAGGGGTCGATTTCTCGACATTCCCCATGAGGACGTCGATCCTCAAAGTCGAGACAGGCTCGGGTTCAGGCTGCTCTTCGAGAGCTTCTGTCCAATACCAAAGAGGAGCATTTATGGGGAGAAGAGGAAGACCCCAGGTAGTTTTTCGGAGGAAGACTCCTGTGGGCTTCCTTCTGATCCTACTCCACCTATTGAAGTCAGGCAATCTCCACCTGAGAGTCTTATTTTTTCATCTTTTGTGCGGGAAATGTCTAAGTACATTCCATTTCCCATGGAGGTTGTGGACGAGCACAGGGCTGAGATGCTCGAGGTCCTGGATTATCCTTCTCCACCTGCAGAGGTTGCAATGGGCCCCCTGCATGATACACTCAGGGAAGGAATGTTACGGAATTGGTCTTGCCCTCTCTCTAATTCAGTTGTCAACAAGAAGTCCAAGTCCCAGTACAGAGTTCATGGTGAGCCTGTGATGGTGAAGGCCCAACTTCCTCACGATTCTATGGTGGTGGACTCTGCTCTCAGAAGAGCCAAAAGTACTAGAAACTATGCCTCGGCACTCCTGGGCAGAGACTCTAGGACTTTGGATTCTTTTGGGAGGCGTACGTATCAGGCTGGAATGCCCAGCTGTACACGAGCATTCACTTACGGAACTCGGTGAGGCAACTGTCCAGTTTAGTTGAAACTCTCCCTCCGGAGCTTGCTGAACCTTTTCACCAGGTGGTCAGGCAGCAGAAGGCGTGTCGCAAATTCCTGGCCAGGGGGGCTTACGACTCTTTTGATGCCGCATCCCGAGTAGCTGCTCAGGGTATCGTGATGCGCAGACTCTCATGGCTGCGTGTGTCGGACCTGGATCAGAAGACCCAGCAGCGAATGGCGGATGTTCCTTGCCGGGAAGATAATCTTTTTGGAGAGAAGGTTGAGGATATGGTCGATACCCTCAAGAAGCATCATGATGCAATGGATTCTCTCTCCCACCGGACGCCTTTTGCTACTACCTCCTCCTCTAGGAGGTCTTTTGGAGGGAGAAGGAGTGCTCCCTATTCCTATAATAGGCGTAGGTACACTCCTACCTCTCGACAGCCTGTTCAAGCTCGCTCCCAGCAGGCTCGCTCTCGTCAGCGGCGTGCTCCTAAGGCCCCTCCGGCTCCCCAGCAAAAGCAAGGGATGGGCTCCAGAGCAACATAGCCGCGGTAAAAGTATCCATGACGGACGATCTACTTGTTGGGGGAAGGTTGATATTTTTTCACCAAAGGTGGCCTCTTATAATCTCCAACAGGTGGGTTCTTCAAATAGTCCGGTTAGGATACGCTCTCAATCTGATATCCAAACCTCCAAATTGTCCACCGAGAGCTCAATCCTTCAGCTCCCAGCCAATGCAGTCAAACCTGTACCACTAGGGATAGAAGGGCTGGGATTCTATTCCAGGTATTTCCTTGTACAAAAGAAAACAGGGGGGATGCGTCCCATCCTAGACCTAAGGACCCTGAACAAATTCCTGCTCCGAGAAAAGTTCAGGATGCTTTCCCTGGGCACCCTTCTTCCCGTGATTCAGGAAAACGATTGGCTATGCTCTCTGGACTTAAAGGACGCCTATACTCACATCTCAGGGCTCCTAACTCACAGGCAGTACGTTCGATTCAGCTTGGGAAATCAGCACTTTCAGTACAATGTACTACCCTTCGGTGTAGCATCTGCGTCCAGGGTCTTTACAAAGTACGTGGCAGTTGTTGCAGCATTACTACGCAGACTGGGAGTGCATGTGTTCCCTTATCTCGACGATTGGCTGGTGAATAACACCTCAGAGGCAGGAGTTCTACGATCCATGCAGATTACTATTCAACTGCTCGAGCTGCTGGGGTTTGTCATAAATTATCCCAAGTCCCATCTGATTCCAGTGCAGAATTTGGAATTCATAGGAGCTCTGTTGAACTCACGGACGTCTCGAGCTTATCTCCCCCAGGCAAGAGCAGACAATCTTCTGGCCTTAGTGTCCTCAGCTCGAACATCTCAACAGATCACAGCTCGGCAGATGTTGAGGCTTCTGAGCCACATGGCCTCCACAGTTCATGTGACTCAATGGACCCTAGCTTCCCAGTGGTATCAGGCTACAGGGGATCTAGAGGATGTCATCCGTCTTTCCACCGATTTTTGCAATTCCCTACAGTGGTGGACCATTCGCTCCAATCTGACCTTGGGACGTCCATTCCAAATTCCTCAGCCACAAAAAGTGCTGACGACAGATGCATCCCTCCTGGGGAGGGGAGCTCATGTAGATGGACTTCACACTCAAGGAGTTTGGTCTTTTCAGGAAACGGGTCTTCAGATCAACCTCCTGGAATTACGAGCGATCTGGAATGCGCTAAAGGCTTTCAGAGACCGGCTGTCCAATCAAATTATCCTAATTCAGACAGACAATCAGGTTGTAACGTACTACACCAGCAAGCAGGGGGGCACCGGATCTCGCCCTCTGTCAGGAAGCCGTCCAGCTGCAGGCGTAAACAGTCTGGCCGACAGGTTGAGCAGGATAATGCAACCTCACAAGTGGTCACTGAACATGGACATTGTCCTCAAGATCTTCCGAGCGTGGGGCACCCCCTCGGTGGATCTTTTTGCCACTCAGACCAATCACAAGGTTCCTCAATTCTGTTCCAGGCTTCAGGCCCACGACAGACTAGCGTCAGATGCCTTTCTCCTACATTGGGGGATAGGCCTTCTGTATGCATATCCTCCCATACCTTTAGTAGGGAAGACTGTGCTGAAACTCAGGCAAGACCGCGGAACCATGATTCTGATAACACCTTTCTGGCCCCGTCAGATCTGGTTCCCTCTTCTTCTGGATTTATCCTCCGAAGAACCGTGGAGATTGGACTGTTTTCCGACCCTCATTACCCAGAACGAGGGGTCGCTTCTACATCCCAACCTCCAGTCTCTGGCTCTCACAGCCTGGATGTTGAGAACCTAGAAGTTGCCTCTTTAGGCCTTTCAGAGGGTGTCTCCTGAGCCTTGCTTGCTTCCAGAAAAGATTCCATGAAAAAGTTATTCTTTTAAATGGAGGAGGTTTGCCGTCTGGTGTGACAGCAGAGCCCTAGATCCTGCTTGAATACCTTCTACACTTATCAGAGTCTGGTCTTAAGACTAACTCAGTAAGAGTTCATCTTAGTGCAATCAGTGCTTACCATCAACGTGTAGAAGGTCAACCTATCTCTGGACAGCCTTTAGTTGTTCGCTTCATGAGAGGTTTGCTTTTGTCAAAGCCCCCTGTCAAACCTCCACCAGTGTAATGGGATCTCAATGTCATTCTCACCCAGCTGATGAAAGCTCCTTTTGAACCACTGAATTCCTGCCATCTGAAATATCTGACCTGGAAGGTCATTTTCTTGGTGGCTATTGCTTCAGCTCGTAGAGTCGGTGAGCTCTAAGCCCTGGTAGTGCTTGCACCTTGTATCAAGTTTCATCATAACAGAGTAGTCCTCCACACTCACCCTAAGTTCTTGCCGAAGGTGGTGTCAAGAGTTCCGTCTGAACCAGTCAATTGTCTTGCCAACATTCTTTCCCCATCCTCATACCCTCCCTGGTTAAGACAAGTTGCACACCTTGGACTGTAAGAGAGCATTGGCCTTTTATGTGGAGCGGACAAAGCCCTACAGACAATCCACCCAATTGTTTGTTTCTTTCGATCCCAACAGGAGGGGAATCGCCATCGGAAAACGCACCATCTCTAATTGGCTAGCAGATTGCATTTCCTTCACTTATGCCCAAGCTGGGCTGACTCTGGAGGGCCATGTTGCAGCTCATAATGTTAGAGCCATGGCTGCGTCAGTGTCTCACTTGAAGTCAGCCTCCATTGAAGAGATTTGCAAGGCTGCAACGTGGTCATCAGTCCAAACATTCACATCTCACTACTGCCTTCAGCAGGATACCCGACGCGGCAGTTGGTGCTGCAGAATTTGTTCGGGGTCTAGAATCCAACTCCACCCTCCTAGGCCCATTTCTGTTCTGTTCCAGGCTGCACTCTCACTTAGTTGTGTTTCTTTTTAGGTCAGTCTTTCTTATGTCCTCGCCGTTGCGAGGCCTAGTTGATCAATGTTCTTTGGTTTGAGTGAGCCTGGGGGCTAGGGATACCCCATCAGAATGTTCAGCCTGCTTGTTCTCAGAGAAAATGAAGATACATACCTGTAGCAGATATTCTCCAAGGACAGCAGGCTGAACATTCTCACAATCTCTCCCTCCTCCCCTTAGAGTTGTCTTAGTTTTCACTTATGCTTTTTATATAACTGAACGGGACACGCTCGCGTCGCGGACAGGAAGCCGTTTGCGCAGTGCGCTTGGCCCTTGAGACGAAGCATTCTCAACACTTCAAGATTTTTCTGAATTGTTCCGGTCTCCTGGCCATCGCGGACGACAACCCATCTGTGAGAATGTTCAGCCTGCTGGCCTCGGAGAATACCTGCTACATGTATGTATCTTCATTTTTTGCTGCTAGTAGAAAAGCTTGAGCTAAATCTAAAAAATAGACCACTTTTCTTTCTATTCTCTCAGGGTATATTGTAAAAAACATCTACAAAATGGAAATTTCTAGCTCTTCACTATCTCTCATGGAGGTATTAAACAAAATTTGCTCTAGGTCAAAGCTCTAAGGCATCTGTCATCCTATACTTAATTGAATTTCATTTTACATTTTTGTTTATGCATCCAGTTTGTAATGTAGTCCAGCATTCTAGAGAATCGTGTTTCCATATTTACTGACAGCATTGCCCGTAAAAACTGGTTTCCTTTTTGTCTTGATTTTTGCAGGAATTTGAATTGAGAAAACATGCAAGACAGGAGGGCCGTCGATACTGCGATCCTGTAGTGTTAACCTATCAGGCAGAACGGATGCCTGAACAGATTAGGCTAAAGGTAAGAACAGATAAATTTGTGATGTATCTTATAGACCCTTAGAATGTGGTACTGTTAAGTAACCTAGCATAGAAACTACTGTATACTTGCAAAAATGTCAAATGTATATAATTGTGGTCATCCTAAGGCTGGAAAAATTGGATCATGTTATATTGTTCTTATACCACCTTCCTTACGTGTAGATTTTTATTAGATCAACAAAGGAAAAATTAGTTTTTTACAATTTTCTTTCCATTAGTCAAGACAGATCAATCTTGAGACTTGCGTGTTATGTCCATCTACTAGTAGGTGGAGAGAGAACGACACATCTCTGCCATATAACTGCCTGTGCAGCAGGATTATGTCCAGTATTTTCTAGTATTTTCAATAACAAAGCAGTAAAGAGAGAACAGAGAATGAAGAAATCTCCTGCCTCCAAAAAGAGAAACTTGACAGGAACCATGAGAGGACACACAAAGGAAATAGTGCAATCTACCCCCAATCACCCTCATCGTAGTGTCACTCGTTCCATAAGCCCTCAGTCCTTTTTTGTTTTTTTAAATGTATACTGTGTCTGCAAACAAAACTCAGCTAAGAACTCAAAAAAGAAACAACACATAAATACAGACTGAAACGTCAGAGTTTCCAAACCCAGTAATTTGGGTGGGCCTCTGGATTGATCTGACAGGACCAATGGTAAGAAAATTATCAAATAACACATTTTTCCTTCCATGTCGTCCCACAGATCAATCTAGAGACTTGCGGGATGTAACAAAGCAGTCCTAGAGTAGGATGGACCTGACAATTCCTGTTGCAAGGACTGAGGCCCTGAAGACTGAATCACTGTGGGCTAACACGTCCAGTTTGTAGTGCTTTGCCGACCTAGTAGCGCTATAGAAATGTCAAGTAGTAGTAGAGACTGCGACTCAACAAAGGAAGCAGATTGCGCTCTGGTGGATAGAGCCTTAAGACCCAATGGAGGAGATCTGCTTGCTTACAAATATGCCACTTCGCAGTGGTAGCCTTAGAAGCTTGTTCACCCATCTTGCAGTGGAATGGGCTGATTCAAATAGAAAACGGAGACCACCTTTGGCAAGAAGAAACTTTAACTTTGTACCACAGCATTAACTGACAGCCTCTAGCAGGCACAGCAGGCCTAGTTCAGTTTTCATTCCCACCCCAATTCCTGTTTCCCACCCACCCCTAGCACACCTCTTCATTTATAGTCAATTATTCTAACTTTGGGTTTGTTGGAAACGTACTTAACTGGATCAAGGGCTTTCTTACCACTAGAACATACCAAGTAAAATCAAACTCTAATATATCGCCATCATGGAAAGCAGAATGCGGAGTACCCCAAGGACCACCATTATCACCTATACTTTTCAACATGATAATGATCCCACTGGCAAAGTCCTTGTCCAATCGAGGTCTCAACCCATTCATCTATGCAGATGACGTCACAATATACATTCCCTTCAAACAAGACTTGACAGAAATAACCAAAGAAATTAATGATGGCCTCAACATCATGGACTCCTGGACAAACTCATTCCAACTGAAACTAAACACTGAAAAAACACACTGCCTCATCCTCTCTTCACAACACAACAAATACAAACCTGCAACTATAACTACCCCAGGACACACACTACCTATCTCAGAAAGATTAAAAATACTCGGTGTCACACTCGATTGGAGCCTCACACTAGAGAACCAAGTAAACATGGTAATAAAATGTTCCGTGCAATGTGGAAACTCAAACGAATAAAACCTTTCTTCCTAAGGGAAACTTTTCAAAACCTAATAAAATCAATGGTCCTAAGCCATGCAGATTACTGTAACGGAATCTACATGGGATGCAAAGCACAACTCACAAAAAAACTCCAAACCGCCCAAAATACAGCAGCCTGACTGATATATGGTAAAACACGATTCGAAAGCGCCAAGCCCCTACGAGAAAAGCTGCACTGGCTCCCAATCAAAGAAAGGGCTATTTTCAAAATCTTCACCTTGGTACACAAAATCATCTACGGCGTAGTACCAGGTTACATGATAGACCTAATAGATCTACCAACCAGAAACAGAATGAAATCATCAAGATCATACCTAAACCTACATTACCCAATCTGTAAAAAAACTAAAATACAATACAACCCACGCATCCAACTTCTCCTACATAAGTGCATAACTATGGAGCGGACTCCCAAGTACAGTGAGAACAATCCAGGACCACCTAAATTAAGAAAATCATTCAAGACTCACCTATTCAAAAATGCCTATCCCAACGATCTTGAGACTTGCGTGTTATGTCCATCTACTAGTAGGTGGAGAGAGAACGACACATCTCTGCCATATAACTGCCTGTGCAGCAGGATTATGTCCAGTATTTTCTAGTATTTTCAATAACAAAGCAGTAAAGAGAGAACAGAGAATGAAGAAATCTCCTGCCTCCAAAAAGAGAAACTTGACAGGAACCATGAGAGGACACACAAAGGAAATAGTGCAATCTACCCCCAATCACCCTCATCGTAGTGTCACTCGTTCCATAAGCCCTCAGTCCTTTTTTGTTTTTTTAAATGTATACTGTGTCTGCAAACAAACTCAGCTAAGAACTCAAAAAAGAAACAACACATAAATACAGACTGAAACGTCAGAGTTTCCAAACCCAGTAATTTGGGTGGGCCTCTGGATTGATCTGACAGGACCAATGGTAAGAAAATTATCAAATAACACATTTTTCCTTCCATGTCGTCCCACAGATCAATCTAGAGACTTGCGGGATGTAACAAAGCAGTCCTAGAGTAGGATGGACCTGACAATTCCTGTTGCAAGGACTGAGGCCCTGAAGACTGAATCACTGTGGGCTAACACGTCCAGTTTGTAGTGCTTTGCCGACCTAGTAGCGCTATAGAAATGTCAAGTAGTAGTAGAGACTGCGACTCAACAAAGGAAGCAGATTGCGCTCTGGTGGATAGAGCCTTAAGACCCAATGGAGGAGATCTGCTTGCTTACAAATATGCCACTTCGCAGTGGTAGCCTTAGAAGCTTGTTCACCCATCTTGCAGTGGAATGGGCTGATTCAAATAGAAAACGGAGACCACCTTTGGCAAGAAGAAACTTTAACTTTGTACCACAGCATTAACTGACAGCCTCTAGCAGGCACAGCAGGCCTAGTTCAGTTTTCATTCCCACCCCAATTCCTGTTTCCCACCCACCCCTAGCACACCTCTTCATTTATAGTCAATTATTCTAACTTTGGGTTTGTTGGAAACGTACTTAACTGGATCAAGGGCTTTCTTACCACTAGAACATACCAAGTAAAATCAAACTCTAATATATCGCCATCATGGAAAGCAGAATGCGGAGTACCCCAAGGACCACCATTATCACCTATACTTTTCAACATGATAATGATCCCACTGGCAAAGTCCTTGTCCAATCGAGGTCTCAACCCATTCATCTATGCAGATGACGTCACAATATACATTCCCTTCAAACAAGACTTGACAGAAATAACCAAAGAAATTAATGATGGCCTCAACATCATGGACTCCTGGACAAACTCATTCCAACTGAAACTAAACACTGAAAAAACACACTGCCTCATCCTCTCTTCACAACACAACAAATACAAACCTGCAACTATAACTACCCCAGGACACACACTACCTATCTCAGAAAGATTAAAAATACTCGGTGTCACACTCGATTGGAGCCTCACACTAGAGAACCAAGTAAACATGGTAATAAAATGTTCCGTGCAATGTGGAAACTCAAACGAATAAAACCTTTCTTCCTAAGGGAAACTTTTCAAAACCTAATAAATCAATGGTCCTAAGCCATGCAGATTACTGTAACGGAATCTACATGGATGCAAAGCACAACTCACAAAAAAACTCCAAACCGCCCAAAATACAGCAGCCTGACTGATATATGGTAAACACGATTCGAAAGCGCCAAGCCCTACGAGAAAAGCTGCACTGGCTCCCAATCAAAGAAAGGGCTATTTTCAAAATCTTCACCTTGGTACACAAAATCATCTACGGCGTAGTACCAGGTTACATGATAGACCTAATAGATCTACCAACCAGAAACAGAATGAAATCATCAAGATCATACCTAAACCTACATTACCCAATCTGTAAAAAAACTAAAATACAATACAACCCACGCATCCAACTTCTCCTACATAAGTGCATAACTATGGAGCGGACTCCCAAGTACAGTGAGAACAATCCAGGACCACCTAAATTTAAGAAAATCATTCAAGACTCACCTATTCAAAAATGCCTATCCCAACGATCCAACATAAAATCCCAGCACCCAGCGACACAACATAACTAATAATCGTACTGGACAATTTATAATCTTCACCTCTTTTGACCCCATGATAACTTGATCCAAACCCACCTCATCTGTTCACAACATAACTTTGTATCTGTTACCAACCGAACTGGCAGCAGCCTATACGGTACCATATAAGCCACATTGAGTCTGCAGATAGGTGGGAAAATGTGGGGTACAAATGTAACAAATAATTGAAAAGGAGCATTTTTTTTTAATTAGAGTTTTAATTACATTTAGTTTCAGAGAAGTAAGCACTAAATAAGTTACATGTTATACTGTATAATCTTAAGGGTCTTTATATTCATCTAGTAACTCTATAATATTAAGATGCAGACAGAAGTGCAGTAGTGTGAGGGGTGCTATCCAGTCTTTTGCATTGAGTATCACATGTATGATTATCTCCCAGTTGGTGAGACTTTATATGTGTGCACCCGATGCAAAGAGCTCCTAGCTCTGAGAAAGAGTCCATTCCTTGTCATCAACAGCAGATGAATCCATTAACTGTTGGGTTGTATCCGCCTACCAGCAGGTGGAGATAGAGAACACTGAAAGCACATGGTGTTCCAGGACGCCCAACTCCCTCTGCCTTCTGTATATCTCTATCTCCCAGCAGGTGTGGACGTCGCTTCTCAGCTCCTGGATTTCTGCCTGGGGTGGCTCCTGTGCTTTGCCAGTAGAGCAGGGGGTGTTGTGGCTGGTGGTGCCCACTTTAAAGGCATACTTGTTTTTCCCTGTCCCTGCCTTACCCCATTCCCCCTCCTCCCGGAGTTCCTCTGTGGCTGCCTGCCTCTAACTTTTCTCACAGTAATAAAAAAAAAAATCACACAGAGAGAGGCTTTCTTCTGAGCTCCTGGTTCGGTGCTGCTTGACCACAGCTCGTTTGACTCGGTCTCCTGAGATGAGAGTGGTGCCCAGCTCCTCCGGGGAGGTTCCCGCTGACAGCGCTCTGTGCGGGGTAAGTTTTGGCTCGAAGGCGCCATTTTGTTTTCTGTAGGGGTTAAGCGCTGCTCCCACTGTGGGAAACTCAGATCAGCAGCGGGGTTTTGCAGCACATGCTGCACAGATGCTAATGCTGGCACACGCATGGCGGGCGGTGATTCTTCCCGCCCACTGGAGTTGGCAGCGGCCGCCATCTTGGAGGCGCCATGTGACTCGACCCTCACGGTTGCGGAGGGGTCTGAGTGCAGGTGGACGCCTCGTTTCGAGGTTTCTAGAGGACCTTTTGCCTCCGCTTCCCCCAATGTGGGGGCGGATGTATAGGGTGAGTTTTTCTTCCCTGAATTTGTGTTGTTGATGCATAAGGCTTTTATGTTAAAAAGAGCACTGCCCGAGGCTCCTGACAATTCCTGTCGGTCTGGGTTGCCTCCTGTTCTTTATAGCCCAGCATCTTCTGTAGACTTTATTTCTTCCCCCGAGCCTTTGGCTGACGCTAAGCGTAGATGAGTGAATACCCTGTCTGAGGGGGACTCTTCTCTCTGTTCTCCCCCGTGGTCTAGTTTCAGGGAGTCTGAGGGGTCTGGCAGGCCCTCACGGACTGATGATCCAGATGAGGGTGCCTGCTTGCCACAGAGCTGGATGACCCTAAAGCGGTTCGGATTTTCCACCACGACAAGCTGCCAGCTCTCATTTCTGATGCCTTACAGAGATAAAGGAAGAGGCTGCATTTGTATTGAAGATCCTGACGAGGGTTCTGCCTCTCGGATGGCTAGCACTAAGAAGCCTTCTTGGGCTTTTCCCATGCATGCTTCCATCCAAGAGCTTATTTCAGCTCAGTGGTCTGACTCTGAGGGTCCCTTGAAGGTGGCCAGGGCTATGTGTCACCTTTACTCCCTGAGGGAAAGTCAGTTGACCCTCTGGGATGCCTAAAGTGGATGCTTTAGTCATGGCTGTGACTAAAAAGACTACTCTCCTGGTGGAAGGAGGGGTCGCTTTGAAAGATATGCAGGACCGGCAACTGGAATCCGTGCTGTAGCGGTCCTTTGATATCTCGGGCCTTTCCTTTTCGGGTGGCTATTTGCAGTTCCTATGCAGCCCGGGCCTGCCTTTCCTGGTTGCTGCAGGCAGTTGAGCAGCCCGCCGATTGAGCAGGTTCCCTTGCTGAGGTCAGCCTGCGTATGGAGTCTGCCCTGTCTTTTTTTGGCTGATGCCCTTTATGATCTGGTCAGAGCTTCAGCTAAGCAGATGTCTGTGGCAGTTGCTGCCCGCCGCCTTCTGACATGGCCTCTAAACAAAGGCTGGTGAAGTTACCCTTCCGGGGCCTTCTTTTATTTGGGGAGGATTTGGAGAAGATTGTTAAGGACCTAGGGGACTCTAAGTCCCAACTGCTGCCTGAGGGTAGGCCGAGGCCTTCTTCCAAAAGTCCTTCTAGGCCATGTTTTTGCGAAGCTCGCAGGTATCGCCCGGGGCACTCTGCAGGGTTTGGTCAACGTACCCGTTTCCAGCAGAGGAACTCCTTTTATTCGGAGAAACGCGCGGAGGCGTCCAGGCAACATCCAGGAGTTCAGGGGTGTCCTCCACAATGATGGGGCACCGGTCCACTCGTCGGTTCCCGCAGTAGGGAGTAGTCTCTCCCTCTTTTTCGAGGAGTGGACCAAGAATGCTTCGGATCGGTGGGTCCTAGACCTGATCAGAGAAGGTTACCGGCTAGAATTTGCCGACCCAATAGGAGACGCGTTTTTGGAGTCCCGATGCGGCACTGCCGTCAAGGGGGCGGCAGTATATGAGCCCTTGCAGGTGTTGCTAAAGCTCGGAGCGGTGGTTCCGGTTCCTCCCGCCAAACACGGCTGCAGTCGCTACTCCATCTATTTTGTGGTGCCTCGAAAAGGTGGGTCATTCAGACCTATCCTCGACTTGAGCAGAGTCAACGAGGTCTTAGGAGTGCGACACTTCCGCATGGAAACCCTGCACTCCATCATTGCGGCAGTACAGCCAGGAGAGTTTCTCACGTCTCTGGACCTCAAGGTAGCGTACTTGCATATTCCCATCTGGCCGCCGCATCAGTGGTTTCTCCGGTTTGCGGTATTGAGCCAACGTTTCCAGTTTCGCGCCTTGCCTTTCGGCCTGGCGACTGCCCCTCGGATTTTTTCCAAGATCGTGGTGGTAGTGGCTGCCTTTCTCAGGCGAGAGGGTATCAGACTTCACCCTTATCTCGACGACTAGCTCATCAGAGTGGATTCGACAGACCAGAGTTGACTTGCCACAGCCAGAGTTGTTGCAGTTCTTCAGACTCTGGGCTGAGTAGTCAATATGCCCAAAATTCACCTGACCCCCTCTTAGTCTCTCGAGTATTTGGGGGTCCAGTTCGACACGTCTTTGGGGTTCGTTTTTTTTCCGACAGCAGGCGGCTCAAGCTTCAGAATCAGGTCCGCCTGCGGATGCCTCACCCTCGAGCTTGGAACTTTGTTCAGCTCCTGGGATTGATGATGGCCACCATAGAGGTGGTTTCCTGGGCAAGATCTCACATGAGACCGCTGCAGCTTGCTCTGCTTCAGCAATGGTCTCCGATTTCCCAGGAATACCAACGCAGCCTACGGTGGCTTCATGTGGCCCAGCGCAGTATGGATTGGTGGCTTTCCGACAGCAGGCTGCGGCAGGAGGTGCCACTGGCTCTTCCTTTTTGGTGTCTGGTGATAACGGATGCCAGCCTTTCGGGCTGGGGTGCTCATTTCCAGGGACGCTATGCTCAGGGTCTGTGGTCCACCGTGGAAGCGGGATGGTCATCAATCGCTTGGAACTGAGAGCCATATTTCAGGCTCTTCTGGCCTTCCACAGGACGCTGAAGGGTCTTCCTGTCCGAGTTCTGTTGGACAACACGACATCAGTGGCCTACATCAACCGCCAGGGCGGCACTCAGTGCACGGCTCTGGCTGCGGAGGCATCTCAGATCTGTGACTGGGCCGAGCGCCACCTAGAGCTGCTGTCCGCGGCTCACATAGCCAGTCAGAGCAACGTGCAAGCAGACATCAAATCGACCCAGCGGAATGGGAACTGACAGACGGTTTTTCTTCAGATTTGTGCCAAATGGGGTTATCTCATGGCGTCAAGCGTAAACGCCATAGTCCCTCGTTTTTTCAGCAGAAGGTGAGATCCTCGCTTGGCGGGGTTGGATGCTCTGGCTCAACCTTGGCCCTCGGGCCTCCGGTATGTGTTCCTTTCTTGGCCCTTGATAGGCGAGTTCTACTTCGGATTCGTTGGCAACGAGGATTGGTGATTCTCATCATCCCGGATTGGCCAAGGCGTCTGTGGTACGCGGATCTCCGGCGGATGCTGGTGGACGCGCCTCTTCCTTTATCTCTGGTTCCGAACCTGTTAGTTCAGGGTCCGGTGACTATGGAAGATCCTTGCCGCTTTGGTCTTACGGCCTGGCTCTTGAGAGGGCGCAATTGAGGGACAAGGGCTATTCTAATAAGGTTATTGCCACGCTCTTGCAGGCTCACACGCGGTCTACCTCTGTGACTTATGCTCGGATCTGGTGCACTTTTGAGGCGTGGTGTACACCAAAGTCTATCTCGCCGACTCTGGCGACAGTCTCGCTCTTGCTGGACTTTTTGCAGGATGGGCTACAAAAGGGCCTGGCCTACAATTCCCTTTGAGTTCAAGTGGCAGCGTTGGCCTGCTTCCGGGGGAAAGTCTCCGGATTGTCCCTTGCTGCTCATCCGGATATTCTTTGTTTTCTCAGAGGGGCGCTTCGTCTCCGTCCTCCTTTGCGGTCGCCTTGTCTGCCTTGGAACCTGGGGCTCATGTTGAAGGTGCTCCAGCGATATCCATTCGAGCCTATTAAACGGGCTACTGAGAAGCATGTGACTCTCAAGACAGTTTATTTTAGTGGCAATGACGTCGGCTAGAAGAGTGTCTGCGCTTCAGGCTCTTTCCTGTCAGAATCCCTTTCTGCAGTTCTCAGAATCTGGCGTAACTATTCATACGGTGCCTTCTTTTCTGCCTAAGGTGGTTTCAGCTTTTCACCTCAACCAGCCCATCTTTCTTCCTTCCTTCTCTAAGGAGGAGTTTCCGGACTCGTTTGGGCAATTGCGCCTTTTGTATGTCCGCAGGGCTCTGTGGCAGTGTCTGCAGATGTCAAATGAGTTTAGGAATTCTGATCATTTATTTGTTCTGTTGGCAGGTCCCCGACGGGGGTTTCTGGCATCTAAGGCCACTATTTCCCGATGGCTTAAGGAACTCATTTTTTTCTGCTTATCGGCTCCGCCTGAAGCATTTAAAGCGCACTCTACGAGGGCAATGTCCTCTTCGTGGGCTGAAACGGGTGTGTTTTTCTCTTCAGGAGATCTGTCGTGCGGCTTCCTGGGCTTCTCAGCTCTCTTTCGTGCGGCATTACAGGCTGGATGTGGCAACGCGGCAGGGTGCACATTTTGGAGCACAAGTGTTTGCTCGTGAAGTTGCCTGTTCCCACCCTACTTAGGGAGTGCTTTGGTACATCCCATCAGTTAATGGATTCATCTGCTGTTGATGACAAGGAAGGGAAAATTAGGTTCTTACCTTGATTATTTTCTTTCCTTTAGTCACAGCAGATGAATCCATGATCCCTCCCTGACTGACTTTAGTTTTTGTACAGATGTTGCATACAGACATTGTGCCTCATCAGGAGTACTTGAAGACAAGCTATCAGAGTTTCTACATTCTGTTTTTATTGCAGGAGTTTGATAACGTCCCTTCTTTGTTTGGTTATTGCCCCGGTTCTGGGGCGTTTGTTCTCTGTGAGGAAAGTTTGTTATATTGCCTTTTTTTATTCACTCTGCTTTGGAAGTTTCATATACTGAAGGCAGAGGGAGTTGGGCGTCCTGGAACACCATGTGACTTTCAGTGTTCTCTATCGCCACCTGCTGGTAGGCGGATACAACCCATCAGTTAATGGATTTATCTGCTGTGACTAAAGGAAAGAAAATTATCAAGGTAAGAACCTAATTTTCCCTTCTCTTGAGGCTAGAATAGCAGACTTGGAGGAGCTGAGGAAGACAGGTACATAGAGGAGGCCTACAGGGACGTTGCAAAGAAGTCCTACCACTAGTCTAGCAAACATTGTGCTGACTTGGATGAGGGAAGTCTCCGAAAAGGAGAACATTACCCTGGTGAAGTTGGAGGTAATCCTGTAGCCAGGACCAGCCCACCAGGAGATGCAATATCTTCTCACACCAAGGATGTGTATCTAGGACCTTCTGCCCCAGGAGGGAAGGGTTAGGACACCTGTTGTATTTCGTGATTCAATAGGCATGTAGATAGCTGTGTGGATGGTGGACATGAGGATCACCTGGTGACTTGCCTGCCTGGTGCAAAGGTGATGGACCTTACACATCACCTAGATAGGGTTTTAGATCGTGCTGGGGAAGAGCCAGCTGTCTTGGTACATGTGGGTACCAATGACGTAGTAAAATTTGCAAGGGAGGTTCTGGAAGCCAAATTTAGGCTCCTAGGTAGAAAGCTAAAATCCAGATTCTCCATGGTAGCATTTTCAGAAGTGCTCCCTGTTCCACGCTCCGGACCCAAGAAACAGGCAGAGCTCCGAAGTCTCAATGCATGGTTGAGACAGTGGAGGATGAGGGATTTGGCTCTGTTAGGAGATGGGCAACATTCTGGGGGAGGGGGAGCCTGTTTTGAAAGGATGGGCTCCATCTTAACCAAATGCAACCAGGCTGCTGGCGCTAACATTTAAAAAGGAGAGAGAGGGCAGCTTTTAAACTAAAATGGGAGGGAAAGCCGACAGTCGCCCAGGAGCGTATGATTCAGTGTGGAGTATTCTTGAAGGATACTATTGAAACAGGATCTTTAGGGAATCCTGATAGAGAGGTTTCAATAATGGTGAGGAAAAAAAAAACAGGATTGTTCAATGGGAGTACAGAGTAAAAGAGGCAAATTATCTCCATTAACTTCAAAGCAGCCCGTAGATGCAAGGAAAAAAGACAGTTTGAAGTGTTGGATGCACATGTTTTAATAAAAATGATTTAAATAATATGTACACATCTTTAATTGTAACCATAGAAAAGCTGTATATCAAATCCCATCCCTTTTCCCTTCCTGTCCCATCAGATCTCTTTCCCCCACCCCAAATATTGGAGTAAATGTGGCAAACAGCACAGCACCCTCAGCACTAGACATCTTGCTCCATGAATGCTAATTTTTTCCCCAAGAGTCTTGCCTCCCATTTTATAGTTGAAATTAAAAAAAAATGCTTATAAACATATGAACAAAAAAACAAACATCCCATAGAATGCAACTCTGATCAGGTTTTTTATCATGTTCATAAACTGATGTATGACCTCTCAGAAGAGATAAAATACCACATGCTGATCTAGTATTAAAAGTTGATGCTCAAAATTTTTAAGATACCTCCTGTCTAAAATTCCCCATGCTACATAGTCTGTGTAATATTTCAAATCGCTGCTTGTTAAGTTGTTGTCTTAAGTCTGTCTTATGTGTTTGTTCTTTGGAACATCCGTCCACCCTGTTTGTTTGTTTGTTTGTTGCTTGCTTGCTTGCTTGTTGATTGCCATGGAAGGACTTTCTCACTTCCTTTTGCTTTTACTCTGATAGCAGTTCATTTTCCTGAATACAGTGCAGATATACTCTGTGCTGGTGAGTAGGTGTTGTCATGGAGCAATAACTAGGACCCCCTCCCTGCCAGAGATTATAAACACAGCCTTGGAGGGACCAGAGGAGCAGAAGCCAGATCTGTTGCTAAACACTAGCTTCCTACATGAAAGTACACAGTGCAGCCATCAGCTTGCTTTCATCTTGTTTTAAAACAAACAACAAAAAAAGTATTTTTGTGATCCATGGTAATTTAGAAATTTTGTGTTAGGCCTGAGTTGAGCAAGTCCAGACCATAGGCACCACTGAAATTTACTTCCAAGCTTACTGACTGACAAGTGGCAATATTCCTTAAACAGTAATGTTTTTGGAAGTGGCTTGACTACTGCAATGTCATTTATGCTGGACTATCTCATACCATAAATTAAAAAAACAAACAAACTTCAAACTCTTCAAAATGTGACCATTGCTTTGTTGTGCATGTCATTCTGATCACATTACTCATTCACTGAAAAAACATCACTGGTTCCCAATAGAACAGAGAATTACTTTCAAGCATTACTTACCTTTAAGGCCTTTAGAATAGGTATCCCAGGTTATTTAAAAAGTCTTACAATTCTTTATTCTCCTAGTCAGGTTCTTCTATAAACAACCAGCATCTTGTTTTGCCAATTCCCCCAGGTTTGTGCAGCTAGAATCGACAACGCATAGTTTCTTTTTATTTTCTCTCACCCTACATTTTCCTTTATTCGTTTAACAAGTTTATTTATTCTGAAGTGAAGACTTAAGTACATAAGTTTTGCCATACTTGGACAGACCAAAGGTCCATCAAGCCCAGCATCCTGTTTCCAACAGTGGCCAATCCAGGTCACAAATACCTGGCAAGATCCCAAAAAAGTACGAAACATTTTATGCTGCTTATCCCAGAAATAAGCAGTGGAGTTTCCCCAAGTCCATTTTAATAATGGTCTATGGACTTTTCCTTTAGAAAGCCATCCAAACCTTTTTTTAAACTTCGCTACGCTAACCACATTCTCTGCCAACGAATTCCAGAGTTTAATTACACGTTGAAAAAATAAAAAGTTTCTCTGATTCGTTTTAAATGTACTACTTTCTAGCTTCATCAAATGCCCCCTAGTCCTTTCCTAATAATACCTAACATTCTATTTTGCTTTCTTAGCCGCCGCAGCACACTGAGCAGAAGGTTTCAACGTATCATCGATGACGACACCTAGATCCTAATGTGGAACCTTGCGTTACGTAGCTATAATTCGGGTTCCTCTTTCCCACATGCATCACTTTGCACTTGCTCACATTAAACATCATTTGCCATTTAGACTCCCAGTCTCATAAGGTCCTCTTGTAATTTTTCACAATCCTCTTGCGATTTAACAACTTTGAATAACTGTGTTGTCAGCAAATTTAATTACCTCGCTAGTTACTCCCATCTCTAGGTCATTTATAAATATGTTAAAAAGCAGTGGTCCCAGCACAGACCCCTGGGGACCCCCACTAATTACCCTTCTCCATTCTCCAGATGCACAATATCAACCGGCTCACCTTTATTCACATGTTTGTTCGCCCCTTCAAAGAAATGTAATAGCTTGGTGAGGCAAGATTTCCCTTCACTAAATCCATGTTGGATTTGTCTCAATCCATGCTTTTGAAAATGCTCTGTAATTTTGTTCTTTATGATAGTCTCTATGTTTTGTCCGACTTGGTTATTTAATCAGGTATATTGCAGTGTGTTAACCCGAGAATTACTTGATGAATGTTTCTAAATTTCATCAGTGTAACAATAAAGTCTGCCACTAAGAGAAGTGGGGTAAGGAAGATATTAGAGTGGAGGCTGAAATAGAACCTTGAGGCACACCATGAGGTGAAGAATATATAGAGGAAAGCATGGGGGGTGTTGAAGACTATACCTGGAATGTGCGATTAGGGAGAGGATTAAAACCATAAAGAACAGTCCCAGTGATACGTTGAAAATGAAGCCAATACAAAAGAAAACTGTGGTCAAACAGTCAAAACCAGAAGATAGATCTCCCTAAAATTTATTACTTGTTTTATCATTTTGGCAGATTTGTTTGGATACCCATTTGATCAAAACTATTTAGTATTAATGGATCAACTTTGGAATTCACTACCGCTTTATCTTCGATTGGAATGTAACTTTGACAGGTTTAATTCAGGGTTAAAGATATTCCTCTTTAAGGATGTATACAGCTCCAAGGCCATATAATCTTCTCTTCGACTCTGGCTATATTGGTACGTGCTTCAGCGTTTAGTTATTGTTGGGCAGTGATTCTCTTCTCCCTCTGTCTACTTAACCCCTACACTACTTTCTTTTCTTCATTCATTTTGTATTTGTATCGTAGTTCTTTTCCTTTTCTCAGCCTGTGATATTGTGAACCATTTAGATGATACATGCCCATGGAGCGGTATATTAAATGAAAATAAACAAAACTGGAGGAGACAGGGCTAAGAGGTGTTACCCACTGTTCCCTATAAGCTGAACGGGAGGCCTCCAACTGCGTTGCTGCCAGTGGATGATGGTTCTTCAATATTGTGTTTTCAATTGCTAGGGACAGGCAGATTCACTGTACTCTTGCAGAGCTTGCCTGTCCTTCACTATTGAAAATGTGATAGTGAAACAGCACCCCCCCCCCCCCCCCAATGGCAGGACTGTGTGTGGAAGACTCCCTGCTCAGCTCAGAGGGAAAAGTGGTATCTTGAATTGGTTTTGTTCCTACTTCTCAAATTGTAGGTTGTTATAAATTATCAAACATGGGTCTGGACACTCGCTCCTCCCGTGTCTCGTCCCGTTAATTGTACCAAACCCCAACCTTGGCTGACCCCTACTATCCGCTACCTACGCTCTTATGCCCGTTCTGCTGAACACCTTTGGCTTAAATCTTGTGCCCTTACTGACTTCATTCACTTCAAACTCTTGCTGACCTTCTTCCAATCTGCTCTCCAAATTGCCAAACAGGACTATTCCATCCAATTGACTAACTCTATTGGTTCAAACCTTAGATGTCTCTCTGCCACGCTAAACTCTCTGCTCAAAGTGCCTTCTCCTCCTACTCCCCCTTAACTTTCTCCCCAAACTCTGGCTGATTACTTTCATGATAAGGTTCACAAGATTAAACTTGAATTCACAACCAGCTCTCCTCCACCCCTTCTTCCCTTAGTCCACTCTCTCAACCCTCTTACCCCTGCCTCCTTTTCTTCCTTTTCCAAAATCACTGAAGAAGAAACTTTGCTTCTTCTGTCATCCTCAAAACTAACCACCTGTTCCACTGACCTTATTTCCACTCATCTACTCAACACTATCTCTCCTGCTGTCACCCCTTTCATCTGTCATATCCTCAATCTGTCACTTTCCACTGCGACTGTCCCTGATGCCTTCAAACATGCCGTAGTCACCCCACTCCTCAAAAAAAAACCTTCTCTGGACTCCCTCTCCTTCCAACTATCGCCCATCTCCCTCCTCCCTTTCTTATCCAAGATACTAGAACATGCTGTCCACCATCGCTGCCTCGACTTTCTTTCTTCTCAACCTATTCTTGATCCACTGCAATCTGGCTTTCATCCCCTTCATTCAACTGAAACAGCACTTGCTGAAGTCTCCAATGATCTATTCCTGGCTAAATCCAAAGGGCTCTATTCTATCCTCCTCCTCCTCGATCTTTCTGCTGCTTTTGATACTGTTGATCACAGCCTACTCCTTGACACGCTGTCCTCACTTGGATTTCAGAATTCTACTATCTGATGGTTTTCTTCTTATCTCTCACAGCGTTCTTTTAGTGTATACTCTGGTGGATCCTCCTCTTCCTCTATCCCGCTGTCATAAATACATAAGTATTGCCATACTGGGAAAAGACCAAGGGTCCATCGAGCCCAGCATCCTGTCCACGACAGCGGCCAATCCAGGCCAAGGGCACCTGGCAAGCTTCCCAAACGTACAAACATTCTATACATGTTATTCCTGGAATTTTGGAGTTTTCCAAGTCCGTTTAGTAGCGGTTTATGGACTTGTCCTTTAGGAAACCGTCCAACCCCTTTTTAAACTCTGCTAAGCTAACCGCCTTCTCCGGCAACGAATTCCAGAGTTTAATTACACATTGGGTGAAGAAAAAGTTTCTCCGATTTGTTTTAAATTTACTACACTGTAGTTTCATCGCATGCCCCCTAGTCCTAGTATTTTTGGAAAGCGTGAACAGACGCTTCACATCCACCTGTTCCACTCCACTCATTATTTTATATACCTCTATCATGTCTCCCCTCAGCCGTCTCTTCTCCAAGCTGTATAGCCCTAGCCTCCTTAGTCTTTCTTCATAGGGAAGTCGTCCCATCCCCGCTATCATTTTAGTCGCCCTTCGCTGCACCTTTTCCAATTCTACTATATCTTTCTTGAGATGCGGCGACCAGAATTGAACACAATACTCAAGGTGCGGTCGCACCATGGAGCGATACAACGGCATTATAACATCCTCACACCTGTTTTCCATACCTTTCCTGATAATACCCAACATTCTATTCGCTTTCTTAGCCGCAGCAGCACACTGAGCAGAAGGTTTCAGTGTGTTATCAACGACGACACCCAGATCCCTTTCTTGGTCCGTAACTCCTAATGTGGAACCTTGCATGACGTAGCTATAATTCGGGTTCTTTTTCCCCACATTCATCACCTTGCACTTGCTCACATTAAACATCATCTGCCATTTAGCCGCCCAGTCTCCCAGTCTCGTAAGGTCCTCTTGTAATTTTTCACAATCCTGTCGCGATTTAACGACTTTGAATAACTTTGTGTCATCAGCAAATTTAATTACCTCGCTAGTTACTCCCATCTCTAAATCATTTATAAATATATTAAAAAGCAGCGGTCCTAGCACGGACCCCTGAGGAACCCCTCTACCCTTCTGCATTGTGAATACTGCACATTTAACCCCACTCTCTGTTTCCTATCCTTCAACCAGTTTTTAATCCACAATAGGACATTTCCTCCTATCCCATGACCCTCCAATTTCCTCTGTAGCCTTTCATGAGGTACCTTGTCAAACGCCTTTTGAAAATCCAGATACACAGTATCAACCGACTCCCCTTTGTCCACATGTTTGTTCACTCCTTCAAAGAATTGGTCAGGCAAGATTTCCCCACACAAAAGCCATGCTGACTTGGTCTCAGTAATCCATGTCCTCGGATGTGCTCTGTAATTTTGTTTTTGATAATAGCCTCTACCATTTTCCCCGGTACCGACGTCAGACTCACCAGTCTATAATTTCCCGGATCTCCCCTGGAGCCTTTTTTAAAAATGGGTGTTACATTGGCCACCCTCCAATCTTCCGGTACCACGCTCGATTTTAAGGATAAGTTGCATATCACTAGTAGTAGCTCCGCAAGCTCATTTTTCAGTTCTATCAGTACTCTAGGATGAATACCATCCGGTCCAGGAGATTTGCTACTCTTCAGTTTGCCGAACTGCCCCATTACGTCCTCCAGGTTTACCGTGAAGTCAGTAAGTTTCTCCGACTCGTCCGCTTGAAATACCATTTCCGACACCGGTATCCTACCCAAATCTTCCTCGGTGAAGACCGAAGCAAAGAATTTATTCAGTCTCTCCGCTACGTCTTTGTCTTCCTTGATCGCCCCTTTTACCCCTCGGTCATCCAGCAGCCCAACCGATTCTTTTGCCGGCTTCCTGCTTTTAATATACCGAAAATAATTTTACTATGTTTTTTTGCCTCTAATGCTATCTTTTTTTCATACTCCCTCTTGGCCTTCTTAATCTGCGCCTTGCATTTGCTTTGACACTCCTTATGCTGTTTCTTGTTATTTTCAGACGGTTCCTTCTTCCATTTTCTGAAGGCGTTTCTTTTAGCCCTAATAGCTTCCTTCACCTCACTTTTCAACCAGGCCGGGTGTCTTTTGGACTTCCGTCTTTCTTTTCTAATTCTCGGAATATGGGACTCCAGGATGGTATTTTTGAACAGCGTCCATGCCTGTTGTACAGTTTTTACTCTCTCAGTTGCCCCCCTAAGTTTTTTTTTTACCGTTCTTCTCATTTTATCATAGCCTCCTTTTTTAAAGTTAAACGCTAACGTATTTGACTTTCTGTGTACAGTTACTTCAAGGTTGATGTCAAAACTGATCATATGGGTGTACCTCAAGGATCAGTCCTAGGACCTCTCCTTTTCTCCATCTATACTTCCTCCCTTGGTGCTCAGATCTCTTCCCACGGTTTTCAGTATCATCTTTTTTCTTGTCTTCAAGCAGATGAAGCCATTACGTGTAAGTTTTAATAACTTGGTTTTGTTTTGCAAAGAATTTTGAGCTAGTCCCTCACTTTTACAGGTTTTGCTAAGTATATTGTGTTTTGTGCTGCAGTCAGAGCATTTTCCTTTTGCTAGTCTATATCTTTTTGTCATATTTTATTGTTTTGTTAAATTTTACATATAAACTGTGAGCATAATAGTTATTTTTTAAATCATGCTCTGTTCCCAAAATAAATGAAAGGTTTGTATTAAAATGGTGTGGTTATATGAATTATGAGTGAAGGCTATCCTAAAACCATTTTTAGTGTATTCCATTATAGCAATGTAATTGGGATCCACATTAAACTTTCTCATGTCTGTTGAGTATGAAAGTAAACATTTGTTTTACACAAGCTTGACCAAATAAACAAGCAAACATTACTCAACAAAGTAACAAGATTTGCGAGATTTATGAGATATGTTTACTAACAGACAAACCCTCCTGTTTACTAAGCCACACAGCCCATTCAAATTGAATGGGCGATGTTGGCATTAGCGCACGAGAGCTGCTAGCATGGCTTAGTAAACGGGGTAAAGTAAGACCGGCAGAACATCGATAAAGACCTGGCACTTTGCAGAAAAACTGTAATTGTAAGAACTGAAAGCCTGGGTTTAGCAACTGCAGGAAAAGTGGTGTGAGCACCACAAATATTTCTTGGCTTCCAGGTAGTAACAAGTAGAAAGGTAACTTTAAGAACAGAGGAATGAAATCTGGTCAAAAATGGTTTGATTAAAAAAAAAAAAAAAAAATTGTGGTTTGCCAGCTTCAGAAGACAAGCGCCAAACCACTAAGCTTATGAGTCTGCAATAAGTATAGACTTTCAAATTGAGTGTATTTATAGCTTTATATAAACAATAACATGCCATCTTTCAAACTGTATACCTATGGATAAAACCAAAAAATTGAAAAAATACAAAAGTAGTGTGCTCTGATGAGTAGTATCTTAAGTTCTTCCTCTAAAATTTCATGCTTTAATCTCTTTCCAGTGACTATTTCAGATCTACTTTTTCGACTTTGAAACCTAGGGCCCTGTTTACTAAGGTGTTAGTGTTTTTAATGCGCCTACAATTAGCGCGTGTGCAAACAGTGTAGGCACCTATAGGGATTATTGTAGGTGTGTACACTGTTAATTTATTTATCTCATTTGTACCCCACAGTTTCCCAACAGTGTCAGGCTCAATGTGGATTACAGCGGACCACAGAGGCAGACACCAATGCAGTAAAATGAAGCTAATACAGCAGGAAAACCTACAAGAGATATTGGGGAAGAGTAGGAATGGACGGAAGGATGTGTGTTAAAATGCTAACGCGCCTATAACGCGACTTAGTAAACAGGGACCTGAATATATAAGCAACCGCTGGGCTCTAGGAATTATCTTTTCATAAAGCTCTCATCTAGGGCTGTATTTGTTGCAAAATTTTATCATAGTGTATGTTGAACCCACAGCCTTCCATGTTAGACCAGCGCCAAACCACTAAGCTAGTCAGTGTAAACTTTCAACTTGAGTATATTTACAGCTTTCTATAAAGAATAAAATACCATCTTTCAAACTTCATACCTATGGTAGAAGCCAAGAATAGAAAAAACTGCTTTCCTCTTAAGAGTAGTATGTAGTTTCTTCCTCTCAAGTTTCAGGCTTTAATCTCTTTCCAATGACTATTTGAGATCCACTTTTTTTATTTTCAGCCCTTCATATCAAAGGAACTGCTGGGCACTGTAAACTATGACTTAGCTTTCAGGAAGCTCTTAGCCAGGGCTATATTAAAAAAAAAATTTTTTTTGACACTCTAGCTTTAATGTGACTCTTTTTTGTGTACAGTTATCACAGTTTACATGAAACCAATGGACTTTAGATGGAAGTTCCTCAGAGACAGCATCTGAGTTTTGCGATATTCTATTGTTTAAAAAAAAAATCCCCCCCATATTTGTATGTCCAGCAGTTTGGGCTCTAGGGGGAAGCCACGCAGTTCAGGGGGTCCAAGTATATTATAGTCTTGGCTACTTACGGACTATGATAGATGCATACCAAACTCATCATACTGGAGTTCCTGCTTTTCAGTTCAGTCAGTGGCCTATTGAAGTGGTTCTCTGAAAGACCGCAGTTTCATATGCTCAGTGTATGAGATTGGACCCCTTTAAGTACATAAGTAATGCCATACTGGGAAAAGACCAAAGGTCCATCGAGCCCAGCATCCTGTCCCTGACAGCGGCCAATCCAGGTCAAGGGCACCTGGCAAGCTACCCAAATGTACAAACATTTTATACAAGTTATTCCCGAAATTGTAGATTTTTCCCAAGTCCATTGAGTAGCAGTCTATGGACTTGTCCTTTAGGAAACCGTCCAACCCCTTTTTAAACTCTGCCAAGCTAACCGCCTTCACTACGTTCTCCAGCAACGTCTGTTCATAGACTGCTACTCAATGGACTTGGGAAAAATCTACAATTTCGGGAATAACTTGTATAAAATGTTTGTACATTTGGGTAGCTTGCCAGGTGCCCTTGACCTGGATTGGCCGCTGTCAGGGACAGGATGCTGGGCTCGATGGACCTTTGGTCTTTTCCCAGTATGGCATCCACCTGTTCCACTCCACTCATTATTTTATATACCTCTATCATGTCTCCCCTCAGCCGTTTCTTCTCCAAGCTGAAAAGCCCTAGCCTCCTTAGTCTTCCTTCATAGGGAAGTCGTCCCATCCCCGCTGTCATTTTTTGTTGCCCTTCGCTGCACCGTTTCCAGTTCTACTATATCTTTCTTGAGATACTGCGACCAGAATTGAACACAATACTCAAGGTGCGGTCGCACCATGGAGCGATACAATGGCATTATAACATCCTCACATCTGTTCTCCATACCTTTACTAATACCCAACATTCTATTCGCTTTCCGAGCCGCAGCAGCACACTGTGCAGAAGGTTTCAGTGTATTATCAACGACGACACCCAGATCCCTTTCTTGGTCCGTAACTCCTAACGTGGAACCTTGCATGACGTAGCTATAATTCGGGTTCTTTTTTCCCTACATGCATCACCTTGCACTTGTTCACATTAAACGTCATCTGCCATTTAGCCACCCAGTCTCCCAGTCTCGAAAGGTCCTTCTGTAATTTTTCACAATGCTCTCGCTAGTTAACAACTTTGAATAACTTATCGCCCAGTGTCTAATCTTCCATTTCTGTCTAAAATCTTAGAGACAATTGTGTTTAGATAACTGCAAGCTTATGTGGATTCAAAAAACCTGCTACATCCGAGACAATCGGGGTTTTAGAAAAGGACACAGTACAGAAACCTACCACATTCTAATTTCATCTTGTGTCCCCTAGTTCTATTATTGTTAGAAAGCATAAACAAGCGCTTCACATCTGTCCGCTCTACACCACTCAAAATTTTGTAGACCTCTATCATATCACCCCTCAGCCGCCTTTTCTCCAGGCTAAAGAGTCCTAGCCTTCTTAACCTCTCCTCATAAGGTAGTCGTCCCATCCCTTCTATCATTTTCGTCGCCCTTCTCTGCACCTTCTCCAATTCCTTTATATCTTTTTTGAGATGAGGCGACCAGAACTGAGCACAATACTCCAGGTGCAGTCGCACCATGGAGCGATATAACAGCATTATAACATCCTCATGCTTGTTTTCCATCCCTTTTCTAATAATACTCAACGCCTTCTTGGCCGCCGCAGCACATTGAGTGGAAGATTTCAACGTCCTATCCACGATGACTCCCAGATCCCTTTCTTGGTCTGTAACTCCTAAAGCGGAACCTTGCATGACATAGCCATAATTTGGGTTCCTCCTTCCCACGTGCATCACTTTGCACTTGTCAACGTTGAACTTCATCTGCCATTTGGACGCCCAATCCCCCAGTCTCACGAGGTCCTCTTGTAATCTTTCACACTTCTCCCGCGATGAGACGACCCTGGATAACTTTGTATCATCTGCGAATTTAATTACCTCACTAGTTACTTTCATCTCAAGGTCATTTATAAATATGTTAAAAAGCAGTGGTCTCAGCACAGACCCCTGAGGGATCCCACTAACTACCCTTCTCCATCGAGAACATCTGTCCCTCATAACCCTTTTATGGTTTTACATTTGATTGCTGTCTGGTAACATAACTTCTGCTAAACTCCCTCATTATAAGTCTTTGTTGCTATACCCTTTGTAAATGTTTGTTTTTTTTTCTTTTTAGGTTGGAGGTGTGGACCCAAAACAGCTGGCTGTTTATGAGGAATTTGCACGCAATGTCCCTGGTTTCTTACCCACCAATGACCTCACTCAGCCTACAGGGTTCTTGGCACAGCCTATGAAGGTACAATATGTCAGTCATGTCTGATTTATCTAGTAACTCAATTTGAAGAGCACTGATTTCCACATAGACATTTGTATGGATTTGTATTTCTGTGTATGTTCAATAACCTTTAACCTTTTCATTACTAGTTTAGAATTGTGCATTGGATTAGTGTAAGTATTTTAGTAATTTCTACAATACTTATTGGTTCCCCATAGGATTTTTAATGGAAATTTATACAGCAACAATCAAGAACAAACCTGATTTAGGAAACAAGAAGAGCAGAAAGTCATCAGGAGACCAAGTGTATCTTGTACTCTTAATACCTAATTAATCTCTCACCAAGCTTATTTTCCCAGACTTGCACTTCCTCCACATCTTTTTTTTTATTATTATTATTATTTTAATTTCCTCTGATGGTACATACTGGCTTTGAAGCATAGTGTGATATTCTTGGACCTTGTTCTGGAACTGCCTCACAGTATCCATCTGTTCAGACATTTTGCCAGCAGCTACCTTTGTAAGTTGGGGATTGTTGCACAAATAGTATCTAAAATCATGATCTATAGTTTAACTAAAAGGGCACTTGTATTCTGTGTAGACCTCTGCACCGACAGACTCTTATCTAACTTGCCACCTCTTTAGTATATCTGCTTCTGTTCATACGAGCATCCAACCTTATCCATTCTCCAAATTTCACAGCAAAAATACTCTCCTACTCTAGCACTGATAGCAGTCGTCATTAGCATTCTTCCATTTGTACTTCCAACCGGTGTACTAACAGGCACAAACTCTTGCAGTACAGCTGTAACCTCTGGGGAAAACCTGGCAAAGGAGGCTGATGAGATGTTACATTTGGGACTCAATTGTTGCCAGGTCAATTTGTGGCGCTACTTGAGCAGCTGTGGATGCAGATACTCTGGCAATACTAGTCTTACAGTTTATAATCTTACTACTCTGAGCAAAGATCTCTGCATCAAAGACTGAGCCAGTGGACATAACCACTTCGATTTGTCTGTCCACTGTACCATGTCTGGAAAACAGTTAAGTAAATAACCTCCCAGAGGAGGTCACATAATTCCGAACTGAGTAGTGGGTGTGTATGAGATGAAATTCTGGGATCTCGGCTTTATTTACAACACCTGGAACCAGATTTTGATGATTAAATTTCATATACCTTGAGAAGACAGCCTTTGGAACACTTGGTGACGTTTTGGGAGCTGTGGAAGATGAAATGACTGCAAAAGTGGTACATAAAGATCAGGAGAGGAGCCAGGCACCTGATCCAAAAATGATGAATGGGGATACAACAGACTCATCCTCAGTCTGTTCAGCCTGTGTGGCTGAAATTATCATGGAAGTCAAAAGCACCTTGGGAGTCTAGTTGAAAATTCTCAGCCAAAATCGATGTATTGGATGAAAGTCTGGCAATGCTGAATGAAAACTTTCTGTTCTACCAACAGTGTGTCTCTGATTCAGAGTACTGGGTAGAGAAGGCCAAATATATTCATAATGATCTGCAAGACAAGATGGTCCAACTAAAAGAGAAGCTGGAGGATGATTTTGAAAACTGATCAAGATGCTGTAATCTTCGTGGGGCGGGCCTGCCTGAGTCCATCTCAGATGACGAATTTAGAGTGGGGTGGGGGGGGGTTGGGCTATGGTTGGTGAAATCTCTAAACCTACAATCAACAGCAGGCCCACTCTATATAGAGCACGCACATTAATTTATGTGCACAGAGGCCAGATTAGGCGTGCCTGAGAGTAAAGTGATTATCCTCAAGCTCCTCAATTACGCACATAAAATGGAGATTTTAAGAGCTGTATGGGTGCATGATCCTCTCTTAATGCCAGCGTGCCCATTGGAATATAATGGGCATCTCGGGGTTTATCGCCTGTTGATTTCTATCGCAAGCTAAAAATGCTACTGAGGCTTAGTAAAAGACCCCTTAAATGAACTAGTACACCAAAGGAAAAAAAAAGGTATTAGAATATTGCAAATTTCAATTGTATCATTATGGCAACAAAAATAGTCAATTATTAGCAAAAGTAGTGAATCAATGGAAGGGTCCTCATAAAATATTACAGATGTTTAAATGACTGGGGACAAATGGTGAGAACTGACTAATAAATCAACGTGTTTAGGCTCTCTTACTGGCATCTGTACACAGCACCCAGGGGAGAGGGGTTGGAAAGTGCCTGTTATCTGCATAGTCTAGAACTTTCTGCTGTAACAGATTAAATGCATCGATTAATTCTAGAAGAGCTGGAGTTGGATCCCTAACAGAGTGCTTTATTAAAGGCACCTGGTCCGGATGGCTTCTGTTCCAAATTTTATGTAGTTTTGCAAGGGGTGATTGGCTCAACTTTGTTATGTAATCATATTATCGATTCTCAGGAATAGCAGCTTCATTGCAGTTGGCCCAGATCATATGCTGCTGATACTACTGGGAAAGGATCTTGTACAACCAGATTCATGCCATCCTGTTTCATTACTGAACATCAAAGCTAAGTTGTTTCCTAAGATTCTGGCTCACCAGTTGGTAAGAATTCTTCCATCCCTTATAGCAGAACCCCAAGTTGGCTTTGTGAGAGGTCATACTGTGGTCCACAATGTGAGAGCTATCTTTGTTTCTTTGGAGGCAGTGAGAGAGTGTGGGGAACCTTCTGTTACTCATTTTTGATGCAAAGAACGCTTAAGATCACATTCTTTGGGATTTTTTGTTTAGGGTATTAGAAAAATATGGTATAACTGATCCATTTATCTCATTTGTGCCCCACAGTTTGAGTTAATGGACTTCAGTCATAAACCATTTTGATTCAAAGAGGCACTCGGCAAGGTTGCTCTTTGTCCCTGTTTTTTATACTCACTTTGGGCCCTTTGATTATGGAAATATTGGCTAATACTGACATCATTAGGGTGCACCTCAAAGAACAGGAATTTAAATTCTCAGCATTTGCCGATGATTTATTGATCCTTCTTGTGGGCTCTTAGGGACTGCTAACTGCGTTAATGGAAAGGTTTGGGGAGTATAGTGATATTTCTGGGTTTCGATTGAATTTGACTAAATCCTTGGCTTTGGAATCGGATTTGATTAAGAGATTGGATTGGACTGTTATCTTTGCAGTGGGCAGAAAACTCTCTTTGGTATTTGGGCATGTTTTCCAGAGAAGGGAAAGTGTTAGAACTAGAGATCATGAATTGAGGTTGTGGGTGGTAGACTTAAGAGTAATGTCAGAAAAATCTTTTTCATGGAGAGGGTGGTTGATGCCTGGAATGCCCTCCTGAGGCAGATGGTGGAGAAAAAAGTGGTGGCAGAATTCAAAAAGGCATGGGATGAACACAGAGGATCTCTATTTAGAAAATAAATGGTATGTCAAGTGGTGCCTAGATGGCAATTCTGGCTGTAAAAACTAAGGCTGGTGCTGGGCTGGCCGAATAGACTTTTACAATCTGTCCCACGAATGACACGACAGATTCAGATAGGCTGGAGTGGGCTTTGACAGCAACTCCAGTAGTTGAAACACATGGACAGACCTGGGTGGACTTCTATGGTCTATGTCCCAGAAACACCAAAGAAAGACCATGATAAGAGTATATAATCTCACATCATTGTTGATTTTAATCTTGAATTGATACTGAATGTGACTTGGGCAGACTGGATGTTTTACATTATATGTATTCACAAACATCCTTTTTTTTTGCACTATACTCCCAAGATCATTGTTCTTATGAATTTTTATTGTCATTTTTTAGACTCCTGAGGCAGGGCATGGTTACCGAAACACAGTGCTGTCGAGTCCTACTTTATTATATAATAGTCTTTTTCCTTCATCTCATCTACCTGTCTTCTTGGAAAAGTCGTGTTGATCACGCTACTTGCTTATTGTTGTGTTGCTCCTTTCGTAGTGGATCCAGTTTCTCTACTTCAGTGTTCTTTCCTGTCTGGTACAGAGAAAGAAACAGGTTTTATTAGTCTATTTTCTGTAGATAAGTGTCATCCTCTCTATGTCCTTGGCTCATAACCTTGGTGTCATATTTGATTCCTCTCTTTCTCTGCCCACATCCAACAGAATGGGGGGAGAGGAGAGGTGGGTTTAAGAGGGGAAAAATAAGCTCAGTTTTGGCCATGTTCAGTTTCAGATGACAGTGGGACATCCAGGCATCAATGTCAGACAAGCAGACTGAGGCTTCGGCCTGGATTCCTGGTGAAATTTCTAATGTGGAGAGGTAGATCTGAAAGAAGTCAGCTTGGGAGGAGATCAGAGTACCAAGGGCACAGCTGCTTTAAAGGCATAAGGAACAAGTTGAAATAGAAAGTGATAGATGAGGGGATATAGGTGGGAAAATGTGGGATACAAATGACAGTAGAGGAGACAGAGCTGAGTAGATGGGTAGGAATGGGATCAGAGGAACAGGTAGCCAGTTTGGAGGAGGAGAGATGTGCAGTTTTCCTCTCCCATGATTTTAGAAAAGGAAAAGCAGTCTAGAAATTGTGAAAATGTTAAAAATTAAAAAAAAAAGGTGGCAGGGATTAAAGGAAGATTGTGAGAGTGAGGTGGACAAAGAGGAAAAGGTGACCTGTTTGAGACCTGAATCTTAATATTGTGAACCTTTTCATGGAAGTACTTGGCCACAGCCTGGGCGGAAAGTGAAAGGGGAGAGTTGGAATTTTAGGCAGTTTGAGGAGGGAGCTTAGTATGGCAGCAAGGGTTAGAGATAAGTGAGTTCATCAGATACATATAGTAGTCTTGTTTAGCAAGTGCAAGAGCAGATTGGAAGGAGGTAGTGAAGAATTTTGAATGTATGAAGTCAGCACGTGATTTTAGCCGTATGCACTCAACAGAGAATGCACAAGAATATAGGTAGCGGATTCTGGAGGTCATCCACGCCTTGGGGAACAAGGAAAGGGAAGAAAGTGTCTAGAGCAGAGGAAAGAATAGTATAGGAGGAGACAGCCTCATTGACACAGACTTGGATAATATAGTGATTGAGAGGAGAAGTGAAACAGTGGTGGAGATAGTGCAAGAGTAATAGCATGAAGATTCCTAAATGTGTTGGTGGTGATTGGACAAGGTTGAGGAGAGGGTGGTTAAGCATGAAAGTTATCAGATGGTCAGAAAGAGGAAGGACAGAGTTGGAAGAAAGAGAGTTAGCAGTTGGAGAAGAAAAAATAAAAGCAGTAGCCGTGCCGGTGAGTACGGGTAGTGGAGCACAGCTGGATATTGAATGAGAAGGTTAAAGTAAGAAACTTAAAAGCATAAGAGTCAGAGGGGTCATTAGCATGAATGTTAATTCCCAAAAATGAGGGAAGGGGGGGGGGGTGGTTTGAGAAAAGCCAGGAGTCAGTGAAAAAGGAAGAAAGGGACTTAGGGTCTCGATTGAAAAGACAGCGTTCTGCCTTGACCTACCTGTTCAGTATAGCTGGTATATCAAATGATCTTTAAACATTACTAGTAGTTGTCTTACAAGGCCAGCAGATAAAGTGGGAAAGATAGTAGGAAGAAGCAGGAAACACTGGAGAAAAGGATTGTTAAATTTTCTGTGACTGCTGATCTATTAGACACCCCAAAAAGCAATACTGATTTCATTCAAACAGGGCCGCCGAGAGGGGGGGGGGCAGGGGGGAGGGAATTCCCCGGACTTGGGGCCTCCCTTGGGGGCCCGATGCCGGGGTGTCTCTCTCTCTTCTGCTCAGAGCAATGGCGCAGCGGGAATGATGCACCCCTGCATTAAAAAAAAAATCTCAATCGGCAGCGCCAGGTGCAGCACCTTGCATCTACGTGAAATAAACAGATCGCCTTGGGCCCAGCCTTCCCTCACTGTGTCCCGCCCTCCACTGATGTAACTTCCTGTTTCCACGAGAGTGGGACACAGTGAGGGAAGGCCGGGCCCGAGGCAATCTGCTTGTTTCACGCAGATGCGAGGCGCTGCCGATTGAGAGAGTGTTTTTTTTTTTTTTTTAATGCAGGGGGCCAGGTGATGGACAAGGGGGCTGTCGAGGGAGCTGAGGGTACGAAAGGTGGAGACTGGGGGGCGGGGGTCAGATGGGAGAAGAGACAGGAGGGAGAATTGGGACCATGCCTGGGGCAGGGGCAGGTGGGAGAATGGGGCTGGGGCTGAAAAGAGGGGGGCAGATGAGAGAGTGGGGCTGGGGCTGAAAAGAGGGGTCATAATGCAAGACAGGTGGAAGAAGGGGATGGAACTAGTGGCTGAAAAGATTGGTGAAATGAGGGGGCTAGTACTGGAGCGGGGAGCTGAAAAGGGGACAGAGAAAGTGGCTGGGGCTGAATCTCAGGACTGGTGGTGGGAGAAAAGGGCTGGGGCTAAAACTGGGGACTGGTGGGATAATGGGGCTGGAACTGGGGGCTGAAAAGAGGGGTCAGAGAGAGGGGGGGGGCAGATCCTGGATGGAAGGGAGAGAGAGGGAGGGCAGACCCTGGATGGATGGAAGGAGCAGAGAGAGAGGGTAAACTCTGGATGGAAGGGAGAGAGAGAGAGCAGACAGTGGTTGGAAAGGGGAGGGAGAGAGAGCAGACGGGCAGATGGTGGATGGAAGGGGTAGAGATAGCAGATGCTAGATGGAAGGGAGAGAGAGGGCAGACAGCCTGAGGGGAAAAGCAGCGCAGGGAAAGGCCACGCGGCAGAACCAAGATCAGCGCTGGAGGACGATCCCTTCCAGCCAAGGTACTTAACAATGGCGGCAGGCGGGCAGCAGCGATCGAGGAGGGGTGGGGTGGAGGCAGCAGCGATCGGGGGGTGGTGACAGCAGTAGTGATGGAGGGCAGTGGCAGCAGCGATCGGGGCCAGCGGTGACGATATGGGGGGTAGGCGGTGGCGAGGATCCTGGAGGGGTGGGCCCAGCGGCGGCCTTGCCCCAGGCCCGGTCTCTCGGCGGCCCTGCATTCAAATTGTGGAGGAGTATAACAATACAGAAATCCAGGCTGCCACCCCCACCCCCAAAGTCATTAGCTGTGGTTTAAGGAAAACCACTGAAGGTGAGGCCCACTATTCCTTTTAAAGAAAAAAAAATGGATGCCTCAGCCTTAAGGGAAAATACAACATGGAGGAGAAATAAATTGATTGTAAAAATTGCATTGTGCTGACTGTAATTCAAAGTGCTTTAATGTAGGAGCTTGTTTCACTAATCTAAACAAAGCATACTCTTTTAGTGTGAAATGTATGTATGAGGAATACATAAAGTAAATAATTCTTGATATCTGAGACAGTAGAAATATGTAGTCAAAAATTAAACGGAAACCTAATGAAGCCAAATTCTGCATACAGTGCAACACCAGAGAAATAGAATCGGATTCATTCCCCCTTGTATTATGCAAAAGGATAGGTGTAAATTTAAATTATAAAAACTAACATCTTCCTGCCCCTGGTCTAGCATTTTCCTTCCAAACCCATTCCTTACCCCACACATTTTGCCAGACCAGTAGCAATACTAAAACAAAGCACACAGCTTTTGAGCCCGTGCATGCTTCAGAGTCATATCGGTCCTGCACCCTCTGACACATTTTCTGTGTCAGAGGGTGTGGGACTGATAAGGCATTGAAATGTACATAGGCTGAAAGGTCTTATGCTCAGCTTTTCAGTGTTGCTGCTGGTTAGGCAAGATGGGGGGGAGGGGGAACGATGGCAGAAGGGAAGAAATGTTGGACTGAGAGGCATGAGGACGCTGTAGAGGAGATGCCATTACTTGTGAAGTAGGTCAGTTTGAATCAGAAGACAGAGACTGGGAATAGGGGCAGTGGGCCAGTTAAAAGTAGGGTAGAAAAGAACCCAGACTGCATGCACCACTTTAATGGTCACAAAGAAAGTAGCTGACTATAACTTTTATGATAAACAGACTTTTAGTAACATTTTATCTTGTGTCCTAACAGCAAGCCTGGGCCACTGATGATGTAGCACAGATCTATGATAAATGTATCACGGAACTTGAGCAGCACCTTCATGCTATTCCACCTACCTTATCTATGAACCCGCAAGCCCAGGCTCTACGCAGCCTGCTGGAGGCAGTTGTGCTGGCTCGCAACTCTCGGGATGCCATTGCAGCACTTGGCCTGCTTCAAAAGGTTGGTTCTATGCACCTTAAATCTCGGTCTAATTTCAGAATACTAAGGAGTTTTTTGTAGTTAATATAAAATGAGTCTACATACTACATTTGGGAAAAGTTTGCATTTTCATTATTTATTTATTACATTTGTGCCCCGCACTTTCCCACATAATGCAGGCTCAATGCGGCTTAAATAGTAATTTGAAATACAAAGTCATAATAGAAATTTCAAAACATTATAAGTTGAGCTTGATAGTGTATGATTAGGATAAGAGAGGGTAGACAGGATAGGATAGTATAATTTGGGAGAAAAGGGGGCACCATATATAATTCATCTAAAATATTCTTGTCCATATGAACCAGCTGAATGCAATGTTTGACTTTTTTTGACTGCTGCAAAAAAAATGCATGTGACAAGGGAGCGAAATATTGATGTATTGATATTTGCAGCTTCAATCAAACAGCTTTTAAATAGTCTGTGATCTTTTAGAATCCTTTCCTTTTCTCCTTTCACTTTGTTTTGGGATTTAAAGTGTGCATATCTATCTATTTTAAGGCTGTCGAAGGGTTGCTGGATGCCACCAGTGGTGCTGATGCTGATCTCTTGCTCCGTTACCGAGAGTGTCATCTCCTGGTGCTGAAAGCCCTACAGGATGGCCGTGCTTATGGATCTCCGTGGTGCAACAAGCAGATTACCAGGTCAGTTTGTACAGGAGCTGTGCACAAGAGTAATTGGTTATAGCATAGACTAGCTTTACATGTGCTCATTGAAATTTTGTAGAACACAAGAATGCTGCTGTCATATGAGCAATAACTGGAAAAGGATTCCTAATAGTCAATAGCCATTCAAAAGAGTTGGTTTGTTATCCCACCATAATCCATGCTGAGGGGTCCATATGTTCCCACCATAATCCATGCTGAGGGGTCCATATGTTTTACAGAAAATATTTAAGATTTATTGATTTAGCTATTGTAAACTTTCATTGAACTCCCCACCCTCATATCCCTTCTGAGTTTATATTTCTGCTATGTAGGTATGTATTTGAGGAATCGTGTTGATTAAACTGTATGTAGTGATGCAGAACATTCCAAAAATTTTCCATATCATTCTTAAACTTGTCAGAGCTGCATACAGATGTAACAGGAAACTTCTAAGCGTCTGCGTGAAACAAGCAGATCGCCTCGGGCCCGGCCTTTCCTCACTGTGTCCCGCCCTCGCGGAAACAGGAAGTTACATCAGTGGAGGGCAGGACACAGTGAGGGAACTTATGGACAGTTGTGGTTTTGGAGACTTAAAATGAGGAGCAATGTACTTTTTCTTTTTTCTCCAAGGGCAAGTAGACCATGCCATATTCTCACAACTGGGTGATGTCATCCGATGGAGCCCGGTACAGAAGATGCCCAATAAACTTTGAGGCCTTTGACAGCATTCCACCATGCATGTGCAGGTGCCTTCCTGCCTGACATGCATGTTTCCATGGAACAGAAGTCATATTTGCGGTTTCTCTCGGCGCCTCAAACTTTTACTGTTTTTTGGTGCCTTCCCTGCAGGTATTTTTCCTTGTTTTTTTTTTTCATTATTTTTTGTTTTTATCCTTTTAGTATCTTAATGCCTTTTTGCTCAGGTTTGTTTCCTTTCCTTTTCGGCTCCAGAGGCCCCCTTATGCCTGAACTCCAGTTGGGTTACATCAAATGTTTTGGGGCGTTTTTTTCTCCCTCACTATTGAGCCATTTCATTTTGAATCTGCTGTTTTACCTTCCGTGTCCCAGAAGGTTCCCATTGGCTTTAAGAGCTGTTTCCAGTGTAATAGGCGGTAACAGAAGAGAGGGGAATACAGCACAGACAAAAAAGCACCACTGGGCCTTCAAGAAAGAGATAATAGCCGTCCTTTATTGTGATAAAAACCCGACACGGGCTGTGTTGCGGTGCACAAGTGCCTGCCTCAGGGGTCTAACATAAAAACACAAAGAAATACAGTTATAAATGCAATTATGGATTCAGATCGCACGTAAACATTCATACCATAAAATAATTAATGATTGGATTATAAAAACAATATAAAATATAGTAAAATGAGATAAATGAGGTAATATGCAAAAACGTTAATTAAATGACTTGTGGTAATATCATGGTCATAGTATCATGAGTATTAAGAAACCATCATGTATTGAAATGCAAGGGAAAGAATGACTTACCAGGGTGTGTCTTCACAATGTATAAGCAGAAGTCCTAAGTGGATTGCCTAATTTGGAACAGGAAAATGTATATTTGAATGGCCATCAAATGATAAAAGGAAATTATCCTCCATTAATTATGAGCAGTGAGTGCTAATTAAGAAACAGCTGTTGTTTCCCTAGACCCCGCCCTCTATCGTCAGGAACATGTGCAGAAAATGCTCTGTAAACTTAAAAAGTTCTGACGTAGATTTAAACAGGTTACAGAGAAAGTGAATTAGATTACAATAGGTCACCATATCACATTATGTATAACTGATTTGATGCTTTTGCGCACACAGTTTTTTTGAAGTGCGCATGATTATACATATTTTTTAACTTTTCCATGTTTATCACTGACTTAATTCTGTTCCTCATTCATTTTATTTCTGCATTTCATTTTAATACTTTCAGCCATTTATTGCATTACCTCATTTATCTCATTTTACTATATTTTATATTGTTTTTATAATCCAATCATTATTTTATGGTATGAATGTTTATCTGCGATCTGAATCCATAATTGCATTTATAACTGTATTTCTGTGTGTTTTTATGTTACACCCCTGAGGCAGGCACTTGTGCGCCGAAACACGGCCCGTGTCGGGTCTTTTTCACAATAAAGAACGGCTATTATCTCTTTCTTGAAGGCCCAATGGTGCTTTTTTGTCTGTCCAGTGTAATAGGGCCATTTCTGGTACGGATCCCCCTAATTGATGTCATTTCGCAACACATTGCTGTGTCCTCTACCTGTACATGCAAAAGAGAACCCAGAGAGATCCAGTGTGAGAATTTTTGGCACCCAGTCCATTGGTGTCAGCATCAGAAGCGTCAGCCCCCCATGGCTGCAGTGGCTACCTCTGACACTGAGAGTGCATTGGCATCAAGGAGATCTCCCCCTGCTCCAACGTCAGGCACCATGGTAGTGCCCTGGGACCGATCTGCATTGGATCTGACACCAAGGAGGCATGAGGATTCGACAACATCCTCTTTGGTACTGCTGCACCCTGATGCTTGACAGCAGCCCAAGTCTAAAAAGAGTAAGCATCGGTCCTCCTCGAAGCACAGTACCAAGAGCTCCGGGGTGTCAGCATCACTGGCACCTGAGAAGCATTGACAGCGAGAAGGGCGCTCCCCCTCTTGTAGAGGTGCTGATGCTGCAACCCCCTTGCAACTGAGCTTTGAGGTCTGATTTGGCACCGGCAGGTTCTTAGGCTGTCTCTGCATCTGCCCTGGTCCCGCCTTTGCTGATAACCTACCTTTGACAACCATTTCCAAGCCATGCTCAGGGTGAGCTGGCAGAGTGCTTTTGCATCGAGGGCATTTGCGCCAGCCACAACATAGCTCCAGCCTTCCTTGGAGGCTCAAGCTTTGTCTGTGGAGCAACCACTGACACCTTTACTTCAAAGAGCATTAGTCTGGGCCATCCCATGTGGTGACCTGCTCAATATTGGGAGAGGAAGCTTCCCTGGTGTCAGGGGCAGATCCATATCTTGGCTCCCTGATGCATGCAGGGACTTATTTCTCTCAGGAAAAGTACCTTGAGTCTGAAATGGAGCCAGATTATTTCTTAGAGGAGAGGTCTTACGGCATACCTTCAGACCTCTCTTCTGCATGGGAGAGAAGGAAGTCTCTTCCTTTGGCTGCTATCCCATTTAAGTTGGAAACCAAGGATGAGCCTAGGGCAGATTTGCTGACCATTTATACAAAGACTCTCCCCCTAGGAAGACGGTCACTGAACCACTCCATGTTGTCCTCTGATGTGCACAGATGAAGAATTGGGAGACGCCACTCTCCGTTCAGGTTGTGACTCAGAAGGTGGATTCCATGTATAGGCTCCACAAGGCTCCTGGATTCGAGAAGAGAGTTTCTACCACCACTCCATGGTAGTCTAATCCGCTGTCAAGAGGGCCAGGATTTCCAGGACTCATGCCTCAGCTCCCTTGGTTAGAGAGGCCCAGATAGTGGATTCCTTTGGGAGAAAAGTGTTTTAGGCCTCAGTGCTCATTTCTCACATCCAGACCTGTCAGCTTTACATGAGACTTTACTTAAAGTCCTTGGTGAAAACTGTATTAGACTTTGTGAACACCCTCCCACTGGAGCAGGCCACAGAGCAAAAGAAGTGCAGGACATACCTAGCCAGGGGCATTTTTGATCATTTTTACATTGCGTCTAGGCTCTCCACTTTGGATATGGGGATGCATAGACTCATCTGCGCGTTTCTGACCTCAAACCAGCAATTCAGGAGAGATTGGAGGATGTTCTATGCCAAGGGGATAAGCCTTTTTGGAGACAAAGTGGAGGAGATCATGGACAACCTCCTCTCAGAGGTTTTTGACTGGGCCTAGAAAGGGTACCTACTACTCATAGGCATAGGTTTGCTCCTCCTTCCTGTCCTTCCCAACAGGCTTAGCCCCAGCACTCCCACCCTCACCAGCAGCATACCCAGAAAACCCAGCCAATTCACCAGTCAAAGCAGGGGACAAGCTTTTGACAGCTCCAGAAGAGCATAGCTGCCATCCCACTAGTCACACTGGACAGCCTACCAGTATGGAGGAGACTGAATTTTTTTTCAAGTAAGGTGGCTCCCTTGTAACCTTCAACCAATGAGTTCTCTAAATTGTCCATCAATTACATACTCCATTGGTGAAAACATCCTCCAAATTGCCCGCCAAGAGACCTTCTCAGCTCTCTGCACAAGGAGGTATTTGAAGAGGAACTCTCTGCCCTTCTCCAGGCCAGTGGGATCAAAACCATTTCACCAGGGGAAGAAGGGATTCTATTCCAAGTACTTCCTTGTGCCCAAGAAAACGGGGGGAGGGGGGGATCATGTCCTATCCTAGATCTCAGGAACCTAAACACAGTATCTATTCAAAGAAAATTTCAGGATGGGCTCCTGGGGCACCCTTCTGCCCACGATTAAGGCAAATGATTGGCTATGCTCTCTGGACTTAGAGATAAATCACTCTATCTCACGTTTCTTGTGGGGAAATGCCACTTCAGTACCATGCCCTGCCATTAGGCCTCGCATGAGCTCCTGTGGTATTTACCAATTGTATAGTGGTAGTCACAGCAGCACTACGCAGACTGGGAATTTGTGTTTCTTTACCTAGATGACTGGTTGATCAAGAGCACATCGAAGGAAGGTGCTCAGGAGTGCATGCAGAGAACTATTTGGGTGTTAGAGCTACTCGAATTAGTGATCAACTACCTCGTCACACCTCCAAACAGTACAGCAATTGGAGTTCTTAGCCGCAGGTGTCCTTATTGCCATAGCTGCTCAGGTCCAGAGCAGCCAGCAGGTCAAAGCACAGCAGATGATGAAGCTGTTGGTCCACATGGCCTCCACTGTCCACATCATTCCCATAGAATGCCTCCATTTGCAGGGCACCATTGGTCCCTAGCTTCCCAGGCCAGGGGAACCTAGCAGATGTCATCCAGGTCACCCCCCCCCAGTTGGTTCACACCCTACTTTGGTGGACAATTCAATCCAATTTAACCTGGGACTACCATTCCAAATTCATGCGCTGCAGTGCGTGTTGACCATGGATGCATCCACTCTAGGGTGGGGAGCCCATGTAGGTGGTCTTCGCACCCAAGAGGTTTGGTCCACCCAGGAGATACATTTTTATCAACCTCCTAGAACTCTGAGCAGTTTGGAACACTCTAAAGGCTTCAGAGATCACCTGTTAAACCAAATTATCCTAATTGAAACAGACAACCAAGTTGTCATGTATCATGTGAACAAGCAGGGGGCGTACAGGTTTCTACCCCTTGTGTCAAGAAGCAGTCAGAATGTGGACTTGGGCACTAGTCACAGCATACTGCTTTGAGTCACACATCTGGTGAGGAAGCAGAACAGTCTAGCGGACAGACTGAGTAGGGTTATGCAACTGCATGAGTGGTCTCTCATCAAGGGTGTTTCCTGTAAGATCTTTCAAGAGTGGGGCACTCCCTCGGAGGATCTTCTTGCCACTCATCTCTTGGATTGCACAACAGGCTAGCGGCAGATGCCTTTCTCCTTCGTTGGGGAACAGGTCTTCTGTATGTGTATCCTCCAATTCCTCTAAAAGGGAAGACTTTGCTGTAACGGAGGCAAGACAGGGGGGACCATGATCCTCATTGCTCCATTATGGTTGAGACAGGTGTGGTTCCTTCTACTTCTAGAGTCACCCTCTGAAGAACCATGGAGATCAGAGTGTTTTCTGACCCTCAGGATGAGGGGTCTCTTCTGCATCCCAGCTTCCAGTCCCTGGCTCACACGGCTTGGAAATTGAGACCCTGTAATTTGCCTCCAAGATCATGCTGGCTTCCAGGAAGATTCCACTAATGGGAGTTAACTCTTTTTAAATGGATGAGGTTTGTCGTCTGATGAGAGCAAGGCCCTAGATTCACTCTCTTGCCTTATACAAAAACTGCTTGAGTACTTCTTCCACCTCTGGCTGGTTTGAAAACCAATTCTGTAAGGGTTCACCTCAGTGCAATCAGTGCTTTCCATCACTGTATTAGAGGTAAGCTCATCTCTGGACAAAGCCTCCAATCAAACCACCTGTTCTGTTATGGACCTCAATGTCTTCACCCAGCTGATTAAAGTTCTTTGAGCTGTTTGATTCATTTTTGGTGGCAGTCACTTCATCTCGCAGAGTCAGTGACCTTGAAGCTGTAGACGTAGGATCCACCTTACATGAAGTTTCATCCATAACAAAGTAGTTCTGCGCACATGCCCTAAGTTCCTTCCTAAGGTGGTGTCCGAGTTCCCTCTTAATCAGTCGTTCAGTTAACATTCTTCCTAATACCGCATGCCCACCCTGGCAAATGTACACTTCACACCTTGGACTACAATCAAGCCTTAGCCTTCTATCTGGAGTCTAAAATCCATAGTTAGTCCACCCAGTTTTTTGTTTCTTTCGATCCAAACAGGATGTGGCTAGCCATCGGCAGACACTTTATCGGAATGTCCAGCAGATTGCATCTCTTTCACTTATGCCCAGAATGGGCTGATTCTGGAGTGTCATGTCATGGCTTACGATATCTGTGCCATGGCTGCATCAGTAGCCTACCTGAGATTAGCCTCTGTTGAGGAGATCTACATGTTGCTATGTGGTCCTCTGTCCACACATTCACATCTCTCACTACTGCCTTGTTTAGACTACCCAACGTGACAGCCAGTTTGATCAGACAGTACTGCAGAATCTCCTAGGCCTGTTTTTTTTTCAGTTCCAGGCTGCATCTTCACAACCAATTTATTTATAGTTTCAGATTCATTGGTTTCATAGGTTTTGCTGTTGCAAGTCCCTATTTTTCTAGCATTGTTTTTTGTGAGCCTAGTAGCTAGGAATTCCCAGTTGTGAGAATATGGCCTGCTTGTACTCGGAGTATGCAGAGTTAACTGTAGCAGGTGTTCTCCGAGGACAGCAAATCCAACCCACCCTCCTCCCCTTGAAGTTCTTTTTTTCCAGCTATGTTAGACTGCTGGTCCCACGCTCGTACTTCAGGAAGCCACCACACATGCGCAATGGGATGCTGCTAAAGTCCTCTTAAAGAGACGTACGCTGGGCAGCATCCCACCGGGCACTATCAAATGATGTCACCCGGTTGTGAGAAGAATTGGCCTGCCGTCCTCAGAATACCTGCTACAGGTAAGTAACTTTACTTTCTTGTTTGATGCATGTTGTTGCAGGAGTTTACCATGCATGAAGTTGTCAGGTTCTCTCTCACTATCCTGGTCTCCCGACTGCAGAGTGCCAAAGGAAGCTGCTATCGCCAATCCTGTTCAATGTTATGATGGCTCCGTTAGGTGAAAGATGGGAAGCAGTGGGGTTCTGCACTTTCATTTATGTGGATGATGTCACAATCTATATCTCTTTCAAGACTGGTCTTCCAGAAATTGTCCCTGAGATTAGGTTTGGTCTAGATTTGTTGGAATCCTGGGCTTCCGAATTTAAATTTGTTAGAGATAAGGCTAAATTTCTTATGGTAACCAACCCCTTTGACTGTACCGTATATAATAAATTTACTACTGACAACACGTCCTACCCCCTAGATGCTGCACTTAGAGTACTGGATGTATTAATTAGCAGTCACCTCACATTCAAGCTTCAGGTTTCCTCATTAGTGAAAAAACCCTTCAGGTCTCTGGAAGCTGAGGAGAATTACATCACATTTGTCTGACATCTTTAGACTGCTAACTCAATCCTTGGTTGTAACTCAAGTTGATTACTGCAATTCCATCTATGCTGGATGTAAGGAGGGTGTCCTAAAAGGGCTGCAAACTGCCCAAAATATAATATAGCTAGGCTTGTACTCAAGGTATCACGTTTTGATAGAGCCACTCCATGATGCAAGCTGCACTGGCTGCCCATTAAAGCCAGGATTATTTTTAAATTATGTGACTTTGTCTTTCAGATATTATATGGTATGACACCGGATTACATGCAGACCTTAATAGCTATTCCCCTACGCAATATAACCTCAGGTTCTAGGGACCACCTTAGATTTCATCTTCCAGATTGCAAAAGTGCGCTATAAGTTGGTTCACTCCGCATACTTTAGATACCAAGGTGCTAAGTGATGGAACTCACTGCCAATGGCAATCAAGAGTCAGCCTGATAATTGGTTATTGTATTACTACTACTACTACTACTACTTATTTCTAAAGCGCTACTAGACATCCGCAGCGCTGTACACATGAACATGAAGAGAGAGTCCCTGCTCGACAGAGCTTACAATCTAATTAGGACAGACCAACAGGACAAACAACAGATAAGGGAATATTAAAGTGAGGATGATAAAATAAGGGTTCAGAACAAGTGAATAAGGGTTAGGAGTTAAAAGCAGCATCAAAAAGGTGGGCTTTTAGCTTGGATTTGAAGACGGCCAGAGATGGACCTTGACGTACCGGCTCAGGAAGTCTATTCCAGGCATTGTAGATTGCAAAATGGATTGCAATAATAAACTAATGCATTCACAAGGCATTTATGTGCAACTTGAAACAATACAGTAAGCGAATGATATTCGCAAAAGACTGACAACTTTCCTCTTGGAGAGGGATCTACTCATTGATGGAGTGTGTTAGATTGTAACTGGCCATCAATCATTTATTATTTAATTCTTATTTGTATCTTATTTGTGCTACTCTGCTTTTACTTGATATTTTGTTTATGGCATTGTAAACCATGCCCATTTTATTTATTGTAAGCCACATTGAACTTGAGTATATTCAGAATAATATGGTTTATAAATGTCTAAATAAATAAATGATTGGAGAAGTTTTACTTTTTAAGGTGCTTGATTGAATGCCGTGATGAATACAAGTACAACGTGGAGGCTGTGGAGTTACTAATTCGCAACCATCTAGTTAATATGCAACAGTATGACCTTCACCTGGCTCAGGTAAAAGAGAGTAATGGTATGCACTTTTATGAATAACCAGTACTGTGTCATTTTACCTAGGAGAATAGACTTGCATTAAATGCTGTTATGTTGTTTAAACTGGTAAAGTGTAGTTAGCCAGTAATTTTACTCTTTATCTGACTTAACTGGATTCTACTGACTCAGGTTAATATTCCCAGGTTACTGCCATAGCAGGGAAAGGGAAACTGTTTTAGAAACTAGAAATACTGCTGATACTGAATTAATCTCCTTTTAACAGTATTTAATTTCCTTCGCTTAACAGTCAATGGAGAATGGTTTGAATTACATGGCTGTGGCATTTGCTATGCAGCTGGTAAAGATCCTGTTGGTGGATGAGAGGAGCGTGGGCCATGTGACAGAGGCAGATCTATTCCATACCATCGAAACACTAATGAGGATCAATGCTCACTCCAGAGGAAATGCCCCAGAAGGGTAAGAAGAGTATAATAATGGCTCTTCTCTATAGGGAGCCTTCCCTAAAGTGGTGGGCTTTTTTAAAGGCATCCCATTCACTCTAAAACTAGAAGATCCTGTACCAGAGAGAGCCCACTGATTTCTCTGTTTTAGATTGCTGGACATTAAATAATAATTATAATAATAGTGGCCTTTCTAGATTGTACCATTTATTCTCTGAGGACAAGCAGGCTGCTTGTTCTCACTGATGGGTCGGCGTCCACAGCGGCCCAGGAACGGAAATCTTCCATAGCAACAAAAAAAGTTTGCCAAAGCCTTCCAGTGCGCAGGGTGTGCGCACCGCGCATGCGCGGCCATCTTCCTGCCCGTCACGCGAGAGCCCCACTCAGTTCTTTCTTTTTCTGCGGTGGAGAGTGGCTGCCTGTTGGTCTCTCTCCTCAGCCCAGTGAAAGAGCCTTCGTTTTTCGCCGTCTATTTCAGAATATTTTTCTCTCCTCTTTAGTTTTTCCTTTTCCCTGCCTACAAAGTTTAAAAAAAAAAAAAGTCCTTTATTTCTTAATCTGGCCCCTTTAAGTTTCCTTTCGTTTTCTTGTACGCGTTTCTCATTTTTGTACCTTTTTAATTGGCACAATCGAGCCTTTTGACTTCGCCGCCGCTATTTTTCCGTCCATGTCATCAATGACTCCCAGCGGCTTCAAGAAATGTACTCGGTGCAACTGGACGATCTTGGGTACCGACCCCCACGCATGTGTCTTCAGTGCCTTGGGCCCGACCTTCGCCCAGACGTATGTAAGTTGTGTCTTAGCTTTAAAAAGTGGACACAGGCATCGAAACAAGCTCTTCGGGACCAACTTTTCGGAGCTTCGTCCGGTTCCTCAACGTCGACAGTGGTACCGAGGTCGGCGGCGGCGTCTGCACCAAGGATGGCATCGACTTCAGGAGTGCAGGTAGTGGATGTCCGGAGACCATCACGTGCTGGGAGCAGTGAGCCGTCAAGTGGGTCTCCACCTGTCTCAAAGACTCCTGCTGGACAGGCCCACCGGGACCGACCACTCTTGGACCCGACCCCGAGGAGGCGTGTGGATTCCACGTCCTCGTCGGTACCGAGGAGTATCGATGATGTGCATCGAGCGAAAGCTAAGAAGCACCGTTATCGGCCTCCTAAGCACGGTACCGGGAGCTCCGGGGCGTCGAAGGATTCGGCACCAATTAAGTGTCGACGCCGGGAGGAACGCTCACCCTCCATCCAAGAGGTGTCGGGTCTTCGGGCAGCCCGGTACCGCCTCCTCAGCCTCCACAGATTCTGCCGCAGATTCCTGCACCGACCCCGCAGCCTTCCTCCGCAGCGACTCTGGACGAGCGCATCCGAGCCATTCTTCCAGGTCTTCTGGAAGGGTTGCTGCTTCAGTCTGCTCCGGTGCCGGGGGTGCTTGCGCACTCCGTACTGTCGATTGGAAGCGGCAGCTGGCTCTCTGCCTGTGATGATGTGTCCGACACCGGTGCTGCCTGCGGCATCAGCCTCTGCTGCCATCCAGGTTGACTCCCCGTCGACATCGCTGGAGGGAGCTTCATCACCGCCGGCATGGGAGTCGACTTCTCGACATCGCCATCGAGGACATGGTTCCTTGGCGTCAAGACGGGCCCGGTTTCGGACTGCAGTTAAGGAACTCTTGTCCGATACCGATGAGGATGCCTCGTGGGATGAAGGGCAAGATCCCAGGTATTTCTCTTCTAAGGAGTCTTGTGGTTTTTCCCTCTGATCCTACTCCTTCTCCAGAACGAAAGCTTTCTCCCCCGGAGACTCTTTCTTTCTCTTCATTTGTCCAGGAAATCTCTGTGGCTGTTCCCTTCCCTGTGGTATCTGAGGATGAGCCCAGGACTAAGATGCTCGAGGTCCTTCGCCACCTAAGGAGTCATCCATGGTTCCTTTGCATAATGTGCTCAAGGAGACTCTTAGGCGGAACTGGATGAAACCCCTAAGTAATCCCACCATTCCCAAGAAAGCTGAGTCCCAATATCAGATTCACAGAGAACCTAAGGGCCCTGAACAAATTCCTAGTCCCACAAAAGTTCAGGATTGTTTCCCTGGGCACCCTTCTTCCCATGATTCAGAAAAAGGATTGGCTATGCTCTCTGGACTTAAAGGATGCTTATACACACATCCCAATACTTCCAGCTCACAGGAAGTATCTTCGATTCCGTCTGGGAGCGCAGCACTTCCAGTATTGTGTGCTGTCGTTTGGTATGGCGTCTGCGCCCAGGGTTTTTACAAAATGCCTGGCAGTAGTTGCAGCGTCGCTACGCAGACTGGGGGTGCATGTGTTGTTCCCTTATCTTGACGATTGGCTGGTGAAGAACACCTCAGAGGCAGGAGCCCTGCAGTCCTTGTAGGTGACTATTCAACTGCTGGAGCTACTCAGGTTTGTAATAAATTACCCCAAGTCCCATCTTTTCCCTGTTCAGAAATTGGAATTTATAGGAGCTCTGCTGGACTCACAAGACGGCTTGTGCCTATCTTCTGGAAGTGAGAGCAGACAATCCTTTGTCTCTAGTTTCCAAGGTCAGAGCGTCTCAGCAGATCACAGCTCGGCAGATGTTGAGACTTCTAGGCCATATGGCCTCCACAGTCCATGTGACACCCATGGCCCGTCTTCACATGAGACCAGCTCAATGGACCCTAGCTTCTCACCGTTACGGCATGTTTCTCTAAGCCACTTATCTAGCAGGCGTAAACAACAGTCTGGCCGACAGATTGAGCAGGATAATGCAACCTCACGAGTGGTCACTCAACATGGGCGTTGTATGCAAGATTTTCCGAGAGTGGGGCACTCCCTCAGTGGATCTTTTTGCCACTCAGATCAATCACAAGGTCCCTCAGTTCTGTTCCAGGCTTCAGGCCCATGACAGACTAGCGTTGGATGCCTTTCTGCTGCATTGGGGGACAGGCCTTCTCTACGCATATCCTCTCATACCTCTAGTAGTGAAGACTTTGCTGAAACTCAAGCATGACCGAGGGACCATGATTCTGATTGCCCCTTCTAGCCGCGTCAGATTTGGTTCCCTCTTCTTCTGGAGTTATCCTCCGAGGAACCGTGGAGATTGGAGTGTTTTCCAACCCTCATAACTCAGAACGAGGGAGCGCTGCTGCATCCCAACCTCCAGTCTCTGGCTCTCAAGGCCTGGATGTTGAGAGCGTAGAATTCGCTTCCTTGGGTCTCTCTGAGGATATCTCCCGGGTCTTGCTTCCAGGAAAGATTCCACGAAGAGGTGCTACTTTTTAAAATGGAGGAGGTTTGCCATCCGGTGTGACAGCAAGGCCCCTAGATCCTCGCTCTTGTCCTACACAGACCCTGCTTGAATACCTTCTACACTTATCAGACTCTGGCCTGAAAACCAACTCAGTATGGGTTCATCTAGTTAGATTAGTGCCTATCATCGCCGTGTAGAGTGTAAGCCTTTCTTTGGACAGCCTTTAGTAGTTCTCTTCATGAGAGGTTTTTTTTGTTTTTGTCAAAGCCCCCTGTCAAACCTCCACCAGTGTCATGGGAACTCAACGTCGTTCTCACCCAGCTGATGAAAGCTCCTTTTGAGCCACTGAATTCCTGCCATCTGAGGTACTTGACCTGGAAGGTCGTTTTCTTGGTAGCTGTTACTTCAGCTCGTAGAGTCAGTGAGCTTCAGGCCCCGGTAGCCCAGGCCCCTTACACCAAATTTCATCATAACAGAGTAGTCCTCCGCACGCACCCTAAGTTCCTGCCAAAGGTGGTGTCAGAGTTCCATCTGAACCAGTCAGTTGTCTTGCCAACATTCTTTCACCGTCCTCATACCCGCCCTGGCGAAATCAGTTTGCATACCTTGGACTGCAAGAGAGCATTGGCCTTTTACGTGGAGCGGACAAAGACCTTCAGACAGTCTGCCCAGTTGTTTGTTTCTTTCGATCCCAACAGGAGAGGAGTTGCCATCAGAAAATGCACAATCTCCAATTGGCTAGCAGATTGCATTTCCTTCACTTATGCCCAATCTGGGTTGACTCTAGAGGGCCATGTCACGGCTCATTATGTTAGAGCCATGGCTGCGGCAGTGGCCCATTTAAAGTCCGCCTCTATTGAAGAGATTTGCAAGGCTGCAACATGGTCATCAGTCCACACATTCACATCGCACTACTGCCTTCAGAAGGATACCCGACGTGACAGTCGGTTTGGGTAGTCAGTGCTGCAGAATCTGTTCGGCGTTTAGAATCCAACTCCACCCCCCCCCCCCCCCCCCCCCCCCCAGACCCATTTTTGTTCTGTTCCAGGCTGCACTCTGTTAGTTGTTTATGGTTTCAGGTCAATCATGTTATGTCCTCGCTGTTGCGAGGCCCAATTGACCAATGTTCATTGTTTTGAGTGAGCCTGGTTGCTAGGGATACCCCACATGTGAGAACAAGCAGCCTGCTTGTCCTTGGAGAAAGCGAAGATACTTACCTGTAGCAGGTATTCTCTGAGGACAGCAGGCTGATTGTTCTCACAAACCTGCCCACCTCCCCTTTGGAGTTATTTATTTCTTTATATGCTTTTTGATTTACCTGACGAGACGTGCTCACGCGACGGGCAGGAATTCAGTCCATGCATGCGCGCTGCATGGCACCAGAAGATTCTGGCAAAACTTTTATTTTGTTTGCAAAATGCCAATTCCTGGGCCGACGCGGACGTCGACCCACATGTGAGAACAATCAGCCTGCTGTCCTCTGAGAATACCTACTACAGGTAAGTACCTTCGCTACACAGACTTAAAGAGTGGCACACATCCTTGTAATATATCCAGCTGCAAACTATGCCAAAACATTTCACAGGACCCCATGGTGGTTCACAAATGAAAAATATTCTACATTAAGGAATTCTTCACATACTCATCTTCCAATGTGGTCAGTGGTGTGCTGGTAAATGATTAACAACAGGCTCTCTCCCCAGTCCCCCTCTGCGCCCCCCCCCCCCCAAATTGCAGAGCTGGCTATAGCCAGGGAGAGAGCCTGGGGGGGGGGGTGGCAATGCATTACTCCAGGAAAAAATAATTTAATGATCCCAGGTTCCAATCTAATTCATGTTTAATGTGCGATAAAATGCCATAAATAAGTAAATAAATATAAACTTTTAATGTTGAGCACCTGATTCTCAAAGTGAACATATTCCAAACACTATAATGAAAATAAAATGATTTTTTTTCTGCCTTTGTTGTCTGGTGACCATTTTTCTGATCATGCTGGCCCAGTATCCGATTCTGCTGCTAGTTGTCCTCTTAACTCCGTTTCCAGGGCTTCCTTTCCATTTATTTCTTTCCTTTCCTCCTTTCTTCTTCATTTCTGGTCCTCAGCTTCTGCCTATTTTCTTCATCCATGTGCAGTTTTTCTCCTCTCTTCCTTTTCCCTCATCTCATCTCCTTCCTCACTCTTCCCTCCCCTCTATCCATGTCCAGCATTTCTTCTCTCTCCCCTCCTCTTCCCTGCCCTCCATCCACCCATGTCCAGCAGTGACCCTCCTCTCCCCTGCCCTCCATCCACCCATGTCCAGCAGTGACCCTCCCCTGCCCTGCATGCACCCATACCCAGTGACCCTCCTCTCCCCTGCCCTCCATCCACCCATGTCCAGCAATGTCCCTCCTCTCCCCTGCCCTGCATGCACCCATACCCAGCGCGACCCTTAGTTCTCCCCCCTCCATCCACCCATGCCCAGCGACTCCCTTCTCTCCCCTGCCACCCCTCCCGAGTTGTTCTCCGGTGACTTCTCCTCCCTCCGCATCCGTCCCTCGCAGACCTGACTCTTCTAATTCTTCTGGGCAGGCAGTCTTGCCTGCCCGCTACCAGCGCTGACTCTCCCCTGCCAGTTCACGCTTCAAAATGGCCGCCGAGACTTCAGCAGAAGTCTCGCAAGGCTGCCTCTGGATGTCTCGGCGGCCATTTTTAAAGCGCGAACTGGCAGGGGAGAGTTAGCGCTGGTAGCGCGCAGGCAAGACTGCCTGCCCCGAAGAATTAGAAGAGTCAGGTCGGTGACAGTGAGGGATCGGACGGGCGGGAGGGAGGAGAGCTGGCTCGCACTAGGAAACAACCGGCTTGCAAGTCGGTACAAAATTTAACAACCGGCTCCAGCACACCACTGAATGTGGTATATATCATTCAGTGTAAAAAATGCAATGAAGGGGTGCTGCATTGGAGAAACAAGTCAGATGCTAAAGAAGAGATTTAATTTACATAGACATATGAAAAATGCCAGTACCAACCAGGATGTCACCTCTGTGGGGCAGCACTTTACAAAACCAGAACACTGTACCAGTGATTTTATGGTAAGAATACTGAAAGGGAACTTTAAAACAATACAGGAACGTAAGACCTTTGAAGTCAGAATGATTAAATATTTTGATACCCACCAGACAGGACAACAAAGATCTGGGGGTTCTAGCCCATTATAAATCATAAAATTGTACTGCCTTGTCACCCTCTTATCTCCATGCCCCTCATCCACCCAGCTCTCCCTGTCTCTCACCTAACCCACCCTCATCCTGTTAGACTGTTGCTGAAATGCTTTGATGTTTCACTTATATATACTGTCATCTATTAACATTTGCTTATTTCCGGTCTGACGAGGAAGGGCTAACTTCAAAAGCTAATCAAAAAATGTATTATGTCCAGTAAAAAACGTATCATGTTATTTTCTTTTCCATGTTTTATTTTGTTCTATTTCTATTGACTACCTTTAATAGTGGACTAACATGGCTACCACATCTCTCAACACTAAGTGGAAAACCCACAGATCAGATTCACTGTGACAAAAGGTGTAGAAACCACAAAGGATACTGTGAATCAATATATAAGCACACTCATTTGTTCAACACAGAGGGAAAAAAAAAACCTCATACTACTGTGACCTGCAATGGAATATCCAGAATTGTCTTACAATATTTGCTTGTTACACTATTATCATATTTTATCATTACCATGTTACCCAAGATCCTTTTGCAATACCAAATGTCAATCTTCTTATATATTTTTACTACTCATGATGTATTGTAAGCCACATTGAGCCTGCAAAGAGGTGGGAAAATGTGGGATACAAATGCAATAAATAATGTCAAACCGGTCTATAAGGTCAGCTGATCAATATGCACACAGTTAAAGTAATCAGTTAAAAAAGCTCAGTGAAAAATTTCAGTGCAATTTTAAAGGCAAAAAAGCTCATAAATAGCAAAAACAGAGCAATAATCATTAAAATCAAACTGCATGAGCACTTATCTTAAGTAGTTTGTGAAAGTTATAAGATGGTGATCACACTTAAATCTCCTCCCTCCCAGTCCCGTCCTATCTTATCTAATTTATCTAGGAATCTTCACGATATTGACCCTTCATCTCTATCCTCCCATGTTTCAAACCTCCTCTGTACTGTGGCACCATCCACGTCTGTCAACGAGGCTGTTTCTTCTTACAACAATACTCTATCCTCTGCCTTAGACACTCTTGCACCTTTGATGACCCGCCCTATAAGGCGTACAAAACCCCAACCTTGGGTGACTTCTAATATCCGCTACCTACGTTCCTGTACTTGCTCCGCCGAACACCTCTGGTGGAAATCTCGGGCCCTTGCTGATTTCTTACACTTTAAGTTCATGCTGACCACCTTCCATTCTGCTCTTTTACGCGCCAAACAGGATTATTATATCCAACTGACAAACTCTCTTGGCTCTAACCCTCGACTTCTCTTCACCACATTGAACTCTCTCCTCAAGGTGCCCCCTCCCCCAACTCCCCCTTCATTATCTCCTCAGACCCTTGCTGAATTCTTTCACGACAAGGTTCAAAAGATAAACCTTGAATTCTCTACCTCACCACCTCTCCCTCCACTAGTCCGTTCCCCTCTCTCTCCCCTCATTCCTTTTCATCCTTTCCTGAAGTTACTATAGAGGAAACTACACTTCTCCTTTCTTCCTCAAAATGTACCACCTGTTCCTCTGATCCCATTCCCACCCACCTTCTTAATGCCATCTCACCTGCTCTTATTCCTTTTATCTGTCACATTCTCAACCTCTCACTTTCCACTGCAACTGTTCCTGCTGCCTTTAAACATGCTGTGGTCACACCTCTCCTTAAGAAGGCTTCACTCGACCCTACTTGTCCCTCTAATTACCGACCCATCTCCCTCCTCCCTTTTCTCTCCAAATTACTTGAGCGTGCTGTTCACCTCCGCTGCCTTGATTTTCTCTCCTCACATGCTATTCTTGACCCACTACAACCTGGTTTTCGCCCTCTCCACTCAACCAAAACTGTGCTTACTAAAGTCTCCAATGACCTATTACTGGCTAAATCCAGAGGTCTCTATTCCATCCTCATTCTTCTTGATCTTTCCTCTGCTTTTGACACTGTCGATCACAGCATACTCCTCGATACCCTGTCCTCACTTGGATTCCAGGGCTCTGTCCTTTCCTGGTTCTCTTCCTACCTCTCCCTCCGCACCTTCAGTGTTCACTCTGGTGGATCCTCTTCTGTTTCTATCCCTCTGCCTGTCGGCGTACCTCAGGGTTCTGTTCTTGATCCTCTCCTCTTTTCTATCTACACTTCTGCCCTTGGTTCATTAATCTTATCCCATGACTTTTTCTACCATCTGTATGCTGACTCCCCCCAAATCTACCTTTCTACCCCTGATATCTCACCTTGCATCCAAACCAAAGTTTCAGCATGCTTGTCTGACATTGCTGTCTGGATGTCTCAACGCCACCTGAAATTAAACATGACCAAATCCAAGCTTCTCATTTCCCCCCCCCCAAACCCACCTCCCCACTCCCCCATTTTCTATTTCTGTTGATGGCTCTCTCATTCTCCCTGTCTCCTCAGCTCGAAACCTTGGGGTCATCTTTGACTCTTCTCTCTCCTTCTCTGCTCATATCCAGCAGATCGCCAAGACCTGTCGTTTCTTTCTTTACAACATCCGTAAAATCCACCCCTTTCTTTCCGAGCACTCTACCAAAACCGTCATCCACACCCTTGTCACCTCTCGTTTAGACTACTGCAATCTGTTTCTTGCTGGCCTCCCATTTAGTCACCTCTCCAATCAGTTCAAAACTCTGCTGCCCGTCTCGTCTTCCGCCAGGGTCGCTTTACTCATACTACCCCTCTCCTCAAGTCGCTTCACTGGCTCCCTATCCATTTTCGCATCCTGTTCAAACTTCTTCTTCTAACCTATAAATGTACTCACTCTGCTGCTCCCCAGTATCTCTCCACACTCGTCCTTCCCTACACCCCTTCCCGTGCACTCCGCTCCATGGATAAATCCTTCTTATCTGTTCCCTTCTTCACTAATGCCAACTCCAGACTTCGCGCCTTCTGTCTCGCTGCACCCTACGCCTGGAATAAACTTCCTGAGCCCCTATGTCTTGCCCCATCCTTGGCCACCTTTAAATTTAGACTGAAAGCCCACCTCTTTAACATTTGCTTTTGACTCATAACCACTTGTAACCACTCGCCTCCACCTCTACCCTCCTCTCCTCCTTCCTGTACACATTAATTGATTTGATTTGCTTGCTTTATTTTTTGTCTATTAGATTGTAAGCTCTTTGAGCAGGGACTGTCTTTCTTCTATGTTTGTGCAGCGCTGTGTACACCTTGTAGCGCTATAGAAATGCTAAATAGTAGTAGTAGTAGTTTGTAATATCGAATCGCAGTCGCTCGATCTTTGCAGGATAAGTGAAAAACAGTGAGGTCCCAACGAACCCGTTTAGCTCCAGCTTCTTCTGGAGACCTGCACTGTGCCCTGGTTTGCCGGTAAAGTCTATGTAGCGAGACAGCCTGGCTCCAGACCCTTGGTTTCATATTTTCATATGTTCAGATGACATACAGCAACTTTTATATCCTGGATCCCCATTTTCCTTTCCATTTCACTAGCCTAGTGGTTAATGCAGTCACTGCAGCTCTTTGCGACTCTGAGCAAGCCACTTAACCCTCCATTGCCCCAGGTACAAAATAAGTACCTGTATATAATATGTACACTGCTTTGATTGTAACCCAGAGAAAGGCAGTATATCCCCTTTCTCTTTCCCCTTTACTCTCCTCTCAGTTAGACATTGTAGCTGATTGGTTATGCTTTTCTTTTCTATCTGGATAAATGGAGTTCTTTTATTTTAACCTTAATATATTTTAACTCTATTGTAAATCACATAGAAACATTTTGATATTTGGAATATCATCAAGTACAATAAACTTGAAACTTGATATTAACTTCACAAATACTGAAGCAATGATTTTCTCTTCTCGCGCCCCTTGTGACACCTTATATACACTTAACCATCAAAGGAAGTCCTTTCCCATTTAGGAATAGGGGTTTACTCTTGACAAAGATCTCCTTTCATCTTCATATCTCATGGGTAGTTTCATTTTGCTTCTTTATGCTTAGATTGGTTCGCTTCACCCTTTACTGGACCTAGTATTGCTTCACACTGTACTTCTAGTCCTAGTCATCACTAAGTTAGATTACTATACTTCTCTTTATAGGACTTTCAAACACCCAGCTGCATAGATTACAACCTATTCAAGATATGGCTGTTAAGCTACTTCATAGTTGTAAGAATTTTGATCTCACAAGCCCTCTTTTCTGAGGAGAGCACTGGCTCCCCACTTCATACAGAATACCCTTTAAAATTCAAGTAACATAGTAAATGACGGCAGAGAAAGACCTGTAAGGTCCATTCAAGCTATTAAGTCATAAGAGTCTGTCCTTAGGTTCCCTGGCATTTTTGACTAATCATCTTATACCCTACTTTCCCACTAGAATTCTTCATTCTTCCCAGAAAAATTTAGCATGTTATCCCATCATTTCACCATGTTCATCTTGATACTATCCGAAACTTTGTTTTAGCTCTCAGTACCTCCTCTCTGGAATTCCCTTCCTCTTTATCTACGTTTATAGAGCTGCTTCACCAAATTTAAAGCTTTGCTTAAAACTTACTATTTTTCTGTAATGTTCTAGACTAGCTTGCAGAACTATTTTCCTTCCACTGATTTTCTTTTCCGCCCAGAATGTCTTGCATTTCCCAATTGAGGGCCCTTTTACAAAGGCATGTAAAGACCTACACACGCCAAATCAGCATTGCCGCCTGTCTACCGCATGCCCCGGGCGGTAATTCTAAATTTAGCGCTCGCCAAAAGCACGCAGTAGAAAATATTTTCTACCACATGGTAAACGGCAGTGGACATGCGCTGCATGCTTACCGCCCGGGTAGTGTGTGAGACCTTACCGTTAAGTCAGTGGGTGGTGGTAAGGTCTCAGGCTGAAAATGGAAGCACACTGGTTTTTATTTTGCTGCACATCCATTTTCTGGACCCTTTAAAAAAAGCCCCTTTATCCAGGACGCGGCAAAAACTGACCCGGCACACACCCAAAAGGCCACTTTTTTCCACAGCTTAGTAAAAGGGCCCCTGAATGAGGCATGTCTTACCTCACCTTGTTCTAGTCTTGTCTCTCATCCCTTGTTGGGATATGTTTTGTTCCTCTTCTTCCCTTCCTCCCAGTCTCATCCATCTTCTGCTCTGTTCCCCTTCTTCCCCCCACCCAGTCCCATCCATCTTCTGCTCTTTTCAGGGTCTCCTGCCCATGTGATATTTTTTTCTGTCTCCATGTCCACCATCATTCCTATCTGTCCTGTCCTGCACCTTCCCTCTGTGTCCCTGTTCCTCCCATTGTCCAGCTTCTCCCCTTCTTGTTTTCTCCTGCATCCCCACCCTGGAGCCAGTATCTATCCAACTGTCTTTCTGCCCTACTCCCCACGAGTATAGTATCTCTCTATCTCTCCCTTTCTGAACTGCTTTGGTTGTACCACAGAAAGGCTGTATGCAATAAAGGCAGTGCATGCAAATCTCTCTCATGAATATTCATTGTGGATATCCCAAAACACTGACTAGCTGGGGAGCCCCCAGGACAAGTTTGGGAGCTAATGTGAAATTAGTGAATTTTTAGAACTAAACTGGGAAACTAAGGAGGTACAGACATCACATTTGGAAGTTTTCTTAATGGTGAAAAAAAAGCTGTTCAAAACATTAAGAAACAAACTCATTTTCCACTTTAGATGAAGCTTCAGAAAATCTAGGTAGTAATTTTGCTGCTGTTAAAATATGAGTATGGAGTTTTGAGTTGTGCTGGTTCTTCTATGCCTACCCATCATTCAAGTTTTATTTGGACACCACAAGAAATTGTGAAAATTAAACTGGTTTTTGTATGCTACTGGCCAAGAGGATTGCCAGCTTCTGAACAGTCTGTCTAGATAGCCCAGACATTTGATCAGAAGTTGAGAGTCCCCAGAGTTTCAGAATGCTTTCTGATTAGGCTGTTTTCATTTTGCAGAGAAGGTAAGAGACCTTTGTGGAACACATTTTGCAAAGCTGCAATTTGGTTCTTTTATTTTTTGCTAAGCATTGCTTAATTCCTAAGTGGATGATAGCTGGCACCTTCTTTTGGAATGAATGTCATTCAGGCCACAGTGTTCAATGCTCATTAAGGTACAGATTTCATATGTCTAGACTGGTGGGGAGTTAAAAATGTAATGGAAGTTTAGGTTGACTACTTTTAATTCTTATTTTATTAGTTTTCCACTATAATCTGGATGATCCCCACCCCACCCCACCCCACCCCCTGCCTGTTTCAGTTCATTAATTATTGTTCCTTTCCATTGTTGATGTAATCAATAGAAATCAAACAAAATAAAACATGGAAAAGAAAATAAGATGATACCTTTTTTATTGGACATAACTTAATACATTTCTTGATTAGCTTTCGAAGGTTGCCCTTCTTCTTGGATAGAAATGTATTAAGTTATGTCCAATAAAAAAGGTATCATCTTATTTTCTTTTCCATGTTTTATTTTGTTTGATTTCTATTGATAACCTTAAGAGTGGACTAACACGGCTACCACACTCCTCTACATTGTTGATGTATAATCTGGTGTCTAAAAGGTATTAGCTAATTCTAAATTTGGAAGAAATTTGATTGGAAGCTTTCATGGGGAGAGTTGAAGAGCTTGACGACACATAAAGTGGTACTTGATGTCAAAGTTCTATAGTCTAGTATCACCTTATGGAGGATCTAGTACTCTTTTGTCCAGACAATTTAGAACTAATATACCATGAACTGATCTGAGGTAAGCCAAAATTCCCATTGGATTTCATGTTGTTCTATCAAATATTAAATTAAGATTGTTTGGGTTTTTTTCATTATCTAAAATATTTCTTCTTACTGTGTTCCCATGTCTCCTTCCCATTTTTGAAAGATCAGAGACTTGGGGAGATTAAGTGATAGCATATTGAAGTAATAAGTTGTTAATGAGGAACTCAACATACAAAATTTTGATTCAAATCTGATAGTTTAAGATTTGGAGGGTGTTAATCGTGTTTTCATGCACTAAAGTTTTGTGACTAGGATCAGGTTCTCAATCTTTTTGTTTTCTTAGGCTGCCTCAACTAATGGAGGTGGTCAGATCAAACTATGAAGCAATGATTGACCGTGCCCACGGGGGCCCTAACTTCATGATGCATTCTGGAATATCGCAAGCCTCCGAATATGATGACCCTCCAGGTCTGCGGGAGAAGGCAGAGTACCTCCTGAGAGAATGGGTGAATCTCTACCATTCTGCAGCTGCTGGTCGGGACAGTACCAAAGCTTTCTCTGCTTTTGTTGGACAGGTAGAGCTTTTGGAAAGAAAGGTGCTTTTTATTTAACATATGTAGGATGAGAGTTTTCATACTAAAGCAGCTAATCTTGTGTTTCCTCTTGCAGGAAGTTAGATAAATGTGTGCTTTTAGTAAACTTGGGAGTATTTAGGTATTGCACTTCTATGCTTATGATTACTCTGTATGAAATGATTGAGAATTTAGTTAACATTTCACTGCTACACCAAGCACCTTATTACTATTAACATAATTTGTTGTAAAGTCAGCGGTGAATTGCTTTTGTATTGTGTATATACTCTTAGAAAAAAAAAACATATGTAGAAAAGCATGGACTGGTTACTCATAGGTTAACATATACAACTTTCTCTTCTGGAAACAGAACATTTGTCATTTGATAGAATAGGAATTAAAAATTGTGTTCCAGACTTCTTCCTAATTCTCAATGATGTTGCTGCTACTTGTCTCTGATGATGAGACGCAGGTAAGCTCTAGGTGTGTTACTCTGAATGCTTCCTATTCCAAAGAACAATATGACAGTTTACACCAGCCTTGCTGATAGTGATCTTGGGTATGTATGTGTCTGAGGGCAAGCAGAATAAATCAACCACACAAATGGAAAGTGAGGGCCATTTCACAGGACTTGACAGAATGGTCTTTGGTTCTTTGCAGTGGAGGAGGAGACTAATGGTTACAGCAGCAGGCTGAAAACCAGACCCAGTTCTGATCCCACTGCAGCTCTTTGTGATCTCGGGCAAGTCATTAATCCTTCATTGCCTCAGGTACATAAAAACTTAAATTGTAAGAGCATCAGAGAGAGGAAAATACCTACTGTACCTGAATGTAACTTTCCTTGAGCTACAACTGAAAAAGGCATGAGGTAAATCCAAAATCCCAACCCATCCTATTCCCTTTAGAATGACTTTCCTGGGCATGCATACAATTTCCTCCTCATGTTACCTTAAGAAACTTCAGTCTTTTTTTTTTTTTTAAAGTCTGTAATGACAAAAATGTGTTTCTCAGCATGAGGCTGATTTTTTTATTTATCACTTCATTTTTTCCCTGCAGTTGTTATCCTTAGTTTTTCTAGTTTAGAGTATTATCATTTGTCATCCCTGCCCTCCTTTTTTTTTTTTTTTATTCCTTGGGCCATCTTAACCACATTATTGGATAGAATGATTGGGCCATTTTGGCCTTTATCTGCTGTCATCTATACTCCCTCATTCTTTGATCTTAACTTCTACTTTGACCCCCTCTGGCTTTTAGGCCTCTAAACTCCTTGCTTTATCCATCTCATCCAACCTTCAACTGTGGTCTACCACCCCTAACCACTAACTTGGCCTTTACCTTCTAGTGTTTCTAATTCTTCTCTCTCAAACTTGTCTACCCCATTTCTTCCTTACTCAGGGCCGTGCCAACCCGGTAAGCGGGGTAAGCACGGCAGGGGGGCGCCTGCGTACAAGGGCGCCATGCCCGGCGCTGCTGTCCAGTTCTTTTTCAAAATCTAAATAAAAAAAATAAAACTTACCGCGTTGGCGGAGGCGCCTATGCGCATGCGCTGGTGCTGCCTTCCTGCGCGCACGGCTCTTTGGCGCTGCCACCACCCAGCTGTTCCCACGCGCGGCAGCACGGATGCGGAGTACGTGCTGTACGTGACACGTTGGTTATTTGGACTGCCGACTGCTGAGACTGAGAGGCAGTGAAAGGCTGAGAGCTGCTGCTGCCTTGGATCTTCTGGGGAGGTCAGCGAGCTAGCCTGCTGCTGGTGTAGCGACGGAGGGGTGAGTTGTGAGGAAAACTTGCGTTTATCTCTGCCGAGGAATTTTATATTTTATAGTTTTAAAGTAACTAGCAGGGACCTGCTGAAACTTGGTGGAAGGGCCTGTACAGGGTCATGACACTAAGACTGTCATAGCCTCTTTTCTGTCCCTATCACCTTCTCTCCCATTGTCTCCTCCCTGTTTCCAGCAGTTTATGCATCCATTTCTCTCATAAAGTTCCATTAACCCCTTTCCCCCAACACTCATTCTGTCGACTTTTGTACCTCACACCCCATGCTAGCTAAACACAGAGAAATTCCATGGTGGTTCAAGTCCCAATCTCTCCCCCCCCCCCCCCCCCCCCCCCCAAGACTAACTCAGTAGCAGTTTCTTCCCATGATCAGATTCAACCCCCAGCTTTCTCTTTCCTCCTCCAACTGAGCGCTTATGTCTAGAAGAGCAGCTGGGAGGTCTAGGGGACATGTCACTCTCATAGCCACATGGCCTAATTCAGGCCCCCTTAAGCTCATGGGCAAAATGAGTAGACTTTTCTTAAGGCTCCCTGCTACTTGACACGCAGCCTGTCTCCACTACTTGGTTCTCTTCTACACATGTCCTAGAGACCTCATCCTCATTTGACCTGAAACTTCCAATAACATCATAGTAGCGATGGGAGCTTTCCCAAGGCTTCTACTGCTGGCTATAACCTCCCCAAACTATAACCTCCCCAAACTATCTGCTTCTTCTTCTGACCATGACTGACAGCAGTACTCTGGGCCCCCAACTTCTGGGTTCAAATGCATGGTTGCTGAAAGCTCCAGTTATAGTAACAGTCTACTATACTGAGCCTTGTGCTGCCACTGTCCCCAGCATAACCCTTTACCCTACACCTAATCACTCGACAACGACTATGACTTAGACCACATCTTCCATCAACTCCCCCTATGCTATCCCTTAAACTATTCCATCCTCCAGCCACTCCCACCCCTTATCCTTTGCTCATTTCAACCTTCCCCCTCCTGCCTCTCCTACCCCCTTCTTACTTGCCCATCCCATCTATCTGCATATCTCCATCATTATTCTATTATACCACAGCTTGTACTCTCTCTGTACTCTCTATGTCTCTGAGGACAAGCAGGCTGCTTGTTCTCACGACTGGGTTGACGTCCACGGCAGCCCCCACCAACCGGAATAAAACTTCGCGGGCGGTCCCGCACGCAGGGCACGCCCACCGCGCATGCGCGGCCGCCTTCCCACCCGTGCGCGACTGTTCCCGCTCAGTCTTTTATTTTCCGCGCTGGAGAGAGTCGCGTTCGTCTCTCTCTCTGTCAGCCCCGGAAACTGGATCGCGCTTTCGCCGCGAACTTTTTTTCTCTTCGTGTTCTCCGTTTTTCTCTTTTTCCTTTGAGTAAAAAAAAAAAAAACGCTGAACTTTGTTTTTCCCTCGCCTTTTAGCGGGGGCGTCTCGTTGCAGCCTTGTGGACGCGCGGTTGATTTATTTTCGAGGTGTGATTTTTACCGCCACCATCGACGACTTTGACTGCGCCGACGCGATTTTTCCGTCGATGTCCTCGAAGGTCCCGAGTGGATTTAAGAAGTGTGGTCGGTGCGGCCGGCATATCTCGCAGACCGACACCCACGCTTGGTGCCTCCAGTGCCTCGGGCCGGAGCACGATACCAAGACGTGCACCTTGTGTCTTGGTCTCCGGAAAGGACACAAGTAGCGAGGCAAGTTCTTCGGAACCGTCTTTTTGGAACTTGCGCCGGCCCCTCGACGTCGACTTCGACGGCATCGGTATCAACGGCCGGATCTTCGGTACCGGTATCGATGTCCACGAAATCGGCATCGACCCCAGGAGCACAGGTCCCGTCGGCCCACCGGCTCTCCGGAGACGGCAGGGGTGAGAGGCCGCGTGGGCAATCGGCCCCGGTCACTCCCTCTACCCAGGGCCCTCGGGACCAAACCCTGTCAGACCCGATTCCTCGAGGCCGAGGGGGATCCACCTGCTCCTCTTCTGTCCCACCGAGCGCCGATGACGGGCACCGTAAAAAGGCGAAGAAAACACCGTCATCGGTCGCCCACGACGCATCCGGCGCCAGGGATGAGTCGACGCCGAGGAAGCGGCAGCATCGAGAGGAGAGGTCCCCCTCTGTCGTAGAGGTATCAGCACGTCAGGGTGCCAGCACTTCAGTGCAGTCTCCTGGACCTGAGCAGCTTCCGGCACCGACACCTCTACCGGCCCCTTCGTCTTTCCCGACAGCGGGCCTGGACGAGTGCCTCCGAGCCATCCTTCCGGGGATCCTGGAAGGGCTGATGCGCCAGACTATGCCTGTGCCGGGGGGTGCTTGCGCCCTCGGCGCCGTTGATGGAGGCGCCGGCGTGCTCTAGCCCGGTGCCTTTGACGCCGACGCCGCTTGCGGCACCGGTCTCGACCACCACGCAGGTGGAGTCGACGTCGATGGAGGGAGCTTCATCCCCGCCGGCGCAGGAGTCCACCGCTCGACGACGCCACCGAGGTCTCGGTGCCTCGACGTCGAGCCGGGCCCGGTTGAGGACTGAGCTGCAGGAGCTCGTGTCCGACACCGAGGAAGAGGTCTCGTGGGGGGAGGAGGAGGACCCCAGATATTTCTCCTCAGAGGAGTCTGTGGGCCTTCCCTCCGACCCCACTCCTTCACCTGAGAGAAAGCTCTCGCCACCTGAGAGCCTCTCCTTTGCCTCCTTCGTCAGGGATATGTCTATTTGCATTTCCTTCACCGTGGTCTCTGTGGATGAGCCGAGGGCTGAGATGCTCGAGGTCCTCGACTATCCATCACCACCTAGAGAGTCCTCCACGGTGCCGTTGCACAATGTCCTCAAAGAGACACTGCTTCGGAACTGGTTGAGACCACTATCTAATCCCACCATCCCCAAGAAAGCGGAGTCCCAATACAGGATCCACTCAGACCCAGAGTTAATGCGGCCTCAATTGCCTCATGACTCGGCGGTCGTGGACTCTGCTCTCAAGTGGGCACGGAGTTCGAGGGATACCGCCTCGGCGCCCCTGGGGCGGGAGTCTCGCACTCTGGACTCGTTTGGGAGGAAGGCCTACCAATCTTCCATGCTCGTGACCCGCATCCAGTCCTACCAGCTCTACACGAGCATCCACATGCGGAATAATGTGAAGCAACTGGCGGACCTGGTCGACAAGCTCCCCCCGGAGCAGTCCAGGCCTTTTCAGGAGGTGGTCAGGCAGCTGAAGGCGTGCAGAAAGTTCCTGTCCAGGGGTATATATGACACCTGTGACATGGCATCTCGTGCTGCGGCCCAAGGTATAGTGATGCGCAGGCTCTCATGGCTGCGTGCCTCTGACCTGGACAACCGCACCCAGCAGAGACTGGCCGACGTCCCTTGCCGGGGGGATAATATTTTCGGTGAGAAGGTCGAGCAGTTGGTGGACCAACTACATCAGCGGGAAACCGCCCTCGACAAGCTCTCCCACCGGGCGACTTCAGCATCCACCTCAGCAGGTGGACGTTTTTCCCGGGCCAGGCAGGCTGCGCCCTACGCCTACAACAAGCGTAGGTACACCCAGCCGGCCCGAAGGCCTCATCAGGCACAGGGACAGTCCCAGCGCGCTCGTTCCCGTCAACAGCGTGCGCCTAAGCAGCCCCCTGCGCCTCCACAGCAAAAGCCGGGGACGGGCTTTTGACTGGATCCATGGGAACATAGCCGCCATCAAAGTGTCCGTACCGGACGATCTGCCAGTCGGAGGGAGGTTAAAACTTTTTCACCAAAGTTGGCCTCTTATAACCTCCGACCAGTGGGTTCTCCAAATAGTGCGGTGCGGATACGCCCTGAATTTGGCCTCCCCTCCACCAAATTGTCCTCCGGGAGCTCAGTCCTTCAGCTCCCAGCACAAGCGAGTACTTGAAGAGGAACTCTCCGCCCTTCTCAGCGCCAATGCGATCGAGCCCGTGCCACCCGGGCAGGAAGGGCAGGGATTCTATTCCAGGTACTTCCTTGTGGAAAAGAAAACAGGGGGGATGCGCCCCATCCTAGACCTGAGAGGCCTGAACAAATTCCTGGTCAAAGAAAAGTTCAGGATGCTTTCCTTGGGCACCCTTCTGCCAATGATTCAGAAAAGCGATTGGCTATGTTCCCTGGATTTAAAGGACGCATACACTCACATCCCGATACTGCCAGCTCACAGACAGTATCTCAGATTCCGTCTGGGCACACGGCACTTTCAGTATTGTGTGCTGCCCTTTGGGCTCGCCTCTGCCCCACGGGTGTTCACCAAGTGCCTCGTGGTGGTTGCGGCGTATCTACGCAAGCTGGGAGTGCACGTGTTCCCATATCTCAACGATTGGCTGGTCAAGAACACCTCGGAGGCAGGAGCTCTCCGGTCCATGCAGTGCACTATTCACCTCCTGGAGCTGCTGGGGTTTGTGATAAATTACCCAAAGTCCCATCTCCAGCCAGTCCAGTCTCTGGAATTCATAGGAGCTCTGCTGAATACTTAGACAGCTCAGGCCTTCCTTCCCGAAGCGAGGGCCACCAACCTCCTGTCCCTCGCTTCCCGGACCAGAGCGTCTCAGCAGGTCTCAGCTCGGCAGATGTTGAGACTCCTAGGTCATATGGCCTCTACTTTTCATGTGACTCCCATGGCTCGTCTTCACATGAGATCTGCTCAATGGGCCCTAGCTTCCCAGTGGTTTCAAGCCACGGGGAATCTAGAAGATGTCATCCGCCTCTCCACCAGTTGCCGCACTTCACTGCACTGGTGGACCATTCGGACCAATTTGACCCTGGGACGTCCATTCCAAATTCCACAGCCCACGAAAGTGCTAACGACGGATGCATCTCGCCTGGGGTGGGGAGCTCATGTCGATGGGCTTCACACCCAGGGACTGTGGTCCCTCCAGGAAAAGGATCCTCAGATCAACCTCCTGGAGCTCCGAGCATTTTGGAACGCACTGAAGGCTTTCAGAGATCGACTGTCCTGTCAAATTATCCAAATTCAGACAGACAATCAGGTTGCAATGTATTACATCAACAAGCAGGGGGGCACCGGATCTTGCCCCCTGTGTCAGGAAGCCGTCGGGATGTGGCGTTGGGCCTGCCAGTTCGGCATGCTCCTCCAAGCCACATACCTGGCAGGCGTAAACAACAGTCTGGCCGACAGACTGAGCAGAGTCATGCAACCGCACGAGTGGTCGCTCCATTCCAGAGTGGTACGCAAGATCTTCCGAGAGTGGGGCACCCCCTCGGTGGACCTTTTCGCCTCTCAGACCAACCACAAGCTGCCTCTGTTCTGTTCCAGACTACAGGCACACGGCAGGCTAGCGTCGGATGCCTTTCTCCTCCATTGGGGGACCGGCCTCCTGTATGCTTATCCTCCCATACCTTTGGTGGGGAAGACCTTACTGAAGCTCAAGCAAGACCACGGCACCATGATTCTGATAGCGCCCTTTTGGCCCCGTCAGATCTGGTTCCCTCTACTTCTGGAGTTGTCCTCCGAAGAACCGTGGAGATTGGAGTGTTTTCCGACTCTCATTTCGCAGAACGACGGAGCGCTTCTGCACCCCAACCTTCAGTCTCTGGCTCTCACGGCCTGGATGTTGAGGGCGTAGACTTCGCTTCGTTGGGTCTGTCTGAGGGTGTCTCCCGTGTCTTGCTTGCCTCTAGGAAGGATTCCACTAAAAAGAGTTACTTTTTCAAGTGGAGGAGGTTTGTCGTTTGGTGTGAGAGCAAGGCCCTAGAACCTCGTTCTTGTCCTGCACAGAACCTGCTTGAATACCTTCTGCACTTATCAGAGTCTGGCCTCAAGACCAACTCAGTAAGGAATCACCTTAGTGCGATTAGTGCCTACCATTATCGTGTGGAGGGTAAAGCCATCTCTGGAGAGCCTTTAGTCCTTCGATTCATGAGAAGCTTGCTTTTGTCAAGGCCCCCTGTCAAGCCTCCAGCAGTGTCATGGGATCTCAACGTTGTCCTCACCCAGCTGATGAAGCCTCCTTTTGAGCCACTGAATACCTGCCATCTGAAGTACTTGACCTGGAAGGTCATTTTCTTGGTGGCAGTTACTTCAGCTCGTAGGGTTAGTGAGCTTCAAGCCCTGGTAGCTCATGCTCCATATACAAAATTTCATTATAACAGAGTAGTGCTCCGTACTCACCCTAAGTTCCTGCCAAAGGTGGTGTCGGAGTTCCATCTTAACCAGTCAATTGTCTTGCCAACATTCTTTCCCAGACCGCATACCCGCCCTGCTGATCGTCAGTTGCACACATTGGACTGCAAAAGAGCATTGGCCTTCTACTTGGAGCGGACACAGCCCCACAGACAGTCCGCCCAATTGTTTGTTTCTTTCGACCCCAATAGGAAAGGGGTCGCTGTCGGGAAACGCACCATCTCCAATTGGCTAGCAGATTGCATTTCCTTCACTTACGCCCAGGCTGGGCTGACTCTTGAGGGTCATGTCACGGCTCATAGTGTCAGAGCCATGGCAGCGTCGGTGGCTCACTTGAAGTCAGCCACTATTGAAGAGATTTGCAAGGCTGCGACGTGGTCATCTGTCCACACATTCACATCACATTACTGCCTCCAGCAGGATACCCGACGTGACAGTCGGTTCGGGCAGTCGGTGCTGCAGAATCTGTTTGGGGTTTAAATCCAACTCCACCCTCCTGGACCCGAATTTATTCTGGTCAGGCTGCACTCTCAGTTAGTTATTCTTTGTAGGTCAATTTCTGTTATGCCCTCGCCGTTGCGAGGTTCCATTGACCTGGGTTCTTGTTTTGAGTGAGCCTGAGAGCTAGGGATACCCCTGTCGTGAGAACAAGCAGCCTGCTTGTTTTCGGAGAAAGCGAATGATACATACCTGTAGCAGGTGTTCTCCGAGGACAGCAGGCTGATTGTTCTCACCTACCCTCCCTCCTCCCCTTTGGAGTTGCGTTTTTGATCATTTGCTTGTCATTCAACTGAGCGGGAACGGTCGCGCACGGGCGGGAAGGCGGCCGTGCATGCGCGGTGGGCGTGCCCTGCGTGTGGGACCGCCCGCAAAGTTTTGTTCCGTTTGGTGGGGGCTGCTGTGGACGTCAACCCAGTCGTGAGAACAATCAGCCTGCTGTCCTCGGAGAACACCTGCTACAGGTATGTATCATTCGCTACCTTGTAACCCCTATTACTATGTAAGCCAACAGTCTGCACTAGTATTCTGTTTTTGCTACCAAGCCACTCCGGTTTTTATGATATCCACAATGATAGTGCTTGAGAAATATGCATGCTGCACTGCTAAGTGGTTATAAACCCTTTATTTGTTCAGCAATCCCACAAAGATGCACTCCATCTTTCAGCTCCTATTTCCTTTGCATCTTGTGCCAAACTGGTGGGGGGGGGGGCGCCAACTGATAGTCTGCAGGGGGGCACCAGAGACCCTTGGCACGGCCCTGTCCTTACTGACCATCATCTGATAACTTAACCACCCTCCCCAGTCTTGTCCAGTGGCAACAGCCTGGAAATTCATAATTGTGCTGGTGGACCTATGCACTCTTTCCATACCTGTTACTTTCCACTGTTAATCAGGTTCTGTTGCCTATTTTCCTCTGCTTTGGGGATATTATCCCATCCCCGCACTCTTCCTGTAAGATATACCAAGCTATAACTTTAGCTCACCTCCAGAATTCACTCTACAGTCCTATGCCTAATCTGCAGTGCTTCTGGCTAAAAAATCACACACCTATGCTGATTTCATACATTTCAAATTCATGTTGACACCTTTCCAGACTGGTATTACACTTGCCAACAAGACTATGATGTTCAACTGACAAGCTTCCTTGCTGCCAGCCCACACAGCCTCTTTGCCACGCTCAACTCCCTCTTCACTGTGCCTCAGCTATCAGCTCCTTCTTCATTGTCCAGACTACAGCTGACTACTTCCATAAGGTCTTCCTTCCCCTTCTTTATTCCTGCACCTTTTCTTTGAACCCCTGCCACCCTTTCTTCTGGTTTCTAGAATTGTAGAAGAGAAAATTGTGCATCCTCCCTCCGTCTCTAAATTTTACTTGCTTTTTCCTGTGATCTCATTCCAACCTATCTCCTCAGCTCTGATTGCCATGCTTTATGTCCTGTTTGTCATATCCTCAATCTGTCACTTTCCTTTGGAACTTATTCCTGGAGGAATTCAGCTCAAAACTTTGGAAGATTCTGCAGACTTCTGCATTATTTGTAGTGTGCATAGAATATCCCTTTCATAACGCCTGATATTTTCTCCTGCATTTTCTCTCCCCAGGCTCCATCCTTCCCAATTCCATCTCACTCCAACTGCAGTTCTCTCTCCTAACTCCCAACAATAACGTTAGTTCTTTCTACTCCCAAAGTCTTCTGCGTGCAATACCCCTTCTCATTCTCCCTGCTCCTAGGCACACACTGCTACCTCTTATTCTTCCTCCCCCTGGGCATACACCCCTCTCTGTTTTTCTCCTCCTCCCACCAGCTGTCATTTTTATCTTTCCACCACCATCCCCATGGCACACCCTCAAACTTTCTCTTCCCACACCAGTGGTACAATCTCAGCTTGTTGTGCCCCCACCCCCATGTCAGAATCTCAGCTTCCTCTGCCACGTCTCCCATCCTCATGGTGTGCATACTTGCTTTCTTTGCTTCCCCCCTCCATCCCCATGGTACACTCAACTTGCTCTGCTCCACCCGCAGGAATCACATAGCAAAAGGAAGAGACCATTTCACTTTGGATCACTTCCTCCTCTGCCAGCCCTAGACCCAGTCCCACGGTTTGCATAAATAGTCGGTTCTAAGTCCAGCAGAGGGAAGAGGACAGCGGTTCACTTCATCTTGCCACATGATCCTGAGGGGGGAGAGACCTGAAACTAGCACCTTCACAGAATTCTGCACTGATTGGGAGTTCTGTGCAAATTCTGCTTTGCACAATATGCAGAATTCCCCCCAGAATCAACTATTCTGTTACCTTTTAAGCATGCTGTTATCATACATCTCCTCAAAAAATCTTTCCTGCACTCTGTCTGCCCTGCTACTATAATTATTGTCCCATCCCTCCTATCCTTTTTTGCGTCCAAACTGCCCATGTGCTGTTTGGCTTGAGAGTCAAGACAGTAGAAGTATTCTTGATCTACTCCAGTCTTTGACCTTCTGCATTCTACAGAAACAGCCTTGTCAAAGTTTCCAATTACTTATTCCTGAACAAATAAAAATGCCTTTACATGATCCTCAACCTTCTTAACCTGTACGTTGCTTTTGACTCTAATTCATCACCTGCTCATTGCTACTCTGTCCTCACTTGGATTTTGGCACTCTGGTTTGGCTTTCTCAGTGTATACTCTCGTGGATCTCCACCTCCACTATTGGTCGATGCACCTCAAAGGTTGATTTTGAGACCTCTTTTCTATACTTGTTTGTTTGGTGCTCTGATCACATCTCTTGGGTTTCGGTGCCATCTTTATGCTAACAACTGCCAGATTTATCTTTCTACACCAGAAACTTCACCAGGCATCGTCCAAAATCCTCTGCCTGCTTATTTGACATTGCCACCTTGATATTCCACAGCCATTTGAAACTTAACATGGCCCCAACAGTTTCTTTTCACCTTAAATCAACTTCCTACCTTTCCAATCCCTCTGCCTTTTTTCTGTTTCTATGGATAAGTTGTCCAGTCTGTCCATTTAGTGCATAACCTTGGTCATATTTAATCCTCTCAACACATATCCAACACACTGTTTAAATGTATTTTTCTTTTATCACCAAAATCCATCACTGGTTTATAAATTTTCTTCCAGGAATTTGTCTAAACCTCTTTAAACAATTTTTTTAATTGATGAATGCACATGTTAAACATTTCCACATCAATCAGTATAAATCTGGTGATGAACAATTCAAACTTGTACTAATACATCTTAATTTCTATCATCAAAGTTTTTGTTTTTCAAACATTGCCCCCCCCCCCCCCATCCCTTCCCTCTTTTCTTCTAATATATTTAACATATTCCTGTACATTTAGAGATTCTGTGCATAATAGCCAGTAAACTTACATATGAAATTCTAAGAATGTACCAGATTGCAATATATGTATTGTTCAATCAAGATCCAAATAAAATGTGAACTGCGGAGCGGACCAAACTCTGTAGTCGTTGTTTACTGCACTGCTGCACTGAGCTCCATCTCCTCCCTACCCTGTATTATAATTCAACAAGTCAACACTTTATTGGCCCTGTCACTATCCCGCTCTCCCCCCCCCCTTACTGTACCTACCCCCTCTTACTTCCCACCCCTTTCCTTCCCAGCTGAGGTACCCTCCAAAGATTAACCAACATGTAATCTATTCCCACCCCTCCCGGAATCAAAGGGAATTTAGTACCATACTTCTACCCCTTGTATGTAATGACTGAATATATGGGCCCCAAATGTCCAAGAAAGTCTTCCTCCTCCTAGAAGAGCCTCGTGCCCCCCCCCCCCCCCCCCCCCGGCATTCAAAAAGCATCAGCTCATGAAATCTATTTCTCCAGTGCCAGAAATCCGGGAGAGAACTGCCCACCCACTGACTGAGAAGCAGTCGTTTACCAACCAAACAGGCCTTACGAACCAATGCTTCTTGGATGTGCTCTGCAAGACAAAGATCTCATACTTATCCAGCAGTATTCCTACCGGGGAACATACAATTTTAGATCCCAGCAACAAAGACAAATAATGCAAGACAGCGGTCCAAAAATGCTGTACCTGATAACACTCCCACAAACAATGGAATAAAGATCCCGGTACCCTCCCACACTTCTCACACAAAGGGTTTTCCACCCTGCCCATCTGAAAAAGCTGAGTTTTTGTAAGGTATGCTCTGTGGCAAATTCAGTATTGACATTCACGGAGGCCCGCATTACCCGTCATCTCCGGAATTCGAGAAGTCAGTATATCAAAATCCAAGGACAGTCCCGGTCTAGCTAAATCTCGAGCCCAGCGCATTCCTATCAACTCTCTGCCCTTCATAAGTGGCAATTTCCCCAACAACTTATACAACTTCGAGACCAAAAGCCGATCCTTTCCCCCTCCTTCCAAAAATTGTCTCACCCGGTGACAATGTCTGGATCTCAAAGCCTCCGAATCTAAGGACCTCACATAGTGTGCTATCTGACTATAGGCAAATATATTGTTCATATCATAACCGATACCCAAAGCTCCCAAGTTTAACAATGTCCCCTGTTCGTTCAAAAGATGTTCCAAACGGCTAATGCCCAACTCCCCCCAAACTCGAAATATCCTACTATCCATCCCTGGCTTAAAAAATAAGTTTCCACAAATTGGTAACATGTCCAACGTATCTTTCTGCAAGCCCCAAATGCCCATCAGATCTTTCCAAAGAGTCCGCAGAGATGTCAATAACAAGCTATTCCGCAGATGTTCCGGAATGTAAGCTCTAGGTGCCTGTAGTAGAAAATAGAAATGACGAGGGGCAAAGAACTGACCTTCTATTCTTCGATGTGTATAGTCTTCTCGGTCAAAAAAACCAGTCCCCAAAATGCCGCAATAGACATGCCCTATTATAACATTTCAAGTCTGGTAATTCCAGTCCCCCCTCTCTCCAATGGCCCATCAACAAGGGTAATGGTAATTTAGCCTTTTTCCCTCCCCAGCAATACCATCTAAGCAGGCGATATAATAATTTAAGATCTCGTTGACATATGAGGATGGGCAATAACCTCAAACAGTAAAGCCACCTGGGGAATTCCACCATCCGAAACAACTGAATGCGCGCCCATAGAGTGTGAGGAGCAAAGTCACCCAACTGCTCAGCCGCACCTCCGTAGCGCTTAAGTCTATTCACATTCAAGCGATATATATCAAATGAGTTCATGGACAGCCAAATTCCCAGATAACAAAACAAACCCTGCGCCCACCTAAGCGGAAAGGTCTGTCCCCACTCCCTTCTCTGCTCCTCTTGAGAAGCCAATGCCAAAGATTTCATATAATTAAGCTTGAACCCCGCATAATCGCCAAATTCTTGAAAGAGTTCTAACAGAGCCGTAAGTGACACTGAGGGTTGCGTCAAGTGCACCAGCAGGTCATCCGCGAAGGCCGACAGCAAAAATTGCAAGACACCTATCGGTACCCCCTTTATCTCTGGATGGGATTGTATCGCTGTAACCAGGGGATCTAAGGACAATACAAACAATAAAGGAGAACGCGAACAATCTTGCCTTGTGCCTCGAAAGATGTTAAATGAGCGGGAGCGCACCCCATTTACCCAGACATATGCTAAAGGCTCCAAATACAGCACCCGAATTGCGTCTAGAAAAAAACCCTGGATACCATATTGCTTCAACGTCTCAAACAAATAGGGCCATCTCACCATGTCAAAAGCTTTCTTTGCATCAAAGCTGATTAACAGAGAAGCCAAATGCTTATATTTCACCATCTCTAGGGAGGCCAATATAGCACGAATATTCCGAACCGCTGTCCTCCCCTTCACAAATCCTACTTGAGCCTCTTCTACCAGATCTGGAAGCACCCGAGCCAACCTATTTGCCAATATTTTAGCGTACAACTTGACAGCCGCGTTAAGAAGGGAAATTGGTCTATACGACCCGGGGTCTATCATGATCGTATCAGCGTTCGGGATGACTACAATCTGAGCTACCTTCATCGTATCTGGAATAGTCCACTCTGCTACCATAAAATTAAACAAAGCCAAAAGCGGTCCCTTAATCCTATATAATAAAACGCACCTCCAACGTTCTGAAGCCGAGAAAGTGAAGCCTGAAGCATCCGTGTGCTCTGAAAGGATGTATCCGATCCATCTCATGAAGTGACATACCATACTTCGTTCCGGATACGTACGTCACACGCAAAAAGTGACCAACCAGAGGTGGGAGGGCGGGCGCACAGCAGCTAATCAATCTGGCATTCACTGGGCCTGCACGCTGAGCTCTACACGGCAGCGGAGGTTGGCAGAGGGCCTGAGATTTGGCCGGTATCGTTAGGGGCAGGGGAGACAGGAGATTCGCTGGGTGGCTGGAAGGGGGGGGGGCGGGGGAGGGGGAGAGAACAGCATTGGGGAGCAAGGGAAAATGAAGAATCACTGGGTGGCTGGAGGGGGGCCAGAGGAAAAAGGAGAATCACTGGGTGGCTGGAGGGGGGGGGAAGGGGAGAGAGGAGAATCGCTGTGTGACTGGAGGGGGGGTGGGGAGAGAGGAAATTCACTGGGTGGATACAGGGGTGGCAAGGAAAAAGGATAATCGCCACACACACTCGCACATTCACTCTCTCACACACACAGTCACTCTCACACACACTCTCAAACATACACACTCCGACAAAAACCTTGCTAGCGCCCGTTTCATTTGTGTCAGAAACGGGCCTTTTTCCCTAGTATTTTCATAAAACTGCTTATAAAACTCCATGTGATAGCCATCTGGACCCGGCGTTTTATGAGAAGCGCTTTGTTGCAATGCTAGCATAAGGTCGCCCTCTACAATTGGGCTGTTCAGCCTCTGCACCTGCAGAGGGGACAGCCTAGGTAACTCTACAGAATCTAAAAACATATCAGCACTCAGCCCTTCATCTTCCGGCTTAGCATATAGGGCCTCATAAAACTGGCCAAAACGGTCCGCTATATTCTGATCTGATCTCAACATCTGCCCATTTAATGCCTTCAACTGTAGAACTCTGGAAGCTCCACTTTTGCTCCACACCATGTTCACGAACAACTGCCCAGCCTTACTACCATGTTGGAATAGTTTATATTTATAATAAAACTGGGTCTTTACTGCCCTCTGATGTAGCAGTTCATTTAGTTCTTTCTGTGCGACCAAGAGTAGTGTCCTATTCTCAGCAGTAGCATTTCGGCCGTATTGCCTCCTATATTTGCAAACCTGCAACTCTAAACGTAAAATCTCCTTGTCCCGAATCTTCCGAGATCGAGCACAATAAGAAATAATATCCCCTCACAGCTTTCTCTGCTTCCCAAAAAAGGGACAGCTGCTGTCTATGAATGTCATTATGACATGCATAATCTGCCATCCTCTCTTCTAGAAATGCCTGAAATTTCTGATCCCCACTAAATCTAAGGGATATCTCCAAACACGCATGCCACCCCCCCCCCCCCCCCCCCCCCCATTATGGGCCTCACCCATATCAGGGCATGGTCCGAGACTGCATAAGGACCAATCTCCGCCTGCGCCATCTGTGAAAAAAGAGGGCTCGAGACAAACAAGTAATCAATGCGAGACTGTGACACATGGGCTCTGGAAAGATGAGTGAAATCTCTGTCCGACGGATGCAAGGTACGCCACACATCCACTAGGTCTAGTGCTTCACAAAGCAGAGACAAAGCCCGAGCACCCCCTCCCGAACTCCCAGCACCAGAGCTAGATCTATCAAGCAGGGGGTCAACCACTAAGTTGAAGTCTCCTCACATTATAATGTTCCCCTCTTTAAACTTAGTTAATTTGGAAACTAACCCCTGAAATATTTTTTTATCAAACACATTTGGGGCATATATATTACAGAGCACCAGATTCTGACCCTCGATTTCCATCGAGGCCACAATATAACGTCCCTCCAAGCTCATTATTGTGGATGTGATCTTAATTTGCAAACCTTTCCTAAAGAGAATTAGCATCCCAGCCTTCCTCCCCACTGCTGGGGCCTCTAACAAAGATCCTACCCAACCCGTCTTAAACTTTGAATGTTCCCTCGATGACAGGTGTGTCTCCTGCAACAGCAATATCCACTTTTTGTCGCTTCAGCGCCTGGATCACTTTTGTCCTCTTTATGGGGGACGAAACTCCCCTAATGTTCCAAGAGACAATTTTAAGTGACCCCAGTGTACCAGAAATCCAATACTAACACAAGAAAGGTTGTACATTTCAACAAAACGAGAGAATCCCCCCCCCCCCCCCCCCCCCAGCCCATGGGGCTCCTCTCTTCAGTCCCCTATGACACTGTCTCTGAAAACGAAACCCTTTCAGATACCTCCTCCCCATCCCTATCCCCCCTCCCTCCCTCCCTAGAACCTCTCCACAGTTTTACCGTGGTCTAGGATCACGCGAGCTCCCCTCCCCCCACACCACCCCCCTCCACTTCCTTCCCATTATGTTACCTTCTTGTCGAAAGCCCATTACACCTTAGCACCGACCTCCCTGTTAGCCTTCTACACATAGTTGAACCCACGTTTATGCTGCAAAATCCCACAGAGACAATTATCATAATAAACCATCCCTCCCCGACATATTGGACCAACCTCATCCTCCAATAAACCAAGTTGTAAAGCAATGCCCACACCTCGGTAAATGGAGGTCCTATGTCCCAACCAAACAGTCAACAATTTAAACGGTGGTAACAGGCATATTTAAAACCCTTTCAGCAACTCCCCAGTTCCTTAGCAAGCTACCTCTCTCTGAGCAACTAATTTACCAAACTTTGTCCAAAACATCATGATGTACGAGCTCCACTGTAGCCTCCAGGAACCACCAGCCTCAATGTTCCAACATGGTCTCCTCATGCGCCCGTTCACGCTGGTCCTTCAGCAGCCAGGTCCCGCTTCACAAACTGCATAGCCTCTTCTGCCGAAGAGAACATGGTCTGTTTTCCATTGTGCCAGATCTTTAAACGGGCTGGGTAAAGCAAAGCAAATTGATTTTTTTTTAGCAAATAACTGTTGACACACCTCACGAAAAGCTCGCCGTTGCATTGACACTCCAGCTGAGAAGTCCTGGAAGAAGCGCACTGTGTTATTCTCATATTGTACAGTCCCAGCTTTCCGAAAGGCTCGAAAAATCTCCTGCTTATGAGCAAAGTTGAGGACTTTGAAAATAACAATTCGGGGGCGCGGGTCTTTTGGGTTTCCAGGTCCCAGCCGATGAGCACGCTCCACTCTTAAGGGTCCAGCTAGCGATTGTAACTGTAAAGTTTTTGGTAGCCAGCTTTCCAGGAAGTCTCTCAACTCTGAATCCTTGATCTTTTCAGGTAGGCCTACCATTCTGATGTTACTCCTGCGAGCCCGGTTCTCCAGGTCTTCCAGCTTACTTTCCAGCCTTTCCACCTTGCTTTTCAGATCTTTTTGCATTTTCTCATGTTGTACTTGATCCTCTACATCGGAGAGTCGCTGTTTATATTGGGAGAACTCTGATTGAATGTTCTCAAGCCTAGCTTCGATGCCTCCTAATTGCTCCGTAATCTTTTGTAGTTTTGTGTCCTCTGATGCTCCCAGCATAGCAGAGATCTCCGCTGCCACTTCCGCCGCTCACACGGAGCTCACTGACTTCGGGCCTTCTCCCTCTCCGTCCGCCATCTTTACATCTGCTGTGCAAGTCCGTGCGCCGTCTTTCTTTGCCAATTCATGTTCAGTTTTGACTCCGCATTGCTTCTCAGCGATGCACCGATCTTTCGGACCGCACTTGATATGCTTTCCGCTTTTCAAAGCTGCGAAGGTAAGATTTTTAATTGGAAAAAAACGGCGCAGGGGAGGCGGGAGCTCAGCACAATGACACCCGCTCTCTAGCCCGTGCATCACATGACCCCCTGTCTAAACCTCTCTAAATCTGGTTTTGCAAGATGCTTCAACCACATCCTCTGGCAACAAATTCAACAGCTTGATTGCACATTCAGTGTAAATGTATTTAAATTGTTTTAAATCTGATACTTATTTCATGGAGTTACCCCAGGTCTTAGAGAATGGCTATTCGCCTTTTGAAATACTATCATCTATTCATTTCATCCCATTCATGATTTTATAGACCCCCAATTTAATTATTCTCATTTCTGTTCTCCAGGCTGAAGAGCCCTAACCTGTTTAGCATTGTTTCATAGAGGAACCAATCCATCCCATTTATCATTTTGATTGCTCTTCTTTGCATCTCTTCTAGTTCTATGATATCTCTTGAATTAGGGCTATCAGAATTACATGCAGTATTTAAAGTATGAGAACACCCTGAATTGATAGAGGTATTATGAAATATTAGGAAAGAAATTGAGAACAAAACTTAGGATATCATTCTATTTGCATTTTTAACTGCTATCATACATTGAGCTGAGGATTTTAATGTGTTGTCCATAGTGACTTAATCATTTTTCTGAACAGTGACTCATAATATGTAACCTATTATTGTGTACTTGTAGTTAAAATTATTTTTCCTTGAATTCATCATTTTGCACTTGTCTACATTAAATTTCATTAGCCACATGGATGCTCAGTCCCCTATTACGCAGTCTTCTTGCAACTCCTCATAATCTGCTTATGTTTTATCTGAATATTTGATCATTTCTCATTGTTCCCTTTTCCAGATTATTAGAGGTATTAAACAGCACTAAGCCCAACAGGCACGGTACTATTTACCTTTCTTCACTGAGAAATCTGATTAGTCATGTTTCTGTCTTGTAACCAGTTCCCAATTCACAATAGGATATTAAGGGGCTCATTTTCAAATCAGAAAAACATCCAAAAAGCAGCACAAAGCGGCAGATGGATGTTTTGTTTACCAAAATGTCTAAATCTCTTTTTTCAATTCCCATTTTTAAGACTATTTTCTATGCAGTGCGTGTCAAAGTCACAAGGGAGCGTGGTGTCAGGATTTGGGTGTACCTGCCATGGGTTTTTCTGCCATAATGGGACAAAAGCAAAAACGTACGGGGCTAAAAGTTAGATGTTTTTGGTCTAGACTTGTTTCAGTCACGACTGAGTTACAAAAAGGGTGCCCTAAAAGGCCAACTGGAGGGATTAAGGCATAACTACCTTCTTACTCCCCCACTGGTCACTGACTCCCTCTCTCCCTCCCTTCCCCCCCCCCCCCCAAAAAAAAAAGATGTGAAGGAAATAGTACATACCAGCCTCTATGACAACTTCAGATGTTATGGCCAATCCTATTAAAGCAGCAAACAGGTCCCTGGAGTAGCCTAGTGGTCAGTGCAGTGAACTGTAGAGAAGAGGACCCAGGCCCATATCCCACTCTTACACTTGTGGTGGAAAGTGTGTGCACTCCAAAACCGCTCAAAAACCTACTGCACTCACATATAGGTGGCACCTGCAGACGTAAGAGCTATTGTAGTGGTGTACAGTTGGATACAATAGGTTTTAGGTGGTTTTTAGAGGGCTCCCTATACATTAAAGGAGAGTAACGGTGAGATGTGTACCTGGGACCTTTTTATGTGAAGTCCACTGCAGTGCCCCCTAGGGTGCCCCACTGCTCAGCTGGGATGTCTGTGTGGCCAGTTTACTAAGAATGCTGGCCCCCCCCCCCCCCCCCCCCCAATACATCCCAGTGGATTGTCTTTATGCATTTTTCCCTTGGACATTTTTCAAAAATGGTCCAAAAAGATAGATGCACTGAGCAGGAAAACAACCAGCAAATGGACGTTTTTGAAACAGATCTTGTTTTTTTCTAGCCATGTTCACTACTGGATGTTTTCTGCAAAGCGTCCAAAATCAGACTTAGATGACATATCGAAAATGCCCCCCTTTAAAAATCAGTCCTTTGCTAAGGATTTCTATTTGTGTGATTGATTCATTCTGTATGTCCTTAAAGAAAATATTTGTTTACCTGTAACAGGCAGTGTCATAGAACAGTAGGATAATCCAGTACTGCTCAACCCAATCTTCATTGCATACCCAGCCACTTGGGTTTTCAGGACCTCCACAATGAACTTGCATAAGAGGAAGAGTGCCTGTGCATATTTTGAAAACCCAGCTATCTGGGTGTGCCATAAGGACTGGGTTGAGAAGCATTGGGGTTAATGAGTCACACATTCACTCCCTTCCTTCTGAAGGTTTTTAGCTGTGTTATGAGAATGAGGGGGCACAATGAGTGCAGGTGCATAGTAACTCACATGCCCAGGAAAGTTTGTCAAGTTTTCACAAAATTCTCCAGGAGATTTGTCAGTGTTGCTCAGTGGGATTGTTACCCACTTGTGTGTCTGATTATCCTGATGTCTTTGGAAAACCATCTACTACAGGAAAGTAACGTTGCTTTATACATTAGAGCTTTTGCTTTTTCCTGAAACCTTCAATTAGCATATCCCACACTCCTTCCAGTACTTTCAATACTCGAAACATGTTAATTGAAAGTTTTCCCAAATGTGCTGTTGACTTTTTTGGCTTGTGAAACGTTATGGATGTCTTTAATATCCATGAGAGACTGTTATACATTGGAAACCTATGATATAGAAATTTTAGTTAAAACATGTTGATAACATGGCTGTGGAGTCAGTAGGACAAATTTGGGAATATCCATGTAATCTATTTTCTCCATATCTGTATAATTTAGTGGTTCCAAAATCTGCTTCTCTGTAATCCAGATCTATATACAGTATTGGTGTTTCAAGGACCAGATTTGGAAAATACTGGTGCAGTTAGCTATGAATTTCTTCATACCAGGGGTAGTGTCTGTACTTAATGCTTTTATAATCTTGCTTATAGCAGCTATGGGCAACCTTGGTCCTTGAGGGCTGGAACTCAGTCATGTTTTTGGGATTCCCCCAATAAATATGCATGAGATATATTTGCATGCTCTGCCTCTATTGCACGCAAATAGATCTCATGCCTATTGATTGAGAAGAACCTGACTGGGTTGCAGCCCTTGAGGACCGAGGTTGCCCACCCTTGCTCCACAGTAAGCCAGAGGTTTTCTTAGAATGAAGTATGATTTAATTATTAAAGTCTTCCCCCTAGCAACAGTTCTGCACAGATTTAATTTGCTTATTATTTTTTTGTCACCATCCTTAAGTTTTTCACCAAATGTGGTATTGATTGATGAAGTTTCTCGTGTCACAATCATTCGTGTACCTAGACATTGAAACCATAAGGCTTAGGCTTACTGTATGACAATATGTACTCTCTTGTACATGGTATGTACAGTGCACTAACACATGATCTGTGTATGTCTCCTCATATCCTGTTGACATAATCTGCAGCCAATTCAGGATAGAGGGCAGATTCTGGGCTTGGCACCAAGGGAGGTTTGATAACAGGAAATAGCATGAGCCTATCTGGCCCATTATGTGGGCTGAAGCCAGAAGGAATTTGTCGCCATATCAATTTCATTGTTTTGGGTGTACCAATATGGCAGTTGCATTGGGGAGAATTGAAACCACCTTGGGTGGAAACCGGCTTCAGCCTTGTGACATGCAGTCGCTTGTTATCAAACCTCCTTGTTTGGCACAGCAGTTTCTGTTGGGAGGAGGAGTAATAGTGTTTTGTTTTGTTTTTTAAAGCAAATTCATCTGGTCACACAAAGTGTCACCTGACACATTTGTATGACTGAACTGCTGTTTTTAGAAAATACCTGTTAAAGATATGGCGAACAACTTTGCTTCCTCTGAAGAGACATAAGTTTTCCATGTGGCCACTTCTCTGACAGGTGTTCTGTGAAGACATCAGTTCACCAATTGCAGATGAGCAACTTTGTTTACCCTCTTAACATTTTGATTCCCCAGTGCTTACCAGTAAAGTGAACCTGTGTGTATCTCCTGAATTAATTTCACCTACTGTGCCCCCAAATGGGCATTTCAAGGAAAATTACCTTACTTTTGCTAGGCTCTATGCCTCTAATTTGCCGAAACCAATCTGTGGGAAATTTAAAAAAAAAAAAAAGTGTGTGTGTGGGGGGGGGGGGGGGGGGGTTCACTTCGCAAGCTAGCACTCTGCTTAACTGAATATGCTGTTCTTTCCCATAAAAATTAGCTTGATTTCTTATACAGTAAAGTATAGCAACAACTAGGCTTCATTTTGGAGCTCTGAGGATTTGCTTTGTCTCTGCCACAGATGCACCAGCAAGGAATTCTGAAAACAGATGATCTGATCACACGTTTTTTCCGCCTATGCACAGAGATGTGTGTTGAGATCAGCTATCGTGCCCAGGCAGAACAACAACACAACCCTGCTGCCAACCCCACAATGATACGAGCCAAGTGCTACCACAACCTGGATGCCTTTGTGAGACTTATTGCACTTCTTGTGAAGCATTCAGGGGAAGCCACTAATACAGTCACAAAAATCAACCTTTTGAATAAGGTGAGTTGGTCTGAAATTTGCTTTTCTTGCGCCAGTACAGCGTACCAGCACCTTTTTTTTTTTGTAGGTCCCCGACCCAGTCCTGCCTACCAGCTCTGTGCCGACGACCCGCTTCTCCTGCCACCCGGCACCGTGACCCAGCCTTTCAAAAACTCTACGAAGCGGCGGAGCGGTGCCTCGCGTCTGCCTGTAAAAGAAGGAAAATCGCCTCATCGGCCGGCCTTCCCTCACTGTGTTCCGCCCTTGCGGAAATAGGAAGTTACGTCAGAGGGCGGGACACAGGGAAGGCTTGCCGACGAGGCGATTTTTCTTCTTTTACAGGCAGATGCAAGGCACCGCTTCGTAGATTTTTTGAAAGGCTGGGTCACTGTGCCAGGTGGCAGGAGAAGCGGGTCGTCGGCACGGAGCTGGTAGGCAGGTGGGGACTGGGTCAGGGAGGGGGGCTCAGATGGGTATGGGTGGCTGGAGGGAGGGGGAGCAGGGAAACGAGAGTTGCTGGATATGGGTGGAGGGCGGGGGGGACAGGAGGGTCACTGGACATGGGTGGAGGGCGGGGGGACGGAGTTGCTGGACATGGGTGGAAGGCAGGGGGGACGGGGGGTTGCTGCACATGGGTGCATGGTAGGGGAAAGAGAATCGCTGGACATGGTTGGATGGCGGGGGGACGGGGGGGTTGCTGGACATGGGTGGATGGCAGGGGGGACGGGGGATTGCTGGACATGGGTGGATGGCAGGGGAGGGCAGGGGGACAGGAGGGGGTCGCTGGACATGGGTGGATGGCAGGGGGGACAGGGGGGGGTCGCTGGACATGGGTGGATGGCGGGGGGGGGGGGTCGCTAGACATGGGTGGATGGAGGGCAGGGGAGAGGAGGGCTGCTAGACATGGGTGGATGGAGGAGAGGGAAGGGAGAGAGAAGAAATGCTGGACATGGATGGAGGCGAGGGAAGAGTGAGGAAGGAGATGAGATGAGGGAAAAGGAAGAGAGGAGAAAAACTGCACATGGCTGTAGAAAATAGGCAGAAGCTGGATCCACTGGACAGTCAAGTCTGCGGAGGACCCAGCTTTTACTTACGGATGTAGGGCAAGAAATGAAGAAGAAAGGAGGAAAGTAAAGAAATAAATGGAAAGGAAGCCCTGGAAACGGAGTTAAGAGGACAGATAGCAGCAGAATCAGATACTGAGCCAGCATGATCAGAAAAATAGTCACCAGACAACAAAGGTAGAAAAAATCATTTTATTTTCATTTTAGTGTCTGGAATATGTCCAATTTGAGAATTTACATCTGCTGTCTTATTTTGCACTGGGTATACTGGTGCTGTAACAGCTTACAGAAATTATTTATAATGAAAAAAAACACGTTATTTTTTTCTCTTATACTAGTATAATATTTTCAATGATGTCTGCTTATATGCGCTGTGGCTGGAATAAGGGGTATGGCAAATGTGGGTGTGGCTATAATTGGGGTGGAGTCGTATGTGGTGACTCCGCCCACATTTAGCGCCAGTACCTTTTTTTCTACAAAAAAAGCACTGGATAAACCAAATTGGATCGCTCAACAAAACTTTACTCCATCCCACAATCTGATCTGACCACTATTTGAACAGATGTGTGGTCAGACTGGCTTCTAGAAATAAATTAACTAGAAGGTCTTTTTTAAATTGAAGTTTAAACATAAATAGATTCTGTTTCAGTTCGTGTTCCAACGCAGCTTAATTCCACCTTATAGAAGCTCATTTTTGCATAAATTCAGAGTATACAAGAGATGAGTATGGTTTCAAATAAGTGCACATATTAGGCAAATTACTTGTTTTATAGTTTACCCATTCCTTATATTTCAATGTTACTAATAGGATCCAGGTTGCACCTACAAGGGGACAGTAGGTTCTTTGTGCATTCAAAAATTAAACTACTATTAGAGTCCCATCTGTACCTAGTACATGGGGTACTACCTTATTCATACTTTTTAATCGGTCCATCCTTTGTAAATCAGCATATATCATCCCTTAGGAGCCTCCTGTAACAATATATCCATTTCACCGAGGACATACAGGCTGAATAATCCTCACAAGTGGGTTAGCGATCCGCGCCAGCCCAGGAACCGGCATTTGAAATAGCAAAAACTTGTGCTGGAGCCTTCTGAGCATGCTGCGCATCCAACTGCGCATGTGATGAGTGCCTTCCTGCGTGGCCGCGCTCCACAGTTACTTTTTTTCTGCATGAGGAGCGGCAGCTGTTTTTCTGGCTCCACTTTGTCGCCCGAAAGAGCCTTCAGTGCCTCTTCGCAGCTTTTTTGTCTAAATTTTCCTTTTTTCTTTCTTTAGTAAAGAAAAAAAAAAAGAAAATTTTTCCTTTTATTTCTTAAGGTTATTTTTTGACCCACGTCAAGTTTCCTTTTATTTTAGTCGCAGCCGTCCTTAGTCCTGCTCAGCCAGGTTTTCTCCTTTTTGTGCGTATTTTCAGCACAATTGCATGTTTTTGATTTGGCTAGGGCAGTCTTTCCTTCCATGTCATCAAAGACTCCCAGTGGCTTCAAACGCTGTTCTTGGTGCAACCGGACGATCTTAGGCACTGATACCCATTCGTGGTGTATTCATTGCGTTGGGCCCGACCATAGCCCAGCCTGTTGTGCCCTTTGTCTTCGTATGAAGAAAAGGACTCAACTGGCTCAAGAAGCCCAGAGAGAAAATCTTTTTGGGGCTCAGTCCTGTCCTTCGACACCGAGGTCAGCGGTGACAAGGGAGGCATCGACATTGGGAGTTGGAGGTAGGCATGGCTGCTGAGAGATCTCGACACACTGGGAGCAGCGAGGCATCGAGTGGGTCTCTACCCGCCTTGAGGCCTCCTGCTATGCAGCCCCCCCCCCCCCCCCCCCGGAACCGTCCATCGTCGGACTCAACCCAGAGGCAACGTGGGGATTCAACGTCATCCTTGGCACTGAGGAGCCTCAGTGAGGTGCATCGAGCGAAGGCTAAGAAGCACAGACATTGTTCTCCCTCGACACATGGTGCCAGGAGCTCTGGGGTCATCGGCACCTGAGAAGCATCAACGCCGGGAGGACTGCTCCCCTTCCATACAAGAGGTGCCGATGCATAGATCTCCCAGCAGTTTAGTTCCTGCTCCCGAACCCCAGGCAGCTCTGCCATCGACTCTTCCACTGGCCCCACAGCCTGTAGTGATGGCGGCTTTTGATGAGGGGACTCGGGCCGTGCTTCCAGAACTTCTGGAGGGACTGTTGAGCCACACTGCATCGGCGTCGGGGGTGCTTGCGCTTACCTTGCCGTCTGCTGCAGCTATGTCTGGCCCTCCACCCATGGTGAGGTCTCCGAACTCAGCGCCACTTGCAACTCCGGTATCTGCTGCCACCCAGATCAACTCCCCATTGACGTCGATGGAGAAAGCTTTGCCGCAGTCCGTGTGGGAGTCAGCTCCTCGACATCACCATTGAGACCACGGGTCTTCGGCGTCGAGGCAGGTTTGGTCTTGGAAGTCCCTGAGGGAAGTGTTCTCCAACACCGAGGAGGAACGCTCGTGGGAGTCAGAGGAAGATCCCAGGTACTTTTCCTCAGATGAGTCCTTTGGGATTCCCTCTGAACCTTCCCCTCCACCTGAAAGGAAATTGTCTCCTCCTAAGAATCTCTCCTTCTCATCTTTTGTGCGGGAAATGGCTCAGGCCATTCCATTCCCTGTAGACATGGAGGATGAGCCCAGGGCTGAAATGCTCGAGGTCCTGGACTGCACCTCTCCACCTAGAGAGGCAGTGGCAGCTCCTTTGCATAAGGTACACAGGAAAGTCCTTTCCCAATATCGGATCCACGGGGAGCCTGGGTTGATGAGGTCTCAGTTACCTCACAACTACATGGTGGTGGACTCCGCCCTCAAAAGAGCCAAGAGTACTAGAGACTATGTTTCAGTGCCCCCCAGGCACAGAAGCTAGGATCTTGGACTCTTTTGGGAAGAAAATGTATCAGGCCACCATGCTCGCTGCCCGCTCACAATCATACCAGCCCTTCACAAGCATTCAGTTGTGGAACTCGGTGCGGCAGCTGTGTACTTTGGTCGATGCCCTCCCTCCAGAGCAGACCGAACCCTTTCGCCAGCTGGTCAAACAGCAGAAAGCGTGTCATAAATTTCTGGCCAGGGGCATATACAACACTTTTGATGTAGCATCCAGGACCTCTGCTCAAGGTATAGCAATGCACAGACTCTCATCGCTGCGTATTTCTGACCTGGACCATTCGGTCCAGCACAGGATAGTGGATGTTCCTTGCCAGGGGGGATAATCTTTTTGGAGAGAAGGTGGAAGATCTGGTTGAACAGATCAAGAAGCACACAGATGCTGTGGCTTCTCTCTCCCGCCGGGCGTCTTCTGCTATCACCCCCTCTACTAGGAGGTTTTTTGGTGGGCCTCAAAGTGCTCCCTATTCCTATCCTAGGCGTAGGTACACTCCCGCTGCTCGCCAGCCTGCTCAACCCCAGCCTGCTCAGCCCCAGCTCACTTGTTCACATCAACAGCATGTGCCAAAAGCCCCTGCTGCTCCCCAGCAAAAGCAAGGGACAGGCTTTTGACTGGCTCCAGGTGGGCATAGCCGCAGTACAAGTATCCGTGCTGGACGACTTGCCAGTTGGGGGGGGGGGGGGGGGAGGTTAATATTTTTTCACCAAAGAATAGCCTCTTATAACCTCCGATCAGTGGGTTCTTCAAATAGTCCAGTTAAGATACACCCTTAATCTGGATTCCAAACCTCCAAATTGCCCACTGAGAACTGAGTCCTTCAGCTCTCCGCACAGGCAAGTAATTGCAGAGGAACTCTCCACCCTTCTAAAGGCCCAGGCGGTCAAACCCGTACCACCAGTGGAAGAAGGGCTTGGATTCTATTCTAGTTACTTCTTTGTGCAGAAGAAAACGGGGGGTGCGTCCCATCCTGGATCTAGGGACCCTGAACAAATTCCTAGTTCAAGAAAAGTTCAGGATGGTTTCCCTAATGCTTATACGCACATCCCGATACTTCCAGCTCACAGGAAGTATCTTCGTTTTTGGCTTGGAATTCAGCACTCCCTGTACCGCATGCTGCCTTTTGGCCTAGCGTCAGCTCCCAGAGTATTCACAAAATGCCTAGCGGTATTTGCAGCATCGCTACACAGGCTGGGAGTGCATGTGTTCCCTTAGCTCGACAATTGGCTGGTGAAGAGCACCTCGGAGGATGGTGCTTGAGAGTCCATGCAGAAGACTATTCAGGTGCTGTAACTACTAGGGTTCATAATAAATTATCCCAAGTCCCATTTCACTCCTGTTCGGAAATTGGAGTTCATTGGAGCATTGCTCGACACGAGATTGGTTCGAGCCTGTCTTCTCGAGGCGCGGGCAGACAACCTTCTGTCCCTAGTGTCCAAGGTTCGAGCGTCACAGCAAGTCGCAGCTCGGCAGATGTTGACTCTTGGGCCACATGGCCTCCACAGTTCATTATGCCATGGCACATCTGCACATGAGATCTGTTCAATGGACCCTAGCTTCTCAGTGGTATCAGGCCACAGGGAATCTAGAAGATGTCATCCTTCTATCCATCAATTTTCTACATTCTCTTCACTGGTGGACGATTCGATCCAATTTGACCATGGGACGTCCATTCCAAATTCCTCAGCCACAAAAAGTGTTGACAACGGATGCATCTCTCCTGGGATGGGGAGCTCATGTAGATGGGCTGCTGATGTAGATGTGCTTCACACCCAGGGAGCTTGGTCCCCCTAGGAAACGAATCTTCAAATCAACCTTCTGGAGGTCCGAGTGATCTGGAACGCTCTCAAGGCTTTCAGAGATCGTCTGTCCAACCAAATTACCTTGATTCAAACAGACAGGTTACAATGTACTATACCCACAAGAAGGGGGGCACCGGATCTCTCCCTCTGTGTCAGGAGGCCGTACATATGTGGCTTTGGGCGTGCCATCACGGCATGTTTCTGAACAGCAGTCTGGCTGACAGGCTGAGTAAGGTCATGCAACCTCACGAGTGGTCACTGAATATGGGCATGGCCCGTGAAATCATCAGAGTGTGGGGCACCCGCTCTGTGGATCTCTTTGCCACTCAACTAAATCACAGAGTCCCTCAGTTCTGTTCCAGGCTTCTGGCCCGCGTCTGACTAGCGTCGGATGCCTTTCTCCTACATTGGGGAACAAGCCTTCTGTATGTGTATCCTCCCATACCTCTGGTGGGGAAGACTTTGTTGAAACTCAAGCAAGACCGCGGAACCATGATCCTGATTGCGCCGTCTTGGCCGCATCAGATTTGGTTCCCTCTTCTGGTATTGTCCTCTGAAGAACCGTCGAGATTGGAGTGTTTCCCGACCCTCATTACTCAGAAAGAAGGGGTCGCTTCTACATCCCAGCCTCCAGTCTCTGGCTCTCTCGGCCTGGATGTTGAGAGCATAGAATTCGCTTTCTTAGGTCTTTCTGAGGGTGTCTCCCGAATCTTGCTTGCTTCCAGGAAAGATTCCACTAAGAGGTGTTACTCTTTAAATGGAAGAGGTTTGGTGTGACAACAAGGCCATAGATCCCCTTTCTTGTCCTACACAGACCCTTCTTGAATACTTTCTACAATTATTGGAGTCTGGTCTCAAGACCAACTCCATAAGGGTTCACCTTAGTGCAATTAATGCTCATCAGTGTATAAAAGGTAAGCCTATCTCTGGACAGCCTTTAGTTGTGCACTTCATGAGAGGTTTGCTTTTATCAAAGCCCCCTGCTCCACCAGTGTCATGGGATCTCAACGTCGTTCTCACCCAGCTGATGAAAGCTCCTTTTGAGCCACTGAATTCCTGCCATCTGAAGTACTTGACCTGGATGGTCCTTTTCTTTGTGGCTGTTACTTCAGCTCGTAGGGTCAGTGAGCTTCAGGCCTTAGTAGTGGATGCCCCTTATACTGTTTCATCGCAACAGAATAGTCCTCCACACTCACCCTAAGTTCCTGCCAAAGGTGGTGTCTTGAGTTCCATCTGAACCAGTCAATTGTCTTGACAACATTTTTTCCCCATCCTCATGCCCACCCTGGCGAAAGCAGCTTGCACACCTTGGACTACAAGAGAGCATTGGCCTTTTACATGGAGCGGACGAAGCCCTTCAGACAGTCTGCCCAGTTTGTTGCTTTTGGTCCCAACAGGAGGGGAGTTGCCATCGATAAAAGCACAATTTCCAGTTGACTAGCAGATTGCATTTTCTTGCTTATGCCCAGGTTGGGCTGACTCTAGAGGGCCATGTCACAGCTCACAATGTTAGAGCCATGGCTGCGTCGGTGGCTCACTTAGTCAGCCTCCATTGAAGAGATTTGCAAGGTTGCAACGTGGTCTTCAGGTCTTCAGTCCACACATTCATATCTCACTACTGCCTTGACCGGGATACCCGATGCGACAGTTGGTTTTGGCAGTTGGTGCTGCAGAATCTGTTTAGGGTTTAGAATCCAACTCCACCCCCTAGGCCCGTTTTTATTCTGTTCCAGGCTGCACTCTCAGTTAGTTGTATATAGTTTCAAGTTAATCTATGTTACGTCTTCGCCGTTGCGAGGCCCAATTGACCAACAGTGGTTGTTTTGAGTGAGCCTGGATGCTAGGGATACCCCACTTGTGAGGATTATTCAGCCTGCTTGTCCTCGGAGAAAGCGAAGATACTTACCTGTACCCGTTATTCTCCAAGGACAGCAGGCTGATAATCATCACAAACCCTCCTAGCTCCCCTTGGAGTTGTCTCCTCTATCTCTTTTTTTTTTACTCTACACCTAACTGAGGAGCATGAGCGGGAAGGCACTCGGCGTATGAGCAGTTGGACGCGCGGTGCACTCAGAAGGCTCCAGCAAAAGTTTTTGCGATTTCAAATGCCGGTTCCTGGGCTGGTTTGGATTGCCAACCCACTTGTTAGGATTATCAGCCTGCTGTCCTCGGAGAATACCTGCTACAGTTAAGTATCTTTGCTATATTGTGAAAGCCATCTATCTAATGATTTTTAAATATTTTCATGAGGTGACTTCAATGTTTGTCATCTTTGATATGTTACTATATATCAGCTTGGTCAGTTAGGTTAAGTCAGCAGAATACGTTGGTGGACTGTCCCTTAGATGGAGGTAGGAAGTGTGCAACTTGTTCAAGGGCATTTTCACTGTAGGCACCTGATTTATGGAATGTACTCCCTAATTGTGAAAACATTGATTTGAATGCATTGTATTTTTGATCTGAGATGTTAATCTAATTGTCCATGTCTGTAGTTTTTGTTTAAGAATATGACACTTCTTGTATGTTTGGTCTTTCCTATTGGATTTGGCATTCCTTTTATGATTTACTTAAAATTTTTAATGTACATCCCTGAGATCTGCTAGACATAGTGATATATCAAATACAATAAAACTTATACATTTGTTGTACCTTGCCTAGTGAGTAACAAATTTAAATATCTACACTGCCCATGCTTTCTGAAACTCTATGGATATTGACAGTTTTGACTGGTGATTTCCAGTAAGGCACAGTTGTCACTAGGAGATGGACCACCAGCTAGATGCCTTAGTCAATTCTAGGCCTGTAAAATTTATTTATTTATTGGGATTTATAACCACCGTTATGAAGAGGTTCACCCATGGCAGTGTACAGCAGGTACAGTTTGACATAAAACTTATAATTTTGTTAACAGCATAACTGTTATGATTGGGATCTGAACCCCTCTCAAACTTACCTCTTTCCTGGGAGTCCGCTTCTTAGCTGGCTTCTGTTTCTTTCTCTGTCCTTTCTGAGCTGGCTCTGTCTCTCTGTGCTGGCAGCTTCCAGCAGCATGGGGTTAATTGTCTCGTCACTGCAGCTGTGGGTGTGGTCTGAGTTGCTCTATCTCTCTTTGGGTGTTCTGGCTTCAAGTGTTTCACGGTGTTGCATTGTTGTGGGTTGGGCCTCTCGGGGTTTGAATGTGTTCTGCCTGGCTCTAGGGAGAGTGACATCATCTGGGAGGGCCTTGATAAGGAAGTGGGTTCTTTCCTTCTGGGCCTTCGCAACGTTTGCTTCTGGCTACTTGCTTTAGGTCTAGGTTAGTTTAGTGCAGTGTGCACTTGTGACTTGTGTGTTTGTCTTCCCTGTTTTTCCCTTTTGCTACGGTGTGTAGCACTGCTGTTAGTGCAGTGCTGGAGTTTGGTGCTGGGAGCACCCTTGTTAGTAAGTGTTTAGGAAGCACCTTTTGTTGTTGGGGTATTTGGCTTTCCTGTTTGTTTCCTTGTGCTTGCCCCGCTTTTCCTCATGACCTGTGGTTAGCTGCTGTAGCTGGGTGCTTTGGAAGCACCAGGGTGAGAACCCATGTTTAGCTGCTGCAGCTTGGTGCTTAGGAAGTACTAGGGTTACCATATGGCTCCAGAAAAAGGAGGACGGATTGAGCCAGCCGGGTTTTACTTCCATTGCTTTCCATTGAAAGCAATGGAAGTAAAACCCGGCTGACTCAATTACTTCCATTGAAAGCAATGGAAGTAAAACCCGGCTGACTCAATCCGTCCTCCTTTTTCTGGAGCCATATGGTAACCCTAGGAAGTACCAGTGTTAGGTCTGGCATTTGTCTTCCCTTCCTTTTCCCTTGTGGTTTCCCTGCACTTCTGTTAGTGTAGGGCGTAGGGGCACCCCTGTTAGTTTCTGTTAGGAGCACTGCTGTTAGTGGAGGGCTTAGGAGCTTTTCTGTTGGTGCTGGGCTTAGGAACACTTTTGGTCACTTTAGGAGTTAGGTGCACTTCAGTTACAGCTTGTTCTAGTCCTGGTCCCTGTGTCGTCCAGTAAGTCCTGCCGGCTACTCGAACCCATGAGCTCAACTCCTGGGGGGGCTTAGTAGCTAAGTGCAGGTGAAGCTGTGTGGACCAGTCTAGTGTGCTCCCGTGTTCCGGTCCTGTGTCCTCCAGTCCGGGGGACCAGTCCAGTGTGCTCCAGTCCAGTGTGTTCCAGTCTGGTGTGCTCCAGTCCAGTGTGTTCCGGTCCGGTGTGTGTTCCAGTCCGGGGGATTGCAGTCCAGTGTTCCAGTCCTGTGTCCTCCAGTCCGGGGGATTCCAGTCCATGTGTTCCGGTTCGCTGGGCAGTGCCTGCAGTCCCTGCCGGTGTGCTTACCCAGTGTTGGTTGGTGGGTTTTGCCTGCTGCTGTCGCTCCTCGTCAGCAGCCCAAGGGCTCACGTTTGCTCCAGAGCCCAGCCCCGCGGGCTCTGAACCTGAGAACCTGACAATAACAATAGTAAAATAACCAAGAATAAACATAAAATACATTAAATGAGGTAAACTTGAAAACAGTAAATTGAAACGTAATAGAACTACCTTAAAACAGTTTCAAAAATATACACATTTAACAGCGCTGGAATTCAAATACCAGAGATCTAATGCATGCTTATTAGGTGTATCATTAGTATTATGCTAAAATTGCATTATAACATTCAACTAACATAGATATGATGCTAAAGATTTTCTATAATATGGCTTACCATATAGCTGATTATATTTGAGAGAATGCCCCATTAATAAGTGAGATATCAGTGGAGCCCAGCAAGGAGACAGACCCCAGCATTCTTATTCTCAGAAGTTTTTGGAAGCATCTACCGCATATTCAAACACCTTTCTGCCCACCAAAACTACATGGGACCAGGCAAGCTTTCTTCATCCATGGAGCAGAGAGGACATCTCTTCTGCCCTCAGCTCGCATCCTCAGAAATGTTTTTTGGCGCTTTAAAGTTTCCTTTATTTTTCTTGGCTCACTAGGTTGCCTTAGGTCTCAAGCTGCCCAGTCAGGTACTTTTTTCATAATTGAGTCATTTGGTTTTGCCTCTATTTTTCCTGACATGTCCTAGAAAATTCCCAGTGATTTAAGAAGTGCTTCCAGTGTGATAGGACCATGTCTTTGACATCCACTTCTGGTGCCTGTAATGTCCAGGGCCTGACCATAATCCTCCTTATAAACTGTGTTCACAGATGGTACGAAGAAACATTGAGTAGTGAAGAGTAGTACAAAACGTTTTTTTCGCAAAGACAAGTCCAGTCCATTGACTTTGGCATTGTTGGTCCCATTGGCTCCCAGAGATGCTCTGAACACTGGAGATGCATCAGCATCGAGAAGGTCTCCACCTGCCTCAACACTGAGCGTTAGTAGTGGCCGTTGAGGTTTAGCATCCTTTGACCTCCCCCCCCCCCCGAGGACAAGTAAGGTTTCTGTGTCATCCTTGTCTACGCAGAGGGACAACAATGTCAGGTGGACACCAAGAAGCATCGAAGAATTATTTTATTCCTGACTGAGTTCTTGGACACTGTTCATTGGTTGTATCTTGTACTGGGTTTCATTACTGGTTGTTTTGTGTGTGATGCTCAATAAAATTCTTCTGTAAACTTTAAAAAAAAGAAAAGCATTGTCATCAAACCTCATTGAGACGCAGTGTCAAGAGCATCAGGGCATTGACATCCACAATACCCAAGAAGCTTTCATGCCAAGAGGATTGCTCACCCTCCAAGGTTTCTGAGCAGCAATGCCAGCCTTTACCAAGCCAGGACCAGGCCACTGATTTGGTCCAGATGCCTTCTCAGGACATGACTACATCAGCTGGGCCACAGTCTTTACTGATAGTTGAGCTCAAGGAGCAGATAGGGGCAGTGCTCCAGGAGGAGATGGGATGTCTTCTCGCTCAATGTGAGGCTGAGGCATCAAGGGTTTTGATGTCGACCCTAACGGAACCTCAGCCCATTCTGGAGGCCCGTGCTCTGCCTAATGACCATACATTGACTCATTGCATTGAAGGGAGTCAGTCATTGCTGTTGATATCCAGTCCCTTGGAAGGAAGCTTCCTCAGTTTCAGGAGAACCCCCATCTATCAGCATTCCTGCCATAAGCCTGGCCAACAGCCCATTGACCAATGCAGATGCATTCTCAGATGCTTAGGGATGACTATTTCCCTGAGTCTGACTGGACCACTCCTAGGAGTCTGACCCACCCCTTTGCTTTTTTTGTTGGGAGCTGACTACTCAATCCCATTTCAGTTGGACATCAAGTATGAGCCCAGGGCCAACTTATTGGATGTCCTCCATTTTTTGATACCCCTCCCCCAAAAGAAGCTGTGACAGTGCCTAGCATAGGATCCTTCATTCTGTACAAATGAAGCACCTCTCTGTACAGCCTATTCTTAAGGCTGGCACTTTATAGAGAGTCCAGAAGACTCCTAGATTTGACAAGCTCCAGCTTCCTCGCCATTGTATGATGGTCGCATCCACTCTGAATAGAGCCAGAAGCTCCAACACTGAAAGGCTAGGAATTTGGAATATTTGAGAGGAAGGCGTTTCAGATTCTGTTCCAACCTCCTACGTACATTCTTACCAGCTCTTCATGAGCATGTACTTGCAAAACTTGATGCACAGTGTAGTGAAGTTTGCAGACACTCCCAGAGAAAGCTGCAGAGTTCCGCGAGCTAGTAGCCAAGCAGCAGCAGTGTAGAAAGCACGTGGCTTAGTCAACCTGTGATGCTTTCGATGTGCTGTCTAGTGGCTTGGGCAACCCGTGTTGCTTTCGATGTGGCCTCCAGGGCTTCGTCGATGGGTAGTTGCAGACTCGCCTGGCTATGTACCTCATATGGAACCAGTGGTTCAGAAGAAGCTGGTGAATGTCCTAGGGTGGTGGTGGTGGCAAGGTGGAGGAGGTTGCTCGATGAAGTTGCTCTCCCGGCCCACTCCTAGTGTGGCCTCCACTTCCAGGAGATACCGAATCGGAGGGCAATGGAGGACCTACTACTCTGAAAGGTGTAGGTTTCCTTTTCCCTGTTGTCCATCCCAGTCGGCAGAGGCGCCCCCACCCCCCCGTCAGCAGCAACATAGAGCTCGGTAGTCCTAGTCAAAGCAAGGAGTGAGCTTGTGACTGGCTCCTCGAGAGCATAGCCACAATAAAAGTATCTGTTCCAGATGACCTGGTAGGAGGGAGGCTGATTTTTTTTCCATGAAAGGTGGCCCCTTTTAACCTCGTATAGTCTGAACAGGTTACACCCTTTATTGGCGCAGACGCCCTACAGATTGCCCACCAGGAGCATCAGTTAAGCTCTCATCACCAGGAATTGCTTATACGGTAACTCTGTTCCCTTCAGAGGCCAGTGCTGTTGATCCCGCTCTACCAGAGGAAAAAGGGGAGGTTTTATTTCAAGTACTTCCTGGTCCCCACAAAAACACAGGAGGATTTTGTCCCATCCTAGACCTAAGGTCTCTGAACAAATATGTCAAAGCCTATGTTCAGGATGGTTTCTCTGGGCACCTTGATTCCCTTTGTTTCAAAAAAACAATTGGCTATGCTTTCTGGACTTAAAGAATGCATATACAAACATTTAGATACATCCCGATCACAGGACATATCCAAGATTTTTAAGTAGGGAAACTCCACTACCAGTATCACATCCTGACTTTCAACCTTGCATCTGCTGCCAGAGTAAAAATGTCTTGCAGCAAGTTGTAGCATTGCTACACAGACTTGAGAGTACACATTTCCCAACCTAGATGATGTGCTGGTAAAGAGCACATCAAAGGAAGGAGCTCAAGAATCAGTTCAAAGAACTGTTACTATCAGGGTTCATCATAAATTACCCCAAGTACCATCTCCTTCCTGTACAACAATTTGAGTTCATAGGAGCCCTGCTAGACATGGTTTAGGCTATAGCTTTTCTCCTGGAACAACAAGTGGAGGCATTGATCTCCATAGCGCTGCAAGTTCATCAGAGCCAGCAGGCTTCAGCTCAACAGATGTTGAGATTTTTAGACCACATAGCCTCAACTGTGCACATTACACCCATGGCCTCTATTTGAGGCTAGCCCAGTGGATTATAGTAACATGGAATCTAGTGGATGTCATCACCATAACTCCTCTTGAGAAGTCTGACTTGGTGGATAATTTGAAGCAATTTTACAATGTAACTATCAATCGAAATTCCTCCTCCCCGCAATACATTGGCGACAGATGTATCCAACCTGAGCTAGGGAGCTCATGTAGAAGGTCTCCACCCTCATGGCCAGGGAAACACATGTATATGCAGTAGATGTTTTCAAAAGCTTTGAGAATAAGAATGCTGGGGAGCATCTCCACACTGGGTTCTGTCGATGATGTCACCTATATGTGAGATTATAATGTCCTGCTTTTGTTCTCGGAGAAATGACTTATTACTGCCCTAAAATTGACTGAGGCTTTCAGCTGGTGACCCATCTCCTAGTGTCTTCCAAACACACTATTGTGTCTTATTGGAAGTCACCACTCAAACTGTCTATCCATACAGTTCCAGAAAGCTTGAGCAGTTCTTCAAAGAAATGCACAGCATTAACTCCCTATATTCATTTATTTAAATAATTTGTTAAATACTATCAGTATTGTATTAGACTACTCTGGTCCTTTGCATCAGCAATGGGTGGGAAGGAGCACACATGCGCAGTAGGTGTTTCTAAAAGCTTCGAGAATAAGTGCTGGGATGCATCTCTGCTTTTGGCTCCTTTAACAACATCATCCATATGTGAGAATATATGTCCTGCTATTGCCTGAGAACACCTGCTTATAGGTAGGTAAGTTCACTTTACTGGGAAGTCTGTTAGATGTTATCCTTTATATCCAGATTTCAGACCAAATCATTTGGATAACAGGGCAGGACCTCCAAACATGAAAAAAAAAAGTTCCCTTTCCCCCACACTTATGCCATCACAGAAAGGATGGGAGCTATCTCATAAATAGCATGCTGGGATAATATTACCACCTATTAAAAATAGAAAATCTTATCTCTGATTGTCACACATTACATTTTTCTCTTTAATCTTTGAAATAAGGCTATTTTTTCTCTTAAAGAAACACTTTCCCCCCGGGGGGGGGGGGGGGGGGGTTAATCCCTGGGCTTCTAGCTGCCACAGCAATAGATAAATTCTTGATATTTCTGTTTGTTTTGGGAAGGGCAGAGTTAATATTAACTCAAAGACTGTTAAGCTCCTCCTGCAACCTTTTGTACAGCTATTAACAATTTGTAAGCTGTAGGTACTGAGAAATTGAATCACCATTTGCTTTCCTCTGGAAGCACGATATAAGGTCCTTAAAGTGTGCATCAGGGACTCCCCAAATATATCTGTGGGCCATCTGTGATGAGAAGTAGATGATTATACTAGTGGGGGAAATGAAAGCAGATGGAATTTTGTCTGATGACGTTCTGGTCTTGCAACACAGAAGAAATATATTTTTGAATTGGTGTCTGTTCAGCTGGCTTGGTAGGCCCCATTCCCCATATAAAATACAAGAAAGAGTTCTTACCCACCCACTGAAGCTCTAATTTAATCCATTATTCCTCCTGTGAGTTGACTTACCAGTGTACTATGTGCTGGTCAGTAAGATGGCCCAATAATATAGTCTAAAGTTAGGAAACCCTAATCTGATATCTTTAGGATTACTATCTGGAGTGAGCTGCTAAGTTGTGTGTTTTGGGGGGTTTTGTCTTTGGTTTAGTTTGGTTTTTACTGTTTCACACAACGAAGGTAATGTAATTTTGCAAGCAGTTAAAACTGGTGGAGATTAAGATTGGTAACATATCCAAAATAAAGATGATACAGCGCAGTATATTCATTTTTACAGCATCAGCTCTTCCAAACCAGGACAATTGTTAGAGTACAACATTAGAGGTCATCCCTGATTGCACTGAGTGAAGAGAGAAAAATCAGGTCATAAGCTTCTCACATCCATGCCTAACTTGTTCCCTGAGATATTCAGTAAATCAGGTGCTGTTGGTCTCAGAAATGATTGAGGCACATTGAAGGGAGTACACAGAGATGGTTCACTGAAGTGGGGGAATACTGGAAACCTACAGGGAATCACAAAGAAGACGGAACAGTGGGAAATAGACAATGTTTCTTGAAGAACAAACCAAGAGGACTCCAAAAGTTCAAAGAAGCACTCTTTTTATTGATGGATGGAGACTCAAAGGGGATCCAAGAAGAAAATTTTTAACAATGAATACATCTATATGTGGAGTGCTTATACTGGAGAAGGCATGAGTGATTTGCTATTTCCGACTAAAGTTGAACAAGTCTATCTTTGTTTGAAACGCATTATATTTGACTGTAGGTACAAAGGAAGTCCTTTTTGTAAAACCTTGGATTCTGCTTCTGATAAAGGAGTGTCTGAGAAATTGAAGACGAGAATACTTCCAACTGTTCATCCTGTGTCGCTCTTCTTAAGTGTTCCCTGAGAAACTGCATTAGTAGGCTGAAGCTCTTCCTCATCTCCAAAATATAGTTGGATAAATCTTGAAAGATGTGTATCTTTCCTCTCTGGAAACAATTGACATTTATGTAATATCTTCAGTATTTATTACATTTATAACCTGCCTATACCTAGGCTGGGTACAATAAAAGCGGGGAAAAACAGCAAAACAAACTCCACAATTAAACAAAATTAAATCTGGTAGGAAAAGCTTCAGAATACCCAGCCATAATTACTTACCCCCATGTTTATTAAGCCACACTATCAGCTGCCGTGCGCTAATGCAGACACAGCCTATTCACGTTAGCCTGTTATGTCACATAGCAATCATTGGCATAAAAACATCTAGAATCAAAATCCTTATTAATTGTCTTTAGTATTTCAACCCATGTTCTTCAACAAGTGGATGTTCCAAGTCCAACCACTATTCATTTTACAGTGCTTATCAAAAAATAGCATAGCATCCACTTGTTGAAGATAATGGTTTGAAATACTATGGACAATTGATAAGGATTTTGATTCTGGAGGTTTTTATGCCAATGGTGGTTATGCGCCATATAACAGGCTAAGTAATTATGCTTGGGTGTTTTGAGGCTTTTCCTTCTAAATTTAATTTTGCTTAATTGTGGAGTTTAATTTGCTGTTTTTCCTATACGTGTACTTCATAAATACTCCCTTTTTTCTGTTTGAGGATATTCTACAATAAAAACATACATAAAACAAGCATCTCTCTATATAAAAAGCAACACCAACGTTCTATGAAGCCTCCAGCCGGAAGTGTGAAGGGGGCGAGATATCCAGTTTCCCTATGTGTGTCTGCCCCGCCCTCTCTGTAACAGTCAGTGAAGGAAAACAGCAGAGCACGAAATCAAATCGCTGGCTCTGTAACAGTGAAGGACTCAGAGGGGGGAGGGGAGAGAGGCCAGAGGGCAGGGACACACACACTCCCACATGCACACAAAAGAAAACATTGCTAGCCCCCGTTTCATTTGCATCAGAAACGGGGCTTTTTTACTAGTACTACATAAAACAACAACAAACTGACCCATTTCACTACTACTGACCTGTTAAATATCTGCATCTGAGGCAAACAAAATTGAATACCCGCTCTGTATGCTTGTATATATAGAAAAGCTTCAGCTGTCTCATAAAGGTAGAGGAATCGGACATCAATCTTAGATTCCTGGGTAGATAATTTCCTTCCCTCAGGTCCAGCAATTGAATTAGCATGTTTTCTGGTTTCCACTTAATCTTCTTCACTGATGTAACTACAAAAAAAAAAAAAAAAAAACTGGTCCAGGAGAACTCATTTGACCTGGCTGATAAGCATTCAACACCATCGACAGGTACTGTGGTGCCTTTTTCAATGCTTGATGTATCAACAAGAGTTTCTTAAACCATATTCTTTCATGAATAGGCAACCAATGAAGATCAGCTAACACGGGCATTATATGCTGAAGTTTTACAATACAGAAATGAAATGAGCCACTGCATTCTGCACTATCAAAAGAGACCAAATTATGGACAGTGGAAGGCCCAAGAACAAAGTTGTAATAGTCAAGCTGGTCAAAAACCAGATTTGTAGTACAGATCTAAAATCTGCCTTTGATAACATCAGCTTTGATTTCCTTAACAAATGCAATCTAAGAAAAAAATGTAAGGCATGTTTCAGTATAGTTGTGGAAGCAAGCTTTACCAGGTCAAGACCTACTAGCGCTGCTCTTTGCTGTGAAGATTCTATGAGCTCTGGCAAATCACATAGGGTTGCGCTCATAGGGTTACACTGTTTGAATAATTTGTTTAAGATGGGGTAGCATATACTTTCAGGGCTTAGGAGTGGGCAAATTGTATCATCATTTCTTAGTGAATAGCATGTTATATCCTTTCTATTCTCCGAGGACAAGCAGGCTTCTTGTTCTCATGAATAGGGTGACGTCCACGGCAGCCCTTCCGATCGGAGATCTTCACTAGCAACAGCGTTTGCTAGCCCGTGCATGCGCAACCATCTTCCCGCCCGAACGCGCTCGTGTTCGTCAGTCTTCTTTTTTCCACGGCTCAGGACGGCTGTTTTTCGGTCGGTCTGTGCCCCAAGGAGACCCCTCGCGTCTCTTTGCCGCGTTCTTCCGTTAGGAAGTGCCCAATTTTCTCTTTTTACGTCATGTCTCTTAGTTTTTTTTTTTTTTTTTTTAAACTTCCTTTACGTCGAGTTTTTTCCCGTAAGTTTCCTTTCGTTGTCGGGCGCAGCATTTTTCGCCGCCCGTATGGGTTTTTTCTAAATTTTTTTGATGCCATTAGCCATCATCGTGAATTTTGACTTCGCCGGCGCGATTTTTCCGCCCATGTCCTCGAAGCCTACCAGCAGCTTCAAAAAGTGCACCCAGTGCAGCCAGACTATCTCCCTCACTGACAGGCATGTTTCGTGCCTTCAGTGTCTGGGGGCCGGGCAGCGCCCCCAGGCCTGTAATCTTTGCCTTCTCTTGAAGAAGCGGACTCAGGCGGCGAGATTGGCCCCGTGGAATTTGCTTTTCAGGGCCTCGTCCAGTGCGTCGACGTCTGCGGTACCCAGCTCTTTGGCCGGTGATCCAGCGTCTTCGATAACGAGATTATTGGTGGTATTGATGTCGTCGGAGGGTGCTTCGTCTTCCGGAGCGCATGTGAGGGCTGTCCATTCCCTGCTGGTGGCGGTGAGCCCTCGAGTAGGTCTCCGCCTGCCTGGAGGGCTCCTGCGGTACAGCCTCCCCGGGATCGACCTCTTTCGTACCCGGCCCACAGGAGGCATTTGGATTCGACATCCTCCTCTTCAGTACCGGGAGGTGCCGGTGATGTGCTTTGTGCGAAGGCAAAGAAGCATCGTCATCGGTCACCTTCCAGATGTGGTACCGAGAGTTCTGTGTCGCCGGTGCCACCGGCACCCAAGCGTCGACACCGGGAGGACCGCTCACCCTCCATTCAGGAGGTGTCGATGCGCTCCCCTGTGGACAGCCCGGTACCGCCTCCGCATCCTGGACAGGTTCGCAGCTCGTCGTCGATACCGGACTCCTTGCCTCTCTCGATAGCCGCTCTAAACGAGAGCCTCAGGGCCATCCTTCCAGGGATCCTGGAAGAGCTGTTGCGCCCTTCTCCGGTACCAGGGGTGCTTGCGCCGCCGGTACCAACGACTGAGGCGACGGCTGGGCCCTCGTCCGTGGTGAGGTCTCCCATCGGCTGCCTCCCAGGCAGACTCCCCGACGGCATCAATGGAAGGAGCTCCATTGCCGCCGGTGCGGGAGTCTTCCTCTCGATGCTCCCACCGTGGCCATGTTCCTACAGAGTCGAGGCGGGCACGGCTTCAGACAGAAGTTCATGAACTGGTTCCGACACCGATGGTGAGGCCTCGTGGGAAGCAGCGGAAGACATCAGATATTTCTCAGATGAGGAGTCTGATGGTCTTTCTTCTGATCCCACTCCCTCTCCTGAAAGACAGCTTTCTGCTCCCGAGAGTCTCTCTTTCGCGGCCTTTGTCCGAAAAATGTCTACGGCCATTCCCTTCCCTGTGGTTACGGAGGATGAGCCAAGGGCTGAAATGTTTGAGCTTTTGGACTATCCTTCACCACCTAAGGAATCATCCACAGTACCCATGCATCATGTCCTCAAGAAGGCATTGCTGGCGAACTGGGCGAAGCCGCTAACTAATCCCCACATTCCCAAGAAGATCGGATCCGTGGGGACCCGGAGTTGATGCGGACTCAGTTACCTCACGACTCTGGTGTGGTGGATCTGGCCCTTAGGAAGGTCAAGAGTTCTAGGGAGTATGCTACGGCGCCCCCGGGCAAAGACTCGAACCTTGGATTCTTTTTGGGAGGAAGGCCTACCATTTTGCTATGCTCATTTCCAAAATTCAGTCCTACCAGCTCTACACGTGCATTCATATGCAGAGCAGTGCGTAGCTAGGGTAGTTGACACCCGGGGCCGGTCATTTTTTAACACCCACCCCCCCCCCCCCCCCCCCCGAAATCCAGTACTAGGCATACCGAGAATACAAAACACTCATGACCTATAGAGCAATTCTACCATACCATAAGCAGTAATTTGTACGAGTCACACGAGGAAAAGGAATGCATCTTAAACACTACAGTGAGCACTAGAACATCAATTCACCTATTGTAAAACGAAAACAGACAGATTAGTACAGATCGTCGATCCTGCACAGTCAATGCCAACCGAAAGTCATGTTTTTTTCACAAATAGATACACCCTAATCCACTATAGAATAAGTAATCATAAACTTTCTATTTAGACAAAAATTAAACTGAACCCCTGATGCCAGACTCTGCATACAATGCAACACCACAGAAACAGAAAATGTCCTCTAGTACTGTGCAAAATGTAAAGACAGCAGATGTAAATTTGAAAAAAACTAACAAATACCAATCACCACTTTACAAATTAACAAATAGAAATAAAACAAATATCATTTTATTGGACTAATACATTTAGCTTTCAGAGGCCAAAACCTCCTTCCTCAGGTCAATTCAGTATTGTACTGTTAGTGTCCTATCCTGACCTGAGGAAGGGGGTTTTGTTCTCTGAAAGTAAAATGTATTAAAATTAGTCCAATAAAAAGATTACCTTATTTACATGTTCTATTATAAACATTTATTAACACAGCTACAATACTACTTTATCCTAAAGCAAAAAAATAAAAATATATATTTACAGTTCGTTGTCTCTGGTTTCTGCTTTCCTCATCTTTTCACTGTCTTCCTTCTATCCAGCATCTGTCTTCGCTCTCTCCCTTCCATCCACTTCTGCCCTCTCTCTCTGCCCCTTCCATCCACTGTCTGCCCCAGTCTGCCATCTCTCTCTCCCCCTTCCATCAACATCTGCCCTCTATCTCTGCCCCTTCCATCCACCCACCATCTGCTCTTTCTCTCTGCCCCTTCAATCCGTCTGCCCTCCCTCACGTGCCCCCCTTCCGTCCAGGATCTGTCCCCTCTCTCTCTCTGCCCCCTCTTTTCAGCCCCCAGTTCCAGTCCCCTTCATCCACCACATGCCTTGCATCCCCCCACTTTCAGCCCCAGACCCATTCTCCTACCTGCCCCAGGCATGGACCCATTTTCCCTCCTGCCCCCTTGTCAGACACCAGATCCAGCTTCAGACTCCTTCTCCCATCTGAGCACTCCCCTCCCCCCCAATCTCCTTCTCCCCTCTCTGAGCACCCATCTGAGCTCCCCCACCCTCCCTAATCCCCTTTAAGCACTCCTCTGAGCTCCCCCACCCCTTCCCAATCCCCTTCTCCCCTCCTTTATGCTCTCCCACCCTCCCTAATCCCCTTTAAACACCCCTCTGAGTTCCCCCACCCCTCCCCAATCCCCTTCTCCCCTCTCTGAGCTCCCCACCCTCCCTAATCCCCTTTAAGCACCCCTCTGAGCTCCCCCACCCCTCCCCAATCCCCTTTTCCCCTCCTTGATGCTCACCCACCCTCCTTAATCCCCTTTAAGCACCCCTCTGAGCGTCCCCACTCCTCCCCAATCCCTTTCTCCCCTCTGAATCCCCCCCTGACCCAACCTGAGATCCGTTCTCCTACCCTGTCCTGCTTTAAAAAAAATTTTTTCGAAGCGCCTGAAAGTGGCAGGCAGCGCGCCTCGCGTCTGTCCTGCTAGTAAAGAAGATCTCGCTGACATCGTCGCCCTTCCCACATTGAGTCCTGCCCCCCTCTGAGGCAACTTCCTATTACCACGAGGGCGGGCGGGTCTCAGTGTGGGAAGGACGACGACGTCAGCGAGATCTTCTTTACTAGCAGAGCAGACGCGAGGCGCGCTGCCTGCCACTCTCCGGCGCTTTGAAAAAAAAAAATTTCTAAGGCGGAGCAGCGGGAGCAGAGCACCCCCCTTATCCGATGACACCCGGGGCGGACCGCCCCCACCGCCCCACCCTTGCTACGCCACTGATGCAGAATAATGTGCGGCAGTTGGCGGACTTTGTGGACAAGCTCCCCTTTGAGCAAGCCAAGCCTTTTCAGCAGGTGGTCAGGCAGTTGAAGGCGTGTCGTAAATTCCTGGCCAGGGGTGTTTACGATACTTTTGATGTCGCGTCCAGAGCCGCTGCTCAAGGTGTGGTGATGCGCAGACTCTCATGGCTGCGCAGCTCAGACCTGGAGAATAGACTCCAGCAGCGGATAGCGGACTCTCCTTGCCGGGGGGATATTTTTGGAGAAAAGGTCGAACAGGTGGTAGAACAGCTCCACCAGTGGAGCACCGCTTTCGACAAATTCTCCCGCCGGACACCTTCAGTATCTACCTCAACTGGTAGACGTTTTTATGGGGGAGGACGGACTTTTACCTATTCTAATAAGCGTAGGTACAATCCTCCTCCTCGCCAGCCTGCTGCCCAACGCACTCATTCTCGTCAAGAGCATGCGCCTCCACAGGCCCCTGCAGCTCCCCAGCAAAAGCAAGTAACAGGCTTTTGACTGGCTCCAGCAGAGCATAGCCGCAATCAAAGTGTCCGTGCCGGGCGATCTACCGGTTGGGGGGGAGGTTAAAATTTTTTCACCAAAGGTGGCCTCTCATAACCTCCGACCAGTGGGTTCTTCAAATAGTCTGGCTAGGATACTCCCTCAATTTGGTCACAAAGCCTCCAAATTACCCACCGGGAGCTCAGTCCTTCAGCTTCCAGCACAAGCAGGTACTTGCAGAGGAACTCTCCGCCCTTCTCAGCGCCAATGCGGTCTAGCACGTGCCACCGGGGCAAGAAGGGCTAGGATTCTATTCCAGGTACTTCCTTGTGGAAAAAAAAACAGGGGGGATGCGTCCCATCCTAGACCTAAGTGCCCTGAACAAATATCTGGTCCGAGAAAAGTTCAGGATGCTTTCCCTGGGCACCCTTCTTCCCATGATTCAGGAAAACGATTGGCTATGCTCTCTGGACTTAAAGGTTGCTTACACTCGTATCCCAATACTGCCAGCTCACAGACAGTATCTTCGATTCCGTCTGGGAACATGGCACTTTCAGTATTGTGTGCTACCCTTTGGTCTCACCTCCGCGCCCAGAGTGTTCACAAAATGCTTGGCGGTAGTGGCGGCATCTCTACGCAGACTGGGAGTGCACGTGTTCCCTTACCTCGATGATTGGCTGGTGAAAAACACCTCCGTGGCAGGAGCTCTACAGTCCATGCAAATGACTATTGGACTCCTGGAGTTACTAGGGTTTGTGATAAATTATCCAAAGTCCCACCTTCTTCCAGTTCAAATACTCGAATTCATAGGAGCTCTGCTGGATTCTCAGACAGCTCGTGCCTACCTTCCAGAGCCGAGGGCCGACAATCTCCTGTCCCTCGTTTCCTGGATGCAGGCGTCTCAGCAGATCACAGCTCGGCAGATGTTGAGATTGCTCGGCCACATGGCCTCCACAGTTCATGTGACTCCCATGGATCATCTTCACATGTGATCAGCTCAATGGACCCTAGCTTCCCAGTGGTACTAAGCTGCTGGGAATCTAGAGGATGTAGTCCAGCTGCCCACCAGTTTTCTTCAATCCCTGCAGTGGTGGACAATTCGATCCAATTTGACTCTGGGACGTCCCTTCTAAATTCCTCAGCCGCAAAAAGTGCTGACGACGGATGCGTCCCTTCTGGGATGGGGAGCTCGTGTCAATGGACTTTACACCCAAGGAAGTTGGTCCCTCCAGGAACAGGGTCTACAGATCAATCTCCTGGAGTTACGAGCGGTCTGGAACGCTCTAAGGGCTTTCAGGAATCGGCTGTCCCACCAAATTATCCAAATTCAGACAGACAACCAGGTTGCCATGTATTACATCAACAAGCAGGGGGGCACCGGATCTCGCCCTTTGTCAGTAGGCCGTCAGAATGTGCCTTTGGGCTCGCCGATACGGCATGTGTCTTCAGGCCACATATCTGGCAGGCGTAAACAACAGTCTGGCCGACAGGTTGAGCAGGATCATGCAACCTCATGAGTGGTCGCTCAATTCCAAAGTGATCTACGAGACCTTCCAAGCGTGGGGCACCCCCTTGGTGGATCTCTTTGCTAACGGAGCCAACCTCAAGGTCTCTCAGTTCTGTTCCAGATTTCAGGCCCACGGCAGACTAGCGTCGGATGCCTTTCTCCTGGATTGGGGGGAAGGCCTCCTGTATGCTTATCCTCCCATACCTTTGGTGGGGAAGACTTTGCTGAAACTCAGGCAAAACCGAGGCACGATGATTCTGATCGCTCCTTTCTGGCAGCGTCAGATCTGGTTCCCTTTTCTTCTGGAGTTGTCCTCTGAAGAACCGTGGAGATTGGCGTGTTTTCCGACCCTCATTACTCAGAACGAGGGGGCGCTTCTGCATCGCAACCTCCAGTCTGTGGCTCTCACGGCCTGGATGTTGAGAACATAGATTTTGCCTCCTTGGGTATCTCTGAGGGTGTCTCCCGGGTCTTGCTTGCTTCCAGGAAAGATTCCACTAAAAAGAGTTACTTCTTTTTATGGAGGAGCAAGGCCCTAGATCCTCGCTCATGTCCTACACAGACCCTGCTTGAATACCTTCTGCACTTGTCTGAGTCTCGTCTTAAGACCAGCTCTGTAAGAGTTCATGATAGTGCGATTAGTGCATACCATTACCGTGTGGAAGGTAAGCCGATCTCGGGACAACCTTTAGTTGTTCGCTGGTTTGCTTTTGACAAAGCCCCCCTTCAAACCTCCTACAGTGTCATGGGATCTCAATGTCATTCTCACCCAGCTGATGAAACCTCCTTTCGAGCCACTGAATACATGCCATCTGAAGTACTTGACCTAGAAAGTCATTTTCTTGGTGGCAGTTACTTCAGCTCGCAGAGTCAGTGAGCTTCAAGCCTTGGTAGCTCATGCTCCTTATACCAAATTTCATCATAACTGAGTAGTCCTCCATACTCACCTTAGGTTCTTGCTGAAGGTGGTGTCTGAGTTCCATCTGAACCAGTCAATTGTCTTACCAACATTCTTTCCCCGTCCTCATACCCGCCCCGCTGAACACCAGCTGCACACATTGGACTGCAAACGAGCATTGGCCTTCTATCTGGAGCGGACACAGCCCCACAGACAGTCCGCCCAAATGTTTGTTTCTTTTGATCCCAACAGAAGGGGAGTGGCTGTCGGGAAATGCACCATCTCTAATTGGCTATCAGATTGTATCTCTTTCGCTTACGCCCAGTCTGGGCTGACTCTTGAGGGTCATGTCACGGCTCATAGTGTTAGAGTCATGGCAGCGTCAGTGGCCCACTTGAAGTCAGCTACTATCGAAGAGATTTGCAAGGCTGCGACGTGGTCATCTGTCCACACATTCACATCGCATTACTGCCTACAGCAGGATACCCGACGCGACAGTCGGTTCGGGCAGTCGGTGCTGCAGAATCTGTTTGGGGTTTAGAATCCAACTCCACCCCCCCAGGCCCATTTTTATTCTGTTCCAGGCTGCACTCTGTTAGTTGTTGTTGTTAGGTCAATCTCAGTTATGTCCTCGCCATTGCGAGGCCCAATTGACCAATGTTTGTTGTTTTGAGTGAGCCTGGGGGCTAGGGATACCCCATTCGTGAGAACAAGCAGCCTGCTTGTCCTCGGAGAAAGCGAAAGCTACATACCTGTAGAAGGTATTCTCCGAGGACAGCAGGCTGATTGTTCTCACCTACCTGCCCGCCGCCTCTTTGGAGTTGTGTCTTCCCTTGTCTGTCTTTGCTATGTACTGGTCTGACGAACACGAGCGTGTTCGGGCGGGAAGACGGTCGCGCATGCGCACGCGAGGGCTAGTTGCTAGTGAAGATCGCCAATCGGAGGGGCTGCCATGGACGTCACCCTATTCGTGAGAACAGTCAGCCTGCTGTCCTCGGAGAATACCTTCTACAGGTATGTAGCTTTCGCTTTATGTTCAGGGCAATCTTACCTTAGAACCGTATGTGAGGATATAGGTTGCCATTGAAGACATACCTGATTTGAGAAGATTTGCAAGACTGCAGTGGGGGTTCACACACCACACATTCACATAGCATTCCTTTAAATAGACCCTGTTGGTGAGCAAGTAGATTTAGAAAGTCAGCCCTCTGTGGCTTCTGAGGATTAGAGTACGGCTCCATTCCTTCATGATCAGTTATATTTTTGGTTGGCTTCTGTGGTTTGAAAAAAATTATGGGGAGTTCCAAGATGGTGGAGGCTATTATTAAGAATAAAATTGCAGAGCATATACAAAAACATGGACTGATGAGACAAAGTCAGCACGGATTTAGTGAAGGGAAGTCTTGCCTCACCAATCTAATGCATTTTTTTGAGGGGGTAAGCAAACATGTGGACAATGGGGAGCCGGTTGATATTGTATATCTGGATTTTCAGAAGGCGTTTGACAAAGTGCCGCACGAAAGACTCCTGAAGAAATTGCAGAGTCATGGAATCGGAGGTAGGATATTATTATGGATTAAGAACTGGTTGAAAGATAGGAAGCAGAGAGTAGGATTGCGTGGCCAGTATTCTCAGTGGAGGAGGGGTAGTTAGTGGGGTCCCGCAGGGGTCTGTGCTGGGTCCGTTGCTTTTTAATGTATTTATAAATGACCTAGAGATGGGAATAACTAGTGAGGTAATTAAATTCGCCGATGACACAAAATTATTCAGGGTCGTCAAGTCGCAGGAGGAATGTGAACGATTACAGGAGGACCTTGCGAGACTGGGAGAATGGGCGTGCAAGTGGCAGATGAAGTTCAATGTTGACAAGTGCAAAGTGATGCATGTGGGTAAGAGGAACCCGAATTATAGCTACGTCTTGCAAGGTTCCGCGTTAGGAGTTACGGATCAAGAAAGGGATCTGGGTGTCGTCGTCGATGATACGCTGAACCTTCTGCTCAGTGTGCTGCTGCGGCTAGGAAAGCGAATAGAATGTTGGGTGTTATTAGGAAGGGTATGGAGTCCAGGTGTGCGGATGTTATAATGCCGTTGTATCGCTCCATGGTGCGACCGCACCTGGAGTATTGTGTTCAGTACTGGTCTCCGTATCTCAAAAAGATATAGTAGAATTGGAAAAGGTACAGCGAAGGGCGACGAAAATGATAGTGGGGATGGGACGACTTTCCTATGAAGAGAGGCTGAGAAGGCTAGGGCTTTTCAGCTTGGAGAAGAGACGGCTGAGGGGAGATATGATAGAAGTGTATAAAATAATGAGTGGAATGGATCGGGTGGATGTGAAGCGACTGTTCACGCTATCCAAAAATACTAGGACTAGAGGGCATGAGTTGAAGCTACAGTGTGGTAAATTTAAAACGAATCGGAGAAAATTTTTCTTCACCCAACGTGTAATTAGACTCTGGAATTCATTGCCGGAGAACGTGGTACGGGCGGTTAGCTTGACGGAGTTTAAAAAGGGGTTAGATAGATTCCTAAAGGACAAGTCCATAGACCGCTATTAAATGGACTGGAAAAATTCCTCATTTTTAGGTATAACTTGTCTGGAATGTTTTTACGTTTGGGGAGCGTGCCAGGTGCCCTTGACCTGGATTGGCCACTGTCGATGACAGGATGCTGGGCTAGATGGACCTTTGGTCTTTCCCAGTATGGCACTACTTATGTACTTATGTACTTATTGAAGACAACCCTTAGGGAATCCCTGTTAAGTAACTAGATGAAACCACTTTCCTTCAGCAAAAACAATTGCTTACATTTTAACAGGTGCTTTCTAAAGACAACAGTTTAGTAGTCACAATCCTTCCCACCACTTGGAGGAATTCTTCCTGAGTCAAGCTATGTTAACATTGAAGAGAACTGTGAATTTGCAGCATGATGAGAAGTCATGCATGTAAGCAGGCAAGACACTAATGGGCCATACTAGCGCCTGCATTTGCTACCTCCTCATCAGAGCCCCTGAGCGCATGAAACAACATGCAGGCTCTGAACGCAACTAGCATGCAGATACATGCAAAACAGGGCTAAACTTATTCATCCCCAATTATCAGCGACCAGCGTGCCAAAGATTGGCTTGCTGTCCATGGCAAAACCTACGCCAGCTAGGAGCTGGTATTAAGGTTTGCAGACCATTGGGGAGCAATGGTGAGCCCTATCCAGCATGCATTTGCATGCCAGCATGCCGCCCATTCCCCCCAATGCAGCAGCTCCCGCAGGAGCCCCGAGCCAAGTCGACCGAACCCGACCGACACCCCTCTCCCCCCAAACAGAGGGCTGGAGTTCTGGCGGACCTCTGGTCTCCCCCAACCCCCCTGACACAGGTTCAGGGGGGGCTAGAGATCAGAGGGGTCTCCAGCCCCCCCTCAAACCCCCAGCAATCCTGAGATGTCCCTGGTTGCCCAGTGGGCCGCAGTCAATCCCCCACACCCCCTACCTTAAATTGGAGGAGGGAGGTGGCCTCCCTCTTCCATCGGCGCTGCCTGCAAAATGACGGCTCCCAGCCCTGCCCAGTGCTTCCTGGCAATTTCTCCCTTATATGGTGTGAAGCCCCGCCCAACGCATCCCAACAAGGAAGGGGGTGGGGGGGATTGACCACAGCCCACTGGGCCACCAGGGACATCTCAGGATTGCTGGGGGTTTGAGGGGGGGGCTGGAGACCCCTCTGATCTCTAGCCCCCCTGAACCTGTGTTGGGGGGCCGGAGGTCCACTGGACCTCTGGCCCCCTGTCACTACAGGGGGGGGTTCATCGATTGCCCACTAGGCCACCAGAGACATCTGAGGGGGGTTGGGGCTGAAGACCCACCGGATTTCCAGCCTCCCCTGAATCTGTGTCGGAGGGAACGGAGCTCCACTGGATCTCCAGCCCCCATTTTGCCTGGCTCGGGGCAGGGATACTTGGGGTCTGGTGGTCCCATGGACCTCCAGCCCCTGTGTTTTACAGGTCTGGGCTTTTGACAGCCCAGACCTGTCAAACAAGTGCGGGAGGATTGTGCCTGAGCGCATGCTCAGACACAATCCTCCCGCACTTCTACCCCGTGATCAGAGAGAATTGCATTCTTAAATTTGTATGCAGTTAACTTTGATCATAGGTCCAGTAATGTCCCGCGCTGTTCCAGCACTATTTTTAGAGCACTGTTTGGAACAGCGTGGGGATTTTGATCATCTGCCTGTAAGGCAGGGGTTCCCAAACCTGTCCCGGGAGAACCCTAGACAGGTTTCCAGGCTATGCAAAATGTGCCTATAGAAGTGCAGACTAAACATAATTTGTAACTCAATATCAAGTCTTTTGAATTACTGACTCTCCAGGAACTTTAGTGCTCCTGGCTTGCCTGACTGAACCAGAAATGCTTCCTACTTAGCACAACTCTAATACCGGTATGCATAGCTGTGCATATCTTTGTCGTGCTGACTTGAACTGAAAGGGTAGCCACCTTATAATTGTGTACTTTTTTGTTGTTGTTGTTGGAGGGTAAACAGGGATGGCTACAGAAGTCTGGCACTATAGGGCGCAAATGTAATGGTGGGGAATGGGATGGTAAGGGATGGATGGAATTGGTGACAGGGAGGATAATAAGATGGGTAATCTTAAGGGCATGGAGGGTGTGGCAGAGGGGGAGGGATGAGGAGGTTATCCTACTTAGAGTGAAGGGATAATAAGTAGAGGGGTTCTTCAAACCATTTGGGGGAGATACTGGCTAGTTTGTGTCTGCTGCCCTGTTAAGGAAGTATTTGAATCTGCATATATTACTTTGCAAAAGGTGTTACTTAATGTTTTTCAATATTGCAGCTTGGAATGTAGTTGGTATTTCATCACTATTAATGACAGAAGATTTTACAAGCCTTCAATCAGAAACAGATTACAATAGCTTTTTATTTTTACAGGAAATGCACTTAGACACTAAAGAGCAACAAAAATCTTTTGGATGGGACACTGTTCTGAGGTTCCCACAAAGGACAGAAAAGCTGGAGTTGACTTTTTATGAGCAAGTTATTCAACATCTTCAGGGCTTTGATGGCTTTCCATTTTTATTAGGATGGATTTTAATGAAGTCTGAGATCCTTTGCTGGATGGATCATGTTTCTAGGGGTATTCCGTTATTTGACGTTCTGGACCTGTTGGATATGTGGCAGACTTTGCATCTGGTGGACCGTGATTATACTTTATCTGGGGCACACTCTGCCATGTCCAGAACTGAGTATAACTTCACTTCTAGACAAATTTTTTTTATGGGGACAGGAAATTTCTTGACTTTTGCAGAAGTGAAATCTGTATAAGGAAATGATGTTTATTTAGACAGTCCAGCCCTTTATTGGGATATAGCTAAAGTGTTCTCCTAAGACAAGCAGGCTGCTTGTTCTCCCATACGGGTGACGTCCATGGCAGCCCCAGGACCGGAAAATCTTCCTAGCAACAAAGGTTGCTAAAGCCTTCGAGCGCGCAAGTGCGCAGCCATCTTCCAGGCCGTCGCGCGAGAGTCCCGCTTCAGTCTTCTTTTTTCCACGGTCAAGAGCGGCTGTTTACGCCGGTTCTGTGCCCCAGAAAAGAAGAGCCTTGGGTTTTTAGTCGGCTTTTCGCCGTTTTTTTTCTTTTGTCGTGCTCGTGCATGAGCTGTTTAGTTTTTTTTTTCCCCTTAGTTTTTTTAGTTTGTCCTCAAGTTTCCTTTCGTTGTCGTGTGTGGCCATTTTGGCCACCCATACGGGTTTTCTCCCTTTTTTGTGCCCTTCCTTTGGCACCATCGCAAATTTTTCCATCAATGACATTGTGGCTCGCCAGCGGCTTCAAGAAGTGCACTCGGTGCAACCGGGCAATCTCAGACACCCACCCTCACGCGTGGAGTATCCAGTGCCTTGGGCCTGACCATCGCCCAGACGTATGTAAGTTGTGTCTTAGCCTTAAAAAGCGGACACAAGCATCGAGTCAAGCTCAACGGGAACACCTGTTTGGAGCTTTGCCCGGTACTTCGGTGTCGACAGCGGTACCAAAGTCGGCGGTGTCGATGTCTGCACCGGAGAGTGCATCGACCTCGGGAGCGCAGGTAATGGCTGTCCAGAGACCATCGCATGCTGGCAGCAGTGAACCATCAAGTGGGTCTCCACCTGCCTCGAGGGCTCCTGCGGTACAGGGCCATTGTGACCGACCCCTTTCAGACCCGACCCTGAGGAGGCTTGTGGATTCCACGCCCTCCTCGTTGGTACCGAGGGGTACTGGTGACATGTCTCGAGCAAAGGTAAGAAGCACTGTCATCGGTCCCCTTCTCGGCACGGTACCGAGAGCTGTGGGGTGTCAAGGGAATCGGCCCCCGTGAAGCGTCAACGCTGGGAGGACCGCTCACCCTCCATACAAGAGGTTTCGATGCGCCGGGCTCCGGACAGCCCGGTACCGCCGCCGCCTCGGCAGATTCTAGCCTTTACTCCTGTACCGACGCCACAGCTTTTCTCGACAGACACTCTGGACGAGCGCCTCCATGCCATTCTTCCAGGGATCCTGAAAAGGCTGCTGCGACATTCTGTCCTAGTACCAAAGGTGCTTGCACCGATGGTACTGTCGATAGATGCGGTGACTGGCTCCCCGCCTGTGGTGAGGCCCTCGACGTCGGTGCCACCTGCGGCATCGGCCTCAGCTGCCCCCCGGGTTGACTCTCCGTCGATGGAGGGAGCTTCATTGCCGCCGGCACGGGAGTCAACTTCTCGGCATCGCCATCGAGGACATAGCTCCTCGACGTCGAGACAGGCTCGGCTTCAGACTGCAGTCAGGGAACTCCTGTCCGATACCGAAGGAGAGGCCTCGTGGGAAGCAGAGGAAGACCCAAGATATTTCTCTTCTGAGGGGTCTTGCGGTCTTCCCTCTGATCCGACTCCTTCGCCAGAGAGAACGCTTTCGCCCCCGGAGAGTTTGTCTTTCTCGTCCTTTGTCCGGGAAATGTCTACGGCCATTCCCTTCCCAGTGGTAACTGAGGATGAGCCCAGAGCTGAGATTTTCGAGGTCCTGGACTATCCTTCGCCACCTAAGGAGTCATCCACTGTTCCTCTTCATAATGTCCTTAAGCAGACACTGTTGAGGAACTGGATGAAACCACTATCTAACCCCACCATTCCTAAGAAGGTTGAGTCCCAGTATAGGATTCATGGGGACCCAGAGTTGATGAAGGCCCAGTTGCCTCATGACTCGGGGGTTGTGGATTCTGCTCTCAAGAGAGCCAAAAGTACGAGAGATTTCGCCTCGGCTCCCCCGGGATGGGAGACTCGGACTTTGGACTCTTTTGGGAAGAAGGCCTACCAGTCAGCTATGCTCATCTCCAAAATTTAGTCCTACCAGCTGTACATGAGCATTCACTTGCGGAACAATGTGAAGCAACTGGCAGACCTGGTCGATCAGCTCCCTTCAGAGCAGGCCAGGCCTTTTCAGGAGGTGGTCAGGCAGCTGAAGGTGTCGTAAATTCCTGTCCAGGGGTACTTATGATTCTTTTGATGTGGTGTCTAGAGCCCCTCCTCAGAGAGCGCAGACTTTCATGGCTGCGTGCCTCTGACCTAGACAATCGAGTCCAGCAGCGGCTTGCGGATGTTCCTTGCCGGGGGGATAATATTTTCGGCGAGAAAGTCGAACAGGTGGTAGAGCATTCGGGAAACCGCATTCGACAAACTCTCCCACCGGGCACCTTCAGCATCTACCTCATCAGGTAGACGTTTTTACGGGGGAAGGAGGAATGCTCCCAATGCTTACTCTAAGCAGAGGTACAATCCACCTTCTCTCTAGCCTGCTCAGGCTCAACCCCAGCGCGCTCGTTCATGTCAATAGCGTGCGCCTCGACAGAACCCTGCAGCGCCCCAGTAAAAGCAAAGGACGGGCTTTTGACTGGCTCCTTTTGAGCCACTGGATTCCTGCCATCTGAAGTATTTGACCTGGAAGGTCATTTTCTTGGTGGCTGTTACTTCAGCTCGTAGATTCAGTGAGCTTCAAGCCTTGGTAGCCCATGCTTCCTATACTAAATTTCATCATAACAGAGTAGTCCTTCGCACTCACCCTAAGTTCTTGCCGAAGGTGGTGTCGGTAGTTCCATCTGAACCAGTCAGTTGTCTTGCCAACATTCTTTCCTCGACCTCCTACCCGCCCTGCTGAACATCAGTTGCATACGTTGGACTGCAAGAGAGCATTGGCCTTCTATTTGGAGCGGGCTTGCCCCTTCAGACAGTCCGCCCTCGAAAGCGAATAGAATGTTGGGTATTATTAGGAAAGGTATGGAAAACAGGTGTGAGGATGTTATAATGCCGTTACATCGCTCCATGGTGCGACCGCACCTTGAGTATTGTGTTCAATTCTGGTCGCAGCATCTCAAGAAAGATATAGTAGAATTGGAAAAGGTGCAGAGAAGAGCGACTAAAATGATAGCGGGGATGGGACGACTTCCCTATGAAGAAAGACTAAGGAGGCTAGGGCTTTTCAGCTTGGAGAAGAGACGGCTGAGGGGAGACATGATAGAGGTATATAAAATAATGAGTGGAGTGGAACAGGTGGATGTGAAGCGTCTGTTCACGCTTTCCAAAAATACTAGGACTAGGGGGCATGCGATGAAACTACAGTGTAGTAAATGTAAAACAAATCGGAGAAAATGTTTCTTCACCCAACGCGTAATTAAACTCTGGAATTCGTTGCGGGAGAACATGGTGAAGGCGGTTAGCTTGGCAGAGTTTAAAAAGGGGTTAGACGGTTTCCTAAAGGACAGGTCCATAAACCGCTACTAAATGGACATCCACAATTCCAGGAATAACATGTATAGAATGTTTGTACGTTTGGGAAGCTTGCCAGGTGCCCTTGGCCTGGATTGGCTGCTGTCGTGGACAGGTTGCAGGACTCGATGGACCCTTGGTCTTTTCCCAGTGTGGCATTACTTATGTACTTACTGTTCTCACCAACCCGCCCACCTCCCCTTTGGAGTTGTTCCTTTCTTTGGTTTTGCTTCATAAGTTGACTGAAGCGGGACTCTCGCGCAACGGGCGGGAAGATGGCTGCACATGCGCGGTGTGCGCACCTGCGCGCTCGAAGGCTTTAGCAACCTTTGTTGTTAGGAAGATTTTCCGGACCTGGGGCTGCCGTGGACGTCACCCGTATGTGAGAACAATCAGCCTGCTGCCCTTGGAGAATACCTGCTACAGGTAAGTAACTTCGCTTTAGCTTAGCAGGGTTTAAAAAATTTTGGACTTCTTCCTAAAGGAAACGTCCATAGACCATTATTAAATTGGACTTGGGGAAAATCCACTATTTCTGGGATAAGCAGTATAAAATGTTTTGTACTTTTTTGGGATCTTGCCAGCATATATAATAGGGGAAAATGTATATTCATCACTGGTTACAGGATATACCCCCCTCATATTGGTATGGTATTGGAGAAACAGACTACATGCTTAAATGATGTGAGAGATACAAAACTCCTAAACAGAAAGGTACCTTGATGTAATACAGTTCAATATGTAAATATGGTTCCCTTTACCCTAAAAAAAATGGATCTAAGGAGTAGGTGGTGGTATTTTTTTTCTTTTGTTTTAATAATTTCAGCCCATTTTGGACTTATGCTGAGAGCAGACTGCCCATGACTATTTTAAGTTCATAACATTAGCCATACAGGAATAGACTGAAGATCCATTGAGCCCTGTTCCTGTTTCCAGCAATGGCCAATTCAGGTCACATGTACTTGGCAAGATCCCAAAAGAGTAAAATGGATTTTTTGCTGCTTATCCCAGTGAACGTTTTCTTCTAAGAACTTGTCTAACCTCTTTTTAAATCTGGTTATGCTAACATCCATAGGCGCCCCGTATAAGAGGCTTGGGGAGGCTAAGCCTCCCCAGCCCAGCTGTGACCTTCCCCGCCTGCCGCCTCCTCCAAATGTAGCCTGATACATATACCTGCCAAGACTCCCAATGAATTCTGCTGCTACCGCTTCTGTTGAGCAGCAGCAGGAACAAGCACTGCGTTGATCTGCTGCTGCCGTTTCTCTCAACAGCCAGCATAAGAACAAAAAGAAGTGCGGGGCCGCAGCAGCCTTTCAGGCATGCGCTGTCAGCTCTGCCGTCCTCTGCCCCCATTGACATCAATTTCTCATTCCTTGGGCAGAGGACTGGCAGAGCCAGCAGCGCATGCTTGAAGGTTGCTGTGGCTCCGCACTTCTTTCTGTTCTTGTGTTGGTGCTGCTGTAAAGAGGCCCGGATGGAGAGAACGTGGCTGGAAACGGTAGGGAAGTGAGGACGCTGGAGGAGAGAGAGAGGGAGTGAGCAGGGGAGAGCCAGGGACATGGACAAGACCAGGGGAGAGCCAGATGGGGAGAGAAAGAGGGGGCATGGAAAAGAGCAGGGGAGAGATGGGGAGAGAAAGAGGGGACATGGAAAAGAGCAGGGGAGAGCCAGGGACATGGAAAAGAGCAGGGGAGAGATGGGGAGAGAAAGTGGGGACATGGAAAAGAGCAGGAGAGAGCCAGGGACATGGAAAAGAGCAGGGGAGAGATGGGGAGAGAAAGAGAGGACATGGAAAAGAGCAGGGGAGAGAAAGAGGGGACATGGAAAAGAGCAGGGAAGAGCCAGGGACATGGAAAAGAGCAGGGGAGAAAAAGAGGGGACATGGAAAAGAGCAGGGAAGAGCCAGGGACATGGAAAAGAGCAGGGGAGAGCCAGAGAGAAGATGCTGGATGGAAGAGGGGTACAGAGATGAGTGGAAAGATGGGGAGAGAAAGAGGAGGACATGGGCAGGAGAGAGAGAGAAGCTGCTGGGGAGAAACTGGGGGGAGACCCTAGCTGTCAGACGGAGAAATGCTGGATGAAAGGAGGGAGAAAGAGGGAAAATGCTGGATGGAGGGGGCAGAAAGAGGGATGACGCTGGTAGGGAGGGAAAGAGGAAAGACACTGGAAGGATTGGGAGAGGACATGCTGAATGGAAAAGGGTCGAGAGAGAGAACTGTCTAGAAAGAAGGAGAGGGTAATGGGTGGAAGGATGGAGAGAGAAAGAGGGATGGAAGGGTTGGAGAGAAAGAGGGATGGTGCTGGACATGGATGGACGGAGGGGAGGGAAGACTGGAAGATTGCACATGGATGGAGGGCAGGGAAGAGAGGAGAAATGTTGGACAGGGTTGGAGGGAAGGAAAGACGAAGGATATGCACACGGATGGAGGGGAAGGGAGAGAGGAGAAATGCTGGACATGGATGCAGGGGAGGGAAGTAGATGCACATGGATGGAGGGGAGTGAGGAGAAATGCTGGATATGGATGGAGGGAAAACTACTGAATTTAAGAGTTGGATCGGGACACTGAAGAATAGGGACAGAGCTACAGAGGGTAGACAGGACGCATAAGGACACAGGAGGATGGTGGGCATGGTGAGAGAAAAAAATATCAAATGGAAAGAAGACACTGCATAAAACAGAAGACCCTGGGACCAAAGCAAATAGAAGAACTAAATGCTCAGACAACAGAGGTAGAAAAAAATATTTATTCAGAATATGCCAGCTTTTGGAAATGTGCATCTGTGATACTTTGCATATCAAATGGAAAGAAGACACTGCATAAAACAGAAGACACTGGGACCAAAACAAATAGAAAAACTAAATGCTCAGACAACAAAGGTAGAAAAAAATATTTTATTCAAAATATGCCATCTTTTGGAAATGTGCATCTGTGATATTTTGCATTTAAGTTTTAATTTCTCCAGTATTGCTGCATGCTGAGTCTGACTTCTTGAGGTAACTTTCCAGTTCAGTATTTTGCCTTCATATTCCCCTGTTCTTTTCATTCCTTCCCCTTCCTCCCTATTACTTCAGTTGTAGATTTATTTATTTTTTTTAACTATTTATTTATTGTTTTCATATATAAACATTACTGTGTGTAAAACATTTCTAATACAACCAAAATGCTAACCAATGATTTCCATATCAGTTTCACATTGCTAGGTCTTATCTTCCACTTCAAACCCCACCCTCCATCCCCCCTCTTCCCCTCCCAGCGTTCCATCAGCTCTATCTTTCTCAGTTTTACCTTATACTCAGTTGTAGATTTATTATTGTATTAGATTAATTTACTGCATTGGCGTTCGCCTCTGCGGTGCGATGTAAGCCACATTGAGCCTGATACAGTTGGGAAAATGTGGGGTATAAATGAAATAATAAATATATATGAGATGTGTATGAAACTAGCTGAGATCCACAATGGGTCAAGAAAGACTGACAGCTTTATGTTTACTGAACATTGAAAGTGATCTTGTTGGAGATATTAACCCTGAGCAGATCATTGACACCTATGATGTGAAGTCTAGTCGCTGGATGTTACTTAACTATTGTGACCATTTCATTTTGGGATTTTCCATGGATGGGAATAGCAGTGTTTAATAATTAACATTTTTTAATAGTATACATTGGTTAATATATGCTTTGAGCAACCACTTTTTTCTTTGACATATGATACATATCTAATCTATATTAATAAAGCCCACCTTGAACGTTCTGAAGCTCACTCCAAGGCAGAGAAGCACAAAATTCCTGTAGTCTTCATAGGCTAGAACCAGTCACCCTCACTCATAGACCCGCCCTCAGCCACGCCGCATCTGTACATAAAACACTACCTCAACATTCTGAAGACAACCACTGAAGCCATCTGCAAAATCCTTAAACAGTTCGTAAGTTCATGGTGGTGAAGCCATCCAACTCATCATGTCTCTCTGCCCTGCCCTCGAGGGCAGAACACAGAGAGTAAAGGGATCCATAAAGGCACCCCTACCAACTGGCAACCCCCTCCAACAAACAACGACCCAGGCAGGGGGAGTGTTTCCATACTCCTCCCCCTGTCTAGGAATCGCTACAGACAGCTGGCAAACTCCCCAACCACACGACCACAAAAGCCACCCGCAACCCCCCCCCCCCCCCCACACACACACGCAAACGCACAGAAACACACACAGACAAACACACACACAGCCTCGACGATGCACCTCTAAGTGTGCCCCCCCCCCGCCGCATCGCCACAACAACCCGTGCAATGGGGCATCAGAAAACCGCTACCCCCCTTCCCTCCTCGCCGCATCACCCAACCCCTCCCCTGCCGCTTCACCAAGCCCCTCCCCCCCCCCCCCCCCCCCCCACATCGACTGCCTCACCACCCGCGACCACTAATACAAACTCTGTCCGGCAGCTGCTACTGCTTCTATTCAGCAGCCCATACATAAAGAAAACAAACAAACAAAAAAACAACCTCCTAAAACGCACCTTCGTGGAGAACCATCTCACATTGGCTGACGTCTCTGCAGCCGTTCCTCTTCTCCCCTCAACGTCAGTGCCCCTGCCGGAAGACCCCGGAGAAATGCCGAGACGTCTGAGGGGAGAGGAGGAGCGCATGCTGAGACTTCAGCCAATGTGAGATGCATCTCAACAGAGGTGCGTTTTAGGAGGATTTTTTTTGTTTGTTTGTTTTCTTTATGTATGGGCTGCTGCTGCTGAATAGCAGAAGCAGCAGCCGCCAGACATTTTGTATTAGTGGTTGCGGGTGGCGAGGGGGTTGATGGGGGGAGGGGCTTGGAGATGTGCCACGGTGGGGGGGGTCGGGTGATGCGCGAAGGGGGGGGGACAAGGGGCTTTCTTTGGGTGCTGCGCCGGCTGGGGGGGGAAGGGGGGGCTCGCTGGACATGGGTGGCTGGAAGGAAGCAGGGGGAGGGGAGGGTCGCTGCACTTGGGTGGCTGCAGGGGGGGCAGGGAACAGGGAGATAGGGATGGGGCTCCACACACCACATGGGTGCCTGCAAGGGGGACAGGGGATACAGGACGGACACTGCAGGGTGGGCAGGGGGACAGAAGGGTTGGTGGTCATCAGGGGGGACAGGTGGGTCGATGGACATGGCTGGCCACAGGGGAGGAACAGGGAAAAAGGAGAGGCGTGTCCTCAGACATGGGTGGCTGCACAGGAGAGGAGGGTCGCTGGACATGGGTAGCTGCAGGGGGGGCAGGGGGACAGAAGGGTCACTGGACATGGCTGGCTGCAGGGGGGACGGGGAGAGAGGAGGGATGCTGCACATGCGTGCCTGCAGGGGGACAGGAGGGATGCTGAGGGGGGGGGCTGAGACCACATGGGTGGCTGCAGGGGGAGCAGAGGAGACAGGAAGGACGCAGCAGGGGGAGAGGAGGGTTGATGGGCATGGGTGACTGCAGGGGGATGCTGGACATGGGTGGCTGCAGGGGGAACACGGGGAGAGGAGGGTCGCTGCACATGCCTGGCTGCAAGGGGGCAGGGGAGAGGGAGGGAGGGGGTGAGGGGGTTCCTCACACCACACACGGTCACTTATTCTCTGTCTGCCACATACACTCTCACTCACACACTCACTGTCTTTGTCCCTCTCTCTCACACAGTGTCACACAGAAGCACAAACACTGTCTCTCACACACTCTCTCTCTCGCACAAACACATACACTCTGTCTCTCTCTCTCTCTCTCTCTCACATTCTCTCTCTGACACACACGCGCCATCTCTCACACACGCTCTTTCTGAAACATACACTCCAAGGAAAACCTTGCTAGCGCCCGTTTCATTTCTAACAGAAACGGGCCTTTTTTACTAGTATTAAATAAAAGGTATTATTGTGATTATTTTACTTTTACTTATTTATTTTCTTTTAGACAATTATGGATGTAAGCCCCACCCCTGGTACCACCCCTAACCCTGCCCCTTTTAGCCTCCCCAAACAGTTGGGGCACCGACCGCCTATGCTAACATCTCTTACTACATTCTCTGGCAGTGGATTCCAGAGCTTAAGTACATGTTGAGTGAATAAATATTTTCTTCAATTGTTTAAACATACTACATAGTAGCTTCATTGTGTGTCCGTTAGTCCTTGTACTTTTGGAAGTGGTAAAAAAAAAAAAAGGGCCTATGAAAAAAGCAAACATTATCTTTAGCATCCCATTTTTTTTTTAAAGTAGGTTCAAATGTTTAAAGCTTTACAAATTCTTCTAAAAGCAATACATTTTCCCATTACCCTTAAAAAGAAGCAACGTTCAGAAGTGTCATTACTTCCTAAAATAAGATTAGGTTATTAACTGGTACAAATTACATGCTACATGAACCAATTAGATACTTTTTGAACAGGAATTTGTAGGGATATACTTGGAAAAAGTTTCAGCTTTTGGATCAGTTTCAGTATTTTTGGTTTTTTTTATTTGTTTTCGATAGCAGCATGAAATGTGGATTAACCGGTGTTAATAAAAATACATTTACACACATTGAGGTTATGCATATAAGGTTGATTTAGTGTGCATTTTTTATGTGCAGAATAATTAGCCAAATCATACTGGAAACCAAATGTTCATACCTAATAAATTGGCAGTTCTGTGTCCTGTTGCTTCTAGAGGTTTAAGAGGATTGCTTAAAGGCATTTTATTGTAGATTTACTAGTGTTTTAAATCAATAAACATGGCTGAATACTAGTCATCTGGACACCTGAAAATTAGTACCATCAGTAGTGGATGTAACTTTGCAAGAATATACAATCATATTTTTATAAAACAGAGTGTAGGAAGAACTAAAATTTTGAGGTATGCATTTGTGAATCTTTTAAACAAAATAATTAGTAGTTGTATCTGAGAAATATCTGTCCTTGTATTTGGCTTTCATTATTTTTACATGAGACCTACATTATTTATTTAAGTTGTTTATTGGGATTCATTAACCACATTTATAAGTATCTAGTGAAAATAAATAAAACAGAGGAAAATAAGGTGATACTTTGAGCAAAAGATGGTAATATCAAAAAATATATAGTGAAAGATAAAAAGCAGTCAGTGCTTTGGGTTGAGGATTGATGGGAGGCGACAGGGAGAGGTGGACAGGTAATGAGAAGGTGGCAAATAAGTATAATTGTGTGGTTGTAAAGTGATAAACTCAAATTGTGAAACTTTGGTTGCTCGTTTTAAAGTTACCTCTTAGGATTCTGACCATAAGGTCGTTGATGCACTGTCCAGGTTTTGAAAAGTGCTTACTGCCATGGGTGTTGTCATTATTAATGTGATGCCTGAGAGTGTTGATTCTGTCTTTAGCATCTGTTCTGTCTCCCCAGTATAACACTCTTCACGTTTCTGCGTTGAGTAATACATGCAGCATTTGTGATGCAGCATCTGCAACATCCTTTTGTTAAATATTTTTCCCATGTGGTCCTGTGATATGTGCCGGCACAATTTACAGTTGGCTATATAATACGGACTAGTGTCTGTCTCTTCTTTGTCAGCTTCTGTTGGGAGCTTGCTTTTCACTAATTTTTGCTTCAGATTTGGTGGTTGTCAGAAGGCCAGCACTGGTGGAGCTGGGAATATCTTTGAGTAATATCTTCCTGGAGGTAGTGGCTGTAGGTCTTTTACAATTTTTCTCAATTTTTGCAGCTCTAGATTGTATGTCACTACAAGGGGGACACCTCTTTGAAGTTTTGTACTGCAATAGATTTTCCCTGGGTTTAAGAGGCAGTTTTCCTGGAGATCATTTTGGGGTTGTAGCCTTTCTGTTTGAAGGATTCAGTCAGGATTTTCAATTTCTCTCTGTCTCTTGGGGCCAGAGCATATATGATGGTATCGTGTGGCTTGGCTGCATGTCATGCAAAATTTAATTAAATGAAATCAAAAAAAATTTTTAATGTACAGTGGGGGAAATAAGTATTTGATCCCTTGCTGATTTTGTAAGTTTGCCCACTGACAAAGACATGAGCAGCCCATAATTGAAGGGTAGGTTATTGGTAACAGTGAGAGATAGCACATCACAAATTAAATCCGGAAAATCACATTGTGGAAAGTATATGAATTTATTTGCATTCTGCAGAGGGAAATAAGTATTTGATCCCCCACCAACCAGTAAGAGATCTGGCCCCTACAGACCAGGTAGATGCTCCAAATCAACTCGTTACCTGCATGACAGACAGCTGTCGGCAATGGTCACCTGTATGAAAGACACCTGTCCACAGACTCAGTGAATCAGTCAGACTCTAACCTCTACAAAATGGCCAAGAGCAAGGAGCTGTCTAAGGATGTCAGGGACAAGATCATACACCTGCACAAGGCTGGAATGGGCTACAAAACCATCAGTAAGACGCTGGGCGAGAAGGAGACAACTGTTGGTGCCATAGTAAGAAAATGGAAGAAGTACAAAATGACTGTCAATCGACAAAGATCTGGGGCTCCACGCAAAATCTCACCTCGTGGGGTATCCTTGATCATGAGGAAGGTTAGAAATCAGCCTACAACTACAAGGGGGGAACTTGTCAATGATCTCAAGGCAGCTGGGACCACTGTCACCACGAAAACCATTGGTAACACATTACGACATAACGGATTGCAATCCTGCAGTGCCCGCAAGGTCCCCCTGCTCCGGAAGGCACATGTGACGGCCCGTCTGAAGTTTGCCAGTGAACACCTGGATGATGCCGAGAGTGATTGGGAGAAGGTGCTGTGGTCAGATGAGACAAAAATTGAGCTCTTTGGCATGAACTCAACTCGCCGTGTTTGGAGGAAGAGAAATGCTGCCTATGACCCAAAGAACACCGTCCCCACTGTCAAGCATGGAGGCGGAAATGTTATGTTTTGGGGGTGTTTCTCTGCTAAGGGCACAGGACTACTTCACCGCATCAATGGGAGAATGGATGGGGCCATGTACCGTACAATTCTGAGTGACAACCTCCTTCCCTCCGCCAGGGCCTTAAAAATGGGTCGTGGCTGGGTCTTCCAGCACGACAATGACCCAAAACATACAGCCAAGGCAACAAAGGAGTGGCTCAGGAAGAAGCACATTAGGGTCATGGAGTGGCCTAGCCAGTCACCAGACCTTAATCCCATTGAAAACTTATGGAGGGAGCTGAAGCTGCGAGTTGCCAAGCGACAGCCCAGAACTCTTAATGATTTAGAGATGATCTGCAAAGAGGAGTGGACCAAAATTCCTCCTGACATGTGTGCAAACCTCATCATCAACTACAGAAGACGTCTGACCGCTGTGCTTGCCAACAAGGGTTTTGCCACCAAGTATTAGGTCTTGTTTGCCAGAGGGATCAAATACTTATTTCCCTCTGCAGAATGCAAATAAATTCATATACTTTCCACAATGTGATTTTCCGGATTTAATTTGTGATGTGCTATCTCTCACTGTTACCAATAACCTACCCTTCAATTATGGGCTGCTCATGTCTTTGTCAGTGGGCAAACTTACAAAATCAGCAAGGGATCAAATACTTATTTCCCCCACTGTATCTTGAATATGGGCTTTTAGGAACTACAGGGTCAATATCCAAATAAAATTGTCCACCCTAAACCAATGAATGTATAGCTTCACTATCCATGGATTTTTAACCCTTTTACAGATATTGGTCTGTTCAAATGGCTTTTTGGCTGATATTGTTTGTGTAAGAAAGGTGTTGAGATTACCTATCTAGATGTGAAATTCAGTAATTATCTAGATAAGTCATATATTAAGTTTAGGTCTGCTGAATAGCAGTCTCAATGACCACATTGTACATATATTCAAAATGGTAAAATATACCCATATACTCAGCACCAGCATTTAAATTAATATTGTCACTGCTGTGGCTCAAGATCGGGCTGTGTGTGCATAATGTTACTGGCACATGGGACAGAAAAGTTTTATAAAAGCCCTTTACTGCTAGTAAAGCACTGGTTTACTCATGGAAATGGCTTTTACAAACACTCAAATTAGAGCCTAGAGTGAGTTGCAAAATTCAGATAAGCAAGCGCAACAAGTTTGTGTTTTACCTTTCACATTATTGTAGCATATGATCCATATGAATAGTTCTTAGCATCATAAAGCATGAGAATGTGGATGAAATTCCTTAACTTGTTTGAAATGTTGAAATTTCTGAATTTTCCCATTGGTTACTGGGATTATGGTGAAGTCAATTTCTGCTTTGTTTGTTTTTTGTCTCAAAGTATATTATCTGACTTCTTGATGGCAGGTTCTTGGGATTGTTGTTGGGGTCCTCCTGCAGGACCATGATGTGCGGCAAAGTGAATTCCAACAGCTACCCTATCACCGCATCTTCATTATGCTACTACTAGAACTCAATGCGCCTGAGCATGTATTGGAGACTATCAACTTCCAGACCCTTACAGCATTCTGGTATGTGTAGAGCAGAGTTTTGGAAAGGGACCTTAACACTCAATGTTAGATATTTTGGTTTCTGACTTAGAAAAAAAATTGTTTAAAAATTATTTCCATTTGTATATATGCACATCTATTAAAAGAAAACTATATCCAAAGGTGTTAACTTTCATGTCAACTGTTTATTACTTCAGTGGCATCTTGCTCATGATTTTAGTGATTTCTGAGGGTGAGCAGCATAAGAGTCTTCACAAGTGGATGATGTCATCTGCCCTAGGCCAGCAAAGTAATCTCAGGCTACTGAGCTTCCTGGAGTGCTGTACATGGCATTGGAACACCACTTCACTCAGTTCATTTCCATTGAGCCCAACTGGCTTGTTTTTGTCATGTACTGTTCAGCTATCACTGATTAGGGTTTTTCATCAAATTTTTGGCCTGTTTTGTATGGCTGTGGCCTGCTAGTGCATAAAACAACATCTATTAAATTTTACTGCTGTCATTCACTTTTCACTGTGGCTGTTTTTTTGGCCAGTGTCATAGGAAATACACCCAGTGTTGCACAGGAATAGAAACATAAAAAAAAAAAACGTAGGCAGGTAAAGACCATATGACCTATTCAGTCTGCCTATCCATGCCATCTACTCCCTTAGAGATCCTATGTGCTTGCCCCAAGTTTTCTTGAATTCAGATACTGTTTTCATCTCCACCACTTCCATCAGGAAGTCATTCCACGAATTAATCATCCTTTCCTCTGTTACTTTTTTTTTTGTTGTTACATTTTGTACCCCGCGTTTTCCCACTCATGGCAGGCTCAGTGCGGCTTACATATTGTATACAGGTACTTATTTGTACCTGGGGCAATGGAGGGTTAAGTGACTTGCCCAGAGTCACAAGGAGCTGCCTGTGCCTGAAGTGGGAATCGAACTCAGTTCCTCAGTTACCCAGTACTAAAGTCCACCACCCTAACCACTAGGCCACTCCACTTCTGAGTCTTGTCTCTTTTCACCTTCATCCTATGCCCTCTCATTCCAAAGCTTCCTTTTAATTGAGAGAGACTCGCCTCCTGTGCATTTATGCCCCTTAGGTATTTAAATGTGTCTATCATATGTCCCCTCTCCCACCTTTTTTTCCCCCCAAAGTATACATAATTGAGATCTTTAAGTCTGTCCCCATACACTTAATGATGAAGACAAATGACCATTTTAGTAGCCGCCCTCTGGACCAACTCCATCCTGTTTATATCTTTTTGAAGATGCAGTCTCCAGAATTGTACACAATATTCTAAATGAGGTCTCACTAGAGTCTTTTACAGGGGGTATCATCACCTCCTTTTTCCTACTGGCCATTCTTCTCCCTATGCACCCAAGCATACCTTGCTTTTGCAGTCACCTTTTCCACCAGTTTAGCCATCTTAGGTTCATCACATACGATCACACCCAAGTCCTGCTCCTCTTTTGTGCACAAGTGTCCTTCATCCCCCAAACTGTGCCATTCCCTTGGGTTTTTGCAGCCCAAATGCATGGCCCTGCATTTTGTTTAGCATTAAATCTAAGCTGCCAAATTCCAGATCATTCCTCTAGCTTCACTAAGTCCTTCCTCATGTTATCCACACCATCATGACATGTCTGTTATGTCTCGGGCCTATGTACAATATCCCTAGGAGGTGACAGGTCTTCCATAAACAGTGAAGAACATATGGAGAAGTCAGGCATCTCAGTACTGGTGGTATCAACTTCCATGGTCATAAGTACATAAGTAATGCCACACTGGGAAAAGACCAAGGGTCCATCGAGCCCAGCATCCTATCCCCGACAACAGCCAATCCAGGCCAAGGGCACCTGGTAAGCTTCCCAAATGTACAAACATTCTATACATGTTATTCCTGGAATTGTGGATTTTTCCCAAGTCCATTTAGTAGTGGTTTATGGACTTGATCTTTAGGAAACCGTCTAACCCCTTTTTAAACTCTGGCAAGCTAACCGCCTTCACCACGTTCTCCGACAACGAATGCCAGAGTTTAATTACGCGTTGGGTGAAGAAACCTTTTCTCCGATTTGTTTTAAATTTACTACACTGTAGTTTCATTGCATGCCCCCTAGTCCTAGTATTTTTGGAAAGCGTGAACAGACGCTTCACATCCACCTGTTCCACTCCACTCATTATTTTATATACCTGTATCATCTCCCCTCAGCCGTCTCTTTTCCAAGCCGAAAAGCCCTAGCCTCCTTATTCTTTCTTCATAGGGAAGTCGTCCCATCCCCGCTATCATTTTAGTCGCCCTTCTCTGCACCTTTTCCAATTCTACTATATCTTTCTTGAGATGCTGTGACCAGAATTGAACACAATACTCAAGGTGCGGTCGCACCATGGAGCGATGTAACGGCATTATAACATCCTCACACCTGTTTTCCATGCCTTTCCTAATAATACCCAACATTCTACTCGCTTTCCTAGCCGCAGCAGCACACTGAGCAGAAGGTTTCAGTGTATTATCAACGATGTGGAACCTCGCATGACGTAGCTATAAATGTCCTTAGATGTGCTGTGTAATTTTGTTTCTCCGAGGACAAGCAGGCTGCTTGTTCTCACTGATGGGTGACGTCCACGGCAGCCCCTCCAATTGGAAACTTCACTAGCAAAGGCCTTTGCTAGCTCTCGCGCGCCCATGCGCACCGCGCATGCGCGGCCGTCTTCCCGCCCGAACTGGCTCGTGTTCGTCAGTCTTCTTTTGTCCGCGCTCGGGATGGTCATTATTTGCCGCCGTTTCGTGCCCCTCAAGTTGACCCTCGCGCGTCTTCGCGATTTCGCTAAAAAAAAAAAAAGAGACCTTTGGTCTTTGTCCCTTCCCATGTGTCCAGTTTTTTCCCCGGCGTAAGTTTCCTTTCGCTTTCGGGGTAGGCCTTTTTTGTGGCCTCGGTACGGGTTTTCTCTCCCTTATTTTTGGTGCCCTTTGTCACCATCGCGAATTTTGATTTCGCCGGCGTGATTTTTCCGCCCATGTCATCGAAGTCTCCCAGCGGCTTCAAGAAGTGCACCCAGTGCGCCCGGGTAATCTCGCTCACTGATAGGCACATTTCGTGTCTTCAGTGTCTGGGGGCTGGGCACCGCCCGCAGGCCTGTAGTCTTTGTGCTCTTTTACAAAAGAGGACTCAGGTAGCGAGCTTGGCCCAGTGGAACGTGTTGTTCTCGGGCTCTTCGTCGACAACAGCACCGGAAGCATCGAGTGCATCAACTTCGACAGCATCGAAGTCTTCGACCTCGGCATCGATGGCATCGAGGTTTCGACCCTCTGCATCGTCGGTACCGAGACATCGGAAAGCTGCGTCGGTGGTACCGGGACCTCCGCTGTTGCTGATGTCGTCGGACGGTGGTGCTTCGACTGGAGTGCAGGTGAGGGCTGTCCATTCCCCTGCTGGTGGCGGTGTCTGCCCCCCTGAGACCGACCTTCTTTGGCCTCGGCCCCGAGGAAGAGACGGTTGGATTCTACGTCCTCCTCGTCGGTACCGGGAAGCTCTGGTGACATGCTTCGTTTGAAGAAATCAAAGAAGCATCGACACCGGTCTCCTTCCCGCATCGGTACCGAGAGCTCTGGGTCGCCGAGGGAGTCGGCACCCAGTAGGCATCGGCACCGGGAGGATCGCTCACCCTCTGTTCAGGAGGTGTCGATGCGCTCCACCTTGGACAGCCCGGAACGGACTCTGACCTCGACGCCTGCATCGGCTTCCATGTCTTTCTCCACAGCCGCTCTGCATGAGAGTCTCCGGGCCGTTCTTCCAGAGATTCTGGGAGAGCTGTTGCGCCCTTCCCCTCCGGTACCGTCGAGTGAGGCGCCGGCTGGCCCTTTGCCCGGGGTGAGGTCTCCGATATCGGTACCGCTTGCGGCCACCTTCCAGGAAGACTCCCCGACAACGTCGGTGGAGGGAGCTTCGCCGGTGCTGGCGAGGGAGTCTACCTCTCGGCGCTCCCACCATGGCCGTGTTTCCACGGAGTCGAGTCGGGCACGGCTTCAGACGCAGGTTCATGAACTTGTGTCTGATACCGATGGTGAGGCCTCTTGGGAGGAGGAGGAGGACATCAGATATTTCTCTTGACGAGGAGTCTGATGGCCTTCCTTCTGATCCCACTCCCTCCCCTGAAAGGCAGCTTTCTCCTCCCGAGAGTCTGTCTTTCGCGGCCTTTGTCCGGGAGATGTCTATGGCCATCCCCTTCCCGGTGGTTGTGGAGGATGAGCCCAGGGCTGAAATGTTTGAGCTCTTGGACTATCCTTCTCCACCTAAGGAAGCTTCCACAGTATCCATGCATCATGTCCTAAAAAAGACATTGCTGGCTAACTGGACCAAGCCTCTAACTAATCCCCACTTTCCCAAGAAGATCGAGTCCCAGTACCGGATCCATGGGGAACCAGAGCTGATGCGCACTCAGTTGCCTCACGACTCTGGTGTGGTGGATCTGGCCCTAAAGAAGGCTAAGAGTTCTAGGGAGCATGCTTCGGCGCCCCCGGGCAAGGACTCTAGAACCTTAGACTCCTTTGGGAGGATGGCCTACCATTCTTCTATGCTCGTGGCCAAGATTCAGTTCTACCAGCTCTACACGAGCATCCACATGCGGAACAATGTGCGGCAGTTGGCGTGCTTGGTGGACAAGCTCCCTTCTGAGCAAGCCAAGCCGTTTCAGGAGGTGGTCAGGCAGCTGAAGGCGTGCAGAAAATTCTTGGCCAGAGGGTTATATGATACCTTTGATGTTGCGTCCAGAGCCGCTGTTTAAGGTGTGGTGATGCGCAGACTCTCATGGCTGCGTGCCTCCGACCTGGAGAATAGAATCCAGCAGCAGATTGCGGACAACATTTTTGGAGAAAAAGTCGAACAGGTGGTAGAACAGCTCCACCAGCGGGATAACGCTATCGACAAATTCTCCCGCCGGCAGCCTTCAGCATCTACCTCTTCAGGTAGACGTTTTTATGGGGGAAGGAGGAATGTTCCCTACTCTTCTGGTAACCGTAGGTACAATCCTCCCTCTCGACAGCCTGCGGCTAAGCCCCAGCGCGCTGGCCACACTGTCTCCGACTTCCGGGTTGTGTAGATCAGCTGCCCCCTCGTGAATCATGGCAGGGCAGAGGGGAGACAACGAGATCTCAGCCTCCAATGACTTCTGAGCCCCTGCACCAGCGTCAATCGGGTTTCCTCCTCCCGTTTCCAACGGTGGACGCCGAATTGCGAATTCATCGAGAGTTCGCTGCACCAGAGAGGACATGCGAGCCTGGGAAGGTAAGGCTCTCACCGTCCCCTTTCGTTTAGTATGGGGCATTTTTAAAGAAGAAAAACAAGTTTTAGCAGAAGAATCTCTCTGAGCACTTCGCAGCGTTCAGCATGTCGGCGCCATCTTGACTCCTCCCTAGAATGCTCCTGAATTTGTAATCTAGCTGAGTCAAGGTTCTCGTTAATAATACAATGCTACCCCTCCACCAGTCCGGTCCACTCTATCACTACGATATACTTTGTACCCCGGTATCACAGTGTCCCACTGGTTATCCTCCTTCCACCAGGTCTCAGTATCCAATTTTTCATTTAGTGCAATATAGACCTCCACTCGTGCTGATGTCGTCGGACGGTGGTGCTTCGACTGGAGTGCAGGTGAGGGCTGTCCATTCCCCTGCTGGTGGCGGTGAGCCTTCGGGTGGGTCTTCTCCTGCCCTGAGGGCTCCTGCGGTACAGCCCCCCTGAGACCGACCTTCGGCCTCGGCCCCGAGGAAGAGACGGTTGGATTCTACGTCCTCGTAGAGTCAGTGAGCTTCAGGCCCTGGTAGCCCAGGCCCCTTACACCAAATTTCATCATAACAGAGTAGTCCTCCGCACTCACCCTAAGTTCTTGCCAAAGGTTGTGTCGGAGTTCCATCTGAACCAGTCAATTGTCTTGCCAACATTCTTTCCCCGTCCTCATTCCTGCCCTGCTGAACGTCAGCTGCACACATTGGACTGCAAGAGAGCATTGGCCTTCTATCTGGAGCGGACACAGCCCAACAGACAGTCCGCCCAATTGTTTGTTTCTTTTGATCCCAACAGGAGGGGAGTGGCTGTGGGGAAACGCACCATATCCAATTGGCTAGCAGATTGCATTTCCTTCACTTACGCCCAGGCTGGGCTGGCTCTTGAGGGTCATGTCACAGCTCATAATGTTAGAGCCATGGCAGCGTCGGTAGCCCACTTGAAGTCAGCCACTATTGAAGAGATTTGCAAGGCTGCGACGTGGTCATCTGTCCACACATTCACATCTCATTACTGCCTGCAGCAGGATACCCGACGCAACAGTCAGTTCGGGCAGTCAGTGCTTCAGAATCTGTTCGGGGTTTAGAATCCAACTCCACCCCCCTAGGCCCATGTTTGTTCTGTTCCAGGCTACACTCTGTTAGTTGGATAAATTGTTAGGTCAATCTCAGTTACGTCCTCGCCGTTGCGAGGCCCAATTGACCATGTTTGTTGTTTTGAGTGAGCCTGGGGGCTAGGGATACCCCATCAGTGAGAACAGGCAGCCTGCTTGTCCTCGGAGAAAGCGAATGCTACATACCTGTAGAAGGTATTCTCCGAGGACAGGACAACAGGCTGATTGTTCTCACAAACTCGCCCGCCTCCCCTTTGGAGTTGTCTTCCCTTGTCTTTGTCTTGCTACATACGGGACTGACTAACATGAGCTGGTTCGGGCGGGAAGACGGCCGCGCATGGGCGCGCGAGGACTAGCAAAGGCCTTTGCTAGTGAAGTTTCCGATTGGAGGGGCTGCCGTGGACGTCACCCATCAGTGAGAACAATCAGCCTGCTGTCCTCAGAGAATACCTTCTACAGGTATGTAGCATTCGCTTTACTCAAGCACTCAACAAATTCTCCAAAACCCACTCCAAACTGGATATTTGTCCCAGCATCCTAATAAGGCTTGCCCCCCAACGCTTCATAACAGATCTTGCGTCACATATGAACTAGATGTTACAACATGGACTGTTCCCTAAGGACAAAGGAAATATACTACTTACCCCTATACCCAAAGACTTAAAGAAAAAATTAAATAACACAACCATCGACCAGTAGCATCAATCCCAATGGTAATCAAACTAATGGAAAGTATGGTGACCAAACAACTTACCAACTACCTGAACAAATTCACTATACTACATGAATCACAGTCAGGATTTCGATCCAACCATAGCACTGAAACAGTTCTAACCACTCTTACAAACAAATTTAAACAATTGCAACCGGAAACAACGTGCTTGTCCTACAATTTGACATGTCCAGCGCGTTCGACATGGTCAGCCACCAGATACTCTCGAACATCCTAGATTACTTCAGGATTGGAGGAAACGTACTTAGATGGTTCGAAGGCTTCTTAACAGCAAGACCCTATCAAGTGATATCAAACTCAAAAACTCAACACCATGGAAACCTGAATGCGGAGTTCCACAAGGATCGCCGCTCTCACCAACCCTTTTTAACTTAATGATGACACCTTTAGCCAAATCGCTATCCAACCCAAGGACTCAACCCGTACATCTATGCAGACGATGTCACAATATACATCCCTTTCAAACACGATCTAACCAAAATCACAAATGAAATCAAACACAGCCTCCAAATAATGAATTCATGGGCAGATACATTCCAACTAAAGCTAAACACAGAAAAGACACAATGTCTCATTCTATCCTCACAATATAACACAAACAAACCCAGTACCATAAACACCCCAGACTACACCCGTCCGGTATCAGATAGTCTGAAAATTCTGGGAGTCACAATTGACCGAAATCTCACACTCGAAGACCATGCGAAAATACTGCAAAGAAAATGTTCCACTCAATGTGGAAACTTAAAAGGATCAAACCTTTGTACCAGGCAACAGAATATTTCCCTTGGGAAGAATCGATGGTGCTAAGCCACCTAGATTACTGCAATGCCATTTATGCCGGATGCAAAGAACAAATCATTAAGAAGCTTCAAACTGCTCAAAACACAGAAGCCAGACTCATATTTGGGAATACGAAAGCGCCAAACCCCTAAGAGAAAAACTACACTGGCTCCCATTAAAAGAACGAATTGTGTTCAAAGTTTGCACTCTGGTCCATAAAATCGTTCATGGGGACGCTCCGACCTATATGTCAGACCTCATGGACTTGCCTACTAGGAATGCAAAAAGATCAGCACGCACATTCCTTAATCTCCACTACCCCAGCTGCAAAGGACTAAAATATAAAACTACATATGCATCAAGCTTCTCCTACATATGCACGCAACTATGGAACGCATTACCAAAGACCATAAAAACAATGCATGACCTAACAATCTTCCGTAGACTACTGAAAACTCACCTGTCCAAGAAGGCCTACCATAACGATACATCTTATTTACAAAACAATTGGACTTCACACGATATAGACAAAACCTAACTCTTATCACTTGACTAGTCACTCAGAAACCTCAATGTAATATCATAATGTATTCTTCTTTACCATGTATGTATGCACCTTAATGCATTACCATTTGTAATTTTGTACCCGTAAATGGCGATCGCCATCACGGCATAATGTAAGCCACATTGAGCCTGCAAATTGGTGGGAAAATGTGGGATACAAATGCTACAAATAAATAAATATTCCAACTCTCCTATCTTATTTCTTAGACTCCTAGCATTTGCATATAGACATTTCAGAGTGTTTGTTGTTCCTATTTGCATGATGCTTAGTACTTGACACTATTGATTTGCCATCTTTTGTCTGATCTTTAGTTGTATTTAAGGGCACCTGGCCTACCATGGTCTGTTGTGCAACGTCACTATCCAGAAACCCTATCTTCCCTGTTTGTGAGGTATCCTTGCAAGATACCTTATCCCGAACCACACGCTGTTGCGCGACTGCCGGCCTTTCCCCCATATCTAGTTTAAAAGCTGCTGTATCTCTTTTTTGAATGCCGACGCCAGCAGCCTGGTCCCACCCTGGTTAAGATGAAGCCCATCATTTTGGAATAGGCTTCCCCTTCCCCATAATGTTGCCCAGTTCCTAACAAATCTAAAACCTTCCTCCCTGCACCATCATCTCATCCACGCATTGGGACACCGGAGCTCTGCCTGAAGCAGTACCCAAAACTGGCAATGCATTACAACAAGGAAGTGTTGCTCCACTTTTAAATCTAACCAGTAATATTTTGTCGCATCATCAATAAAAATTGTTGAAATAAATCTAGCCAGTAAAAGGCCATAGAAACAGAACATCTGAGCCTGGCCCATAAAAGCAAAAGGTTACATTTGATTATCACTGACATCAAGGGACACCAGTGCAGAGCATTGAACAAAGGCAAAGAAATATAGTTGTGAGTGCCAGGAACAGGAAGGTTTTTGGGAGCAGCCATATCTATTCCTAAGCATCTGCACGGAGAGCGTTGCTCATCTTCAGATGTATCTGAGGAATTGCACTACCATCTTACAAACTGTGCATTAACATTGATACAAAAGGAGAATCAACCAATCCTATAAACTCTGCACCTAGAGGCATGACATTGATGCTAGTGCCACTGTGATGTCTATCTCCATTGCAACGGGGGGCTCGAGCTTCACTGAGTAATTTTTTATTAAATCTAGTCCCCATTTGTACAACCTGTAACAGTCAAAGGATATACTAACCGAGGCCTTGATTATTAAGCCTCCCAGGACATTGCTATAATGAAACCATAACTCTGGATCTGAAAACTGTTCTAATGAGGAAGCTTTTACAGGTCTTCCATCAGATCCTTCTCTTTCTCAGGTGTCATGAGAGCCGCCTCTGTAGGACCTGTCCTTTACCAGTTTGTCAAGGAAATGGCAGAAGCCATTCTGTTTCCTTTGGAGAAAGAGAATAAGCCCAGGTCATATGCACTGGACATCTATAGTTTAACCGCCACAGAGGAGGATATGGTGGTGCGTATCCATGATATCCTTATGGAAGCACAGGTGAAAATGTGGGAAATGTGCCTCTGTGCCACTTTTTAAACAAGAAGGCAGACTCCATGGTACCATCTAGAAGTTTCTCAGATTCCAGAAGCAGCTGCTACTAAAGTGGTAGTCAAATCTGCTCACAAAGAAGTTTGTGGATGAGGACTCACTCTGTCATACCCCTTGGAGGGATGCTTGCATCCTTGACATTGTTGAGACATTGGCTTATCGGTGCTATATTCGCTTTCTGCACAGTATTTTACCAGTTCCTAATGAGCCAGTGTGAAACATTCCAAGAAAGGTAAAAGGGATACATATGTCCATTTCTTAATAAACATGATTTTTAGAATGCTGCTGGACCAAAAATAAGGTGTGTAGAAAGCAGACCAACCTACAGTGTTTTCAAGCTACCATTGAGAGCTTCTGCATGGGAATTGCTGCCAGCCTATCTTCATTGCTGCAGGCATCAAATGTTAAGGGTTAATATGTGTAGGGCAAGTTTGCTGACAATGCCCTTCAAGGAGGATAGTCTTTGAATATAAGGTTAAGGCAGCTCTGGATCAGTGTGACACAGCAGCACTACTGTTTTGTCCCTTCATTTTTTATAGCAACAGCAGAGGGGCCTAAAATTAGCTAGCTTTCTAGACATAACCTGGGATGGGATTTTGACTGGATCCAGGAAGACACAACTAAGTAACCCAATATCTGTTCTGAAAAAACTGTCATCTCAATTGGAGTTCATTGAAGCATTTTTAGACACTGCTCAGGCAAAAACTTTGGTATCTGTTGTGGATTCTTCAGAAGTCAGCTTGGGACATGTTGGACCTCATAGCATCAACAGCATGTCAGTCCTCTGGCATTTCTCAACATGAGACAAACCCAATGGACTGTTCAGTGGCTACAAGCAACTTAAAGCTTATGAGACACTACCCAAGTCACCCAACAGCTAAGGGAGTCCCTATCCTGGTGGATGATTCTTCCAACTCTGATTGTAACTGTAAATCCCAAGTAGAAGTGCTCCTCACTTTGGGGTCTGGGGTTTGCTCAGGAAAAAAGCGGAAGGCAATATAGAATTCTGTAAGAGCTTTCAGAACGGAGGTGTCCAACAACATTGCCCTTATTGGGAGTCTGTTTTATATGAATACTAGTAAAAAAAAGCCTCGTTTCTGATGGAAATGAAACGGGGGCTAGCAAGGTTTTCTTCAGAGTGTGCATGTGGGAGTCCCCCTCCCCCTCCGAGTTCAGTCCTTCAGTGTTAAGTTTCCTGCTGTTCTGTGTTTGTGTTACAGAGAGAGTGAGGGCATCTCTCTCCACCCCTCCCCCCTCTGATTTTCCTTCACTCATGGGGAAACGGATATCTATGGCGCTTCACACTTCCGGCTGGAGGCTTCAGTGGTGCCTTTTATATATATAGATAAGCAAGGAGAAATGAGATCTTAGCTCCAGTGTTGGGAGATTCAGTGGAGCCATCTCACATGAAATCATTTTTTTAGTTGTGTGTCTGGCAGTTAGACATTTTTAGCAGACACTTTTTTTTTTGTTGTTGTTACATTTGTACCCCGCGCTTTCCCACTCATGGCAGGCTCAATGCGGCTTACATGGGTCAATGGAGGGTTAAGTGACCCATGAGTCACAAGGAGCTGCCTGTGCCTGAAGTGGGAATCGAACTCAGTTCCTCAGTTCCCCAGGACCAAAGTCCACCACCCTAACCACTAGGCCACTCCACTGAGTCAAAAACTGCATGAGAGGATCTTCAGTAATTGGCGGACACCCGTAGTAGATCTGTTTCTCTCCTCTGGGACTCCATGAACTAGTTTCAGAGAGGGAGAGGGTTTTCTGTATGCTAATTCTGTAGTTTCTCTTGTCCCAAAGATGATGCTGAAACTTAGACATCAGGACACGGATCCTCATAGCACCCTATTGAAAATTTGTCTGCTGCCCCTCTAGGAGTTATCCATCAGGGAAACCAGTTTGGAGATATCTCCAGCTCGTGCAGATTCAGGGAACTCTTGTCGACTTAAATACCGGGTCCATAGCCCTACCTATCTGGATGTTGAGGAAGCAATATTTATTCACCGAGTACAAGCATGCCTAAGATTCTCACATGTGGGTAGCGTGATCAGTGTTGCTCGGTCTGGAGCTTGTAACAAGCTTCTATAGAGCGCTGTGGAGTTAGTCGTACTCTATCATGCATACACGAGTGCCTTCCCACCTGCCAAGAGACAGTAGGGCTATCAGTTCTGTTTTTTGTACGATGAGGAGTGGATGCATTTTTCTCTTCTCTTCTCACAGCTACCGGTTGTTTTCTGACAAGAACTTTTTGTGCCTTACCATTTTTTCTCTATTTTTTTATTTTGTATCTTTAGCTTATTTTTCCCTTTTTTTTTTTTTTTTTTTTTTAGGCTTCCTTTATTTTACCACATTTAAGCCTGAGCTTCGGTCAGGTTCTTCCCTTCATTTTTCTCTGGTGCTTTACCCCTTTATCGGCACCATCGAGTCTTTTGATTTACCCACGGCTGTTTTTCCTTCCATGTCATCAAAGGTTCTCAGTGGCTTTAAGGGCTGTACCTGGTGCAATAGGTTTATCTCTTGCAAAGACAACTGTTCTTGGACTCTCCAGTGTTTGGGGCCTGAGCATACCCCTTCTGTGTTCTATGTATGAAGAAAGAACACAGCCAGAGATGCTCAAAGAGAGAAACATTTTGGATCCAGGTCCAAAACCTCAACGTCCGCATCTGTATCAAGTGTTGAATCGGCATTGGGTGCATTGGTCCATATGACTGCGAGACCCTTAGACACTGGGAGTGACCTGCATTGACTGGGTCTCCACCTGCCTCAATGCCGGCTGCTATGTAGGCCCCCCGGGACCCTCATCAGCACCGAGGAGCATCAATGCCAAGCATCAGAAGAAGCATTAGCATCAATCACCCTCGACGCATGGTACTGGGAGCTCCGGGGTACCTAGGAATTCCCTTCCATACAGGAAGTGCCGATGTATGGGTCTCCAGGCAGCCAGGACTAGACACCTGCTTCAACCCCACAAGTTCAGCAGCCTGCTTCTACACAGACGCCCCAGTTTTTCCCTATGTCTGCCCTTGACGAGTGCCTTCGGGCCTTACTCCCTGAGCTTTTGGCAGGGTTTATACAACAATGTATCAGTGTCTGGGATGCTTGAGCCTGCCATGCCTCTTGCTGCTGTCCTGCATGGTCATCAGCCTGCGGTGAGGTCTTAAGTGCGACTTGTGACCCCAGCATTGACTGCCGTCCATGTGGGCACCCTCTCAACGTCGGTGCAGGAAGCTTTGCTGGAGTCAAGGTTGGGGCCAACACCTAGATGCCCCTCTCAGGGGCATGGTTCCTCTTAATTGAGGTGGGCTCAGTCTCTGCCCTCCCATAAGGAGTTCCTGGCTGACACCAATGAGGAGCTGTCATGGGACTCAGGGGGATCCACAGTACTTCTCGGAGAAGGAGTCTTATGACATCCCGTCTGATCCCTTCCCTCCACAGCAAAGGAGAAAGTCTCCACCTGAGAGCCTTTTCTTCCCATCTTTTGTTAAGGAAATGGTGAATGCCATTCCAATTCCTTTGGACGTGGAGGATGAGGCCAGGGAAGATGTTGGAGGTCCTGGACTACAAGTCTTCTCCTAGAGAGGCTGTGACGGTCCCGTTTCATGAAATCTTATGGGGATGTTCAGGTGAAGAACTGGGAGTCCCCTCTGTTAGTCTCTGTCCTTCCCAAGAAGATTGACACTATTTACCAGATTGTCTTCCCCTGGGTTTGATAGGCCTCATTTGCCTTCTCATTACCTGGTGGTGGATTCCATGCTCAGAAGGGCCAGGAGTTCTAGGGACTTCTTTGGCACCCTGGCACAGAAGCTAAAGTCCTGGATTCTTTTGGATGAAAGATATATAAGGCCTCTGTACTCATCTCCCATATCCAATCATACCAGCTTTACACGAGCCTGTACTTGTAGTTTTTGTTGCATACTATGTCTGATTTAGCTCCCACCGGAGCAGGCTAAATCTGTTTACCAGCTGATATACAACAAAAGGTGTGTTGTAAGTTCTTGGCCAAAGGCGCCTACAACACTTTTGATGTATTGTCCAGGATCTCTGCTCATAGTATAGTGATGTGCAGGCACTCATGGTTGCGTTCTCTGACTTAGACCCAGCGGTCCAGTTGGTGGATGCTATATTCTGGGGGATAATCTTTTTGGAGAGAAGGTGGAGGCAGTCGCTGAGCTCATCGAGAAGCACACTGATACCGTACATACTCTCTCCTGATGGGTACCTTCTGCAACTACCTCCTCATCTAGATGGTTTTTTGGCAAATTGAAGAGGAGTACTTACTACTCACATAGGTATACCACTTCTTGTCAGCCTCACCAGTCTCAACCCTAGCATGCTCATTCTCATCAACAGTGTGTGCCCAAGACCCAGACAGCTCCCCCAGGCAAAGCAGGGGGCGAACTTTTGACTGACTCCAGCAGAGCATAGACGCTGTACCAGACGACTTACCAGTCGGGAGGAAGCCACATTTTTTTTTTCAAGAAAGGTGACCCTTTGTAATCACCGCCCGATGGGTCCTACAAATAGTCCATCTCAGTTATGCTCTGTATTGGCAAAAGAGACCACCAGATTTCCCACCGAGAGCAAATCACTTCAGCTCTCAGCACAAGCTGGTACTTTGCAGAGGAAGTCTCCGTCCTTCTAAAGGCCCATGCGGTAGAGCCCGTTCCACCAGAAGAAGAAGGAAATGGATTCTATTCTAGGTACTTCATTGTGCAAAAGAAGACATGGGGGATGCGTCCATCCTAGACCTAAGGGCCCTGAGCAAATTCCTGGTCAAGAAAAGTTCAGAATGGTTTCCCTGGGTGCACCCTTCTCTCCAATTATTCAGGAAAATGATTGGCTATGCTCTCTGGACATAAAGGATGTTTACACTCACATCCAGATACTTCCAGCTCACAGGAAGTATCTTCAGTTAAGGCTGGGGACATGTTACTTCCAGTACCACTTTTGCCTTTTGGCCTCACGTCGGCTCCCCGGGTTTTCACAAAGTGTCTTGCTGTAGTTGCAGCATTGCTACGCAGACTTGGGATTCTTTGTGTACCCTTATCTTGATGTGAGTGCCTTCCCACCTGCCAAGCAAATGCGATCACCTCAGTTGCTTTTTTTAACCGCAGTGAGGAGAAGGAGTACCTTTTCACCGTTTCCACACAACTTGGTCCAAGAGCTTCTTTTGTGCCTTTTTGGCGTGGTTTTCTTTGTTTTCTTTTCAGCAGTGCTTCCATTTGTGGAACATTGTTTTCCCTTTCCTTTATTTTCTTTGGGGGTTTTTTGCCAATTTTAAGTTTTCTTATTTTTTTCATCACAAGGCTGCTTTAGACGTTGACCTCGGCCGAGTTCACTTCCTATTTTTTCGGGTGCCTTGCCCATCGCTTCCTTTAATTTAGCCAACAAAGTTTTTCTGTCCATGTCCACTAAAGTTCCCAGTGGCTTCAATGCTGTACCAGGTGCATTCAGATGATCTCTGGAATAGACACCTGTTCGTGGTGTCTCCAATGTTTAGGGCCTGACCATAACCCTGCAAACTGCATCTTTTGTCTTTATATGAAGAAAAGGACCTAACTTTCCAGAGAGGCTCAATGCGAGAAACTTTTTGGAGCCAAGTCCGGTTCCTCGGTGTCTGCATCGAGGTTGGCGGCATCGGCGTCTAGCATGGCACCAGTGTTAGGAGCATCGGTCAGCATGGCTGCTGCTAGGCCTGCAGACTCTGGAAGCAATTGTGCATCGAGTGGGTCTCCACCTGTCTGTAGGCCTACTGCTGTGCAGAGCTCCCAGGACCGTCCAGTGTTGGACCAGACCCCGAGGCAACGTGAGGATTCAACGTCAGCACCGAGGAGCCTCTGTGATCAGCTTCGGGCTAAGGCCAAGAAGCATAGTCATCGATCCCCCTCAACGCCAGGTTCCGGGGCTTTGAGAGATTTGGCACCAGAGAAGCGTCGGTGCAGGGAGGACCACTCTCTCTCCATACAAGAGGTGCTGTTGCGCTCTTCTACCAGCAGCCAGCTCCAGTGTCAACCCGGACAGATCTGCAACTTGTCTCTCAACCGGAGCCCCAGCTTTCCCAATGTCAGCCCTCGATGAGCGCATCTGGTCTTTACTTCCTGAGCTGCTTGATGGCCTTATGCAATAGTGTGCATCGGCACCAGGGGTGCTTTGCCTACTCTGCCTCCCATTGTGGCCTCACCTGGCTCAGTCTGCGGTGCGCCCCCCAACACAGTTACCAAGTGCGGCCCTAGTGTTGACTGACCTTGACGTCAGTGGAGGAAGCTTTGCCGGAGTCGAGACGGGAACGGACTCTTTGATGCCATTCTCAAGGACATGGCTCCTCTGCATTGAGGCAGGCTCAGTCTCGACACTCCCATAGAGAGGTTTTGTCTGACACAGATGAGGAGCACTAATGGGACAAGAAAGGAAGATCCCAGGTACTTTTCCTCAGACTGAGTCCCTTGGTTTACCCTCTGAACCATCCTCTCCATCCTTTCATTTCCATCTTTGTAAAGGAAATGGCTGATGCTATTTCCGTTCCTTTAGAAGTGGAGGATGAGCCCAGGACCAAAATGGTCCTAGAAGGCTGTGACTGTCCCTCTCCACGAGGCACTCCAGGAAGTCCTCATTAAGAATTGGGAGTCCCCTCTTTCAGTCCCTTTACTGCCCAAGATCATCAATTCCATATACTGGATCCACAGCACACCTGGATTTGATAAGCCTCGGTTGCCTCACAATTCCATGGTGGTGGAGTCCGCTCTCAAAAGAGCCAGGTGTTCCAGGGACTATGCCTTGGTGTCCCCAGGTAGAGAAGCTAGAACCCTGGATTCTTTTTGGAGAAAGATGATCCAGACACGAATGCTCATCTCCTGAATACAATCCTACCAGCCCTTCATGAGAATCTATTTCGAAACTGTGTGTGCAAATTGATGGAACAGGCCGAGTCACTTCGCCAGTTCGCCAAGCAGCAGAAAGCGTGTTAAAAGTACTTGTCCAGGAGCACTTACATCCAGGATCTCTGCCCAGAGTATAGCAATGCGCCAACTCTCATGGCTGCATGTTTCTAACTTGGAACATTCTGCTCAGTAGCAGTTGGCAGATGCCCCATGCTGGGGGGATAACCTTTTGGAGAGAAATTTGAGACGGTCACAGACCAAATCAAGAAAAACACTGATACAATCTCTTCTCTCTCCTGCTGGGCGCCTTCTGAATCTACCTCCTCAGCTAGGAGGACGTTTTGGTCCCTATTACTATCAGAAGAGTAGGAACACCTCAGCTCGCCAGCCTGCTCGGACTCGGCCCCAGCGTGCTCGTTCACATCAAAAGTGTGTACCCAAGGCCTCTGCTACGCCCCAGGCAAAGCAAGGGGCAAGCTTTTGACTGGCTCCAGCAGAACATAACCTCATTAAGTGTCCATCCTGGATGGCTTGTCGATCGGGGGGGGGGGGGGGAGATGGCCGCTTATAACTTCTGATCGGTGGGTTCTTCAAATAGTCCGTCTTGGGTACACCCTCAGTTGGTAACCTCCAAGTTGCCCACCAAGAGCTCACTCATTCAGCTGTCAGCACAGGCAGGTACTTGCAGAGAAACTCTTACTCTTCTGAAGGTCCACACGCTCGAGCGTGTTCCACCAGGGGAGGAAGGGTGGGGATTCTATTCCAGGTACTTCCTTATGCAAAAGAAAACGGGGATGCATCCCATCCTAGACCTAAGGGCCCTGAACAAATTCCTGGTCAAAAAAAAGTTAGGATGGTTTTTCTAGGCACCCTTATACCATGATTCAGGAACACAATGGCTATGCTCTCTGAACTTAAAGGATGCATATACTGACAGCCTGATACTTCTGCCCACCAGGAAGTATCTTCGATTTTGGCTGGGAACATATCACTTCCAATACTGTGTGTTGCACTTTGGCCTCTCGTCACCAAATGTTTAGTGGGAGTTGCAGCATTGCTACGCAGACTAGGAGTCTATTGTGTTCTCGTATTTGATGACAGGCTGAAGAGCACCTCTGAGGCTGGTGCTCAAGAGTCCATGCAGATGACTATTCAGGTTTTTGAACTATTAGGGTTCGTTTTAATCTACCCAACTTCGCCCTGCCCAGTGAATGGCGTTCATAGGAGCCCTCCTTGATACACAGAAGTTTTGATCCTTTCTGTGTGTCACAGCTCAGCAGATGTGAGATTGTTGGGCCACATGGCTTCCATAGTGTATGTTACACCCATGACACGTCTTCACATGAGGTCAACCCAGTGGACCCTGGCTTCTTAGTGGTGTCAAGCCACGAGGAGCCTGGAAGATGTCATCCAAGTGTCCCCAGAGCTTGTACGCGCCCTTTAGTGGTGGACCATTCATCCAAGTTGATTCTGGGACTTCCATTCCAAATTCCTCAGCCACAAAAGGTGTTGATGATGAGTGCATCTGTTCTGGATTGGGGCGCTCATGTAGATGAGCTTCACACCCAAGGTGTTTGGTGCACCAGGGAAACAAATCTTCAGATCAACCTCCTGGAGCTCTGGGTGATCTGAAATGCTCTAAAGGCTTTCAGAGATCGGCTATCTCATCAAACTGTGCTCATTCAAACAGACAATCAGGTTGCCGTGTATTACACCAACAAGCAGGGGGGAACCGGATCATGCCCTCTGTGTCAGGAGGGCCGTCGGGATGTGGCATTGGGCTCGCCAGCTTGGCATATTCTTTCAAGCCAGTTATCTGCGGGCAAACACAGCCTGGCCATCAGACTGAGCAGGATAATGCAACTACACAAGAGGTCTGTCATATGGGCATTGCCAGTGAGATCTTCCAAGCATGGTGCACCCCATCGGTGGATCTTTTTTGCCACTCACATCAACCACAAGGTCCCTCAATTCTGTTCCAGGCTTCAGGCCCATGACAGACTAACTTTAGATGCCTTCCTCCTCAATTGGGGACAGGTCTTTTGTATGCATATCCTCCCGTACCCCTAGTGGGTGAAACTTAGTTGAAACTCAAGCAAGACCGCAGAACCATGATTCTGATCATGCTGTACTGGCCGCGGCAGGTATGGTTCCCTCTACTTCTGGAGTTATCCTCCGAAGAACACACTCATCATGCAGAATGAGGGGTCTCTTCTACATCCAGCCTCCAGTCTCTGGCGCTCACAGCTTGATTGTTGAGAGCCTAGAATTCACTTCCTTGGGTCTTCAGAGGGTGTCTCCTGGGTTTTGCTGGCTTCCAGGAAAGATTCCACTAAGAGGTGTTATTCTCTCAAATGGAGGAGGTTTGCCATCTGGTGTAAGAGCAAGGCCCTAGATTCCCTTGCTAGCCCTACACAGACCCTTCTACACCTATTTGAGTCTGGTTCACCTTAGTGCATTTAATGCTTATCACCGTGTAGAGTGTAAGCCCTTCTCTGGACAGCCTCTAGTTTGCTTCATGAGAGGTTTGCTTTTGTCAAAAATCCCTGTCAAATCTCCACTTGTCATGGAACCTCAACGTCGTTCTCGCCCAGCTGATGAAAGATCCCTTTGAGCCACTGAATTCCTGCCATCTGAAGTACTTGACCTTTTCTTAGTGGCTGTTACTTCAGCTCATAGGGTGAGTGATCTTTAGGCCTTAGTGTTGGATGCACCTTATACTAAGTTTCATCACAACAAAGTAGTCCACTGCACGCACGCTAAGTTCCTGCCGAAAGTGGTGTCAGAGTTCCATCTGAACCAGTCGATTGTCTTGCCAGCATTTTTCCTTGACCTCATGCCCATCCTGGTGAAAGCACCTTGCACACCTTAGATTGCAAGAGAGCATTGGCCTATTACATGGAGCGGACCAGGCCCCACAGACAGTCCGCCCAACTTTTATTCTTTTGAGCGCCCATCGGAGAAACACACCATTTCTAATTGGCTAGCCCATTTTCCTTCACTTAAGCCCAGGCTGGGCTTGCCCTAGAGGGTCGGGTCATGAGCAGCTCATAATATCAGAGCCATGGCTGTGTCAGTAGCCCATGTGAGGTCAGCCTTCATTGAAGAAATTGCTAGGCTGCGACGTGGTGTTCAGTCCACACATTCACATCTAACTACTGCCTTGAGCAGGATACCCAACGTTGTTGCAGAATCTGGGTCTAGAATCCAACTTCACACTCCTAGGCCTGTTTATACTGTTCAGGTTGTACTCTGTATATAGTTTCAGGTTAATCTGAGCTATGTCCTCGCTATTGTGAGGCTCAACTGTCCAATGTTTGTTATTTGTAGTGAGTCTGGATGCCAGGGATTCCCCATTTGTGATAATAGGCCTGCTTATCCTTGGAGAAAATGAAGATAGTTACCTGTAGCAGGTATTCTCTGAGAACAGTGGGGCCTTATATTCACACAATCCCTCCCATTTGAGTTGTCTCCCTTATTATTTTTCCTTTTTGCTGTTCTACTCAACTGAGGTGACTGTATTTGCGTGGTGGGCGGGAAGGCACTCGCACATGTGCAGTGGAGAGTGGCTAATGCCCCACAAAACTCTTCTTATGCTTGTCTTAAGATCTGGACCGGGCAACACAGCCTGTGTTACCCACTTGTGAGACTATAAGACCTGTTGTCCTTGGAGAATACCTGCTTACAGGTAGGTATTTTCACTTTCTCTTAGGAAAGCAGGCCTTATTTTCTCACATACTCTTTCACTTCCTCTTGGAGTTGTCTCCTTTTTTTCTTTTATGCTCTAGTATTGTACTGATGGTTCTCCGAGGACAAGCAGGCTGCTTGTTCTCACGACTGGGTTGACGTCCACGGCAGCCCCCACCAACCGGAAGAAAAACTTCGCGGGCGGTCCCGCACGCAGGGCACGCCCACCGCGCATGCGTGGCCGTCTTCCCGCCCGTGTACGACCGTTCCCGCTCAGTTTTTTTCTATTCCGCGCTGGAGAGAGACGTGTTCCCGACTCTCTCTTAGTCAGCCCCGGAAACCGGATTGCAGCCTAGCCACGGTTTTTCTCTCTCGAGTACGCGTTCGCGTATTTTTTTTCTAGAAAAAAAAAGAGTTTCCTCGTCGTTTTTAAGCTGCGAGGGCGCGTCGTTGCGGCCTTGTGGCCGTAGCGGTCGTTTCTTCTTTTTCGGGTGTGCTTTTCACTGCCACCATCAACGATTTTGACTTCGCCGAAGCGATTTTTCCGTCGATGTCCTCGAAGGTCCCGAGCGGATTCAAAAAGTGTGGTCGGTGCGGCCGGCAGATCTCGCAGACCGATACGCTTGGAGTCTCCAGTGCCTCGGCCCGGAGCATAATTCCAAGACGTGCACCTTGTGTCTTGGCTTAAGGAAGCGGACACAGGTGGCGAGGCAAGTTCTGCGGGACCGTCTATTTGGAACTTGCGCCGGCCCTTCGACGTCGACCTCTACGGCATCGGTGTCGACGGCCGAGTCTTCGGTACCGGTACTGATGTTGACGAAGTCGGCGCCGACTCTGGCACCGACCCCAGGAGTACAGGTACCTTTGGTCCGCCGGCCTGCCGGTGACGGCGGGGGTGAGCGGCCGGGCGGGCAGTCGGCCCTGGCCACTCCCTCTGCTCAGGGGCCATCGGGACCGAACCCTGTCGGATCCGATACCTCGAGGCCGGAGGGGCTCCACCTCCTCTTCGTCTCTTGCGCCGATGACGGGCATCGAAAGAAAGCCAAGAAGCACCGTCATCGTTCGCCCACGGCGCACGGGACTGCCAGCTCCGGTACTTCGAGGGACGACTCGACGCCCAGGAAGCGGCAGTGCCGAGAGGAGCGTTCCCCTCGGTCGAAGAGGTGTCGCTGCGTCAGTCCGCGGCTACCTCGTACCGTCTCCTGGACCCGAGCAGCTTCTGGCACCGTACCCACACCGGCCCCTCTGCCTTTCCTGACAGCGGGCTTTGACGAGTACCTCCAAGCCATCCTTCCCGGGATCCTGGAAGGGTTGATGGAGGCGCGCCAGTGGGCTCTGGCCCGATGCTGAGGTCTCCGACGCCGCTTGCGGCACCGGTGTCGACCGCCACGCAGGTTGAGTCCCCGTTGACGTCGATGGAGGGAGCTTCATCCCCGCCGGTGCGGGAGTCTACCGCTCGACGCCATCATCGAGGACGTTCCTCGCAGTCGAGACGGGCCCGGTTGAGGTCTGAGCTGAGAGAGCTCATGTCCGACACCGAGGAGGAGGCCTCGTGGGGGGAGGAGGAGGACCCCAGATATTTCTCCTCAGAGGAGTCTGTGGGCCTTCCCTCTGACCCCACTCCTTCCCGGAGAGGAAGCTCTCGCCTCCTGAGAGCCTCTCCTTTGCCTCGTTTGTCAGGGATATGTCCATCTGCATTCCCTTCCCCGTGGTTACTGTGGATGAGCCGAGGGCGGAGATGCTCGAAGTCCTCGACTTTCCATCACCACCTAGAGAGTCTTCCACGGTGCCATTGCACAATGTCCTTAAGGAGACACTGCTTCGGAATTGGTTGAAGCCACTATCTAATCCCACCATCCCCAAGAAAGCGGAGTCCCAATACAGGATCCACTCAGACCCAGAGTTAATGCGGCCTCAATTGCCTCATGACTCGGCTGTCGTGGACTCTGCTCTCAAGAGGGCACGGAGTTCGAGGGATACCGCCTCGGCGCCCCCTGGGCGGGAGTCTCGCACTCTGGACTCGTTTGGGAGGAAGGCCTACCAATCTTCCATGCTCGTGACCCGCATCCAATCGTTGCCGGAGAAAGTGGTGAAGGCGGTTAGCTTAGCAGAGTTTAAAAAGGGGTTGGACGGTTTTCCTAAAGGACAAGTCCATAAACCGCTACTAAATGGACTTGGGAAAAATCCACAATTCCGGGAATAACATGTATAGAATGTTTGTACGTTGGGAAGCTTGCCAGGTGCCCTCGGCCTGGATTGGCCGCTGTCGTGGACAGGATGCTGGGCTTGATGGACCCATGGTCTTTTCCCAGTATGGCATTACTTATGTACTTATGTACCAGCTCTACACGAGCATCCACATGCGGAACAATGTGAGGCAACTGGCGGACCTGGTCGACAAGCTCCCTCCGGAGCAGTCCAGGCCTTTTCAGGAGGTGGTCAGGCAGCTGAAGGCGTGCAGAAAGTTCCTATCCAGGGGTATCTATGACACCTGTGATGTGGCATCCCGAGCTGCGGCCCAAGGTATAGTGATGCGCAGACTCTCATGGCTGCGTGCCTCTGACCTGGACAACCGCACCCAGCAGCGTCTGGCAGATGTCCCTTGCCGGGGGGGAGGGGATAACATTTTCGGCGAGAAGGTCGAGCAGTTGGTGGACCAACTACACCAGCGGGAAACCGCTCTCGACAAGCTCTCCCACCAGGCGCCTTCAGCATCCACCCCTGCAGGTGGACGTTTTTCCCGGGCCCGGCAGGCTGCACCCTACGCCTACAGCAAGCGTAGGTACACCTAGCCAGCCCGAAGGCCTCCTCAGGCACAGGGACAGTCCCAGCGCGCTCGTTCCCGTCACAGCGTGCGCCTAAGCAGCCCCCTGCGCCTCCACAGCAAAAGCAGGGGACGGGCTTTTGACTGGATCCATGGGAACATAGCCGCCATCAAAGTATCCGTACCGGACGACCTGCCAGTCGGGGGGAGGTTGAAAGTTTTTCACCAAAGGTGGCCTCTTATAACCTCCGACCAGTGGGTTCTCCAAATAGTGCGGTGCGGATACACCCTGAATTTGGTCTCCACTCCGCCAAATTGCCCACCGGGAGCCCAATCCTTCAGCTCCCATCACAAGCAGGTACTTGCAGAGGAACTCTCCGCCCTTCTCAGCGCCAATGCGGTCGAGCCCGTGCCACCCGGGCAGGAAGGGCAGGGATTCTATTCCAGGTACTTCCTTGTTGAAAAGAAAAACAGGGGGGATGCGCCCCATCCTAGACCTGAGAGGCCTGAACAAATATCTGGTCCGAGAAAAGTTCAGGATGCTTTCCTTGGGCACCCTTCTACCCATGATTCAGAAAGATGATTGGCTATGTTCCCTGGATTTAAAGGACACTTACACTCACATCCCGATACTGCCAGCTCACAGACAGTATCTCCGATTCCGTCTGGGGACACGGCACTTTCAGTATGTGTGTTGCCCTTTGGGCTCGCCTCTGCACCACGGGTGTTCACGAAGTGTCTCGTGGTGGTGCATCGTATCTACGCAAGCTGGGGGTGCACGTGTTCCCATATCTCGACGATTAGCTGGTCAAGAGCACCTCAGAGGCAGGAGCTCTTCGGTCCATGCAGTGCACTATTCACCTTCTGGAGCTGCTGGGGTTTGTCATAAATTACCCGAAGTCCCATCTCCAGCCAGTCCAATCTCTGGAATTCATAGGAGCTCTGCTGAATTTGCAGACGGCTCAGGACTTTCTTCCCGAAGCGAGGGCGCAGAATCTCCTGTCCCTCGCTTCCCAGACCAGAGCGTCTCAGCAGGTCACAGCTCGGCAGATGTTGAGACTCCTGGGCCATATGGCCTCTATGGTTCATGTGACTCCCATGGCTCGCCTTCACATGAGATCTGCTCAATGGACCCTAGCTTCCCAGTGGTGCCAAGCCACCGGGAATCTAGAAGATGCCATCCGCCTGTCCGTCAGTTGCCGCAATTCGCTGCACTGGTGGACGATTCGGACCAATTTGACCCTGGGACGTCCATTCCAAATTCCGCAGCCCACGAAGGTGCTGACGACGGATGCATCTCGCCTGGGGTGGGGAGCTCATGTCGATGGACTCCACACCCAGGGAGTGTGGTCCCTCCAGGAACAAGATCTTCAGATCAACCTCCTGGAGCTCCGAGCGGTCTGGAACGCACTGAAGGGCCTTCAGGGATCAGCTGTCCTACCAAATCATCCCAAATTCGGACAGACAATCAGGTTTGCAATGTATTACATCAACAAGCAGGGGGGCACCAGATCTCGCCCCCTGTGTCAGGAAGCCGTCAGGATGTGGCGTTGGGCTTGCCAGTTTGGCATGCTTCTCCAAGCCACATACCTGGCAGGCGTAAACAACAGTCTGGCTGACAGGCTGAGCAGAGTCATGCAACCGCACGAGTGGTCGCTCCATTCCAGAGTGGTATGCAAGATTTTCCGAGAGTGGGGCACTCCCTCGGTGGACCTTTTCGCCTCTCAGACCAACCACAAGCTGCCTCTGTTCTGTTCCAGACTACAGGCACACGGCAGGCTAGCGTCGGATGCCTTTCTCCTCCATTGGGGGACCGGCCTCCTGTATGCTTATCCTCCCATACCTTTGGTGGGGAAGACCTTACTGAAGCTCAAGCAAGACCACGGCACCATGATTCTGATAGCGCCCTTTTGGCCCCGTCAGATCTGGTTCCCTCTACTTCTGGAGTTGTCCTCCGAAGAACCGTGGAGATTGGAGTGTTTTCCGACTCTCATTTCACAGAACGACGGAGCGCTTCTGCACCCCAACCTTCAGTCTCTGGCTCTCACGGGCCTGGATGTTGAGGGCGTAGATTTTGCTTCGTTGGGTTTGTCTGAGGGTGTCTCCCGTGTCTTGCTTGCCTCTAGAAAGGATTCCACTAAAAAGAGTACTTTTTCAAGTGGAGGAGGTTTGTCGTTTGGTGTGCGAGCAAGACCCTAGAACCTCGTCTTGCCCTGCACAGAACCTGCTTGAATACCTTCTGCACTTATCAGAGTCTGGTCTCAAGACCAACTCAGTAAGGAATTACCTTAGTGCGATTAGTGCTTACCATTATCGTGTAGAGGGTAAAGCCAACTGTGGAGAGCCTTTAGTCGTTCGTTTCATGAGGCTTGTTTTGTCAAGGCCCCCTGTCAAGCCTCCTGCAGTGTCATGGGATCTCAACGTTGTCCTCACCCAGCTGATGAAGCCTCCTTTTGAGCCACTGAATTCTTGCCATCTGAAGTACTTGACCTGGAAGGTCATTTTCCTGGTGGCAGTTACTTCAGCTCGTAGAGTCAGTGAGCTTCAAGCTCTGGTAGCTCATGCTCTTTATATCAAATTTCATCATAACAGAGTAGTACTCCGCACTCACCCTAAGTTCCTGCCAAAGGTGGTGTCGGAGTTCCATCTTAACCAGTCAATTGTCTTGCCAACATTCTTTCCCAGACCGCATACCCGCCCTGCTGAACGTCAGTTGCACACATTGGACTGCAAGCGAGCGTTGGCCTTCTATCTGGAGCGGACACAGCCCCACAGACAGTCCGCCCAATTGTTTATTTCTTTCAACCCCAATAGGAAGGGGGTCGCTGTCGGGAAACGCACCATTTCCAATGGCTAGCAGATTGCATTTCCTTCACTACGCGCAGGCTGGGCTGGCTCTTGAGGGTCATGTCACGGCTCATAGTGTTAGAGCCATGGCAGCGTCAGTGGCCCACTTGAAGTCAGCCACTATTGAAGAGATTTGCAAGGCTGCGACATGGTCATCTGTCCACACATTCACATCACATTACTGCCTCCAGCCATAGGCGCCGACTCCGTGGGTGCTGTGGGTGCTCAAGCACCCCCAATATTTCAAACCTGCCCTCCTTGCTTTCTGCCGCTCAGCCAGCGCTTAAAACTAATTTTACGTGACTGAACGGCAGTGAAAGAAGCAGAGTACAGGCTCTATCTCACCTTTTTTCTACCCTCTCAGCTGTGCTCCTGCCCTTGCGTAAACAGGAAATGAGGGCGGGACCACAGCTGAGAGGGAAGAAGACAGGTGAAGACGGAGCCAGCTGTACTCTGCTTCTTTCGTTCAATCAGGTAAAATTAGTTTTAAGAGGTAGGGCAGGGAAGAATCGCTGAACATTGATGCTGGGCGGGGGACAGGGGAGGGAGGACAGTTGCTGAACATGGATACAGGGGAGGGCATGGGGCAGGGGAGAGAGGAGACTTGCTGAACATGCATACAGGGGAGGGCAGGGGGCGAGAGGAGACTTGCTGAACATGGATACAGGGGAGAGCATGGGGCAGGGGAGAGAGGAGACTTGCTGAACATGGATACAGGGGAGGGCAGGGGAGTTGCTGGACATAGATGCAGGAGAGGGCAAGGGAGAGAGGAGAGTTGCTGGAAATGGATGCAGGGGCGAGAGGAGAGTTGCTGAACATGGATGGATGGGAGGGCAGGGGAGAGATGAAAGTTGCTGTACATGGATGCAGGGGAGGGCAGGAGAAATGATGGACATGGATGGAGGAGAGGGAAGACAGGAGGAGATGCACATGGATGGAGGGGGGAGAGGGAAAATGACATGGATGGCGGGAAGGGAAGAGAGGAAGTGAAATGAACATGGATGGAGGGGCGGAGAGAGGAAAAATGGTGGACATGGATGGAGGAGAGGGAAGAGAGAGGATGGAGTTGCATTTGGATGGAGGAGAGTGAAGAAAGAGGAAGGAGAGGCATACTGACAGAGATGAGGAAAGGGAAAAGAGGAGAAAAACTACACATGGATGGAGAAATAGACGCCGGATGGAAAGAGGTAAGAGAGGGGGCAGATACTGGATGGAAAGGGTGAAGAGAGGGGGCGGATGCTGGAAGGAAAAGGGGGAGAGAGGGGGTAGACGATGGATGGAAAGGGGGGAAACTTAAAGATTGAGGAAAGAAGAAACAATGAGACTGGGACCAACACAATTAGAAACAGTAAACGATCAGACCACAAAGGTAGGGAAAAAATGAATTTATTTTAGTTTAGGATAAAGTAGTGTGGTAGCTGTGTTAATAAATACAGAAAATGGAAGTAATGTTTACTGGACTAATTTTAATACATTTTTGACTAATGTTTGGAGACCAAACCCTCCTTTCTTGTGTCAGAACAGAATACCATAACAGCAGTATACTGTCCTGACCTGAGGAAATAGGTTTTGGCCTTTGAAAGCTAATTGAAAAATGTATTTAGTCCACTAAAATGATATCATATTTTCTATTTTTTGTTCTATTTGTATTTGTTAACCTATAGTATAGTGATGAAATATGTCAGTTTTTGAAATTTGCATCTCTTTATATTGCACAGTACAGGGGGATTGAGGGGTGGGACTGTTCAGGGAAGAAGTCCTGGTGCAGGTTGCAGGCAGCCTATGAGTGGCGCTGCCACTGCCCAGGTAAAGACTGCAGTAGATATAATTTTAAGGTATGGGGGGGGGGGGGGGGACACTGCCTGTAAAAAAAAAAAAAAAAATTTCAGCACCCCCAATCATTTAGAAAAGTTGGCTCCTATGCCTCCAGCAGGTTACCCGACGCGACAGTCAGTTCGGGCAGTTGGTGCTGCAGAATCTGTTTCGGGTTTGAATCCTACTCCACCCTCCAGGACCCGATTTATTCTGTTAAGGCTGCACTCTCAGTACTTCGTAGGTCAATTTCTGTTATGCCCTCGCCGTTGCGAGGTTCAATTGACCTGGTCTTGTTTTGAGTGAGGCTGAGAGCTAGGGATACCCCAGTCGTGAGAACAAGCAGAGCCTGCTTGTCCTCGGAGAAAGCGAATGATACATACCTGTAGCAGGTGTTCTCCGAGAACAGCAGGCTGATTGTTCTCACCTACCCTCCCTCCCTCCCCTTTGGAGTTGCGTTTTACTCATTCCTTTGCTGTCATTCAAACTGAGCGGGAACGGTCGCGCACGGGCGGGAAGATGGCCGCGCATGCGTGGTGGCCGTGCCCTGCGTTCGGGACCGCCCACGAAGTTTTTCTTCCAGTTGGTGGGGGCTGCCGTGGACGTCAACCCAGTTGTGAGAACAATCAGCCTGCCATCCTCGGAGAACATCTGCTACAGCTATGTATCATTCGTTTCCTGTGCTCTCACAGCAGGCGGGAAGGCATGAGTGGTGGAGCATGACTGGCGCTCCAAAAAACTCTGTAAAAACTTGTCACAAGCTCTGGACGGACAGCATGGATCTCATTACCAGAATATAAGGCCTGCTATCCTCTGAGAATACCTGCTACAGGTAAGTATCTTCGCTGTTCCCTTAGTTTCTGATCATGCAATTTTGTTCTGTCTTCCAGAAAAGATTTCACCAGAACGCCCCATGGTTTTAAATAAGTAGTTTACAATCAGTATGCCTTAAGATCTGATCAAGTGTACCATGAGGAAAAAGTCACCAATGCCTGATGCACAGGTTCAGGCTAGCACCCTGGTGTAATAGACACCCGTTGTTACCCTTAAAAATGCAGGAGCTTGTTTCTGAGTATATGTATAGTCGCACATGTACATTTCCTACCTTGATACTTCGAGCCCCAGAATGTGGGAATTAAGAAGCATGTAGGGCAGAGCTTTCCAAACTGTGTGTCAGGACCCCAATTGGGATCACAACATGGATGCTCCTCCAAGTTTGATTTCGCTGTCATCATGGAGTCAGAGCCACAGAAAGATTGATGAACACTGATGTATGGCATGGGTAGCTGAACCGTGCTATGTACAGCTCACACATTGCTCACAGCTGTTCTCCTCTGTAGCCATGTCCTTTCAGCCACTGGTGAGGCCTTCTAGTGCTTTTCTTTTGGCCATATGAGGCTCTCCCATGTCCAGAGTGCCACTTTTTGGTTGAAAAGTTGGAAAATGCTGTCCTAGATATGTCCCATTCAACTGCTTGAATATCTGCTATAGGCACCATTCTAGTCTGAAGTGGAGGAGTAGTCTAATAGAACAGGCTGAGAACCAAAGAAGCCAGATTCAAATCCTTGCCACTTGTAATCTTGGGCAAGTCACTTGGCTCTCCATTACTTCGGGTACAAACTTAGATTGTAAGCTCTCAAGAAGCAAACTGCATACCATACCTGAATGTAATTTGCCTTGAATTTCTCAGAAATGCATAACCCCAAATCCAGTCTCACTGCAATTGGTGTTTATCACCTTTAGTTAGATTAATGTGGTTTTGCTTTTTCGGAAACTTCCTATCAAACCAGCCACTGTATTGAGACTTAAGATAATGTAAGCACCCGTTGAAGGATTAGATTCCTGTGAGCTGAAGTATCTGTTTGTAGGCAGTCCTATTTTTGTTGGCAATCACTTCAGTCAGTAAACTTTAAACCTTGCTGGCTTATCTGCCCTATACATAGACCTGTGCACAGATCATAAATTGCTGTCTAAAGTGGTGTCAAATTTACTTCAATTAGTAGTTCTTCCAATCTTTTTCTCAGGCCACAAATACACAGCCACAAATACACAAAAATTGAATAAGTATTGTCAGTTCAGATTGCAAGAGAGCCTGGACCAAACTGTAGCCATTTAAAGTCCGTCTAGTTTTTTTTTTTTACCTGACCCCTCTTCCCCCCCCCCACCCCCCCCCCCCCCCCCCCCCCCCCGAAAACCTGCACTGCCATTATTAATTGCAAGCTAATTAATTAGCAGATGTGTGCTGCTTTTAACTCCTAACCCTCACTTGTTCAGTACCCTTATTTTATCATCCCCACCTTAGTAATTCCTTTAATCTCTTATTTGTCCTCTTTGTCCTAATTAGATTGTAAGCTCTGTCGAGTAGGGACTGTCTCTTCATGTTCAAGTGTACAGCGCTGCATACGTCTAGTAACTCTATGGAAATGATTAGTAGTAGTAGTAATCTTAAGCTCAGGCAAAGAGTGGTATATTAAGTCACAGCATCAGAGTTTGGCCTCCATGTAAGAAATATTCAAAGCTGTGATGCAGAGTTCACCACACATTCACATCAACTGCGGTTTCAGTACAGAATTCTGGCATGGAAGGCTTGAATTTTATATTCCTTACCACTGGCTCTTGTTTTCCTGGTGGTAGGTGAAATGGCTCATTGCCATCATAACTTGTTGGTTTTGGGCCTTGGCATTTGTTCCATGTATTTTCCCACTTCAATAAAAAATACTGCTTGTAAACTGGGAATTCCACTTGAAGACACTTGCTTTTCCACAGAAAATAAGCTGCTTGCCTTTGGAAAAAGTGTCTTCTGAGAAGACAGCAGGCTGTTAGTCTTCATAAGTCCAGCCCTCTTCTCCAAGGGGCTGACTTCTCTTGGTCATAGCTGTAGAAGGAACTAAGGTAGTGTACATGACAGCACTGGCATGGAAGCTCCCATACATTCTCGGTAGAGAACTCCAGAAAGCCTTCCAGCTTATAAATGTTGCTCCAGCCTCTGGCTTTGTCAAATGACATTGCCTACTTATAGAAGACCAGTAGCCTGCTTTCATTGGACAACACCTGTTACTGGTAAGCGATTTAGCATTTTTGGCATTGACTTGTATATGACGTGTATCTTCATCTTCAACTGTTAATTTTTCCTAATATCAGGGTAATTAAACTGTTTTCATTGACATTTCAGCAATACATTCCATATCCTACGACCAACTAAAGCTCCTGGCTTTGTATATGCCTGGTTGAACTTATTTCCCATCGATATTCATTGCAAGAATGCTGGCACATACCCCTCAACAGAAGGTAAAGTTGCCAGGAATTTGTATCTGTTTTGACTTTTGTGTGTGTAGTGATTTCTTGTTGTGGAAGGGAGGTGTACTGTATCTAATTCCACTAGCTTTCCTTTCTAGTTTCAGGAGACTCTTACTATCACTAGGGCTGGAAGGGTGCTTCTTCTGAAGCACCAGCCTCAACATCACTACAAAAGAAGGCCACTACAAAATGGAAGCTGTCATATTCTCTTCGTCTTTCAGGCCCTGTGAACAGGGTCAAATCTGGTGTCACATATTGCCTTAGCGTTACCCCTAGCACCCACCTCAGGTTTAACCCTGTGGCCACCTGGAGGGCACAGCACTGCCCAGGCCCGCTTGCTCCTGTTCACGTACCCCTCCAGTGGCATACCCTCAACCCGCCTGCTGGGTCCTGCTTGCCTGTGGACACGTTCTCCCACCCGCATGTTATTCTCCAGTGGTTTCTAGGGGCAACTGGGATCACAATCCTAGGGGTCCCATAGATCCTAGGAAATACTCACAGACTGAGAGCACAAACTGCCAGGATTCTTAGTCAGTCCAGGACAACAGAGCTAACAAATTAATAGGTTTATTATAAAAAGAATGTAGAACAGTGAAGGGTAAAGTTTATACAGGAACAGGTAAAGAACAAGAATTTGGTGCTAATCTAGTTGAACGCTTTTTACTACCTAAATAATACCGGAGGTCAGGAAAAAGAATCGCTCACAGGAATTGAACAGGGCCTTAGCGCAGAGGTCTACTCCCTCCACACTCCCAACTGAGACTGAGGAGTTCTAGTACATTCTGGCTAGGTCTTTGGCTTCCGGACCCAATCAGGGCACAAAGTATTAGCACTAAGGATGTTTGAACCAATGACACTGTAGGTTATTTTTCCCTTTTGGGTAATGTAGCTAAAAAGAAAACAGACCTCTGTTACAGCTGTAATACAGAGGTCAACCACCAGCTGCTGGCCAACCAAGGAAATACATTGAAGGGAAAAGTGTCAATAGGGCAGCAATACAAATCATAAAGCCTCGGAAGCCCCCTGTTCCGCCCAGGGGGTATCTCCTATGGGGCCACAGGGGCCTGGCCCCCGTAGATTTGCCCCTGGACCCCCTTACTGACGACCCTCTCAACCCTCCCGCCGTCGCACCTCACCTCCCTTTGCTGGCAGGGACTCCAACCCCCGCCAGCCGAAGTCTCCTTCCTTCATTTGGGTTCCGCCACACCTGTATCTTCAACCTGAGTTTCTGTGTACTACCATAAAGCAGGGTTTCCCATACCTGTCTGATGACTCCGGCCAGTCAGGCTTTTTCAGTCTATGAATACACATAAGAAATTTGAAATGAGCCTCCAGTATGTCCAGATTTCTTTGTTTTTTGGGGCTTTTTGTTTTGGTTTTTTAAGAAATCTTTATTAAATGTTGTATCAACAAAAGCATGTCCAAATTTCTTATGCATATTCTTTGTGATACCATGAGCACTGCCTGTGAGACCCACTGGACCAGTTTTGCAAGCCCAGGCATACACAGGGCCGTGCCAACACGGTAAGCGGGTAAGCGCCGCCTTCAAGGGTGCCGTCGAGTTGTATTAAAAAAAATAATAACCTTACCGCGTTGGCGAACTGGCGGGTGGGCCAGTAGTAAAAGCAACAAGCAGGCACACTCGTCTCCGTCCTCTTCTCTGCCATCTGTGTCCCGCCCGCCCGAAAGGAAATTACATCAGAGGAAGGGCGGACGCAGAGAGGGCAGGGAAGCGGCGGAGGACATGGTTGCTGCTGCCGGGTGGGGGCTCACCCCTCCTAACAAGTGAGGGAAAACCACGGCCAAAAAGTCTACAGAAAGAAATCACTAGCAACAAACCCTAAGCTATGGAAAATCCAAAAGTGAGTTGTGCTGATTGATGTAGAGAAGGGATTTTATAGAGCAGCTGCTCTAGTGCCCCCCCCCCCCCCCCCCCCCCCCGGCTGAGACCACGTGGAAATGAGCGAGTTTCCTATCTGCCGATCTACGAGCTTTACCACAGCTCTACCTGCCTCTCCCCTCCCCCTCTCTCTCTGTTCACTTTAACCCTGTCGGTCCTCTGCGCTCTTTATGTGGCGCTCTCTTGATGTCTCCGAACGTATTTCCCTCCCCACTTGTCCTCTTCGTATCTTGCTCGTCTCCCCTTTGTATGTGTATTATCTATATGCAACCCCTTTATGTTTTCCTTTCTGTCTTTTCTTCCTCAGGTGCCTCTGCCCTCTCCCTTTTCCTCTGCCAAGGCTTGCCCTTATTTTACCCCAAGATGCCTATCTCTCTTACCGCTGACTATCAGATCACAACTCCTGTTCCCCCGCTCCCCCTGCACCAAGCACATATGTAATACATTTGGGGGGGGGGGGGGGAATGAAGCGTCTAAAAAGCAGGGTGACGGTCTTCTGACCCCGACCTAAGAACTAGTACTGGGTACCGGAGGGCATTCAATCGATAAGAGCAATGATTGATCACTCCAGCTATTCCCTTCTTGATTTTGTAAACTCTTCACCGGGAAGGGTTGTCACAGAGGGGATAGGGTAGTCAAGATTTCACAGGTTCACTTACTATCTCTTTTTTTTAGGATTCAGAATAAGTTGACAGATAATCTTTCTTCCCTTTACCCCATATCCTGGGAGATTTCCTTTCTATTTCCTTTCTTAAAAACCCGTTATCTTGTTGGAAAGCTTTGGCATTTCTCAAGAAAGAGAACAAGAACTGCGACTAATTTGTCTTCAGTTAATTTTTCTGATGGGCGGTCTTGAGGGAATGGGTAGCTATGAGTATAGTATGGAAAGGGGGTGGGTAAATACTTCTGAAGAGGAAGAGGGAGTGCTGGGTAAAAAGGAAAGAAGGAAGGAAGGGACAAAGAGCTGGCTTGATATCTCATACATATTCATTATGGTTATTCCCAAAAAAGCCAGCTCTTTTTCCCTCCCTTCCTCCATATTAGCATATTCATTTGCAATGAATATGCTAATATGCTCCGCCCCATCCTTTGCCCCCCCCCCCCCCCCCCCCCAAATGAAACAAACTACGCCCATGGCTGCTGCTGCCTTCCCGCGTGCAGCGCTCTGCTCTTTGGCACCGCCCAGCTCTTTCAGCGGCCTTGGAGCCAGGCAGGTCCGGGGGGGGGGGGTGCGCCAGCTGATAGTCTGCAGGGGGGGGGCACCAACTGATAGTCTGCAGGGGGGCGCCAGAGACCCTAGGCACGGCCCTGGGCATACACATTATATGGTATGGAGATGTAAATCTGCTTGAAGTAAGAACTTGATAATCAGCCACACTGAAGATGGTTTATGCATTGCAAGAGTTCATTTCAGTATAAAGTTGTGTGCAAGGTGATGGTTGCTCCCAAGAACCCAAACGTATTTACTGTGCTCTTAAACATCCCCATTTATAGAACAAATTCCTGTGAAAAAAATTTGTTAGGGATAGTCTTATTCATGTAATTTTGCCATATCTGTATCAGGGGCGTATCTGCGTGGGGCCACAGGGGCCTGGGGCCCCGCAGATTTCGCCTTGGCCCCCCTACCGCCGTCAACCCTCCCCTCCGTCGCTTACTTTTGATGGCGGGGGGCCCCAACCCACGCCAGCCGAGATCCGCTTCCTCCTCCGAGTCCTACCTTTAAAAATATTTCTTCAGCTGGCGGGGACTCCAACCCCCGCCAGCCGACCCGAGATCTTCTTTAACTTTCTTCTATCTTCGTCCTCGCGTGGCTGACGTTTTGCTGCTGTTGTGCAAAGCTGAAATCCAGTTTCGGAGTCTGAAGTCCGCAGCACGTTATGACGTCAGTCAGACTCCGAAACTGGATTTCAGCTTTGCACAACAGCAGCAACACGTCGGCCACGCGGAGGACGAAGATAGAAGAAAGTTAAAGAAGATCTGGGGTCGGCTGGCGGGGGGGGGGTTGGAGTCCCCCGCCAGCTGAAGAAATATTTTTAAAGGTAGGACTCGGAGGAGGAAGCGGATCTCGGCTGGCGGGGGTTGGGGTCCCCCACCAGCAAAAGTAAGCGACGGCGGGGAGCGAGGTTTGGCAGCGGGAAGGGAGGGGGGTGTCTGGCAATGGGGGGCGGGGGGGGCTAAAATGTGCCCCCTCCCTTCTGGCTCTGGCCACCCCCTACCGCCGGAGTCCAGATACGCCCCTGATATGTGTTTGTTTTTGGAAGATCAGACATTTGAGATTTCACAAAGCCTTTGAACTGTTTCAATTTATCTGTATGTGTTATAGATCTGTTTTGTTTTGGGTTTTTTTTAGGGATGGCCCATGTATGCCCAGTTGTTAATCGACCTCTTTAAGTATTTGGCCCCTTTCTTAAGGAATGTGAACTCACAAAACCTATGCAAATTCTCTACAAGGTAATTGAGCTGGCTGTTTGTTTTCATTCTGTGGTTATGTGCCAAAAAAATGGTTTTAAATGGAGCTGTATGTTAAACATTTTTAAACCATATGCTAGTACTGATTACACATGATGCTGAACAGAATTAATTTACCATACCTCCAAGTTCACAAATGCATATAAAGTACAATAATCCTACTTCCATTTTTAACTTTTACATATTCATATTTACACTATTCATATGGGATTTTGAACTTGCTGGCAGCACGGCTTGGTGGTTGAAATACTAGTGTTTTGTGAAACTAGGGTAAATGACTTGCACATAGTTGCACGGTGAGTTGTAAAGGAAATGAAATGGGATAGTGCTACCAGTAGTCTAGTGTAATTGATATTTTTGATTACTTAAGTAGATGACACCTTGTTTTTTCCATGCTGGGTTTATAGATGTAAATTAGATAAACTTAAGGTCTTAATAAAGAAGATATCTGCCTATTATCCCTACAAGGATTTGATAGAATAAGACCACAAGTACCTGATCACCAGTACTCCTGATGCATGTAAGAAAAAAAATATTGCTTGGGCTAATTAGATTTGAGAAATGCCTCACAAGTGGTAGTTAAATACCTGAGCAATTTTTGTTACATTTAAATGTGCATACAGTTATCCTCCTCTGATTAATTCTGCTAATTTTTTCAGTCCCATATGACTAGGGATTAGGAAAAACAAAAAATAATTTGTTGATTTAGAACAATGGCACAGAAGTGGAAAACTTGCTTTGAGACTTCATGACCACTAAGGCCCAGATGCACTAAACTTAACGACCCTTTAACGAAGAAATTTCAACCGTAGCATGCATTAAAGGCCATTTTCTGACGATGCTAGCAGCTAACGAAAACGGAATGCAAACGAGTAACTACCATTGAAATGTGGACAATTCAGGATGCACTAACCATACCGACGATTGCAACAAATCATTTACCATGATAAATTTACGTGAGGTCAGACCTGTCGTTAAGGGCTGAGCTTGTCATCTCCCCGCTTCCCCCTGCACCATAAAAATCCAAGCTGGCATGTTTAAGTAAGATTAAATAAAAACGCTACCAATAAAGAACGACAAGGTGGATTCAGTACTTCATAGGCTTCCCCCTGCATTAATAGAAAAGCAAAACAAAAATCGAAAAAGGATCGGGAGGGGGCAAAAGCGCTCGTCAGGAGCGTCCTGTATGGACGGCCTTGCCCCCCTCCCCCCCCCCCCCCCCCCCCCCGAGGTCGCCGCTGCTCCCCGCTTCCGCCTGTATTAAATAAAAGATCAAAACAAAATCAAAAGTTTAGCAGCCCCGGTCCCCCTCCCTTCTTCTCTCTCTTTCTCCTTCTCCCGCAGCCCCGCCCCCATGAGGTCGTCGCTGCCACTCCCCCCCTCCGCCTTACCGGGCCCCGTAACCACGTCAGAGGAGGGCGAGCCCAGGAAGAACGGAGGGACGTCGGAGGAGGCATCACTGATCGCCGATCAGCTGTTCTTGCCCATGCAGCGCCTTCACACAGAGGTGAGGGGCGCTGCGCGGGCCCAGTAAGGCGGAGGGGGGTCCGGTGGAGGGGGGAGCGGGGCACGGGGGCGGAGGATGGTGGGAGGCAGAGCTGTGGGAGAAGGAGGAAGGGAAGGGGACCGGGGCTGCTAAACTTTTGATTTTTGTTTTGATTTTTTATTTAATACAGGCAGAAGCGGGGAACAGCGGCGACCTTGGGGGGGGGGGGGGCAAGGCCGTCCATAAAGGACGCTCCTGACGAGCGCCTGTGCCCTCTCCCGATCCTCAGCTTCTTTGACGTTTTTTGGCATGTGCAGAGCAGCCAGCATAACGCTTGGCTGCTCTGCGCATGCTTTATGGGCAGATTAACGACGGGGATTACACTTCTTTAATGCATTGAACTTTCGAATACCGAACCAACATGTTTTTTTACTGCATTCTTCGTTTTTTTCAACTTCGGTAAGGACTTTACGTTTTAGATTTTTTACGTATGGTTGATGCATCTGGGCATAGGCGGTCGGTGGCCCAACTGTTTGGGGAGGCTAAAGGGGGCGGGGTTAGGGGTGGGGCCAGGGGTGGAGCTTAAATCCATAATTGTCTGATCACACACAGAAAAATAAAAAAAAATGTCACAATTAATACCTTTTATTAAAATTAGATATTAGTTATGTATCATATGTCAAAGAATAAAGTGGTTGCTCAAAGCATATACTAACCACAATCGCTCAACTGCAAAACACTATGCACAACTTTGTGCAAAAACACACTCTGAACCTTACTGTACCATAAATATTACACTGGGCAGAACCTAATACACCAATATACCACCCATACGGAAAATGCAGACCGTCAACAATATGAAACAAGGGATCATAATATTATGATACGTATAGAGCCACAAAACACCCTAATTCATGTTTAATGTGGGATAAAATGCCATAAATAAGTAAATAAATATAAACTTTTAATGTTGAGCACCTAATTCTCAAAGTGGACATATTCCAAACACTATAATGAAAATAAAATGATCTTTTCTACCTTTGTTGTCTGGTGACTTTGTTTTTCTGATTGTGCTGGCCTAGTATCCGATTCTGCTGCTATCTGTCCTCTTAACTCCGTTTCCAGGGCTTCCTTTCCATTTATTTGTTTACTTTCCGCCTTTCTTCTTCATTTCTTGTCCTACATCCGTAAGTAAAAGCTGGGTCCTCCCAAAACTTGACTGTCCAGTGGATCCAGCTTTTGCCTATTTTCTTCATCCATGTGCAGTTTTTCTACTCTCTTTCTTTTCCGTCATCTCATCTCTTTCCTCACTCCTTCCTCCCCCTCCATGTCCAGCAACCCTCCTCTGCCCTCCCCTCCATCCACCCATGTCTAGCAACTCTCCTCTCCCCTGCCCTCTCCTCTCCCCTTCATCCACAATGTGCAGCAATCCTCCTCTCCCCTTCTTCCACCATGTGCAGCAACCCTCCTTTCCCCTTCCCTCCATCCACCCATGTCCAGCAACCCTCCTCTCCCCTGCCCTCTCCTCTCCCCTTCTTCCACCATGTGCAGCAACCCTCCTCTCCCCTTCTTCCACCATGTGCAGCAACCCTCCTCTCCCCTGCCCTCTCCTCTCCCCTTCTTCCACCATGTACAGCAACCCTCCTCTCCTCTCCCGTCTGCCCTCGTTTCCTTCCTGCCCCCCGCCCCTTTAAATATTATATTTTTGCTGGAGTCGCGGGCAGCGCCGGCATTGAACGCATCAGCAGGCTCATCACGGTTCCAGCAGCCCTCACAAGTCGGATGATGGCTCCGCCCTCTTCTGACGTATTTCCTGTTTCTACGAGGGCGGAGCCATCATCCGACTTGCGAGGCAAGGACAGGCTGCTGGAACCGCGATGAGCCTGCTGATGCGTTCAATGTCGGCGCTGCCCGCGACTCCAGCAAAAATATAATATTTAAGGTGCGGGGGGGGGGGGGGCAGTGGCGGGCTGGGGAGGCTTAGCCTCCCCAAGCCTCTTATAAGGGGCGCCTATGCATCTGGGTCTAAATGTGTTACTTGTGGGCCATTATTCTTTCTGCAGCATTCTCAACTATCCTGGGGAACATAAGACCTGAAATCTGATCAAATTGGTGGGGGGGGGGGGGGGGGGCTTCTTCACAACAGTGCACAGCAGGTCACTGAGCCAGCCCCTAAGGAGTTTTGAGTTTTTTTTGTGGATCTCCATATAAGCACATCTGTACTTCTGACTCTCAAGGCATAGGAGCTTTTGTTTATATAATAGGGCATCTTATTTTAGGTTTAAAATATTAAAATAGGTGTTTATTAGATACACATTGAAAAATGTCTCTTGTGTTCAATCCACTGCTTGGTTTTATGCTTTTCTGCACTTTTTCATAAGCTGCATAAATTTACATATTAGATTATTTTGGAAAAGTTACTCATCAATAGTATGGGGGGGGGGGGGGAGACACTGGCTTTTTCTTTTTTAGCCTCAAAGAATCACTAATTCCATATCATCAGGCAGATCAATCCATAGACTGGTGGGTTGTGTCCATCTACCAGCAGGTGGAGATAGAGTGCAATCCTTTTGCCTCCCTATATGTGGTCATGTGCTGCCAGAAACTCCTCAGTATGTTCTCTATCTCAGCAGGTGTGTGGTCACACAGCAGCAGCTCTGGCTAGGTCTCCAAGCCTATTTGTTTAGGTTTTGTTGAGTACCTGGGGTTTGAGGGCTCTTCGTGAGCAAGTGAAACCTGGTGGTTCCAGGTCCCTCCTTTTCTCCCCTCTCCCGATGGCTCCGTAAAAAAAAAAAAAAAAAACCGAAAGCAATTTGAAGCAGAACAGCTTTCCTGCAGCTGATCACTGGGACACTAATTCGTTGCAGCTCGGGGCAAGAAGCAGGTAAATTTTACCTTTCCTAGCGGCAGGGAGTTCCCCGAACGTTCTCCACGTGGCTAATGGCGTCGGATGGCAAGGGCGCGAAAAAAGCGCTCCCAGGACCACGTGCGCGCGTCTAGCGGGGAAGTGCGGGGATCGGAGGCAGAGACGCCCTTTTTTGGACGCTTTTCAGGAGTTTGGCGAGTTAGCCGGTTTTCCTCCGAGGGGGCATCAGCTGTTTTTCCCGCCTTAGGCACCCATCCCCCGATGTCCGCCCTTCCGGTGTTGGCCGGCCACGCTGCTCGGACGGCTACTTCTCCCCCAGGCAGCATTCCTTTTGCAGAGACCGCCGTCCCGGAGGTTCGTCCTCCGGCCCTCCCCCAGGGTCTCGGACCCAATGACGGGGCCCTGGTCCATGGCTCAGAGCAGATAGGAGGACGGCTGTCCTCATTTCTGGGTGAGTGGACATGGGTAACTTCAGACGCTTGGGTTCTGGAAGTCATCAGAGACGGCTACAAGTTGGAGTTCTGCCGGCCCCTGAGAGACGGGTTTGTGAACTCTTCCTGCAAGTCTCCTCTCAAAGCAGCGGCAGTACAGCAGACTCTAGACAACCTGATCCGCCTTGGCGCGGTGGTCCCAGTGCCAGAAGATCAACTTGGCAAGGGACGCTACTCCATTTACTTTGTGGTGCCAAAGAAAGAGAGTTCTTCTCAGCCTATTCTCGACCTCAAGGGAGTCAATCAGGCCTTGAGAATACGGCATTTCAGAATGGAGACTCTCCGCTCCGTGATAGCGGCGGTACAAAAAGGAGAATTCATGGCATCCTTGGTCATCAAGGAAGCTTACTTGCACATTCCCATCTGGCCGCCTCATCAGCGCTTTCTGTGCTTTGCAGTACTGGGCCGGCACTTCCAGTTCAGAGCCCTCCCATTCAGGTTGGCTACGGCTCCTTGGACCTTCTCCAAAGTAATGGTGGTCATCGCGGCTTATCTCCACAAGGAAAGAGTACAAGTCTATCCCTATCTGGATGACTGGCTGATTCGAGCCTCCTCCACTGCAGAGTGTGGGAGAGCTACAGACAGGGTCGTTGCTCTTCTGAGCTCCCTGGGATGGATCATCAACTGGGAGAAAAGTCAGCTGCGCCTGACTCAGTCCCAGGAGTATCTGGGTGTTCGGTTCAACACCCAAGTGGGCAGAGTGTTCCTGCCAGACAACCGGAGCCTCAAGCTTCGGGCCCAGGTGGACCGGTTCCTAGCCTCCTCTACTCTTCGGGCTTGGGACTATGTGCAGCTGTTGGGTTCCATGACGGCCACGATGGAAGTAGTGCCCTGGGCCAGGACCCATATGAGACCACTTACAGCATTCTCTTCTGCGGCGTTGGACTCCAGTTTCGGAGGATTACGCTATGCGCCTTCCCTTGGATCCAGCGGTGCACAAGGCGCTGAGTTGGTGGCTGAGGCCAGACAAGCTGTCCGCAGGAATGCCTCTTACGACACCGGAGTGGGTTGTCGTCACGACGGATGCCTGCTTGACGGGCTGGGGAGCCCACTGCCTGGGAAGGACAGCGCAGGGGCTATGGTCCCCTGCGGAGGCAAAGTGGTCCATCAACCTCTTGGAACTCCAAGCCATTCAGTTGGCGCTTCTAGAGTTTTTTCAGGTACTGGTGCTGAGGCCAGTTCGGGTCCTGTCAGACAATGCCACGGCTGTGGCCTATGTCAATTGCCAGGGAGGTACCAGGAGCGCCCCCCCTAGCCAGGGAGGCCATGAAGCTATGCCTTTGGGCGGAAGTGAATCTGGAACAGCTGTCGGCGGCTCACATCACGGGGGTCATGAATGTCAAGGCGGACTTTCTCAGTTGCCATACCCTTGGATCCCGGAGAATGGCAGCTGTCTGCTCGGGTGTTCTTGGACATCACGAAGCGCTGGGGCAAGCCGAGCTTGGACCTGATGGCGTCCTTGGCCAATTGTCAAGTGCCGAAGTTCTTCAGCAGAGGGCGGGACCCTCGATCTCTGAGAGTCGATGCTCTTCTCCAGCAATGGCCGGTACAGGAGCTTCTGTACATGTTCCCGCCCTGGCCGATGATGGGCAGAGTTCTAGGCCGGGTAGTGCTGATGGGTCCAGATTGGCCCAGATGCCCTTGGTTTGCGGACCTAATCAGGTTTTCAGTGGACAGACCTCTGCGACTGCCAGCGGAGCGGGGCCTGTTGCATCAGGGTCCCGTGGTGATGGAGGATCCCTCCCCCTTTGGTCTTAAGGCCTGGCTCTTGAGCGGAAGCGGCTGAGGAAGAAGGGCTTCTCAGACAAGGTCATCGCCACTATGCTGCGAGCGAGGAAGTGCTCTACTTCTACTACTTACGCCAGGGTTTGGCGTACCTTTGCAGCATTGTGCGAGGCAGGCTCTCACTCGCCCTTCACTGCTCCAATTTCTACAGTGTTGGCGTTCCTGCAAGAAGGTCTGGAGAAAGGCCTGTCGCTCAGTTCGCTTAAAGTCCAGGTAGCGGCTCTAGCTTGTTTCAGGAGTCGTCTGAAGGGTACTTCCCTGGCTTCGCAGCCAGACGTGGTGCGCTTTCTTAAAGGGGTTAATCACCTGTGCCCTCCTCTGCAAGCGGTAGTGCCTACGTGGAATCTCAATCTGCTGCTACGGGCCTTGCAGAAGCCGCCCTTTGAGCCCTTGTCGAGGGCATCGCTGAAGGACCTGACGTTGAAAGCGGTCTTTTTGGTGGCTATCACTTCAGCCAGAAGAGTTTCTGAGCTACGGGCGCTCTCATGTAGAGAGCCGTTCCTGCGGTTCACTGAGGCAGGAGTATCGATTCGCCCAGTGCCTTCCTTCTTGCCCAAGGTTGTTTCTCGCTTCCATGTGAATCAGCAGCTTTGTCTAACCTCCTTTCATAGGGAGGATTACCCAGAGGAGTACCCTGCTCTCAAAAGTCTGGATGTTAGACGAGTCATCCTCAGATACTTGGAAGTGACCAATGATTTCCGGATATCGGATCACCTGTTCATGCTGTTCGCAGGCCCTCGTAGGGGTCTGCAGGCATCTAAACCGACGGTGGCATGTTGGGTCAAGGAGACGATTACGGCAGCTTATGTGGCCGCAGGGAAGATTCCGCCTATTTATTTTATTTTATTTTTATTTTTGTTACATTTGTACCCCGCGCATTCCCACTCATGGCAGGCTCAATGCGGCTTACATGGGGCAATGGAGGGTTAAGTGACTTGCCCAGAGTCACAAGGAGCTGCCTGTGCCTGAAGTGGGAATTGAACTCAGTTCCCCAGGACCAAAGTCCACCACCCTAACCACTAGGCCACTCCAGCTGAAGGCTCACTCTACTAGAGCGCAGGCGGCCTCGATGGCAGAGTCCAGGTCCGTCTCCTTGGAAGAGATTTGTAGAGCAGCAACTTGGGCGTCGGCTCATACCTTCTCACAACATTACCACTTGGATTTGGCGGCTCGGGTCGAGGCCCAGTTTGGAGCTTCAGTGTTGCGTTCAGGGATTTCCATGTCCCGCCATGGGTGAGTACTGCTTCGGTACATCCCACCAGTCTATGGATTGATCTGCCTGATGATATGGAAGGTAACATTATGTATCATACCTGATAATTTTCTTTCCATTAATCATAGCAGATCAATCCATAGCCCCTCCCAGATGTCTGTTTTGTTTGTGTTCTGGTTATATTTCAGGTAAGTCTAGTCTTCAGTTCCTGTTCAGGAGGGCTTCGTGTTCAAGTTCTTCCAATTGAATTTTTCCTTGAGTTGGGACGATTTTGTGTTACAGTGAGCTGCTGCTGCTTCCTCTCCCCCCGTTTCGACGGTGGCTGGATTGATATCTAAATTAGGCCGGCGCTCCCTCCCGCTTCGTGCGGCAGTAGGGTAGCTTTGTATCCCTCCCGCTTCGGCGGTGTTAGAGTAAGCCAGCTCCTCCCACGGTTGCGGTAGCAGGATAAGCCAGTTCTCCCCCACATCGGCGGGTGTGGTTCCCCCCCCTCCCCCCGCTTCGTCGGTAGTGGGTTGGAATGCTTCCCCCAACCCTCCCCCCCCCCCCCTCTTCGGCGGTGGTGGGCTGGGCAGAGTGTCCCTTTGTGGGTGTAATTCTCTAAGTGCTGAGTCCTGTGGATGGAGCTTTGATATCGACCATACTGAGGAGTTTCCGGCAGCACATGACCACATATAGGGCGGCAAAAGGATTTCTCTCTATTTCCACCTGCTGGTAGATGAACACAATCCACCAGTCTATGGATTGATCTGCTATGATTAATGGAAAGAAAATTATCAGGTATGATACATAATTTTACCTTATTTAGAAAACACACCTATACTTAAAGCAATTTATAAATGCCTAAAAATAGAAGCCCTAAATATAAGGAACTAGTAAAAGAGGCCCGTTTCCAACAGAAAGGAAACGGTCGCTAGTAAGGTTCCAGGGCCCCCTCCCTCCGTCCTCTAAGTTCTAGGCCCCCTCTCCTCCGAGTTCCAGGCACCCCTCCCCTTCGAGTTCCAGGACCCGACCCCTCCTTCCTCCTCCTCCCCCCTTCCCCCTCTCTCATCTCAGGATCCCTTCCGAGTGCAAGCAGGATGTGTGCTGCTGCCTGTCCCCTTCGTAAGTGCTGGCTGTTGTTTGAAACTTTTTACCTTCTGCTCCGCCGGCAACAGTGAAGTCCTGCACGCACGGACGCCGCTTCAGACTGCCTTTGCTTTCACTTCTGTTTCAGCTGTTCCTCTGGTCCCACCCTTCCGCAAACAGGAAATGAGGGCAGGACCAGAGGAACAGCTGAAACAGAAGCGAAAGCAAAGGCAGTCTGAAGCGGCGTCCGTGCATGCAGAACTTCACTGTTGCCGGCGGAGCAGGAGGTAAAAAGTTTTAAACAGCTGGCACGAAGGGCTGGGGCACCAGCACACGTCCTGCTTGCACTTGGAAGCCACAGAGAGAGAGGGCCAGGCGCAGGGCGGCAGAAATCGGATGGGAGTGGGCCCGTGGAACTCAGACGGACAGGAGTGGAAGGAGGGGGGAGGTAGGGTGTCACGGAACTCGGGGGGGGGGGGATTCTTTACTCACCTCCGGTGGCTGCTGCTGGGTTCCGTTCCCTCTCACTTCCCATTGGTCCGCCCAGTGACGTCATCCCCAGGGCGGATCAATGGGAACTGTGTTACGAACCCCAGCATCCAGACGGAGGTGCAAATTATTATTATTATATATTATTATATAGGATAGGATGAGGAGATGTTCAAAGTTGACTACAGATACCTTGGATAGGAACAGATAAATCCTGCCAACTACAGACCTTAGTAGAAGAAAAATGTTCCAGAACATTTATGGAAGAAATGCAGAATTTTATTGAATATAAGATATTTAACCCTTTTATTTAGACATCTCATTTCTAGCAAACTACAGCTTTTCCAGGCATGAAGATCTGCATTTATTTCTAGGTTGATGATGATTGCCTTTAGCAACTGACATAAGAGCTCAGTACAAAGTCTGATTCAGTTGCTCATGTAATGGTTCATTGTCATGTGTTTCTCATTCTTAGTGTTTTTCTTTAGGGTACTTTACGTGTGCTGCTGGTTCTGCTTCATGACTTTCCAGAATTCCTTTGTGATTATCACTATGGTTTCTGTGATGTGATTCCACCCAACTGCATCCAACTGAGAAACCTAATTTTGAGTGCCTTTCCACGTAACATGAGACTCCCAGACCCTTTCACTCCCAATTTAAAGGTAAGATGTTATTCCTTAGCAGTATCACCGACGAGTAATCTCTAAATATTTGTGTACTTTGCATTTTTTCCGGTGGCATTTTGCGCGCGCTCAAGTAGAGATGCATGTTCCACATGCTGTCTGCAGTGTTGCCAGGTGGAAAATTTTTTTCCCACCCAATCCAGCATAAAAACCGCCCAAAACCCGCCCAAACTCAAACCTTGCCCCTGACACCCCCACCCCCGCGTCATCACCCCCGCCCCCGCCGTCATCGCCCCTGCCGTCACCGGCCCCGCCTCCCCCGTCATCGGCCCCGCCTCCCACGTCATCGGCCCCGCCCAAAACGTCACTAACCCCGCCCAAACACGTCACTAACCCCGCCCCCCACGGCCGAAAAAGCTGCCCAAAAAAACCGCCCTGAAGCCCAAAAAGCAGCCCAAAAAACCGCAACCTGCCGCGGGCAAAAATTTCCCGCGGCGGGTTGCGGAAAACCGCCCATCTGGCAACCCTGGCTGTCTGAAAGGATTTGCAACAATTGTGACAAGTTTTCCTTCAAAGTGAGGGCAGACAGTTGACTTTGGATTGCAACATAATGTGTTTTTCTGTCGCTCCCAAGATGCATTGACAAAAACAAAAGAGAAATAAAAGCTATGCTGTTTTATAATATTACTGACGGAAAATGAAAGTAACCTTATAGAGGCTATATGAAATCCTGTGCTTAATAGTTTCTTTCATTTTCTGCCTGTATATTCATATCAGAATAAATGCCTAAGGATGTGTAGCAAAAGGGGAAAGGAATGTAATATGCATCTAGTCAGTTTGATTTCTGATTTTAGCAGATGACTTTGACTTCTAGGTTTCTCATTGACACACGAGTTTTTCACTCTCCCCAAAAGCACTAAGGATTGGTTTGAGAACCCCTGCTCTAGGTTCAAATCAATCATTGGTCAAAGCAGTCCACTTATTCACAAATGTAACACCACCATTATATTTTTTTTGAATAGAAGTGAACTAAATGAGGAAATTTTCAGCTACCTCAGATTCTCCCAATAGGTGTTCCCTGTTGTTAATCTTATTGTTACTTTGGGGGATGACCCTAGAACTGCTCCATCAGAAACAGATTCCAAAATGGCTGCGGAGAGCAGTGGTGTAGCCACAGGTGGGCCAGGGCCCACCCACTTAGGGCTCAGACCCATCCAACAGTAGCACATGGTAATGAAAATGCTGCTCTCCACAATACTGGCATCTTCGCATGTTCAGTTTCAGTGCATGCCTGCTGCAGACTATCAAGCTGGAGACTGGAGAGAAGCATTTTCCCACCAGCTGAGATATTTTTTTGATGTGGGGGTGGGGGATAGAACATTTGGTGCCCACCCACTTCTTGCCTAGGCCCACCCAAAATCTGCTGTCTGGCTACGCCCCTGGCGGAGAGAAAAGAATGCCAAAACTTAGACTTACGGAGATGACATCATCATCCATCCCCCAATCAAACCACAAAGATCTTTAAAGACCTAGTACTTCAATTCTTTAGGCTGTCAAAAGTAAACATATTTGTTCCAAAAATGATGATGCTCTTTAAAAGAAGGTGCTCTATTCAATAGTTACATTTAATCCCCTTGGTTCCAGTGTTAAAAAAATCCAATTTTGTTGCAGTTAGCGCAAATGGCGATAGATGTTTCCTCTCCATTCTGTACATTGTAGCCTCTCCAAGACCAGACAGCGGAAGGATTCAAAAGCATGACCCTTATCCCACGCAATGAGAAGCCAGAGGTTCCAATAACTTCTTGGCTGTCGCACAGTGGTGATGCTCAATCAGTCTTGTTTTCAGTTTTCTAGCAGTCTGCCCAATAAAGTACATTTCACATGGACAGACTAGTAAATAAATCACATTTTCTGATTGACGTGTAATTTAAGGACTGCAATTAGTAGTGATTCAGTATAGACAGCGGTAAATGTATTTTTCTATCATCAAAGCACAAACAGAATAGTGTCCATATTTATGATGGCCACATCTTTTTCTCAACTGCCGCCATGTGTAACTTAATCACTTAATCGAATTTCTAACATAACAAAAAATAAATATTGGAGGAGGTGACATCACAGCTTGAGAATATTACCTTAGGAGCAGAAATCTGAGGCATGCCGATGTTTTCCATATAATCTCCTTCCATCCTTGGTGCAACATTAGAAGTTGATTCTTTGGGGTTCTACAGATTTGTGTTCAGGGCCAATGGTATCTAAAACCCGGCAAATGAACTTTTAAGTGTTATCTCAAAATATGACTCCATAAGCAGCAGCGAGAGAGAATGTATTTAGATTGGGGGGATAGGGGTTCTACATTTAGTTCTTTATTATCAGGCAGCTCAACTTCACGCTATTTTAGAGTGGATGACATATTCAGAGAAGCATTGGGTGCAATTGAAGCAGGAGATGATAGGGGGAGCTTTCATTACAGGACCTCCCGTGGTTGTCCATGGGGGATCTTAAGCGTCTGCTCAAGCATGCCCCTTTTGAGGTGGCCACTACAATTACCATTTGGCAAGCGATGCGCAGTAAGTTTTTGCCTACTCAGATGTACTTTTATCACACTCCCATTCAGTCTGCTCTTGATTTTCCACCTGGGGTGCTCACCTCTGTTTTTCGGAGATGGGTAGGCCAGGGTCTTTGAGTCCTGGGTCAATTGGTGTTTGAAACTCATATTATACCTTTTGAAGCTCTACATGATGAGTATGGCCTTGGGGATTCTGATTACTTTTATTTTTGTCAACTTTCTACATCGTTAAGTCTTACCCCACTGGGCGTGAGAGAATTCGCCACTACTTAAGCTTTTTCAAATGGGGGAAGGAAGGGGTCTGTCTTGTTTTTATAGGATATGTGCTCCTCCTGTTCGTCTCTATGAGGAGCACTGGGAGACACTCCTAGCTACCCAGTTCACTCCTGGACAGTGTAGGTCTAGTTATAGGAATTTGCTACAAACCTCTGTCTCTGCTAATTTGAGGAAATATGGTTATAAAATGTTGTATCAATAATACTATACTCCAGTTCTTCTTCAGAAACTTTGGATTGGGTACTGGTGTCTACTGGAGAAGGTGTGGTCAGCCAGGAACTTTAGCATATATCTGGTGGAAGTGTCCTCAAGTTCAGTTGTATTGGCAAATGGTTGTACAATTGTTTGATATTTTGCATATTACTGTGCCTTTGGAGGTGACTATATTGTTTCTTCTCCGAGGACAAGCAGGCTGCTTGTTCTCACTGATGGGTGACGTCCACGGCAGCCCCTCCAATCGGAAACTTCACTAGCAAAAGCCTTTGCTAGTCCTCGCGCGTCCATGCGCACCGCGCATGCGCGGCCGTCTTCCCGCCCGAACCGGCTCGTGTTCGTCAGTCTTCTTTTGTCCGCGCTCGGTACGGTCGTGTTTTCGCCGTGTCGGGCCCCGCAAAGTCGACCTCGCGCGTTCGTCGTGTTCTTAAAAAAAAAAAACAACCCATTCTGTGTGGAAAAAGACTCTGTGGTCTTTTTTCCCTCCGCTATTTTCAGCTTTTTCGCCCCGATAAGTTTTCTTTCGTCGTCGGGGTAGGCCGCTTTTAGGCCTCGGGTCGAAGTTTTCTTCCCCTTGTTTTTTCGGTGCCTTTTCCGCCATTTCGACTTTTGATCTCGCCGGCGTGATTTTTCCGCCCATGACATCGAAATCTCCCAGCGGCTTCAAGAAGTGCACCCAGTGCGCCCGGGTCATCTCGCTCACTGACAGGCACGCGTCGTGTCTTCAGTGCTTGAGGGCTGGGCACCGCCCGCAGGCCTGTAGTCTGTGTTCCCTTTTGCAAAAGCGGACTCACGTAGCGAGATTGGCCCAGTGGAACGTTTTGTTCTCGGGCTCTTCGTCGGCATCGGCACCGGGGGTATCGAGTGCATCGACGTCTTCAGCGTCCAGAGCTTCATCCTCGGCCGCCAGTGCATCGAGTGCATCGAGGCATCGGCCCTCTGCATCGGCGCTGAGACATCGGACAGCTGCATCGACGTCGGTGGTACCGGGACCTCGTCGGCTGATGTCGTCGGACGGTGGTGCTTCGTCTGGAGTGCAGGTGAGGGCTGTCCATTCCCCTGCTGGTGGCGGTGAGCCTTCGGGTGGGTCTCCCCCTACCCTGAGGCTCCTGCGGTACAGCCCCCCCCCCCCCCCGAGACCGACCTCCTTCGGCCTCGGCCCCAAGGAAGCGACGGCTGGATTCTACGTCCTCCTCGTCGGTGCCGGGAAGCTCCGGTGACATGCTTCGTTCCAAGAAGTCGAAGAAGCATCGTCATCGGTCCCCTTCCCGTGTCGGCACCGAGAGCTCTGGGTCACCGAGGGAGTCGGCACCCAGCAGGCATCGGCACCGAGAGGACCGCTCACCCTCTGTTCAGGAGGTGTCGATGCGCTCCACTCTGGACAGCCCGGAACAGCCTCCACGCCCGGAACAGGTTCTGACGTCGACGCCTGCATCGACCTCCATGCCTTTCTCTGCAGCCGCTCTGAACGAGAGCCTCCGGGCCGTTCTCCCAGAGATTCTGGGAGAGCTGTTGCGCCCTAACCCTCCGGTACCGGCGGTGCTTGCGCCACCGGTACCGTCGAGCGTGGCGCCGGCTGGCCCATCGCCCGAGGTGAGGTCTGCCGCCGCCTCCCAGGAAGGCTCCCCGACTACGTCGGCGGAGGGAGCTTCGCCGATGCGGGTGAGGGAGTCTACCTCTCGACGCCCCCATCGTGGACATGGCTCCACAGAGTCGAGTCGGGCGAGGTTGCAGACACAGGTCCGTGAACTTGTGTCTGACACCGAGGGTGAGGCCTCGTGGGAAGAGGAAGAAGACCCCAGATATTTCTCTGACGAGGAGTCTGAAGGTCTTCCTTCCGATCCCACTCCCTCTCCTGAGAGACAGCTTTCTCCTCCCGAGAGTCTGTCTTTTGCTTCCTTTGTCCGGGAGATGTCTACGGCCATCCCCTTCCCGGTGGTTGTGGAGGACGAGCCCAGGGCTGAAATGTTTGAGCTCCTGGACTATTCTTCTCCACCTAAGGAAGCGTCCACTGTACCCATGCACCATGTCCTAAAAAAGACATTGCTGGCGAACTGGACCAAGCCTCTAACTAATCCCCACATTCCCAAGAAGATCGAGTCCCAGTACCGGATCCATGGGGACCCAGAGCTGATGCGCACTCAGTTGCTTCATGACTCTGGAGTTGTGGATCTAGCCCTAAAGAAGGCTAAGAGTTCTAGAGAGCATGCTTCGGCGCCCCCGGGCAAAGACTCTAGAACCTTAGACTCCTTTGGGAGGAAGGCCTACCATTCCTCTATGCTCGTGGCCAAAATTCAGTCCTACCAGCTCTACACGAGCATACACATGCGGAACAATGTGCGGCAGTTGGCGGGCTTGGTTGATGCGCTCCCTCCTAAGCAAGCCAAGCCTTTTCAGGAGGTGGTCAGGCAGCTGAAGGCGTGCAGAAAATTCCTGGCCAGAGGGGTGTATGACACCTTTGATGTTGCGTCCAGGGCCGCTGCTCAAGGTGTGGTGATGCGCAGGCTCTCATGGCTGCGTGCCTCCGACCTGGAGAATAGAATCCAGCAGCGGATTGCGGACTCGCCTTGCCGTGCGGATAATATTTTTGGAGAGAAAGTCGAACAGGTGGTAGAGCAGCTCCACCAGCGGGACACCGCATTCGACAAGTTCTCCCGCCGGCAGCCTTCAGCCTCTACCTCTACAGGTAGAAGATTTTTGGGGGGAAGGAAGGCTGTTCCCTACTCTTCTGGCAAGCGTAGGTACAATCCTTCTTTTCGACAGCCTGCGGCCCAGGCTAAGCGCGCTCGCTCTCGTCAGCAGCGTGCGCCTCAGCAAGGCACCTCGGCTCCCCAGCAAAAGCAAGGGACGAGCTTTTGACTGGCTCCAGCAGAGCATAGCCGACATCCAAGTGTCAGTGCCGGGCGACCTGCCAGTCGGAGGGAGGTTGAAAGCTTTTCACCAAAGGTGGCCTCTCATAACCTCCGATCAGTGGGTTCTCCAAATAGTCCGGCAAGGATACACCCTCAATTTGGCCTCAGAACCTCCAAATTGTCCACCGGGAGCTCAGTCTTACAGCTTCCAGCACAAGCAGGTACTTGCAGAGGAACTCTCCGCCCTTCTCAGCGCCAATGCGGTCGAGCCCGTGCCATCCGGGCAAGAAGGGCTGGGATTCTATTCCAGGTACTTCCTTGTGGAAAAGAAAACAGGGGGGATGCGTCCCATCCTAGACCTAAGGGCCCTGAACAAATATCTGGTCAAAGAAAAGTTCAGGATGCTTTCCCTGGGCACCCTTCTTCCCATGATTCAGGAAAACGATTGGCTATGCTCTCTGGACTTGAAGGATGCCTACACACACATCCCGATACTGCCAGCTCACAGGCAGTATCTACGATTTCAGCTGGGCACACGTCACTTCCAGTACTGTGTGCTACCCTTTGGGCTTGCCTCTGCGCCCAGGGTGTTCACAAAGTGCTTGGCTGTAGTAGCAGCGGCACTTCGCAGGCTGGGGGTGCACGTGTTCCCATATCTCGACGATTGGCTGGTGAAGAACACATCCGAGGCAGGAGCCCTGCAGTCCATGCAGATGACTATTCGCCTCCTGGAGCTACTGGGGTTTGTGATAAATTATCCAAAGTCCCATCTTTTCCCAATGCAGAGCCTTGAATTCATAGGAGCTCTGCTGGATTCCCGGACGGCTCGCGCCTATCTCCCAGAGACGAGAGCCAACAATTTGTTGTCCCTCGTCTCGCGGGTGCGAACGTCCCAGCAGATCACAGCTCGGCAGATGTTGAGATTGCTGGGCCACATGGCCTCCACAGTTCATGTGACTCCCATGGCCCGCCTTCACATGAGATCTGCTCAATGGACCCTAGCTTCCCAGTGGTTTCAGGCTGCTGGGGATCTAGAAGACGTGATCCACCTGTCCACGAGTTTTCTCAAATCCCTGTATTGGTGGACGATTTGGTCCAATCTGACTCTGGGACGTCCTTTCCAAATTCCTCAGCCACAAAAAGTGCTGACAACGGATGCGTCTCTCCTGGGATGGGGAGCTCATGTCGATGGGCTTCACACCCAAGGAAGCTGGTCCCTCCAGGAACGCGATCTGCAGATCAATCTTCTGGAGTTACGAGCGATCTGGAACGCTCTGAAGGCTTTCAGAGATCGGCTGTCCCACCAAATTATCCAAATTCAGACAGACAACCAGGTTGCCATGTACTACGTCAACAAGCAGGGGGGCACCGGATCTCGCCCCCTGTGTCAGGAAGCCGTCAGCATGTGGCTCTGGGCTCGCCGTCACGGCATGGTGCTCCAAGCCACATATCTGGCAGGCGTAAACAACAGTCTGGCCGACAGGTTGAGCAGGATTATGCAACCTCACGAGTGGTCGCTCAATTCCCATGTAGTGCGACAGATCTTCCAGGTGTGGGGCACCCCCTTGGTAGATCTCTTCGCATCTCGAGCCAACCACAAAGTCCCTCAGTTCTGTTCCAGGCTTCAGGCCCACGGCAGACTGGCATCGGATGCCTTCCTCCTGGACTGGGGGGAGGGTCTGCTGTATGCTTATCCTCCATACCTCTGGTGGGGAAGACTTTGTTGAAACTCAAGCAAGACCGAGGCACCATGATTCTGATTGCTCCTTTTTGGCCGCGTCAGATCTGGTTCCCTCTTCTTCTGGAGTTGTCCTCCGAAGAACCGTGGAGATTGGAGTGTTTTCCGACCCTCATCACGCAGGACGAAGGGGCGCTTCTACATCCCAACCTCCGGTCCCTGGCTCTCACGGCCTGGATGTTGAGAGCGTAGACTTTGCCTCTTTGGGTCTGTCAGAGGGTGTCTCCCGTATCTTGCTTGCTTCCAGGAAAGATTCCACTAAGAGGAGTTACTTCTTTCTGTGGAGGAGGTTTGCCGTCTGTGACAGCAAGGCCCTAGATCCTCGCTCTTGTCCTACACAGACCCTGCTTGAATACCTTCTGCACTTGTCTGAGTCTGGTCTCAAGACCAACTCTGTAAGGGTTCACCTTAGTGCAATCAGTGCATACCATTACCGTGTGGAAGGTAAGCCGATCTCAGGACAGCCTTTAGTTGTTCGCTTCATGAGAGGTTTGCTTTTGTCAAAGCCCCCATCAAGCCTCCTACAGTGTCATGGGATCTCAATGTCGTTCTCACCCAGCTGATGAAACCTCCTTTTGAGCCACTAAATTCCTGCCATCTGAAGTACTTGACCTGGAAGGTCATTTTCTTGGTGGCAGTTACTTCAGCTCGTAGAGTCAGTGAGCTTCAGGCCCTGGTAGCCCAGGCCCCTTACACCAAATTTCATCATAACAGAGTAGTCCTCCGCACTCACCCTAAGTTCTTGCCGAAGGTTGTGTCGGAGTTCCATCTGAACCAGTCAATTGTCTTGCCAACATTCTTTCCCCGTCCTCATTCCTGCCCTGCTGAACGTCAGCTGCACACATTGGACTGCAAGAGAGCATTGGCCTTCTACTTGGAGCGGACACAGCCCAACAGACAGTCCGCCCAATTGTTTGTTTCTTTTGATCCCAATAGGAGGGGAGTGGCTTGTGGGGAAACGCACCATATCCAATTGGCTAGCAGATTGCATTTCCTTCACTTACGCCCAGGCTGGGCTGGCTCTTGAGGGTCATGTCACGGCTCATAATGTTAGAGCCATGGCAGCGTCGGTAGCCCACTTGAAGTCAGCCACCATTGAAGAAATTTGCAAAGCTGCGACGTGGTCATCTGTCCACACATTCACATCTCATTACTGCCTGCAGCAGGATACCCGACGCGACAGTCGGTTCGGGCAGTCAGTTCTTCAGAACCTGTTTGGGCTTTAGGATCCAACTCCACCCCCCGAGGGCCCTGTTTGTTCTGCTCCAGGCTGCACTCTCAGTTAGTTGGTAAATTTTTCAGGTCAATCTCAGTTATGTCCTCGCCGTTGCGAGGCCCAATTGACCATGGTTGTTGTTTTGAGTGAGCCTGGGGGCTAGGGATACCCCATCAGTGAGAACAAGCAGCCTGCTTGTCCTCGGAGAAAGCGAATGCTACATACCTGTAGAGGTATTCTCCGAGGACAGCAGGCTAATTGTTCTCACAAACCCGCCCGCCTCCCCTTTGGAGTTGTGTCTTCCCTTGTCTTTGTCTTGCTACATACGGGACTGACGAACACGAGCCGGTTCGGGCGGGAAGACGGCCGCGCATGCGCGGCGTGCATGGACGCGCAAAGGCTTTTGCTAGTGAAGTTTCCGATTGGAGGGGCTGCCGTGGACGTCACCCATCAGTGAGAACAATCAGCCTGCTGTCCTCGGAGAATACCTTCTACAGGTATGTAGCATTCGCTTTAACGGGGGCCCCCAGGGCATGGACACTTTTTAGCTAAACATTTTGTGGCCTCTGTGGCTACGGCAGCTCATCTGTGTTTAGAGTCCTTCTGGAAGAAGTCCATGACCCCCTCTAGAGCTCATTTGCTGTTTAAACTTAATCACCTCTGTTTGATGAAGAAATTGACTGCTTTTTTTTGAGGACCTTGTGCAGTATTTGGGGGCCTTATCTGTGTTGGTGGGGGTTGCCTTGAGGCTGTGCGGCCCCCTTCTGAGGGCTTACGTCTATCACCAGGATGCATTGTGATCTCCTTTTCTATTTTTGTGTATATTGTGTAAAGGAGGGAAGGGTGTGGAGGGGGGGGGGGATTATGTACTGTTCAGCATTGTGTTAGTTGCGTGGGAAATATGGCTGTCTTTGCTTTGTTGTATGCTGTATCTTTGGGTTGTGCTTTAATTAATATGATGGTAATATGATGGTTGTTGTGTTTCTGTATTACTAACAAGTCTGAACTTCCCTTTGCAGCTCTATCTATCCTGTCCAGCATCTCATCCTTTCCCCCCATATTCAGGTTCTTCCATCTGGGTCCCTATCCCTCCCCCTGTGATCAATATTGCCACACTGTGTCCCCATCCTCTCTTCATCCAGCATCTCTTCTGTGTCCCTTTTTCTCCCCTTCCAACCACAACCTGTGGCTAGCATCTCTCTCTCCCCGAGTACAGTGTCTCTTCCCCTCCACCAATCCAGTCCTTTTCTCTCCCTTTTTACTGCCTCCCCCCCCCCCCCCCCAGTCCAGCAGCACCCCTCCCTGTCCCTCTCCACTGCACCATGTCTATCCTAATTTGCCTGGATCACTGCTAGTAGCAACAGCACAGTGATTCAAACAGGCAGCCTTGGGGCCTTTGCCTCCAAGGAAGCAAAAGGTTGATTCAGAAGAGGTGGAGCATGGCCTAGCAAAGGCCCCAAGGCTGCCTGTTTAAATCACAGTGCTGTGCTACCAGCTGCAATCCAAGCAAATTAGGATGGGCCGCGGGTGGGGGGGGACAAAGGAAGAACTGCTGCTGGACTGGGAGGAGAAAAAAAGAACGGTGGGAGAGATGTGGCACTTAGCTCTAGTGTTCCTTCAGGGCAGTGCATACCCCTTGGGGTACACATACCATGTGTTGGAAATCTGTGGTCTAGTGGTTAGAGCAGTGGACTGAACTAGGGACTTCAAAAATTCATAAGGAGGGGGCTGGCAGTGGAAGGGAGGGAGGAAGGGAGGCTATGACGATCCTGGAACTGGGAGGGAGGGAGGATCCTGGTAGTGGGAGGGAGACTCTGAAACTCGGGGATCTGGGAGGAGGGAGACCCTGACACTCGGAGTGAGGGAGGGAGATACTGGTTAGGTGTGTGAAATGTGGGCGAGGCAGTTTGTGTGTGTGGGGGAGGCTGTTGGATCACCTCTGGGGGGTGGAGGGGGGAGCGGTGGCAACCTGGGGGGTGGTGGAGGGGGGAGCGGCGGTGACCTGGGGGCGGGGCCTCTTGCTTCTGTCTTGCGGTTGGTCAGTGTTGCGGGTGACATACCCCTCCTGCTCCTTATCGCCGAGTCAATCTGGTGTCTCCTTTCCGGTGATGTCAGCGATCTACGGAGCCTAGCAGACCAACTCCGAAGAAGCCACGGTCTAAGACAGCAAGATTAGAGCATTGGAGGTGAGAATTATTATATAGGTTAGTTCTAAGTTTTTCAAAGGCAAGGACACACCACTTATGTTACAGTACAGTCTTGATTATCTGGCCTTTGCTAATCTGACCATCCGATATATCTGACAGACCCCCCCCCCCCCCCCCCCAGTGATGTCATCACTTTATCTCCTCTTTCCATTTTCCAGTGTAGCACAGAGGGAGGTTTGCTCCTGAGCCAACCTATTTTGACCCCGGGGCCCTGCTTTTACGACAAAACACCATTGTAAACCAGGACCCTGCTTTTACTTCAAAACATCACCATTCTGAACTGGGACTCTGCTTTTACTGGGCAGTGAATTTTACTCTCTTTCTGCAACATTTCTGATAGGTATGTAATACACCACAGCACTGTATTTTTATTCTTCCCCTTCACATCTGTAGATCACTTCCAAAATGGCCAATCAAAAGAGGAAAACAGTTGTCTTGTCTATAGAGCAGAAACATAACACTTTACAAGAGTGAATCCATCTAGAAAATTGCAATAGAACTAGGAGTGGAGAGAATAACAGTTCTTGACTGGAAAAGGCAGCACAGTGAGCTAGAGAAATAGGCCTCAAATTGTGCTCCTACATCTTCATTGGACACTAAAAAAAAAAAACTATGAAAAAATGTGAATATGAGAAGGTGAGTGAAGCCTTATTCCTATGGTTCACACAGCAAAGAGATTAGGGCATACCTAAATCAGGGCCTATATTGCAAGAGAATGCCCTGATTTTTTTGAAAGGAATTCAATGATGGTGATCCTGATTTCACTGCTGGTATCAGGTTGCTTGATAGTTGGAACAAAAGGTATGGAGTAAGGCAGTGCTACATTGCTGGGGAAAAGCTGTTGATGAACTCTGAGGAATTTGGCACATTCAAGGCAAAATTTCTGCATCTCCTTAAAAAGGAAGGCATATCAAGGGACCAGATATACAACTGATGAAACCGAGTTAAGTTTTAAAATGTTGCCATCAAGAACTCTTGCATCACAGCTGTAGCAATGGAAAGTCAGAATATCCTAGGGCTTTTAAAAATGTGACTCATGCTACACTTCTGGTGTCCTATAGGAAACAGAGAACTGCCTGGATGTACAAAGACATTTTCCGTAACTGGTTTTTCAAGGAATTTGTTCTATCAGTAGAAAACGTTTTGAATTGATAAACCTGCCTAGGAAAGCAATCCTTCTCTTGGATAATGCACCATCTCATCCTGACGAGAACGAATGGAGAAGTGCTGACAGAGTGCTTTTTCTGCCTCCCAGTGTCATGTCAGCCATGGATCAGGGCATTTAAAAAAAAAAATCACCATAAGCTTCTTACAATGCTTGTTTGTGCACTGGATTAAGGGAAAGGAATGATTGAAGTTTTAAAGAAAATGAACATCAAAGATGTTACCTACTGGATCGTTCAGTCGTGGGATGAAAACAAACCTCCAACCTTAGAAAAACCATGGAAAAAGTTCATTCCTGAGAACGAAAATTAACAAGGACATAATACTGAACACGGAGCAGCTGAAGAAGATCTCCTTCCTTTGTTTCAGGAAATACCAGGCTGTGAGAATGCTTGTGAGGATGACATAACAAGAACAGATGCAGGCTGACGAGCAAAAGGAGCTGTGATGTGATTGTTGTGGTGAACGGGAATGAAGACTATGCTGATGAAGACTCCTCAAGTGAGGCTGAACATTCAGTTGTAAGTGTCAGTCATAATGAAGGCATCAAGGCAATTGAGGTTGCACTGGTATATGTGGAAGAAGAGAAAGGGAAAGCTGTTGATGTATGTTATTGAGACACTGGCATGACCTTGCAGCAAGAAATAGAAGTAAAATGGGAAAACATTAATCACAAACTTTTACAAAACAATTTTATAATTTCTTTACCAGTTGCATTGCTATTAGGTATATATTTATTTTTTTTTATTTTTGTTACATTTGTACCCCGCGCTTTCCCACTCATGGCAGGCTCAATGCGGTAGGCAATGGAGGGTTAAGTGACTTGCCCAGAGTCACAAGGAGCTGCCTGTGCTGGGAATCGAACTCAGTTCCTCAGTTCCCCAGGACCAAAGTCCACCACCCTAACCACTAGGCCACTCCTCCATATAGGACAGTACATGCGCTTTCTGGTTGTTTTTACAGTTCTCTGTCTCATTTTACTGTTTAGTACAGTGATTACACTATGTTTTAACACTCCAGTCATGCTACACAATATGCTATAGTGCAGTTACTAAAGAATATTTGAAAATCTGGAACTCTATTTGTTTATGCATTGTTTGAGGGGTTACCCTTTTTTTATTAGTAGTAGTAGTAGAACTTTATTGAGAAACCACACACATATCCAACAGTACAAACCAGTAGAATAACAAAAACTGACTACAGTGTCCAATCGCTCCAATAAACTAAAATAGAATGACAATTCTTCTGTCTTTTTCAAAATGAGGTCAATGTATAAAAACAATACAGAACACTGTATAATAGACCTTGAGAAAAATAAGCCCTACCCCAGACATCCCACCTCCCATGGACATTACAAAGTCAACAACTAACATTAGTCAAAATAGAGGACCCCCCCCCCCCAACAGAAAAATTATATCTAGACATTGTACAGCCCAGACTCCAATTACGTGGAACAAGCTTGCAGGAATGGAGCCCAAATATCCTCCCACTTTGAGTTTACTTAATCACAGTCATACGTTCTATATCACAGACATACCACAGTTTGGAAATCCACTGCAGCAATGAGGGAACTGTCGCATGCTTCCAGTGTTTAGCCAGATTCAGCTTGACAGGCATAGCGGACCAAATTGAATGGCTACGAGTAAGCCCCTGTGGCTTTCTGCCAAATAAAAATACTGCAGGGTGCCATTGAATATTGCAGCTTGGCCAACCTAGCAGGCAGGCCTGAACTGCCTTCCAGTAAGCCCGCACCTTGGGACAGGTCCACCAAAGGTGACCTATGGTACTCTTCTCGAGACAACCTCGCCAACAATAAGGTGAAACGCCTGTAAACATGTGATGCAATCTAACTGGGGTATAATACCAATGTTAAAACACCTTAATAGTATTTTCCTGAATAGGCACAGCAATGGATAACTTTGGTTTATTATGGAAAAAGCCTTATTAATCAGGAGATATAACTACCCCCCAGTTCCCAGTTAATCCTATGAAGGTGATACGGGGGAACTTGTGTACTCAAATATGTTATATAAAAAGAGGTAATGAGGCCTTTAGTGCTCCTTGAGTCTTCACACAGGTTCTCCAAATAGGAATCGTCTCTCACTATACAGGATCGAATAGTGGGGCTAGCCAAAAAAATGCTTCAGCTGAATATAAGTGTACTGATCAGAAGGTGAGAGCTGATATGTGGCTGTTAAGGATTCAAAAGATATACTGTTCTCATCATCAAAAAGCTGACCCCAGGTAAACAGTCCCAAACGAACCCAGCAAGAAACTCCCCCCACCAATACCCAGATGGAATAAAGGGTTTTCTGTAATGGGTGTGTGACGCAATAACATTAATCCAGTGTTGACAAACAGGGAATCCCAATAGTAGAAAGTGGAAAGAATCGAGGAACACAGATCCGTCGGCAAAAAGCAATATTTGGCGAGGCAGCCAAATAAGATGCCTCAAAAGACATGCCCGTAGCATATGCTATTCAAGAAAAATCCATCGCTTAGAGGAGGACGCGTGAAACCATTCAATCACCACTCTGGCCTGAGCATCTCTATAATAGTAAATTCGTAACCGCCAATCCTCTACAACTCTTACCCTTGTAGAAAAAAGCCTTGATCTTTTATTCCGTACAAACGAATCAAAAGATTTTGTATCCCAATCAAAAATGTTCTAGGAAGATGCAACGGCAACACCTGAAAAAGATACAAGAAATGAGGGAGAATGTTCATCTTAAGAGTAGCTATCCGGCCAAACCAGGAAAACTCCAATGGGGATCACCTATCCAAGTCTCGGATCACTTCACGAAGGAGAGCTGGACAGTTAACCTGAAAAAGAGCACCAGCGTCTTTGGGCAACTGAACACCAAGGTAGCGAATGGACTTGGTCGCCCATTTAAAGGGGAAGGAGGTCTTGCAAAGTAAGAGCTGGTGGAAAGCCAATAGCCAGTCCCTCAGATTTAGAAGCATTTAATGTATACCCTCAATGTGCAGAGAAAGCCCTTAATTCTTTAAGTAAATTTGGGAGCGAGATCAGGGGATGACAGACTAACAATAATACATCATCTGCAAAAAGTGCAACTTAAATTCAGAGGATCCACACATCGCCCCAACCAATGTCAGGGTCATCCCTAATCGCCACCAGTAGTGGCTCGATGAACAAAGCAAATAATAATGGTGAAATAGGGCGTCCCTAACGTGTCCCTCGAGTAAGAGAAAACAATGCCGAATTACCCCCATTAATGCAAACGCAGGCTTTCGGAGAAGCATAGAAGGCCTGGATCCAAAGACAGAAAAACTGTCCCAGCCCATAGCTAGACAATGCTTTATCGAGAAATATCCATTGAACCCTATCAAAGGCTTTCTGAGTGTCTAAGCCCAAAAAATACAAGGGTAATCCCTTCCCCCGAGACAGGTAAAGTAAATTGACGTACGGTGCACATTGTCCATAGCCTGGCGTTTAGCTAAAAAAACAACTTGATCTGGATGCACCAAATCTGGGAGAACCCCAGACAGGCAGTTAGCCAAGATTTTGCCAATATCTTAACATCAGAATTAAGAATAAAAATAGGGCGGTAAGAGACACATTCAGTCTTACCTTTGTCGGGCTTCGGTATAACAGCCGCCCAAGCCTCCATCATAGATGGGGGCAAAGGAGCACCCTCCTGATCCTAATTTAAGATCAAAGCCAAGTAGGGAGCCAAGTCCCCCCCCCCCCCAAAGGCCCTATAGAATTTTAGTAAAACCATCCAATCCCGGAGATTTGCCAGTAGGTAGATTTTTAATCACTGACAGAACCTCCTGGACCATAACAGGGGCCTCCAGAATCTCCATATGTGTAGCTGAAAGGGTAGGAAGTTGTTTAGATTGCAAATAAACTTCTATGTTATGTGCATCAATATGGGGATCAGCTGTGAACAAAGCTTCATAAAAATGCTGAAAATTCTCTTGAATCTGGGAAAGTCCAAAACTATCCATCTCCATCCTTTACCCACAAAATATGCCGGTCAGCCCTCGTCCTCAGCTTCATAGCCAGTAGCCAACAGTTTTGTTACTGCATTCATAGTTTGCTTCAAACGAGCATTTAGAAATTGCAGGTGTTTGTTGATAGCAGCCAATTCTAATCTAACTGCTTGGAGCTCCCGAAGGTCAACAGCAGCCCCAAAAGACATGCCTCTCCTCTGAAAGCCTCAGTCGGGTCAAACATTGTGATAACCAATTCCTCTGTTGTCTCAAATACTAGCCTTCTGAAGGAAAAAGCCCCTTGCCACAGCCTTAAAGGCATCCCACACTATTCCCATAGAGGGCCCTGAATCCAAATTAAGATCAAAGTAATCCCTCAAAGTCTTTTGAAATGATTGACAAATAGATCCATCCTGTAATAGCTATCCATCCTGTAATAGCAAGTTATTCAATGTTCATCTTCTATCACGAACGTAATGCAAAAGGGAAGGTAGTAGCCCACACCGGAGTGTGGTCATCGCCTGAAGCTGCTGCAGGGTGTAAGCAGAAACTTCCTGATACAATGAAATCCTGACTTCATTGTAAAGCATACGAGGCACATGTCTGGCTTGCAGCAGAACTCACTCTTTGTCCTTGTAATTTAAAAAGTGCGCCACTATGTCCCCAGGGAGCTTATCCTTGGATTTCCCCAGAACACGATGGACCCGTTCGAAGAGGATTGGCTTCTGCTCAGCGCCCTCAGCAAGTAACTGATGGCACACAGTTTGCACGATAACCAAGACATCATCTGTGTCTCCTCCTTCTGGAACCCCACGGAAACCTAGGTTCTTCCTGCAGCCATGATTCTCAAGATCATCCACTTTGTAGAGTAACTTGTCGTGCTTCTAAAAAAGCTGGTTCACCCGGTGCTTTGTCGGAGTGAATTGCTCTTCAGCCTTGGCTTCCAGTTCCGCCACGCGATTGCCCAGGGCCCACAGGTCCGCACTTAAATTGTCAATGCGTTCCTCAATATCTTCCCGGAATGCCTTAATTTTCTCTTTGATATCAACCAAATAATGCTGCAGTTGCCGAGTTCGATCAGTTGAGCCTCTCAACATCTCCCAGCGAATCAGCAACTGAAAGAGCAGAGTCTGAATCCAGTGCCATAACTGGTCAAGACAACATGGCGGCAGGGAGTTTCAGCAGAAGACTGATGCACCCCTCTCCCTTCTTACCCACCAAATTCTGAGCCTTACTCATCGGAGAGAGATTCAGCAAGCAGTTAGGTGCAGAAGTAAGCAATTACACCCACGGATGAGTGATGCTGGAGGGCGATGATAATTGGAGTGGAAGGGAGCAAAGGAATCAAGCTGCCATATAGGATAGGTCAGTGGCATCACTTCATTCGGGTTACCCATTTTTTTTTCCGTATTATCCAATTTTTCACTTATCTGACAATGGATCAGTTACGGTTGTGTCGGATAATCAAAACTTTACTGGTATTTTCCACTTGTCCACATCTTATCATTTAGACTCCAGTCCTGCAGTTCTTCAGGGTGCACTTGATTTAACAACATTGAATAATTTTGTATAATCTGCAGTTTTAATCACCTTGACCTTTTCCATATCATTTCTAAATGTTTTAAAAAAAAGTCTCATTCCAGTATAGTTTCCTGGGGCACTCATCTATTGACCTTTCTGCACTGAGAAAACAGACCTCTTTGCCTACTGTTAACTATCTTTTAACCAGTTTTAATACATAATAGGGCATTACATTTTATCCCATAATTTCCTGAGGAGTCTTTCATGAGAGACAAAAGAAGTGTGGAGCTGGAGGATGAGGTGGGCAAGCCAGGGATAAGAGCAACAGGAGAAGAGGGGCTGTGGATTCTACTGTGGCTACCTGGAAGACAGGGGCTAGAATAGAACACCACTCATACTTTGAAGTCTGGAATGAAGTGGTAAAATGGCTTTCTAGGCTGTTCCCCCAGAAAGTGAAGGATTTTATCAAATTGTTTGAAATTAAAAGAAAACAAATCTGGATATTCTATCAATTAGTTGACCTTATCCACATATTTTAATATCTTCAGAAAAGTCTGAAACATAGGTAAGATAAGACATTTCTGTACAAAATTCATGTTGGCTCTACCTATTAAGTCATCTATCCATATGGTTAGTAATTTGGTGAGGAGAGGTTAAAATGACCTGAAAATTGCCAGATAGTGATGTTAGACTTGCTATGCTTGGATCACCCCTGGGGCCCTTTTATACAATTAGTGGTGTTGGCTATCTTCTAGTCCTCAGATGCTGTAGCCAATTTTAATGATAGGTTGCAGATTGTTAGTTTCAGGTTTCTTGACCATATCCCATCTAGACCTAGTCATTTAGTCTCACTTTACTCTGTTAACATCTTTGTGTTCACCGTGATTTTTGTTTTTCTGAATAATAGCCAAAAAGTATGTTTCCAGTTTGGTACCTCTGACAGCTGATTCAGTTAAGACCAAAGCAAAGAATTTAATTTACAAGTCAATATTCAGCCACTGCTATCAGTGTTGTGCTTTGAAAGAAACTCTGGCTGTAGTGGTCAAAAAAATATCTGGACATGCAGCGCCACTATACTGATGGTGCCCAGCACTAAATATCCAACTAAAGTGGTCAGTGCCAGAACTTATCCGGATAGTGACAATATTAAGTCTATGGTCTGGATAACTTGAGACAGCCTTCTCTTTCTCCTACGTTATCTGAATGACTTATCCAGATTTGATATGATTTATTTATTTGATATTCTGTGTTTACACGCAAAGACACCAAAGCGGTTTACAATACTTCAATTGCAATTCAAAACATGTTGAATGACAATAATAACTTTATCAGTCATATACAATACAGACAAAGCCCAACTTTGACTGGATAGTGTACTGAATATTGCCACTATCCAGATATGTTCAGGTGCCACCCTAGCTTCATTTATACTGCACCCCAGCACTATTCACATAGTGCTGAGATGGTCTGTAAGGATATTCAGAGTCCCTTTCCAGATAATACTTCTGATTATCTCAGTCAACAGCACTTACACAAGTACATAAGTATTGCCCAGCATCTTGTTTCCAACAGTGGCCAATCCAGATCACAAATACCTGGCAAGATCCCAAAAAAGTAGAAAACATTTTATACTGCTTTTCCCAGAAATAGTGGATTTTCCCCAAGTCCATTTAATAATGGTCTATGGACTTTTCCTTTAGGAAGCCGTCCAAACCTTTTTTTAAACTCCACTAAGCTAACCGCCTCTACCACATTCTCTGGCAACGAATTCCAGAGTTTAATTACATGTTGAGTGGAGAAACATTTTCTCTGATTTGTTTTATATTTACTACATTGTAGCTTCATCGCATGTCCTCTAGTCCTAGTATTTTTGGAAAGCGTGAACAGACGCTTCACATCTACCCATTCAGCTCCACTCATTATTTTATAGACCTCTATCATATCTCCCCTCAGCCGCCTTTTCTCCAAGCTGAAGAGCCCTACCCGCCTTAGCCTCTCCTCATAGGGAAGTCATCCCATCCCCTTTATCATTTTCGTCGCCCTTCTCTACACCTTTTCTAATTCCATTATATCTTTTTTGAGATACGGCGACCAGAATTGAACACAATATTCAAGGTGCGGTCGCACCATGGAGCGATACAAAGGCATTATAACATCCTCATTTATGTTTTCCATTCCTTTCCTAATACCTAACATTCAATTTGCTTTCTTAGCCGCAGCAGCACACTGAGCAGAAGGTTTCAACGTATCATCGACGACACCTGGATCCCTTTCTTGGTCTGTGACTCCTAACGTGGAACCTTGCATGACATAGCTATAATTTGGGTTCCTCTTTTCCACATGCATCACTTTGCACTTGCTCACATTAAACGTCATCAGCCATTTAGACACCTAGTCTCCCAGTCTCGTAAGGTCCGCTTATAATTTTTCACAATCCTCCTGCGATTTAACGACTTTGAATAACTTTGTGTCATCAGCAAATTTAATTACCTCACTAGTTACTCCCATCTCTAGGTCATTCATAAATATGTTAAAAAAGCAGCGGTCCGAGCACAGACCCCTGGGGAACCCCACTAACTACCCTTCTCCATTGAGAATACTGACCATTTAACCCTACTCTCTGTTTTCTATCTTATAACCAGTTTTTAATCCACAATAGAACACGACCTCTTATCCCATGACTCTCCAATTTCCTCTGGAGTCTTTCATGAGGTACTTTGTCAAACGCCTTCTGAAAATCCATATACACAATATCAACTGGCTCACCTTTATCCACATGTTTGTTCGCCCCTTCAAAGAAATGTAGTAGATTGGTGAGGCAAGATTTCCCTTCACTAAATCCATGTTGACTTTGTCTCATTAATCCATGCTTTTGAATATGCTCTGTAATTTTGTTCTTAATACTAGTCTCTAAACAAACAAACGAAGCAAACACTGGGCCTTCAGGATTGAGAAAAATGTAGTTCTTTATTTATAATGAAGACCCGACACGGTCCGTGTTTCGGTGTACAAACGCCTGCATCAAGGGTCAAGGGACTCCTATAGGTCAGCAAGGAGGGCCTCTGGCTAAAGCGGAAGTGGATCTCTCTCTTCTGTTCGGATCGCCATCATGGTGTTCAAGTGCTTCGTCCAGAGTGGCCGAGTTGCTTATATTTCCTTCGGCCCTCATGCAGGCAAGCTGGTGGCAATTGTTGATGTTATTGACCAGAACAGGTAATATATCCTGATTGTTTGTTCCACATCCTTGTCAACTAATCATTTTGCTGACCTATAGGAGTCCCTTGACCCCTGATGCAGGCGTTTGTACGCCGAAACACGGACCGTGTCGGGTCTTCATTATAAATAAAGAACTACAGTTTTCTCAATCCTGAAGGCCCAGTGTTTGCTTCGTTTGTTTGTTTGGTTGCTTTTGTATGCTGTATTCCCTCTTTTTTGTGACCTAATACTAGTCTCTACCATTTTGCCCCGCACAGACGTCAGACTCGCTTATCCAGATAGGTGCTGTTATCAGAATAAATGCTTTTGAATATTGGCCTGTTAAGTTTGTGTTTTGTTTTGGTTGTTTTTTGCTATGGCCTTATCCCTTTCCGAATTCACCTTTTACAATTTGGTGGTCTAGAGGGTGCTGCTCGGGGGTTCCCTCCTCAATCCTTTTTCATCAGCGGATTAAACACTTAAATTCCACGCATCTCTGGCAAGCAGGAAATTTTAGTGTTATATGGACAAATTTTTGACTCGCTCAGCCGCAATGGTGTCTAAATCAGCTAAGAAGGGACCGGAACAGACACGTTGAAGACAAGATGGCAGAGCCAACGCAGATCCCGCATTTGGCATGCACAGAGGCGGTGATTGCAGAGCTCACCCCGTCCGTGGTACAGGCTTTGGACTGGCGTTTCCAACAATTGTCTGAACAAATAGTGGGCATCTCACAGCTTACCTCCGATTTGGATCGTAGAACTGGAGAGCTTGAGTGTAGAGTATCAGACCTGGAAGATGGTACGCAGGCCCATGGTGCAGAACTCTCACGGTTGGCAGATTTGGTCAGTTCCCAGCAGACCAAGCTCGAGGACCTGGAGAACCGTGCACGCAGATATAATCTGCGGTTTGTGGGAGTGACGGAATCTGTCCCAGAGAAGACCCTGCATCAAGAGCTTGGCTCTCTGTTGGCCCTAATGGAGGGGTCCGTGCCTGTAAGAGTAGAGAGGGCTCATCGATTGGGATCTAAACAGATGGGTGATCGGAGGCCCAGAGTTGTCATAGCCAAGTTCCACAACTCAGCGCATAAGGATTCTTTTTCCCAATACTACCGGTCGCATAGAGAGGAAGTGTGTTACGACGGTGCACAAGTGAGTATCTTTCAGGATTATTCTGCAGCATTCTCAGCATGGCAAAGGCTGTTTTCCCCAGTGTATGTGCGACTTGTGGAGAAGAATCATAAGTTTCAGCTGAGGTACCCTGTGGTTTTGAGAATTTTTAGCAATGGTCAGTGGCATTCATACGATTCTCCAGAAAGTGCGTCTAACTGGCTGAATGGGCGGACTCGAGTCAGTCTTAGTCGTGACCTGCGATGGAAGAACACTTCAGTGACTTTGCAAACTTTGCCAGTTGCCCGAGAGTCTCTTGCGTCTCTTAGAATGGAGCTATGTGCTCTGAAATTAATCAGACTATACCTAATGAATGTGCACGGTGGCGGGGTATTAGTCATGAGCATGTGTGTAAAAGTTGAGTGTATTATTAGGTATGTGTGCGCGTGTAGAAGTTTGTAATATCCCTGTTGTTTTTGCTTGAACTGTATTATCAAAACACTTTTTTTTTTTTTTTTTTGTACTGGAAACGGGGCTTGCACATTGCGGTTTTATGCTTCCGTTAGAATTTTGGCTTAGTAGTGTGGGGGCCCAGCACAATTAGTACAAAACATTGGTGATGTTACATATAGTGTTCTCTTGGTAGTAATGTATGGGTAAATGTTATCCCCTTAAGGGTTTTTTTTTCCTTTTCTTTCTCTCAATTTGTGAGGGGGATCTCCCCAAGGCATTGTAGCGTGATCCCTTGACCCTTTGCTTAGCAATGTGGAGAGTCAAGTTAAGTCAGGGAGGGGAGAGGAGTCTGTTGGGATTGGGGGGGTGGGAGATGCAGTTTGGGAGATTTGTTGTGTGGATGTTAATATTGGTTGGGAGTGTCTGCCATACGAAGGCCGGGTTTCTGCTGGATATGGTCTCGTGTACTTGGGATACACAAGGGAGTATGGACCCCTGGGAGATGGCTGTGCACCCGGGAGTTATTTGGGTTTTAAGATTGCTGCTTTATACTGTGTCCTGGTATTTAGATCCTGGCTAAATCTACTGTCCTCAGATTAATCTCTTGGAATGTGTCAGGCATCACCTCTCCTATAAAACGGACAAAATTTTGTCTGTTACGTCACAAGGTTTCTCTTGTATGCCTTCAAGAAACTAAATTGTCAGATGCAGAACATCTGGGTAAGGGAGTGTTTCTTCTCTTCTGCCCAAGGAAGAAAGGGGGGGGGGGTAGCTGTTATTAATAAAAACCTACAATGTAAGGCTTGGGTGGTAACTAGGGATGGGAATGGGAGATATATCCTTTTGCATTTGAATATTATGGGTCAAGAAGTTTTTCTGCTTAATATCTATGGGCCTAATGTTTATGATCATTTCTTCTTTCAGCATTTGGTGTGCTTGGGTATTCAACATTCTACTGCCCCTTGGATTATCTTGGGAGATTTTAATCAAGTGATGGATGGGCACCAGGATCGTTCTTCCCCATTGGTGGGTGTGGCGATAGGTGGGGGTAGAGGCCTGCCGTATCTTTGTAAAGCTTTACATCTATTGGACCCTTGGCGTCTTCTTAATCCTAGTGCACGCGACTATACTCACCTTTCATGTGCCCATGGCACCTGATCTCGGCTGGATTACATTCTTATAGATGCTGTTCTTTTTCCACAGATCACACATGCCAAGATCGTACCTATGGAGGTTTCTGACCATACTTTAACTAGATTTTGGAGCATCATGGCTTCGTCGAAGTCAGTGGAGGTTTCCCTCGTATTTGGCAGATGATGCTCACTTTCAGGGCTATTTACGTCAGAAGTGGTCGTTGTTTGCGGAAGCTAATGCATGTCGTGAGTCGGAGGCTCAACTGTACTGGGAAACGTCGAAGGTAGTTTTGAGGGGAGATATCTCATATATGTGCGCCCGTGCGCGGAGAATTGCTCAGAGAATAATTCAGTTGCAACGCAAGTATAGGGCGGCGAAGTATGCGTATTTGGTGATGCCATCTTCCCTGGCTCGGGACACGATGTTGTTGACCCTTGTAGCTTTAAATTCTTTGGTTCATGAACGCACCAAAAAGCAACTCTTTCACTGTTCTTTCACATTTCATAGGATTGGTAATAAGTTGGGTAAGTTGTTGGCAAAGGTCACTAAGACTTGGGGTGGCAATCGATTTATTCCTTCCTTGATTGCGCCGGATGGTACATGGGAGAGTCAGTCACCGGGCATCGCTCAGATTCTGCATGATTATTATGCATCTTTATATGCTGCGCCGTAGTCCCAGCTTGGGCCATCTGTGGCAGACTATCTGGAGGACTCTGGTTTACCACGCCTGTCTTCTGAGGCTCTGTCTCAGCTGAATGCTCCCTTGAGAGCTAAGGAGATCCAGAGAGTGATTAAATCCCTTAAGAGGGGCAGTGCCCCGGGGCCCGACGAATTTGCAACTGAATATTATCAGCTCATGCTCCCACAACTCTGCGGCCCATTGTCCTCTTTTTTTTTTAATTTATTTTTTTTTTTTGATGCCTCGATTTCCGTGGGCTCTTTTTCTAGGAATTCTAATGAGGCATTGATTACTCTCTACCTAAACCAGGTAAACCTCTAGACCCCCAGAATCATACAGACCGATCTCACTTGCTCCACATATTCCATTCTTAGTTGGAGAGGGTCAGGTATGGTTTGTGCGTGGCCATCAATCCTCCATTAATGTGTGCAAGGTTTGTTTGGCAATCGCACATAGTCATAATATTAAGGAACCCTTTGCTTTTGGTCAGCCGGGATGCAGAGAAGGCCAGTATCTCCATTACTATTTCTTCTCTATTTGGAACCCCTGTTGCGTGCCAGCCAAATGGATGCAGGGATTGCAGGTATCACTTTGTCATCGCTCTTGGTCAAGACATTGGCATCCGTGGATGATATTTTAGTGGCTCTGACGAACCCTCAGCAGTTGCTGTCTAACTTACTCAATGCAGTCGAGGAATTTAGTTATTTTTCTGGTTTTACCTTAAATTTATAGAAATCTGTAGCCTTCCCTATTCAATCTACGATCATGGAGACTTGGGAGGGTGAGTTCCCCCTTTCTTGGACTTCAGGACCTTTGAAACATTTGGGGGTCCTTATTCCTTCTGACCTGTCGCATCTTTGAGTTAAATATAGACCCCTTATGATCCAGCACTAGGCAAGCTTTGCAGATTTGGCAGTCATTGCCTTTATTTTGGGCAGAATAGCTCTTTATAATATGACTAGTAAAAAAAGGCCCATTTCTGTCAGAAATGAAACGGGTGCTAGCAAGGCTTTCCTGAGAGAGTGTATGTGAGAGTTACTGTGTGTGAGAGAGAGAGTGAATGTGTGAGTGTGAGCTCCTGCCTGAAAGATATACACAGATAAGAAAGTGCTCTGCCTTTAATTCTGGATTAACTCTGCATTTATATCTGAATTCTGGCTTAATTCTGCATTTATATCTTTATATCTTTCCTGTTTTGTTACATACTCTGCTAAAATAGTGATTTGCATGTCCCAATCATTAGAGCTGTACACCTGCAAATTTCTTCTGGTGAATTTAAGTGCAGCTCTTCAGATAGGTTACAGAGGAGACATTCCTACAGTCTTAAGCTTAAGCCCACCCACCAACCCCAAGACGGACACTTCATAAATAACTTCCCCAAATACACTAATCATCACAATTTAACTCCACCCATATTACAACTGTCTCTGAAAAGAAAACCCCTCATTATCACAGGAATCCCCAGTCTTCTACTCACCAGCTAAGGATTACTGCTCTAAAAATAAGAATCAGCCAACAGACCCATAGGCTGCTGTTCTCACTATATCATACCTGTTCATACCCATTTCAATCAATCAAGATGACTTTTATTCTCGGTAATAATTGTGGTGCTTTAGTTTCAAGACCAATTATCTGGAGACTTAAGGCTTGTCCTATCTGTCTGCAGCTCACTAGATTAAAACACGAGCTCAGTAAAGTAAAACAGGAACTAGATGCACTTAAAGCAGCATCTAGGACCGCACAATATCATACTGCACAGAATCATACCAAATTATCACCACTACCACAAAGGATAAAACCACCTAAAAATAGATGGATCACTGTAGACTCAGGCAGACTTCGTTATGTGACAAGAAAACATCAGACCTCACAAATGTTACCACTACAAAATTCTTTTACTCCATTACAGCACTGTGATGTTCTTAAAAACAGAACGGAAGCCAAAGAAAAAATAATAAAAGTGGAACAAAAAGATATGAAGGTACCCAAAGAGAAAAGAAACCCCCAAATCACTATTGTTGAAACGCATACCAGGAAATGTAGATGGAAAGCGATGACCACAAATGCTCGCAGTCTAAGCAATAAAGTTCATGACCTTCAGGCCCTGATGCTGGAGGCAGACTTGGATGTTGTTGCAATCACAGAGACGTGGCTAAATGGTTCCCATGAATGGGATGCAAACATACCAGGCTATAATCTATTTAGGAAGGATAGAGAGGGTCGTAAAGGTGGCGGAGTAGCTCTGTATGTGAGGAATGATATCACTGCGACTGAAATGACAGGGACCTGGGGAAAGGAAGAAGCGATATGGATCACCTTAAAAAGAGATGATAGAACCTCTGTCCACATGGGTGTTGTCTACCCTGTTTCCCCGAAAGTAAGACATCCCCCGAAAATAAGACCTAGTAGAGGTTTTCCTGAATTGGTAGATATAAGGCCTCCCCCGAAAGTAAGACCTAGCAAATTTTTGTTTGAAAGCAGGGCCCCCCCCCACCCGAGGTTGCTGGGCCCCCCCTCCACCCACCCTCCGTCGCTCCCGGAACTAACCTTAATGCCTCCTTTCACCTTCGCAGCAAGCAGCAGCAGGGCAGACCTCGCCTTCCTTCCATGCCCCGCCCTCACGGACGTTACGTCAGGCGAAGGTGGGACACGGAAGGAAGGAGTAGCCTGCCCTGCTGCTGCGAAGGTGAAAGGAGGCGTTTAAGGTTAGTTCCGGGAGCGACTGAGGGCGGGCGGGCCAACCCTGATCCAACCCCGATGTTTCCCCGAAAAATAAGACAGCCCCTGAAAATAAGACCTAGCGCATTTTTGGAGGCAAAAATGAATATAAGACAGTCTTATTTTCGGGGAAACACGGTACAGACCTCCAACACAATTGGAGGAATTAGATAAAGACCTGATCGCAGATATTCAAAAGTTGGAAAGCAAGAGAGAGGTGCTGTTGCTGGGAGATTTCAATCTGCCGGATGTAGATTGGAAGGTTCCGTCTGCGGAATCGGAAAGAAGTAGAGGGATCGTGGATGCTTTCCAAAGTGTTTTGCTCAGACAAATGGTGATGGAACCCACGAGGGAGGGAGCGACACTGGATCTGGTGCTCACAAATGGGGATAGCGTGTCAAATATCCGAGTGGGTGCCCACCTGGGCAGCAGTGACCATCAAACGGTTTGGTTTGATATGACAGCTAAAGTGGAGAGTGGCCACTCAAAACTCAAAGTCCTGGATTTCAAGCGTGCTGACTTTAGTAAAATGGGGGAATACCTGAGGAAGGAGATGATGGGCTGGGAGGAAATACGAGAAGTGGAAGGACAGTGGTCCAGGCTGAAAGAAGCTATAAATAGGGCCACGAACCTTTATGTAAGGAAAGTAAATAAAAGCAAGAGAAAAAGGAATCCGATATGGTTCTCCAAGCAAGTGGTTGAGAAAATAAAGGCTAAAGAGTTGGCGTTCCAGAAATACAGAAAAACTGAAGAAAAGGAACACATGGAGGATTAGCGGATGAAAATGAAAGAAGCCAAGAGAGAGATACGACTGGCAAAAGCGCAAGCAGAAGAACAAATGGCTAGAAATGTAAGGAGGGGTGACAAAAATTTCTTCAGGTATATTAGTGAAAGAAAAATGACTAAAAATGGAATTGTGAGACTAAAAGATACTGCGAACCGCTATGTGGAAAATGATGAAGAAAAAGCAAATTTGCTAAATAGATACTGGAGGAGGACCGCGATGGACTGGAAATAATACAATTGAGAATGAAGTGGATACAGCACCGTTCACGGAAGAAAGTGTGTATCAACAACTTGAAAAGCTAAAGGTGGACAAAGCCATGGGACCGGACGGGATCCACCCCAGGATATTGAGGGAGCTCAGAGAGGTTTTGGCGGGTCCTCTTAAAGATTTCTTTAATATATCCTTGCAGACGGGAAAGGTTCCGAGGGATTGGAGAACGGCGGAGGTGGTCCCTCTTCACAAAAGTGGTGATAGGGAAGAAGCTGGAAACTACAGGCCGGTAAGCCTCACTTCAGTTATTGGAAAAGGTAATGGAAGCCATGCTGAAGGAAAGGATAGTGAATTTTCTGGAAGCCAATAAGTTGCAAGATCCGAGACAACATGGTTTTTACCAAAGGGAAATCGTGCCAAACGAATCTCATTGAGTTCTTGGGTGACAGGAGAATTGAATCAGGGACGAGCTATGGACGTAATCTACTTAGATTTCAGCAAAGCTTTTGACACGTTCCCCACAGGAGGCTCTTAAATAAACTGGAGGGGCTGAAGATAGGACCCGAAGTGGTGAACTGGATTAGGAACTGGTTGACGGACAGACGCCAGAGGGTGGTGGTGAATGGAATTCGCTCGGAGGAAGGAAAGGTGAGTAGTGGAGTGCCTCAGGGATCGGTGCTGGGGCCGATTCTGTTCAATATATTTGTGAGTGACATTGCGAAGGTTAGAAGGTAAGGTTTGCCTATTTGCGGATGATACTAAGATCTGTAACAGAGTGGACCACCACGGAGGGAGTGGAAAACATGAAAAAAGGATCTGAGGAGGGAGGAAGTGACGTCACCGGAGAGCATGGCTGCCTAACTTCTGTGCTCCCGAGTACCCGAGGTGCAAAGAGCGTTACCTGGCACTTACAATAAGCAAGGAGGGCAAAGAAAACGGCGCCACTTAAGAACGAGGAGCGGAGGAGGCCAGAGACGTCCATGCAAAGGCGGTCTACGCCGCTAAACCTGTCAAAATTTGCGTATAAGAAAGGCGCGAGCAAATCCACATGGCGGCCAGAGCGAACGAAGAAATGGCGGAGCGAATGGATGCGGAATTGCAACCATCGGGAGACATGTTCGCATCGCAGACCCAGGGAGAGCCTGAGGGGGCCGGACTGCCGGAGCTATGCGCTTGGATCCAGGAAATCCAATCGGATCTAAAGGCCATGAGGTCAGAGCTGGCGACGCTGGGGGCTGACCTGAGAGGGGAGATAGCTGAGCTCGGACACCGGGTGGAGGAGGCGGAAGGCCGAATAGATGACCATTCGGAGTCCCTGGGCTCCCTTGAGAGGCAGATCGCAGATGAGCGAATAGGTCAGCAGCTTCTCTCTGAAAAACTGGAGGACCTGGAAAATAGGAGCAGGCGCCATAACATCCGCATTCGGGGCTTGCCGGAGGTTTCAAAGTATCAAAATAGCGAGCAAGTGGTCCAGCAAATTGCCAGCGATATTCTAGCGAACACGGAGGATCCGATTCCACCAGAAAAAATAAACTTGGACAGAGCACATCGGGCCCTGGGGGCTAATAGAAAGAACTTACCAAAAGATATTATAGCATGCTTCCAGGACTTCAAAGTGAAAGAGCGTGTCATGGCAGCGGCAAGACAAATAAAGGATTATAAATGGGACACCAATAGGGTGGAAATATACCAGGACTTGGCGGCTGCCACCCTGAAGAGAAGGGCTGAGTTGAAGCCGGTAACGGTAAAGTTGCGAGAACTGGATATTCGTTATCGCTGGAGATATCCGTTTGGACTAGCATTCTACAAGGATGGGAAACAGCACATGGTCAAAACCTTGGCAGAGGCGCAGAGAATACTGCAGGGAGACTATCAGATGGATATACCCTCGGCAGCGGAGCGCCCATCGATGGCAGCGGATCCCAGGACCCACCCCAGATGGCAAAGAGTGGGTCAGAGTCGACTTCAGCGCCAGAAGTCAGCGGGACGCCTCACCTGACTTTGCATGGCAACAATGGGAGATAAGATCCCACTTGTTTAACAGGATGCGCCCTTGTGGCGAGTTTACCAGGTGCCGTGGACTTGGAGAGCGGCAAGCTGGCCTGGTCGAAAGTTATTGTTGGTTATAAGGTGCAGTAGGGTAATATAGAACATTGGTTTAAACAGGGAGCAAGATAAGAGTTAAGTTAAAGATATTAATAGCTAAAAATGTGAAGGGGTACTAGTGAGTTACAACACCTCCGTGTTGCACCATCCAGAATATGGTAAAGGGTGCTAAGGTTTTGGGGAAGGGAAGGGGAGACTAGGGGGGGAGGGAGAAGGAAAGGAGCGGAGGAGGGGAGGGGTGGGGGAGGGAAGAAGGGTGGGAGAGATGGGTGGCTAATATTGGGATATGCTATAATGATGCTTATAACTGAAGAAGTTGTCTATCTATACAATGCTTAAATGTGTGACTATAAATGTGCGGGGCTTGAATACTCCGCAAAAACGGAAGCAGGTATTTAGGGAAATGCAACGCCAGCAAGCCGATGTAATGTTTCTCCAGGAGACCCACCTTAGAAAAGTCCATGAATACTTAATGAATAATAAGCAGTACCCATATATAAGATGTGCATCAGCCACAGAGGTTCAGAAAAAGAGGGGAGTTTTGATAGCTCTATCCCGGTCCCTACCCTGGCAGGTGCATACAACGGTCAGGGATACAGCGGGCAGATATATATTGATGGTGGTCTCCCTTGATAAGGAATATTACACACTGGTATGTGCATATGCACCCAATGAGAATCAGAGGATATTTATGCAGGAACTGGAGAGGATTTTACAAAAGCATGCTAAAGGTCATTTGGTGATAGGGGGCGACATGAACTTGACACTGGACCCGAAGCTAGATAACTCAGGAGGGGTGGCAAAATACGCACAGGGAGATAGAGTAGCCTTCCAGTCCTGGCTGGCAAGGTGGGGGCTGACTGACTTATGGAGAGATACGCATGGGACTGAAAAGGACTTTACCCATTATGCCCCCCTCCACAAAACATACTCGAGAATTGACTATTGGCTGGGCGATGCGATGGTGAGGAGGCAGGTTGAAAGGGTGACTATTGAGCCCTGTAGTTGGTCGGATCACTCTCTGGTGGTGCTAACGCTGAGGATGGGAAGGAGGCCTATAGGCCGTCCCCATTGGAGGCTAAACGAAGCTTTACTACTAGAGCCACAGAATATAGCTGAATTGGAAAAGTACATAAAGGAATATATAGAGCTTAATGATAATGAAGAAGCACATCCGACCAGTATTTGGGAGGGAATGAAAGCGGTATTAAGGGGTCAGATTATAGCATGGCAGGCACACATCGTCAGGGACCATAGGGGGAAGGGGGACACAGTTAGAAATAACATGGAGGCTAGTGAAAGAAAGCATAAAGAGGATCCGACCGACACGCAAAAATTGCAGGAGGTGCAGCAACTCCGAGCACAGCTTAATGATCTCCAGATGACGGAGATAGCAGGGCAGCTTCAGCGGGTTCGGCAGGAGCATTTTGAATTTGGAAATAGGGCGGGCCGGTTATTAGCAAATAAATTGAAAAAGCAAACCCAAAGAAATTATATTGCAGGGGTATATAATGCATCAGGTCAGTTAGTAAACAGCACAGAAGAGATACAGGAAGTGTTTCGGGATTATTATGGCCAACTATATAAGTCGGACCTGAGGGGCACAAGGGAAGAGATTGCACAATATCTACAGGGGATACAAATGCCAGGCCTATCGGAGAAGGAGGTGGAGGAGTTGTCCTCCCCCATAACGCTTGAGGAGATAGAAAGGGCAATCGCGAGTTTGCCAAATAATAAGGCGCCTGGGCCTGACGGATTCCCAGCGAGCTTCTATAAGCTGTTCTCCAAGTGGTTAGCACCATTGCTGTTAAAAGCAGTCACAGCATTTGACAACATGGGGGAAATGCCTTACTCGTGGAGGGTGGCAGAGGTAGTCTTGATACAAAAGCCGGACAAGGATCCCCTATGTTGTGGATCATATAGACCCATTTCCCTATTAAATGTGGACTATAAAATTTTCACTAAAATTCTGGCTGCGAGGCTGCAGAGGGTACTCCCGAGAGTGGTTCATGAGGATCAGGCGGGCTTCATAGAGGGTCGGCAGACGTTCGATAATATTAGGTGCCTGCTCCATGTGATTCAGCAAGCTAATGAAGAGCCAGACTCGGTTCTACTCCTCTCGGTGGATGCTGAAAAAGCGTTCGACCGGGTGGAGTGGCCTTTTCTGTTTGGGGTCCTAAAGCAGATGGGACTGGAGGGAAGAATCTTAAAATGGTTCAGCTTGCTCTATACTAATCCCCTGGCAATCATAAAGATAAATGGGGCTTATTCGGAGCCGATAGGGCTGGGTAGGGGGACGAGGCAGGGGTGTGCGGTATCGCCCCTGTTGTTCGCAATATCCATTGAACCATTAGCACAGAGGATTAGAGAACACAAGAGTATACGGGGGGTGGTTAGAGGTAAGAGGGAGCACAAGATTATGCTGTTTGCGGATGATGTATTGCTGACCTTGGCACAGCCTAAACAATCGCTACAGCAGGTTACAGAAGTGATCTTGCAGTATGGGGAGCTCTCGGGCTTTAAAATTAATACCACTAAGTCCGAAATACTTAATCTTACGGTACCGCAGAGGGAGGCCCAGGAATTACAGAAATTATACCCATTTAAATGGGCAGCGAGGGCAATAAGGTATCTTGGGGCTATGATTACCCCAAGAATAGAGCTTTTATATCAAGAAAACTTCCCTAAGAAGGTCAGGGAGCTTTTTGAAGAACTGGATAGGTGGGAGGGCCTCACGATTTCGTGGTTGGGTAGAATACATGCGGTAAAAATGATGCTCCTGCCGAAGCTGCTTTATCTATTTATGGCGCTTCCAGTTCCCATACCGCGTACCTTTTTCCAACAGTTGACTGAAAAGGTTTTTGCATATATTTGGAGGAAGCGGCCACCCAGGGTGCGAAGAAGTGTAATGTACCAAAGGCCGAACAAAGGCGGCATGGGGGTCCCAAATTTTTTTCTCTACTACCAGGCAGCGCAACTGCGGGTATGCGCAGAATGGTACCCGACCAATACCAAAAAATGGCTTCACTGGGAGCGAGCATGGATGGGGACTAGATACACAGGGGACGCACTCTGGAAACCGAGAAAGGAACTCTTAAAGATAATTGAGAGGGTTCCGTTGGGCTTGAGCCACATCTTACATACCTGGCTTCAATTAAGAAAGCGGGCTTTCCCAGAAAGAGAATATTTCCAACAGATGGTAATACAAGATGCACCAGGGTTCCCCTTGGGGAGGGAGGAGAGGGTATTTCAGATCTGGGCCAAGAGGGGTCTTTACCAACTGGGGCAAATTTGGGTCAACGGGGAGATACGGTCATTTGAGGAGTTGCAAGATGAGTACGGATTGGAGGAGAGGGACTTAGTTTATTATAATTGCATCAGAAATTATATACTTAAAAGAGCTAGGGATGAATTGGAGTTGGCAGAGACGGAGGTGGAAAAGGCAATGAGACAAGGAGGGGGTAGGGGTGGCATAACGAGGATATATAGAGCTCTGCTTCTGCTCTCGTCCCCACTGGGATTCTATACTAGAAAATGGGAGGAGGAACTACAGGGTAACTATACGGAAGAGTGGTGGACCCATAGCTATAGACACCTATTGAAGCCCTCCATTGCCCAGCCTCTGGCAGAGAATGGGTATAAGATCTTATACTGGTGGTACTATACCCCAGTTAGACTACAGAAATTCTGCCCACAAATGTCGACAAATTGCTGGAGGGACTGTGGAGGGAAAGGCACATTTTGGCATATATGGTGGGAATGCCCAAAGGTTCAAAAATACTGGACGGAGATCATGGACAGGGTGAAGTAAATGACTGAGATTAGCTATCCGAAAACGGCAGAGAGCTGTCTTCTGCATGTAAGACCTAGTAAGAGCCCCATACATAGTCACAAGCTGGTCATCCATGTCTTAGGAGCAGCAAAATTGGCGCTCGCTCGGGCCTGGAAGCAGCAGGAGACCCCAGCCATGCAGGTGGTGATGGGCAGGTTACATCACCTGTATCAAATGTCAAAGTTGACGGCATTGCGAAAAGGTCAGCTTCAAAAGTTTCAAAAAGTATGGGATGCATATGAACAATGGAAAGGAGTGGAATGAGGCAGGATGATGTACACCCGAGGGGGGGGAGGGGAGGGAGGGGGGAAGAATTGAAGGGGAAAAGAAATGAGCATATGAGCTGTACGATCTGCATTGTTTGTATGTAGTTGATGTAATAAGTTTACCAGAAGCTTGTATCAGTAGAGGTTGTTTATTTTTGAAAAACCAATAAACAAATATAAAAAAAAAAAAAAAAGGATCTGAGGAAGCTAGAAGAATGGTCTATGGTTTGGCAATTAAAATTCAATGTGAAGAAATGCAAAGTGACGCACTTAGAAATCCACGGGAGACGTATGTGTTAGGCGGGGAGAGTCTGATAGGTACAGGCGGAGAGAGGGATCTTGGGGTGATAGTATCTGAGGATTTGAAGGCGACGAAACAGTGTGACAAGGCGGTGGCCGTAGCTAGAAGGTTGTTAGGCTGTATAGAGAGAGGTGTGACCAGCAGAAGAAAGGGAGTGTTGATGCCCCTGTATAAGTTGTTGGTGAGGCCCCACCTGGAGTATTGTGTTCAGTTTTGGAGGCCGTATCTTGTTAAGGATGTAAAAAGAATTGAAGCAGTGCAAAGAAAAGCTACGAGAATGGTATGGGATTTGCGTTACAAGACATATGAGGAGAGACTTGCTGAACTAAACATGTATACTCTGGAGGAAAGGAGAAACAGGGGTGATATGATACAGACGTTCAAATATTTGAAAGGTATTAATCTGCAAACGAACCTTTTCCGGAGATGGGAAGGTGGTGGTAGAACGAGAGGACATGAAATGAGATTGAAGGGGGGCAGACTCAAGAAAAAAGTCAGGAAGTATTTTTTCACGGAGAGAGTAGTGGATGCTTGGAATGCCCTCCGGCGGGAGGTGGTGGAAATGAAAACGGTAACGAAATTCAAACATGCGTGGGATAAGCATAAAGGAATCCTGTGCCGAAGGATTGGATCCTCAGGAGCTTAGTCAAGATCGGGAGGCGGGGCTGGTGGTTGGGAGGCAGGGATAGTGCTGGGCAGACTTGTACGGTCTGTGCCAGAGCCGGTGGTGGGCAGCGGGACTGGTGGTTGGGAGGCGGGGATAGTGCTGGACAGACTTGTACGGTCTGTGCCAGAGCCGGTGGTTGGGAGGCAGGGCTGATGGTTGGGAGGTGAGGATAGTGCTGGGCAGACTTATACGGTCTGTGCCAGAGCCGGTGGTTGGGAGGAGGGGCAGGTGGTTGGGAGGCGGGGATAGTGCTGGGCAGACTTATACGGTCTGTGCCCTGAAGAGCACAGGTACAAATCAAAGTAGGGTATACACAAAAAGCAGCAAATATGAGTTATCTTGTTGGGCAGACTGGATGGACCATGCAGGTCTTTTTCTGCCGTCATCTACTATGTTACTATGAGTGTGGGTGCGAGTTTGGGTGTGACAGAGAGAGTGTGTGGGTGAGAATGGAGTTTGGGTGTGACAGAGAGAGTGTGTGGGTGAGAATGAGTGTGTGCAAGTGCGTATGTGATCCTGGTTTCTGTAGTTGATGGGGTTTTCCGGGGAGGCTGGCTGTGCCAGGCTATTTGCCATCTGTGCCGTGAGGTCCCTGAGCTATTGTGATGGAGGGTGTCACACTTTCTATACCTGTGTATGTTGTACATAGCTTCCTGCTGTTTCCCTCTGTGTGAGACAGAGGTACCTGGGTTCTGTGTAGAAAGAATTCTTCAGTGTTTGTGTGAGGCTCTGTGGCAATGGGCTGTCGCTTCCTGCATGTCTCTAGGTTGGCTGCCTTCACAGTTCCTCCATGGTGTCTGGCAAGCAGCGTTCCCTGTGGGCACTGTTGATGAGCGGCATGGCGATTGGGAGGTATGTGCTTGGGGGGGTGGTGAGCGATGCGCGGAGGAGGGGGGCACGGCCTACTGGTCGCCGTGCGCACGTTGCGGTTTTGTTTGTTTTTGTACTCCTGCTCCTCCCCCTGTGTCCGTGGTAGTGCTCCCCCCTCCCCCTGCGTCGGTCGCGGTTTTGTGTGCCTTCTGCATTTCCTGCCCTGCCATCATCTGTCCATGCGACTTGTGGCTTCTGCCTTCCCGGCCCCGCCAGCGACGTCATCGCGAGAGGCGGGGTTGGATCGCCCGAGCTGTCAGTAGAGCGTTTCTGTTGTGGAGTGTAAAAGTAATCCTCTCCACATCGTCGCCCATCCAGAAGGCTCGTCCAATGACGGTATTTCGCCGTCGACATAATCGCGAGAGGCGGAGGAACGCGAGGGCGGAGCTACAGGCAACAGGCCAAACCGGATATCTCGGGCGCCTCAACATCCGGCTTGAGGCTTCAATGGAACGTTGGAGGTGCCTTTTATATATATAGATGTTGGTACCTAAGTGGACATATGTCTTACAAATGCTACCCATATTTCTTAAACATAGAGATGAACGGTTTGTGACTCATCTGGTTACACGTTATCTTTGGCAGGGCAGGAGATCCAGGTTACCAGCCTCCCAACTTCTTCTTCCACTGTTGCAGGGCGGTATGGGGCTGTTGAATGTCAAACTATTGTCAGTGGCTAGTAATATGCGTCATCTTACTGACTGGTTTCATAATACTTCTTACTTTTCGTGTACCACGTTGGAGACGGGGTTGTTTACCCATTTTCATTTTAGTGACTGCTTACATGCATTGCTGGGACAGTTGTGTATGCCCGCCGCATTTGCGTCACTTCTGTTACTCTTAAGGCAGACTTGACGTTGGATTTGTCGCTTTTATGGCCTTTCAGCAATGTCCTCCCCTTTGTTACCTTTGCGAGCTAATGTGGATTTCCCACCAGGATTTACGTCTTTGAATTTTGCCATTTGGGCATCAAAGGGGATAACTTACCTTCATCAGTTATATACAGAGGATGGAACTCTTTAAGTCTTTAGAAATCCTGCAATCAGAGTATGGGGTTGGAGGGGAGGGATTTCTTTTCATTTTTTTCAGATATGCCATTACATTAGGTCTCTCCCTCCTACTTCTCTAACACCTGAGACATGGGAAACGTTTCTCACTATTTTAGGGCTGGATGCTCAGCTGTCAATCCCACTCAAATACTATCATGCTGGCCTTCGGGAACATTTGGGGGAATATGATTATGAAAATTTAGCTAATGGAACAGAGAATTGTCAGTAAATCTCCAGGGACACAAATTGAAAACACGTCTCTTGGGCATTCAAAAGTTAACAGAAAGTGTGACGTTGAGAAAGACTCACTATAAGTTTTTTATGCTAATGTGCATATCCCCACGCAGGGCTTTTCAGACAGCCATGAGGGAGGACGATACATGTGCGAAATGTGCCCATTCTCCTGCAGTCTTGGGGCACATGTTTTGGGCTTGTCCCCCTATTTTAGAGTTTTGGAGGCGTGTCTCTGCATGCCTCACATCTTTGGGGGGGTAACTTAGACAAAAATGGGGAAACCCTAAAAACGTCAAATAATTGACAGGGACTTGGTTGCCAAGTTACCAAGGGATTGAAGCCATTTCTAAAGAGGGCGGTTCTCATGGGTAAGAAGGCCATCCTGCAGCATTGGATAAATGCAGAGACTTGCACTTTGCAGCAATGGCACTCCAAGATGATTCTCCTTTGTTTGTTAGAGCACAGGGGTATTGGTGATTTATCCTCCTCTGGTGGGGGGGGGTCCATTTTTGTCAGATTTGGTCCCCATTCTGGGATTCATTAACGGCAGTAGCACACAGCAGAATCCTGAACTCGTAGGCCTTCTAGGTATGGCACATTGTTGGGGTGGGGGGTAGGAGTTTATTTTGTAGAAAGGGTAGAGTCAATTCATTTATACTAGCAATGTGTTGCTTCATCAAGGCTTTGTTATTTGAATGACTCTAACAAAGTTCGTTAAACATAAAAAGGAGAGAGGTGGGGAAAATGGAAAAGTGAAGAAAGCTTCCATGCAGTTTTGATCTAAGAATTGTTTATTATGCATGTTCATTATATTGGTATTCAGTGTACCTTTTTGTGTGTTTCCAATCTGCAAACAATAAAAAGATTTAAACATACAATTTGGTAATCTAGTGGTTCAGCTGACAATTCATCCACCTTCCTTCAAATGTACTTGAAAAGGTTTTTAGTACAAGTTGTTGTCTCTCTGGTCAGCTGCTTCTCATGTTCTCTTTTGTCCTGTCTTATTGAAGCTTTACATTTGTTGCCCGTGCCTGTGCTCATTCTTGTTTTCATAAGTACATAAGTAATGCCATACAGGGAAAAGACCAAAGGTCCATCGAGCCCAGCATCCTGTCCCCGATCTGCTTTCCTTTTTTGAAATATGTACTTTTGGCTTCAAAAGTCTCTTCACCACATAGTTTAAGTATGCAGGCTGTCATTTGGTAGTCTTCCAACTTTTTCTGTCATGTGGTGTACATTTGATGTAGGCTTCCAAGATTAGTGTGTTTAAATAGCGCCCACTTCATATTAAGTTTATATCCACCAATGTCAGTACTAGTGGTTTACAAGACCAAACATTGACAGCTATAACACTGAAAGCGTATAAACATAAGAACAGATATTTAAAATAAGTCCAATTCATATTTTATTTGGTGCATTACTTATACTGTAAATGCCTACTGGAAAGGAGGCATTCAAACCTTTAATATTTGCAACTGTTTCTATTAGTTTCTTTCCAACCAATTTTCCTATTTCAGCATTCTCCCCCCACTTTCGATACTTTACTAGCCGTTGAGCTCGTAAAAACGGGCTAGTATAGGAAGGGGGGGTTGAAAGGCCACCCCCGCCGCTGAGTTCGCCGCTGCCGCTCCCCCTCCGAGTTCCCCCCCTCCCGGAGCCGTCGCCACCCACCTTCCACCCGCCGGTCGGGCCTTCACTCCGCTATTGAAACAGCGAGGGCACGCAGCACACAGCTCTGCTGCTGAGCTGCCGTGGCCTTCCTTCTTCTCTGCCTGTGTCCCGCCCTCGTGTGACGTAACGTCGTCGAGGGCGGGACACAGGCAGAGAAGAAGAAGGAAGGCCGATGGCAGCTCAGCAGCAGAGCTGTGTGCTGCGTGCCCTCACTGTTTCAATAGCGGAGTGAGGGCCCGACCGGGTGGAAGGTGGGTGGCGGCGGTGACTCCGGGTGGGGGAGCGTTAGCGACGGCGGTGTCCCTCGCAAATGCGCAGTAGAGACCCTCTCTGTTCCGCCCCGTCATCACGTATTGACATGGGGGCGGGGCAGAGAGGGTCTCTACTGCGCATTTGCGAGTGAGTACGACACTCGCCATTTATATATATTGATTTTTTTTCTATAATTTTCTGAAGGTACAGCAAAACATAATACAATGTAATGCTGTATAACAAGCTATAACAATAGTTCTTCTCTGTAATCGTATACCCCCTCGAATCCCTCTCTAGAACAGGCCCATAAATTAATAAAATCCAGTCTTGAACTGTGATAGCCTTATTATAAGCATTACTATATGTAACATCATCAGAAATAGCTCTCAAGTCTGTAATCTCTGATGCCACTTCAGGAAAGGTGCCCACAGTCTATCAGATGTGGCAATTCTGCCCTGCCTCTGGGCAGTCAATTTGCTCATGTAGTAAGCATCTCCACTGAGGAAGAGCCATAGAGTGTCAGCATCTATCTCACCATTTCCCATTGAATAGTTGCCAAGCAGGAGAGTAACACCCTTATATCTTGTAGCATTCATTCATGTAGGATTTGAAGCAAAATAAAGACTGGATCTGCTATAATTGGAGTAAAAAACATAACACATCTTAGTACAGTCTTCCCCTAATGTACAAACCTGTGGACAGTCCCACCACACATGAAGATAAGTACCTTCTTCCCACAACCTCTCCAGCATTTACTCCCCCTAGAGGGAGGAAGAATACCACCTTTAAATTGACTTCATTCCATTCTCTATTAACTTAACTGAAATAGAGAGGTGGAAAGTATTATAGATTGTGGCCCACTCTTGCTCAGTGAAAATTTGTCCCAAATCCCCTTCCCAATCTGCAATGAAGGAAGGAATCATCAGGGGTTCTCGATGACTGATGATTATTTTTTTTCCCTGAACTTGGTACTTTTATTCCTAATAATACTGACCCTGATGGTTCCGTTGTGAAGGCCTTGCAAGGCCTTTCTGCCTTAGCCAACAAATTGGCTACCAATTCAGGTGTTGATACTAGCTGGACATCCTGATGGGATACAACCTTTGGTAACTGGAAAACCTTTTTCATGTCTATTTTTACCTCACTTTTGGTTGTCATTTTAGTTTTTGCTTTAATTGTCGCATTATTCCCTGTGCTCGTGGGCTTGTCTTTAAACTTCTTGCTACTACTTTCGGTACAAGACAAAATGTACTTCCTTCATGAATGTTGTGTGGGTCTGTTGCTGTTGACTTTATTCATTTTATTAGTGTTAGAACATTTACTGCCTGTAACGCAAGTATACCTCCTTCAGGAAGACATTTATTCTGCTCATACTGCTTTTAGTTTCTGACAAAAAGGAAACGGGCGCTAGCAAGGTTTTCCTCGGCTCCCCTGCAGCCACCCGTGTCCAGCGACCCTCCTCTCCCCCTGCAGCCACCCATGTCCAGCGACCCTCCTCTCCCCCTGCGCCCACTGCAGCCACTCATGTCCAGCGAACCTCCTCTCTCCCCTGCCCCCCCTCCTGCCACCCATATCCAGCGACCCTCCTCTCTCTCCTGCCCCCCTCCAGCCACCCATGGCCAGCGACCCCCCTGTCCTCCGTAGCCACCCATGTCCAGCGACCCTCCTCTCTCCCTTGCCCCCCTCCAGCCACCTATGTCCAGCGACCCTCCTCTCTCCCTTGCCCCCCTCCAGCCACCCATGTCCAGCGACCCTCCTGTAGACATGGATCAGCTGTGAGTTTTTTTTTTCTCCCGGTTCTGAAGTTGACATCATAATGGCTACGGTGATGTCAGCCTGATCTATGGAGCCTAGCAGACCAACTTGGAATGAGCCACAGTCCCAGGCAGCAAGTCAGAATGTTGGAGGTGAGAATTATTATATAGGATTATATACTAGTAAAAAAAGGCCCGTTTCTGGAACGAATGAAACGGGCGCTAGCAAGGTTTTCCTGGGAGTGTGTATGTTTGAGAGAGAGAGCCAGAGTGAATGTGCGGGTGTGTGACAGAGTGAGACTGTCTGTGTGACAGTGTGTGTGTGAGAATGAGAGTGTGTGACAGGGCCCCCTTCCCTGTTCCTAATGCCCCTCACCCCGTTCCCTCCCCTCCTTTTCCTCCTCCTTTCCACACTTTGGGTTCCTTAAGGCTTTCAAAAGTCTGTGTACCCCCGTGGCCCTAACGCCCAGTATCCGGATACCCCACCGCTTTCCTCCTCACCCCTCCCCCAAGATGTAATACTTTCACGTCCTTCATTTTTTTTTTTTTTAAAGTGTCCTATCTACCCTGTGTATAAATGCCCGGCATTCAGATTGTGTCCCTCTCGTAAATTTTCATTTTTCATTCATTCAGAACTTGCCCCCCCCCCCCCCCCCCCCCCCCCCGAACACTTTTGGTTCCTTAAGTCTTTTAAAACTGTCCTATGTGTACCCTGTGTGCTAATGGCCAGCAATGAGATTCTTTTCCTGTCCCAAATTTGCATGTCTTTCAGTCATTCACAACTCCCCCCCCCCCCCCCCCCCCCCTTCTCCAGTTTAACACTTTCGTTTCCTTCAGTCTTTTAAAACTCTCCTATCTACCCTGTGTCCTAATGGCCAGCATTCAGATTGTTTTGCTTTGCCAAATTGTCTGTCACTGAGGTCAGTGCGTGCCTGCCTAGCAGGCACGGTCCCAAGCACATCCTGTTGGAGGTGAGAATTATTATATAGGATATTCTTCTTTTATACATATATTTTGTTGTTGTTTTTTTTTGTTTGTTTTTTGTACCTCTTTCACCCATTTTGCATCTTGTCTTTATGAAATTGAATGTTTAAATTTATCTTCAGCACTTTTCTTGGTTTAGCCTCTTATTTGTTACATGAGTTTATCCTTCTAGAGCTTATTTCAGCTCCCCAGGCATAGATAGGTTTAGGTTGGGTTCCTTCCTTTTCCAACTGTTGTACCCTTCATCGATGGACATCGAATAGGCACCTGGCGGAATTAACGATGATTTCACAATCATCAAGAGGGGAATGAATTGATTTGCACTTTTCTGACCACTGACAAGTCAGTTATGACTCATGAACTGCATAGCTAAAGGCTCAAACTTAAAATACCTGAGTGCTGCATCTTTCTGTACTTTCTGCTGAAAGCTGTGAATTTGAGGTCATGCTGTTCTACAGCAAGGAGCGCTCTTCCCCTCCCTGACAGAGTTGGTGCCACTGACTCTACAAGGACACTAAGAATGTATATACAGTGTGAAAGTGAAGATGTGTTGAGGTTACTAGACAAAATAATGATAAGACCTGGGTTTTGGAGAAATTGCTGTAACAAAATGACGGCTACAATTTCTTGTAAAAGAAACCTTGGACTTGTTATAAGATGCTGTGTTCCATAAACATTCAGATAGTGTGTTCCATTCTATGTAAGCAATGCAGTAAGACAAAAATTAGCAGAAGTTGCAAGGCTGTATGATTTGGGAGGGAATTGCTGCCCAATCCATTGTACAGCAAGGTATATAAGTCACTGTTGTATTGTATTTAGACAGAGGCTGAGATGATTATCAGTGAGTAACATTTTACAGCAGTGGTCTCTCTCTCCCTCTCATAACAAATTGCTATTTGTTATTGCCTGATTGCTTTATTATTATCTAAATTGGTAAGGAATAAAGACTTTCTCCTTGGAAGAAACATAGCTTCTGTCTTCTCTGCCACCCCATATCTTGGGGGTGGCTGGTTCAGTGTATCTTGGGGTGGGTGTAAGGCAGAAACCTTATTACCCCATTATCCAAATGGTATATTTCTTATGGTACATAGAAGGGTCAGAGAAAGAATTCCCACATATTATAGCCTCCTCTGAGACTAGGTGGTTACCAGAGGGTATCATATAAGTACATAAGCACCGCCATACTGGGAAAGGTCCGTCAAGCCCAGCATCCTGTCTCCGACAGCAGCCAATCCAGGCTTCAAGAACCCGGCAAAACCCCCCAAAAATAAATAAATTTTAATAATGTTCAATGGACTTTTCCCTCAGGAATCTGTCCAAACCCCTTTAAATTCCGTAAGACCAGCTGCTGTCACTACATTCTCCGGCAACGAGTTCCAAAGTCCAACTACACACTGAGTAAAGAAAAACTTTCTCCTATTTGTTTTAAATCTACCATATTCTAGCTTCATCTTGTGTCCCTTGGTTGTGTTGTTGTTTGAAAGTGTAAACAAATGCTTCACATCTGTCCGCTCTAATCCGCTCATTATCTTGTAGACTTCTATCATAACTGCCTTTTCTCCAAGCTGAAGAGCCCTAACCTTCTCAGCCTTTCCGCATAGGGAAGTCGTTCCATTCCCTTTATCATTTTCGTCGCCCTTCTCTGCACCTTCTCTAATTCCTTTATATCTTTTTTGAGATGCGGCGACCAGAATTGGACACAATACTCGAGGTGCAGTCGCACCACGGAGCGATACAACAGCATTATAACATCCTCGTGTTTGTTTTCCATCCCTTTCCTAATAATACTCAACATTCTGTGCGCTTTCTTAACCGCCGCAGCACACTGAGCAGAAGTTTTTAACGTCTTATCAAAGATGACTCCCAGATCCCTTTCTAGGTCCATGACTCCTAACGCGGAACCTTGCATGACATAGCTGTAATTTGGGTTCCTCTTACCCACATGCATCACTTCCCACTTGTCAACATTGAACTTCATCTGCCACTTGGACACCCAATCCCCCAGTCTCGCGAGGTTCTCCTGTAATCTTTCACACTCCTGCGACTTGACGACCCTGAATAACTTTGTGTCGTCTGCTAATTTAATTACCTCACTAGTTACTCCCATCTCTAGGTCATTTATAAATATGTTAAAAAGCAACAGTCCCAGCACAGACCCCTCCGGGACCCCACTAACTATTCTTCTCCACTGAGAATACTGACCATTCAGTCCTACTCTCTGCTTCCTATCTTTCAACCAGTTCTTAATCCATAGTAATACCCTACCTCCAGTTTCCTCAGGAGTCTTTCAAAATCCACTGGCTCCCCATTGTCCACATGTTTGTTCACCCCCTCAAAAAAATGCAGTAGATTGGTGAGGCAAGACTCCCTTCACTAAACTATAACCACTGACTCCACTATAAACACTGAGTAAGTCATATAGTTTTGATTATCTTATGCTGCTGAGTCCCTTGAGATAAAAGCTCCTCAAAGGGAATCAAGGCTTGCAAAAACCCCTTACTTAATGACTCCCCCTTTATTAGATGCCTAAGTTGCAGATAAATACAGAAATCTCTAATCAGGGTCTGATACTGTAGTTGCAGATCAAGAAAGGTGAAACATATTCCTGCTGAGTAGAGTTGATATATATGAATTAGACCCTTCTGCTCCCAGTTCTTAAACAGTTGGGAGTTCCAGCTAGGTACTAAGAGGGTTAAACCAGACAACGAGGCTGAGTTTGAGATCTTTTCCCCACCATTAGTTGATCAAACTATCCAGTCCAATGAACCAGCATACATTTAAAGATTGGGTTTTGAAGTGCTTCCTGTTTCAATGTAAGATGCAGGGTCCATAAAGCCATTGGATGAGCTTTGGGGGGGGGGGAACCCTCAATCAGCACCCACGGCATAGGAAGACTCGGCCCCTCGATAAAAGGGATTGGATTTGCACAGCCCAAAAATACCTGCCAAGGCCAGGTACAGTGCAGTCCACTTAAGTTCAAGGGTCTGGGACCAAAGAAATACATGCAGTTAACCGGAGCGTGCACTTAACCATTGTGACCCAAAGAAGCTTGACATCTGATAAACATATGTACAGTACTGTTTATTATACGTACAGTATACAGTCTCCGTTAACTGACGTTAGGCTTACTTGACATAATAGTCCTCTGTACACTATTGTGTCTGTGAGTTCCATAGACTACGTCTGCCAGACGGTAAAAACTGTCATAGCACTGACATCCAGATAGGCCCGCACGGTGTTGAGACTCTCCAGCGCTCTTGCAAAAGTGACAGGAGGTTGTTGAATTTCGTCAGCATGTGCCTCGCTGCTCATTTCATCATCAGCCGTTGCCTGCATGTAGACGCATATCTTGACATTAGTGCTGTCGTCAGCTGTTTGTAGATCGTAATCAACACCTACGTAGTGATGAAACTCCTCTTCAGTAACACCGGCTGGGATGTCAATAGCCTGTTCATCTGATGCGTTTGCAACAGCTGCATCTGTTTTGTCCCTCTCCACATCCTTAACAAACTTGCCCGCTTGTAGCAGTTCACAATGGTTACCTGTGTAACATGATTCCAGGCTTCTTTCTGCATATGTAGGGAATCCAACAGTGATAGATTACGAGCCAGTTCAACAGCACGTTTATCCTTGCCAGCCTGGTCATCCATAATGCTCATCAGATGACGTAGCACAAGAGCCCGATAATGTTTTTTGAAATTGGCTATTATGCCCTGATCCATAGGTTGGATCAGAGAGGTAGTGTTTGGTGGCAGGAAGACCACCTTGACGTTAGCCTGACATCATCATTGTGTGCAGCACAATTATCACAAAGCAACAAAATCTGACGCTTTTGTGCCCGCATTCTAGTGTTTAACTTCTTTAGCCACTGCTTCCAAATTTCCCCAGTCATCCATGAATTTGCGTTAGCCTCATATGACACAGGAAGTCGCTTAAAATTCTTGAAGCAATGGGGCTGTTTGCTCTTTCCAGTGACGAGTGGTTCCAACTTCTCACTCCCATTGATATTGCAGCAAAGGAGGATCGTCAGTCAGTCCTTCGACGTTTTACTTCCTATAGTTTCGGCTTGTTTGAATGCAAGTGTTCCATCAGGAATTGCTTGCCAATAGAGACCGTTTTCATCAGCATTGAAAATGTCACGAGGTACAAACTTGTTCAAGATGGTAGGAAGAACTGAAACAACCCAATTTTCAGCACCAAAGTCATCAGCGTCTTGTTTTTCACCATGCTGTTTCTTGAATTTTATGTTTCCTCTCCTTCCTTCCATCTTTCCAACCATCCAACAGTGGCTTTGAATTCAGTTAGACCAAGACTTTCAGCTATCTGATTAGCTTTCTCCATAAGCAGTGGACCACTGACAGGAAACTGTCTGCTCCTGACTTGAGAAAACCACAGAAGAAGAGCATCTTCTACATCCTCAGCTTTTCCCGCCCATTTACGTTTCCTGTGTGGATTTGTATTTTGCCAGTCTTCAGAAGCTGATCTTTCTGCTTCAAGATACGTGAAATTTGACTGGGATTGACACCATATTCTTTAGCAATGGATGCTTGACTTTGTTTTCTAATTTTTTAAGAATTTCTATTTGTTCAGCCAGTATTAAAGTCTTACAGTTGCGTGATGACGACGATGATTCCAGTGTACTCTCTTTCGCTTCTTCTGCCTGTGGCAGTTAACCAACGAGATTTCAAATTTATCGTCCCTTTGTCACGTGCCAATCGACTTCCATATTCCATGCGTGCGCTTATGCGGGAGTCTTTCCTGCAGAGGAGCGGTCTTAAACCATGCATATAAGCGAATCTTGCACTTATCAGTAGTGCGCTAAACCAAAGTTTGTCCCCATAGAAATTGATGGCGCCAAAAACAGGACTGACGTAAGGCATGCGCTTATCCGACATGCACTTAAATGGAGTGCACTGTACTCCCAATCCTTCCTAGCACCTCTTCTTCATCAACACCTTCCTAGACACCCACAGAGGACACTTACTCCAAATATATTGAAACAGTTTATGCTGAATTTGGTCAGGGAGAGTCTGACACAGAAACTAAAGGGTAATATAGTTTTAAGTTGGTGAGCTGTGGCCAGGTCCAAGGATAACATTCAGTATCTGACTTGCTGGCATTCATTTTAAAACCTGAGAAAGCCCTATAAGTATCTAACATCTGTATTATATGAGGTAATAATGACTCGCGCTCTGTCACAGTAAGCAAGATATTGTCAACGAATAGATCTTAACCTCCTCCTTTCCCACTTGCAACCCTTTTACATCAGGAGCACATTGAATACGTGGCGAGGGGTACTAGTGTGAGTGCAAATGAAAGGGGAAATAAAATATCCCTGCTTAATTCCACGGCCCAGCAGGAGAGCTCCTGAGTATCCACCATTGACTCTAATTCTTGCCTTAGAGAAGAATACAATGCAGAAATCCAAGCTTTAAAATGGGGCCCAAAACCCAAGTCATCTAACATTTCCAATACAAAAGGCCATTCAATACAATTGAACGCCTTTTCAGCACCTTATTGCTATCAATGCCATAGGTACCTGAGTGTGTTTTGCATTCCAATTTAAGTGTATTGACCATGTGACGTTATCTCGCATTGATCTTTGTGGTATAACACCACATTGATCTTCCCCCAACAAGATGAGATAATGTGGATTGAGCCTTTTAGCTAAAACAGTTGCCAACAACTTAACATCCAAATTAAGGAGGGAAATCGGTCAGTAAGAACTGCACTTCTTAGCATCTTTACCAAGTTTGGGCAACACAGTGATACCCGCCTGTATTATAGATTCTCCTGCCTGAACCAAATTGAAAACTTTTGTTAATAAAGGGGCCAGTAATCCAGAAAAGATTTTGCAAAATCTAGTGGGCAACCCATCCAAACCTGGAGATTTATCCAGCCTAAGACTTTTTTTTAGCCTCTTGGACCTCTTCAATCCAGATATCTCCATCTTATTGAAGCACTCTGGTCCTCTGTAATGCGGGGTAGGCAGGCCATGGATAGATATTGCTGCATCTCACATTTAGATGCCTGTACCTCTGAGGAGTAGAGGGCCTGATATAAGAAAACAATCTCATATCTTCTCTGGATCACAGTATTCTCTACATCACTCTTACTAGAGTAGATGTATATTGCAATATACATCTACTTCAGAATCCCGCGTATCTGGGTAGCAAGACAGAATCTTTTATGAGGGACCGCGCTGTGTCAAATATTCCCTAAACTATATGTGCATTACTTATTTTCTTTGACTCAAATATCTCTTAATGGCTTTTATAGCCACTCCAAAGAACTAGGAACCCCCTCTACCATCAAAGTACTTGTACAAGATTTTCACTACTTACGTGTATTTGGGAGTGCTGTGCTTTTAACTTGGAGGCCAGTAGTTTACTAGTTCGATTTCCCTCCTCAATGAAACCTGTTCCAAGTCATGAACTACCTTCTCTACCCCCACAGGGACTGTCTCAGGTTGCCTAGTTTTTCATGTAGGACCAGTATAGATGTATTGCTGTTGAATATTCCTTCTAAAGTCCCTATCCAATTGCTCTTGCTCCTTTTTCAGTTTGCTTGCCCAGATAAAAGGCTTTAGGCTTCTATCCCATACTATTCCCAGTTCTATGTCTGGGGTGAGGTTGGTGGACAAAAACTCCAGTATGGCCTGATTAAGATCTTGCATGACTCGGTCTCCATTTGGCAAGCTTTCATTAAGTCTCCAAAATTGGAGTTTCTTATCCTGGCTAGCCCCCTTACACAGAACCCATATGGGGCATTGTCTAACCACACTAAGGCTTCAATTTCAGCGTGTAGAACCCCCAAAATAAGGCCTTTCTCCAGAAATAATCCTCAATGAGGAAGCATGGGGGAGGGGGAGATTAAAAGGTAAACTGCCTAGTACAGCATTTCCCAAACTGTGTCCTGTGGCAAACTTAGGAGTGGGTTGAAGGGAGAGGCAAGCACATGCTGATTGGTTGCTAGGACCTGAGTTACGATGTCAATTGTGGGAGAGGAGTGGGCACAGTGGCCATGTGAAGGATTGGTTGCACTACGGGCAGTGTCGGACGTCAGGAATTAGTACTTGCCATGTCTAAAGACAGACCTGGAGAAAATGTTCCCGGGATTGGTTGCCCTGCAGGCGGTGTCGATGTTAGGAGTTGGCACTTGCAGTGTCTAAAGGCACACCTGGAGAAAATGCTCCCAGGACTGATTGCACTGCAGGCGGTATCAGACGTTAGAAGTTGGCGCAGCATCTAAAGGCAGACCTGGAGAAAATGTTTCCAGGACTGCTGGATATTGTAAGTAGCTTGATATCAAACTGAGCTCTCTTTTTCATCAAGCACTGCCATTTCCTCCCCTCACCCTCCCCACTGACAGTTTGAACTTCGTGGGTGTGGCTTGGATCTCTTTCAGGGGGAGAAAACTAACAACTTATAGCAGCAGCTTCAGAGAGCATTTTCCATCTCACAGATAGGCTGCAGAGAATACCTTCTCCTGCTTTAGACTTAGCCTGGCCTCAGAATGACATCCTATAGTATATCTCCTATCAAACTGAGCTCTCTTTTTCATCAAGCACTGCCATTTCCTCCCCTCACCGTCCCCACTGACAGTTTGAACTTCGTGGGTGTGGCTTGGATCTCTTTCAGGGAGAGAAAACTAACAACTTATAGCAGCAGCTTCAGAGAGCATTTTCCATCTCACAGATAGGCTGCAGAGAATACCTTCTCCTGCTTTAGACTTAGCCTGGCCTCAGAATGACATCCTATAGTATATCTCCTATCAAACTGAGCTCTCTTTTTCATCAAGCACTGCCATTTCCTCCCCTCACCCTCCCCACTGACAGTTTGAACTTCGTGGGTGTGGCTTGGATCTCTTTCAGGGGGAGAAAACTAACAACTTATAGCAGCAGCTTCAGAGAGCATTTTCCATCTCACAGATAGGCTGCAGAGAATACCTTCTCCTGCTTTAGACTTAGCCTGGCCTCAGAATGACATCCTATAGTATATCTCCTATCAAACTGAGCTCTCTTTTTCATCAAGCACTGCCATTTCCTCCCCTCACCGTCCCCACTGACAGTTTGAACTTCGTGGGTGTGGCTTGGATCTCTTTCAGGGAGAGAAAACTAACAACTTATAGCAGCAGCTTCAGAGAGCATTTTCCATCTCACAGATAGGCTGCAGAGAATACCTTCTCCTGCTTTAGACTTAGCCTGGCCTCAGAATGACATCCTATAGTATATCTCCTATCAAACTGAGCTCTCTTTTTCATCAAGCACTGCCATTTCCTCCCCTCACCCTCCCCACTGACAGTTTGAACTTCGTGGGTGTGGCTTGGATCTCTTTCAGGGAGAGAAAACTAACAACTTATAGCAGCAGCTTCAGAGAGCATTTTCCATCTCACAGATAGGCTGCAGAGAATACCTTCTCCTGCTTTAGACTTAATCCTACCCACCCTACCCCTCTACCCACCCACCCCTAGAGTGACATGTCTTATATAACCTCCCTATCAACCCACTCATTACTTTACCTCACCCATTTCTATTCTTCTATCACCTTCTCCCACTACTCCAACCAGAGTTACACCTAATCACACTGACCACCCTTCAACATCTTCTGTCCTTCTGTGACTGTTCTCTTGTGCTTGACTGCTTAAATATTTTAAATTTAAATGCTTTACTTTTTGTCTATTAGATTGTAAGCTCTTTGAGCAGGGACTGTCTTTCTTCTGTGTTTGTACAGCGCTGCGTACACTTTGTAGCGCTCTAGAAATGTTAAATAGTAGTAGTAGTAGTAGATATCTAGCACACTTTCTAGCAGAGGAGGGCTTCCAATCCTATGCTAAGTTGAACGAGGCTTCATCGCATCAGTATTTAGCCACAGACATAAGTTTTTTTCATTTAATGAAGTAGATCACCATGAGGCACTGGGTGGTTAGAGAAACCAAGAAGACTGGGCATAAAATTTGTTATGCTCCAAAGTGTGTGCTGAGAAACACCCAGTACACAGCCTGTCTAACTGTAGCTGGTGTAAGATTAGCTGTGCTATATAGCAATGCCTACATTTAGGATTTCAAACATTGAATGCCAGGTCTTATTCAGCATGTACATGTGTCCTGCACTCCTTTTATATCCACCAATAATCTCAACCTCCTTCCTGGTATTTGTAAATTTGACTGCCTTTGCAGGTCATAAAACAATGTTGATATGAATCCAATTTTGCAAACTTTTTTTTTTTTGGAGGGGGGGGGAGAAATATGTGGTGGTGGGGGGGGGCTTCTGTGAAAAAATGCATGGACACTAGGGGCGCACCGCACACCGAAAAAGTTTGGGAACCACTTGCCTAGTATGTTCATGTAATACGCCTCCATATATTTCCCAATCCCCTCCAGATCTATATAGAATTTTCTGTAGCTATCATTAGGGTCATATACAGAGGCCAAATTGTAGAGGATCTCCTCTAAGTCCACATAAAAAGCTATAAATTTTCTGTTAGGGACTACCAATGTATCTTTAACTACCGTAAAATGGCATATCAAACCCTTGTTTTTTTTTGGGTCGGGTGAGATGCAAAATATTGCAATGGATAGTGCCTGTTCTGCAAGAGCTTGATGTGACATTGCAGTAAATACGTCTCCTGCAGAAAAAACACTGTGACTGAAACTCATGATGTTTATATAAACACTAGTAAAAAAAAGGCCCGTTTCTGTTTTAAAGGAAACGGGCGCTAGCAAGGTTTTCCTCGGAGTGTGTATGTTTGAGAGTATGTGTGTGAGTGACTGTGTGAGAGAGAGTGAATGTGCGAGTGTGTGTGACAGAGAGAGAGTGAGTCTGTGTGCGAGTGTGTGCGTCAGAATGAGAGTATGTGCTAGGGTCCCCCCTCTCTCCCAGTTCCAGGGTCGTCCCCCCCCCCCTCCCCCGGTCTGTCTCCCATTTGAAGGGTTCTTCCTCCCTTCCTCCCTCCCAGTTGCAGGGTCCCCCCCCCCCCCCCCCCCCCCCTCTATCCAGTGGAAACAGCTTTAAAAACGACAATGAGAAGCAGCTGCTCCTAGTTTTTCTTTTTTTGTGTATACGAATGACGGCTGCGTAGGGGAGTGGAATCAGAGATTAACCAATGGGCTTCCTTGCTTACCATAGACTTGCTGTGTTCACTTCCACTCCTGTCTATTGAACGTCCTGCAGCATGTCATAGGTTTGCTTGCTTTGTTTTGAGTGAACGGGGATGACGGCCGCGCTGGACTCAGACCCGCTGCTCTTTCCCTCCCCCCTCCTCCAACTCGCCACTACTGGACTCCGATCCCGCCCTGAGCCCTCACCCGCCTCTTCCACATTGGACAGTCACCGGATGCGCTCGCTCGCCGTCTCGCCGCCCTCCCTCTTCGTCCTCTCCGACAGTCTGAATCCGGACTTTGAGAAGAGAGGGAGGGCAGCAGTCTTCTCAGTTCTTTTTTTTTCCTTTGGACTCCGGTACTTTTGACAGGCGGTTTGTGTTCTTGCTGTCGGGATTAGGTCAGCTGGTTGTTAGGTTCAGGAGGGCAACTCGTAAGTGTGGTGAGCGTGTTTTGTTTTTAAAGGATTACAGCAGCTTCGTTCGCTTCGTGCTGGCGGGAGTACGTAAGCTGTTTGTTTTTTTTAAAGAGCGCAGCAGGTTCGTGGGGGAGGAGTCCCATTGGACACTCACCGCAGCCAATTCGCTGCTCCCTGCATCGCGGCTCCTCCCCTCTCCCTGACGTCACTATTATCTACTCCATCTAGCAGACCACCTCGAGTGACCCACGGTTCCAGGCAGCCTGAGAATGTTGGAGGTGAGAATTATTATATAGGATTTTCTTTAAAAGGTGAATTTGGCCCTTTATTGTTGATAGGTAACACTTTAACAACTACCATTATACAGAACAACAGGAGAGAAAAGAAAATGGCCAAAATGGTCTCCATAATCAAGAGAATATTACCAATAGTCCGATTGCAGGGGCGTAGCCACGGGTGGGCCTGGGTGGGGCTCGGGCCCACCCAGCAACGGTGCAACTCAGCCAATGAAAAAGCGCGAGTTCAGCTCCCTCCTCCCAGCCACCCGCCGGCGTGCCGCAGGTTTTGTTCCCTCCCGGCCTGCTCCCTCCCCTTCCATCCCCGCCGGACGTCTGCAGCAGACACGCAGCAGACACGCACGCTGCCACCGCTACACAACTTCTTCCTTCCGGCCGGCCTCGCCTTTTCCGATACTCTTTCTGAAGAGGCAGGGACGTCCGCACGCTGCTGTGAGTGCTTCCTCTGTGCTGGCCCCGCCTCTTCAGAAAGAGTATCGGAAAAGGTGGGGCCAGCCAGAAGGAAGCAGTTGTGTAGCGGCAGCGTGCGGCTCCGCTGCAGACATCCGGTGGGGATGGAAGGGGAGGGAGGGCCTGCGGCGCACCGGTGAGTGCTTGGAGGTGGGAGAGAACGGCGAAAAGGTGTAGCTGCAGCATGTCAGCGGGTGACTGGAGGGAGAGGGAAAAAAGGTGCAGCATGCTGGCAGGTGGCTTGAGGGGTCAGGAAGAGACAGGAGCACTGTTGGGATGAGGGAGTGAGACAGGGTAGTGCTAGGTGGGGTGGAGGAATGGAGAGATGTTGCAAGGGGAAAGAGAGGGAGAATTGTTGCATATGGGTGGGATGGGAGGGGAAAGGCTGCATAGGAGTGGTAAAGGACCAGAGAGGAAAAAAAAGTGTTGGACATGGAAGTGGAAGGAAAGGAGGGAGAGATGAGGGGAAATGTTGAACATGGCATTGAGGTGAGGGGAAGGAAGGCTGGAGAGATGCTGTTGGGGTGGGGGGAGAGATGTTAGACCAGGGGCTCAAGGCAGGGAGAGGGAGAAAAGTTGGACATGAAGGTGGAGGAGAGGAAAGGAGAGATGCACAAGCGGGGGAGGGGAGAAAGAGGGAAGATGGATCCAGGGAGAGAGAAGATGGACAATGGATGGTAGGGAAGAGAAAGGGAAAAATGCTGAACAATGGGGGAGGGGAGAGAGATGGGACCGGAAGATGCTGGTGGTGGGAGATAAAAGGGATAGGGAGATATCAGGCTAGAGGGTGAGGATGGGAGAAAGAGGGAACAGATGCTGGACTGGAAGGGTGGAGGGAGGGAGACACTGGGAATGGTGGAAAGCATGGGGAAGAGGCCCAAGGAGTGGAGATGGCAAGGAAATAAATGAGAGAACAGTGATTACAGGGTAGAAATATGGTAATGGTGCGTAGATTGAAGATGGAAAGGACTGATAGGCTGGGAAGGAGCGAGATGGGGAGTGGGAGAGCTAGTGGGTGAAAGGAAATGGAAATGTGATAGATATTTGAAAAGTAAAAAGAAGGAAAAGATTTAGAAAGAGGATGAAATTTGAGTGTACAGAGGCAGAAAAGAAAGAGCTAAAATGGAAAGATCAATATTTCAGAGGCAGGTGTAGTGAGGAAATGAAATGGCAGGAGAAAAAAGATAAATGGATAGCCGCTTGAAGAATTAGCAGAAGACAGGAAAGCGGGAAAGAGAAAGTGGAACCAACATGATGGAAAAATAAAATGTCCAGACAATAAAGGTAGAAAAATCATTTTATTTTGAATGTTTTAAATGGAATATATTAGCTTTGGGAAATGTGCATAGTGGATGTCTTTTTATTGTGTTAAGTAGAAAAGGAAATGTGCTTTTCCATATCATCATGCTGATCAATCCATAGACTGGTGGGTTGTGTCCATCTACCAGCAGGTGGAGATAGAGAGCAATCCTTTTGCCTCCCTATATGTGGTCATGTGCTGCCAGAAACTCCTCAGTATGTTCTCTATCTCAGCAGGTGGTGGTCACACACAGCAGCAGCTCTGGCTAGGCCTCCAAGAATAATTTTTAGGTTTTGTTGAGTGCCTGGGGTTGAGGGCTCTTCTTGAGCAAGCGCAAACCTGGTGGCGCCAGGTCCCTCCTTTTCTCCCCCCTCCCGCTGGCTCCGTTAAAAAAAAAAAAAAAAAATTTTGGACGTCCTTAAGGGCGTTTATTTAAACGTTTATTGCAGCTACTCACTGGGACACCAGGTCGTTACAGCTCGGAGCGAGAAGCAGGTAATTTTTACCTTTTTATAGCGGGCAGGGGGTTCCCCGATTGATCTCCACGTGGCCTATGGCGTCGGAGGGCGAGGGCGTGAAGAATCGCTCCCCGGACCGCGTGTGCGCTTCTAGCGGGGATGCGGGGATTTTAAAGTCTGATTCGCCCTTGTTGGGTGTCAGTTTGGAGGCCGGTCAGTGTCCCGGGTCTTCCTCCGGCGCGGCGGTTTTTCCTGCCATAAACGCCCATCCCCCGCTGCTCGCCTCCGCCATCTTGGCCGGCCACTCTGCTCGGACGGCTTCTTCTTGGGCCGCCCTTGAGCTGGGAGACGTTCATGCCATGGCCGCCCTTGATTTGGGCGACGGCAAAAAAGCGGCTAAAGTTAAGCGCCGTTCTTCCCGCGCGGCTCCTTCGTGGAGTGTCGCGCCAGATGCCATCTTGGATGCGCAGCATGTTGCTCCCCCGCTCTTGCGAGCGCCGGTTGAGGGTGCGTCTAGGGCTGTGGCCCAGGCTGCTGAAATACACAGTCTGGGGGGTTTCTCCCCCGAGTTTATTTTGCTGCTGCATCAGGCTTTCCTTATGCAAAACGCTGCCCCTTCTCCCTTGTCCGATAATGGGGTTGAGGCCCCCGGAAGTAAACGCCCTCGGGTGGATTCCCAGGCCTTAGAGGACGCTGTTTCCTCTGATGTAGATGAGGGCAGCGTATCTGAGTTCTCCTAACGGTCCTTTGGGGATTCCTTGGAGGAGACGGATGCCCGCTCGGATGGAGCGGATGACCCCTCTGCAGCGCGGATCTTTCGCTCAGAGGATTTGCCCAACCTGTTACTGCAGGCCATGAGCATTTTGAAGATTTCCTCGCCAGAGGACGTCTCTCCCTCAGCCCCTGTTGGCTCTGCCATTATACTGGGGATGAAGCGCCCGCCTAGAACCTTCCACGTGCATGATGCCATGCACACCTTAATTTCGGCTCAATGGAATGTCCCGGAAGCGAGCCTCAAAGTGGCTAGGGCTATGTCCTGCCTCTATCCTTTGCCTGAAAGTGAACGTGAGGCCTTTCTTTGGCCTACCGTGGATTCTTTAATCACTGCGGTGACTAAGAAGACGGCGTTGCCGGTGGAAGGTGGCACGGCCCTAAAGGACGCCCAAGACAGAAGATTGGAAGCGGCTTTAAGGTCGTCCTTCGAGGCGGCTGCCTTAAGTTTGCAGGCCTCAGTTTGCGGCTCCTATGTGGCCAGGGCGTGCCTGACGATGGTGCAGCGGGCTTCCCCCTCGGATCCTTCCTTGAGGGCTCACTGGCCGGCCCTGGAATCGGGCTTGACTTATTTGGCAGACTTACTGTATGATGTCTTGAGAGCCTCGGCTAAAGGCATGGCTCAGACAGTCTCTGCGCGGCGCTGGCTTTGGCTGAAACATTGGTCTGCGGACCACGCCTCTAAGTCCCGCCTGGCTAAGTTGCCTTTTAAAGGCAAGCTGCTCTTTGGGGTCGAGCTGGATAAAATCGTGACCGATCTCGGCACGTCTAAGGGCAAGAGGTTATCAGAGGTCAGGGCTCGGGCCAGTGCTCGCCCCGGTATCTCCAGAGGACGGTTTCAAGAAGCCCGTCGGTACCGCCCGGGCAAGTCGGGCTCCTCTGCCCCCTCTTCCTTCAAAAGGAACTTCTCCCCCAAGCAGCATTCCTTTCGCAGAGACCGCCGTCCCGGAGGTACGCCCTCCGGTCCTCCCCCAGGGTCTCGTACCCAATGACGGGGTCCTGGTCCATGGCCCAGTGCAGATTGGAGGACGCCTGTCCTCGTTTCTGGGCGAGTGGACCAAAGTAACTTCAGACGCTTGGGTGCTGGAAGTCATCAGAGACGGCTACAAGTTAGAGTTCTGCCGACCCTTAAGAGACGGGTTTGTACTCTCTCCCTGCAAGTCTCCGGTCAAAGCTGTGGCAGTGCAGCAGACCTTGGACAACCTGATCCGCCTGGGTGCGGTCGTTCCGGTGCCAGAAAATCAGACTGGCAAGGGACGTTACTCCATTTACTTTCTGGTACCAAAGAAAGGAGGTTCTGTCCGGCCTATCCTCGACCTCAAAGGGGTCAATCGGGCCTTGAAGGTGCGGCACTTTCGCATGGAGACTCTCTGCTCTGTTATAGCGGCAGTGAAGGCAGGAGAGTTCTTGGCTTCCTTGGACATCAAGGAAGCGTACCTGCATATTCCCATCTGGCCTCCTCATCAACGCTTTCTGCGTTTTGCAGTCCTGGGCCGACACTTCCAGTTCAGAGCCCTCCCTTTCGGGTTGGCTACTGCTCCGCGGACCTTCTCCAAAGTAATGGTGGTCATCGCGGCCTTCCTGCGAAAGGAAGGAGTACAAGTCCATCCTTCTCTGGACGACTGGTTGATCCGAGCCCCCTCTTATGCAGAGTGCGGCAAAGCTGTGGACCGGGTGGTTGCTCTTTTGAGCTCCCTGGGGTGGATCATCAACTGGGAGAAGAGCCAGCTGCGCCCGACTCCAGTCCCTGGAGTATCTGGGAGTTCGATTCGACACCCAAGTGGGCAGAGTGTTCCTGCCAGACAATCGGATTGTCAAGCTTCAGGCTCAGGTGGACCAGTTCCTAGTAGCCTCTCCTCTTCGGGCTTGGGACTATGTGCAGCTGTTGGGCTCTATGACGGCCACGATGGAAGTAGTGCCCTGGGCCAGGGCTCATATGAGACCACTACAACACTCTCTGCTGCAGCGCTGGACTCCGATGTCGGAGGATTATGCTGTGCGCCTTCCCTTGGACCCAGCAGTGCGCAAGGCACTGAGCTGGTGGATGCAGACAGACAAGTTGTCTGCAGGAATGCCTCTGGTGACCCCGGAGTGGATTGTCGTCACGACGGACGCCTCTTTGTCGGGCTGGGGAGCCCACTGCTTGGGAAGGACAGCGCAGGGGCTCTGGTCTCCTGCAGAGGCAAAGTGGTCTATCAACCTCCTGGAACTCAGAGCCATTCGGTTGGCGCTTTTGGAGTTCCTCCCGGTACTGGCGTTGAAGCCAGTACGGGTCCTGTCGGACAATGCCACGGCTGTGGCCTATGTCAACCGCCAGGGAGGTACCAAGAGCACCCCTCTAGCCAAGGAGGCCATGAATCTATGCCAGTGGGCGGAAGCGAACCTGGAACAGCTGTCAGCGGCCCACATTGCCGGTCATCAATGTCAAGGCGGACTTTCTCAGTCGCCATACCTTGGAGCCCGGAGAGTGGCAGCTATCTGCTCAGGCGTTCTTGGACATCACGAAGCGCTGGGGCCAGCCGAGCCTAGATCTGATGGCGTCATCGGCCAATTGCCAAGTGCCGCGCTTTTTCAGCAGAGGACGGGACCCTCGATCCCTGGGAGTAGATGCTCTTCTCCAACAGTGGCCGACACAAGAGCTTCTCTATGTGTTCCCGCCCTGGCCCATGTTGGGCAGGGTGCTAGACCGGGTGGCAAAGCATCCGGGCCGGATAATCCTGGTGGGTCCGGACTTGCCCAAACGTCCCTGGTATGCGGACTTGATCAGGCTCTCAGTCGACGATCCTCTGCGGCTGCCAGTGGAGCAGGGCCTGTTACATCAGGGTCCCGTGGTGATGGAGGATCCCTCCCCCTTTGGTCTTACGGCCTGGCTATTGAGCGGCAGCGTCTGAGAAAGAAGGGCTTCTCAGACAAGGTCATTGCCACTATGCTGAGAGCGAGGAAGCGCTCTACTTCTACTGCTTACGCCAGGGTTTGGCGTATCTTTGCAGCGTGGTGTGAAGCAGGCTCACTTTCTCCCTTCACTGCTCCAATTTCTTCAGTGTTGGCGTTCCTGCAAGAAGGTCTGGAGAAAGGCCTGTCGCTCAGTTCCCTTAAAGTCCAGGTAGCGGCTCTGACTTGCTTCAGGGGCCGCCTGAAGGGTGTTTCCCTGGCTTCGCAGCCAGATGTGGTGCGCTTTCTCAAGGGAGTTAATCACCTGCGCCCTCCTCTGCACTCAGTGGTGCCTGCGTGGAATCTCAACCTGGTGCTAAGAGCATTGCAGAAGCCGCCTTTTGAACCCTTGTCGAGGGCATCTCTGAAAGACCTGACTTTGAAAGCAGTCTTTTTGGTGGCTATCACTTCAGCCAGAAGAGTTTCCGAGCTCCAGGCGCTCTCATGTAGAGAGCCTTTTCTGCAGTTCACTGAGGCAGGAGTGACTATTCGCACAGTGCCTTCCTTCCTGCCCAAGATTGTTTCTCGCTTCCATGTGAATCAGCAGCTCTGTCTCCCTTCCTTTCATAGGGAGGACTACCCAGAGGAATACTCTGCTCTCAAATATCTGGATGTGAGACGTGTCATCATCAGATACTTGGAAGTGACCAATGATTTCCGGAAATCGGATCATCTGTTTGTCCTGTTTGCAGGTCCTCGTAAGGGTCTGCAGGCTGCTAAGCCTACAGTGGCAAGATGGGTCAAGGAAGCCATTGCAGCGGCTTAGGTGGCCGCGGGGAAGGTGCCGCCTATCCAGCTGAAGGCTCACTCCACTAGAGCTCAGGCGGCCTCGATGGCAGAGGCCGGGTCCGTCTCCTTGGAAGAGATTTGCAAGGCGGCAACTTGGGCTTCGGCCCATACCTTCTCCAGGCATTACCGCTTGACTGTGGCTGCTCGGGCGGAGGCCCGGTTTGGAGCTTCAGTGTTGCGGTCAGGGATTTCTATGTCCCGCCCTGGGTGAGTACTGCTTCGGTACATCCCACCAGTCTATGGATTGATCAGCATGATGATATGGAAGGTAAAATTATGTATCATACCTGATAATTTTCTTTCCATTAATCATAGCTGATCAATCCATAGCCCCTCCCAGATATCTGTGCTGTTTATATTCTGGTTGCATTTCAGGTTCAAGTTTAGTCTTCAGTTCCTGTTCAGGAGGACTTCGTGTTCAAGTTTTTCAATGAATTCTTCAAGAGTTGAGACGAATTTGTGTTACAGTGAGCTGCTGCATTCCTCTCCCCTCCGTTTTACGGGGCTGGATTGAGACTTAAATTCTGCCGGCGCTCCCTCCCGCTTCGTGCGGCAGTAGGGCAGTTTTGTACCCCTCCCGCTTTGGCGGTGTTAGGGTCAGTCAGCTCCTCCCGCGGTTGCGGTTGCAGGATAAGCCAGATCCCCCCGCATCGGCGGGTGTGGTGTCCCTCCCCCGCTCCGCGGGGATGAGCTGGACGGATTCCCCTCCCCCACTTGTGTGGGGATGAGCTGGGTTAATTCCCCTCCCCCGTTTCGGCGGTGGTGAGCTGGGCAGAGTGTCCCTTTGTGGGTGTAATTCTCTAAGTGCTGAGTCCTGCGGATGGAGCTTGGATATCCACATACAGAGGAGTTTCCGGCAGCACATGACCACATATAGGGAGGCAAAAGGATTGCTCTCTATCTCCACCTGCTGGTAGATGGACACAACCCACCAGTCTATGGATTGATCAGCTATGATTAATGGAAAGAAAATTATCAGGTATGATACATAATTTTACCTTGTTTTGGTTTTTTTTCCTCCAGTGTTGCAGTGCATGCTGAGGGTTCCCAGTTCAATTTTGTCTACCTATTTTTATTTCTGATTTGTGATCCCTTGTTCTGTAATTTGTGAGGGTCTGTCAGTGTGACTGTAATGGCAGGTGAAGAGATTGGAGAGGAGAGGGAATTGGTGGAGGGGCTTCTTTATTTTCTGCCCTGGTCACCAGCATGGTTAACAGCAGCCCTGAACCTTGCTGTGGCTAGTGGGGATCCCCAAGCCTTGCCAACTGGGGATCTCTTCTGGGGCTGTCCAGAGCTGCCTTCTGCCGAGCTTTGCAGATGGGGACAGCATCCTGGAGCCACTGACAACTAAGCATGTATGGGGTGCTGGCATCAGTGGCTCGAGGAATTGCTACTGCCTGCTGGGCTTGGCGGGGAGGAGTTCTGGCCATCTCTGATGGAGGTCCCCAGCTGACGGAGATTGGGGATCCTCATCAGCTAAAGTATTTATATTTTGAGTTGGGAAGTGCTGGGGGAGAGGGGGGATAGAGAAAATTTTGTGCCCACCCACTTTGTGCTCAGGCCCACCCAAAATTGGTTGTCTGGCTATGCCACTGTCTGATTGTAACAAAAACATTGTTCTAGATCATGTCCCTTTTCCCCGGACTCCTTCCCCAAACCGCTACTGTCCTTCCCGTTATAAACCTGCCCCCATCCCAAAAGGAACATTGGCTAGCATTTCCATTACCTACATGGGTGTAATTGTATATATTTAGGAGAGGAAGTGCAACCCCTCCCCCCTCCCCAAATCCAGCCAACACACATACGAAAGAGCAAATGACATAGTATAGATCAGAATTAAATAAGTCTCATGCATTCTATTTATGAAAGAAAACAATTCTAAACATGAAAACATTGGTCAAGATTAATCATTGTTCTTTGTCATTACATTATATATTGAGAGCTCCAGGACTCCATCCAGGGGCAGCTGAAGATTCACCAAGAAATTCAAGCATGATAATTCACTAGGTGGCGCATTGTCCAGAAAAAGCGTCCCTCAAAATACGCCTTTCATCTCGTGGGTGCCTCAGGCAAATTTGACTTGGGAATCTATCTTTACAGGAGGCTCCCTCTGCCATTTGTAATCCATTGCCATTTGGGTCGCTCCCAAAGTTTTGTAATCACCCGTTGAGGTGCTTCAGACGCTCTTGGTTTTTGGCTGGAAAAATGTGCATCGCTTCTTCCTTAGTTTTAATTCTAAAGAGCTTGCACAACAGATCAATCAGGAATCATCACTGGGTGCAGAGAACAAGGCCTAGGAGGAAGCTGTATGGGGGAGCTTGCATCTGGAAGTAAAACTGGAAGCTCGCAGTTCCTCCATCCCCGTCTGCTCCCTTTGTGATCATCTGTCCAGCCCTGCACCCCATTTGTTTTTCCATCATATACCACATTTCCCAGTTTCTTTAGAGACAATCCATAGGCGGCATCCATATCATTCCTTTGTTGCAGCAATCTGAATCAGGCCTCAATACGGGGCTGTCTCTGAATGTACTTTCAGGAGACAGCCATTTACCACAATTCACTTCTATAATGTTGCATCCATGAACAACTGAGATAGTCCTACAAAACCAGGACCTCCCCATCAGGGGCGGACTGACAGGATCTGGGCTCCTAGGCAATAAGGCGCACACACACAAGCAGAAGAATGCTGCATTGGACCCCTGCTTGTGTGTGCCGGCCAAGACCTGAGTTATCGCATTAACAGAAGTCATCTCTACTGCCGTGAGGCATTCCTGCCTCCTGTGTGAGTGCTTGCTATTTCTGCCATGGGAATGGACACGGCAGAGAAAAGTTAATGCTCAACGCAATAACCCATGTCCCAGCCGGCATGCATGAGCAGGAGAGGCTGCGGGAGAGAAAAGACAGATGATCACTGAGGGAGCAGACGAGGACTGAGAATTATCACAATAGCACTAGCAGTAAATGTGGCACTGTGATAACTGTGTCCTGGCCACGGCAGCTGGCACACAGGAGCAGGCACGGTTGCTGGGGAGAGAAGACAGATAATGATCACCAAGGGAGTAGATGGGGATGGGGAACTGCGAGCATTGAGTTTTACTCCAGCTGCAAGCTTCCCCACATAGCTTCCTCCTAAGACGTTCTCCACACCCAGTGATGCTTCCTGATTGTTGTGTTGGCTACATTTCCCGCCACTGCTGCACAGTTAAATAGTGTGCAGCAGGGGCGCGCCATTCTGTGGGGTTCAGTGTGTAGTGGCAGGCAAGTGGTGATTGGTGTGATACAGTATAGTTAGTGAGTGATTAGTGTGAGACCAGGCGCTGTGTGTGAGCACAGAGTAGCATATTTGAAGGAGAGCAGAGCTGGAAGGATCATGGTTGAAGATGACAGTAAGGCTGTGCCAATCCTTACACAGCAATATTCCTCCTCCTGAGGCTCATGGTTTAAATATTGGGCTTTGGTAGGTATATAATAAATTTCTGACAAAAAAGTCATGTTTGTATCTTCAAGGCATTTGAACCTAGCTGGCTTCACTAATAACCATAACATTCCGTCAAATTCTATTTTGCCTCTGATATTAGCTGCCTTGATGTAGTGTACATGTTTATGTGACGTATTTTGCTGGTTTAAGCATGAAAAGCCCATGCATATTAACTGATGTGAATTAACCACCCCTCTGTCATGGCTTCTCTTAGGCAAATCAGATTAGCAACTGGAAATATATATTTAATCTTCAGATGGCAACTACTTTTGAGTCAATAGACTTCTGGTCTTTCTTCAACCTGAGTTCCTTCCATGCATTAAAAAAAAAAAAAAGATCAAGGCAGCTAATAGCAAAGGCAAAATAGAATTTGACAGAATGCTATGTTGTTAGTGAAGCCAGCCAGCCAGGTTCAAAATTCAAATGCCTTGAATTATTTTCACCCTTACATATTTGCCAACTTACCAGTCCCAGGAGGGATAATAATCTAGAGACCACTCCTGGTTTTCAGTTTACATACATCCCCAATACAGCATAATGTTGGTAGTGCTACCAACTGGTTCTGTAATGCATCAAGGGAAAGTTGTTAGAAGTCCTGAACTGGTTTTAACTGTCTCGATTGGAACAAGGTAAGTTGGCAGCCATAAGACAACCTTTGCCTCTAGCCAGAATTGGACAACCCATGGACCTTGAAGACCTAGGCCACAACTTAGTTGTTTTTTCAAGATTTCCACAATGAATATACATGAAATCTATTTAAGCAGTACATGAAAATCAATCTCATGCATATTCATTGTGGAAACCTTGAGGCTTTGAGGACTATGGTTGTGCCTGTGTCCCATAGATTTTCAAAATGTGTTCTGTATCATCAGGATAATTTTTAAGCCAACCCTGCCCAGTCATGTAGTGCTTCACTTGTAAATAAGGGGAAATGTCTCCTGAAGTTAAATTATACAAATTCTTCCAACTCATCAAAGGTATAAAAGTTACCAACATCTAGGAATTGTCTGAAGTGTCTTAACCCAACCTCTGCCCACCTAGCAAAAACCCCACTCTCCCTCCCTGCCTTAATCAGGAGTTCATATCTAAGGGGTGCCAAAGTGGAAGTCTTAGCCCACTTGCCCCTTTTAACCTTCAGTCTCTCCCAAATCCAAGAGATGTTGCATAAAGAGATTAGTAATTCTCTGTGAGTACTGTATTGAAATGCACAAAAGCCATAATAAATGTTTTAAAGGAAAAAGGGGACAATGCTCCTATTCTAACAATCCCCCACCCTTCTGAGGGGAGACCTCCCAATCCAGTAACTACCTAAGCTGAGCTGCCTAATAATACCATAATAAATGTGGGACCGCTCTCCCAGCTAATTCTACCCTCTGCCACAAAATTGTCCTTGCTGGGCAGGGAGAATTATCTCCCCAAATAAAGCGACTAAATTCACTCTGGAGAGCCCCTAACACCTCAATGTGAACTACTATTGGTAAGTCTGAAATAAAAACAGACAGGGAAGAACATTCATTTTTAAGGGTTGCAATGTGTCCCCACCACATGATCCAAGTACTTTTCCAGAGCCGGTGGGGGGAGGCGGGGCTAGTGCTGGGCAGACTTATACGGTCTGTGCCAGAGCCGTTGGAAGGCGGGACTGGTGGTTCAGAGGAGGGGGGGGGTAGTGATGGGCAGACTTATACGGTCTGTGCCAGAGCCAACTGGTGGGAGGTGGGGCTGGTGGTTGGGAGGTGGGGATAGTGCGGGGCAGACTTATACAGTCTGTGCCCTGAAGAGGACAGGTACAAATAAAAAGTAGCACATAAGAGAATGGATGGACCGTAAAGGTCTTTTTCTGCCGTCATCTACTATGTTATTTGATCAAATCAGACCTGATGGTTTGTAGAAGGGGCTCATAATTTTGAGAATAAAGCTGGTGTAAATTTCTAGTTATCTGGATCCCCAGATATCAGATCTAGGACCTAGCCCATTTAAAGGGAAAACTCGTTATAAAATATCTTCTTCACTAGGCCCTGTGGTAATCACCAGTATCTTAGTTTTATCTAGATTGACCATAAACACTGCAACCCATCCATACTCCTGCAAAATAATTGGAAGAGAAAGATTGGTATGTCCCGCATACAACAAAATGTCATCAGCAAAAAAAGTTTATGATGAGTGTCACCCAACTGAAAACATTTAATATCTGGGTTGGAACAGATTTTCTGAGCAAATAGTAGGGGAGAGGACAGTTCTGTCAAGTACCTCTCTCAATCCCAAAAGATGAAGTGAAACCCCCATTCACCCTAACGTGAGCTGTGGGGTACTCATAAAATTTGCGAGTCCAAGTACAAAAATTTACCTCCAGTCTCACCTTATCGAGGACCTGCCACAGAAATGCCCACCAAACCTGGTGGAAGGCCTTCCCAGCATCCAGTTCTAAAAGTAGCAATTTCGACAGGCTCAGCACGTCACATTAATAGTCCTAAGATCACAAACTTAACGTTTAGGAACAAAGCCTGCCTGGTCTGTGTGAACTAACGTCGACAATACAGAAGCTAGGCACTCAGCCAAGATCTTAGCTGCTATCTTCACATCTAAATTAAGAAGTGAAACTGGTCTGTAAGATCCGCAACCCACCAGTTCCTTGCCAGGTTTTAACAATACAGATATACTAGCTTTACACATACTAGGAGGAAGGGGGTTCCCTTGTAATAAACCATTACCCACTCTGTCTAAATGCTCCTCCATTTCCTCTCCCCCCTCCCCCAACAATTTGTAAAATTTAATGGAAAGGCCATTGAGACCTGGGGCTTTACGACTCTTCAAATTCCTACAGGCCCAGCTGATCTCACAATACAGATATACTAGCTTTACACATACTAGGAGGAAGGGGGTTCCCCTGTAATGAACCATTACCCACTCAGTCTAAATGCTCCTCCATTTCCTCCCCCCCCCCCCCAAACAGTTTGTAAAATTTAATCGAAAGGCCATTGAGACCTGGGGCTTTACCACTCTTCAAATTCCTACAGGCCCAGCTGATCTCAGTTAAGGCTTGGGGGGGGGGGGGGGCATCCAAATGATCCCTATCTTCGAGACACAAACCGGGCAGTTCAGTTTGGGCAAGGTAACGATTGATCTGCTTTACTACTAGCCTCAGGTTGACCGTACAACTGTTGAAAAAAAATCCAAAATCTGATTCCAGATTTCCCCATCCATGTAATACAATTTATCCCCAGAGCCTTTAATTTTTACTAATCAAATCTGCCTCTTCTTCAAAGCCTAGCCAAATGAGTCCCAGACTTATTCCCAAACTCAAAACTCTGCTGTAATGAGGTTCATTTCCTTCCAAGTCAAGGCACTCACGCACTCCTGATGCCTCTGCTCCAGCGAGCACAACCTTCCCTTAAGTCTTTTTTTTTTTCCTTACCCAGCGCCTTAAAGCATAAAATAACTATCATTGACTATACCATTATTCACTAAATAGGACTGAATCACTACTTTATTATTATCACAAACCACCTAATCCCCCAATAAATTTTCATTCAATCTCAAGAACCCTGGAGGACAGGAAGACTCACAGCCTCCAAGACAAATTCCAACCTCATTGGGAGTGATTAGAAATATGCCGAGATTAAATTTGAGTATCTTGAACCTGATTCCAAATCTTCCTCTGACACTAAAGATGATCAGTCCAAGTGTGAGTTTCAGTTGGGTGAGAATAAAAAGTCAAAGACTTTAGAAGTAAGATGATACAGGCGCCAGGCATCAAGTAAATCCAACCCCCTTACCAAATCTAATCAAGCCTTCCTTTGAGTTCTATTGCTTTCCCCTCTACCCTTAGAATTATCCCAAGCTATATCCAGCACCAAATTTAAATCCCCTCCTATGATTTCCCCCCCCCCCCCCCCCCCCAAAAAAAAAAAGCCTGGAGAGATTCTTTAAGGCCCCTGAAAAAAAAGCCCTGCTTTGTATTGGGGGCCTACACATTAACAGTAGTAATCTGTTGATCCTTTAACCTACCTACCATCGCTAAGTAGTGCCCCAAGAGGTAGAGGAGTGGCGCTGCATGTGAAAATCAATATGTGGCTGAAATGCAGCAAACCTGGGGAAAGGAAGAAGCTATATGGATTGTCCTGGAAAGAGAAGATGGAATCTGTATCCACATGGGTGTTATCTACAGCAGTGGTGTTCCTAGCATGTTTGCCAGCCATGCCCCCCGCCCCCCCCCCCCCCCAAGAACATCACCTGACCTTACCTCCCAGCAAGGGGCTATGCAGAACAGGCGTGCAGTTGTCAGCTCTGCCAGTCCCTTGCCCTGGAACAGGAAGTAATAGAGGGGACAAGGGACCTGCAGACCGCCCCCACAGTCACACCCTTGGTACTCTACTGATCTACAGACCTCGGACACAAATGAAAAAGCTGGACAAGGATCTGATAGAAGATATTCATAAGCTTGGTATGAAAAGGGGAGGTGCTATTGGGATATTTCAACTTGCCTGATGTGGATTGGAACATCCCATCGGCAAAATTGGAAAGAAGTAGAGAGATTGTGGATGCCTGTCAAAATAGTACAGAAAAATGGTGACGGAACCCAAGCGGGAAGGGTAGACGCTGGATCTATTTCTTACAAATGGAGGAAGTGTTTCCAATGTCCTTGGGGGTGCCCATCTAGGTAATAGTGAACATCACACAATATGGTTTGATATAAGAACAAAAGCAGAAACTAGACACACAAAAAACTCAAAGTACTGGATTTCAGACCTATTGATTTTGTTAAAATGGGGGAATACCTGAAGAAGCTGATGGCATGGGTAGGCATAGGTGAAGTGGAAGCGCAATGGTCCAAACCAAAAACTGCTATAAATCTGTCAACTGATCTTTACACAAGGAAAGTAAACAAAAACAAGAGAAACAGGAAGCCTATATGGTTCTCCAAACAAGTGCCTGAAAAACTAAGGGCAAAAATACAGAAGAACGCAACAAGAACTGCAATCTCACCTCTCGTTTAGACTACTGCAATCTGCTTCTTGCTGGCCTCCCACTTAGTCACCTCTCCCCTCTCCAGTCAGTTCAAAACTCTGCTGCCCGTCTCATCTTCCGCCAGGGTCGCTTTACTCATACTACCCCTCTCCTCAAGACCCTTCACTGGCTCCCTATCCGTTTTCGCATCCTGTTCAAACTTCTTCTACTAACCTATAAATGTACTCACTCTGCTGCTCCCCAGTATCTCTCCACACTCGTCCTTCCCTACACCCCTTCCCGTGCACTCCGCTCCATGGATAAATCCTTCTTATCTGTTCCCTTCTCCACTACTGCCAACTCCAGACTTCGCGCCTTCTGTCTCGCTGCACCCTACGCCTGGAATAAACTTCCTGAGCCCCTACGTCTTGCCCCATCCTTGGCCACCTTTAAATCTAGACTGAAAACCCACCTCTTTAACATTGCTTTTGACTCGTAACCACTTGTAACCACTCGCCTCCACCTACCCTCCCCTCTTCCTTCCCGTTCACATTAATTGATTTGATTTGCTTACTTTATTTATTTTTTGTCTATTAGATTGTAAGCTCTTTGAGCAGGGACTGTCTTTCTTCTATGTTTGTACAGCGCTGCGTATGCCTTGTAGCGCTATAGAAATGCTAAATAGTAGTAGTAGTAGTAGTAGTAACAAGAGGATCACGGAAAAAATTACCGGATTAAACTCAAAGAAGCAGAGAGAGAAATATGGCTAGCAAAAGTGCAGGCGAAAGAAAAAATGGTTAAAGATGTAAAGAGAGGTGACGCCCTTTTTCAGTTATATTGGGGAAAGGAGAAAAGAAAGGAATGGAATTGGAAAATTGAAGGATGCTAAGAATAGCTATGTGGAGAGATGAGAATAAAGCGAACGTGCTAAACAAATACTTCTTTGTTGTTCACGGTAGGAAATCCTGGCGCAGTACCACAGTCAGCTTCAGAGGGAATATCTGGGAATGGAGTGTGGATATTGTGCCTACATGGAAGAAAGCGTTTATAAATAGCTTGAGAATCTGAAAGTGGACAAAGCTGTGGGGCCGGATAGGATACATCCCAGGATACTGAGGGAGCACTGAAATCCTGGCAAGACCTCTTAAGGATTTATTTAATAGATCTTTAATGACAAGAGAGGTTCCGCGTGATTCAAGATGAGCTGATGTCCCTCTTCACAAAAGTGGAGACGGAAAAAGTGGGAAACTACAGACAGGTAAACCTCATGTTGTTGGTAGGAAAAATAATGGGAGTCACTGCTGAAGGAAAAGATAGTTAACTTCCTAGAAGCCAACAGGTTACAGGATCTGAGGTAATATGCCTTTACCAAAGGAAAATCCTGCCAAACGAATCTGATTGACTTTGGATGACCAAAGAACTGGATGGATGAAGGACATGTGCTTGACTGGATGACCAAAGAACTGGATGGATGAAGGACATGTGCTTCATGTAATCTACTTGGATTTCAACAAAGCCTTTGGTACGGTCTCTCACAGAAGACTTATAAATAAGCTGAGAGGGTTGAACTTAGGACCAAAGTGGTGAACCGGATTGGAAACTGGTTGACCAACAAGCGGCAGAGGTAAATAGAATCCGCTCAGAGGAAAGAACGTGGATAGAGAATGGCGTGGGGACAAAATTTGTCCCTATTCCTACCCTGTCCCTGCGAGCTCCATCTCCATCCCTGCCCCATCCCCGCGAGCTCTGTCGGATCCCATCTGCACAAGCCTCATTCTGATTTTGTACTTAAATTATTTTATTAAGGTATAAAAAGAAACAATATTCGGTACAACTGTCGTTTTATAAATCACAAACAATACAGAACAAGGGTCAACAAAATCCATGTCTCCCCTCACAAATATCCCCTCCGCTATCAGGAAAACTGAAGAAGCCAAATTACTACAGAATGCTACATAGAAAATTCTTGCTAACAGAATATCTTGGTCACACACAGAGAGAACACAAATGCCAAATACATAACTGACCAAAAATGATACATATATTCTCCGAGGACAAGCAGGCTGCTTGTTCTCACTGATGGGTGACGTCCACGGCAGCCCCTCCAATCGGAATCTTCACTAGCAAAGGCCTTTGCTAGCCCTCGCGCGCCCATGCGCGACCGTCTTCCCGCCCAAACCGGCTCGTGTTCGTCAGTCTTCTTTTGTCCGCGCTCGGGACGGTCGTGTTTTGCCGCCGTTTTGTGCCCCTCAAGTTGACCTCGCGCGTCTTCGCGATTTTCGCTTTAAAAAAAAAAAAGAGACCAATCAGGTCTTTACCCCTTTCCCGTGTTTCCAGCTTTTTCCCCACGTAAGTTTCCATTCGCTTTCGGGAACAGCCTATTTGGCCTCGGTACGGGTTTTTTTCTCCCTTCCTTTTGGTGCCTTTCGTCATCATCGCGAATTTTGATTTCGCCAGCGTGATTTTTCCACCCATGTCATCGAAGTCTTCCAGCGGCTTCAAGAAGTGCACCCAGTGCGCCCGGGTAATCTCGCTCACTGATAGGCACGCTTCGTGTCTTCAGTGTCTGGGGGCTGGGCTGAGTCTTTGTGCTCTTTTGAAAAAGAGGACTCAGGTAGCGAGATTGGCCCAGTGGAACATGTTGTTCTCGGGCTCTTCGACGACAACAGCACGGGACTCGTCGAGTGCATCGACGTCGACAGCATCGAAGTCTTCGACCTCTGCATCGGCATCGACTGCATCGAGGCTTCTACCTCCTGCATCGTCTGTAACGAGACATCGGAAGGCTGCGTCGACGTCTGTGGTACTGGGACCTCCGCTATTGCTGATGTCGTCGGACGGTGGTGCCTCGTCTGGAGTGCAGGTGAGGGCTGTCCATTCCCCTGCTGGTGGCGGTGAGCCTTCAGGTGGGTCTCCTCCTGCCCTGAGGGCTCCTGCGGTACAGCCCCCCCCGAGATCGACCTTCTTCGGCCTCGGCCCCGAGGAAGCGACGGTTGGATTCTACGTCCTCCTCGTCGGTATCGGGAAGCTCCGGTGACATGCTTCGCTTGAAGAAGTCAAAGAAGCATCGATACCGGTCTCCTTCCCGCCTCGGTACCGAGAGCTCTGGGTCACCGAGGGAGTCGGCACCCAGTAGGCATCGGCATCGGGAGGACCGCTCACCCTCTATTCAGGAGGTGTCGATGCGCTCCGCCTTGGACAGCCCGGAACAGACTCTGACCTCGACGCCTGCATCGGCTTCTCAGTTTTTCTCCACAGCCGCTCTGCACGAGAGTCTCCGGGCCGTTCTCCCAGAGATTCTGGGAGAGCTATTGCGCCCTTCTCCGGTACCGGGGGTGCTTGCGCCACCGGTACCGTTGGGTGAGGCGACAGCTGGCCCCTTGCCCGAGGTGAGGTCTCCGGTATCGGTACCGCATGCGGTACCGGCTACGGCCGCCTCCCAGGCAGACTCCCCGACGACGTCGGCGGAGGGAGCTTCGCCGGTGCTGGCGAGGGAGTCCACCTCTCGACGTTCCTACCGTGGCCGTGTTTCCACGGAGTCGAGTCGGGCACGGCTTCAGACGCAGGTTCGTGAACTTGTCTGATACCGATGGTGAGGCCTCGTGGGAGGAGGAGGAGGACATCAGATATTTCTCTGACGAGGAGTCTAATGGCCTTCCTTCTGACCCCACTCCCTCCCCTGAAAGGCAGCTTTCTCCTCCCGAGAGTCTTTCGCGGCCTTTGTCCGGGAGATGTCTACAGCCATCCCCTTCTCGGTGGTCGTGGAGGATGAGCCCAGGGCGGAGATGTTTGAGCTCTTGGACTATCCTCCTCCACCTAAGGAAGCGTCCACAGTACCCATGCATCATGTCCTAAAAAAGACATTGCTGGCGAACTGGACCAAGCCATTAACTAATCCCCACATTCCCAAGAAGATCGAATCCCAGTATCGGATCCATGGGGACCCAGAGCTGATGCGCACTCAGTTGCCTCACGACTCTGGTGTGGTGGATCTGGCCCTAAAGAAGGCTAAGAGTTCTAGAGAGCATGCTTCGGCGCCCCCGAGCAGAGACTCCAGAACTTTAGACTCCTTTGGGAGGAAGGCCTATCATTCCTCTATGCTCGAGGCCAAGATTCAGTCCTACCAGCTCTACACGAGCATCCATATGTGGAACAATGTGCGACAGTTGGCGGACTTGGTGGACAAGCTCCCTTCTGAGAAAGCCAAGCCTTTTCAGGAGGTGGTCAGGCAGCTGAAGGCGTGCAGAAAATTCCTGGCCAGAGGGGTATATGATACCTTTGATGTTGCGTCCAGGGCTGCTGCTCAAGGTGTGGTGATGCGCAGACTCTCATGGCTGCGTGCCTCCGACCTGGAGAATAGGATCCAGCAGCGGATTGCGGACTCCCCTTGCCGAGCGGACAACATTTTTGGAGAAAAGGTCGAACAGGTGGTAGAACAGCTCCACCAGTGGGATAACGCTTTCGACAAATTCTCCGGCCGGCAGCCTTCAGCACCTACCTCATCAGGTAGACGTTTTTATGGGGGACGGAGGGCTATTCCCTACTCTTCTGGTAAGCGTAGGTACAATCCTCCCTCTCGCCAGCCTGCGGCCCAGGCTAAGCCCCAGCGCGCTCGCTCTCGTCAGCAGCGTGCGCCTCAGCAAGGCCCCATGGCTCCCCAGCAAAAGCAGGGGACGAGCTTTTGACTGGCTCCAGCAGAGCATAGCCGACATCAATGTGTCCGTGACGGGCGATCTGCCAGTCGGGGGGAGGTTGAAAGTTTTTCACCAAAGGTGGCCTCTTATAACCTCCGACCGTTGGGTTCTTCAAATAGTCCGGCAAGGGTACGCCCTCAATTTGGCCTCGAAGCCTCCAAATTGCCCACCGGGAGCTCAGTCCTACAGCTTCCAGCACAAGCAGGTACTTGCAGAGGAGAACTCCGCCCTTCTCAGCGCCAATGCGGTCGAGCCCGTGCCATCCGGGCAAGAAGGGCTGGGATTCTATTCCAGGTACTTCCTTGTGGAAAAGAAAACAGGGGGGATGCGTCCCATCCTAGACCTAAGGACCCTGAACAAATATCTGGTCAAGGAAAAATTCAGGATGCTTTCCCTGGGCACCCTTCTTCCCATGATTCAGGAAAACGATTGGCTATGCTCTCTGGACTTGAAGGACGCCTACACGCACATCCCGATATTGCCAGATCACAGGCAGTATCTGCAATTTCGTCTGGGCACACGTCACTTCCAGTACTGTGTGCTACCCTTTGGGCTCGCCTCTGCGCCCAGGGTGTTCACAAAGTGCCTGGCTGTAATAGCAGCAGCGCTTCGCAGGCTGTGAGTGCACGTGTTCCCTTATCTCGACGATTGGCTAGTGAAGAACAATTCCGAGGCAGGAGCTCTACAGTCCATGCAGATGACTATTGGACTCCTGGAGCTACTGAGGTTTGTGATAAATTATCCAAATTCCCATCTTCTCCCAGTACAGAGACTCGAATTCATAGGAGCTGTGCTGGATTCTCGGACGGCTCGTGCCTATCTTCCGGAGACAAGGGCCAACAATCTGCTGTCCCTCGTCTCCCGGGTACGAGCGTCCCAGCAGATCACAGCTCGGCAGATGTTGAGATTGCTTGGCCACATGGCCTCCACAGTTCATGTGACTCCCATGGCTCGTCTTCACATGCGATCTGCTCAGTGGACCCTAGCTTCCCAGTGGTTTCAGGCTGCTGGGGATCTAGAGGACGTGATCCACCTGTCCACGAGTTTTCTCAAATCCCTGTACTTGTGGACGATTTGGTCCAATTTGACTCTGGGACGCCCTTTCCAAATTCCTCAGCCACAAAAAGTGCTGATTACGGATGCGTGTCTCCTGGGGTGGGGAGCTCATGTCGATGGGCTTCACACCCAGGGAAGCTGGTCCCTCCAGGAACGCGATCTGCAGATCAATCTCCTGGAGTTACGAGCGGTCTGGAATGCTCTGAAGGCTTTCAGAGATCGGCTGTCCCACCAAATTATCCAAATTCAGACAGACAACCAGGTTGCCATGTATTACATCAACAAGCAGGGGGGCACCGGATCTCGCCCCCTGTGTCAGGAAGCCATCAGCATGTGGCTGTGGGCTCGCCGTTACGGCATGTTGCTCCAAGCAAAATATCTGGCAGGCGTAAACAACAGTCTGGCCGACAGGTTGAGCAGGATTATGCAACCTCACGAGTGGTCGCTCAACTCCAGAGTAGTGCGCCGGATCTTCCAGGTGTGGGGCACCCCCTTGGTAGATCTCTTTGCATCTCGAGCCAACCACAAGGTCCCTCAGTTCTGTTTCAGACTTCAGGCCCACGCCAGACTGGCATTGGATGCCTTCCTCCTGGATTGGGGGGAAGGCCTGCTGTATGCTTATCCTCCCATACCTCTGGTGGGGAAGACTTTGTTGAAACTCAAGCAAGACCGAGGCACCATGATTCTGATTGCTCCTTTTTGGCCGCGTCAGATCTGGTTCCCTCTCCTTCTGGAGTTGTCCTCCGAAGAACCGTGGAGTGTTTTCCGACCTCATCACACAGGACGAAGGGGCGCTTCTGCATCCCAACCTCCGGTCTCTGGCTCTCACGGCCTGGATGTTGAGAGCGTAGACTTTGCCTCTTTGGGTCTGTCGAAGTGTGTCTCCCGTGTCTTGCTTGCTTCCAGAAAAGATTCCACTAAGAGGAGTTACTACTTTTTATGGAGGAGGTTTGCCGTCTGGTATGACAGCAAGGCCTTAGATCCTCGCTCCTGTCCTACACAGACCCTGCTTGAATACCTTCTACACTTGTCTGAGTCTGGTCTCAAGACCAACTCTGTAAGGGTTCACCTTAGCGCAATCAGTGCATACCATTACCGTGTGGAAGGTAAGCCGATCTCAGGACAGCCTTTAGTTGTTCGCTTCATGAGAGGTTTGCTTTTGTCAAAGCCCCCCGTCAAACCTCCTACAGTGTCATGGGATCTCAATGTCGTTCTCACCCAGCTGATGAAACCTCCTTTTGAGCCACTGAACTCCTGCCATCTGAAGTACTTGACCTGGAAGGTCATTTTCTTGGTGGCAGTTACTTCAGCTCGTAGAGTCAGTGAGCTTCAGGCCCTGGTAGCCCAGGCCCCTTACACCAGATTTCATCATAATAGAGTAGTCCTCCGCACTCACCCTAAGTTCTTGCCGAAGGTAGTGTCTGAGTTCCATCTGAACCAGTCAATTGTCTTGCCAACATTCTTTCCCTGTCCGCATTCCTGCCCTGCTGAACGTCAGCTGCACACATTGGACTGCAAAAGAGCATTGGCCTTCTATCTGGAGCGGACACAGCCCAACAGACAGTCCGCCCAATTGTTTGTTTCTTTTGATCCCAACAGGAGGGGAGTGTTTGTGGGGAAACGCACCCTTTCCAATTGGCTAGCAGATTGCATTTCCTTCACTTAACGCCCAGGCTGGGCTGGCTCTTGAGGGTCATGTCACGGCTCATAATGTTAGAGCCATGGCAGCGTCTGTGGCCCACTTGAAGTCAGCCACTATTGAAGAGATTTGCAAGGCTGCGACGTGGTCATCTGTCCACATATTCACATCTCATTACTGCCTGCAGCAGGATACCCGACGCGACAGTCGGTTCGGGCAGTCAGTGCTTCAGAATCTGTTCGGGGTTTAGAATCCAACTCCACCCCCCTAGGCCCATTTTTATTCTGTTCCAGGCTACACTCTGTTAGTTGGATAAGTTGTTAGGTCAATCTCAGTTATGTCCTCGCCGTTGCGAGGCCCAATTGACCATATTTGTTGTTTTGAGTGAGCCTGGGGGCTAGGGATACCCCATCAGTGAGAACAAGCAGCCTGCTTGTCCTTGGAGAAAGCGAATGCTACATACCTTTACAAGGTATTCTCCGAGGACAGCAGGCTGATTGTTCTCACATACCCGCCCGCCTCCCCTTTGGAGTTGTGCCTTCCCTTGTCTTTGTCTTGCTATATACGGGACTGACGAACACGAGCCGGTTCGTGCGGGAAGACGGTCGCGCATGTGTGGTGCGCATGGACGCGCGAGGGCTAGCAAAGGCTTTTGCTAGTGAAGATTCCGATTGGAGGGGCTGCCGTGGACGTCACCCATCAGTGAGAACAATCAGCCTGCTGTCCTCGGAGAATACCTTCTACAGGTATGTAGCATTCGCTTTAACCTAAAACCACAAGAAGCCAAACCACAGAAATAGAAAGATATGATTTCCTCCTAAACTGTGCAAAATATAAAGATCACTCATGCCAGAGATGATGTTGGGGGGGATGCAACTAGGACATCTGCCCCCTGGCCAGAGAGAGCCCTAAGCCTATCCCTATCCCCTCCACCTATGTCCAGCATCACTTCTTTGTGTTCTTATGCCCCCCCCCCCCCCCCAACAAGTCCAGCATCTCCCTTCTGTGTTCCTATTCTCTCCAATGTTTAGCATCTTCCCTCTGTGTCCATATACCCCCCTCCCCTGTCTGGCATTGTCTCTGTGTCCCTCCCTCCCCTGCAGATCCAACATCTGTCTCCCTGCCCTCCAGCCCTACCCCCAATGGGTCCAGCACCTCTCTCCCTTCCCTCCAGCCAGTCCTCCCACCAATGGTCCAGTGCCTTTCTCCCTTCTCTCCACCTCCCCCTTTGGGTCCATCAGCCCCCTCCCTTTCCGTGGGTCCACTCCAGCAACCCCCCTCTTTCTATCTTAGGAGACTTCGGTCAGTTAGGAATTCAATTAGTAAGGATTCCCTTAAAACATTGACATCTGCTCTCACGCTTAGATTATTGTAATATCATATATGCAGGGATCACTCAAGCTAGCTTGAAACGACTACAAAGAATACAGAATACAGCAGCATGTATGATCTGTAGGGCCCGGAGGGATGACAGAGTAACACCTTTACTACATCAACTGCATTGGCTTCCGGTTGAAGCAAGAGTTAAGTTTAAAGCCTTAGTTTTGACCCATAAGGCTTTTTATACACTAAACCATGACTATCTGTCAAATCTAACTATTCCTTACACTGCCACACGAACCCTTAGATCCCTGACAGACAACAGGTTAGTGATTCCTCCTCTCGCTAGGGCTAGATGGGAATCTACACGGAATTCGGCTTTTTTCTATTTGTCCCCCTCTCTTTGGAATGGCCTTCCAAAAGAGATCAGACTTGAGAAATCTTACTTTCATTTTCGGAAACTTTTAAAAACCTTCTATTTTATCAATTATGTAAAACAGAATTTAGAATAATGGAAGAAAGGTTATAAATGGGCATCTGTAATATATATTAAATCAAAACTGTATTGTTTGTGTAGATTATATTATATACTTAATCCTGTATTTGCGGTGCTCTCTTGTATACTAAATCATGAGTTATACTGTTTTTCATCTTATGTAGCTAGTTTGTGGTTTTGCTGTGCTTTCCTGTAATGACTGGAGTTCTGTTTGTCCTACCTGTACATATTGTATTGTTTCTTTTATTTTATAAATTGTAAACCGTTCTGTCTTGCAGTAGCAATAAGATACGGTATATAAATTGACGTAAATAAAAAATAAAATTTGTCTCTATAACCAGTTCCTCCAAATGACAGATTACAATTTATAGCAAATTACTATTCTACCTATGAAAAGTTATTCTGTTATATTTCCCCTGTGTGTAGATCCCTATGCTTGTACAAGCCAACATGTTTGAAAATATAAGTGAGATCAAATAAAAGTGGTACCAACAGTAAAGAACGAGAACATGGAAGTAGTAGCTCACAGGTTTGATTGTTTTGTTTTGAGGCTCCTTATCCCCGCAGTCAGGTATCTGAGCTCTCCCTCCCTTCCTTCGGGTCCAGCCAGCTATCTCTCCTCCATGTTTCCAGCAGTTAGCCACTGTGCAGGTAGCACTGAAGTCAGGTGCTTCTGGCTGCCCCAGTCCATCTTGCTGTTTTGTCCCACTCACAGGAAGTTGAAAAGACGGGATGAAGCAGTGATGGGACTGGGAAAGCCAGAAGCAACTGTCTTCAGCACTGCCCGTGCCACTGCTCACTGCTAGAAACAGGGAGGGGAGCCTGAGGAAGCCAAAGAACCCGCCTGACTTGCCACTATTGTTTTTTGGGGGGGAGGGGCTGAGACAGACATGGGGGCCCAAGAGGACAACAATGCTGAGAAGGGACCTGAGCCCAAATTTTGGAAGCCGGTTGTTAAAGTTTAAGAAACGGCTTGGCTCCAGCACCCCACTGCCTGGCTGCATAAGGTAGAGCTACTGCAGGTGGGAAGGAGGGAGGGAAGCAGACAGGCACGGAGATGCCGGACCGAGAACGGTAACTACAACTTTTTTGGGGGTTGGGGTTTTTTCCTGTGGGAGCAAAGCTTTTTTACTGCTCCTGCAGGGCGGTAAAAAGTTTTGCTCCCACATCTGCGGTAAATGGCCAGATTTCTTTTTCTTTTCCCACAGATTTACATGGATTACTGCAGTTTACCGCATATCTCCGTCCCCATGTCATTCACCAGTAGCGGAGTGCCTCGGGGGGATACCCTGGAGGGAGCAGAAACCATGAAAAGGGATCTCCAAACATTGGAAGAATGGTCAAGATTCTGGCAGTTAAAATTTAATTACATAAAACAAGACCTCGTAAAATGAAAATACTATATAGATATACCAAATTTTCATAAATAGTAGTGAATGGTGCTCAGAAATTTGTGTGTCCTACTCGAGGGATATAACCCTCTAAATTGCAATACACATATAGCCATCCATCATTGCATCCCAGTAGCCCTCCCTGCGTACCAAAACTACTGCAATGTTCAAATGTCCGAAATAAAGCAGTTTGAATCCAGAAAATTATTTTGCTACACTTCAAACCATAATAAAAGTTACTTATCTGCAGGGGGAATATTTTCTCTTGATGCAGTGTCAGAAAATGAACTGTATTGTGAACTCTCCTATCACGGAATGCTGCTGTAGACCATGGATAACAGTGGTCCTCAGTGTTGAGAATGGAAGGGGATTTTAATTCATTGATTCACTAACTCACGTTTTCATGGCAAGATTCCCAAGTCTTGATGGAAGAGAGTTCACAATGCAGTCAGAGACTTGCTGACCTGAACATGTATACCTTGAAGGAAAGGAGAAATGAGTTGCTGTGATAGACGTTCAAATATATGAAAGGTATTAATCCACAAACAAACATTTTCAAGAGACGGGAAGGCAGTAGAACCTAGAGGACATGAATTTGGGTTGAAAGGGGGCCGACTGGAATAATGTCAGGAAGTATTTTTTCACCGAGAGAGTGGTAGATACCTGGAATGTCCTCCTGTGGTGGTGGAGATGCATACAGTAACGGAACTCAAAAATGCGTGGGATAAACACACAGGAATCCTGTTTAGAAGGAATGGATCCAAAGAAGCTTAGTGGAGATAAAGTAACAGCACCGGTAATTGGGAAACAAAGCCAGTACTGGGCAGATACAATCTGTTCTCTGAACGTGGCTGGACAAATTTAGCTTCAGAAGTTGGAGAACAAGGCCAGTGCTAAGTGGACTTCTACAGTCTGTGCCCTGATCGTGGCTGAATGGATGGGCTGTAGTGAAGCTTTTCAGGGGCTTCGATGACAACTTCAGAAGTTTTAAAACAAGGACAGTGCTGGACAGACTTCTGCAGTCTGTGCCCTGAAAACGGCAAGGACAAATCAGGATCAGGTATACATCACATACCATATGTAATGAGTATCTTGTTGGGCAGACTGAATGGACCATACAGGTCTTTATCTGTCTTCATCTACTATGTTGCATATCCTCCACTATGAAAGAGCAATTGGAACAAATTAAAATTGCTAACTCCCCAGTTCTCTCACCCCCTTCAAATGTATGGATCCCATACACCTCAACCTGCTTATGTAATTTAAAAACTGTTGGTCATTAGGCCTCAGAGGGGTTTTCTGTAATATAATATCCCACCTTAAGAGTCTCAGCTCATTGAACACAATGCTATGCTTATAAGCATCAATTTAACCCATTAATATTTCAAGAACCCACCCTAATACCAGAGCAAATATTACCCAGATCCACCCCCCCCCCCTTTCCTGTGTGCCAGTGTTTCCCTACCACCCCCCACCCCTGCTTACATTACTCCCACTAGCCAGCCCAAACCCCAGAGGAAGATCACCGCTCTCAAAAAAGATGACACATATACCTTATTACCCTCCCCTCCCCCAACTCATTAACACACACCATTCATACAACCTCGCAAACCCCTTAACCACTCGTTCCCTTGCCCTAATTCAAAATGGTAGCAGAATATCAAATAGTCCAGACTGGAATAAACAGTCACTTGCCTATCTCAACACTTTTCTGAGACACTGTTGATTTTGTGCCAGATGTTTTCTGCCATTTACTTAAATCCGTAGAAGATTTTGTAGAAGCAGGTCTAATCTTATCAGTATGGGCTAGCAAATTTATTATAGCCCAGCTTTCCCAGCCTCCATGCCAGATTTCACCCTCAGATTTCCCAGCCACAGTAATCAAAAGTCCAAATGGGAACAACCATTTATAACAATAATTAGCCTATTGCAGCTACTGAGTCACAGCAGCCAGTTCCCTTCTCTTTTGTACAGTGGTTTCCGTAATCCCATTGCTATTATTTCTTTCTCACTTATTTTACCCACTTGTCCCTACCTTCCCTAATCCTATTTCTAATTGTATTTGTTAAACACCTGCCGTACTTGGCGTTCACCAATACAGTGTCTTGTTAGCTACATTGAGCCTGCTAGTGTGTGGGAAAATGGGGGATACAAATGCTGCAAATAAATAAATACAATCCCAAATGAGTTCTTTATGGGCACGAGCTTTCCTCAGAAAGTCCTCTTTGATTGAAAATTCATGAAAGTAGGATCCAACTCTATACATTGTCCTAAACTCCAATGAACGCAGTCCAACTTGATCTCACAAGGTTCCAAGGATTCCACTGTATGCTCATCTGATTGTAACAAGAAGGAACAAACATTGGTGACCACTTTTACACAGTCTTTATATTACACTATCTCCAGAATCCTTGAACTGCAAATTATTCCTGAGCGACCTATTCTCAGTCCTCCAAGAGATCCAAAACCTCTTGTCTCATGCCACTCCTGCTGAGTCATTGATTGCAGACACTCCTCTATTGTATCCACATGCTCCTCTTTCTGTTCCATGCTGCTCCCAATTTCACTAACATCTCGTTGAATCTTTGACAGTGCTTTTTGCACATCAACACACACTGCCTGTATTTGACTTTCAAGGTTTTAAAACAGTGCACTACTTTTTTTTATCTTTTGTAACCATCTCCCTGTTTGAGCCAGAGAGAATGGTGTCATCGTCCATGTCCACGTGCTCCATCGCCATCTTTGCAAGACTTGCGCCAGCCCTGCTCACTTGAGATTGATGGCTCTCCTCTCCATCCGATAAGTATTTAAATTTTTCTTTCTTCCTCGTTGACATTTCCACTCCAAACTTCTCACCACTCTAAATATAACTATGTAGGGGGTGCAGAGGGAGGTAAAAACAACTTATATGCAACTGCCCTGATGGAGCTGAACTCTGTCATCCATAAACAGTGACATCACTGCCTCTTCTAGCTTTATTATGCAGCGGCACAACTTAAAATTTATGTCTGTATGGGAGGGGACAGTTCAAAAAGTTGGATTCATCTAGAGCAACATATGAGCAGTGATAAACCCTTTTGGCAATTCAGTGGCTCTCAGCACACGAGATGTTTGCTGCAGGGCAAGGTGAGCCCCTTCATACAACAACTGATTATACTTTGACAAAAGCATAGAACCTGACTTTTTGAAGAGAGACTTTATTTTGCCTTCACCCTGATAACAACATGCTAGTGGCTTCATTCCAGGTAGAGAAGATTGTACCTATAGAAGGTAGGATGGTAAAGGCCTGCATACCCTGGGACAACTGATTGATGAGGGACAAGTGGTGGATTTTGAGGAGCTAAAGGAGGAATATGGGGTGGATATGAAGGAACAATATCACTATAGGCAAATAAGGATATTCATACAGTGCAAGGCATTTAAAGAGCTCCAAGAAAAAGAAAAAACCTTTGGAGATAGCCTTCCGGGTAGGGAAGAAAAGGATGTCTAGACTGTATAAGGCATTTTTTGAACTCAGCACCTCCAATTAAATATATTATGCAAAGCAAGCAAGAGATTGGGAAACATGGTGTAAGGAATGAGAACGAATTCTGCAATATTTGCTTAAAAAATAGCTAGTAGTCTTATAGAACATGGATATAAGCTTCTTTATAAATGATGATATAGTCCTGTACGTTTGAAACATATCTATGGAAGAGGGGATAAACAATGCTGACACGGAGAATGATGGACATCTCAGCGTATATGGTGGACATGTACTAAAGTCCAGTCCTACTGGGATCAAGGGTTAAGTATTATTCTTGACATTATTGGGTGTACAGTTACTAAAAAATAAGGAATACTGTTAAATATATAACCACCAGAGATTCACACACAGACATACAAGTTTATTGTAAGTATATTCACGGCAAGCCCAATGGTTCTACCTGCAGCCTGGAAGCAAACAGGTGTACCTGTGCATGGACAAATATTAGCAAAACTGAATTGTGTACCTGATGACTAAGCTAAAAGTACTACATAGAGGCCAGATGGTCACGTTTTTACAAACTTCGGAACACTATGGTACGTGGAGGAATATTCCCTTACAGTGAGTTTGTCTCCCTACTACTACTACTACTACTATTTAGCATTTCTATAGCGCTACAAGGCATACGCAGCGCTGCACAAACATAGAAGAAAGACAGTCCCTGCTCAAAGAGCTTACAATCTAATAGACAAAAAAAAAAATAAGCAAATCAAATCAATTAATGTGAACGGGAATGAAGAGAGGAGGGTAGGTGGAGGCGAGTGGTTACAAGTGGTTATGAGTCAAAGGCAATGTTAAAGAGGTGGGCTTTCAGTCTAGATTTAAAGGTGGCCAAGGATGGGGCAAGACGTAGGGGCTCAGGAAGTTTATTCCAGGCGTAGGGTGCAGCAAGACAGAAGGCGCGAATTCTGGAGTTGGTAGTAGTGGAGAAGGGAACAGATAAGAAAGATTTATCCATGGAGCGGAGTGCACGGGAAGGGGTGTAGGGAAGGACGAGTGTGGAGAGATACTGGGGAGCAGCAGGGTGAATACATTTATAGGTTAGTAGAAGAAGTTTGAACAGGATGCGAAAATGGATAGGGAGCCAGTGAAGCGACTTGAGGAGAGGAGTAGTATGAGTAAAGCGACCCTGGCGGAAGATGAGACGGGCAGCAGAGTTTTGAACTGACTGGAGAGGGGAGAGGTGACTAAGTGGGAGGCCAGCAAGAAGCAGATTGCAGTAGTCTAAACGAGAGGTGACAAGGGTGTGGATGAGGGTTTTGGTAGAGTGCTCGGAAAGAAAGGGGCGGATTTTACGGATGTTGTAGAGAAAGAAACGACAGGTCTTGGCGGTCTGCTGGATATGAGCAGAGAAGGAGAGAGAAGAGTCAAAGATGACCCCAAGGTTTCGAGCTGAGGAGACAGGGAGAATGAGAGAGCCATCAACAGAAATAGAAAACGGGGGGAGCGGGGAGGTGGGTTTGGGGGGGAAAATGAGAAGCTCGGTTTTGGTCATATTTAATTTCAGGTGGCGTTGAGACATCCAGGCAGCAATGTCAGACAAGCATGCTGAAACTTTGGTTTGGATGCAAGGTGAGATATCAGGGGTAGAAAGGTAGATTTGGGAGTCATCAGCATAGAGATGGTAGGAAAAGCCATGGGATGAGATTAATGAACCAAGGGAAGAAGTGTAGATAGAAAAGAGGAGGGGACCAAGAACAGAACCCTGAGGTACGCCGACAGGTAGAGGGATAGAAGTAGAAGAGGATCCACCAGAGTGAACACTAAAGGTGCGGAGGGAGAGGTAGGAAGAGAACCAGGAAAGGACAGAGCCCTGGAATCCAAGTGAGGACAGGGTATCGAGAAGTATGCTGTGATCAACAGTGTCAAAAGCAGCGGAAAGATCAAGAAGAATGAGGATGGAATATTGACCTCTGGATTTAGCCAGTAATAGGTCATTGGAGACTTTAGTAAGCGCAGTTTCGGTTGAGTGGAGAGGGCGAAAACCAGATTGTAATGGGTCAAGAATAGCATGTGAGGAGAGAAAATCAAGGCAGCGGCGGTGAACAGCACGCTCAAGTAATTCCCTGCAGTGGAGATGCAGAGAAACAGCCCTAGTTAATGGGGTGTAAGGAACTGAAAACCCACTGCTGGCTGTTGTAGAGAATGGAAAGTAGAGGTGGGGTTATGGAGGGGCTGGGGGTTTGCAACAGTTGTCACTTGCAGTTATTTTGTGTTAATAGTTATTTTGTGGCATTAGTTTGGAATTGTGATTGCTGCTTGATTTTATTTTATTTTATTTATTTTGTAAAAAAAAAAAAATATATGGCAAGAAGAATGGGGCAGAGCACTTCAGTTATACATATCCTTAATTACTTCTTGCAGTTTTTAACATCTTTACAAATGATGAGTTGCTGCTTACCATTCCTTCCTGGGATTTTAGCTTTAAAAGTTCCCTCCCCTTGTTTTGGCGAAAGTTATAGGGATTTTCCTAATTTCCTATCTAATCTTAAGTGACAGTCTTCTGCTTAGCATCTCATCCTTAAACTTTTGTGCTCTTTGTAACACAGTACAGTTGCACTCTGAAATCAGCTGGTTAGTACTGTTGCACATGACTAGAACACTTTGCTAGGGCCTGTGAATGCTGTAACACTACTTTGAAGGCTAAGTTACTTCTGCTTCACTGCTGTTGTGATTGAGGGCAGGTGTCTGAGAGCACTATTTTTCTGCAATGTTTTAATAGTAAACTTGACTTGAGCTTAAGATCCAACCCAAGTTTCTCACTTAACAGAAAACGTAAACTGAAATGGCATTTCTTCTAACTGGATCTTAAGTGAATGACAAACAGTAAAGGACAAAGTAGGTAGAATGACTTCAGCTTAAGGTCATGGTATGAGATGCTGAGTTTGTGCTCTTGCCCTAGGTGGACATGCTAAGTGAGATAAACATTGCACCACGGATCCTCACCAACTTCACTGGAGTGATGCCACCACAGTTTAAGAAGGATTTGGATTCCTATCTGAAGACACGTTCACCTGTCACATTCCTTTCAGAGCTGCGCAGCAATCTTCAGGTAAACGTGGACTGCTATTTCCCTAAGCCATTAATGCAGCTGTCTAAAAGATTTTCTGTTGTTTAATGTCTTAATTGGAGGAATGTGAGTTACATGGTCGTACATTACATCGGGGAGACTCGATTAGCCAGAAAAGGCTGTGAGCATGCACTCTTTTATTTGCAGCTTTTGCACTAATCTAGGACAAAGGAGCCTTTTTATAGGGTAAGAGTTTCCTCTCTGACTACTGTTTCTGAAGTTTTTATTCATTTGAGCAGGTCTCTTCACCACACCACATTGAGTTAGGCCTGTAGCACAATAATGTTTTCCTTGAAATCCCTATTTCTGGAGAAAAAAAAATCATCCTTAAACTTTTGTGCCCCAAAATGTCATCACAACAAGTGGTGGCTTCATGAGTTATTTCATACTCATACCAAATGTTCATCATGGATTACTATGTTTGGAACTTGCTATACCGCCTTTCAAAATAAAAACAATCAAAGCTATTTATTACTAATAATAAGAACAATGAAAAGTACTACAAATCATTAACAGGACAGAGAAAAGAAAAGCAAGAAACAGAGCATCACTGCCAATCCAAGCCACTACAATTCCACCTAGCTGGAAAAGGCTTGAGTAAAGGTGAGTTTTCAGTCCTGCCTTGAATATAAGGTAAGAGTTGTTCTCATAGGTGACATGGAAGAGAGTTCCAAAGATAAGGGCCAAATAGAAAAAAACACCATGGTGAATTTAGAAAAATTGTGTGCGATAAATTGAAGTAACGGATAGCGGTGCTGGGAGCTAGACCCCAGAGTGCGGGTAAGTTGATAAGGGGTGATTAGGGAGGCAAGTTGGGGAGGTTGGCCAGTGTGTAATACTAAACTTAGCAGAGATTGGGTGGCAGCACTGGTGGTTGGGAGGCGGGGCAAGTACTGGGAAGACTTCTGCGGTCTATGCCTTGAAAATGGCAAGGATAAATCAAGGTCAGGTATACATATAAAGTAGTACAAATGAGTTTATCTTGTTGGGCAGACTGGATGGGACCGTACAGGTCTTTATCTGCCGTCATCTACTATGTTACTATGTAGGATAAACATTTTGAACTGAATCCACTGAGCTATCGATAACCAGTGATGAGGGTGAATAAAAAGGGAGGGTGAGGTACAGTGGCGTAGCTAGCATTGAATGGGCCCCCCTATAACACCATTGTTCCTGAGCTGGTAAGGAATTAATAAATTTAAAAAAATGTTATTTTCCCTACATTTGTTGTCTGAGCATTGCTTTAGACCTAGTGTCTCATCTGCTTTTCTGGGGTCTCCTGCCTTTTGACATTTCTTCTCTATGTCCACCATCCATCTTTCATATGTGCCTTTATCCGTCCTGTCCAGTGTCTCCTCTGTGTCCCTGTCCTTATACTCCTTCCAGAGCCAGAATTTGTATCCCTGTCCTTCATGGCTGACTTTTCTTCCCTCTCTTCTCTTCATCTTGAGCCCCTCTGACCCACCCACTTTCTGTAGTCTGGCATCTCTCTTTACCTTCCTTTCTTGTTGGGCCAGCATCTCTCTCTTTTCCCTCCACCCCCCCCCCCCCCCCCAGTCCAACATCTGCCCACTCTCTTGTCCCCTCTCCTTATGCTCCAAGTCTCTCTCTTCCCTCAGATCCCGCAACTCTCCCTCTTTTCCCTTTCTCCGTTGCTCCAGGTCCCTCTTGTGCTCTGTCTCTATTCTTACTACTCTCCCCAGCGCCCAGGTCCATCATCTCTCCACCGTCCCCTACTTGCACCCCCAATGCTTGTCCTCCAAATGTTGCAGCAGGTCATGGCAGAGACGGCGCTGAAAGCAGCTCTCTGTTCGGCAGGTTCCCACCCACAGAAAGTTGCATCAGAGAGGCAGGACAAGGAGGAGGAAAGGCCCTGCTGGACAGAGAGCAGCTTTCAGCACTGCAGTGTTTGGAGGACCGGGGGGGGGGGGGGAGTGCACAAGTAGGCAGAGGCTGGACCTGCACGGGCACATGGGAGGGGAGGGTGGAGAGATAGCCGAACCCAGGCATGGGGGGGAGGGGCAAGAGAATGGGAAGGTGCTATTTCTGGCAGCTCTGGGCATTTTACTGGGTTCAATCAATGGTGACTATGCACCTAGTGAGACAATCGAAGCATCCAGCACAAGATAGCAGGTGAATCAACATTTTGAACAGTTTGAAAATGCTTCAAAAGAGGAAAAGGGTATTAGTGTACGTTGCAGTAATCTAATCTTGATACCTCTTAGAGCAAGGAAGCACACACAGTTGTCTAAATAGCTGCAGACAGAACAGAGAAGACGTAGTGCATAGAAACTAGATTTAGCCATACAGACAATTTGTGCTTCGAAGGAAAACTGAATGAGTAAACTAATTTGATTGTGTTACCTAGAATAGATGGAGAAATTAATGGCCTAGTGGGACAGCTGCTCATCCAGCAAGCAATAGTCTTTTGCAGGTTAAGGATTAAAAAGTGTGAGTGTAGCCAGTTTCTAATCGCATCCAAACACTACTGCAGTGAGAAGAGATCTGGTGAGTCTGGATATTGGTAATTGGCAAGCAAATTGTCATTGGCTAAAAGTATATGTGAATTGAGTGTTCTTTATGAGTGTAGTAACAAGGCTGATTTTAATTGTTTAGGAACAATGCCTTTGAACAGACTATTGTTGACAAAGCAATAAAGGAAGAAGCCCATGTATGGGGAAAAAGCTATCGAAGGTTTGGGGGTAGGATCCAAGACGTGTTTTTTGGTGTTAGTGAATATTTTTGAGAGAGACTATAAGAGATGGAAAATTAAAAGTGTTATGCAAGATAGGGGAAATGGAAGAATTAAGAGTCTTGGGAGGAGGGGACAGTGGTAAGCCAGTAGAATTATTCTGGGGTTCCATAAATGTTGATCTTAATAGAGAAATCTTCATAGACAAGTTGGTGGCCAACTTTGAGGCTGTCAATATAGAAGTTGGTTCAGGAGAAGTAGTTGTAAGTTCACAAAGTGTAGAGAAAATTGCTCAAATGGTTAGAAGAATTATTAATAAGGTTGGAGTAATGGAGATTTTGCTGCTTTAAACCAGCATTTCTTATCTGATGTGCTGTAGTTTGCAGGGTTCCCATAGGGAGTGTGCAAGCGTCTCGTTGACCACCGACCTACCCGGGATCCTCCGAGCATTCCCTCTTCCTCCTCCCTTCAATAGCTGCACTTGCTGTCTACATAGTCTGATGGCAGCAAGGCTCACACTGACACACGCATGGGTGAGCAGCATTAGAGGTCACCTGATCTACTGGCACATGTGTGTGGTAACTTCCACATGCAGCTGACCCAGGAGACTTAGGCTAGCGTTCACCGTTTTCCCTTTTTTGTTTTCTTTTTCAGTGCTTGTTTCCTTCAAATATACAAAAAAAAAAGTTACCCTTATTTTCTTAGGTTTTTTTTTCACCTATTTGTTTCCTTCTTTTTCCGTTGCGACCGCCTTTTAGGCTGCTCGGCCGGGTTTTCTTTTCTTTGTTTGTGCCTTTTTATTTGGCACGATCGACTCCTTTAATTTCACAGCTGCCGTTTTCCCGTCCATGTCATCGAGGACTCCCAGCGGCTTCAAGCGTTGTACTCGTTGCAACTGGACCATCTCAGGTACTGACCCCCACACATGATGTCTCCAGTTCCTTTGGCCCGATCATCTGCCAGCTGCCTGTAAACTGTGTCTTTTGATGAAGAAACGGACCCAAGTTGCTGATCAGTCCGATCCTTCAACGTCAGCATCAACATCGGTACCGAGGTTGGCGGCATCGAGTGAAGCATCGACTTCGAGAGCGCAGGTAATGGCTGCCGAACGACCACATCGCGCTGGGAGCAGCGAGGCATCGAGTGGGTCTCCACCTGTCTTGAGGCCTACTGCTATGCAGGCCCCCCGGGACCGACCTTCGTCGGTCCTGGCCCCGATGAGGCGTGAGGATTCCACGACGTCCTCTTCGGTACCGAGGAGTTTCGATGACGGGCATCGAGTGAAGTCTAAGAAGCACCGTCATCGTTCTCCTTCCATGCTCGGTACTGAGAGCTCCGGGGAGTCGAGGGATTTGGCACCCGAGAAGCATCTGCGCCGAGAGGACCACTCACCCTCTATACAGGAGGTGCCAATGCGTCGGTCTTCAGGCAGCTTGGTACCGGCTCTCGAGCCCCCTCAGATTCTGCCACCGGCTCCTACACCAGCCCCACAGCCTTTTCCGATGGAGGCTCTCGACGAGCGCATCAGGGCCCTTCTTCCAGAGCTTTTGGAGGGATTGCTGCGCCAGTCTGCATTGGTGCCAGGGGTGCTTGCGCCTCCTGCATCGCAAGCGGCATCTGGGCCTTTGCCTGTGGTGAGGTCCCCGTTCTCGGTGCCGCTTGTGGCATCAGCGTCGGCTGCCACCCGGGTCGATTCCACGTTGGCGGAGGAAGCTTCGCTGCAGTCCAGGCAGGGGTCGACTTCTCGACATCCCCCTTGAGGTCATCGTTCCTCGACATCAAGACAGGCTTGGTTTCGGGCTGCTCTTAGCTTTTGTCTGACACCAATGATGAGTGCTCGTGGGAAGAAGAGGAAAATCCCAGATACTTTTCGGAGGAAGAGTCATATGGGGTCCCCTCTGATCCTACTCCGCCAATTGAAAGAAGGTTGTCTCTACCTGAGAGTTTTTCTTTTTCCTCTTTTGTTCGGGAAATGTCTAAGGACATTCCTTTCCCTATGGAGGTTGTGGATGAGCCCAGGGCCGAGATGCTCGAGGTCTTGGACTATCCTTCTCTGCCTACAGAGGTTGCAACGGCCCCCTTGCATAACACACTCAAGGAAGTTCTTATGTGAAACTGGTCATTCCCTCTATCTAATCCAGTGGTTCCCAAAAAAGCTGAGTCCCAGTACAGAGTCCAAAGAGAACCAGTAATGGTGAAGGCCCAATTACCTCACGATTCCATGGTGGTGGACTCTGCTCTCAGAAGAGCCAAGAGTGCTAGAGACTATGCCTCAGCGCCCCCAGGCAAAGAGTCTAGGACCTTGAATTCTTTTGGCAGGAAAACGTATCAGGCCACTATGCTCGCCGCCAAGATCCAAACTTACCAGCTCTACACAAGCATCCACTTGCGGAACTCGGTGAGGTAACTGTCCAGTTTGGTCGAAGCACTTCCTCCGGAGCTCGCCGAACCTTTTCACCAGGTGGTCAGGCAGCAGAAGGCATGTCGCAAATTCCTGGCCAGGGGTACTTATGACACTTTTGATGTGGCATCCCGAGTAGCTGCTCAAGGTATAGTGATGCGCAGACTCTCATGGCTGCGTGTCTCTGACCTGGATCATAAGACCCAGCAGTGAATGGCGGATGTTCCTTACCGGGGGAATAATCTTTTTGGAGAAAAAGTAGAGGACATGGTCGATCAGATCAAGAAGCACCATGATGCTATGGATTCTCTCTCCTGCCGGGCATCTTCTGCTATCGCCTCCTCATCTAGGAGGTTTTTTGGAGGGAAGAGGGGTGCTCCCTAGTCCTACAATAGGCGTAGGTACACTCCTGCTTCTCGGCAGCCTGTCCAGGCTCAGTCCCATCACGCTCGTTCCCGTCAACGGCGTGTGACTAAGGCCCCTGCGGCTCCCCAGCAAAATCAAGGGACGGGCTTTTGACTGGCTCCAGTGCAGCATAGCCTCAGAAAAAGTGTCTGTGCCGGACGACTTGCCGGTCGGGGGGAGGTTGATATTTTTTCACCAAAGGTGGCCTCTTATAACCTCCGACAAGTGGGTTCTTCAAATAGTCCAGTTAGGATACACTCTCAATCTGGTATCCATGCTTCCAAATTGTCCACCGGGAGCTCAGTCCTTCAGCTCCCAGCACAAGCAGGTACTTGCAGAGGAACTCTCCGCCCTTCTAAAGGCCAATGCGGTCAAACCCATTCCACCAGGGGAAGAAGAGCTAGGATTCTATTCCAGTTACTTCCTTGTGCAAAAGAAAACAGGGGGGATGCGTCCCATCCTAGACCTAAGGGCCCTGAACAAATTCCTAGTCCGAGAAAAGTTCAGGATGGTTTCTCTGGGCACCCTTCTTCCCATGATTCAGGAGAACGATTGGCTATGCTCTCTAGACTTAAAGGATGCCTATACTCATCTCAATGCTCACAGGAAGTATCTTCGATTTTGGTTGGGAACTTGGGCACTTTCAGTACTGTGTACTGCCCTTTGGCCTTGCATCTGCGCTCAGAGTCTTCGCAAAGTGTCTGGCAGTTGTTGCAGCATCACTACGCAGACTGGGAGTGCATGTCTTCCCTTATCTCGACGATTGGCTGGTGAAGAGCACCTCAGAGGCAGGCACTCTACAGTCCATGCGGATGACTATTCAAGTGCTAGAGCTACTGGGGTTTGTAATCAATTATCCCAAGTCCCACCTTGTCCCAGTTCAGAAATTGGGAGTTCATTGGATCTCTGTTGGACAAACGGACTTTTCGAGCTTATCTCCCCCAGGCAAGTGCAGACAATCTCTTGGCCCTAGTCTCCTTAGCTCGAGCATCTCAACAGATCACAGCTTGGCAGATGTTGAGACTTCTAGGACACATGGCTTCCACAGTTCATGCGACTCCCATGGCACGCCTACATATGAGATCAGCTCAATGAACCCAAGCTTCCCAGTGGATGTGATCCATCTCTCCACCGACCTTTGCAGTTCCCTTCAGTGGTGGACCACTCGATCCAATCTGACCTTGGGACGTCCATTCCAAATTCCTCAGCCGCAAAAAGTGCTAACGACGGATGCATCCCTCCTGGGGTGGGGAGCTCATGTAGATGGACTTCACACTCAAGGAGCTTGGTCCTTTCAGGAAAAGGATCTTTAGATCAACCTCCTGGAATTACGAGCGATCTGGAACGCTTTCAAGGCTTTCAGAGATCAGCTGTTCAATCAAATTATTTTAATTCAGACAGCCAATCAGGTTGCAATGTATTATACCAACAAGCATGGTGGCACCGGATCCCGCCTTCTGTCAGGAAGCCGTCAGGATGTGGCTTTGGGAGCACCACCACAGCATGTTTCTCCAGGCCATGTATCTGGCAGGCGTAGATGACAGTCTGGCCAACAGGTTGAGCTGGATCGTGCAACCTCACGAGTGGTCACTGAACACGGACGTTGTCCGGAAGATCTTCCAAGCATGGGGCACCCCCTTGGTGGACCTTTTTGCCACTCAGTTGAATCACAAAGTCCCTCAATTCTGTTCCAGACTTCAGGCTCATCACAGACTAGCGACAGATGCCTTTCTCCTACACTTGGGGGACAGGCCTTCTGTATGTGTATCCTCCCTTACCTCTAGTAGGGAAGACTTTGCTGAAACTCAAGCAAGACCGCGGAACCATGATTCTGATTGCACCTTTCTGGCCTCGTCAGATCTGGTACCCTCTTCTTCTGGAGTTGTTCTCCAAAGAACCATGGAGATTGGAGTGTTTTCCGACCCTCATCTCCCAGAACTAGGGGTCGCTTCTGCATCCCAACCTCCAGTCTCTAGCTCTCACAGCCTGGATGTTGAGAGCTTAGAAATTGCCTCTTTGTCTTTCAGAGGGTGTCTCCCAAGTCTTGCTTCCAGGAAAGATGCCACAAAAAAGTGTTATTCTTTCAAATGGAGGAAGTTTGCCGTCTGGTGTGACAGCAAGGCAAGTACTTCCTACTTCACCATGGCAATGCTCTCCTTCTAGGAGACCTCTCACCTCCGAAGTATTACAGGGGCTACCTGGCTGGAGGTGGGACCTCTCTACAACATCCCTGTAGGTCTCATTTATATATTGTTCTATCTCCCTCATCTCTACCAAGTCTTGTACTCTAGGCTCAAGAGAACGGACCTTCTTTCTGAGAGCTAGGAGTTCTTTGCACTGGGCACACATACATGACTTCACACAAACTAGGAGATAATCATACGTGTGGCGCAGTGCAAAAGACTGGGTAGCACCCCTCTTGCTGCTGGACTACTGACTCCATCTCATTAATATGAGTATTTCAATATATTAAAGCAAGCTACAAAAATTAAGGATGTTGGATAGTCAAAGTGTCTTTAGGATTTTAATATGATTTATTTTGTTGTTTTGTGGTTACTGTTTGGATATACTGAATGTATTGAGAGTTAGTGGGAGCAGCACTTGCTTTTTACCTTAATTAGAACCCTGACTATAAATGAAGAGCTTCCCTAGGGGGAAGGGAGGGTGGCAGAGCAAACCAGATCTCTGCTGGAAGCCTATCTGTTAAGGTACGTTACTCAGTACACTTGTCACAGGAACTAAACCCAGCCCTAGATAACTCCCTCCAGGCAGCCCAGCCCCCCAAACACAGGAATTGCAGTTTCAGAGAAAAAGAAAAAGAACCCAGCAGAAAATACAGCACAAACTCAGAAAGGTTTAAAGAGGACACACCCTAGTAAAACCACAGCAAGGTTTTTTTCTTTCCTTTTTTGTGGAAGTTTAGATATGTGAAAATATAGATTAGAAAACATTTTAGATCACTTGCAGTTTCTGCCAACAAACCAAAGCAGCTCAGAAATCCTCTGCTTAGCCCACAGGTCATGGCGGTGTACAGTAAGAATAAATCAAACAAAAGCAGACAATTACAGCAGTAAAAATATTCAAATAACACAAAGTATGGCATAGTATACTACTTACAATGTCAACATAATATGTAATATAGCATTTTAATAGACGGCGTAGGGTATAAGCAAAGATGGAACATATAGATAGGTAAGAGTAAGAGGAGTTAGAAAATAAGGTGACTAATTTAAAGAAAGTTGCACATGAGGTCAGAGAAATAGTTAAATGTTATCTCAGCTAGGGTATGTGCAGCCAGTGTCACTCTCCACAGAGAGGGGCTAACCCAATTGGACAGCATCAGCCTGGGATGTCCTGCCCATTCACTACTTGAGGGGGACGCCAGGAAGTATGGATCAGTTCACAGCTCTAAAGTGATGTCATCAGGGAAGTCCTGCAGGGAGGAGGAGTTGGGACAGCAGCCAGCCAATGAGTCCATCTTCAGGGAGATGGGCGTTTTAGGATGTCAGCCAGCCAATAGAAGGAAGCAGCAGGAACAGCTGGGGGTGGAACCAAGCCCTGATGCTGCTGATTCTTCACAGAAGAGCGGAGGGCAGCAGAGAGGTTAAATCTGCTGCTTTCACACACGCAGCTTGTCTGCGTATATGAGAGCCGTCTATAGCTTGTGCAGAGCAGCCACGCATAGCAATTGTCTGTTTTGCGCGTGCTCAGCTCACTGACTTGCTTCCCCCATATCGCATGCAGATGAGCTGGGTCGCAAAAACAACAAGTAGCTCATTTGCCTGTGATTTTCTTTCTGGATCCCTCTGTGTTTCTAAATCGATAAATTTTTACCGATTTGGAAACACAGATCCTTAACGGGACCTTTGTATATTGGCTGACAGTGGCTTAGTATGAGTGCATGTTCCCATGCCTTGGACTGCTGGAAAATGCTCTTCCTTCCATCTGGCATGTAATCTCCGTGATTTCAAGCTATGATCCTTGCAGGGCTTCCAGGGCTCAGGGTGGGTATGTGACAGAGAATCTTATGTAGACTGCAGGCACAGGTTTGCCACTGCCCTGGAATATTTGAGAACAAAAAGTGCTGCAGTTCAGAAGATGGGAAAGCAGGACCAGTCTCCGAAAATAGGGGTGTGTCTAGGGCCAGGGAGATCAGAGAAGTCCAATCTCATGAGTGATGGTAAGTAGCCAGTTGAGAGATGAGTTAAACCCACCAATGAAACAGGGAAAAGGTGGGTGAGCCAAACCTGCATGGATGGGAAGCTGGCTAGGGAGAGGTGCACTGGAGCGCTCTGGGGAGCAGAGGAAAATAGAAAGCTAAGTCAAAGGAAAGTGAGAAATGGAGCAGGCTAAAAAGATGTAGTGAGTGGAGCAGGCAGAGAGCTATTACTCCCTGCCCCAAATATAAAACAAATTATACCAGTGTAGGAGGAGAAAAATTAAAACATGCAGAGGGAGGGAGAGGAAGTGACGTCACCGATGTGATCGGTAGGTCAAATTCGGAGCTCCGCAGGGACGCGAAGAAATCAGTTGTTAAATCCCCACATTAGTTTGATATTCATTTCCATGGACGATTGGTTGAACTTACCAGACTATATGGCAGCCAGAAAGAAACTTTCAAAATTCAAGTTTGCGGCTGAATCGGCGAAAGCGGGAAGCAGAGTGTCGGCGGTGCTGCCTTCGCGCGAAAACAAAATGGCGCCGGAGGACCCCGAGTCTGATAATGAACCTGAGGAACGGAGCGGCAGAGAGGTGGAACTCGAGAGGAGCGAAATTATCAAATGGTTCCAGGAGCTGAAATCGGAGATGATTAATACTAGAAATAGTATACATTCTGCTGTCAAAGAACTTCGTGAAGAAGTAAAAGACATTGGTAACCGCATGGGTGAGACTGAGGAACGCCTGGAGGAGATGGAGGCGGGGGTGCAGGGCCTGGCTAAAAGAGTCAAAGAGGAGAAACAGCAGCGCAAAGAAATGGAGATTAGGATGGAAGATCTAGAGAACCGCTCTCGAAGGGGCAACTTGCGCTTTAAAGGAGTGCCTGAGGAGGCCCAATATATGGATGCTGCGAAAGTGGTGCAAGAGATCTGCATCTTTATTCTAAGTCAAGGGAGAGACCCCCAGGAGAGTACGGACGGGACTGAAATTAAAATTGATCGAGCACAACGGAGTCTGGGACCACAGCGGGGGGAGAACCCCAGGGATATCATTGCCTGCTTCCATGACTTTCAGGTGAAGGAGACTGTATGGAGGAAAGCTCGCGCTTTGGGAGACATACAATGGCAGAGCATTAAAATACAGATTTTTCAAGATCTGGCGAAATCTACTTTACAAAAGAGGCGGGAATTCCGTGAAGTGACGAGATATCTACAAAAGACTGGACTGCGTTATAAATGGACTTTCCCCAGTGGTCTTATGGTCACGGTGGGGAATCAGACAAGGAAAATACAGCAGCCAGTTGCAGCAAGGAAAATCCTGGAGGACATGGGATGCACGGATTTACCGGAGGAGTTACGAGTTCCCTCTAACGATGATAATGGAGAGAACACTCCTAGTCCAGGCAGATGGCTTCAGCAGAGGAAAAGGGGCAACAGCACAAACAGAGTGAGGAAAGAGCGTGGTCTGGAGCAGCAAGGGGACACTTGAATGGACAAATGTAGAGGGGCTAATGCCCGGATAAAAAGTCTGAGCATTTGAGCATTTGTAGTAAGTGATACCATGTTGGTAATGTTTAATTGATTATATGTATATGATTCGGATAGAATATATATGGAATGAATGAAGGTGGTTGCAGGTTTGAATGTGTGGGGGATATAAGTGGGACTTTGACCCCTTGGGGACGACACTTTCTTAGGGAAAATCTGGCAGCTTGTTGTAGCGGCCAGTCGAGGGGGAGGGGAGGGGGGAGAGAGGATGGGATCACAGTGGGCTCATGGAATGTGAATGGCTTGAATACACCTGAGAAAAGAAGCATTATATGCAGGGAGATTCATAAAATGCAGTGGGACATTATCATGCTGCAGGAAACACATATCCAAAAGAAAGATGTACGGCTTATCCAATATAAAAACCTGGGTCAGAACTATATACTTACAGACCCTAGAGGGGGGAAAAAGGGAGGTCTTGCAATTTATATTAAAGACAGGGTACCTTTTGTTCATGAGCAAACTTTTCTGGAGAGCCAAGGAAGATGTATTGCGGTCACGGGAAAGATCAATGAACAACAGATCACATTAGTTAATATCTATGCACCCAATGAGGGACAAGGTGCATTCTTTGAAAAATTAAGATTAGAGTTGACAAATTTTGTGAGAGGGGAAGTGATTCTTGGAGGGGATTTCAATTGGGCTCTAGCGGACCTAGACCACTCTAAAGGCAAAAAAAAGGGTGGAGTTTCGGCAAATACGACTAAATTACTGGGTCTGGTCAGGGATCTGGATTTGATAGATGTTTGGAGATTGCAACACCCTGGGCAGAGGACATACACCTTCTATTCGCATGCACAACAAACGTATACAAGGATTGATGCAATTTGGGGCTCCCGTAATATATGGGGGGAGGTTGGAGAGACTAGTATAGGGAGTATCCATGTGTCGGATCACGCCCCTATCTGGGCTTTGTGGAGGGGTCTGGGGAGAGAAAGGGGTCACACTTTTTGGAGATTGAATGAATCTCTACTTGACTCAGTGGAGGAATGTGAGGAAGTTCGGAGGGTGGTACAAGAGTATTTAGCCTACAATGACACGGGTGAAGTGGCAGAGGGGATGCTCTGGGACGCTCTTAAAGCTGTGGTGAGAGGCCATCTGATCAAAAAAGGCAGTCAAAGGAAGCGGGAGGGTCAAAGGCGGGAATTAGAGGTAAGACAAAGATTAGCGACCCTAGAGGCCCAACATCAGGGTGGACAATGCCCTGAAGTACTTACAGAACTGAGGGAGTATAGGGCAGTGTTGCATCAAATTCAAATAAAACAGATGGATTTTCAAAGGAAGTTAGTTCAGCAAAAGTTTTTTGAATATAGTAATAAGTCGGGGAGGATGTTGGCACGTTGCCTTCGCCGGCGACGGGTGGGCAATACTATAATGAAAATTAAGGGGGAAGGGGATGTATTGCTATATCAAGACAAAGAGCTTAGAGACCGTTTTGCCCAATTTTATGCAGCTTTGTATACTAAGTGTAGAGAACGCCAGACGAATTTCCTATTTAAGATATAAAGTTTATTTACAATTGTACTGAATTAGCTCAATGGGCTATTTCAGGTAGCATTTCTTGATAAGCAATATACAAGTCAGAATGAATGATTAAAAAAACAATGTACAGCGAATAAATCAGAATGCTATAGACAGAAGAAGAAATCAGAATGCTATATACAGACAAAGAAATTAGAATGCTCGCTACCTCTTTGTTCCAATCTGTTTTTATATCGTTCTTCTTTGGCATCTGACCAATTCTCTCATACAACATTCCTGTGCAAGTCTCTGAATACTACAAAGCTGTTAATCATGGGCAGAACATGCTACATCTGTTTTCCCTTATTGCTCCCCCTTCTTGCCAGACTTTCTGGAGCCGTGCCTTTGGCTGATGTGGACCTCATGTCTCAGGAGATTTAGTGTTGAAACAGCTTGCTCTGCATGTTCTTTGAAGCTTTCCACTTCTATTTTTTTATGCTTTTGTTCAACAAATCCTCCCTTTTGAGGACTGATTGTTTCAGGCCTCAAACATCTGTTTCAGCTCCAGTCTGTTTTCTTACCTCCCTTCTAAATCTCCTCCCCCCTTGTTTGTGGCATTCAGTTTCTGCACGCTTTTTCAATATTTTTGGCTGACATATTAAAGTTCTATTCATTCTTGATTTCAGTTACCATTGTCATTTTAAAAGCATCCTGGCACATCTTTGCAAACATGCTAATACACATGTTACACAGCATTAAACAGATTCAATTGTACTAGGGTACAAAATTTATATTTCTTTTGAATACAGACAGTGAGTTTCATCAAAGGGAAGTACACTGTCATTCTTACGTTTCATATAAGAACAGTTATAAGGATAATGCCCAATTGCATTAGTTAATGTGGCATTAAAAATTACACAAATTAAAAGCATAACATTCATTAAATCAGTTGTTACAACATTCTGCATGTAATTGCACTTTATCAGGGGAATGTGTTCAGTTGTCATACTATTAATCAGACACCAAAATGATGTCTGTGGGTACTTGTCCATAAGCAAGGCTTGCTTATAAATAGTCTCATTTGTCCAATGAAGGTTTCCACCATCCCTTACACAAGTATTATTGGGATAACAGACATGATTTTATCATTGTAGTCCCATATATCATAGCTGGCAAGGACAAGGATGATGTCAGTCAGTGGGCACATATGATACAATCAGTCAAATTCAACATCTTGGCCGCTGTGACAAGTCTATATGTGTTCATTGTCCATTAACAAACAACAACATCCCAATACCATCATGTTTAGGGACATGATGTTTGTTTATTCTTTGTCCATTTCAATATTATTAGTTCGTCGAATATCTGATAAATGTATCCAAGAAGTATGACCTTCCAGACGGGCAGAGGTCTGAGTAAGGGCCGTGATAGCAAAAGGCCCTACATACACAGGATCTTTCCATGTTTTATGTGTAAAGTTCTTTCGCAGTACTAGATCACCTACTTTAAAAGCACAAACATCATTAGTAGTCCCTGCCTGTGATGCTACATTTGTTCGGATCATATCACTTGTCAGGTTCAACATTGGTTGTAGCTTTTGCCAGTACTGAGCTGTGCTATCAGTACTTGCTGTCTGCATCAGGAAGAAATGACGTCCTGTCTGAATTTGGAATGGGGTCAATTTTGTACGCCCATTAGGTTGGGCCCTTATTGTCATTAATGCTAATGGCAATACATCAAGCCATGTATATAATTTTCCCACCATTTCTTTATTGAGAGATTTTAATAAGACTCTCAATTTTGTTTTTAAAATGCCATTGTAGCGCTCCACCAAACCATTGGAGGTGGGGCGATACACTGATACTTTCCTGTGTGTTAAACCCATAATCGTTTCCATTTCTTTCAAAACATTGTTATTAAAATGTGTCCCGTTATCAGAAATTATTCTAGACGGACACCCATGGCTTGGCATAATATGAGTTATCAGGCATAGAGGCATATTTTCAAAGCACTTTGGGAGGCTAAGTTCCATAGGTTTCTATGGAACTTTGGGAGGCTAAGTGCTTTGAAAATGAGCCTCATTGTACCACCTCATGTGCTGTCTCCCTTTTACATGGAAATGCTTCTATCCACCTTGAGAAAGCATCCACCCAAACTAACAAATATCTTTTTCCCTGCACTGGAACAATCATATCGGTAAAATCAATATACCATTCTTTTGCTGGGCCTTCTGGTATTGGAAGTGTCCCAGGTGATATTTTAGGACCTCGTTTAGGTATGTTAATATTGCATACCATGCAATTTTGCACAGCCTGTTGAATCAGGTTATCAATTTTTAAAGTCCAAAATCTTTGCTCAAATTGTTGCCTCATTGTTTCCTTATTCCAATACATGGTTGCATGCCACTCAGCCAATACCTTAATCGCCTGGCTCATTGGCATACAAGGTAATCCTTCTGCATTAAACCATTCACTTCCCAATTTCATACATCCTCTCTTCAACCATTTTTCACTTTCCTGTCCCTCTGGCTGCCACATTTCAATCTTATCTACATTCGTAAGTGGCCCTTCCTGTGTCTGTCTAGTATTATACAAAATCTTTTCACTTTGCTTAACCACCTCCGTTGCTGCTGCATCAGCCATTGCATTACCTAGTGCCTCAAAGGTTGGCCTTTCAGTGTGGGCCGGGGTCCACACAACTGCAGTTTTTCTACCTTCACGTTCCCTTTTTGCCAAAATTTCAAACAGCAATTTCCAATATGTGTAATGTTGTAAATTTTTACCTGCACTGGTTATCATCCCCCTACGCTGCCATTTTAATATATGATACTGTAGTGAACTTGCAACGTAACCACTATCAGTATATATAGTGACATTTTGAGTCATATCAGTGTGTTGTAAGGCCGTAATAACGGCCAAAAGTTCAGCATGCTGTGCAGTCTGGTCAGGAGGGGTTTTATATTGTACTTGCATTATCTTTCTTAGATTCTCATCTACCTGCACGCAGGCAAAGCCTGCAACAGTCCTTTCACAAGCTCCATCTGTAAACCATATTAACCCATCAGATAAGGGTTCAAAAGTAAGACAGTGAAATGTAGGGATTTCTATAGTATCAATCTCAATCTCTTGATCAACAGGAAAAAGCAGATCTATCTTATTTCTCTGTTCTTTAGTTAATGGTATTATTCTTATATCTTGTCCTAAAAGTACTGCTTGATATTTTCCAAATCTAGTGGCTGTCAATGCCGTCTGGCTAGGGCTCAACAGCGTTTTAATCGTGTGGTTAGTATGTATTACAATAGGAACAAAAGGCATTTGTGCTCTCCATTTGCCTACTGCTGACACAATAGCTGTCAATAACTTTGGTATTTCTTTCATTCCCTTTTCCACATGATTAAAAGAGCCTGACAAAAAAGCTACTGGTGCATTTACTTCATTGTTTTGATTAATCATAGCTGCCCAACTTTGAGAAATACTGATACCTGATGCTGCACATAAAGCTTTAAAATCTCCAATAGTCAATTGAGTTCCTGCTTTTGTCAAATTCTGTACATTCTCAAGTGATGTAGTTCCTCCCTTGTCACGGGGGAAGGGGAGATGTTTAACTTCCAACAGGTTTTTAGTAACTCCCCACATTTGATTTTATCCATTCTCACAAGTTCTGCAGCTACATAGGTTTCCTTAAAAATTGCCTTTGACGGTCTGGGTGTCAATTTGAACAGGATTACCTTTGGTTTTTGTTGAGGTCTCGGGACTAACCCGTAGCCGTCCCTCAGCCTCAAATTATGTTGACAAATCATATTGTTCAGAGGTTATTAGAGATTTTAAATCACCTCTTTCACCTATTAGCCCTACACACAAAACTAGCTAGGACTGTGCCTAATTCAAACCAGATGATCTCTTAAAACTGCAGAAATCTCACTTAAAAAAGGGTTAAACAAAGTTAAATTGCAAAGACATTCCACATAGAGAACTAGAAACAGAATAACACATATTTTAAAATAAACAGAGATCACCTTATAAGACAAAATCAAACTTATTTAAATCTAATCTAAAACAATCTTTTAAAAGGAACAAAACAAATTTCAGTTCTTCCTGACCTTTCTAACCTGTACACCTGAGAAATCAAAACCAGATGACATTCCTCATCCTTCAGGCTGAACCAAAGGCTGCTTTTCCTGTTCTTGCTGTATCTTTTCTACATCTGCATGAAAAAGATCTGCTGCTACAGAAAATAAATTCCAAATTGTAAGATGCTTCTCTAAGCTTTTCTTCTGCTTATTTTTATTTTCTTGTAAGTATCTCAGGAGAGATAATAATTTTGGACGATCAAACGATCCATACTGAGACCAGCTCAAAACAGAATCTTTTGCATCATATTTGACCCATTTCTCATGTATTTTTTCAATCTGTTTTTTTTCTAACGGGAATAATTCTATGACATGCTGCAAAGGGGAGCATTTTTTTGAACTATCTAAATCTAAATACAAAGTAAATACAGGAGTTTCTTTCTTCTCTGCCCCTTTCCCTTCCATTTTATTCTGACTATTAAAATTTCTCCTATAAAGCCACAATCTACAAAAATATACTACTGCACCTAAACAAAGAAAATATACAAAACAGAAAACTACAAAGCTAAACAAATATACCACTAATAAGTCCACAATGTAAGCTTACTCACGCGTCTTCTTATTTCTCTTTAGCAAGCCCAGGAGTCGTCACCTGTATGTCCACGTCAGTAGGTTGATCACTCCCAAATCAGTGGTACACAGTAATCAGGCGTAAACAACGCTTGCTCTCTCTCAAAATCCTGTAAAAAACTTCGTTAACAACAAACACTTAATTTGTCATTCGTCTCGCCTTCTCTTTTCCGTGTGCGGCATCACTCCTGGCTGGCTCGCCACTTTTGTAGAGAACGCCAGACGAATTTCCTATTTAAGATATAAAGTTTATTTACAATTGTACTGAATTAGCTCAATGGGCTATTTCAGGTAGCATTTCTTGATAAGCAATATACAAGTCAGAATGAATGATTAAAAAAACAATGTACAGCGAATAAATCAGAATGCTATAGACAGAAGAAGAAATCAGAATGCTATATACAGACAAAGAAATTAGAATGCTCGCTACCTCTTTGTTCCAATCTGTTTTTATATCGTTCTTCTTTGGCATCTGACCAATTCTCTCATACAACATTCCTGTGCAAGTCTCTGAATACTACAAAGCTGTTAATCATGGGCAGAACATGCTACATCTGTTTTCCCTTATTGCTCCCCCTTCTTGCCAGACTTTCTGGAGCCGTGCCTTTGGCTGATGTGGACCTCATGTCTCAGGAGATTTAGTGTTGAAACAGCTTGCTCTGCATGTTCTTTGAAGCTTTCCACTTCTATTTTTTTATGCTTTTGTTCAACAAAAGGAAAATGGGGAATCCGGGGAAAAGATTAAAGAATATTTAAGCGGGTTGGGATTGCGGAAATTAACAGAGATGCAAATAGATACACTGGACAAGCCCATATCATTGGATGAGATAGAAAGAGTTATTAGAGGTTTAAAGGGAGGGAAAGCGCCGGGACTCGATGGGTACACGGCTAAATTCTACAAGTTAATGAGCAAGGAGGTAGGGCCGTTGTTAGTACGGGTAGGGAACGAGTGCTTCACATCAGGGACTTTGTCGAGGAGTATGTATGAAGCGGGAATCTCGGTGATTCCCAAGCCGGGGAGAGATCCCACACTGTGTGCATCCTATAGGCCTATATCCCTTATAAATATAGATATTAAGATATTGGCCAAGGCTATGGCGGAGCGGATCAATAAATTTCTGCCCCAATTCATGAGGATCAATCAGGCTTTGTTCCGCACAGGCAAGTAGCGGATAATATTAGGAGATCTCTAAACATAATATGGGAGGCCCAACGTCGAGGTGGGGATTTTGTACTCTTAACAACGGATGCAGAAAAGGCCTTTGATTGGGTGGAGTGGCATTACTTGCGGGAGGTGTTGGAGTCTATGGGGTTTGGCCCAGGGGTTTTGACATGGCTTAAGGGGCTATATGCGACACCAATAGCTCGTATAAAAGTTAATGGGGGATACTTCGATCAGTTTCAGATACAGCGTGGTACGCGTCAGGGCTGCCCCCTGTCGCCCTTGCTCTTTGCTCTGGCGATTGAGCCGCTGGCGCAGAGGATTAGGGAGACAGTCAGCATTGAGGGGATTTTGGTGGCCGATCGAGAGCACAAAGTGGCGTTATTTGCAGATGATATTCTTTTTTATGTAAGTCACCCGGAAGAGACCCTACATTCTATTTGTATGGAGCTTAGGGCATTTGGAGCTATATCTGGCTTTAAAGTTAATTATGATAAGTCAGAGGTGTTGGGCATTACGGGCCCCACTTTAGATCTGGAGAATCTGTTAACCAGATTTTCTTTTAAGCATGCCAGAGAGAGCTTTCAATATCTCGGTGTAAGGCTTCCTCGGGACCTTGCATCTTTATATGGGATTAATTATGTTCCCTTATTTAGAGAACTTCGAGCAGACTTAAGTAGATGGAAAAATGGGTTGCTTTCATGGTGGGGCAGAATAGCGGTTATCAAGATGAACTTGCTTCCTAGGTTGTTGTTCCTCTTCCAGACGTTGCCATTGGAAGTTCCTTCAGGTACCCTGAACAGATTACAGTCTGATATGTCAAACTTTGCTTGGGGAGAGAGAAGGGCGAGGTTATCCAAGCAAATTATGTGGAGTGGAGGAAGGAGGGAGGGGGATGCCCAACATTACATGGTATTACCAAGCAGCACAATTAAAGCAGGTGGCGGAATGGAGTAAGGGGGAAAGGGCACCAGTAGCTGTTTTAGAGCAACATTTGGAGCCCAGGTGTAATTTTGAACGGGGACTGTGGGGATCTGGGAGGATGTGCGACTCCCGTAGGGGAATTGAAAATCCTTTTATAGGGCATTTGTTACATACATGGGATGTGCTGAAAAGCAAATTTAAGAAGGGAGTTAAAACCTCAACATTGGCTCATATCATTCATGAGGTCGAGTTCCCAGCTGGAGAAGCGGGGGGTACATTTCATGAATGGTATAGAAAGGGCCTGCGGAGATTCCGTGACTTGTTGTCTGATAGTACACTAAGAACATTTGAGACATTAAGGAGGAAGTTTGCCTTGCGGGAGTATGATTATTATGCATATTTGCAGGCCAAACACTATATGAGCAAACAGGGGTGGCTACAAGCCGACCCGAGGGAACAGGAGCCCTTAGAAAACATCTGGGTTACACTGGAGGTGGGGAGAAGAGGCATTTCCAGACTATATAATTATATTAGAGGAAGCACATTGATTAAACTACCTTATATGAAAGCATGGGAGCGTGATTTGAATTGTGAAATGAGTGTGAAGGAATGGGAAAGGGTATGCCTAGAGGTAAAAAAGGCATCTGTATGTGTATTAATAAAGGAAAATGCCTACAAAGTTTTAAGCAGATGGTACTACACGCCAGATAGGTTAAAACGAATGTATGCTACTGCTTCAGACCGTTGTTGGCGATGTGAAAATGACCTAGGTAGTTTTTTACATGTGTGGTGGTCTTGTACTCTTGTACGCTCTTTTTGGGAAGAAATAATTATATGCTTGACCTCTATTTTGGATACACAGTTTCCTGCAGAACCGAAGTGGTGTTTGCTGGGGTGGGGAAATAAAAGGGGCAGGAAATGGCAGAAGCAGCTAAAAAGACTGTTTGTCAGCCGCAAAGCTGGAAATAGCAGCCCACTGGAAACAGAGAGTGGGCCCTACGATCGTGGAGTGGAAAACGAGGCTCCGAAATATAATGGGACTTGAGCAACTGACGGATAGAATGAGAGGTAGATTTGACCCTGGTGCAGAGGAGTGGACACACTTAGAACGTTTATGGACCGCTGCTACTACTGCTCAGAGTATTCAGCCTTAAAGTGAAGGAGGGAGGGGAGAAAATTTCTCTATGTTTTCAATTGGTTATATGGCAGTTCACTCTATTTGTATCCGTTGTACAGCTGTTAGCTGATTATGTGTATGTATTTAGGAACGATGTGACTAAATAAAAATATTTTTCAAATTAAAAAAAAAAAAAAAAACACGCAGAGGGAATAAGGAGGGTGAAAAGAAGACAAGAAAGAAAGAGGGGGAAGTAGAAATTAAGGGAAAGTGTAGATGGGCTGAGGGAAGACCGGCTGGTTGGTGGAAGTGCCATTGATGGCCTGAAGTTAGAATAGAGAGAATGCCAGTTGCACAGGTCGGAAGGGAAGAGAGATTGGCAGAGCCTTAGGTTTTGATTTGGCTACGTGAATCATCTTGTTTATATTACCTGCCCTCCTCTTGACATTTAGATATAGGCTGGTCATCCACAACCAGCTGTACTTTTTTCTTGGTGAGGGGAAATTTGTGTAGAGTTAGAGTTCAGCACTCCCAGTCATTTTCAAAAGTTGGCTCCTTTGTGACCTAGGACATTTTTGATTATGGTCACTTCAGCACACACAGTCTACACTTCAATCCCTAGTGACTTATCTTCCCTACCCAGATTTTTTTCATAATAAGGTGTTTCTGTATACACACACAAGTTCCTTTCGCAAATTGTGGTAAATTTCCAATCTAAACAGTCAGTTTTCCTTCCAAAAGTTTTTCTCAGGATAAATATTCACAATGGTGAATAAGCGTTGCACATTTTTGATTACAAAAGTCCTTTACATCACACTTCTGTTTGGATAAGACTCCTGATGCTACAAATTTGGCCAATCTGTCTTGCAAGGTCTATTTGAGTTTGAGTCCACTATTATCTACCCTAGGGTCCAATTTTATTACTACTTGGTCTCTGTTTTAAAACAAAAAGAAGAAAAAGTTCATACAGTATATTACTTACTACTACTACTACTTAACATTTCCAGAGTGCTACTAGGGTTAGGCAGCGCTGTACAAAATAAACAAAGAAGGACGGTCCCTGCTCAAAGGAGCTTACAATCTAGAGAACGAAATGTCAAGTTGGGCAGTCTAGATTTCCTGGGTAGAGGTTAGGTGCCGAAGGCGACGTTGAAGAGGTGGGCTCATTTGTTTAAAAGCAACCTCGGGTTAGGGATTCCTATGTGTGAAGTCAGAAAATCTTTCTAGTCCTCTGAGAGAGCCAATTTTGTTTGCATGTAACAGATATGCTCAAGGACAGGAAGATGATAGGCCTCTCCAAAAAAAACAAACAAACCTGCTTTCTCTGGAGAGTTGGCTTCTTTTGGGTTTTTTTTAATAGCTATATATTGAACCGAGGTGGCCCCACACAACTACCATGTCCTGCACATTCTCGTTCGAGCATATTAGAATGCTGTATCAACTTTTGTCACTGTTCTGCTTAGGCCTACATCATAGATTTCAAATGTTAGATTTACTATTGCTATTTATTATTTCTGTAGAGCTACTAGACATACATCACTGTACACATTATATGCAGGTACTTTCCCTGTCCCTAGTGGGCACACAATCTAAGGTGTTTTTTGTATTTGGGGCAGTTGAAGGTTAAGTGACTTGTACAGAGTCAGACGGAGTTGCAGTGGGAATTGAACTAAGGTTCCCAGGATCTCAGCTCCTTGCACTAACTAATAGGCTACTCCTCCACTCATAGATCTAACAGTTTCATTTACAGGCAAGTTTCAAGTTTAATTTCATTTGATTTGCCACCTGGGGCAGTAATAAATAAATTCTTATATTTAACCATCTCTCTGACCTCATGTGCAACTTTCTTTAAATCAGTCACTTTACTTTCTAACTCTTCCTACTTTCTTACCTATCCCTTTTTCTTTACCTTTCACTATCAATTATAATGTTCTATTACTTATTGTGTTGACACTGTAAGTAGTATACTATGCCATACTTTATATTGTTATTTGAATATTTTTTTACTGCTGTAATTGCCTATTGCTCATATTTGATCTATTCTTACTGTACACCGCCTTGAGTGAATTCCTTCAAAAAGGTGGTAAATAAATCCTAATAAATATTTTATATAAGGACCAAGAGATCTGTCTTAAAGAGCACCTCTCACATGTAAGCAACTTTGCTATACTAGCCCACAGATATGTCTCTGAGGGGGAATGGGACTTGATATACCGCCTTTCTGTTGTTTTTTGTTTTGTTTTGTTTTTTGTTGTAACTACATTCAAAGCAATTTACATAGTATATGCAGGTACTTATTTGTACCTGAGGCAATGGAGGGTTAAGTGACTTGCCCAGAGTCACAAAGAGCTGCAGTGGGAATCGAACCCAGTTCCCCAGGATTAAAGTGTGCTGCACTAACCACTAGGCTACTCCTCCACTGAGTAAATTTTTTTTAGTCTTTTTAACAATGAAAATTAAGTCCCCCAACACTGTGAATACATAGGTATGGCTTGCTTGAGATCTGTGTACAGGATGCACCTTATTGTCACACATACTTTGATTTTAATGCAAACTGGATGGATGGTGGAAATTTGCTTTGAATGTTCATGAGACTTAGCTCCTTTATAATTTTGAATGTCTCCCTGTTTCATTGACTAGGTATCAAATGAACCTGGTAATCGCTACAACATCCAGTTGATTAATGCTCTAGTACTATACGTGGGGACTCAAGCCATTGCACATATTCACAATAAAGGCAGCACTCCCTCAATGAGTACTATCACTCATTCTGCACACATGGATATCTTTCAGAACCTGGCTGTGGACCTGGACACAGAGGGTAAGTAGAATTTAAATCTGCTTGATGTCAACAAGTATACAAACTATTGATCATTGCTTCATAATTATTTACTTATCTGCCAGGTTTCTAAATAGTTACCAAAAGGCTTGGGACTGTTGAACAGCTAAGCCAATCCTGCCGTCAACTGCCACACCAATGCAATATGCTGTAAATCCATTTTCTATGTATGTATTTGAGTTTAGATCACATCTTTCTCATTAATAGCTCAAGGTGAGTTCCATAAAGGTACACTGAGTATTTCCCTGTTTCCACAGTGTGTACATCTAAGTTTGTACCTACGGAAATGGAGGGTTAAGTTGACTTTCCCAAAGATTATAAGAAACAGCAAGCAGTAGGATTTGAACCAGGCTTCCATGGTTGGCAGACCGGTTCTCTAACCACCAGATTTCACAGTGGAAATGGAATGGCTCTCCTGTGAAGAAACAGCTGAGAGGAGTCATAACACTAAAAACAGTGATGATAGCATAACAGAAGACAGCAAATAATAATGGCTAGTTGATGCCCCGATCTACTCTTATGCAGGGATGTATATGGAAGCTTGACAAACTGTAAGATGATATTCTTTATCTAAATCAGTTTTGTTCAATTTAATTAGTTTCACTATCAGAAGATTGCTTATAGCAATGTACAATATCTAAAACAAATTATAATGAATTAACATAATAATGAACCACATACAAGTACTCAAACAATATTCATTGACCATCTGAACAACTCTCCAACAGTATCCCCCAAAAAAGTACAAAGTAACACTTTGCATAAAACTTAAAGCACTTAAATTTTTTCACCACACTGTGGAACTCTTAACACACTAATCATGATGTAAATTAAAACTTCCACTATAATGCAGCATATATAGCTCAACCAAGCCTTCTACTTGATGTGAGAAGTATTTAGAAAAACTATTAGACGGGGTACTACATCCTGAAAATACAATAGTCTTCAATAACACTAGTTGAAAAGACTAAGTATTCCTATTGATTTAGGCCCTTATTTTAGAAGCATCCCCACATGTAAATGGCAGCATTTAGGCCCAAATATAAAAATCTCATTTCAGAAAAGGATCCATCAAAGGGTTATAGATAAGGCAGGGAGAGGGATGGTCCTGGGCAGTCCTGCAATTCAGATGTGGCTTCCTCATTTCACATGGGAGAATCCATATCTATTGAAAAAGTCAGATTGTTATTGCTTCCCTGGGGCAGTACTGAACATTATATGAAATCTAGTTTTCATAAGTAATGCCACACTGGGAAAAGACCAAGGGTCCATCGAGCCCAGCATCCTGTCCACGACAGCAGCCAATCCAGGCCAAGGGCACCTGGCAAACTTCCCAAACGTACAAACATTCTATACATGTTATTCCTGGAATTGTGGATTTTTCCCAAGTCCATTTAGTAGTGGTTTATGGGCTTGTCCTTTAGGAAACAGTCTAACCCCTTTTTAAACTCTGCTAAGCTAACCGCCTTCACCACTTTCTCCGGCAACGAATTCCAGAGTTTAATTACGCGTTGGGTGAAGAAAACTTTTCTCCGATTTGTTTTAAATTTACTACACTGTAGTTTCATCACATGCCCCCTAGTCCTAGTATTTTTGGAAAGTGTGAACAGACGCTTCACATCCACCGTTCCATTCCACTCATTATTTTATATACCTCTATCATGTCTCCCCTCAGCCGTCTCTTCTCCAAGCTTCATAGGGAAGTCGTCCCATCCCCGCTATCATTTTAGTCGCCCTTCGCTGCATCTTTTCCATTTCTATATCTTTTGTCACGGTGGTGACTGTTTCCTTGTCTGTGCTCACCTCGCCCTCTGGTGGCCTGAACTGGTGGCTGCTATGAACTGTCAGCCGAGTCCGGTCCGGATCTTCCAGGCTGCCAGACTTACTTTTTTTGTTTGTGCCTGAACAGCACCCGTAGCTGCCTTGTGATTCCTGCAGCTTGAACTTCAGCTGCTGATGGGCTTTATTAGCCACCTGGAAATTTCTGTGTTTGCCTTTGCATTGTCTAAGGTCCCTGGTATGTTGGTGTGCTCTGTACACTTCTGCCTAGTCCAGTTCTAGTCTGAGTTTCTTGCCTGGTTCTAGTTTGTTTGTGTGTAGTTAGCTTTGGTTTTATTGCTTAGTTCTTAGTCTTGTTTCTGGTCTGCATTTCCTTGTCTTGTGTCTGTGTTCCTTTTTAGTGGCTGCTTGGCAGCTTTCAGTCCTGACTCTCACCTCTCTGTGTTTCTGTCTTAGTAGCTGCCTGGCAGCTTTTAGTCCTGACTCTGTTGTGTGTTTCCTGTTGGTATCCAGTTCCTGCCCTGTCCTGTAAGTCCTGCCAGCCGCCTGCACCCAGGGGCTCAACTCCTTGGGAACAGCGGTCAAGCGCAGGTGAAGTCTAGCTGTTCCTGCTCTGCCTGTCCCAGCTTGTTAGCCTCTGCTGCAACTCCAGTCCGGGGTTCCAGTCCTGTTCTGCCTTGCCTCTGGTTTGGGGGTGGTTTTACCTGCCGCTCCACAGCAGTAGTCCAAGGGCTCACAAACCCTGTGCTTCCGTGAGAAGCCTGACATCTTTCTTGAGATGCGGCGACCAGAATTGAACACAGTACTCAAGGTGCGGTCGTACTATGGAGTGATATAACGGCATTCTCCGAGGACATGCAGGCTGCTTGTTCTCACTGATGGGTGACGTCCAACGGCAGCCCAGGATCGGAAAATCTTCCCTAGCAACAAAAGTTTGCTAGCCTCGCGCTCCCGTGCGCACCGCGCATGCGCAGCTGTCTTCCCGCCCGAACGCAAGCGTGTTCGTCAGTCTTCTTTTTTCCGCGGTTCGGGAATGCTGCCGCTTCTCTGCCCAGGATTCCTCTTGCGCTATTTGCTTATTTCTTCGCCCGTTTTTGGCAATTTTCTTTTTTGAGTCTCTGACTCTTCTTTCTTTTCTTTCTTTTGTTAAAAAAAAAAAAAAAAAGAAAACAAGAAAAACCCCTAGTTTTCTTAGTTTTTCCCCTTAAGTTTGCTTTCTTTTTTGTTTTGCGGCCATTTTGGGCCGCCCGTGCGGTCTTTCTCTTTTTTTTGTGTCTTTTTTTTTTTTTTTTTTTTTCAGGCACCATCGCGTTCGACCTCGCCGGCGCGAGTTTTCCACCCATGTCCTCGAAGCCTACCAGCGGCTTCAAAAGGTGCATGCGGTGCAGCCGGACCATCTCCCTTACTGAAAGACATGCTTCGTGTCTTCGGTGCCTAGGTGAGAGTCATCAGCCTGACGCCTGTCTTCAGTTGAAGAAGCGGACTCAGGCGTTGCGTTTGGCTCAGTGGAACGTCTTGTTCGGAGCCCAGTCTGGTCCTTCGGCGTCGACGGAGCCAGCGGTACCAAGGTCATCGCAGGTATCGATGTCAGCATTGGAGGGTGCATCGTTCTCCGGAGCGCAGGTAATGTCCAGAGACCCCATGCTGATAGCAGTGAGCCATCGAGTGGGTCGCCACCTGCCTCGAGGACTCTTGCTGCGCAGGTCCACCGGGACCAACCTTCTTCGGACCCGGCCCCGAGGAGCCGTTTGGATTCAACATGCTCCTCTTCAGCACGGGGAGGTACCGGTACCAAGCTTCGAGCTAAGGCCAAGAAGCATCGGCATCGGTCCCCGTCACGGTGCTGAGAGCTCCGGGGCGCCGAAAGAGTCGGCACCCGAGAAGCGCCGATGCCGGAGGGACCGCTCGCCCTCTATTCAGGAGGTGTCGGTGCGCTCATCTCCAGACAGCCCGGTACCGCCTCCGTGCTCCAGACAGGTTCTTACATCTTCTGTACCGGCGCCTTTGCCTTTTTCAACAGCCATCTCAATGAGAGCCTCCGAGCCGTTCTCCCAGAGATTCTGGGGGAGCTGTTGCGCCCATCTCCGGTACCTTCGGTGCGTGCGCCATTGGTACCGTCTTTTTCGATGCCATCGGTGCATGTGTCGCTGGTGCCGTCAGAGGCTGAGGCTGGCTCATCGCCCATGGTGCGGTCTCGGACTCCAGTACCGCTTGCGGTGCCGAGGACGAGTGCCACCCAGGCTGATCCGCCGTCGTTGATGGAGGAAGCTTCATCGCCTCCGGTGCGGGAGTCTTCCTCTTGACGACACCACGATGGGCATCGGTCCTCAGAGCCGAGACGGGCTCGGCTTCGGACTGAAGTTCATGAACTCATGTCCGACTCCGCAGAGGAGGGCTCGTGGGAAGCAGAGGCGGATACCAGGTTCTTCTCGGGCGAGGAGTCCTGTGGTCTGCCCTCTGACCCTACTCCCTCATCCCTGCATTGGTGGACAGTTCGATCCAGTTTGACCCTGGGACGTCCCTTCCAAATTCCTCAGCCACAAAAAGTGCTGACGACGGATGCATCTCTCCTGGGTTGGGGAGCTCATGTCGATGGGCTTCACACCCAAGGGAGTTGGTCCCTCCAGGAAACCGGTTTTCAGATCAATCTCCTGGAGTTACGAGCGGTCTGGAACCAGAGGCATAGCCAGGTTTTGATCTCAGGGGGAGCAGACTTTTATAAAATAGGCGCTGGTTGGTATCAGCTAGACAGCAGTGTCTGTGTTGTTGTTCAAGGACTGTGGCGGGCACTGATTTAATACAGGCTGTCTCTGTTGCGTCCTGCCTACAAGGAAACAGTAAGTTACATCAGGAGGCAGGACGCAGAAGAGGTCCCTGGACTGGCCAGAGCAGGCAACCTGTCTTCTTAACTACAAAGTAAAAATATTCAAATCGTGACCATCACCTCAGGAATAGCACACACATTCCTGCCACTGCTAGACACCTTGTTTAAATCAGATGGGCTTTTGTTTGTGTGGTGACTCTACAGGATGCGGAGACCACTAGTCTTCAGAATTTTTATTTTGGTTGACAAGGGCCTACTTTCAAATAGGGATAGACACTTTGCCATTCAGGTTTTCATGCCATCCACAATGAATTTGCATGAAAAAGATTCACATGTAATGGAGGCAGTATATGCAAATCAATTTCTTGCATATTTAATGTGGATATCCTGAAAACTTGACTGGCAAGGGGGCACTCCAGGACCAACTTGGGAAACACTGTCCTAGAACACAAAACTTACCACCCCATAACAGCCCTAACCCACCTATCAAAAGACAGTGCTACATATATTACACTGGGTTCTCGAGCACCAATATACCTACTATTAGGAAACTGGAACAAGCTGCACTGTTACACATTCCTACGCAGACACTACATGCTAGCAGAATTCTTCACGTCAGTCGCACATGCAGAACATGGACAGACCCTCATCTATATAGTAGCCATACTGGGTCAGACTAAAGGTCCATCTAGTCCAGTATCCTGTTTCCAACAGTGGCCAACCCAGGTCACAAGCACCTGGCAGAAACCCAAACTGTGACAACATTCCATCCTATCAATCTAATACAGAATAGGGAGCCATAAAAACAACAACAACAACAAAAGTTGAAATAGAGACCCCCTCCTCTCTGCCCAAGAAAACCAGACTCAACAGTGCAATACTGGTAAAAAGAAACAGAAAAGCATTTTCTCCAGTACTTTGCAAAATAAAAATAGAAAAAAATATACACTTTACAAAGCAGGTACATCTCAGTCCTTACAAAGTATTAAATAAAAATAATGTTTTTTCTACCTTTGTTGCTTGGGAATTTGGCTGGTCCCAGTCTTTTTTTCCATGTTCCATGAGTCAGCCTTACAAATTCTTTTCCAGGCTGGCCTTTCCATTTCTTCTCTCTCGTCTTGTCTTCCTTTCCTTCTCTACATCTATTTGGCACTGATCTTTCGTTTTATGTCCCCACTATCAAATAGCTATGTATAGAGCTCCCAAGTGATGCAGTTCCAGAAGGGAGATTTTTCAGCCAGTCCTAGTGTAAACTCATATCCCACATTCATGTGGGATTTGCAGTCCCTGATTCTACCCATCAAAATCTGTGCTGCAGTACATCCAACATGACTTCAGAAAATGCACTGGGACCCCTGCAGGGTTGCTAATCTGAATATATCAGAGATGTGCATTTTCAAATACTGTCATATTCCTAATATCAAATTCAATATAAAATACCTTTTTATACTGTTGTTAGAACAATTTATTTTTTTCAATTGCTTTGGTCCCACTGTCTGTTTTTCTCTGTTTCTTCTGCCTTTATAGGGTTTCCTGCCCATCTGACATTTCTTCTGTCTCCAAATGCACCATCCTTCTTTCCTCTGCACCACTTTTATGTTTCTGAAGTTGCCACCAACACTGCAGCATGCATAACACTGTCTTTAAAACAAGCATGCAACAGACCAAGGGGGTATTTAATTTCACCTTAGTTTTGTGAAAAATCCCAATGGGAACACATCGCTTCTTCAGGAGATCTTTTTTGACAATTATTTTAGATACTTCCTACACAGACTCACAGTGCGGTGCCAGGCAATAAGCCAATTTACTTAGGACTGATGACAACCAATTTAAACTTGTTTATTTTCTCAGAATCTGCCTTTGCTAATCAAGCAGCGGAAGCAGTGGCCCGTCTCATCTCTCTCTGGGCAAAATTACATATGCCCTCCAAATATCTAGCTTTCCCAACCTTGAATCTGCTCATGGCAGTTCAGTACAGGCTCAGCCGTAGCTAAGTCTGTAATTAAAGAAGAACCCAGTTTCAATTAGTTAAAGAGATATAGTTTATTAGTATTAATTAGCATTGATACATTACCCAATAATGAGGATACCAGCAATTCAGTCAATCATACAGTGGAACAGAATCACACGACACATCAGCTCTCGGTGGTACTCTGTCTCTCTCTTCCATCTGCCTCTGTATCTGCGTCTGTCTCTCTCTCTCTGTCTCTCCTTCTGCGTCTTACACTTCTCGGGGTGCTTCCTTTATACTGTCTCAACCCAATGGATTCCAATGGGATCCAGCTTTGTCAGCAGAACTTGCTATCCCTTATCAGTTGATAAGGAACCGATAAGGGTGACTTCATTAGGTCCCAGGTTCCAACTATACACAAAAGGGGTGCAAAGCACAGGTGGCGAGATGACTTCATCGGTCATTCTGTTCTTCTCAGCTATTCTCAGCTCCCCCTCCCTCTGAGTACTCTCTAACTACGTACATCTACCCCCTTATCTACTTTCATTAGCCCAAAACATCTTTCATGACTCTTCACTGATGCCAGTCCCAGGCATGTTTATAAGAGCAAAAGACCCCCTCCCGTGCCAGCTCCCTGAGAACTCAGTTCAGCTTGTGCAGCAGAAAAATGTATTTTGTATCAGAGATGACTTTGGATTTTTAAGAGAAGCCCAGCTCTTATTATGAGCCATTTGCTTGCAGAGGCCTAGCTCTTTAGCCTGAGCCATTGACCTGTATTTTACTGAGAGCAAGGGCAGCCATATATATACAAACTGCTCCCGCCTAAGATGTTATCCAATTCAGCCATTGGCGCCCGGTATAAGAGGCTCCAACCACGAGCAGACCCGACAAATCTCATTCACCAGCTGGGGTAGTGACTGCCACATCTAGCAGTACTGTTAATCTCACAAACAAACTTTTCTGTCCTTGCAAATGTTCTTTGCCCAATTTGACTCTCTTGTTTTCAACTGAGAACTTGTAGAGCAAACAATAAGAAAATAATGTAAGATTAGAGATCAGATGGCAGCTCTCAGACTAGTAATGCTTTGGTAAAACTTAATTGCAGGTTATTTCTTCTTTCAATTTGATCACTTCTAAGGACAAGAATATAGGTTGCCCAATTTCTATTTTCTTATTAATCTTTTGGGCGGTAGTGTTGATTCCACACATTTGCCCACCACTGTATCCTGTGTTCTAACTAGTAACCCAGATCCTTTGGTTTTGCTGTAGTGAAAGAGCGTGCATGACTGTGCACGAGGTTTGTGTTTCAGGGCAACTTTGCTGGCCTGTTTTCAAGGTGCATCTTAAAGCACCTCTCCTGCTTGAGTTCTTCGGCAGCCTGTTCCATTTTCCAGGACGATGGATTTTTGGATCTCATGTGGAACTGCTGACCCTCCTCTTTTTGTTTCAAACGTATGCCTGGAATGCGCATGGGAGGTGATTTTTTAAAATATTTTATGAGCTGTCTGTGACCAGCTGCCCTGGAGCAATGGAAGAGCCTGTCGGTGGCTTAATCAGGCAGAATGTGGGAAGTGAAAAAAAATTTACATGACGCCTTCTGTGTAATGTTCAAAAGCTATATACTTATTTTTAGTTTTAGTCCTATTTAAACAGTCTTTTATCAGATGGTAAATGAACATGTATGGGTCCCGTATAACTTTAAAAGGCTAAACCTAACTGCACTAAGCTCTGTGGAGGGAGACATATGATAGTGTGGAACACCATACATGCAGCACAGGAATGAAGAATTTGCTGCTGCAACCTGCAGGACCTGTTACCATCACCTTACCTTCGGGTTAAGCCTTTTTTTTTTTTAATGTTTGGAGAAGAAAAAAGAGGAAAAGGGGCATGCAAAACGCAGAAAAACACGGTCTCCTGAGCCAAACGAAGGAGAGCAGCGTGAAGAAAAAGAACTAACGTCGCACTCGCACGCTCGGGGACGGGAAGCTGCTCACACTGTGTGCCCTGTCCCGCGCGACACAGCGCCGCATAATTCAGCATGCTGGAAGTGAACAGTCAGAAACAGCAAAGGAAAGTGACAAAAACATAAGATCCAGCTTTTAAAGTAATAAGGGAATAGTCATTCATATCAATGCAGAAAGACAGTCAGTGATGGATATGGAAAGGGATACTGTACATGTATGAAACCTTCAAGCTTCAGTTCTCAAACCTCGCTCCAAGATACTTGTAATGATTCCTTAGCTGTACTTTGTTCTTTGAAGTATCATTATCTTTAGTATCTTCCATTTGATTCTGTGCAAATACTACGGGTGGTACTGTATTTACCTTTCTCACTGTCACACTTCTGAGGAGAATCTCTGCTTTCCAGTGAGATTGTTGCAATTTTTCTCTCAATCGATTGTTAGCCTTCTGCCAGCATCGGGGCCTCTCCTCAGGCGCATCCCGCCTACTCTAAGCAACTTCCTGTTTTCCGCAGAGGTGGGACGCGCCTGAGGGGAGGCCCCAACGCTGGCAAACAGCTGACTGTGTCAATCGCCAGTGCCGGAGGGAGAATGCTTCGGGAAGTAAGAGTGACCTCGCGAATGAGAGAGCGCGGGCAAAAGAGATAGGATTAAAGATTCGGGAAGGAGCAGAAAAAAATATTTATTAATTTGAGGCGCATAGGCGCCATTTTTGAAAACAGCTGTTTAGGGGAGCGACTGCTCCCCCTGCGCCCCACCTAGCTACGCTTCTGTCTGGAACGCTCTAAAGGCTTTCAAGAATCGGTTATCTGTCTGAATTTGAATAATTTGATTGCACAATCAGGTTGCCATGTATTATATCAACAAGCAGGGGGGCACCGGTTCTCGCCCCCTGTGTCAGGAGGCTGTCAGAATGTGGCTTTGGGCTCGCCGGAACGGCATGTTTCTTCAAGCCACGTATCTGGCAGGCATAAAAAACAGTCTGGCCGACAGGTTGAGCAGGATCATGCAACCTCACGAGTGGTCTCTCAACTCGAGAGTAGTGCGCAAGATCTTTCAAGCGTGGGGCACCCCCTTAATAGATCTTTTTGCCACTCAGATCAATCACAAGGTCCCTCAGTTCTGTTCCAGGCTTCAGACCCACGGCAGACTAGCGTCGGATACCTTTCTCCTTCATTGGGGGGAGGGCCTCCTGTATGCGTATCCTCCCATACCTTTGGTGGGGAAGACGTTGCTGAAACTGAAGCAAGACCGCGGAACCATGATTCTGATTGCTCCTTTCTGGCCCCGTCAGATCTGGTTCCCTCTTCTTCTGGAGTTGTCCTCCCAAGAACCGTGGAGATAGGAGTGTTTTCCAACTCTCATCACTCAGAACAAGGGGGCGCTTCTGCATCCCAACCGCAAGTCCCTGGCCCTCACGGCTTGGATGTTGAGAGAGTAGACTTTGCCTCCTTGGGTCTCTCGGAGGGTGTCTCCCGAGTCTTGCTTGCTTCCAGGAAAGATTCCACTAAAAAGAGTTACTTCTTTCGATAAAGGAGGTTTACCATCTGGTGTGACAGCAAGGCCCTAGGTCCTCGCTCTTGTCCTACACAGACCCTGCTTGAATACCTTCTACACTTATCCGAGTCTGGTCTTAAAACCAACTCAGTAAGGAACCATCTTAGTGCAATTAGTGCTTACCATTTCTGTGTAGAAGGTAAGCCTATCTCTGGACAGCCTTTGGTCGTTCGTTTCATGAGAGGTTTGCTTTTGTCAAAACCCCCTGTCAAGCCTCCTACAATGTCATGGGATCTCAACGTCGTCCTCACCCAGCTGATGAAACCTCCTTTTGAGCCATTGGAGTCTTGCCATCTGAAGTACATGACCTGGAAGGTCATTTTCTTGGTGGCAGTTACTTCAGCTCGTAGAGTCAGTGAGCTTCAAGCCTTGGTAGCCCATGCTCCCTATACCAAATTTCATCATAAGAGTAGTCCTCCGCACGCACCCTAAGTTCCTGCCGAAGGTGGTGTCTGAGTTCCATCTTAACCAGTCAATTGTCTTGCCAACATTCTTTCCCCGTCCTCATACCCGCCCTGCTGAACGTCAGTTGCACACATTGGACTGCAAGAGAGCATTGGCCTTCTACCTGGAGCGGACAAGCCTCCAGAGACAGTCCGCCCAAATGTTTGCTTCTTTTGACCCCAATAGGAAGGGGGTTGCTGTCGGGAAACGCACCTTCTCCAATTGGCTAGCAGACTGCATTTCCTTCACTTATGCCCAGGCTGGGCTGACTCTGGAGGGTCATGTCACGGCTCATAGTGTTAGAGCCATGGCGGCGTCAGTGGCCCACTTGAAGTCAGCCACTATTGAAGAGATTTGCAAGGCTGCGACGTGGTCATCAGTCCACACATTTACATCTCATTACTGCCTCCAGCAGGATACCCGATGCGACAGTCGGTTTGGGCAGTCAGTGCTGCAGAATCTGTTCGGGGTTTAGAATCTAACTCCACCCCCCCAGGCCCAGTTTTATTCTGTTCAGGCTGCGCTCTGTTAGTTGTTTTTCGTAGGTCAATTTTTGTTATGTCCTTGCCGTTGCGAGGCCCAATTGACCCTCTTTGTTGTTTTGTGTGAGCCTGGGAGCTAGGGATACCCCAGTCATGAGAACAAGCAGCCTGCTTGTCCTTGGAGAAAGCGAAAGATTCATACCTGTAGCAGGTATTCTCTGAGGACAGCAGGCTGATTGTTCTCACCTACCCTCCGTCCTCCCCTTTGGAGTTGTATTTTCTTTGCTATTGTATTTAACTGAGCAGGAGCGGTCGCGCATGGGCGGGAAGACAACCACACATGCGAGGTGGGCGTGCCCCGCGCGCAGGACCTCCCGCAAGACGTTTTTGAGTATGCTCTGAAACTCTTACGGTTGGAGAGGGCTGCCATGGATGTCACCCAGTTGTGAGAACAATCAGCCTGCTGTCCTTGGAGAATACCTGCTACAGATATGTATCTTTCGCTTTCGGGTTCTTTTTTCCCCACATGCATCACCTTGCACTTGCTCACATTAAACGTCATCTGCCATTTAGCCGCCCAGTCTCGTAAGGTCCTTCTGTAATTTTTCACAATCCTGTCGCGATTTAACGACTTTGAATAACTTTGTGTTATCAGCAAATTTAATTACCTCGCTAGTTACTCCCATCTCTAAATCATTTATAAATATATTAAAAAGCAGCGGTCCTAGCACAGACCCCTGAGGAACCCCACTAACTACCCTTCTCCATTGTGAATACTGCCCATTTAACCCCACTCTCTGTTTCCTATCCTTCAACCAGTTTTTCAATCCACAATAGGACATTTTCTCCTATCCCATGACCCTCCAATTTCCTCTGTAGCCTTTCATGGGGTACCTTGTCAAACGCCTTTTGAAATTCCAGATATTAGTACTTGTTAAGCTGCTCTTACTGGCAAGCAGAGCAGAACAGTGTACAAATTAGTAAAAGGAAAGGAACTACAAATAGGACAATAAACCATACATACAGGAAAGGGTGAGAGAGAGAAAAAGGAAAGGGAAAAGAACAAGGGAGGAAAGCTGTGAGTAGGGAAGGAGTCTATCTGGTTGTCTCAATCAGTCTGCACCTCCATAACCCGTTGAAAGAGCCAGGTGTTTAATTCAACCTTAAATTTGTTAAATGAGAGCCTACTGCTAATAGAGAGGGGGAAGACCATTCCAGGTAAAGAACAAAAAAGGCTATACGCCTAGTGGAGTCCATCTATGTGGCATTAGGACAAGACGGCGGTCGTTTAAAGAGCACAGGACCCTAGCGGGTGAATATGGAATCATAAGACAGGACAAATAGTCAGGAGTTCCTAATCTGAAAGCTTTAAAGGAAAATGTTGTGATCTTATGGATGATCCGTTGTTCAACCAGTAACCAATGGTGTTTCTTTAGCAAATAAGTAATACAATCATTGCAATGTATAGGACAGAGATGTCTGATAGCTGTATTCTGGAGAGTTTGTAATTTTTGATTTGTATGTTTGATTTTATGCATGTTGTAATCATAAGTACATATGTAATACCACACTGGGAAAAGACCAAGGGTCCATCGAGCCCAGCATCCTGTCCACGACAGTGGCCAATCCAGGCCAAGGGCACCTGGCAAGCTTCCCAAACGTACAAATATTCTATACATGTTAAGTAGTAGTAGTAGTAGTACATGTTATTCCCGGAATTGTGGATTTTTCCCAAGTCCATTTAGTAGCGGTTTATGGACTTGTCCTTTAGGAAATCGTCTAACCCCTTTTTAAACTCTGCTAAGCTAACCGCCTTCACCATGTTCTCCGGCAACGAATTCCAAAGTTTAATTACGCGTTGGGTGAAGAAACCTTTTCTCCGATTTGTTTTAAATTTACTACACTGTAGTTTCATCGCATGCCCCTAGTCCTAGTATTTTTGGAAAGCATGAACAGATGCTTCACATCCCTGTTCCACTCCACTCATTATTTTATATACCTCTATCATGTCTCCCCTCAGCCGTCTCTTCTGCAAGCTGAAAAGCCCTAGCCTCCTTAGTCTTTCTTCATAGGGAAGTCGTCCTATCCCCGCTATCATTTTAGTTGCCCTTCGCTGCACCTTTTCCAATTCTACTATATATTTCTTGAGATGCGGCGACCAGAATTGAACACAATACTCAAGGTGCGGTCGCACCATGGAGCGATATAATGGCATTATAACATCCTCACACCTGTTTTCCATAACTTTCCTAATAATACCCAACATTCTATTCGCTTTCCAAGCCGCAGCAGCACACTGAGCAGACGGTTTCAGTGTATTATCAACGACAACACCCAGATCCCTTTCTTGGTCCGTAACTCCTAACGTGGAACCTTGCATGATGTAGCTATAATTCGGGTTCTTTTTTCCCACATGCATCACCTTGCACTTGCTCACATTAAACGTCATCTGCCATTTAGCTGCCCAGTCTACCAGTCTCGTAAGGTCCTTCTGTAATTTTTCACAATCCTGTAGCGAGTTAATGACTTTGAATAACTTTGTGTCATCAGAAAATTTAATTGCCTCGCTAGTTACTCCCATCTCTAAATCATTTATAAATATATTAAAAAGCAGCGGTCCTTTTCACAATCGAGAGGCAGCTATACATTTGCATGTCTGGGCATCCTTCCTTCCCCATTAACAAAGCTTCCCAATGGTAGCCTCCCAATGGTAGCCCCAACTTCCTCTGCATGTGGGTAACTACCACCACGTATTTATGGTCCCCTTGAAGGCTATAAGGTGTCAAGATGCTGCCGTGCCCCCCCCCCCCCCCCCCCCCGAAAGGTTTACCATGGAATCCCTGGGTTCTAGTGGGGCAGGAGCAATACCCACTCACTCCTGCTTTGACTCCCACTTGAGCTAGTTATGTTGGACACAGATTGTTCTATGTTTTGCCAGGAAAAGAATATTAAAAATAGGTGTGTTTGAATTTGTCCTGGCCAAGGGAGCTCTTTCAGTAGGGGGCACATGATAGCCCACTTAGTGTTGTTAGCAGCTGTCCTTCCACAAGAGTGGCATTAACAATCTTAGTGACCCTTTCAATTAACCCTTTGCTTAGCTGTCTTTGCTGGGCAGGGGTCGAAAGGGCAGGTTTTTTTTTTTGTTACCTGGTTGAATGAGTCCCAGATGGCTGTGCATAGGGGTGGGGGGAAGAAGCATTCTTAGCTCAAAGGAACAGCCTGTAGCTCTTGATAGAGACCTTTCATTTTGTTGGTACATAAGTATTGCCACACTGGGGCAGACCAACGGTCCATCAAGCCCAGCATCTTGTTTCCAACAGTGACAAATCCAGGTCACAAATACCTGGCAAGATCCCAAAAAAGTTCAATACATTTTATTCTACTTATCCCAGAAATAAGCAGTGGATTTTCCCCAAGTCATTTTAATAATGGTCTATGGACTTTTCCTTTAGGAAGCCGTCCAAACCTTTTTTAAATCCCGCTAAGTTAACTGCCTTTACCACATTCTCTGGCAATGAATTCCAGAGTTTAATTACATGTTGAGAGAAGAAATTTTTTCTCCAATTTGTTTTAAATTTACTACTTTGTAGCTTCATCGCATGCCCCCTAGTCCTAGTATTTTTGGAAAGAGTAAACAAATGATTCATTTCTACCCGTTCCACTCCACTCATTATTTTATAGACCTCTATCATATCTCCCCTCGGCCATCTTTTCTCCAAGCTGAAGAGCTCTAGCCTCTTCAGCCTTTCCTCATAGGGAAGTTGTCCCATCCCCTTTATCATTTTCGTCACCCTTCTCTGTACCTTTTCTAATTCCACTAGTATCTTTTTTTTTTTTTTTTTTTTTTTTTTTTGAGATGCGGTGACCAGAATTGAACACAATATTCGAGGTGTGGTCGCACCATGGACCTATACAAAGGCATTATACCGTCCTCATTTTTGTTTTCCATTCTTTTCCTACTAATAACCTAACATTCTATTTGCTTTCTAAGCCGCAGCAGCACACTGAGCAGAAGGTTTCAAGGTATCATTGACAACGCCTAGATCCCTTTTTTGGTTGGTGACGCCTAACGTGGAACCTTGCATCACATAGCTATAATTCGGGTTCCTATTTCCTACATACATCACTTTGCACTTGCTCACATTAAACGTTATCTGCCATTTAGACGCCCAGTCTCGTAAGTTCCTTTTGTAATTTTTCACAATCCTCTTGCAATTTAACAACTTTGAATAACTTTGTGTCATCAGCAAATTTAATTACCTCACTAGTTACTCCTATCTCTAGATCATTTATAAATTTGTTAAAAAGCAGTGGTCCCAGCACCAGACCCCTGGGGGACTCCACTATCTACCCTTCTCCATTGAAAATACTGACCATTTAACCCTACTCTCTGTTTTCTGTCTTTTAACCAGTTTTTAATCCACAGTAGGACACTACCTCTTATCCCATGACTCTCCAATTTCCTCTGGAATCTTTCATGAGGTACTTTGTCAAACACCTTTTGAAAATCCAGATACACAGTATCAACCGGCTCACCTTTATCCACATGCTCGTTTACCCCTTCAAAGAAATATAATAGATTGGTGAGGCAAGATTTCCCTTCACTGAATCCATGCTGGCTTTGTCTCATTAATCCATTCTTTTGAACATGCTCTGTAATTTTGTTCTTTATAATAGTCTGTACCATTTTGTTCGCCACCAACGTCAGACTCACCATTCTATAATTTCCCGGATGTCCTCTGGAACCTTTTTTATAAATTGGCGTTATATTGGCCACCCTCCAATCTTCCGGTACCAAGCTTGATTTTATAGATAAGTTGCATATTACTAACAATAGTTCTGCAAGTTCATTTTTCAATTCTGTTAGTACTCTGGGATGAATACCATCCGATCCAGGAGGTAATTGCCTCATAAAAACAACAAGGCAAGCGATCTGCAAAATCCAATATGGAAAAAGAAGCCAGCAGATCAATGTAACATCAGAAAGATTTTATTGAAGATACCGCATGTAAACAAATTGCCCGACACAGGCCGTGTTTCGCCCACCAAGGGCTGCGTCAGGGGCTAATTTGAAACCACCTGAAAGGAGCAGCTCTAAAAACGGAAAACTTGTGGTGTATAATAGATTGGAAAAAACCAGCGCATACAGCAGATGCCTAAAATGATGTGACTCTTAACACAACGCAAGCAGATGCACTGCTGTCAAACCTGGAAAAACCACCACAAGTTTTCCGTTTTTAGAGTTGCTCCTTTCAGAAGGTTTCAAATTAGCCCCTGACGTAGCCCTTGGTGGGCGAAACATGGCCTGTGTCGGGCAATTTGTTTACATGCGGTATCTTCAATAAAATCTTTCTGATGTTATATTGATCTGCTGGCTGCTTTTTTTGGTAATTGCCTCATTACATCCTCCAGGTTTATAGAGATTTCATTCAGTTTCTCTGACTTGTCAGCTTTGAATACCATTTCTGGCACCGGTATCTCTCCGCTATGGCTTTGTCTTCCCTGATCACCCCTTTTTTATCCCTCGGTCATCTAGCGGTCCAACCAATTCTTTTGCCGGCTTCTTGCTTTTAATATACCTAAAAAAAATATTTACTATGTTTTTGCCTCCAATGCAATCTTTTTTCAAAGACCCTCTTTGCCTTCCTTATCAGCGCTTTGCGTTTAACTTGACATTTCTTATGCTGTTTCTTATTATTTTCAGTTGGTTCCTTCTTCCATTTTCTGAAGGATTTTCTTTTAGTTCTAATAGCTTCCTTCACCTCACTTTTTAACCATGCCAGCTGTTGTTTGGTCTTCCTCCTTCCTTTTTTAATACACGGAATATATATGTGACCTGGGCTTCCAGGATCTTCTCATTTTATCATAGTCTCCTTTTTGAAAGTTAAATGCTAACATATTGGATTTCCTGTGTGTACTTGTTAGATGTGACTGGGAAGGCTGCATAGGCGGTCGGTGGCCCAACTGTTTGGGGAGGCTAAAGGGGGTGAGGCTAGGGGCGGGGTTAGGGGTGGGGTCGGGGTGGAGCTTAAATCCATAATTGTCTAACACACAGAAAAAAGTTACAATACCTTTTATTAAATTTAGATATTAGATATGTATCATATGTCAAAGAATAAAGTGGTTGTTCAAAGCATATACTAACCACAATCGCTCAACTGCAAAACACTATGCACAACTTTGTGCAAAAACATACTCAGAACCTTACTGTACCATAAATATTACACTGGGCAGAACCTAATACACCAATATACCACCCATACGGAAAATGCAGACCGTCAGCAATATGAAACAATGGATCATAATATCACAATTCTCATGTGGAGCCACAAAACACCCTAATTCATGTTTAATGTGGGATAAAATGCCATAAATAAGTAAATAAATATAAACTTTTAATGTTGAGCACCTGATTCTCAAAGTGGACATATTCCAAACACTATAATGAAAATAAAATGATCTTTTCTACCTTTGTTGTCTGGTGACTTTGTTTTTCTGATCATGCTGGCCCAGTATCCGATTCTGCTGCTATCTGTCCTCTTAACTCCGATTCCAGGGCTTCCTTTCCATTTATTTCTTTACTTTCCGTCTTTCTTCTTCATTTCTTGCCTTACATCCGTAAGTAAAAGCTGGGTCCTCTGCAGACTTGACTGTCCAGTGGATCCAGCTTCTGCCTATTTTCTCCATCGATATGCAGGTTTTCTCCCTTTTCCCTCATCTCATCTCCTTCCTCTCTCTTCCCTCTTCTCCATCCATGTCCAGCATTTCTTCTCTCTCCCTTCCCCTCCATCCATGTGCATCTCCTTCCTCTGTCTTCCCTCCCCTCCATGCATGTCCAGAATTTCTCCCCTTCATCCATGTGCATCTCCTTCCTGTCTTCCCTTCCCTCTATCCATGTCCAGCAACCCTCCTCTCTCCCCTGCCCTCCATCCATCCATGTCCAGCAACCCTCTTCTCTCCCCTGCCCTCCATCCACCCATGTCCAGCAACCCTCCTCTCTCCCCTGCCCTCCCCTCCATTCACACATGTCCAGCAACCCTCCTCTCCCCTCCATCCACCCATGTCCAGCAACCCTCCTCTCTCCCCTGCCCTCCCTTCCATCCATGTCCAACAACCCTCCTCTCCCCTCTAGCTACCCACCCATGTCCAGCAACTCTACTCTCCCCTCCATCCACCTATGTTCAGCAAATCTCCTCTCCCCTGCCCTCTATCCACCCATGTTCAGCAACCCTCCTCTCTCCCCTGCCATCCCCTGTATCCACCCATGTCCAGCAAACCTCCTCTCCCCTGCCCTCCATTCTGTCCCATTTCCCCCGCCCTCCATTCTGTCCCCTTTCCCCCTCCATCCATACCCAGCGCGATTCTGTTCTCCCCTGCCTCCATCCATCTGGGCGAGCGGCGCCCTGGGTCTCCCCTTCCCTCCCCTTCCTATCTGCCCCGCGCCGCCCTTTAAATCTTTAATTTACCTCGTCCCAGCGACGGCCGCGTCATTTCAGCCCACCCTGCCCGTCTGTAGTCTTCTCTCCCTTCGTGACGTTGGACATTTGCAGGGCAGCAGTTTGATCCTCTTTGCATTTGTTCGTGAGACACTATCACACTGATGTTCAGGCAAAACAAGATGAAGCCTTCAGACTGAGGTGTTGACTTCGTCTTGGGGGATCCCGCCCCTAACTGTTAACTGCTTTAGTACATCTCATCAGTCTGGACCAGTGTAGAGTGCCGCTATGGAAGGAGAAATTAGGTCTTACCTTCAATTTTCTTTCCTTTAGGCACTGCATACTGGTCCAGAACCCTCCCTATGAAGTTATGACATGGAGGATGAGGAAGTCACTTGGATGAAGGTTGAGAAGGATTCTGTTGATATAGCTAGTTCTGGTTTGATTCTGGAATCTGTGATGATTCACAATTATGTAAAAAAATAATTCCAGGATGCTGATTAATCATTTATGATTGATTGCATATGCTTAATGTGTTGGAAACTGCAGAGGTATCTTATTCAGTTTCAAAGTCAAGTGTTTTCAGTCTTCATCTGCTGGTAGACGAGCAGAACCCATCAGTTTGGGACCGGTCTGGAGTGCATAAAGGAAATAAAATTAGCAGGTAAGACCTAATTTTAAGATGATAAACAAGTATAATGATTGCAAGCAGAATAGATGACAGCCGTGCATTTGTAAACCCAAAATAATTTAGATACCCTACTACAGGGTATAGGGAATTCTTTCTTAGATGTAGGATGTTATTACGCACCTGAAGAGTAGTCATCAGCCAAGCAAAAGGCTAGTCCTGAGAATGTAAAGTTAAGGTAGTGACTACTTGCAGATGTAAATGGCACTGTATTAATCATTCAGTGTGCCAAAGCTTTTATTTGCATTTTAAGGGGATGATATATTGATTTTTCTCAAATATCTTTTGGTTTTTCAGGTCGGTACCTTTTCTTGAATGCAATTGCCAATCAGCTGCGGTACCCAAACAGTCACACACACTACTTTAGCTGTACAATGCTGTACCTTTTTGCAGAGGCCAACACTGAAGCCATTCAGGAACAGATCACCAGGTGAGAGCTCACCAGTCTAAAGGCACACAGCAGACCTGGAATCCAGTATATTTGTTTTATTGAGACATCGGGTGTGTTACTAGTGAGAACAGTGCCAAGTATTGAAGAAGAGAATATTAGTGAGAGCTTTGATATGATATACATAAATACTGTAATACTTTTTGTTCTGGAAATAATTATAGAGATGTCACTTGTTACATGAGGATGAATTTTCACTGTACATCATGAAGCCAGTATTGAAAAGTTTAATGCTGTTTATACACCCATTAGAAAGCTTTCTGAGACAGGGTATGTACATTCAGTTCCAACGTACAGCTGCTTCTTTTCTGTATTTTTTTTAATTGGCCATTTATACCTTTGGTTTTGGATGTATAATGCATTATACATGCAGAATTATGTATAGCAAAAAGGGTTGGACTCTGTTTCAGGGAAGCACCACATGAACGTGTATAATCTGTATGTGTAAGTAGCAATATTTAGTTGTTCTGCCTAAAAAGCAGGTATAACTAGAACATGTACTTTGGATGTTACACTTAATACCAATATATTTAAAAGTGCTGACTGAATTACAGCGCAGTTGAATATATATATAATTCCTTGAGAGAGGACATGGTCTAGCTCTATTAAAAAAAAAAAAAAAAAAAGTACTAAACATATACATTTGGCATTTCAAATGTACCCTGCCCAACCTGCTGATTATTGGGCTCCATATTAAATGAGTGTAATTTGGCATAGTGCACTCAATGAAATGTTGATAGTAATTAAAAGTTAGCCGATTCAGATTTTTAAACATACAGGAACACATGGATAGTAATTTTCTTTCTTGCTGTTTTAGGGTTCTTTTAGAACGGTTGATTGTTAACCGGCCTCACCCATGGGGGCTCCTCATTACCTTCATCGAGCTGATTAAAAATCCAGCATTTAAGTTCTGGAACCATGAATTTGTTCACTGTGCTCCTGAAATTGAAAAGTGAGTAATGTATGGTGATTGATTGCAGATGGTGTGGATGGAAGATAGCAAGAAACAACCACTTGAGAGTGGAGGTACGGTCAATCCCTGCGAATGTAGGATTCACAAGTTAAAGTGTAGGGTAGGCTGGCTCTTCCAAAAACCACAATGGAGACGCTGGCTCTGCATGTAAATTTATTGGGAAAATCATGTTAGTTTATTCAGTGACACCAAATAGATCCAAGTACCTATGTTCTCCAAAGTCGTTTGACCTTTGATCTAAAATCATTATTTACAATATAGTGCATTCTTTTGGGATCTCCTGGAAGTTGATGAGAGCAGAAGAAAATTTATTATATCGGTATTTCTTATAAGTACCTGTATATACTATGTAAACCGCTTTGAATGTAGTTGCAAAAAACACAGAAAGACAGTCTATCGAGTCCCCCTTTCCCTTATAAACCTTAGTAAATGTCATTTATAATGAATGTCCATGTTCTCAATATCATAAAGGAGATGAGACTGATGTATTTTTTGTAGAGATGTGAAGTAGCAAACCATGGCGTGGGCAGCCCTAGAACAACCTTTAACTAGTAGCAAATAAGAAGCTCATATGGAAGCATGTAATGATAGGCATAAATCTTGTTTTTGAGCTGTAACCTCCCTATTTTCTCTGCTTTAGGCTATTCCAGTCAGTTGCACAATGCTGCATGGGCCAGAAGCAAGCTCAGCAAGTGATGGAAGGCACTGGTGCAAGTTAAAAAAAAAAAAAAAAAAAAAAAACGAAGCTTGTTTACTCTCATGCCAATGCGGGAAGAGTGGTGTGATCCTACAACCACCCTGTTTCATCAACTGGAAGAATCCTCTGACTTTTCAGCAGCTGCTTCAGGGACAGACCAACCAACCTTTGAGTGGAATAGTCATGTTTGTGTGTGTCAGGGGGGAGGGGAAAGGGTTGGAAAGTTCCAAAGTTTCAATAAATATATATATATGTATAAATTTTTTCGCCAAAATCTAGAAGATGCTGTGAATATTTTGAACTAATGTAAATATATTGAACCAGAAATAATAAAACCTCGTCTGGACTTTTAGGTGGGTTTGTGCAAATTTTGGGTTTAGGAGAGAGCAAGATAACTGGCGCCAGCATGACCTTCATAATGGAGTGGGAGATGAAGACAGCAGCTGATGCTAAGCACTTGTCCAAGAGGAAAGGAGGGCAGAGCTCTTGCTTTGTTCTCAGTCCCAAAGAATATTGAAAACTAATTTCAATATTATGTTTTTTTTTTTCTTGTGAATTTTGAAAGAGGACTTTAAATCAATATTTCATAAATATAAATGAAAAGGGGATGCTTTTGAAGGAAATTAGGATTGATATCCAGTGTTTCTTTTATTTAGAACCCCTCTCATAAAGGCAGCAGGAAATGAAGCATCTGGGAGGTTTTTTGTTGTTGTTTAAGTGAGAGAAACACAACCTTACCTACTGTATTTTTTTCTTTATACATGTAAATTGTAAAGCGGGGAAAAGAAAAAACTCTATGAACTACCCTTTCATGGCCACACAATCTATACATTTGTAAGAAAAAGAAAAAGAAAAAAAAACATAAAAGGACCAATACAGGCCATTTTGTAAGGATTTTGAATGTTTTGTAAATGTATTGGTCCATGTGTTGTATTTTGTAGCCTTTCTAGTTCTTTGAGCTTTAGTTTTCCCATTTCTTGTATGTATGCATTCTGTAGTTAACCATTAAAGTCATGACCTGCAGCAAACTGTGCTTGATTTCACTTTCCTGTTTCACTAGGAATCGCACGTGTCAGAGCTAAGAATCTCTTGTCCTTTATTATGTTTCCCCTTAGCTGGTATACCAGTTGGGAAATAGGTTGCGTTCAGCAGCAGTTGTTCATATGGAGCTTCAGTGTGCTAAATCTTCTATGAATCCTAAAGTGTTGGAGTTTAGTCTTCTAAGCACACTTGTAAAAGCTTTTTCAGTATTGATATCTGAGACTTTTAAACTTGGTTTGTTTGTTTTTTTGTTATACACTCTTTAGTAATGATTAGTGTGAATGCAATAGCAATGCCTGACTTTGAGAGAGGAAAATATAATTGTTTTCTCCGAGGACAAGCAGGCTGAATATTCTCATGATGGGTCATCTTCCGCGACGGCCCAGAAGACCAGAACGTTTTAGAAAAAAACAGAGGTTTGTAGAACACTCCGTCACGCAGTCCTGAGCGCACGCACGAACGGCTGCCCGCAACGCAAGCCTGACACTAGTACTTTTTCATCCACGCTTCGAGAGAGTTGTGCTCGCCGCTACTCCCTTGTTTTTTGGCTCAGAAGAACCGCTTTTTTTGCGTTTATCGCACCCCTTTTCTTTTTTATTTCCCTTCTCAAATAAAATTTTAAAAAAAGTTTCTTTTCCTTACTTTTTTTTTAGTTTTTCCACACTTTGAAGCTTCCTTTCTTTTTTCGTTGTGGCCGCCTTTAGGCTGTTTGGCCGCATCTTTTTTTCCCTTTTTTGTGCCTTTTTAATTGGTACAATTGAGCCTTTTGATTTGGCGGACGCTATTTTCCCATCCATGTCATCAAAGACGCCCAGCGGCTTCAAACGCTGCACTTGCTGCAACCGGACCATCTCGGGTGCCTCCAGTGTCTTGGGCCCGATTTTATTTATTTATTGCATTTGTATCCCACATTTTCCCACCTCTTTGCAGGCTCAATGTGGCTTACAATACATTATGAATGGTGGAAATATATAAGAAAATAGACATTTAGTATTATAGAAGGATCTTGGGTAACATGATGATGATAAAACATGATAGTAGTGTAACAAGCAAACGTTATAAGACAATTCTGGTTATCTGTGTAGAGTTTACATTTGTTGATCTTTGTGGTATGCCTTGTTAAAGAGATGGGTCTTCAGTAGTTTGCGGAAGTTAGTTCATAGATCGTTTTTAAGTTGCGCGGCAGTGCGTTCCAGAATTGTGTGCTCAGGTAGGAAAAGGTTGACGCATGCGTTAGTTTGTATTTTAGACCTTTACAGTTGGTGAAGTGAAGGTTAAGGAATGTGCGGGATGATTTTTTAGCATTCCTAGGTGGTAAGTCTATCAGGTCTGACGTAGGCTGGGGCATCTCCGTGAATTATTTTGTGAACTAGGGTGCATATTTTGAACGTGATGCGTTCTAAGTGGGAGCCAATGTAGCTTTTCTCGTAGGGGTTTAGCACTTTCATATTTTGTTTTACCGAATGAGTCTAGCTGCAGTGTTCTTGATTATTTGCTGTTTGCAGCCAGCGTAGAGGGTGTTGCAGTAGTCTAGATGACTAAGTACCATTGATTGTACCAGGTTGCGGAAGAACGTTCTTGGGAAGAAAGGTCTTACTCTTTTTAATTTCCACATTGAGTGGAACATCTTCTTGGTTGTGTTTTTCGCGTGACTCTCAAGTGTTAGGTGTCGGTCAATGGTAACTCCAAGAATTTTTAGGGTATCCGAGATTGGAAGACTCAGAGTTGGTGTATTAATGGTGGTGAAGTTATTTGTGTTATGTTGAGAGGTGAGTATTAGGCATTGGGTTTTTTCTGCTTTGTTTCAGCTGGAATGCATCGGCCCACGAGTTCATGATATGTAGGCTTTGGTTGATGTCATTGGAAATTTCCTTTAAATCTTGTTTAAATGTAATGTAGATCATTACGTCGTCTGCGTATATGTATGGGTTGAGGTTTTGGTTTGATAGTAGTTTGGCCAAGGATATCATCATTAAGTTGAATAAGGTCGGTGAGAGGGGGGATACCTATGGAACTCCGCATTCAGGTATCCATGTGGCTGATGTAGTCGAATTGGATGTCACTTGGTATGATTGTGTGGTTAGGAACCCCTTGAACCAGTTGAGAACGTTGCTTCCAGTTCCGAAGTACTCAAGGATATGATCAACCATGTCGAAGGCGCTAGATATGTCAAATTGTAGAAGTAGTATGTTCTTGCCAGTTGCAATCATTTGTTTGAATTTATTCATGAGAGTAACTAGTAATGTTTCAGTACTGTGGTTAGTTCGAAATCCTGACTGGGAGTCGTGTAGTATTGAGAGTGCTGCCTGTAAGCTGTGTAAGTTAATGAAGAAAAGGACTGTAGGTATAATAAATAACTCTTAGGGGAACAGCTCCCCACCGATTACTTATACCAAGGTCCTAATGTGTAGACATCTGCCTAAGCAAATATTCCTGACTCAGTCTAGGGGCGAATGGGACCTTGGTTGGAACCTGGCCAACTTTGTCGTTACAGAGAAGTGAAACCAAGCCAAAGCTGATATATATATGATTTATTATAGATAAGATATACAAATATAGAATCACTTTGTTGCTAGGCTTAGCAAAATACAAAAATATAGAACTTGCTGTTTATAATAAAACAGAACTAAATTGCTACTGAATAACTATACACAATGATTCTTTCTGGACTAAAATACTAGGTAATTACAGAAACCTGATTTGTAACCTGAAATACAAAGTTAGCAGCCTGTCCTGACCAGGAGTTATGATACAACCAATCTTTTTCAGATGAACACCAATCACTAATCCCAGACAATACAAAGTAAATCTCTATATCTCACCAGGCTGTTTGTACAGCGTCTGGTTGAGGTAGAAGCAGAGTTCTTCTTACACTTGAGCTGTCTCCACAGCGAATCTTAGTCTCAGATGTTGTGCAGGGTCTCTCTGCAGGAAGCAGGGTCACAATCACTGCGTGCTGTACTTCAGGGCGGGTATAGCTGAGCCAATGAGTATTTTCACCATATATGCAGTTCACAGGTGTATCAGGTCTTCTCCCTTCTCTTGTCAGTCCAAACTCCCCGATGGTCTCCGATTCACTAACTTTCTTCTGTTCCCGCTTTCTTAGTAACTCTTGGTCAGGTTACAGCAGGGACCAATCATGATCTTGTCCAGCTCACTACATGGGCAAGAAGAGTCATTTGTTTTGTGACCTTGAAATGGTAACTTTCTGGTGCCATGGTCTTACTCCCCTCTCAACTTCTCAGGGTGATATCAGGGGGTGGTTGTAACACAAAATGTCCTTGGATGGAACATGCCTGTCAGTAATTTTCCACAAGCTGAAAAGCTGGATCTTGCTGACACAAAGGTTCAGGTCAGAGGTTGTAGCAGCCATCTTGTTTGTAACAGGATGCATTAGGCTTGTATGAACCAAGACCAGCTCAGGTGAGATCACAGGGAAATACCCCTACAGGACCCAGGTGGCTCGAGAGGCTCAGTGCGAGAGACTTTTTTCTGATCGGTCCAGTCCTTCGACGTCAGCATCGACATCGGTACCGAAGACGTCGAGGGAAGTTGCGACACCGAGAGTCCAGGTAATGGCTACTGAAAGACCGCATTCTTCACACTCAGGGAGCTTGGTCCCTTCAGGAAAAGGATCTCCAGATCAATCTCCTGGAGTTACGAACGATCTGGAATGCTCTCAAGGCTTTCAGAGATCAGCTGTCCTATCACATCATTTCAATTCAGACAGACAATCAGGTTGCAATGTATTATACCAACAAACAGGGTGGCACCGGATCCCGCCTTCTGTGTCAGGAAGCTGTCAGGATGTGGCTTTGGGCACACCACCACGGTATGCTTCAGGCCACGTATCTGGCAGGCATAAAAAAGTCTGGCCGACAGGTTGAGCAGGATCATGCAACCTCACAAGTGGTCACTGAGCATGGACGTTGTCCGCAAGATCTTCCGAGCGTGGGGCACCCCCTCGGTGGATCTTTTTGCCACTCAGATCAATCACAAAGTCCCTCAATTCTGTTCCAGACTTCAGGCCCACAATAGACTAGCTTCAGATGCCTTTCTCCTTCATTTGGGGGACAGGCCTTCTGTATGCGTATCCTCCCATACCTCTAGTAAGGAAAACTCTGCTGAAACTCAAGGAAGACCGCAGAACCATGATTCTGATGGCCCCGTCAGATCTGGTTCCCTCTTCTTCTGGAGTTGTCCTCCGAAGAACCGTGGAGATTGGACTGTTTTCCGACCCTCATTACTCAGAACGAGGAGTCGCTTCTACATCCCAGCCTTCAGTCTCTGCCTCTCATGGCCTGGATGTTGAGAACTTAGATAACTGATTGTCCGATGGGCCTATCCATACACTACCTCACCACTATCCGAGTAGTGTCAGTGGTCTATAAGGATGTTCAGCAGCAGATTTATTTATTTATTGGGATTTATTAACTGCCTTTATGAAGAGATAATGCCACTGAATATCCCAGATAGCTGTTGCTAAGGGAAATAGCAAGATAATCCTTTTGATTCAATTATTTACTTTACTCTTCTCCACTACCCCACCCCCACCCCTGTTTCTTCTGTGAAGATGCCCCAAAATCAAGATTCCAGCCTTGCCTGTAGTTTGGAGAAAGATCCTAAACTTTACAAGACTAACTTTCCATGAGCCCAGAAAGGGTCACCTGACCAAATTCTACCATCTCTATGAAACAGAGAAGACTCTTTGCTCAAAAAGAAGAAAGGAGGATATTCTCTGTGCAGAGATTAGCTGACTGAATATTTGATCTTTCTTGACAGGTGTGATCTCTACTGTTCCATATGATGACAGCCGCAAAGGAGCAATGCCAAGAATCCTAGGAATTAGTATGAACCTCATTTGAGGCTGCCAAGCCCAAAGCACACCTGTGGTCTGTGCACTCACACAGGCCTGAGGTGAAGGCATCCTTAAGGTCTTTCCAATGGATGTAGCTGAAAGTGCAGGCCTTGATCAGCCCTTTTCTGTGCTATTTGCACAATCAAAAAGATTCTGGCAAGTACCATTCACCAGTCTCTCCCTCTGTCAGTGCAACCATCATGCCCTCTCAGTGCAGATCATTAACAGATTGGCCCAATACAAGATTCATTTCATACCCTCAGCACAGGTCTGACACACAGGGGTATCCTCTTGCTTCTCAACAGAGAGAGTCATCCCCTGTGCAACAATCAACTCCAGTAGCTAGTGGGTCTTCATCTGTTGTGCCATCTCTCTTCTTGGACATCCTCATTCCTTTCTGCAAAAGATATTCAAGAAATTTAAGAGGTACTGTAAAAATCTGTCATCTGTTTGATAGCAGCAGCCAAGTATAATGCCATCTCCATCCACGGATTTTGCTCCTTCTCAGACATTCATATCAAGATCCAGTATTTTCTGTCTACTTTGTACTCTGAATCACAGAGGGGCCATTCTTGAACCCCCTTAACCACACTGAGTTTTCTCAAAGTGCTCTAGTTTAGAAGAGTACCCGGATTATCTTCTGGAAGCTTCATTTCTAAGTGTGCTGTATAAAAAGTTAAGCAATTTTAATGTTACTGTGAACTTATTTATTTTATTGATGCTTGCTATATACTGCCCTCATTAAAAAAAAAAAAAAAAAAAGAATCAAAGCAATTTACAATTATTAAAACAAAACAAGAAAAAAGTGCAGAAAGGAGAGAGAGAAAAGAGAGACTGAAAAGGGAAAAGCTAATCTGAAAATGTAGATGAGAATAGCCAAGTTTTGAGGAGAATTCTGAACCATGTATGTGAAGATTCTGATCTGATTGCCAGTGGGAGGTTATTCCAAATTTAGGGCTGCATAACTGAAGACTGTCTCAAGGGTGATGTCTAAGTGGATCTGGGTTGATGAGGGTAAATGAAGTAGAGAATTCTGAGATGAGTGAAGTGTATGAGGGTGTATATGGTATAGAAGAATAAATTGATGTGCAAGTGCAGATGGAGTAAGTCAGGATGGAGATGGACTTTTATTGTTATGAAGAATTTGGATTATGTTCAGATGGTGGCAATTCCTTTACACAGGATGGGGAGCACAAGGGCTCTAATCATTTTTGTCCTAAGAATGGCAGGAGGGAAATGAGCTAATTTCCTGTTTCATAATCTGATCATTTATTTTCTCCTTGGGTTTATCCTATTCTTCGAGGACAAGCAAGCCAGTTAATTCTCATATGTGGGTGATGACATCATTGGCACCCAAACACTGCCCAGCGTACTGTATCTTTAAGAGCTTGAGACAGCACTCCCGCCGTGCATGCATGGGTGCCTTCCCGCCCGACTCGCAAGCGTGGAACCAATTAGTCTTTTTTTCATCCGTAGTGAGGGTAAGACGCATCTTTCGTGGCTCCTCTCGGCGTCATTTTTTTTCTTCAAGTTTAAGTTTTATTGATGTATTTCCCTTTCGGGGTTTGTTATTTCCTTTATTCCCTTAATTGTTTTTTGTCTTGTTTTACGTTTCCCTTTTTTTTTTTTTTTTTTTTTTTGTTGAGCTCACTAGACCTTCTTAGGCCCGAGCATACTCTCCCTTCCTCCTTTGGTGATTTTTCCCCCACTTTTTTCATCACCATAGTCTTCTGATTTAGCCATGATCATTTTTCCTTCAGTGTCATTGAAGGTTCCCAGTGGCTTTAAGCATTGTGCTTGGTGCAGTCAGACCATGTTTGGGGTTGATGCCCATACCTGGTGTATCCAGTGATTCAGACCAGACCATAACTCTAACTGTATTTTTTGTTTGCTATGTAAAAAGAACACAAGTCCAGAGAGGCTCACACGGAGAAAATTTTTGGAGTCTGGTCTGAATCATCAATGTCGGCATTGGGGTATCTACTGTTAATATGTGTTACAACTAGAGACCCCTCCACTGGAATAGTGGTGGGCCGAGCTCTATAGCCTAGGCTGCTAAAAAGCACTGACCAGGCCAGAAAATCTAATGATGGCTTTGCAGCTGAGTATTTGCTGAAGCAGGGCCCAGCTGGCAAGCCTTATCAGGATCTAGTGTAACATCCAAAAACAGTGTAAGGGCCAAGGTGAAGGAATAAATGGCTGGAATAGTAAAGAGTTAGGTCAAGAAAATGGAGTCCTTTTTGTAAGATGGAGTCCTTTTCATGAAATATGGATGCTTGTCTCTGCATTTTAGAAGGGTTGTTTACAACTCAGGATGTGACAGTTATTGAGAAATAGGTAGAAGGGGGAGATGGGCTTCTGATCTGCGGTTAAGCTAACTGTTAGAAAAATATGATTCATATATTAAAATATGTATGCCCATTGGGTCTAATGAGTGAGAAGAGGGTATTTAAGAGGAGGAGTTTGGAGGAGTTTGGAGAATTCCCCCACTTTACTCAGAGGGCAGAACTACGGTCGGTTAACCTGAGACTTTGACTGATGAGCGTGCCAGATTGATTGAAGTTGCATTGGGTAAGAATTAAAATCAATATTACCACTTATCTCCTTTGTCCGTATCTATTTCTTGGCTACATACTTATTTCCCCTAATACACCTACACAGACAAATTATTCTCTATAATATCCACATAAGCAAGGAAACTCCTACTTATTAACACATTATGTGGGAGAGCAGATACACAAAGATGCTTTTAGATGTTAGGAGTCAGAAAGCAGAGGTCCTATTTAACAGACTTAGAATGAGCCTTCTGAAACCCTCTCTTCACCTCCGTGGGCAAGGGTCCAACGGGGGTCTAGAGAGGGGTAAATAAAACACTATGATGGCGCTTGCACTAGCACCAGGTACATCGGTCCCTATGGCTACTAAACCTTTGTCTGACATAGTGTGTACGTGCATCAAGTAGCTTTCCTCCTGCCTCAACACTGGCCACTATGCAGGGCCCCTGGGACTAGTCAGCATTAGATGTGATGCTGAGGAGATGGGAGGATTCAATGGTGTCCTCATCGGCCCCAAGGAGTGACAGTGCTCGGCATCGATTCCTCTCAATGCATGGTTCCGGGAACACTGGGGCACCAAGAGCTCCAGTGTTGGCACCAGGAGGAATGCTCCCCCTCTATTGAAGAGTTGCCTACACGCGCAGGTCTCCAAGTAGCCAGGACCTGGTACCCAAGTTGACACAGATGATTCTGCAGGCTGTCCTGATGTCAACACTCGATGAGCAGATCAGGCCATACTTCAAGAGCACTTGGTAGGGCTTTTACAGCAGAGTGCATTGGCATTGGGGGGTGCTTGTGCCAGCCATGACTCTATCTGCCTTTGCAGAGCCCTCAACCTGTGGTGAGGTCACTGTTGCAATGTGAGGTATCAGCTTCAGCAGCCGCCTATGCGGGTACTCCCTCGATGTCGGTGGCGGAAGCTTTGCCAGAGTCAAGAGAGGAGATGGCATCTCAACATCATTCCAGGCATGGTCTCAACCCTCCCATGAGAAGTTTTTTTCTGATTCCAATACGGGCCGCTCATGGGTGTCTAGTGGTGATCCAAGGTACTTCTCGGAGGAGTCCTATGGTATTCCATCAGAGCCCTCCCTACCAAAGGAAAGGTGAAAGTCTCCATCGGAGTGTCTCTCCTTTCCTGCTTTTGTGAAGAAGATGGCAGTTGCCATTCCATCTAGAGAGGTAGTGACTCTCCCCTCCTCACAAGATCCTATGTGATGTTCAGGTGAAGAATTGGGAGTCCTCCCTGTCCCCATCCTCCCCAAAAAGATTGACACCATGTATAGGATTCAGAGTTCACCTGGATTTGATAAGCCACAGTTGTCTCATTATTCTGTGATGGAATCCATGCTCAAAACAGGCCAGATGTTTCAGAGATTTTGCTTTGGCGCTCCCAGGAGAGAAACTTGAACTCTGGTCTCATTTGGATATAAAATATATCAGGCCTTAATGCTCATTTCCCATATCCAGGCATACCAGTTCTGCACAAGCCTTTACTTGTGGACCCTAGTGCAAGGTATGACTGATTTGGTGCATACTCTCCCTGCGGAGCAGACCGAATCCCTTTGACAGTTGGCCAAGCAGCAAAAGGCTTGTTGCAAATTCTTGACCAGGGACGCTTATGATACTTTTGATGTAGTGTCCAGAAACTCCGCTCAAAGTATAGCGATATGCAGACTCCCATGGCTATGTTTCTCTGTCTTGGACCCGGTAGTCCAGCAGAGGTTGGCAGATGCCACTTACTGTGGAGATGACCTTTTTGGAGAGAAGGTGAAGGAGGTCACAGACCTCATCAAGAAACACATTGATACCATTGACACACTTTCCCGGTGCACGCCTTCTGCACCTTCCTCTTCTAGGAGGTTTTTTGGTAAGTTGGTCCCTAGTACTCTAAGGTGTAGGTACACTCCTTCGTACCCCACTCAGCAATTTCAGCCCCAGCATACTTCTTGTCAACAGCATGCATGTAAATCCCAGCCAGCAACCCCAGTCAAAACAAGGAGCAAGTTTTTGACTGGTTCCAGCAGAGAATAGCTGCAGTCAGTGTAACTTTACCAGGTAACCTACCGGTAGGAGGGAGACTGAGTTTTTCTCCAAGAAAGTTCACCCCTTGTAACCTCAGACCAATGGATTCTTCAAATAGTCCATCTCTGTTACGCCCTACGTTAGCAATGGAAACTACAAAATTGCCCTCTGAAAGCATCTTTCTTCAGCTCCATTCACAAGAAAATACTCAGAGGAACTGTCCACCATTCTAACATTCTAAAGGCCCATGCAGTCGAACCTGTTCCACCAGGGGAAGAAGGGATGGGATTCTATTCCAGGTACTTCTTTTGCCAAAGAAAATGGGGGGATGCATCCCATCCTAGACCTGAGGTCCCTGAATAAATTCCTGGTCAAAGAAAAGTTCGGGACGGCATTCCTGTGTACCCTTCTCCCAATGATTAAAGAATAAGATTAGCTATGCTCTCTGGACTTACAAGAAGCCTACATGCGTATCCCAGTACTTCAGGACTCAGGAGGTATCTCCTAGTACTGTGTCCTGCCATTTGGCCTTACATCAGCTCCCACATCACTACATGGACTTGGGATTCCATGTGTTTCCCTATCTGGATGATTGGCTTGTAAAGAGCATGTTGAAAGATGCTCAGGAGTCTATGTGGAGAAATATTTGGATGCTAGAGCTACTGTAGCTGTTATTTTTTTAATTATTTATTTATGCAATTTTAACATTACACAAGCCTTAATCTTGTTACAGGCAATACAAGATACATAAGTGAGTAGTATATAAAACAAATATAATCTCTTGATGAGAAACTAAGGCATTCAATTAACTCACTATGGGGCTCATTTTCAAAGCACTTAGCCTTCCAAAGTTCCATAGAAACCTATGGAACTTTGGAAGGCTAAGTTCTTTGAAAATATGCCTCATCGTGTCTTCCTTAGACCATAATAATGGAGGGAGGGGAAAAGAAAATTCAGGGGAATCAAATAGGAAATAATATAGAAGAATATGCTTAATGCCTAATAACCACCTGTTATATACTTCTGCTGTACTGATGCTATGACTTGACTGTCCTTTTCAGATCTATGAACTATCTTAACTGATTCGGTACAAAGAAAACATACTTAATACCCAGATATTTTATAATACATTTACAAGGCTATGCAAGCAAAAATGTTGCCTAGCTGTATTTAATCTACTGTAGCTGCACTTAATTTTCAAAAGGGCGACTATAATAAAATGAGGAAAATGGTTAAAAAGAAACTAAAAGGATTGCCTGCAACGGTTAGGACACTAAATCAAGCGTGGACGTTATTCAAAAATACCATCTTGGAAGCCCAGTCCAGGTGCATCCTATGTATTTGAAAAGGTGGAAAGAAGAGAAAACGTCAGCCAGCATGGTTAAAAGGTGAAGTAAAAGAAGCCATTATAGCCAAAAGATTGTCCTTCAAAGAATGGAAAAAGGGCCCAAATGAAGAAAATAAGAAACAATATAAGCACTGCCAAGTCAGATGCAAAGCATTAATAAAGAAGGCTAAAAGAGAATATGAAGAGAAACTTGCTGCAGAAGCTAAAAGTCAAAGTAACAACTTTTTCAGGTACATCAGAAGCAGAAAGTCTGTGAGAGAATCCATGAGACCGTTAGATCATGAAGGAGCAAAAGGGGCACTCAGGGAGGACACAAAATTGCTGATCTGCTATTAGTAATATGTAGCGTCGTTAAAATCGTCCATAGTACCTGAAGATTGGAGGGTGGCCAATGCGACGCCAATTTTTAAAAAGAGTTCTAGGGGTGATCCGGGAAATTATAAACCGGTAAGCCTGATATCTTTGCCAGGCTAAATAGTGGAAACTATTATAAAGAACAAAATTATAGAACACCTAGACAAACATGGTTTAATGGGACAGAGTCAGCATGGGTTCAGCTGAGGGAAGTCTTGCCTCACCAACTTGCTTCATTTCTTTGAACACATGAATAAAAATGTGGATAAAGGTGAGCCGGTTAATGTAGTGTATCTAGATTTTCAGAAAGCTTTTGATAAAGTTCCTCATGAGAGACTCCTGAGAAAAATAGAGATTCATGGGATAGGAGGCAAGGTTCTGGTGTGGATTAAGAATTGGATATTGGACAGAAAACAAAGGGTAGGGTTAAATGGTCATTTCTCTCAATGGAGGAGAGTGAACAGTGGAGTGTCGCAGGGATCTGTACTGGGACCGATACTATTTAACATATTTATAAATGATATGGAAATCGGAACAACGAATGAGGTGATCAAATTTGCAGATGATACAAAAAACTAAGGTTGTTAAAAATGTGCGGACTGTGAAATATTGCAGGAAGACCTTAGGAAATTGGAAGACTGGGTGGCCAAATGGCAGATGAAATTTAATGTGGACGAATGCAAGGTGATGCACATTGGAAAGAATAATCTGAATCACAGTTACCTGATGCTATGGTCTACATTGGGGATTAGCACTCAAGAAAAAGATCTGGTGTCATTGTAGATAATACGCTGGAATCTTCAGCTCAGTGTTATACCAGTATCCTGCTTCCAACAGTGGCCAATCCAGGTCATTTGTACCTGGCAGAAACACACTCAGTAGCAACATTCAATGCTACCATTCCCGGGACAAGCAGTGGCTTCCCCCATGTTCATCGCAATAACAAACTATGGCCTTTTCCTCCAAGAACTTGTCCAAACCTTTTTTTTTTTTAACCCAGGTATACTAACTGCTGTTACCACATCCTCCAGCAGCAAGTTCCACAGCTTAACTATTCTTTGAGTGAAAAAATATTTTCTCCTATTTGTTTTAAAAGTATTTCCATGTCATTTCATTGTGTCCCCTAGTCTCTGTGCTTTTTGAAAGAGTGAAAAAACAATTCACTTCTACCCGTTGTACACCACTCAGGATTTTATAGACCTCCGTCATATTTCCCCCCCCCTCCCCCAGCCATCTCTTTTCCAATCTGAAGAGCCCTAACCTCTTTAGCCTTTCCTCGTATGGGAGGAGTTTATCTCCTTTATCATTTTTGTAGCTCTGTTTTTAACCTTTTCTAATTCTGTTATATCTGTTTTGAAATATGGCAACCAGAATTTAACGTAATACTCAAGGTGAGGTTGCACCATGGAGTGATACAGAGGCATTATAGTATTCTTGGTCTTAATTTGCATCTCTTTCCTAATAGTTGGTAGCATCCTGTTTGCTTTTTTGGTCGCTGCCACACACTGGACAGATTTCAGTGAATTGTCTACAGTGACACCTAGATCTTTTTCTTGAGAACTGACTCCTAAGGTGGACCGTAGCATCAATTAACTGAGTTAGATTATTCTTCCCAATGTGCATCACTTTGCATTTGTCCACATTACATTTCTTCTGCCATTTGGAAGCCCAATCTTCCAATTTCCTAAGATCTTTTTGCAATTTTTCACAATCCGCTTGTGTTTTGACAACTCTGTATAGTTACTACTACTACTTATCATTTCTAAAGCGCTACTAGATGTACGCAGCACTGTACACTTGAACATGAAGAGACCGTCCCTGCTCAACAGTGCTTACAATCTAATTAGGACAGACTAACAGGACAAACAAGAGATAAGGGAATATTAAGGTGAGGATGATAAAATAAGGGTTCTGAACAAGTGAATAAGGGTTAGGAGTTAAAAGCAGCATCAAAAAGGTGGGCTTTTAGCTTAGATTTGAAGATGGCCAGAGATAGAGCTTGATGTACCGGCTCAGGAAGTCTATTCCAGGCATACGGTGCAGCAAGATAAAAGGAACTGAGTCTGGAGTTAGCAGTGGAAGAGAAGGGTGCAGATAAGAGAGATTTACCCAGTGAACGGAGTTCCCGGGGAGGAATGTAGGGAGAGATGAGAGTGGAGAGGTACTGAGGAGCTGCAGAGTGAATGCACTTATAGGTCAATAAGAGGAGTTTGAACTGTATGTGGAAACGGATAGGAAGCCAGTGAAGTGACTTGAGGAGAGGGCTGATATGAGCATAACGACACTGGCAGAATGTTAGTCGTGCAGCAGAATTTTGAACAGATTGAAGAGGAGAGAGATGGCTAAGTGGGAGACCTGTGAGGAGCAAGTTGCAATAGTCTAAGCGAGAGGTGATAAGAGTGTGGATGAGGGTTCTTGTAGTGTGCTCAGAAAGGAAAGGGCGAATTTTGGTGCTGTTATAGAGAAAGAAACAACAGGTTTTAACAGTCTGTTGAATATGTGCAGAGAAGGAGAGGAAGGAGTCGAAGATGACCCCAAGGTTACGAGCTGATGAGACAGGAAGGATGAGAGTGTTATTCACAGAAATAGAGAATGGGGGAGGAGGAGAGGTTGGTTTAGGGGGAAAGATAAGAAGCTGTCTTGGTCATGTTTAGTTTCAGATGGCACTGAGACATCCAGGCAGCAATGTCAGACAGGCAGGTTGATACGTTGGCCTGGATTTCAGCCTGGATCATCTGCAGATTTTCACCTTACACATAAATATGTTAAATAGCACTGGTCCCAGTGCACAGCATATCCTGAAATGGAGCTAGTGCAAGCATTTGTTTGGTCAATGTTCAAAGTATCACAGTAGTCCAATTGTGATGTTACTATGACATGGGACCACTGTGGTCAAACTAATTTTTTCAATATATGGAGAGAGATTTTGTAGTTGCTGCAGGTGATAGAAACAGCTTTTATAGGTGGTTTGAATTTGCAAGATCAAAGTAAGCGATGAGTCTGGTGGAATTCCAAGATTCCTGAACTATGATGTTAGGAAACCACAGAATCTCTGCTTTGCTTAGATTCAGGCAGAGTTTCTTGTTTACATGTAAACATTTCTTTATTTTTTTTAAAGCAGCTTGGCACAGGTGGAAAAAAAAAGTTGTGAATCAATAGGTAAGCTAAAGAAGAATGAAGGAGTTTGTTCTAAACTGGGAGCAATTCTATAATGTCCTGTATCATATTAGGGAGGATTTGATGGGGAATCAGGATGGTGGGCTTTCAGAATTACAGCAGAAGCAGGAGGATAGTAAGTTGTTTAGAGGACATTTCAACCTGTGATAAGGTTAGAGGTTGTAATGGTTATGGAACTTATTATATTCTTGAAATGACAGCTGGAAAATCTTCCTATGGCTGTTTTTAAAAAGTGATCCAGTTTGTATCCTTTTTTTAAAGCTCATGATTGATTCTCTCAGATTAAAAAAAATCAGTGTTGATGCTGATTAAAAAAAATATATGGGGGGGGGGGCTTATGTTATTGCCCTATTTCACATTTCAAATTTTAATAAAAGTCTTGAAGTAATCTTATCTCAGTTATGTTTTGGAAGAGGCTCAGCCTTACTCTGGATTTCATACAGAGGCACTGAATCAATTTAGGTGGCATGAACAGTAAGTATGTGAAGAGCAAGGTATAGACATATGGTCCAGTTGGCTTCTCTGTAGACTTCTACATCCTTTCTCATCACTAGCTTCTTACTTGGTTATGGTGTTTAGGATGTGGTTTTGAGAAGGTTTTCTAACTTGCAAGGGAGTACTGAGAGCAGATGCCACTTTGCAAATAAATGGACATTGCTGGGAAATGTTATGACCTGAAGCTTAGGAAAGAAGAGAAATTTTTTTTTTTTTGGGGGGGGGGGGGTAGTGATGAATTGTATTTTTTTTTTTTTTTATTTCATTAAAAAGCAAAGCTTAGATACTTTTTTTAATTGTCTAAAATCAGTTTCTGGTAGCTTCAGTCTCCCAGCCCTAGAGCAAAAAAAAAAAAAGTTTGCTTTTCTAGAGACTCAAATCACATGCCTGAGCACTGCGGCCCTGCACCTCATCAGGAGAAGCAGCAGTGGACCTGGAAATAATGGAAAGGGGGGGGAGAAATGATGGACAGAAGAGTGGGTAGAAGGATGCTAGATAGAAAGATGGGGAGAGAGAAAGAGAGGAGATGCTGGCTGGAAGGAGGCAGAAAGGGGGAGATGCAAGATGGAATTGGAGGAGAGGGGGCAAATGCTGGATGCAATGGGGAGGAGAGGGGCAGATGATGGAAGTGAGGGGGAGAGGAAATTCTGTATGGAAAGGGAGGGGGAAATGCTAGATGAAAGTGGGGAGGAGAGGGAGGGGAAATGCTGGATGGAAATTGGGAGGAGAGAGGGGCAGATGATAGAAGTGGAGAGAAGAGAGGGGAAGATGTTGGAAGTGAGGAGGAGAGAGGGGACATGAGGAGGAGAGAGGCAAATTATAGGCAGACACAGTCAAAAGAAGGAAATCAAAGATTGGATAGTAAGAATTTGGAGTGGAGGAGTGGCCTAGTGGTTAGGGTGGTGGACTTTGGTCCTGGGGAACTGAGTTTAATTCCCACTTCAGGCACAGGCAGCTCCTTGTGACTCTGGGCAAGTCACTTAACCCTCCATTGCCCCATGTAAGCCGCATTGAGCCTGCCATGAGTGGGAAAGTGCAGGGTACAAATGTAACAAACAAAAAATAATGTTGACAGAGACATAAAATAAACTGAAGAAAGTGGAACGGAAAAGGAGAAGAGAAAAATGATAAATGAACAGGAAAGCCTGACAATAGAGTTGAGAGAAGATGGAAAGTAGAAACCAGAGACTGGGATCAACACAACTGACAAAAAAAAGTATGTGGTCAGACAACAAAAGTAGAAAAAAGAATTTTATTTTCAGTTTAAGATAAAGTAGAATGTGTAGTCCCGTCCTTTGTCCCTGGGGAGGGGAAAATAATTCAGCCTTACTAGCTGGCATAAGAGAGACAATCAGACTTAGGTGTAGGCATAACCAGTAAAAATCTTTATTGGTATCTCACTAAGCCAATACAAAATAATTGTTCTCTCTGGAGCAGGTTGTCATGCAGAAAAGCCAGATGCAAAGACTGAATAACAAAATCTGCTCAGCACAACTTTCTCAGTTATCATATATACAGTGGTGGAAATAAGTATTTGATCCCTTGCTGATTTTGTAAGTTTGCCCACTGACAAAGACATGAGCAGCCCATAATTGAAGGGTAGGTTATTGGTAACAGTGAGAGATAGCACATCACAAATTAAATCCGGAAAATCACATTGTGGAAAGTATATGAATTTATTTGCATTCTGCAGAGGGAAATAAGTATTTAATCCCTCTGGCAAACAAGACCTAATACTTGGTGGCAAAACCCTTGTTGGCAAGCACAGCGGTCAGACGTCTTCTGTAGTTGATGATGAGGTTTGCACACATGTCAGGAGGAATTTTGGTCCACTCCTCTTTGCAGATCATCTCTAAATCATTAAGAGTTCTGGGCTGTCGCTTGGCAACTCGCAGCTTCAGCTCCCTCCATAAGTTTTCAATGGGATTAAGGTCTGGTGACTGCTTAGGCCACTCCATGACCCTAATGTGCTTCTTCCTGAGCCACTCCTTTGTTGCCTTGGCTGTATGTTTTGGGTCATTGTCGTGCTGGAAGACCCAGCCACGACCCATTTTTAAGGCCCTGGTGGAGGGAAGGAGGTGGTCACTCAGAATTGTACGGTACATGGCCCCATCCATTCTCCCATTGATGCGGTGAAGTAGTCCTGTGCCCTTAGCAGAGAAACACCCCCAAAACATAACATTTCCACCTCCATGCTTGACAGTGGGGACGGTGTTCTTTGGGTCATAGGCAGCATTTCTCTTCCTCCAAACACGGCGAGTTGAGTTCATGCCAAAGAGCTCAATTTTTGTCTCATCTGACCACAGCACCTTCTCCCAATCACTCTCGGCATCATCCAGGTGTTCACTGGCAAACTTCAGACGGGCCGTCACATATGCCTTCCGGAGCAGGGGGACCTTGCGGGCACTGCAGGATTGCAATCCGTTATGTCGTAATGTGTTACCAATGGTTTTCGTGGTGACAGTGGTCCCAGCTGCCTTGAGATCATTGACAAGTTCCCCCCTTGTAGTTGTAGGCTGATTTCTAACCTTCCTCATGATCAAGGATACCCCACGAGGTGAGATTTTGCGTGGAGCCCAGATCTTTGTCGATTGACAGTCATTTTGTACTTCTTCCATTTTCTTACTATGGCACCAACAGTTGTCTCCTTCTCGCCCAGCGTCTTACTGATGGTTTTGTAGCCCATTCCAGCCTTGTGCAGGTGTATGATCTTGTCCCTGACATCCTTAGACAGCTCCTTGCTCTTGGCCATTTTGTAGAGGTTAGAGTCTGACTGATTCACTGAGTCTGTGGACAGGTGTCTTTCATACAGGTGACCATTGCCGACAGCTGTCTGTCATGCAGGTAACGAGTTGATTTGGAGCATCTACCTGGTCTGTAGGGGCCAGATCTCTTACTGGTTGGTGGGGGATCAAATACTTATTTCCCTCTGCAGAATGCAAATAAATTCATATACTTTCCACAATGTGATTTTCCGGATTTAATTTGTGATGTGCTATCTCTCACTGTTACCAATAACCTACCCTTCAATTATGGGCTGCTCATGTCTTTGTCAGTGGGCAAACTTACAAAATCAGCAAGGGATCAAATACTTATTTCCACCACTGTATATACTGTTGTAAGTTTTGTAAATTATGCTAATGACTGCAAATCTAGGAAATCTGAGGGCTAGCACGGCCATCTTACAGGCCTAGTAAAGGAAGGAATATACAGTAGTGTATGTGTGTTAATTTTTTGTTTTTGTTGTATTTATAGTTGTTACTTTTATTAGTTTATGGTCACCCTTAGGGATTCTTTTGTTGGACGTAGGGACTGGTGTACTATTTTCAATGATGTGTTTTTATATGCTCCATGGCTGGTAAAATAGGTGTGGCTACTGTGGGACCAGAGCCATAGTGACCCCCCCACCCTTAAAATGGGCCCTGCATGAGTACCGAAAGGACAAATAAGATAAAAAGCTTTTCATAGATGAGAATGAGTAGTTTCGTTGCCTTTCATAAAAATATGGAATTGGAAAAGAGTGACTGTGATGCTGACAACAGCATTTTTTGTGACCATTTCTTTTTATTAATTTTCAACAGCAAAGATAACATACAGTGTTGCAGTGCAAAGCAATTATGACTTTCAACAATAAAACAATAGAAACTTCCAATGTGCTTTAGTCTACTCCCTGATTAGTAACTATGTTTCCCACCTGACCCCCTGCCCTTCTCCCTACCTGCAGCCCATGATGCCTTCAGACTGTTAAATTAATTAACCTATCTTCCAGTCTATGTCCCAGCCCCCCCCCCCCCCAAAACTCCCCTTTATTTATTTATTTTGTTTGTTACTTTTGTATCCCACCTTTTCCCACTTATTAGTAGGCTCAAAGTTCCGGAGAGGTGGTTACAGACACAGGTGTGAACAAATACAGTATAGGGGTACTATTACAGTGACAAGTACAGTAAAGAAGTATTGGTAAATAGGTTGGGGTGATTCAAACAAAATGTTAGGGTGTGATCATGTGTCAAGGTTGAAAACTGTCCGTTTCCTGATTAAAATGCCATATTTCATTATTCGGTGTTTGTCAGATACTGTGGGGTATGCCTTCTTGAAGAAGTGAGTTTTTAGGGGGGTTTCAGAATTCTAGATGATTATTCATAGATTTCAGGTGTTTTGGTAGAGAATTCCAGAGCTGTGTGCATATGTAAGAGAAACCTGACGCCTATATTGATTTATACTTCAGGCTTTTACAACTTTCAATAGCCATGGGAGGAAGAAATACAGGAGATCTGGCATGGGCCACAGTTGAACCAGTGAATCTATCCCCTCCCAATGCCACTTCCTCCTGCAGTTGAAAAACCTGGGCACTTTTGAATTCTAGAAGGCCAAGAGATTCATGATTGGACACCCCCAACATTGAACTATGCTGTCAAACACTTCCTCAGTCAGACTCCATTTGCCCAAATCCAGGGCACTTCCATTGAGAAATTCCACGTTAACGTTTTCCACTCCTGTTAAATGAGATGCTGAGGAGGTCCCGTGATGCATTGAGAGGAACGGACGTGTTTTAGTTCCTCTCCGAGGCAGCCCCGAACCTAAGCGCCCGAAATCATCTTGAAACACAAACCGGAACACCCAGACCAAGAAATCACAGCGAGTCCAGTGTATGGACCCCTTCGTTATCAGGGGAAACGTCGAGATGCCCGGAAAAGCGGGGAAAAAAGACGTTGACAAAACGCAAGCAGCGGGCGAATCCAAGATGGCGCGTAGCCCGGGATCAGGACAACAAACACAGCCGCCATTTACCACCTTGCAGCTCCAGCAAATCACAGAGGCGGTAAAAGGGGCTCTGGAACCCCAACTAAAACAGCTATCGGACCAAATCGCGGGGCTCGAGGAACGATTGGCAGATACAGTACGCCGAACCGGCGAATTGGAGAAACGGATGTCTGATAGTGAAGACGGAGCGGCGGAGAGACAGAAAACAATGGAGGAGCTGCAGAAACAAGTCCGCCTGCAGGACTACAAAATAGACGACCTGGAAAACAGGTCAAGGAGATCGAACATCCGCATAGTAGGGATTCCAGAAACAATCACTGACTCACTGCTGCCTACCATTCTGGAAAGATGGCTGAAAACGGAATTCGCCCTCTCAGACAGCGTAGGCCCACTGTGTTTGGAGCGGGCCCACAGGATGGGCCGCAAACAAGAAGGAATGATGCGGCCACGCGTAGTAATAGCAAAAATCCATAATTTTATTCATAAAATGGAGATTATGAGAGGAGCCAGGCAGAAACGAGAAACATTGCAATATGAGGGAAGCCCGGTAAGGGTCTTCCAGGACTACTCGCCAGCGCTTCAGGAAAAGAGGAAGCAGTTTACTCCTTTATGTAAAGAGCTTTTTGAGACTAACAATAGATTCATGCTTATCTATCCTGCACTACTAAAGATACAATATAAAGGAACCTGGAAAACATTTGAAACGCCAGAAGCAGCAAAGAAGTTCATGACAACTATGGAGAGGAGCATGAAGGACCAGACTTGAAAAACAGGATGGATGCAGATCAGGGAGAGATTCCATTTTTTTTTTTCAATGGCACGGTGAGAAAATGCTATGCCAGGGTAGAGACTGCAATGTAGAAAGGACTTTAAAACTTTCAGTTATATGGATGTTATACAGAATGTTTAAAAAGTTAAGAGAAGTTAACAATGTTTTCCACAGGGCGAGAAAGGAATGACTTAGCAGAGGAATGGTAGAAGGGAAAGGAAATTTAAAAAATGTAAACTCGGTTGGAGTGGAAAGACCATAAGGGGCAGGTTAAAATGCATAAGGAAAGGTCGGGCTGGGGGGAGGGGTTGCCAACATCACACAAGACTTCTTCTTCTTGTATAGGGAAGAGATGGGGATATATGGGGGGTCACAAAGGGTAGCAGAAGAAGGGAGGGAGGGAATGAAGGGGAGGGGGGACAAACAGAGGGTAGGGGAGAGGGGTATAGATGACATAAAGTATGGTACAAGGTTGTTGAAGGCGAACATAATATGTAGCATTAGTAAGACCTATTATAGGAAAAGGCGACAACTGCTAAAGGGGCAGAGGGGAAAAAGAGAGGCTATCGGGCGAGGCTGGGCGCCTGATGGCAAGGAACACAAAAACACACAGAATAGGAATAGACCTATAGGAGGTTATGGGTAAAGGAACCCGGATTATCACCTGGAATGTGGGAGGAATTACATCACCAATAAAAAGGGCAAAAATATTAACATCATTAAAAAGGCATAAAGCAGATATTGCGTGCCTCCAGGAAACACGGTTAACCATAGAAGAACATAAGAAACTAAAAAGGAGTTGGGTGGGGGAAGTACATGCAGCAACACAGGAAGGCAGGAAAGGAGGAGTGGCAATCTTGCTTAGAAAAGGGTTACAGGCCAGGTCAGAGCTGATTAGTGCAGACCCCCAGGGTCGGTATGTGCTAATACATTTGTGGTTACAAAACAGGGAAATTTTGTTATTAGCACTATATGCACCGAATAATTATGATAAAGCCTTTTTTAAAGAAATAATTCGCAAATGTATACCACACCAAACCCTAAAACTAATAATAATGGGAGATTTTAATCTGGTGGGAGACCCACAGATGGACTGTTCCTCTCCAAAGGGGGCACACCGAGGGGGCCCTAGATCTAGAGCTCTTTCAGATCTTAACCACCAATTAAATCTGGTGGATGCTTGGAGGGCACTGCACCCCGGGGAGCGAGATTACACGCATCTCTCAAGGGCACATGGCACATACTCAAGAATAGATTACATACTAGTAGATCAAGGGCTATTCCCGTGGGTGCTGGAGGCTAGCATAGGCCCGGAAGAAATTTCTGATCACGCGATGGTTTGGATAGACCTGGAAGCACCACCGTATTATCAAGGGGCAAGGGGATGGAGATTTCCGACATACTTGTATAAACAGAAGGAGTTTGTTGGATATCTCCATCAGAAATGGGAAGAATTTGAAACCTTTAACCAGCAGCATTCAGAAAACCCGATATTATATTGGTCCACAGCAAAAGCAGTGCTTAGGGGAGCGGTAATTGCTTATGTGAGCGCCCGAAATAAGAAAATTGCTAGAGCTATAGTACAGTTAGAAAAGGAGCTAAGCATAGCAAAAAAACGCTTGGTCAGGGACCCTACAAGAAACAATAAGGAGGCACATCATGCAGCACAGGTAACTCTTAATGCACTGTTGCATGAGAGGGCTACAAGAACCTTACACTATCAAAAATACAAATTCCAAAGATATGGAGATAGGGTAGGACCGATGCTGGCTCGCATAACAAAAACATGGGGGCCCTCTCGAGTTATCACAACCATAAGGGATCAACAAGGAAAAGCTCAGAACAATTCAGAAAAAATAGCAGAGATATTGAGAACACATTTTTCAAAGTTATACACATCCCCAGGCCAGCTAGATCAACAACAACTAGAAGAACATCTGACAGCGTTGGGGTTACCACAAGTGGGACAGCAGGGGATAGCCCAATTAAATGAACCTATATCCGGGAAGGAACTACAAAAGGTATTAAAAACGTTAAAACACTTTAAAGCGCCTGGCCCCGACGGACTTACTGGGGAATTCTATAAATTATTACAGATGCAGATCACAGGGCCCTTAACGGCGTACTATGATCAAGTGGTGGAGCAGGGTACATTCCCAGATCATGCCAATGAGGCACAAATAATCTTGCTGTTAAAACCCGGGAAAATAGCTGACAAGGCAGACTCATTCAGACCGATTTCCCTGCTGAATGTAGAAGTAAAGATACTGGCAAGAATACTGGCAGACAGACTGGCCGGTATATTGCCTGAGTTGATCGGCCAGGAACAGGTGGGATTTGTACAAAATAGACAAATAGTTAAAAATATGAGAAAATTGTTACTAGCCATAGCGCACTGCCAACAGCGGGAAACACCAGCTATGGCGGTTAGCTTAGATGCCGAAAAGGCTTTTGATAAAGTAAATTGGCAATATATGTTTGGGGTGTTGGGCCACATGGGATTCCGAGGTTGGTTCCTACAGGCGATCAAGACACTGTATACAGATCCCAAAGCATTAATAAGTATCAATGGAGTGAATACAGAAGTGTTTCCAGTGAGCAGAGGTACCAGACAGGGGTGCCCTCTCTCCCCATTACTTTTTATACTAACAATAGAGCCTATTATCCAGACTATCCAGAGGGGAAGAGAGGTGGAAGGGATAGAAGTGGGTGGAGAGCTGGTAAAGGTGCTGGCATTTGCGGACGACCTTCTGGTGGTAATGCAAAATCCTAGAAGCTCCATGCCGAATTTATTTTCTATAATAGAAGATTTTGGGGTGCTATCAGGTTTTACCCTTAATGTTCAGAAAACACAGGTGCTCGATATAATGGGAGAAAATAAAACATCTTGGAAAAACCAATTCCCCCTAACATGGGAGGGGGACTCTCTTAAGTATTTAGGAGTCAGAATACCAAGAGATCTTTCCAAGCTGTATGAAGTTAATGTAACAAAATTAATGACAGACACAAGAGCAGCATTACACACCTGGTCTACATATCCAATATCATTATTAGGCCGGATAGCGCTATTTAATATGATCATTATACCTAGATGGTTATATACTTTTCAGGTCTTACCATTATATTTAAAAAGCAAAGATGAAAAAAAGTTGAATCGAATTACACAAGCTTTTTTATGGAAGGGCAAAAAACCAAGAGCCCCTATAGCTATATTACAGACTCCGGCAGAATACGGGGGTCTGGGTTTAATTAGTTTGAGGCACATAACGGTAGCAGGAGGGATGAGACATATTACAGATTGGTACAGAGACATGCAGCACTACACAGCAACAACGATGGAGTTAAAACTGATGGGGGACACTCATTTTAGTCATATGTTACATTCAGGAACAGGAGTTCACCCAGAGGTTCTTGAAATGACAGGAATTATGCCCACCGCGCGAGCAGTGTGGCGCTGGGTGTGCAGGTTGCATCAGTTTAAACACACAGTCACACCTTTTCTGGCGCTTTGTGGGAACCCTTCATTTCCACCAGGAAACCTGTATCCTAGATTTGTAGTGTGGAAAACTAAAGGGATCACTTATCTGTATCATGTACTGACTGTAGAAGGGAAGCTTAAACCATTTCCAGAATTGCAGAAGGAATTCTCCTTGCCGGACACAGACATATTTCATTATTACCAACTGCGGCACTATGTGAAAAGTTTGGAATGGGAGAATTTAACGGAGGACGTCCAAGAAGAGTTAGCAGATGCCTTTTCACTCTCTGCGCAACAGAAGGTGCCACTATCCTTCCACCACAGGCACATCAGAGATACAGCATCAGAAATACAATATAATGTTATAGCCCAAGCATGGAATATGGACTTGGGTCTAACACTGCCTGAAGAAATATACAGAACGCACATTTTAAGCATGAGAAGGTCAATGTGGGCCCAGTCGCACTGGGAATTACAATATAAAGTGGTACTGCGCTGGTATATCCCGCCCAGAAGAGCTTTCCATATGGGAATATCGCCAGATGGCGCCTGCCCTAAGTGCGGGGGGGAAGGTGCAACTTTAGGACACATGTTTTGGACATGCCCACATATCCAACGTTTTTGGACACAAGTTACACAACAAGTGAGCAGATGGTGGGCGACAAGTTGGAAACTGGACGCCGAACTGTTGTTTGGCCGACCGGCTTTGGGAAAACCAACACCAAAAGGTTTGAGAGACTTTGCTGTGCGGACTACTGTTATGGCAAAAAAGGTTATCCTCATAAAGTGGCTATCTGCAGAGGAACCAAATGTCCAACAATGGCGAACACAAATGATCACACTATTGCGCCTGGAGAGAGTTGGAGTGGGAGATATATCATCATCAGCAGGACAGAAATTTAAAACACGGTGGGCTCCGTTTTGGATGACTTTGTCCCCGGCGGCAAGAAGCCGCCTGTTGAACATTTGAACATTTATAGATATTAACAGTGACAATCAGGCCTGTGGCAACCTTGAACTGGAAATAATGGGGAGAGGGGAGGGGAGGGAGAGGAGGGGGGAGGGAGGGGGGGACAAGGGAGGGGAGGGGGGGAAAAAGGGGGAAAAAGAATAAGATGTTCCAGTTGTGGGAGTTCTGTTTATGTATAACACAGTGATAACTTAATGGAAGATAAAACGGAAATGTTATGATTGTTTGGAAAGTTGAACATCAATAAAAATGATTGAACTATAAATGAGATGCTGACAGGATGAGAAGTTGACATCCCACACATTACCGTGTCTATCTTCTTGGCTACTTGTTGGCAATTTGTTATCTAATACTGGGCAAAGTTACTCAAATCCAGTCCTCCTCAAGCAATTTTTTAAGGTAATGTCTTTTCCTTTTTGCATATTTCCCTGTCTATCTGTTAACTGTTCCATCTCGCCTAATAATCATCTGTTTCTCCAATCATGCATGGCAAGAGCCTCCTCCGCTTTCCAGTGCACAGCTATTTTGCACCAGGCTGCTGCCAATGCCTCTACCTGTGAATTCTTTTCTGCCTTTTACCCCTGACCTCCAACATACAAGGCATGCCTTAGCACGTAGTCTTCAGTACAGCTATCACTTGTGTCCAAAAGTGTTGTATCTTTGGACCATAGGAGCCAGCTCTGTGGGTGCTTGAGCACCCGTAATATTGAGCAAACTCCTTGACTGTGTCCAAGTTGGGGTAATTTCTGTTGGGTTTAGCACCTCCTAATCATTTTGAAAAGTTGGCTCCTCTGGTTTGGACAAGTTCACTAAATATATAGAAATGAGCCCTGTTCCCTCCATTGCCTCCAACACTGATTAGAGGAGCAGGAGTAAATCAAATGTAGCCACTCTTTATAAACATTTTCCCATACTAATATGCAAGGTAAGATCTCGGTTTCTTGGTAAATTCTTTTCCATTGGGCCACACTTACTACTTCTCCTATATCCTGTCCCCATTTAAGCATGTATTTGTGTTGTTGTTTTTCTTTACATTTATGCAGTGTGCATATTAGTTTTTCTGTACAAGTTTTGCTTGATTTGGCCTTATTTGAAATAAAAAAAAATGTTTAAAACATCTTGTCAACAAGGGGTGAGGCTAGGTGGGGGCAGGACTAGGTGGGACGCCCCCCCCCCCCCCCCCCCCCCCCGAACTGGTCTGCACAGGGTCCTGCAATTGCTAAGACTGGCCCTGTAAGTAATCCCCTTCATAGCTAAGCAGTTTCAATATGAGGATCCATCTGTTGCAATAACATATAGTATGCATTGAGACAAAGCTGTCCCAGCCATCAGCTCACCTTGTTTCCAATGTGCCTTAAATTATAACAGTTTTCCCCTCTGTGGCTGTCAACATGCTATTTCATGATGAGATATTTTGTCAAGCTATCAAGGCTGACTTCCTCCTCCCTTAAGCACCCCCCCCCAAGGCCCTACTGTTCCTCACTCACATGTCCCCATCCTGTACCCCTACCCCATTCCCCTCCCTGAATTCACTCTGTTTGCATCCCATATCAGGAACAGGCCCCACTATAACACTTGCTTCCCTCCAAAACCCCTCTCACAATGATTTTAATGTGTCTACCCTGTTTTTGCTATAGCTACAAATCAACTCCCCTGTGATGAACAGTAAGGTTGCCCCCCCACCCCCCCGTACTCTTAAGTCATGAACAAAAATACAATGTAACAATCCTAAGCTTGTAGATTTATGCATGTCAGAAAACAGAAAATCCTCCCCTATGATCAAAACATGTCTCTCCAGAACACTTGTCCATTATGCATGACCTTTTCTATGCTAGTAAAAGTGGGGGCGGGGCGGGGAAGAGGGTGGAGAGTTACCAGTCAGTTTTGTGGTTAACATCAAGAAACTAGTGCTTTTACCTTAACCAAGATATTTACTGAACATCTTAATATAAATTTAATAACAGAAGAAAATTTAAAAAAGTTAAAGATGAAGTAAAAACAGAAATGTGTTGCAGGTTGTAGTGCATGAGCCAAGGGGGGGGGGGTCCAATCCTTTAGCAATTAGTTGATCCCCCTCCCAATTAAACATATGTTTTACATATGTGGCCATCCAAAATAGCTCAGTGCCGCAAACTAGTGTTTAAAGTTCCAAGGCAAGGGATTGTGTTGTTTGAAATCATAGTGAGCCTCCCAGTTTCCCCCCAGTCTGGGATCCAAGCCATTAGGCACTAGTGCACAAGGCACTAAGGCAAACTGCTTGTATCACTAATTATACGAGGTGTCACTGTACAGATCCTTCTCCATGCATTTCGCCAGCAGTTAGTTGGTGTTAAAACAAAAAAAATCTGTGCTGTCACTACAGTCTCATAAATTTGTGTTGCGAAATGATAGGTTACCTGCAACCTCACAGGATATAGTAGAGTGAAGTGGATTTTCTGCTCAAAACATTTTGTACATAGTGGCACAAATCCATGCCTTTGGGCTGCTAAGTCTTGAAAGCATAGGAATTTCCGTTTTTAATAAAACAGTCTTCCAATCCAAAGGGCTTTGATAGCTGACTTGAGAGCAAAGATTAAAACCTTAAAAATTACCACTCTTGGCTGCAAATGGTATGTTACTGTTTTGTTCCCACATGATGGACCCTTTCTATTCCCAAAGTACCCAGATGCTTCTGGAGTTGTAGGGACTGCGTCAGTGATGTCTCTAAAAAGCTTTGCAGCTCCTTTTCTGCTAGTGATTCTGAGAGACCCAATAGCCTGAGGTTGCTTCTTGGGATTTATTTTCTAGATCCTCCAAATTGGCCTTATACTCCTCCATCTTTTTTGCTAGTTGAGTGTGAGAGTTCTCCATTGGTAACTTGGTCCTCCAGCTCACTCGTGCTCTGCTCAAACACCACAAAATTTTTGCCATCATCCAGCTTACCCTGGAGCTTTACTAAGTTAGTATTGATGGGAATCATCTGTTTTTCCATGATTCCCTTTCCTCAGCAGTGATCTTTGCTACCCATGCTGGGCTGATCGTCAAACCTGTAGGGCTGGAAGGCACCACCATCTTGTCCCTCATCATATCTGTTTATTTTTCTCTCCTTTATTTGAAGTCTTGCCGCCATTCAAGTGAATCACCCTTGCACTTTTGTTTGCTTCAAATCAGTCTTGTTCAGAGGGTCCAAAATCTGTCCGATGTTGGGGTTTTCAAGGAGATGGCAGGAGAAATTCTGATTAGTGACTTCTCCTGATCATGGTGTCAAGTGATCTCCCATGGATTTGTGTTTTTTTTTTTTTTTTTTCTTAAACTGCCACCTTCTTAAAAAGTAGTTAAATATAGTGATTGCCCCTTTTATCCTAGTCATGGAATTCCAGAAGTTTTCCAGTATTTCTTGTTCCTCCAATCTCCTCTCACCAACCCAACTGGCCTCATGAAATGCTGCACTTGCAAGACCACAAAAAAGTCCTTAGGTACTAGCTTATAAATTTCTCATATTAGTTGCTCATCCTGTATAAATTGGCCAAATTGAACTAGTCCTTTAATCTCCTAGTCCTGGTAAACCCCTTGTACCTAAGAGGCACCTGGGAGGAAATTTCTTGCTATCTTCCCCACTTTATCCCTACGTCTTCACAAAGCTCCAACAAGTGGTGGGTAAAGGGTTTATTTTCAGTGTTTCCCCTTCTTGCAACTATCAAAGGTGCAAGAAGGGCATAGTGGACTTTTGTACTGCTCTGCCTGTATTGTAGGCTAATGAGTTCCTATCTCCCGCTCCAGTAAATGCTTAAGTTGTGCCACTATATAATGCTATTAGAGGTTAGGAACTGATCCCCCTCCAAATTCCTGTTTTTGTTAAAGAAATAGCTGGAAATGTGCAAAAAAGGGAATAGCTACACCCCCAAACTATTCCAGTCTACTCTTAGCAGTCACTGCTCCATCTTCTATCAAAAGTTTAAATTTGGTCACTTCATTCTCCTCCCAATTGCCATTGCTCCCCCTCCCCCAAGAATAGGGGGTAGTGCAATATTTTGCTGTCTGGAAAACTCTTTTGACCCACTGGAATGGAAAGGGACCCCTATGGTTCTATGGCTGAAAACCAATCTTCAGGGCCTCTGGTTTACACACATTTAAACAATAATGTGATAATTCTGATTATCTCTCTCCTGCAATACATAGGATAAAGAAAACTCTTGAGTTTTTCATAATAACCAATGTGTCATCAACATGTAGTAGTACATTGTGTTCCCCCCACCTTCCCTATCTATACAAGCTCTATTTGTGTATTTAATCTGATACGTGCTGCTAGTGGTTCAGACACCAAAGTGAAAAGCATGCTCCCATACTTTTCACTTTGGTGACTGAACCACTAGCAGCACATATCAGACTAAATACACAAATAGAGCTTGTGTATTTAGGGGCAAACATGTCTGGTATGCCTATATAACCTAAATTTGCTGGACTGCACGCCGTTAACTACAGTACTAGAACATGGTCTCAACTGTGGTGCCTGAATCTATTCTGTGAAATTTTTCCCCATCCCTACATTCTTCAACAAGGTGAACAGGAACTCCCATCCTACTTTGTCAAAGGCTTTTTTTTTTTTAATCTAAGGCAAGGCACATCCCTTGTTCTTTCCTAAGGCATAACCAGTGGAAGATATTGATTACCCTCCTCACATTGTCTGAGATCAATCTCCCCTTTTGCAAAATCCATTTGATCAGGGTGGATAATTTTGGGTAGTACGTCTTCCAGCCTTGAAGTCGGGACCTTCACTAGGATTTTAATATCCCAGTTCAATAGTGCAACCAGCCTATAGCTTTCACATTTTTTCAATGGGTTTACCCTCCTTATGTAAGACCTGGGAGAAGGAAAGTTAAATTCTAGCAGAAGGATAGAGATGTTTGAAAAGGTGGAGGAGTAGCTCTGTATGTGAGAAACAATATTAAAGCAACTGAAATGCATGGGGCCTCCTGGGGAAAGGAGGAAACAATATGGGTTGCCTTGAAAAGAGAAGATAGAACCTCTAACCACATGGGTGTTTGTCTACAGACCTCCAACACAATCAGAGCAGCTACATGGTTGTAGATATCCAAACGTTAGGAAAGAATAGGGGAGGTTCTGTTGCTAGGAGATTTCAACCTGCCGGATGCAGATTGGAAAAGTCCATCAATAAAATCAGAAAGAAGTACTGAGATCATGGATGCCTTTCAAAGTGCTCTGCTCAGACAAATGGTGATGGAATCCATGAGAAAAGGAGCAATGCTGGATCTGGTGCTCACAAATGGGGAAAAGTGTGTCTAATGTCTGAGTGGGTGCCTACCTGGGCAGTAGTGATCATCAAACAGTTCAATTTCATATAACAGCTAAAGTGGAGGGCAGCCACACAAAACTCATAGTCCAGGATTTCAAACATGCTGATTATAGTAAAATGAAGGGAGTACCTGAAGAAAGAGCTAAGGGGATGAAAGGATATACGAGAAGTGAAAAGAGCTATAAAAATAGCTACTGGCCTTTATGTAAGAAGAGTAAACAAAAGCAAGAGAAAAAGGAAACCAATATGGTTCTCCAAACCAGTGGCTGAGAAAATAAAAGCAAAAGAGTTGGTGTTCATGAAATAAAGAAAACTTCATGAAGAGGAACACAGAATAGAATACCAGATAGAACTGAAATAAGCAAAGAGAGAGAGATGGCTGGTGAAAGCACATGCAGAATAACAAATGGCTAGAAATGTAAGGAATGGTGACTAATTTTTTTCAGGCATTATTAGTGAAATGAGGAAGGCTTTAAATTAAATTATAAAACTAAAATATACTATAGACTGCTTATGTGGAGAGTGATGAAGAAAAAATGAACATGCTAAATCAATACTTCTGTATTCACCAAGGAAAATTCTGGAGGAGTACCATGATTGGCTGGCAAAGGTACATATGTGAATGGAGTAAATATTGCACTGTTCATGGAGGAAAGTGTTTTATGAACACTTTAAAAACTGAAGGTGGACAAAGCCATGGGACTGGATGAGATCCACCCCAGGATCTTGCGAGCGCTCAGAGGTTCTGGTGGGTCCTCTTAAGGATTTGTTTAATAAATCCTTGGAGACAGGAGAGGTTCTGCAGGATTGGAGAAGAGCGGAAGTGGTCCCTTTTCAGAGAAGATGCAGGAAACTAAAGGCTGGTAAGCCTCACTTTGGTCATTGGAAAAGTAATGGAAGCACTGTTGAGGGAAAAGATAGTGAATTTCCTGGAATCCAATGGGTTACAAGATCCGAAGCAACATGGTTTTACCAAAGATAAATCATGCCATACAAATCTGATTGAATTATTTGACTGGGCGACCAGAGAATCGGATCCAGGATATGCGCTAGATGTAATCTACTTGGATTTCAGCAAAGCCTTTGACACAGTTCCTCATAGGAGGCTCTTGAATAAACTTCACAGGCTGAAATTAAGTGGTGAGCTGGATTAGAAATTAGTTGACAGACAGAAGCCAGAGGGTGGTGGTCAATGGAATTCACTTGGAGGAAGGACAAGTGAGTAGTGGAGTGCCTCAAGCATTGGTGCTGGGACTGATTCTATTCAATATATTTATGAGCAATGTTAATGGAGGGTTGGAAGGTAAGGGGTTTGCCTTTTTAAAGATACCAAGATTTGCACCAGAGTGAACATCCTGGAGGGAGTGGACAAAATGAAAAGGAATTCACAAAAGTTAAATAAAACTAATGCTTGTCAGTTAACAATTAATGCAAAGTGCAGCGTAATACACTTGGGGAGTAGAAATCCAAGGGAGCTATGTGTGCTAAGAGATGAGTCTGATGTGCACAAACAGGGAGAGAGGGACCTTAGGATGATAGTACCTGAAGGCAATGAAAAAATATGACAAGGTGGTGGCTGTAGCCAAAAGGATGCTAGGTTGCACAGAGAGAGGCATAGCCAGAAGAAAGGAGCTGTTGATGCCCTTGTACAAGGTGTTGGTGAGGCCCCACCTCTAGAGTATTGTGTTAAGTTTTAGAAGCCATATCTTTCTAAGGATGTAAAAAGACTTGACACAGTCCAAAGGAAGGTGACAAAAATGGTATGGGTCTTGCACCAAAAGATGTATGAGATGAGACTGGAAGACTTGAATATGTATACCCTAGAGGAAAGGAGGGATAGGGGAGATATGATAGACTTTTAAATACTTGAAAGGTATTAATATAGAAACAAATCTTTTACAGAAAAGGGGAAATGGTAAAACTAGAAGACATGAATTGAGGTTGTGGGGTGGTAGACTTAGAAGTAATGTCAGGAAAAAATTGTTTTTCAACAAAGAGGGCAGTTCATACCTGGAATTCCTTCGTGAGCGAAGTGGCAGTGACAAAAACAGTGATGGATTTCAAAAAGGTATGGAATGAACACAGATAATCTTTAATTAGAAAAAGGATTATATAAAATCAAAACTTAAATGACTGTGTGTTTTGATGTGTCAAATGGTGATTAGAATGGCAACTCTGGCTGTGAAGAACTAAGGCAAGTGCTGGGCAGACTGCACGGTCTGTGTGCTGTATATGGCAAGACAGTTTGGGATGGGCTGGAGTGGACTTTGATGGCAACTCCAGTGGATGGAATGTAAGGCTAGTGCCTGGTGGACTTTCTATGGTCTATGTCCCAGGAATACCAAAGAAAGATCAGAATCAAGCAATTTTATAGCACATTCATTGTTTGTTTAATCGTGAATTGATGATGAGTGTGACTGTTGGGCAGAATGGATGGACTTATCAGGTCTCTTTCTGCCATCATCTACTATATTATGACGCTCATCAAAAAAGAGAAACGTCTGAAAAGCAGCACAAAACAGCAGATGAACATTTTTCTCACAAAAACATCAAGTTGTGATTTTTAAAAACTCAGAATTGGGATGTTTTACTCCAGTTTGTCTAAATTGCAAGGGGGTGTTTTGAGCAGGACTTGGGCTGGCTTATTATCTGGATGTTTTTCAGCATAATGAGGGGGGGGGGGGGGGAAGGTTCAGGGTAAAAAAATTAGTATGCTTTTACCTAGAACTGTTAAAATCATGACTGTCACAAAAAGGTGCCCTAACAGACCAGCTGTAAACAAAGAGGTTATAACCTCCTCATACCAGCAAGTGTGCAACTTTGCATGCTTGGGCAGCAGAAGCCTTGTTTCCTGCAATAGAACTATATCCACCCTGTTTTTTTTCATACATTGTATATAATTATGTTATACTTTACTGGACCATTAAGCCCACTGACAGTAAGGGTAAGAATTCTAGTGCTCCAACCCCACACCCACCTAAGACATCTTCTCCATCCCCATTGTGACCCCCCCCCCCCTCCTCCCTGCCCCATATCTGGCATGAACCCATGCATCCTAACCCCTTCCCTCCCCCTCCCTCAAAGAAAGAACATGAGCAAACATTTTTATCCATATGCTAACAAGGAAGTACAATAATTATATAATACCCAGCATCCCTTTCACCCCTCCCTCCTAAAAATTTCAGTGGGTTATATTCAGTAACCAGGTGCACTGTTAACACGCTCAATTCAACCAAATAACTCTCACCTCCCCACCATCTACTAACAATCCTCGTAACTCGAACCATAAAAGTCTTGTGTTTTCCTGTCATTCTGCCATCACAGTCTCCTGAAGAGTGACAGAAGCCGTGCCTCAGAAATCTAGCAGGGAGTTTTTCGGGCCGCTTCCAAAATTGGGTTGGTTAAGCTCTGCAGGACCAATGTCCATATTCTCTGCCAGCTCCCAATCCCATTGAGCTGTTTGTACGTTCTGCAACTGAGCATTTTCCTTAGGACTGGGTCTTGAACCACTTTTTTTTTTTTAAGTTATGAGACTTACCTGTGTTTTTACTATGTCTTCCATTCCAGTCTTTTTGTTACATTTGTACTCCACACTTTCCCACTCATGGCAGGCTCAATGCGGCGGGCAATGAAGGGTTAAGTGACTTGCCCAGAGTCACAAAGAGCTGCCTATGCCGGGAATCAAACTCAGTTCCTCAGTTCCCCAGGACCAAAGTCCACCACCTTAACCACTAGGCCACTCCTAGTGTTTAAGGTGGTGGACTTTGATTTTATTAAACCAACTGGAGATGTTGATAGGTGCAATTTGGGCATTTGTTCTATCTCTCAGAATATACCTGTTGTAACTGGCAGGAGATGATACAGTCCATTTCATTTAAGCACTAATCACAATTCTTAGAACTGTAATTGCTATCAAATGTGCTAAAGCCAAGCCCTAGACTTCTAGTCCCATGACTTATTTGTTAGTGAACGCTGTTTTTTTGTAATAAGCTTGATATTTTATATGATCTGATTTTTGATCATGATGTGGGTATGTATTTTTGTTTTTTACACTGAGACCTGGTTAACTACAATGAAGGTCCACATCTCCATGCATTGTCCTCCTGGTTACAAACCCCTTTACTGTTCTCAAGAAAGGCAGACAGAAGGAGGTGTTATGGTCATTTTTAAGTATTGGATATCAATAAATTTACTAGAAGCTGAATCTGAAAATGGTCTGGATTCACTATCATTTTGAGTGAGTTTTTCTTTTGATTCTATTGGCATTCTTTGATCTATCGGGTCCCTATTCTCATTCATACTTCGATTGAGTTTCTAATTGAGAGAATCCTCGCTCACTCAGTTAATTTTAAGAGGATTTTAATTTACATTTACAAACTCTGGATGATCCTTTAGTGATGCATTTCAGAGATTTTATGTTATGTTGTCTTTGAATTTCATGTGATGGCCCACTTCTCACACTGCTGGACATTCATGCTTAGATGGACTATTTGCATCTAACATTCTAGAAGTTTATAACTTTCTTTCAGATTTAGAAGTAACCCCAGTTATTTGGTCAGATAATTTTTTAATCAGTTTCAACCTTTCAATGTATTCTACTAATTTTAAGAACACTGCTTCTGTTAATTCTGCTAAACTGCTCAGGAGCAAATATAGGATTGTCAATTTTATTAAGCTCATCTGCCCTGTATTTGCATCTTTGAATAACAATGATGTTGATGAGATGATTGATTGGAACCATAGTTTTTGTTTGTAACTGACTCAATGGCTCCTTAAAAAAAAAAAAAAAAACCCTCAACAGAAAAAGTGAAATATCTCCAAGGTACTATACTGAATTATTAAAGAAAAGGGGGATGTAGAAAACTGGAAAGGGTTTAGCAGAAATCTAAATTAAGTATTGATAGGACTTGCTGGAAGGCTGATTACAAATTATCCATTCGTGATGCTAAGCGAGCCTATTATTCTATGAAATTGAATCAAATGATTCTCAAACTTTATTTCAAATAGTTCATACTTAGTGATCCTGCAGACAGTCTTGTTCAAACATCTCCTTCTGCAACTGAACTTGCAAAATTTTTTTTGGAAAACAAGATAATTGATATTAGATCGCAATTTTCACCTATTTTATCTTTGGACCACTTAGACATCCCAATTGAAATTCTGCCGATTGTTACCTGTTGATCAATATTGGCATGAATTTAAGGAGGTTAATTTGGATCAGATGAGTAAGGCTATAAATTCTTTTAACAGAGGCTGTTCGCTGGACCCTTGTCCAGCTTCTATGTTGAAACATCTTCCAATTGAGAGAATCTTATTGCTATTGATTGTAGTCAATTTAATTTTATGATTGGGCTACTATCCTCTTAGTATTAGTTCTGTAATTCTCCTTCCAGTAATCAAAGATCATTCAAAATCTCTATCTGAATGTTCAGATTACAGACCTATTGCTAGCATTTCTTAACACTTGGAGCTGGGACCCGTTCTACCAGGCTTGCACCCTACCCTCCATGTTACATTTTATGCCCTTGCCATACTTCATCAATCAATAACTCATATACACACAATTATGGGATAACCATAGGCCACAGCCTGATTTATTAACAACTTTTAAACAATTTACATCAGTAAATAATCTACCCCCCCCCCGAGCTACAGTTGTCAAAAGGCATAACATCAACAGCTCCCCCCACCACTGCTCGCCATTACAGCAAAGTAGCAACTTCCGCTTCTTGCTGTTGCTGCCACTCTTCCGGCTGTGCCCTGACAGCAAGAGCCCTGGTCTGTGTGGACCTCCACACATTATTCCGGGTCACCTGACCCACCTTTACTGACCTGGCTCATCACCCATAAGCCATTGCTCCTGTAGCTTGGGTTTTTGCCACAGGGGGAGGGGGCTTTGGCACCTGTCAAATTCCCCCTGCCCCGCAAAAAAAGCTGTGGCCTATCAAAACCTTCTAACACAATGTTGCACCAAGAATTCTTGAATCTTATTCAGGAAAAGGTCTAGGCCGACGTTCGACAGATGGACTCTGTCCCACGCAAAAAGGCCCATGCACTGCTTGTCCACCAAGGTATGCTTAATTTGAAAACCCACCCTTGTCATTGCCCACACGCCATCCTGCATATTCACTTTACTCAAACCCTGTTGCCACTTACGTGCCGGCAGTCGGGCCGGCCTGGGGATAATAGCCGACCAAGCCACCTACATAAATGAAAACCAGGCCATTACCAAGTGCCAGTCATCCTTTATGGTATCTATTAGTCTCTTGCCTGTCCAGCTGTCCACATCGTTCCCTCCCAAGTGAATAATTAACATCTGAGGGTGCTGTGGTTTGTTGTGCTGCTGATACAGCAGTGGCAGGAGTTGACACCAATGCATTCCGTGCTCTTCAAACGAGAATTTTCGAATCCCTTGCCACGCCAGGCCCAGATTAATCGCTCCGAGACACCAGCCAGTTCTGCATCCGGCCCAATGGACGAAAGAATGTCCAATAATCTATATCGAGCATATTGAGCCACCAGCATCTAGAAGGGCAACCACAAAATGGGAGAGGGAAGACACACACAGCAACCTCCCTCAAGACACCAGACAGCCAGAATAACAGAAGAAAGGCAACAGCAGGATAGGAACCAGGACAGACAGCACCCCCGCAAGCAGAACGAAGTTCATCATGCAATGCCCACTCAGAAAGGCCTAATATAGCTCCAATAGGCCCTGGATGACCATCTGCCAATACTCTGTATGCCCTCAACCCAGTGGTGTGTTGGAGCCGGCTCTGTCCGGCTCGCAAGAGCCGCTTGTTAAATTTTGACAGCTCTTGCGAGCCGATTGTTGTTGGGGGCGAGCTGGCTCCATTACGGGAGGTAAGCATGGCAGGAGGGCGCCATCACAGGCCATGCTTACCTCCTCTGCCGCTCCAAAACATGTCCAATGATGTCCTTCGCCCCCACCCTCCCCTCCTGCTCCCATCTGTCTTTTTTAATTAACTTCGTCGAAGTGCGCGCTATTTAAAGCCCTGCTGCGTGCTGCCCGTCTCCAGGCTTCCCCTGCTTGCTTCGGATGATGTTCGTGCTCTTAGTCCCACCTTCTGACATCATTCTGACGTCATTTCCTTTTTCCGCGAAGGCGGGACTAAGGGCACGAACATCATCCGAAGCAAGCAGGGGAAGCCTGGAGACGGGCAGCACGCAGCAGGGCTTTAAATAGTGCGCGCTTCGACGGAGGTAATTAAAAAAAGACGGATGGGAGCAGGATGGGATGGTGGGGGCGAAGGACATCGTTGGACATGTTTGGGAGCGGGAGGGAGGAGAATCGCTGGGTATGGATGGGTAGAGGGGGCAGGGAAGAGACTTGCTGGGCATGGATGGGTAGAGGGGGGCAGGGGAGAGAAGAGAATTGCTGGGTATGGATGGATAGAGAGGGGCAGGGGAGAGAGGAGAGTTTCAGGACATGGATGGAGGGGAGAACAAGAGAAATTCTGGACATGGATGGAGGGGAGGGAAGGGAGAGAGAAGAAATGCTGGACATGGAGGGAAGATAGAGGAAGGAGATTAGATGAGGGAAGAGGAAGTGAGGAGAGAACTGCACATGGATGGAGAAAATAGGCAGAAGCTAGATCCACTGTACAGTCAAGTCTGCGGAGGACCAGAAATGAAGAAGAAAGGAGGAAAGAAAAGAAATAAATGGAAAGGAAGCCCTGAAAACGGAGTCAAGGGAACAGATAGAGAGCAGCAGAATCAGATACTGGGCCAGCATGATCAGAGAAACAAAGTCACCAGACAACAAAGGTAGAAAAAACTAATTTTATTTTCATTATAGTGTTTGGAATATGTCCACTTTGAGAATCAGGTGCTGAACGTTAAAAGTTTATATTTATTTACTTATTTATGGCATTTTATCCCATATTAAACATGAATTAGATTGGAACCTGAGATCATTTTAATTTTTTTTTTCCTGGAGTGAGTAATGCATTGCCCCCCCCCCCCCCCCGGCTATAGCCAGCTCTGCAATTTTGGGGAGACGCAGAGGTGGATGGGGGGGCGCGCTGAGGTGGACCGGGGAGAGAGCCTGTTAAAAATTTACCAGCACACCACTGCCTCCACCCCTAAATCTGCCTGGCATACACTGGTCGCCACCCCAATGCGGAAGGAGTGAGTGCCAACCTGACCCAGATCTTCACCCACGCTGATGAGACTTTTGTGCAAAAGAGGCTAGAGTAGCAGATTAGGTGGAGCTGAGGGAGATGGAGAGGTATATAGAAGAGATCTATAGGGATGTTGTAGAGGTCCCATCTCCAGTATGGTAGCCCCTGTGCTACCTTGGAGGGAGGTCTCCTAGAAGGAGAGCATCACCCTGATGAAGTAGGAAGTACTCCTGTAGCTAGGACCTGCCCACCTGAGGATATACTATCTTCTCACACTGAGGATATATCTCCAAGTTCCACCCAAGAAGGAAGGGTTAAGACAGCTAGTGTAGTTGGTGATTTGATTATTAGGCATGTAGATATCTGGGTGGCTTGAGGATGTGAGGATCGCCTGGTGACTTACTTGCCTGCCTGCCTGGTGCGAAGGTGGTGGACCTCACGCATCACCCAGATAGGATTTTATTTAGTGCTAGGGAGGAGCCGGCTGTCTTGGTACATGTGGGTACCAATGACATAGGAAAACGTGGGAGAGAGGTTCTGGAAGCCAAATTTAGGCTCTTAGGTACAAAGCTCAAATCCAGAACCTATAGGTGTTGGAATGTAATTGTATTTTACATGCATTGCCTGTCACCTATTATTTCTCTGTGATTACTCTGTGACCTCTGATGTGAATTACTTAGTGAGGTCACACAGCTATGCAACTTCCTGTGGGGGTTAGATGCAATAGATGCAGCACATGCAGCACATGGAGCACATGGAGCTCATGATCTCTCCTAACCTGAGAGGATCTATGGTGGTGTGAGCATCCATTACCATCTAAGCACATGGAAGGAGCTGATAATACAAATGTATAGTAATATGTATATATAAGCCTGTCTGATTATAATCTAACTACAAACTGTGAGTAAACAGATGTTTTGTTACTTCAACTTTAAAGTGACTCAGCAGTGAATTATTCAGGGGTGAATGAGAGAGAGATGAAGAAAGAAATTAACATTTCTAAAGCTGAAGCTGTGTGTACTAAAATCTGCTAATTATTTACTACAAATAATCCAACAAAAGGGTTATGGGCCCAGGGTCCAGGAATTGAAAAAGAAGAGAAATATTACCAGGCAGTAAAAAAAAGCCACATTTTTCTCTTAAGTTTTAAAGGAAAGATTCAGTCTGTCTCTCTCTCCCCCCACACAGCAGACAGAAGGCTAAGAAAATGGCTGAGGGAAGAAATTCACCATTTTTCTATTCTCTCAAGGTGCCTAAATTAACTGAGTTTAATTATCAGCAATGGGAACTAAGATTCATATGTCTCCTTCGAGCAAAAGGATTAAATATATGCTTAGACCAAGACAGAACAGCTGAAAATATGGCTGAATGGGACAATGCAAACTATTATGTGAAGTGCATGCTTTTGGAAGCTCTCTCAGAGAAACAAGCCATATTAGTGGAGGGAAAAGATACACCAAAGGACATTTTATATAAACTGAGAACTATGTATGCAACTACATATGCAAAGCAGCAACCAATTTGGTTGGCAGAATTGAATGAAACCAAATTAAGGGATAAAAGTAAATGTAATGATCACATTATGCATCTTATGTCTTCATTTCAAAAGCTAGAACTTTCTGGAATTCCCATGTGTGATGCATTGAAAAGAGCATTTCTTTTTACCTCACTATCAAAGAAGTTTGATGTTTTTAGGTCTGTAAATGAGGCCATTGAAGGGCAATCTTTTGAACAGACAACATCAAAACTAAGGCAGGAATGCATAATAAATGATTCTGAGGAGATGTGTTCTCAAAGTCAGTCAGAGAGAAATGAAACAAATTTCTTGGCAAAGAACAGAGGAAGGCGGAGCTATGGGAAAACTCCACCCAAGGGCAAGCTGATTTGCTACTCATGTGGAAAGGAGGGACATGTATCTAAATGGTGTAAGGAAACACAAAACACTCCCTCTAGCTCACCTAAGCCAATGGAACTAAAGAATTTTCAAACCAGGAAATGTATGAAGGACAAAGATAAACACAAGGGCTTTCTAATGGCAGAAAAATCTTTGACTATGGTAAATAATAATTCAAATGAAAGTACTTGGATTTTGGATTCGGGGAGCACATGCCATTTAACCAATTGTAAGGATTTCTTTCAGGAAATGTGTCCAGAGGAAGGTATTCTTAAAACTGCAAACGCAGGGACTGCTAAGATCCAAGCAAAAGGTATTGGATTCTTAAAATGCAAAGTGTCTAATGAAGTTAAAGAAATTCCTGTAAGTGATGTCTTGTATATTCCCCAAGCAGTTTGCAACATGCTTAGTGTATCTACATTAGATAAGAAGGGATTTGCGATTCATTTTGAAAACAGTAAGTGCACAATCTCCAAAAATGATGAAGTGTATGCTGAAGCTTTTATGCATAATGATGTTTATAAGCTGAACATTTCAGGTGAAGCCTCACATATGGCGCAAGTAAGGAAGAATGATGGTAAATGTAGTCTGGAAATCTGGCACCGCCGCCTGGGACATCGTGATTCTAAGGTGATCCAGGATCTTTACAGTAAGCAACTGGCCACCGGCATTCAGATAAGTGCAGATGCTGGTAAAATGGAGAAATGCATAGACTGTGTTACTCAAAAAGGTGTGAGACCCTCATTTCCTGCATACACAGGAAATAGGAGTAATAAAGTGCTGGACTTAATACACAGTGACTTATGTGGACCGTTTAATATCCCATCATTGGGAAATAACAGATTTGTGCTAATATTCTTGGATGATTTCTCTAGATATTGTGTGGCCTATTTGCTGAAAGAGAAAAGTCAAGTCACAGACATGCTGAAGAAATACGTAGCCATGGTGAGCAATAAATTTGAAAGAAAACCAAAGGTTCTTCAGACCGACAATGGTGGTGAGTTCACTTCACAAAGCATGCGCACATTTCTAGAACAAGAAGGCATTCAGCATATCACAACAGTAGCTTATACACCAGAGCAAAATTCTGTTGCAGAGAGAAAATTTAGGTCACTTTGGAAATGACCAGATGTATGCTGTCAGATAGCAATCTCCCTAAAAGACTATGGGGGGAAGCCATTCTCACAGCAGTGTACCTACAAAACAGAATGCCAACTAAAGGCGCTGAGCGCACACCACATGAGACATGGCATGGTAGGAAGCCAAACCTGTCACACATAAGAACATTTGGAAGTACAGCATATGCTCATGTACCAAAGCAAAGAAGGCATAAGCTGGATTCCACAACAGAAAGGGGCATTTTAGTTGGCTATGCTCCAGGACACAAAGGATATAGAATTTTGAATCTGAAAACTGGCATTGTTGGCATAAGACATGTTACATATTTTGATGAAAACAAAAGGGTTGATAAAGGCTGGATTATCCCAGATGAGCCTTATCATCCAGAATATGAAACTAGAACCATAATAGACATGCCAGTGTATATAAATGCCATACCAAGGCAGATGTCTGAAAGCAACTCACCTGTATCTAACGAGGAACAGGCAGAGGAAACAGACACAGAAAGGATCATTGAAGAAGACAGTACAGTTGGAGAAGGGGAATCAATTGGAGAAGAACTCTCAGATTTTGAGGATGCGGAAAGGTCAGACCAACCTGTAGTCAGACGCTCATCCAGGGAAAACAAAGGTGTTCCACCCCCAAGACTGTCTTACCTAACAAAGTCAGCAGAAGCTCAAGAGCCCTTAACATGGGATGAGATTGAGAAAATGCCAGCAGAAGAAGCTGCTGAATGGCATAAAGCTGCACAAGAAGAAATTGATGCATTGGATAAAAATAATACTTGGATTCTTACAAAATTACCTCCTGGCAAGAAAGCTATAGGATGCAAATGGGTATTCAAGTTAAAAAGGAATGCACAAGGAAAAGTGGAAAGGTATAAAGCCAGATTAGTGGCAAAGGGATATCTTCAAAAATATGGAGAAGATTTTGATGAAGTGTTTGCACCTGTAGTGAAACACACGACAATCAGAACACTTCTGAGCATTGCAGTCTCAAAAGGCATGCAAGTCAACCACATTGATGTGAAAACAGCGTTTCTTCATGGAGAAATAACTGAAGACTTGTACATGGAACAACCAACAGGTTTCATAAATACAAAACAAAGACAGCTAGTGTGTAAATTAAACAAAGGTCTTTATGGATTAAAGCAAAGTGCAAAATGTTGGAATGAAAAATTGCATGAAATATTGACAAATTTAGGATTTAAGCAAGGTGAAGCAGATAAATGCTTGTACACTAGGTGCAGAAATGGACAATATGCATACATTTTAGCTTTTGTTGATGATCTGCTCATTGCAAGCGAAAGTGAGCAAGAGTACAAGGACATTGTAAAGTGTTTAAACCTCAATGTTGAGATAAAAGAACTTGGTAATGTGTCATACTATCTTGGTATAGAAATTGAGAAACAAAATGATGGTTCTTATCTTCTAAGCCAGAAGCAGAAAATAAATGAGCTTATTGAAAGTTTAGGTATGCAAGATGCCCAAGTTGTAAGCACTCCCATGATCACTGATTTTCTGAAGGATGAAACAGTAAGAGAACCTTTACCAGATAACATCCAATATAGATCAGCCATAGGTAAGCTTTTATATCTAGCTACCACATACAGGGCTGATATAGCAAATGCAGTAGGAATTTTGAGCAGAAGGGTCAGCTCACCTACCAAATCAGATTGGACTGCAGTTAAAAGGATGGTAAGGTATTTAAAGGGTACCATTGATTGTAAATTAAAGATTTCAGCCAATAGTAATCCAAAACTAATATGTTACTGTGATTCAGATTGGGCAGGGGATCATTCTGATTATAAATCCACAAGTGGATATGTGTTTATGTATGGAAATGTACAAATTTCATGGGCCAGTCATAAACAAAGTATTGTGAGTTTGTCTTCTACAGAAGCTGAATATGTGGCTGTATCGGAAGCGTGCAGAGAACTGATGTGGATTGAAAAACTTTTGCTGGATTTTGGAATAGCTGAAAAGAGACCAATCCAGATAATGGAAGATAATCAGAGCTGCATCCGACTGTCACAGAATGACAAGGTTCAGTCACGCACCAAGCACATCGCAACGAAATACCACAACGTGCGAGAGTTGGTGAAAGAAGGGGTCATCAGTCTACACTATTGTCACACCAGTGAGATGACAGCTGACATCATGACCAAACCGTTACACAGAGAACATTTTGTGAATCTGCGTATAAAGCTTGGACTTTGTATGAATAAATAATTGCATGACAGTTATGCATGAGAAGGGGTTTGTTGGAATGTAATTGTATTTTACATGCATTGCCTGTCACCTATTATTTCTCTGTGATTACTCTGTGACCTCTGATGTGAATTACTTAGTGAGGTCACACAGCTATGCAACTTCCTGTGGGGGTTAGATGCAATAGATGCAGCACATGCAGCACATGGAGCACATGGAGCTCATGATCTCTCCTAACCTGAGAGGATCTATGGTGGTGTGAGCATCCATTACCATCTAAGCACATGGAAGGAGCTGATAATACAAATGTATAGTAATATGTATATATAAGCCTGTCTGATTATAATCTAACTACAAACTGTGAGTAAACAGATGTTTTGTTACTTCAACTTTAAAGTGACTCAGCAGTGAATTATTCAGGGGTGAATGAGAGAGAGATGAAGAAAGAAATTAACATTTCTAAAGCTGAAGCTGTGTGTACTAAAATCTGCTAATTATTTACTACAAATAATCCAACAATAGGGTAGCATTTTCCGAAGTGCTACCCATTCCATGTGCAGGGCCCAAGAGACAGGCAGAGCAAAGGGAGGAGGGTTTTAGATTTGTTAGGAACTGGGCAACATTCTGGGGAATGGGGAGCCTATTCTGAAAGGATGGGCTCCACCTTAACACCAGGGTGGGACCAGGCTCCTGGAATCGGCATTTAAAAAGGAGATAGAGCAGGTTTTAAACTAGAAACTGGGGGAAGGCCGACAGTCACTCAAAAGCGCATAGTTCAGAATAAGGTATCTTTCATAGATATCACCAAAACAGGGAAGATAGGGTATCCCAATAGTGAGGTCACAAAAGAGACCAAAGCAGATCAGGTGTCCTTAAATAAAAATAAAAATCAGCCAAAAGATTGCAAATTAATACTGTCAAGTACTGACCATGATGTAAATAGGAACAACAAACATACTTTGAAATGTCTATATGCGAATGCCAGAAGCCTAAGAAATAAGATGGGAGAGTTAGAATATATTGCAATAAATGAAAAATTAGATATAATAGGCATCTCAGAGACCTGGTGGAAGGAGGATAACCAGTGGGACACTGTCATACCGGGGTACAAATTATATCGTAGTGATAGGGTGGATCGAATTGGTGGAGGGATAGCATTGTATGTTAAGGAGATCCTTGAATCAAATAGATTGAAAATTCTGCAGGAAACAAAATACATCTTGGAATCCCTATGGATTGAAATTCCATGTGTAAAGGGGAAAAGGATAGTGATAGGAGTGTACTACCGTCTGCCTGGCCAGGATGAACAGACGGATGCAGAAATGTTAAAGGACATTAGGGACGCTAACAAACTGGGTCACACAATAATAATGGGTGATTTCAATTACCCCAATACTGACTGGGTAAATGTAACATCAGGGCATGCTAGGGAGGTAAAATTCCTTGACGAAATCAAGGACTGCTTTATGAAGCAGCTGGTACAGGAGCTGATGAGAGAAGGAAAACTTCTAGATCTAGTCCTTAGTAAAGCGCATGATCTGGTGCAGGAGGTAAGGGTGCTGGGGCCACTTGATAACAGTGATCATAATATGATCAGATTTGATATTAGCTTTGGAGTAAGTATACACAGGAAATCCAATGCATTAGCGTTTAACTTTAAAAAAGGAGACTATGATAAAATGAGAAGAACAGTGAAAAAAAAAACTTAGAGCGGCTGCGAGGGTCAAAAATTTACATCAGGCATGTTCAAAAATACCATCCTGGAAGCCCAGGCCAAATATATTCCGTGTATTAAAAAAGGAGGAAAGAAGACCAAACAGCCGGCATGGTTAAAAAGTGAGGTGAAGGAAGCTATTAGAGCTAAAAGAAAATCCTTCAGAAAATGGAAGAAGGAACCAACTGAAAATAATAAGAAACAGCGTAAGGAATGGCAAGTCAAATGCAAAGCGCTGATAAGGAAGGCAAAGAGGGACTTTGAAAAAAAGATTGTGCTGGAGGCAAAAACACATAGTAAATTTTTTTTTTAGGTATATAAAAAGCAGAAAGCCGGCAAAAGAATGACCGAGGGAATGACTCAACAGGGAGTCCCCGTTTAGCAACAGGGGAGTTCCCGTTTTCAACTCAGCAGAACGGACACAGAAGAACCCCTGATGCAGCTTTTTGCGAAACGGGGACTTCCTGTTGGTTTATTTGGATGAGTCAACCAGAGGATGAAGTGGCAGCAAAGCACGGGGTGCATTGGAGACACGGGACTGACATTTGGATCTTCAGATAACATACATAGTAACATAATAGATGATGGCAGAAAAAGACCTGCATGGTCCATCTAGTCTGCCCAAGATAAACTCATATCTTAAATTTGTACCTGTCTTTTTCAGGGCACAGAATGTATAAGTCTGCCCAGCAGTATTTCCTGCCTCCCAACCACCAGTCCCGTCTCCCATCACCAGCTCTGATACAGACTGTATAAGTCTGCCCTCCCCTATCCTAGCCTCCCAACCACCAACCCCTCTTCCCCCCACCTGCTCCGCCACCCAATTTCAGCTTAAGCTTCTAAGGATCCATTCCTGCTGCACAGGATTCCTTTATGCCTATCCCACGCATGTTTGAATTCTGTTACCGTTTTCATCTCCACCACCTCCCGCGGGAGGGCATTCCAAGCATCCACCACCCTCTCCGTGAAAAAATACTTCCTGACATCTTTTTTGAGTCTGCCCCCCTTCAATCTCACTTCATGTCCTCTCGTTCTACCGCCTTCCCATCTCCGGAAAAGATTTTTTTGCGGATTAATACCTTTCAAGTATTTGAATGTCTGTATCATATCACCCCTGTTCCTCCTTTCCTCCAGGGTATACATGTTCAGGTCAGCAAGTCTTTGGTCATACGTCTTGGAACGCAAATCCCATACCATTCTCGTAGCTTTTCTTTGCACCGCTTCCATTTTTTAAACATCCTTCGCAAGGTACGGCCTCCAATAAGTGCTATTGGGCTGTCTAACCTGCAGTAGATAGTTGTATTGAAATTAACAAAGAGTTGAACTGAAGTAGACTGAATTGTATGGACTTTTTACATCCTGTGTTTTGAATATATACACACTGGTTTGTCACTCGGACTCTTCAGTACATGCTAAAGCTTAAGTATCTGTGGAGTTTTTTTTGAGCCACATGATGGTTTACCGCATCCACGCCTTATAGCTGGGATAGCTAGGCTGGCTGGGTGGTATCACTGAGGCTTTATTTCTCCACTGCCTAATAGCTGAATGGTGTCTGGAGGTTGGAGTCACATCAGGTGTGGTACCACTAGTAGTACAAGCGCAGTGTTTGAGCTGTGCGATTGGAGTTTGTAATTGTAAATAGTATACCATGTCATACTTTGTATTGTTTTTGAATATTTTTACTGCTGTAATTGTCTATTGCTCATGCTTGATCTATTCTTACTGTACACCGCCTTGAGTGAATTCCTTCAAAAAGGCAGTAAATAAATCCAAATAAATAAATATTCAAAGTTGTTAAATCGCGAGAGGATTGTGAAAACTTACAAGAGAACCTTACGAGACTGGGCGTCTAAATGGCAGATAACGTTTAATGTGAGCAAGTGCAAAGTGATGCATGTGGGAAAGGGGAACCCAAATTATAGCTACATAATGCAAGGTTCCACGTTAGGAGTCACCGACCAAGAAAGGGATCTAGGCGTCGTCATTGATGATACCTTGAAACCCTCTGCTCAGTGTGTGGTGATTGCAGCACGCCATCCTTTATACAGACGTTCTCTCGCACAAGCCCTGTCGACACAGTACCTGTCCTGCGGCTCTCCACAAGCTCACCCACTCAGAACGCACCATAAAACGCCAATGCAAAGGCCACTTGGAAGAGACTCATCTTGAAATCTAAAAATGTCATACTTGAGACAGCCTGCAAAAGGCGCACTAAAAGGTCTTGAGTAATCAGCCAACGAGTGTCCGGCACCGGAGGAGCGGACCTGCTCCAACCTTTCAAAGAATTGATACGTATTAGCTTTGAAGTAAGTATACATAGGAAATCAAATACGTTAGCGTTTAACTTTAAAAAAGGAGACTATGATAAAATGAGAAGAACGGTGAAAAGAAAACTTAGAGGAGCGACTGCAAGGGTCAAAAATTTACATCAGGCGTGGATGCAGTTCAAAAGCACCATCCTGGAAGCCCAGGCCAAATATATTCCGCGTATTAAAAAAGGACGGAAGACCAAACGACAGCCGGCGTGGTTAAATAGTGAGATGAAGGAAGCTATTAGAGCTAAAAGAAAATCCTTCAGAAAATAGAAGAACTGACTGAAAATAATAAGAAACGGCATAAGGAATGTCAAGTCAAATGCAAAGTGCTGCAACTTTCAAACGCTGTAGTCACACCATTCCTCAAAAAAACATCACTTGACCCTACCTGTCCCTCCAACTACCGCCCCATTTCCCTCCTACCCTTCCTCTCCAAGATACTTGAACGCGCCGTTCACAGCCGCTGCCTTTTTTTTTTTTGTTACATTTGTACCCCGCGCTTTCCCACTCATGGCAGGCTCAATGCGGTGGGCAATGGAGGGTTAAGTAACTTGCTCAGAGTCACAAGGAGCTGCCTGTGGCGGGAATCGAACTCAGTTCCTCAGTTCCCCAGGACCAAAGTCCACCACCCTAACCACTAGGCCTCTCCTCCACACCTTGATTTTCTCTCCTCTCATGCCATCCTCGATCCACTTCAATCCGGCTTTCGCCCCCTACACTCGACAGAAACGGCACTATCTAAAGTCTGCAATGACCTGTTCCTTGCCAAATCCAAAGGTCACTACTCCATCCTCATCCTCCTCGACCTATCCGCCGCTTTTGACACTGTCAATCACAACCTACTTCTCGCCACACTGTCCTCATTTGGGTTCCAGGGCTCTGTCCTCTCCTGGTTCTCCTCTTAACTCTCCCACCGTACCTTCAGAGTACATTCTCATGGTTCTTCCTCCACCCCCATCCCGCTCTCTGTTGGAGTTCCTCAGGGATCTGTCCTTGGACCCCTTCTTTTTTTCAATCTACACCTCTTCCCTGGGCTCCCTAATCTCCTCTCATGGTTTCCAATATCATCTTTATGCTGATGACACCCAGCTTTATCTCTCCACAACAGACATCACTGCAGAAACCCGGACCAAAGTATCGGCCTGCTTATCCGACATTGCTACCTGGATGTCCAACCACCACTTGAAACTGTACATGGCCAAGACCGAGCTTATTGTCTTCCCTCCCAAACCCACTTCTCCTCTCCCTCCACTCTCTATCTCAGTTGATAACACCCTCATCATTCCAGTCTCATCTGCCCGCAACCTCAGAGTCATCTTCGACTCCTCCCTCTCCTTCTCTGCGCATATCCAGCAGATTACCAAGACCCGTCGCTTCTTCCTCTATAAGATTAGCAAATTTCGCCCTTTCCTCTCTGAGCACACCACCCGAACTCTCATCCACTCTCTCATTACCTCTCGCCTTGACTACTGCAACCTACTCCTCACTGGCCTCCCACTTTGCCATCTATCCCCCCTTCAGTCTGTTTAGAACTCTGCTGCATGTCTTATCTTCCGCCTGGACCGATATACTCATATCACCCCTCTCCTCAAGTCACTTCTCTGGCTGCCGATCAGGTACCGCATACAGTTCAAGCTTCTCCTATTAACCTACAAATGCACTCGATCTGCAGCCCCTCCTTACCTCTCTACCCTCATCTCCCCTTACGTTTCTACCCGTAACCTCCGCTCTCAAGACAAATCCCTCCTTTCAGTACCCTTCTCCACCACCGCCAACTCCAGGCTCCGCCCTTTCTGCCTCACCTCACCCCATGCCTGGAATAAACTCCCTGAGCCCATACTCCAGGCCCCCTCCCTGCCCTTCTTCAAAGCCTTGCTCAAAGCCCACCTCTTCAATGTTGCCTTCGGCACCTAACCACCATACCTCTATTCAGGAAATCTAGACTGCCCCCACTTGACACTTCGCCCATTAGATTGTAAGCTCTTTTGAGCAGGGACTGTCCTTTTTTGTTAAACTGTACAGCGCTGCGTAACCCTAGTAGTGCTCTAGAAATGTTAAGTAGTAGTAGTACTTCGAAAAAAAGATTGCGTTGGAGGCAAAAACACATAGTAAAATTTTTTTTAGGTATATTAAAAGCAGGAAGCGGCAAAAGAATCAGTTGGACCGCTAGATGACCGAGGAGTGAAAGGGGCAATCAGGGAAGACAAACCCATAGCGGAGAGATTAAATTAATTCTTTGCTTCGGTCTTCACCGAGGAAGATTTGGGTGGGATACCGGTGCCGGAAATGGTATTCGAAGCTGACAAGTCGGTATTCTCTGTAAACCTGGAGGATGTAATGGGGCAGTTCTGAAGAGTAGCAAATCTCCTGGACCGGATGGTATTCATCCCAGAGTACTGATAGAACTGAAAAATGAGCTTGCGGAGCTACTATTAGTAATATGTAATTTATCCTTAAAATTGAGCGTGGTACCGGAAGATTGGAGGGTGGCCAATGTAACGCCGATTTTTTTAAAAGGTTCCAGAGCAGATCCGGGAAATTATAGACCGGTGAGTCTGATGTTGGTGCTGGGCAAAATGGTAGAGACTATTATTAAGAACAAAATTACAGAGCATATTCAAAAGCATGGATTAATGAGACAAAGTCAACATGGATTTAGTGAAGGGAAGTCTTGCCTCACCAATCTACTGCATTTCTTTGAAGGGGTGAACAAACATGTGGATAAAGGTGGGCCGGTTGATATTGTGTATCTGTATTTTCAGAAGGCATTTGACAATGTACCTCATGAAAGACTCCAGAGGAAACTGGAGAGTCATGGGATAGGAGGTCGTGTTCTATTGTGGATTAAAAACTGGTTAAAAGATAGAAAACAGAGAGTAGGGTTAAATGGTCAGTATTCTCAATGGAGAAGGGTAGTTAGTGGGGTTCCCCAGGGGTCTGTGCTGGGACTGCTGCTTTTTAACATATTTATATATGACCTAGAGATGGGAGTAACTAGTGAGGTAATTAAATTTGCTGATGACACAAAGTTATTCAAAGTCGTTAAATCGCAGGAGGATTGTGAAAAATTATAAGCGGACCTTACGAGACTGGGAGACTAGGCGTCTAAATGGCAGATGACGTTTAATGTGAGCAAATGCAAAGTGATGCATGTGGGGAAGAGGAACCCGAATTAAAACTATGTCTTACAAGGTTCCACGTTAGGAGTCATGGACCAAGAAAGGGATCTAGGTGTCGTCACTGATGATAAGTTGAAACCTTCTGCTCAGTGTGCTGCTGTGGCTAAGAAAGCAAATAGAATGTTAGGTATTATTAGGAAAGGAATGGAATACAAAAATGAGGATGTTATAATGCCTTTGTATTGCTCCATGGTGCGACCGCACCTCGAATATTGTGTTCAATTCTGGTCACCGCATCTCAAAAAAGATACAGTGGAATTAGAAAAGGTGCAGAGAAAGGCGACGAAAATGATAAAGGGGATGGGACGACTTCCCTATGAGGAAAGGCTAAAGCGGCTAGGGCTCTTCAGCTTGGAGAAAAGGCGGCTGAGGGGAGATATGATAGAGGTCTATAAAATAATGAGTGGAGTTGAACGGGTAGATGTGAAGCACCTGTTCAAGCTTTCCAAAAATACTAGGACTAGGGGGCATGCGATGAAGCTACAATGTAGTAAATTTAAAACGGATCGGAGAAAATTTTTCTGCACTCAACGTGTAATTAAACTTTGGAATTCATTGCCAGAGAATGTGGTAGGCGGTTAGCTTAGTGGAGTTTAAAAAAGGTTTGGACGGCTTCCTAAAGGAAAAGTCCATAGACCGTTATTAAATGGACTTGGGGAAAAATCCACTATTTCTGGGATAAGCAGTATAAAACGTTTTGTACATTTTTGGGGTCTTGCCAGGTATTTGTGACCTGGATTGGCCACTGTTGGAAACAGGATGCTGGGCTTGATGGACCTTTGGTCTTTCCCAGTATGGCAATACTTATGTACTTATGAAAGAGCTGCGCACTAGAAAACCTGAGAATGGCTGCCCCCACCCAAAAGCTTTGCTGAAAAAGGCAAACCCTGCCAGATGAGTGACTGCACTTTGAGAACTACCACTCGACTTGGTATGAGCAATGTACGCAGCTAATAGCTCGTCCGATGCCCGACCCGATGTCCAACCTTAACTCCTAAGAATACTGGTCACCCTTTGATAACTGTAGATATACACTGACCACGTGGCAGGTGCAATTGAGGCTCTCAGCATCTCCCACACCTCAGGTCTCCTAGCCGCCAAAGATACACCGGTATTGGCTGTCCCTCCTCGTCCGCCTCTGGCACAAGAGCCCGAAAGGTCTGAAATTGAACATGAGAGAATCAGCCAAGCGATTGGAAGTTCCCGGTACATGTCTAGCCCGCAGGTGAACATTCAGGCGCAGATGCAGAACCAATTCCCTAATCAAGGAGTTCACCAAAAAGCAATGCACAACCTGTTTGTTCACCACCTCCACCAGGATACTTTTATTCTGCAACTTCTCAGGCCACAACTCACAGGCAACCACAAATGGAAAAAGCTCCAAAAAGGTAATGTTCTTCGTAACCCCGGACTATGTCCAACTGTCCGGCCATGGGGCAGCACACCAAGAGCCTACACAGTACACCCCGAAACCCAAGCCTCCTGCAGCACCCCTAAACAAGTCAAGGTCCACATTGGACACTTCCACACTCTTAAGCGCCAAAGTACCATTGCAAGATGACAATAACTTCAACCACATACACAGATCACATCGAACCCCCGAGGATAAACGTACATAATGATGGGGCTTTTTAACCCCGGACATTGCAAAGCCAGGTGTCGAGAAAAGGCACGACCCATCAGGATGACCCAACATGCAAAATTAAGGCTCTCCACAAGTGACTGTATGGAATGTAAGAGAACCTTATTATGGCCTTCCAATTGCGCAACCTTCTTCTGCAGCAAACAAGTAACCATCCACTAAGCATCAATTTCGATGCCCAGGAAGGTTAGCACCGAAGCGGGGCCTTCTCTTTTGTCAGCCAAAGGGATGCCAAATTCTTCCACGACAGACATGAAGACACTTAGCAAATGGCCGAAGTCCACACCGTCTGACATCCCAATGAAGTGCACCAAACTGTCAAACCCGGACCTCTGTTCGGTCACCTACTGTACAAAGGAGCTGAACTGCTCAAAATACGAGCAGGAAACCGAACAGCCCATCAGCATGCATCTGTCAAAGTAGAACGACCCCTCAAAATGGAAACCCAGCAAAGGAAACGAAGAAGGGTAGACAGGCAGCAGCCAGAAGGCCGCCTCGATATCCACCTTAGCCAATTGCGCCCCTACTCCACAATGGTGTACCATACGCACCACATTGTCAAACGATGTGTACTGCAATGAACAGAATTCCTTGGAAATGCCTGCATTTACTGAGTGACCCATCGGGTACGAGGGGTTGTGAATGAGGTGGAATTTCCCAGGCGCTTTTTCAGGTATAACCGCCAAAGGAGAGAGCATAAAATATTGAAAAGGTCGACAATCAAATAAGGCCAGCAATCCTGCCCAACTCGATCTCCTCCGCCAGTTTTTGCCTCACCACCTCCTGCAGCCAAGTGGTAGACACCAAGTTGTGCACCCAGTTGTTGACCAACCGACCCTGGAATGGAACGACAAAACCATTTGTGAAACCCCTCCCTAGGACCTCTGCAGCCTCCCTAACCGGGTACCGATGGAGCCATGGCAGCATCACATCAACCTGCACCGGTGTAGGGGCTCGACTAAACCAATTACGGCTTTTCAGAGGATGGTCCTCCCGCCCCCTTCTTTGGACATTTTGCCGCAGCAGGTCCTTGTCCATAGGTGGAACAGACGTGTCAAAACTTACAGTCTAGAAAGGGACATGATGCTCTGTTGAACCAACAAACTTCAGAGGAGAAAAACAATCCGGCACTGGGGGCGCTGACCCCTATACCTGAGGCATGAAAGGACCTGGCTGTTGTCACAAGGGCAAGTCCCGCCTAACCCTTCACCCCACTCCCACCGCTAAGGACCATGGAAGCCAAGTGTATCAACCACAAGTTGATATCCTGGGTCCCCCAGGACATATGGAGGTTCTCTTCCATCTTGTCCCTAAACGCTTTGTCGTAATTCAACCATGCCAAGCCCCCAAACCGCTGAAAGGCATCTGCATAGGCTAACATAAGCCCATACTGGCCCAGGTCTCGACGTCCCCGTACACTGGCCAAGCGCCGAAAGGGTCGTATCCAATTAACCACCATCTTTGCCACCTTGCGCATCCTTGTACCCTCAGCCTGTTTCTTATCCTTCTTCTTAACCGTACGGAGTCCCCTGCCCTCCAGCAACCAAAATGTCAATACACTTCCTCTGCCTACTCTTCCTACACAATGAGCGTGGGACCTGCTCCCATAATTCAGAAAGGGCCACCAAGGCAGGTAGGCCTCTCGTCCCTTCCCCATCAGCCGCCGCTGACCCCGCAGGACGGGATACACCCACAGAATGAGAAGAAGAGAAGGATGTGGAAGAGGAATCAGAAGAATAGGAAGAAGCCCTATGCTGCTTTCCTTTTCCCTCTTTTTTCGCCGAGTGCCCAGGTCCCACGCCCGACTAGCAGATGATTTATTACCCAATCCTGCAGCTCCAGCACCTGCCATGGAAGTCCCCGGGACCGCAGCAGGGCCATCTCCAGATGACCTCTCAATGGCGGGGTTCGCTCCAGACCTGCCGCTGGCACCAGTCACCGCAGATACAGAGAAGTGTCCCTCCATCCAAGGCTCCACTTGCCCAGTCACACCAGATACCAGCTCCGCATGCTCCACAGAGCCCTGCACCTGTAAAGACAAAAAGAGGGCAGCAGCAGGACCAGTCTCAATGGCTCCCAACCCTGCCCCTCCCCCAGGGGACCCCAGGAACAACCAATGCATATCTGCCACTGGGGGCCAACTGGCTCAGGGGTCTGCTGGGGGAACGGCTACAGGCGCCGCCCACAAGAGCCAACCGAAGGGCTGCCAAGGAGAAAAGGGGCCCCAACCGGCAGAGGGGCTGCCCGCGCTTGTAGGGAACCCCCCTGAAGAACCCCCTGGCACAGGCAGGAAGGCTGCGAGTGTCCAAGAATCACAGCCAAACTCTCTACCCCGTCCTCCCGAGGACTGAGAGCCCCCAGGAGGCAAACAGGCCAGGCCACCAGGTGCCTCCACTGGAAGACCAGCCGCCCTCCCCTCAACTGGAGCCTCAAAGAAGGCAGCAGATGGAGGGAGAGGAGCCAAACTGGACTCCCCTGATAAGCCATCCCCCACCCAGCTCCCCTCCCCAAAGGCTCCACAGCCCCTTCTTTAATGGGTTCCTCAATTTAGCAGTGCTGCCTAGGCTACCCTTCGACCTGGAGAGACACTGGGGTCCTTTTTCTAGGTGTCTCCAGGAATTGCATGGGTGGGTAACCACGCGGGTCCAACAGGCAAAAGGAGGGACAGTACCCTTGGAGGATGACTCTTTAGGGCAAATCTTCTCCTTTCATGAGACAGTATTGGGAGCTCCAGGGAAGGGACGGAAGGCTAGGGCCTCCCGGCTCCTAGAAAGGTGGAAGAGAGCCCAGGCTCTCCGTGATATAGGTCAAGGGGAAACCATGCCTTCGGTTGCAGGGGAGGTGGTAGCAAGGTTCCCTGCCTTTGCCCAGGAGCAGAGAGGGGATCCTGTCCTCAAGAGAGCTTTTGAGCAAACTGGGGGAGCTTTTTCAGAATGTTAACCCCGCTTTAGGCTAGACAAGGAATTATTATATACAGAAATTCGGGAACCGGTGGGAGGCACCATCCGCAGCAACTAGTAATCCCCAGGTATTCCAGAAAGTTATTCTCAAGGGCGCCCATGATCATCCGTTAGCAGGTCATAAGGGCTCTCAGAACACAGTAAAACAAATCCTGGAGCGGTTTTATTGGCCAGGGGTACATCGGGAGGGACAAGAATATTGTCAGTGTCAGACTGATTGACCAGCTTCCCTCACGAGCCCTGTTGTTGCCCCTTCCCATCATAAAGGAACCTATGACTAGCCTAGCCATGGACATTATCGGGCCCCTCATTAGAACCCCTAGGGGATTCCTGTACATTCTGGTCATCATGGACCGAGCTACGCGGTTTCTCTGGGCTGTTCCCTTACAAAACATCAAGGCCAAGGGAATAGCCACCGAGTTAAACGCTTTTGTGAGATAGCGTTCCTTAGGGAGGTCCTTACTGACCAGGGCTCTAATTTCAAGTCCGGTAGCTTAAAACAGTTATGGGAGGTGAAGAAAAGGATGCCGCCACTTTTGTAGAGAAGGCTAGACGATATTTAATATAAACAGTGTATTTACAATTTTTCTGCATAACTCAATGGGCTATTGCAGGAAGCATTTCTTGATAATCAATATACAAGCCAGAATGAATGATTAAAACAAAGCAATGTAAAGCAAAGAAATCAGCATGCTATAGACAGACAAAGAAATTAGAATGCTCAAGGTAAATCGAAATGCTTAATACCTCTTTGTTTCACTCTGTTTTTATACCGTCCTTCTTTGGCATCTGACCAATTCTCTCATACAACATTCCTGTGCAAGTCTCTGAATACCACAAAGCTGTTAATCATGGGCAGAACATGCTACATCTGTTTTCCCTTATCGGCCCCCCTTTCTTGCCAGACTTTCTGGAGCCATGCCTTTGGCTAATGTGGGCCCCATCATGTCCCAGGAGGTTTTAGTGTTGAAACAGCTAGCTCTGCATGTTTTTTTTTGAAGCATTCCACTCCAATTTTTTATGCTTTTATTCAACATTTTTATGCTTTTATTCAACATCCTCCCTTTGAGGACTGATATTCCAGGCCTCAACACATCTGTTTCAGCTCCAGTCTGTTTTCTTACCTCCCTTCTAAATCTCCTCCCCCCTTGTTTGTGGCATTCAGTTTCTGCACGCTTTTTTCAATATTTTTGGCTGACATATTAAAGTTCTATTTATTCTGAATTTCAGTTATCATTGTTATTTTAAAAGCATCTTGACACATCTTTGCAAACATGCTAATACATGTTGCATTAAACAGATTCAATTGTACTAGGGTACAAAATTTATATTTCCTTTGAATACAGACAGTGAGCTTCATCAAAGGGGAATACACTGTCATTCATTCTTACTTCTCATTAGTTGATGTGGCATTAAAAATTACACAAATTAAAAGCATAACATTCATTGAATCAGTTGTTACAACATTCTGCGTGTAAGTGCACTTTATCGAGGGAATGTGTTCAGTTGTCATACTATTAATCAGACACCAAAATGATGTCTGTGGGCACTTGTCCATAAGCAATATAAATAGTCTCATTTGTCCAATGAAGGTTTTCATCATCCCTTACACAGGTATTATTGGGATCACAGTCATGGTGCCCACTCAATTTTATCATTGTAGTCCCATATATCATAGCTGGCAAGGACAAGGATGTGGGCACATATGATACAATCAGTCAGATTCAACATCTTGGACGCTGCAACAAGTCTATTATCATATGTGTTCATTGTCCATTAACAAACAACAACATCCCAATACCATCATGTTTCGGGACATGTTTGTTTATTCTTTGTCCATTTCAATATTATTAGTTCGTCGAATATCTGATAAGTGTATCCAAGAAGTATGACCTTCCAGACAGGCAGCGGTCTGAGTAAGGGCCGTGATAGCAAAAGGCCCTACATACACAGGATCCTTCCATGTTTTATGTGTAAAGTTCTTTCGAAGCACTAGGTCACCTACTTTAAAAGCACAAACATCATTAGTAGTTCCTGCCTGTGATACTACATTTGTTCGGATCATATCACTTGTCAGGTTCAACATAGGTTGTAGCTTTTGCCAGTACTGAGCTATGCTATCAGTACTTGCTGTCTGCATCGGGAAAAAATGACGTCCTGTCTGAATTTGGAATGGGGTCAATTTAGTACGCCCATTAGGTTGGGCCCTTATAACCATCAAAGCTAATGGTAACAAATCAAGCCAGGTATATGGTTTACCTGCTGTTTCCTTGTTTAAAGCCTTCAGTAATACTCTCAATTTAGTTTTTAAAATACCATTGTAGCGTTCCACCAAACCATTGGAGGTGGGGCGATACACTGATACTTTTCTGTGTGTTAAACCCATAATCGTTGCCATTTCTTTCAAAACACTGTTATTAAAATGTGTCCCGTTATCAGAAATTATTCTAGACGGACACCCATGTCTTGGCATAATATGAGTTACCAGGCATTGTACCACTTCATGTGCTGTCTCCCTTTTACCTTCCAATGCATGGTTGCATGCCACTCAGCCAATACCTTAATCGCCTGGCTCATTGGCATACAAGGTAATCCTTCTTCTGCATTAAACCATTCACTTCCCACTTTCATACATCCTCTCTTCAACCATTTTTCACTTTCCTGTCCCTCTGGCTGCCACATTTCAATCTTATCTACATTCGTAAGTGGCCCTTCCTGTGTCTGTCTAGTATTATACAAAATCTTTTCACTTTGCTTAACCACCTCCGTTGCTGCTGCATCAGCCATTGCATTACCTAGTGCTTCAAAGGTTGGCTTTTCAGTGTGGGCCGGGGTCCACACAACTGCAGTTTTTCTACCTTCACGTTCCCTTTTTGCCAAAATTTCAAACAGCAATTTCCAATATGTGTAATGTTGTAAATTTTTACCTGCACTGGTTATCATCCCCCTATGCTGCCATTTTAATATATGATACTGTAGTGAACTTGCAACGTAACCACTATCAGTATATATAGTGACATTTTGAGTCATATCAGTGTGTTGTAAGGCCGTAATAACGGCTAAAAGTTCAGCATGCTGTGCAGTCTGATCAGGAGGGGTTTTATATTGTACTTGCATTATCTTTCTTAGATTCTCATCTACCTGCACGCAGGCAAAGCCTGCAACAGTCCTTTCACAAGCGCCATCTGTAAACCATATTAACCCATCAGATAAGGGTTCAAAAGTAAGACAATGAAATGTAGGGATTTCTATAGTATCAATCTCACCCTCTTGATCGACAGGAAAAAGCAGATCTATCTTATTTCTCTGTTCTTTAGTTAATGGTATTATTCTTATATCTTGTCCTAAAAGTACTGCTTGATATTTTCCAAATCTAGTGGCTGTCAATGCTGTTTGGCTAGGGCTCAACAGCGTTTTAATCGTGTGGTTGGTATGTATTACAATAGGAACAAAAGGCATTTGTGCTCTCCATTTACCTACTGCAGCCACTATAGCTGTCAGTAACTTTGGTATTTCTTTCATTCCCTTTTCCACATGATTAAAAGAGCCTGACAAAAAAGCTACTGGTGCATTTACTTCATTGTTTTGATTAATCATAGCTGCCCAACTATTTCCCATGTCTTTTACCCACAAATGCACAGGTGATTGGATATCTATTACTGCTAACGGTCCTGGAGATAATAAATCCCTCACAATCTTAGCCAATACCATCTTATCCTGTTCTTCCAATACAATTAGTGTATTCTTTGGTGTGGCTGCGGGCAGTTTCAAATGTTTATAAAGTCTCATTACTTTTTGTGTAATCCTAATTGAGACAATAAGTCTCTACCACACAAATTTACTGGGCAATCAGGTGCCACTAAAAAGGGTACCACAGCCTCCCTTGAACCGTGCGGTTGGCATTCCAAGCGCACCAGAGTGGGTTCTGTTAGCCTTTTTCTTTGTTCTATCCCCGTAAATCCCACTGTTGTTCTATACTGATTTGAAAGTTTAACTCCCTGTGGTTTTGCACACAATACAGAGGTACTCGCCCCTGTATCTATCAAAAATCTCACAGGAGTTCCATATTTGCCAATTGTCAATGTAATAAAGGGTTCCCTTGTGTCTAACCTGAAAATCATTCCCTCTTCCTGACACGGGTTTGCTTCCAGTCAATAGCATTGGTCTGGAATATTCTGCCAAGTTGGAAAAGCATTTACAGTGCCTTGTCTCTGTACTGCAGCCCCTGGTCCCTGTGATTGCATCGCTGGCTGCTGTATTGCAGTCTGCGGGGCACTCACAGGCATCCCTACTACTTGTGGCATTGTCTCTGTGCCTTGTCTCTGTACTGCAGCCCCTGGTCCCTGTGATTGCATCGCTGGCTGCTGTATTGCAGTCTGCGGGGCACTCACAGGCATCCCTACTACTTGTGGCATTAATCCTTGCTGCGTCTGCATTTGTACTTGGGGCATTCCTGCATTCTGATAACATTCTGAAGCATAGTGACCATATTGCTGACAAATCATATTGTTCAGAGGTTATTAGAGATTTTAAATCACCTCTTTCCCTATTAGCCCTACACACAGAACTAAGGACTGTGACTAATTCAAGCCAGATGATCTCTTAACACTGCAGGAATCTCACTTAAAAAAGAGTCAAACAAAGTTAAATTGCAAAGACATTCCACATAGAGAACTAGAAACAGAATAACACATATTTTAAAATAAACAGAGATCACCTTATAAGACAAAATCAAACTTATTTAAATCTAATCTAAAACAATCTTTTAAAAGGAACAAAAAAATTTCAACCGTTAGCTTAGCAACAGCCAGACACCGAGAAATCAAAAACAGATGACATTCCTCAACCTTCAGGCTGAACCAAAGGCTGCTTTTTTTTTCTACATCTGCATTCTAAGCTTTTCTTCTTCTTTTTATTTTGTTGTAAGTATTCCAGGAGAGATAATAATTTTGGACGATCAAATGATCCATACTGAGACCAGTTTGCATCATATTTGATCCATTTCTCATGTATTTTTTCAATCTGTTTTTTTTCTAATGGGAATAATTCTATGACATGCTGCAAAGGGGAGCATTTTTTTGAACTATCTAAATCTAAATACATAGCATATACAGGAGGCTTTTCTTTCTTATCTGCCCCTTTCCCTTTCATTTTATTCTGACTATTACAATTTCTCCTATAGAGCCACAACCTACAAAAATATACTAATGCACTTAAACAAAGAAAATATACAAAAAAGAAAACTACAAAGCTAAACAAATACCACTAATACGTCCACAATGTAAGCTTACTCACGCGTCTTCTTATTTCTCTTTAGCAAGCCCAGGAGTCCATCACCTGTATGTCCACTTCAATAGTTTGATCACTCCCAAATCCGTGGTACATAGTAATCAGGCGTAAACAACGCTTGCTCTCTCAAAATCCTGTAAAAAACTTCGTTAACAACAAACACTTAATTGTCTCGCCTTCTCTTTTCCGTGTGCGGCCTACTCCTACTCCTGGCTGGCTCGCTACTTTGAAGAAAAGGATGCCGCCACTTTTGTAGAGAAGGCTAGACGATATTTAATATAAACAGTGTATTTACAATTTTTCTGCATAACTCAATGGGCTATTGCAGGAAGCATTTCTTGATAATCAATATACAAGCCAGAATGAATGATTAAAACAAAGCAATGTAAAGCAAAGAAATCAGCATGCTATAGACAGACAAAGAAATTAGAATGCTCAAGGTAAATCGAAATGCTTAATACCTCTTTGTTTCACTCTGTTTTTATACCGTCCTTCTTTGGCATCTGACCAATTCTCTCATACAACATTCCTGTGCAAGTCTCTGAATACCACAAAGCTGTTAATCATGGGCAGAACATGCTACATCTGTTTTCCCTTATCGGCCCCCCTTTCTTGCCAGACTTTCTGGAGCCATGCCTTTGGCTAATGTGGGCCCCATCATGTCCCAGGAGGTTTTAGTGTTGAAACAGCTAGCTCTGCATGTTTTTTTTTTTGAAGCATTCCACTCCAATTTTTTATGCTTTTATTCAACATTTTTATGCTTTTATTCAACAGAGGCTTTTGGCATCCGGCATATAACAACCTCCGCCTACCATCCCCAGTCTAATGGAATGGTAGAAAGGTTCAACAAAACCCTTAAGGGCATGCTGAGGAAGGGATTAAACCGGCGGTATGAGGACTGGGATCAGTTACTTCCCTTTGCTCTATACGCCTGCCGGGAAAATATTCAGGCATCGCTGGGGGTATCCCCGTTTGAGCTAGTATACGGACGGCTACCCCGGGGAATTCTGGACATTATACAGGAGCAGTGGGTGGAGAGAACAGAAGATCCCCAAGCCATCAGTATATATCTCCAGGAATTAAGGGCCCGGTTACATCGCCTATCAGAGTATGCGCAGAGCAATTTGGGAATGTGCCAGGGTATTCAAAAGGGGTACTATGACCAGGGTACCAAGGCTAGGCACTTCCAGGTAGGGGAGCGGGTCCTGGTAATTATCCCCTCAGACCTTCTTAAGTTCCTCTCGCAATGGAAAGGGCCTTGCACCATAGACGGTAAAGTAGGTCCTTGGTCCTACCGGGTTAAAAATGACAAAGGAAGAGTCCAAGTGTATCATGTGAATGTACTACGCTCATGGATAGAGCAAAGCGGGATGGTAGCGGTCCAAGAGGAGGACCTAGGACCCCAGCTTAGTGACCTCAAGGCAGGAGGTACTCCGGGTATAGGTACTTCCCTCGAGCCCCAGCAGAGGCAGGCGGTGGAGGCACTGTTGAGGCAGTTTCAGGACGTGCTTAACCCCCTTCCCAGGGAAACACGGGTGATCACCCACTATATTCATACTGAACCAGGGCGGATCATTTGCCAAAGACCCTACCGGGTGCCTGAGGCTCGAAGACAGGAGATTATCAGGCAGGCGCAAGAAATGCTGGACCTTGGGGTCATAAAGGAGTCCCACAGTCCGTGGGCTAGTCCCGTAGTACTGGTACCAAATCTGAGTGCTCCCAAAGATTTTGCATCAATTTCAGTAGGGTTAACAAAAGTTCTCAAAAAGCTTAGGTGTTTGGATCGACTGATTTGAAAGGGGACTTTCATGTTAAGAAATTAGTCACTACAACCTTCCATAAGCTTAACTATTTACAACAGGTACATTTGTATTTTTCGTTAGATGACTTACAAAAAATAGTTCAAGCATTTATGATTAATTCTCTTTGGTGTTGTCATCTAAATTCCTATTTAAACTTCAATTACTTCAAAATACCACTGATCATTTATTGTTTCACAAAACTAAGGACCCTGTTTACTAAGGCATGCTAGTGATTTTAGCAAGTTCTAAAACTTAGCGTGCACTAACACTAGAGACACCCATATATTCCTATGGGTGTTTCTAGTGTTAGCACAAAAAAACATTAGCACGCCTACAGCGCAACTTAGTAAACAAGGTCCTAAGTATGAACATGTTATGTTACTCCTTTGTTTTTGATTCTCCATTGGTTGCCTGCCCAAGCTAAATTACATTTCAAAGTTTTATATCTGATATTTAAGATTAAGAATGGTTTTTGTTCAGACTATCTTTCATCATTAATCATAATTCAACCTTCTACGAGAGTATGACCAGGCTTTTGCATGTGAATAAACTTTAACAGTTGATTTTTCCTAATCCGAGGTTGGCTGTTGCTTCTAAGAGACTTTTCACATATGCTGTTGTCGAGATATAGAATATTTTACCTTCTGAAATTCTGAATGAAAACAATTATCTAAGGTTCAGGAAAACTTAGCTTTTTTTCTCATTATTATTCTTAAGTTTTTTTTTAACTTTTTTGTACTCACTTTTTCTATTTTAAAAACTTTTTAATACAATGTTTATTGAATTTGTATATTAGGTTCCTCTCATTGTAAACCATTCTGAGCTCTGTGATATGGTATACTAGTAAAAAAAAGGCCCATTTCGCAAATAAATGAAACGGGCGCTAGCAAGGTTCTCCTCGGAGTGTGTATGTTTGAGAGTGTGTGTGTGTGTGTGAGAGTGACCGTGTGAGAGAGTGAATGTGCGAGTGTGTGTGTGACAGAGAGTGAGACTGGGTGCGAGTGTGTGTGTGCCAGGGCCCCCCCTCCCTCCCACCCAACCAGTTCCAGTCCCCCCTCCCTCCGTGTTCCAGGGTCCCCCCTCCCTCCAAGTTCCAGGGTCGTCGTCCCCCTCCCTCCCAGGGGCCCCCCTCCCCCCTCCCAGTTCCAGGCCCCCTCCCTCCAATTTTTAAAAGTTATCTTCACTTACCAAGTCAGGGTTATGGCGGTGACCAGCAGCGGTAAAACGCGTGCAGGCTCAGCCCTTCTCTCTCTTTCTCAGCTGTGGTCCCACCCTTGCGGAAACAGGAAATGAGGGTGGGACCACAGCTGAGAGAGAAGGGCCGAGCCTGCACGCGTTTTACCGCTGCCGGCCACCGTAACCCTGACTTGGTAAGTGAAGATGACTTTTAAAAATCAGAGGGAGGGGGCCTGGAACTGGAAGGGAGGGAGGGAGGGATGGATGACGACACCCTCATGCGTGTGAAGTGCCCTTCCCTTTCACTGTTCCGCCCTCGACGTCATCACGTTTTGACGTGAGGGAGGGACAGAGAGAGATGGTGACAGCCAGCACGAACCCTACAAACCCTTCACTGCCACGGAGTCAGCTTCAGAACATTGGAGGTGCTTTTTATTATAATAAGATTTCTTATGTTACGTCTTGTGCTCCCCTTGCTTTTGGTGCTGTTGGGATTATTTTTGCAGATTCACAACAAACTTGGCTGCCAGCTCCAAGGTATTAAAAAACTTTTTCACTTAATTATCCACCACCATTAGTTTTGCAGGTAACCATATACCAGCATGAAATCCCATTTTTTTTAGCACAGCTTCCTTCCATTTTACCATCTCTCATCTTTTTTTAATAATATCTTTATAACAAAATATGCAGGAATTATACCCCCTATCACAGCAAAACAAGTATCGTAACAAGATACAGTAATCTATCCCAGAGTAACAATATAGAAAACTATACAATCAAAACAGAAATACAATTAGCCCACCCCTGACTCAGATTTTTAGTAAAGAAAATCCCCTCCCCATCTACCCCTCCCCACTCTCCATCCATGAGTTTAGTCAATGAGAAATATTCCACTACTGTGTGTAAGGAGATATACCTGTTCCATAAATCACGATATTGACAATGACCCGGACAAAATGAAAATTTAAGAGCGGTAAGTAACCAATTTGCCATCTCACGCATAAAGTTGTGACAAGTACTAAGAGATGGAGGTGAAGTGTCAAACCCAGGACTGCAAAATGCATTTTTTAATGAGGAGAGTGGCTACTAGAATAAATTTACATTGTGCGTCTCCGAAGCCCCTCCCACATAAGGAGGCCTTACTTCCCATCCCATCAACACCACCGAATACGACCAATCTAATGTACACTGCTCCTGCCTCTGGCCTTGTCCAAGCTCCTGGTGCCGCTCCTGTGATCATCCAGAGACAGCACAAACTCTCTGATTGACTCTGCCTCTGTGAGAGTGAAGGAGCCATACCATCATCTGTCAGGTCATAGCTACCTTTTTCTTAGTGCATGGGATCAGGAGTCCTAATTAGTTCAGGACATAGGGTATAAAGTGTGAATTATCTTTGCCTTGTTTTGACAGGTCCATAAACAATCATTACCATCATTTTGGGTAAAGCGAAAGCTACATACCTGTAGAAGGTATTCTTCGAGGACAGCAGGCTGATTGTTCTCACTGATGGGTAACGTCCAACGACAGCCCTCAGACCGGAGATCTTCCCTAGCAACAACTTTTGCTAGGCCTCGCAAGAGCATGCATGACACACATGCGCGACCACCTTCCCGCCCGTACAATAGCGTGCTCATCAGTCCAGTAAATAGCAAGACAAGGAAAGAGACAACTCCAAAGGGGAGGTGGGCGGGTTTGTGAGAACAATCAGCCTGCTGTCCTCTGAGAATACCTTATACAGGTATGTAGCTTTCGCTTTCTCCGAGGACAAGCAGGCTGTTTCTTCTCACTGATCCCTAGCCCCCAGGCTCACTCAAAACAATAAACATTGGTCAATTGGGCCTCGCAACGGCAAGGACATAACTGAGATTGACCTAAACTTATTCAACTAACTGAGAGTGCAGCCTGGAACAGAATAAAAATGGGCCTAGGGAGATGGAGTTGGATTCTAAACCCCGAACAGATTCTGCAGCACCGACTGCCCAAACCGACTGTTGCGTCGGGTATCCTGCTGAAGGCAGTAATGTGATGTGAATGTGTGGACGGATGACCACGTCGCAGCCTTGCAAATCTCTTCAATAGTGGCTGACTTCAAGTGAGCCACTGACGCCGCCATGACTCTAACACTATGAGCCGTGACATGACCCTCAAGAGTCAGCCCAGCTTGGGCGTAAGTGAAGGATATGCAGTCTGCTAGCCAATTTGAAATGGTGTGTTTCCCAAAAGCTACTCCCCTTCTGTTGGGATCAAAAGAAACAAACATTTGGGCGGACTGTCTGAATGGGCTTGTCCGTTCCAGATAGAAGGCCAATACTCGCTTGCAGTCCAATGTGTGCAGCTGACGTTCAGCAGGGCGGGTATGAGGACGGGGAAAGAATTTTGGCAAGACAACTGACTGGTTCAGATGGAACTCTGACACCACCTTTGGCAAGAACTTAGGGTGAGTGCGGAGGACTACTCTGTTATGATGAAATTTAGTATAAGGAGCATGAGCTACCAAGGCTTGAAGCTCAGACTCTGCGAGCTGAAGTGACTGCCACCAAGAAAATGACCTTCCAGGTCAAGTACTTCAGATGGCAGGAATCCAGTGGCTCAAAAGGAGGTTTCATCAGCTGGGTGAGAACGACATTGAGATCCCATGACACTGTAGGAGGTTTGATGGGGGGCTTTGACAAAAGCAAACCTCTCATGAAGCGAACAACTAAAGGCTGTCCCGAGATTGGCTTACCTTCCACACGGTAATGGTATGCACTAATTGCACTAAGATGAACTCTTACAGAGTTGGTCTTAAGACCAGACTCGGACAAGTGCAGAAGGTATTCAAGCAGGGTCTGTGTAGGACACGAATGAGGATCTAGGGCCTTGCTGTCACACCAGACGGCAAACCTCCGCCATAGAAAAAAGTAACTCTTCTTAGTGGAATCTTTCCTGGAAGCAAGCAAGACTCGGGAGACACCCTCGGAGAGACCCAAGGAGGTAAAATCTACGCTCTCAACATCCAGGCCGTGACAGCCAGGGACTGGAGGTTGGGATGCAGAAGCGCCCCCTCGGTTTTTTTTTTTTGGTTTTTTTTTACTATTTATATTTATTGAGAATAAACAGAGCATACATACATCATAAATATTTCCAGATGCAAATATTAAACTTTTGTTAAGCTGTAACCCCCATGTGTTCCCCCCTCCCCTCTCCCCCCCCCCTAATTAATTGGCAAGGTAGGGTCGGGCTGCGCCGACCACTCAATGTATGGATCCCACACATGATGGTAAAATATCAGGCGACCTTCTCGCATTGCTGTTAGCTTGGACATCAGCTGAATATAGTCCAGTTTCCGTAGAATCGTTCTTAGTCCCGGCAAAGTCTGTTGCTTCCATGCCGCTGCCAGCAGTAGCTGTGTGGCAAGTTGATGTGCATATTTTTTGCTTCCCTGGAGTCGCACGTGCAAAAAACAATGTTCAAGTTTCATGGGAAAAGCTATTTTTGTTATGCTAGCAATCAATTCACAACCCTCATCCAATATTGAGCATGAGGACAGGCCCACCATATGTGAACCATATCGCCCACCATTCCACATTGACACCAACAGAAAGCCGACCCCCCCTTTAAACATTTTTGCTAGTCTCTGTGGCATGTAGTACCAGCAATATAGTATTTTATAGCCATTTTCTACAAGAGCATTAGAAATTGACACCTTGAGTAATGATGTAAACACCCTTTCCCACCATGAATATTCATAGGAAGCCCCCAATAATTTTTTCCGATTTGTGTGTGTAGTGTAGAATGGGATGTGCTTGTAACAAGAGTTCTTTATATAGCCTAGATATCCCCCCTCTACCCCCTCCACCAGTCATTGCCCTCTCCATGTGCATTTCTCCCAAGCTCAGCTCTTCCTTCGCCCGCCTCAAGATAAAGTCCCTTAGCTGGTAGTATTGGAATGCATTCGAGGCAGGAATCCTGTATTCCTCTTGCACTGCCCCAAAAGTAAGTATTTCCCCCTCCTCCCATACCTGTCCCAACTCCCACATACCCCCCTCCCAATTCCTAAAACAGGGATCCGAGGATCCTGGGATAAATCCCAGTCCAAAGCGAATTATCGTGTGTGAAAAGTGTGTGCGCCCCCGAAAAAAGCTGGTATGGACTTTACTCCAAGTCGCAAGTGGCCACCCTACAATCGGTGGCACTTCCTTTATTATCTCCTTAAGCACTCGATCAGGTAACCAGGGGATGGCTCTTAATGGGTGTAGATAGCACCAAGTCTGCTCCATAGTCTTCCAGGCCTTTGCTCCCCCATGCTGCCTCTCCGCTAATATGTGGAGGTGAGCCGCCTGATGGTAGAGCAAAAACGATGGTACTCCCATGCCCCCGTGTGCCCGCGGCTGATGCATTACTGACCGGTGCACCCATGGTGGCTTCCGTTTCCATATGAAGGAAAAGACTCTACGTTGTAGGCCTTTAAAAAACTTTTCAGGTAAAAGAATGGGAAGCGCCATAAACAGATTATAGCAGTTTCGGCAGCAGGATCATTTTAATTGCACTTATCCACCCCATCCATGAAATCGTTAAGCCCTCCCATCTATCCATCTCCAAGAAAAGCTCCCGTATTTTTGCTGGGAAATTGGCCGCATATAGCTCCTCCAAACGCTTGGTGATATTTACCCTTAAGTATTAAATACTTCTGGGAGCCCACCGGAAAAGGAAGTTAACTCGCAACCTTCTATTTGGTCCTCAGGGATAGTGATGTTTAATGCTTCTGATTTGTCCAGGTTAACCTTAAATCCAGCCACCCAGCCGTAATCTCGCAAGGCTGCCCCTATGATTGGAAGTGATGTACTAGGGTTTGTTAATGTGAGGAGGATATCGTCCGCAAATAATAGAATCCGAGATTCAATTGTTGACGGACAGAAACCAGAGGGTGGTGGTGAATGGAATTCGCTCGGAGGAGGGGAAGGTGAGTAGTGGAGTGCCTCAGGGATCGGTGCTGGGACCGATTCTGTTCAATATATTTGTGACTGGCATTGCCGAAGGGTTAGAAGGTAAAATTTGCCTTTTTGCCGACGATACTAAGATTTGTAACAGAGTGGACACCGGGGAGGGAGTGGAAAACATGAAAAAGGAATTGCGGAAACTAGAAGAATGGTCTAAGGTTTAGCAATTAAAATTCAATGCGAAGAAATGCAAAGTGATGCACTTAGGGAGTAGAAATCCACGGGAGAAGTATGTGTTAAGCGGGGAGAGTCTGATAGTTACGGACGGAGAGAGGGATCTTGGGGTGATAGTATCTGAGGTTCTGAAGGCAACGAAACAGTGTGACAAGGCGGTGGCCGTAGCCAGAAGGTTGCTAGGCTGTATAGAGAGAGGTGTGACCAGCAGAAGAAAAGAGGTGTTGATGCCCCTGTATAAGTCGTTGGTGAGGCCCCACCTGGAGTATTGTGTTCAGTTCTGGAGGCCATACCTTGCTAAGGATGTAAAAAAAATGGAAGCGGTGCAAAGAAAAGCTACGAGAATGGTATGGGATTTGCGTTACAAGATGTATGAGGAGAGACTTGCGGACCTGAACATGTATACCCTGGAGGAAAGGAGAAACAGGGGTGATATGATACAGACGTTCAAATATTTGAAAGGTATTAATCCGCAAACAAACCTTTTCTGGAGATGGAAGGGCGGTAGAACGAGAGGACATGATATGAGAGTGAAGGGGGGCAGACTCAAGAAAAATGTCAGGAAGTATTTTTTCACGGAGTGCCCTCCCGCGGGAGGTGGTGGAGATGAAAACGGTAACGGAATTCAAGCATGTGTGGGATAAACATAAAGGAATCCTGTGCAGAAGGAATGGATCCTCAGAAGCTTAGCCGAGATTGGGAGGCGGGGCTAGTTCTGGGCAAGACTTCTACGGTCTGTGTCCTGAAAATGGGGCTAGTTCTGGGCAAGACTTCTACGGTTTGTGTCCTGAAAATGGCAGATACAAATCAAGGTAAGGTATACACAAGTAGCAGCACATATGAGCTTATCTTGTTGGGCAGACCAGATGGACCGTGCAGGTCTTTTTCTGCTGTCATCTACTATGTTACTATGTTACTCACTCCTCCAATATCTGGGTGTGATCTAATATAAGCTGCCAGTGGTTCCACAACCAAGGCGAAGAGGAGAGGTGACAAGGCACAGCCCTGTCTCGTCCCCCGCTTCAGCTAAAACGCTGGAGATTGACTCACATTAACACGAACCGAGGCTGTGGGCACTCTGTATAATAAAGAAAGCCAATGCATAAAACCTCCTGAGATGCCCACCCTCTTCAAGGTTGCAAACAGGAATGGCCAGTGCACCCTGTCGAACGCCTTTTCCGCATCTAGTGAGATTATACATAGCGGGAGCTTTTTTATATGGGCATATTGAATGAGGTGTAGTGTCCTGCGGATGTTATCAAACGTTTGGCGTTCCCGCACAAACCCCGCTTGATCCTCATGAACTAGTTGCGGAAGGTACTGCTGCAGGCGAGACGCCAGTATTGCGGTGAAAATTTTATAATCCAGCCCCAAGAGCGAGATTGGCCTATACAAGCTGCATAACTGTGGATCCTTGCCCCATTTGGGTAGGACTAGAATGTTTGCCAGATGCCAAGTCTCTGGAAGAGACCTCTGCTCTTCTAGATCATTAAATACCCTTTGCAGCATAGGCACCACAAGGGATCCAAATGTTTTATAAAACTTATTCGTAAAACCGTCGGGTCCTGGGGCTTTACTTGGTGCCAGGTCTTTAATTGCCTGTAGGACTTCTTCTAACTCAATTGGTCTAGAAAGTCTATTTTGGGCGCTCTCAGAGTGTAGGCAATGTGACCCTATCTAGAAAGGCCATGATCTCTGTCTCTTCCAGGCTGATATCTGGGGTATAGAGTTTTTCATAAAAACTCCTGAACAGTGCTTGCATGGCCACCGGATCCGTTATGCTATCCCCTCTTTCATCCCTCAACTGAGTAACATGCATTTTATTTGCCTGCTGTTTTAGTTTGTGTGCCAGGAGCCTACTAGCCTTGTTGCCAAACTCGAAGTGTGTCTGGCGTACCCCTCTGCAACTGCTCGGAGAGATCTGCCAATTGAAGCTCCCGGATCTCTTGCCTAAGTTTATGTCCTTGGTCTAATAAAGTTTGGGATGGGCCCCTTGGGCTCCATCTGCTTATTAATTTCTCCAATTGTGCTAATCGCTTACACCCAGCCTCCTCCGCCTGAGTTCTTTCCCGTCGTATATGAGCTTTTAAGGCAATGAAATGGCCCCTCATGACCGCCTTGAATCCTTCCCAAAGCACCCCTGGGGAAACCTCTCCGTTATCGTTAAATTGGATATATTCTTTAATAATCCTCTCAAATTGAAGCACATGAGTCACCTCAGCCAGCAATGCATCATCTAGGCGCCACTGTGGGATACGCCCTTCGCACCTCCGGGGGCCGCAAAACAAGAATGACTGGGCTATGGTCCGACCATGTTCGCGGTTCAATGCGCTGGTCCTTGACACATCCCATCACAGCCCTGTCCCCCAGCCAAAAATCAATACGAGAGAAAGAATTATGAACCTGGGAGAAACATGTATAGTCTCTGTGTGTTGGCGCCCCCCCTCGTTCTGAGTAATGAGGGTCGGAAAACACTCCAATCTCCACGGTTCTTCGGAGGACAACTCCAGAAGAAGAGGGAACCACATCTGGCACGGCCAAAAGGAAGCGATCAGAATCATGGTGCCTCGATCTTGCTTGAGTTTCAGCAATGTGTTCCCCACCAAAGGTATGGGAGGATAAGCATACAGGAGGCCTTCCCCCCCCAATTCAGGAGAAAGGCATCCGACGCTAGCCTGCTGTGGGCCTGAAGTCTGGAACAGAACTGAGGGACCTTGCGGTTGACTCGAGTAGCAAAGAGATCCACCAAGGGGGTATCCCACACTTGGAAGATCTCGCATGCCACTCTCGAATTGAGCGACCACTCGTGAGGTTGCATTATCCTGCTCAACCTGTCGGCCAGACTGTTGTTTACGCCTGCCAGATACGTGGCCTGGAGAAACATGACGTACCGGCGAGCCCAAAGCCACATTCTGATGGCCTCCTGATACAGGGCGAGATCCGGTGACCCCCTGCTTGTTGATGTAATGCATGGCAACCTGATTGTCTGTTTGAATATGAATAATTTGCTGGGACAGCCGTCCCTGAAAGCCTTTAGAGCGTTCCAGACAGCTCGCAACTCCAGCAAATTGATCTGTAGACCTTGTTCCTGGAGGGATCAACTCCCTTTGGTGTGAAGCCCATCGACATGAGCTCCCCACCCCAGGAGAGACGCATCTGTAGTCAGCACCTTTTGTGGCTGAGGAATTTGGACGGGACGTCCCAGAGTCAAATTGGACCGAATTGTCCACCAATGCAGGGATTGGAGAAAGCTCGTGGACAGCAGGACTACGTCCTCTAGGTCCCCAACAGCTTGGTACCACTGAGAAGCTAGGGTCCAATGAGCTGAAAGACGGGCCATGGGAGTCACATGCACTGTGGAGGCCATGTGGCCGAGCAATCTCAACATCTGCTGAGCTGTGATCTGCTGCGATGCCCGGACCCAAGAAATGAGAGACAGAAGAGTGTTGGCCCTCGTTTCGGGGAGGTAGGCACGAGCCGTCTGAGAGTCCAGCAGAGCTCCTATGAATTCTAGTCTCTGTACTGGAAGAAGGTGGGACTTTGGGTAATTGATCACAAACCCTAGTAGCTCCAGGAGTCGAATAGTCATCTGCATGGACTGTACAGCTCCTGCCTTGGAGGTGTTCTTTACCAGCCAATCGTCGAGATAAGGGAAGACATGCACTCCCAGTCTGCGCAGAGACGCCGCTACGACAGCCAGGCATTTTGTAAACACCCTGGGCGCAGAGGCGAGCCCAAAGGGTGGCGCAGAGGCGAGCCCAAAGGGTAGCACACAGTACTGAAAATGCCGTGTTCCCAGACGGAATCGAAGATACTGCCTGTGAGCTGGCAGTATCGGGATGTGAGTGTAAGCATCCTTTAAGTCCAGAGAGCATAGCCAATCGTTTGCCTGAATCATGGGAAGAAGGGTGCCCAGGGAAAGCATCCTGAACTTTTCTCGGACCAGATATTTGTTCAGGGCCCTTAGGTCTAGGATGGGACGCATCCCCCCTGTTTTCTTTTCCACAAGGAAGCACCTGGAATAGAATCCCAACCCTTCCTGCCCCGGTGGCATGGGCTCGACCGCATTGGCGCTGAGAAGGGCAGAGAGTTCCTCTGCAATTACCTGCTTGTGACGGAAGCTGAAGGACTGAGCTCCCGGTGGACAATTTGGAGGCTGGAGGTCAAATTAAGGGAGTATCCTAGCCGGACTATTTGAAGAACCCACTGGTCGGAGGTTATGAGAGGCCACCTTTGGTGAAAATATTTTAACCTCCCCCCGACCGGCAGATCATCCGGCACGGACACCTTGATGTCGGCTATGCTCTGCTGGAGCCAGTCAAAAGCCCGTCCCTTGCTTTTGCTGGGGAGCTGCTGGGGCCTGTTGAGGCGCATGCTGTTGACGGGAATGAGCGCGCTGGGGTTTGGCCTGGGCAGCAGGCTGGCAAGAGGGAGGATTGTACCTACACTTATTAGAATAGGGAACAGTCCTCTGTCCCCCATAAAAATGTCTACCAGTTGAGGTAGAGGCTGAAGGCGTCCGGTGGGAGAATTTGTCGAAAGCGGTATCCCGCTGGTGGAGTTGCTCTACCACCTGTTCGACCTTTTCTCCAAAAATATTATCCCCCCGGCAAGAAGAATCCATAATCCGCTGCTGGGCCCTATTCTTCAGGTCGGAGGCACGCAGCCATGAGAGTCTGCGCATCACCACACTTTGAGCAGCGGCCCTGGACGCGACATCAAAAGTATCATAAACACCCCTGGCTAGGAATTTACGACACACCTTCAGCTGCCTGACCATCTGCTGAAAAGACTTGGCCTGCTCAGAAGGGAGCTTGTCCACCAAGTCCGCCAACTGCCGCACATTGTTCCGCATATGAGTGCTCGTGTAGAGCTGGTATGACTGGATTTTGGAAATGAGCATTGCAGAATGGTAGGCCTTCCGCCCAAAAGAGTCCAAGGTTCTAGAGTCACGGCCTGGGGGCGCCGAAGCGTACTACCTAGAACTCTTGACCTTCTTAAGGCCAGATCCACCACACCAGAATCATGAGGCAACTGGGTCCTCATTAACTCTAGGTCCCCATGGATCAGATACTGGGATTCTATTTTCTTGGGAATGTGGGGATTAGTTAATGGCTTCGCCCAGTTCGCCAGCAATGTCTGTTTGAGGACATGATGCATGGGTACAGTGGACGATTCCTTAGGTGGCGAAGGATAGTCCAAAAGCTCAAACATCTCGGCCCTTGGCTCATCCTCTGTAACCACAGGGAAGGGAATGGCCGTAGACATTTCCCGGACAAAGGCCGCGAAAGACAGACTCTCGGGAGGAGAAAGCTGCCTTTCAGGAGAGGGACTAGGATCAGAGGGAAGACCGCAAGACTCCTCGTCAGAGAAATATCTCGTGTCCTCCTCTGCTTTCCACGAGGCCTCACCATCGGTATCGGACACCAGTTCGTGACCTTCAGTCCGAAGCCGAGCCTGTCTCGATTCTGTGGAAACGCGGCCATGGTGGGCACGCTGAGAGGAAGCCCCCCGCACCGGTGGCGATGAAGCTCCCTCCATCGATGTCGTCGGGGAGTCAGCCTGGGAGGCCGCCGATGCGGGTACCACAAGCGGCACCAGGACCGGAGACCTCACCACGGGCGAGGAGCCAGCCGCCGCCTCTCTCAACGGCACCGGCGGCGCAAGCATCCCCGGTACCGGAGCGGAAGGGCATAGCAGTTCTTCCAGGATCCCTGGAAAGATGGCCCGGAGGCTCTCGTTCAGAGCGGCTGTCGAGAAAGGCAAGGGGTCCGGTACAGGCGACGAGGTCAGAATCTGTCCGGGGCGCGGAGGCGGTACCGGGCTGTCCGTAGTAGAGCGCGACACCTCTTGTATGGAGGACGAGCGGTCCTCCCAGCGCCGACACTTAGCAGGTGCCAAATCCTTCGGCGACCCGGAGCTCTCGGTACCGCGACGGGAAGGCACCGATGACGATGCTTCTTTGCCTTCGCACGAAGCACGTCATCGGTACCTCCCGGTACCGAAGAGGAGGCCGTTGAATCCAAACACCTCCTCAGGGCCGGGTCCGAAACAGGTCGATCCTGGGGGGCCTGTACCGCAGGAACCCTCGAGACAGGCGGAGACCTACTCGAGGGCTCACCGCTACCAACAGGGGAATGGACAGCCCTCACCTGCGCTCCTGATGACAATGCACCCTCCGGCGACATTGATACCTCCAATGACCTCGGTACTGCGGGCGTTGAAGTACCGGACGAGGCTCCAAACAAAAGGTTCCATTGAGCCAATCTCGCCGCCTGAGTCCTCTTCTTCAGCAGAAGACAAAGAGTGCAGGTTTGGGGATGATGACCAGCCCCCAAACACTGAAGGCACGAAACGTGCCTGTCAGTGAGTGAAATCGTCCGGCTGCACCGCGTGCACTTCTTGAAGCCGCTGGTAGGCTTCGATGACATGGGTGGAAAAATCATGCCGGCGAAATCAAAATCCGCGATGATGCCAAAAGAGAGCACCAAAACAGGAAAAAAACCCGTGCGGGCGGCCAAAAAGGCCGTTTCCGACGAAAGGAAACTTAACGGGGAAAAACACTAGGAAATAGCGGAAAAGTTTTTTTTTTTGTTTATTTTAACAAGAACACAAAGAAGAACGCGAACGGAGAACTTTCCGAACACTTCCGAAAGGAAAAAAGCGGCAAAAAAACGCGCGAGGATCTCCTTGAGGCACAGAACGACCGTAAACAGCCGTCTTGAGCCGCGGAAAAAAGAAGACTGAAGAGCCCGCTCTCATATGGGCGGGAAGGCGGTCCCGCATGCGTGTCATGCATGCTCTCGCGAGGCCTAGCAAAAGTTGTTGCTAGGGAAGATCTCCGGTCTGAGGGCTGCCATTGGACGTCACCCATCAGTGAGAACAAGCAGCCTGCTTGTACTCGGAGAAATTAGTGTAAGTTCATTATCTCTACTTTATTATATTGGCAGCCAGAAAAAAAAGTGTAAAGTAGTATTTATATATATATTTTTTATAATATCTGAGCCTTGGGTCCAGTTCTTTTCAGTGATTATTTTGGACTTTGTGAGCTTGGATTTTGCTGTTGGAGGGATTAATTACACCTAATTACATTCCAGAGAGCTACCTTTTATATTTTATGTGTATACGTTCCCTCACTGCCTGTTCTGTACCTGAGGCAAGGTAATTGTGTCAGCCCCACAATTAGAGCAGGTAAGAAGGGAATTACAGGAACCTCCCCATTAGATATATTAAAACAAAGATATTTGAACAGAAACAAAGTGCATAAGTTGCCCGCTTAGTTTTCACAGATAGTCAATAATTGTTGTCTCGTTACTGAGTATTAGGATTACAGAGCATAAGGGAGCTCTTGGGTGCTTACGGGTGCACTAATTAACTTCAGGAGAGACTCATCCACCCATTAGGACAAGCCTACGTTGTGGGCTGTCTACTTGGGTGAGTTTAGCCTCTGAGAATCTCTCCTCTCCTCCACACAAATAATTTTTGTAACCTTTAGTAGATTATAATACTATTTCATTCGTTTGAACGTGGCTGGCTTTTGAGCTCTCCATCCATATCTTGGATACCCTTAGGGGTTTGAGTAGTGTTTAGTTCCTCACTACTCTGGTTTATCTTTTGTATTACTTCTGTTGCAACAGCAGGATGCACCTTTCATTGTAGGGGGAGATTTCAACCAGGTGTATCTGGTAGATAAATTTAAGCCAGGATTTCAGGAATGTTTTACAGCCAGTAGGGGCTTGCTGCTGTTCTGCACTACTTTGGCTCTTGTTGAGATGTGGAGAATGTTTCATCCTGGGGAGCGGGATTACACCAATTTGTCCCAAGCACACAATATGCAACCACATATTGATTACTCAGCATTATATGTTTCTATATATCAAAAGTATATGGGATTATAATACATGTCTCTTGGCACCTCAAAGGTAAGGAAATCCTGTTTTGGACTAAAGTAATTCCTGTTCTAATCAATGGCTTCAAAACATCCTCCAACGTTCTGCTGACTACATATACCTTCGAAACTGTGACAGCACATTGTGAATCCCACATTCTACAACTCCATTTATTCTGGTCTGAACCTTACTCCTGAGTAGACCGCTTTGCCCAGATCCCCTATGCCCATCCTTTAAAGAGAGCAGTTCAAGTCCCCAGACACAGGTTCTATCTTTTATGCCCAGCTCCATCCATAGTTGGTGCTAGCTGGTCAGCTCTAACAGTTCCTGCAGGATCTTCTTCTGGCCATACCGTACCTGCAGAGCTTGCTGTTCTCGATGGCTCAGCTTAGAATATGCCACTGAGTCTTCAATGAGGTACTGATCTGCAGTGAGGTCAGAGATATAGATCTGTAGGGTCAGAAGTAAGCTACTATGAAGAAGCTTCTTCCATGATTCTTGAAGTTCTCGGATGGACTCATTAGACAGCACCATATCATCTTTATCTTCAGTGTCATCTTGCCAGCCATCATTCTTCTTATACTCTCTGAACTCTTCAGCCGACAAACACAGCACCTGAAAGTACACACACATTAAAGCACATTGCTTCCCCATGCACGACATTCTTGGTTTTTTTTTTTTTTTTTAACTGTAACTGAGCTAAAGGGAAGTAATATTTAAAATTTTGTTTATTTTTTTTTTAAACTCATGTTTATTGACAGAAAGTTCAGTAACAGGACACAAGCCATGTAAAAAAAACGTTACAAAACGGAACTAACCAGTCCTTTCTCATACAAGTACCAATTTTTCAACATTTTCTCCCCTCCCTCCCCCTCCCATTTCCACACCACCCTCCCCCCCCCATCTTCAGGAATTCAAGATTCTGCTGCGGGCTACTGAAGTCAATGTGTCCCAAAAGGGTGCCCAGGCTGTACAGAAAAGGTCTCCCTTAGTCCCTGCCAAATCCGCAATGCCACTGCGTTCAAGTGAGCACATGTAAATCATGAGTGAACGCCATTGGGCTAAAGTGGGGGTGTCTGTGGTCATCCAAAGTTGTAAGATTGCTTTTTTCCCCATCAGTAAAGTTCTGTGTAAAAAGGTACGCAAGCCTGGCTTAGGCTGTCCTTGTATAGAGTAGTCCCCAAATAGTTGAGTGGCAGTATGTCGCCATCTCACTCTCCACATGGATGAAATGTGTGACGCCAAGGCTCTCCAGAATTGTTGAATAACAGGGCAGGACCAGAACATGTGACTCAAATGGGCATTTTCTTTTCCACACTTGCGACAGCAGTCAGAGTCACACAAAGTGGCCCGGTGTGCTCTCCTGGGTGAGATGTGCAGGCGAAAGAGAAACTTGTACTGTATTTCCCACCAGCTTACATTTGCAGTCAATTTGTAGGTACCAGCCAAAATGGACTTGATGGCCTCCGGGGTTACTTGTGTAGACAGTTCCAATGTCCACTGCTGTGCCACCCGTTCAAAATCAGAGGAGTGCAGATGGTCTCTCAAGTGCGCATGAAAATACTTCAAGGGGATCCTGAGTTGCGCATCAAGTCCAAGCATCGAGTTAAAACATTCATACACTTCCATAGATAAGTCTTTCTTAGGTAAAGAATGCACATAGTGTTGGAGCTGCAGAAATGCAAATGAATCTTTCCTATGCAAATGAAACTCTCTGCTTATTTCTGGGAGCAATTTAATCTCGCCCTGATCTGTTACCACCTGACTCAAAAAGGAAATTCCCTTGGCCTCCCATTCGCGGAATGTTCTAGAGGTGTCTCCCGCTGGGAACTCAGGATTGCCCCGTAGTGATAGCAAAGGAGAGACCGATTTGTTTAAGCCAAAAAACTTGCATAGCCATCTCCAAGCCTGGCGTAACGGACAAAGCACAGGGCCCGCCATTCCCAAACCCGGAGATGTTCTCTTACCCTGATGTAGCCAATTAGAAAAATGTAGAGACCCCAGCCAGCTAGTTTCCGCTGTTGTGAGGGAGAAATGGTTAGTGGACCTAAACCAGTCCGATATGTGGCGCATGCTACTTGCCACGGAGAACAAGCGAAGGTCCAGCAAACCCAGACCCCCCTTGACTCTTGGGAGAATGGCTCTATTTATAGTCATGCGCGCCCGTTTCCCTTGCCACAAAAAAAGGTTTAATTTTGCCTTCAACCATTTTTCATCCCCAGCGGTCAGGAACATGGGTAGAGTTTGGAAAGCATATATCCAAACGGGGAATAAGACCATGTTGTAAAGTGCTACTCTACCCATCAATGAAATTGGAAGGGCTTGCCAGCATTGGAGGGACCGGGCTACCCGCCCCTTCAGGTGTACCATATTTCGTGAATATAATGAGTGTAAATCAATAGGGATTTTCACTCCCAAGTAAGTCACCTCTTCCTGAGCCCACTGTAAGGGAAAGGGACCCTCCCAATTCAACTGAATCTATGCTTTAGATGGAAGTGCTGTAGATTTCTGTAGGTTCAAACTAAGCCCTGAGTACAATCCAAATTCATCAATGGCGGCCAGGACCCTGGGGAGGGACTGTTGAGGATGAGTCAAAGTTAATAGAATATCATCCGCAAAAGATAAGACTTTTACCCGTTGACCCGGGAGAGATACCCCACAGATATCCGGATCTTTCTCCAAAGTGCGCAATAATGGCTCTACGTATAATAAAAATAATAAAGGAGAGAGGGGGCATCCTTGTCTAGTACCAGCTCTGATCCGCAGTGGAGGGGACTTTGTCTCATTAATTAGGAGTCTGGCTACGGGCTCTCTATACAACACTTTAATTGCTTCTAAAAACCAGCCTCCTATTCCCACGTATGATAGTACTTGGAACAAATATTCCCACCGCACTCTGTCGAACGCCTTCTCGGCGTCTAGACTAACCAACAGCAGATCAGCATCCTTAGCATGACAGTGTGCAATTGCCAAAAGTACTTTGCGGACATTAAGCACTGAGTTCCTATCTCTCATAAATCCCACTTGGTGCTCCCCAATCAGGGTATTCATACAGGGGGCTAGCCGATCTGCTAAGACCCGGGCTAGGATTTTAAGGTCCACGTTAATAAGGGAGATAGGCCTATACGATTCCACTCTATCACTTGGTTTGCCCGGCTTTGGGATCAGGGTAATTAAAGCCTCGTTGCTCACCAAGGGCAGCTCCCCTCGTTCTATCACTTCTTCAAAATATTCAATAAAGGGGCCTATAAACTGTGGGGGCAGGGTTTTATAGTATTCAGCTGAGAACCCATCTGGGCCTGGAGCAGAACCCAGGGGGAGAGACTTCAGCACTCTCTGAATTTCCTGTGCTTGTAACGGACTCGCGAGCACACTCTGGGCTGAGGGGGGGAGGCGGGGAAACCCCGCATCCACCAGATAATCCTCCACCGCCATATCTGTAAATTCTCCCTTTCCTGAATATAATTTAGAAAAATAGGCATGGAACACCTGAGCAATCCCCTCTGTAGAATGAATCTTGTCCCCCTGGGGAGTCAATATTGATGCAACCAATTTTCTCTGACTACGTGCTCTCACCATTTGCGCTAACAGTTTTCCGGGTTTATTCCCATATTTACGGTAATTGAATCCCCTTACAGTTAGTCTCCTTTGAGTTTGTTCGTGAATTAAGGAATTAAGAGCAACTCTAGTGGAGGACAGTAAATCACTCGCCTCCGGGGAGGGGTTCTGCAAGTATTGCGCTTTTGCTAAACGTAAGGTGCGTTCTAGCCGAATTATTCCCGCAGCCAGTCTCTTTACTCTAGCACTCGTGTATGCGATGATGGCCCCCCGCAAAACTGCTTTCGAGGCTTCCCACAGAATTACTGGGGAATCACAGGAATCCTGATTGTTTATGAGATACTGTTCCCACTGAGCCTTTATATATTCATTAAATTTTTTGTCTTTATGTAAATAAGCAGGGTATCTCCAAAAGTAAGTCTGTTCCCCTGGAGCATTAAACTGCAACTCTGTCCAGATCAAGGAATGGTCAGTAATTTCCATAGGGCCTATCTCAGCCTGAGTAATTTGAGAGAACAAGGAATGCTGCACCAATATATAATCCAACCTCGACCACGAATGATGAACCCTAGACTGGTGTGTAAAATCTATTGTTGAAGGATGAAGCAGTCTCCACGGGTCTACCAAATTTAGAGACTGACACAGAGCTGATAGCCCCCTCTCTCCCCATCTCTCATTGCGCAGAGTTCCTGTGGATCTATCCACCTCTGGGTCCAGTACTTGATTGAAATCTCCCGCCCACACCCAGGGTGCGTCAGAGTATCGCAGACCCAGAGAAATTAAAGATTGAAGGAAAAGGGGGGAATATGAGTTTGGTCCGTACACCGCACACAAATACAAATGCTGTCCATACAGGGTCATGCGGACTAAGACCACTCTACCCTCCCGATCCCTATATATCAGCTTAGGCTGGCATAGGATACCCTTCCTAATCAAAATCGCTACACCACTTCTTTTAGCCCCAGATGATGAGTAAAAACACTCTCCCACCCATTGCTGTTTTAGTTTCTCATGTTCTTTATCGCTCAACTTCGTCTCCTGGAGGCACGCAATAGAGACCTTATGTCGCTTCAGCTGGGCTAATATCTTGGTCCGTTTAATCGGGGAAGAAATCCCCGATACATTCCAAGACATCAGTCGCACTGGGACCCTATGGGATCAAGTTAAATCAGTGAAGTTTGTTGACGTTTCACCACTATGGGAACCCCAGGAGGCCCAGCCCCTCCCCCCGGGGGGTTTTATACTCCAATGACTATAAATGCTGACTCCAGCCCGCCCTTCTAATCTACCTTGGGTACATCCTGAAGAGAATCCCACCCATCCCTCCCTCCCTCTTTCCCTACCCCCCTCCCTCTTTTCCCCCCTCCCCCCCCTTCCCTTTTACCAATCCAAAAACCATACTCTCCTGTCTAACAACTGGATAGAGGTCACTTCCATGCTAGAGGCCCCCCCGTCCCTCCACACCAACAATCGCAATATCTCAGTCCATATAGTGTCACAGTTCTCACATTTTATCAATACCTTCTCTTTACTCCCGTTACACACATGGATTAACTTTCAGGTCTCTGTCGCAGCATCCATCCCACTATCTGATGTAATGTCTAGGTGTTGGACGAAGTTGTGTGCTTCTTCCGCGTTATTAAATGCTTTCCACCCATTACCTTGCTTGATTTTCAACACCGCGGGGTAAAGAAGCATGAATTTAATTTTCTGTCCATACAGCCTCTGACAAATAGGGTTAAATTGCTTTCTTCGTTCCTGCAATGCAGTGGAGTAATCTTGAAATATACGGATCAGCTTTCCATCATATTTAGTTGAATCCCGCTTCTGCCGGTATCCACGGAGAATTTCCTCCTTGTGTAGATAGTTATGGATTTCAATGAGAACTACTCGTGGGGCCTGGCGGCCATCTTGGAGGCGCCCCACACGATGAGCCCGTTCAAGGCACAGTGGGCCCATGCTATCCGAGAGCGCGAACTCTCTCTTCAGCCACTGCTCTAACTCCGTGGCCAAGAATCTGTCTCCAACCGATTCTGGGAGCCCTACGATTCGTAGATTTGCTCGGCGCGATCTGTTCTCTAGATCGTCGATTTTCGCCAACAGTTGCTCAATCGTGCCATTTTGTTTCTTCATCTGTGCCACAGTAGAAATACACGTGTCCTCTAACTCCGAGACACGGCGCTCGAGTTCTCCTGTACGATTTGTGGTGTCCGTTAAAGAAGCTGTCAGAGTAGCGATCTGGGACGCCAGCTGCTCAAATTTCGGTGCCAGTGCTAGCCCTACCGCTTCCGTAAGTTGTTTTAATTGCTTCGGGGTAAAAGTAGGGCTGTCGCACTTGGCATGTTCTTCGTCGCCGCTCAGCGCTTTTGATTTTTCTTTTTCCTTTTTTGCGCTTCTAGCGGGTAAGCTTTTAAGTTGCGGTTCCACGAATTTATCCATTAGATGTTCTTATTGATCCGCTATCAATTCCAGGACTGGAATCCAAAGTTTTAATCAGTTAATTGGTGTAGATTGACGGAGGAACCTCAGAGAGCACAGAAACACGTCTTGAGCCCTCTAGCGCATCACGTGACCCCCTTCTAAAATTTTGTTTATTAATATTACTAATTATTAAGGTGGCAATCTACAAAAAACCTGTGTGGTTGCAAAGTATGTGCACACTATAGGGATGCATATGTTGTGTTCATTCTTATCTAGATGGTACAACTACTTTCAAAGGGAAACTAACTGTTTGAGAGGCTGAGGTGGGCATATCAGTTTGCATACTTCTGAAAACATCATGTACATGTGCTAATTTCCTCCTTTACACAGACATGTTCTCAAACCCATGAGCACTTCAGCAGAATAAAGTGCAATTTTCAGACCGTAATAAAGGCATATTAATCCTCAAGTCTTCTGAATTACTGGCTACCTTCCTTATACCATATTTCCCTGCAAGAACTCTTCACATCAGCGTTTTTAACAACACCCTCTTTTCATTAAGTTTGCTTTGAAACTTCCAGGAAATCCTGTTTTAGTGTCTCTGCCCCTACCCTATGAAATAGCCTTCTATCTCAGTAATAATTCAAATCTCTGTGGGGATCAAGTGACGCCATGCTTGGAGGAAGACACTAAATCGAGTCTCTCCGGGCCCCCAGGCATCTCCTGAAAACTTGCAACGCACCTAAAGAGAATTAAAATCAGTTTTTTGGTTGGTGCGGCAGCCGGAGGTATTTTATAGCTGGAGAGAGGAGTTGGTAGTGTGAACATGGCAGCGAAGTCGGCGCATAAAGAAAAATCTAAAAGCAAGGCGGCGGAAGGAAAGATGGTGGCGCCTCAGAGCCCGGTGGCCCTCACGGTCTCCTCCACGTGGATAGCGGAGATGACAACGGTACTGGAGGATCTGCTGGAGAGGCAGCTGGCTCCTCTCGATGCAAAACTGGAACGAATACCTGAATGGAAGATCCGGCTAAAGACTGGACAGCGGTGCAAATCCTTACAGCGGAGGTGGAGGGGATAGGATTACGGCGGTAGAGAGTGATCAGGGAGCTCTGCAGAAGAAAGTGGCAGAGTTGGAGGCCAAGCTCGAGGACCTAGAAAATAGGTCTAGAAGAAAACTTAAGGCTGGTGGGCATGTCGGAGGCGTTGCCAGACAGAAATTTGCAGGGCTTCCTGGAAAAATGGATTAATGAACAACTGCAGCTCTCGGAAAGCAATGGACCTTTAAGGATTGAATGGGCACACAGGCTAGGTCCGAGGCCACAAACAACAAATAGACCTAGACTGATTATTTTCAGAGTTCTCCACTTTGCCAAGAAACAGGAGATATTACAAGCACTCAGAGCAGGGAAAATGCTCACCTATGACAATAAAAAAAATCTTATGCTTTCAAGATTATTCTGCAGAGGTGGCAGCCCAGCGCAGAGCTTTTTCCCCCATCTGCTCGCGGCTGTTTGCACTCAAGATCAAGTTTGCGTTAACAACTCTTAAAATCACACAGTGAGGATCGACTTCATCATATACTTCAGTGGAGGAAGCTAAGAAATTTCTGGTACGAGTGGAGGAGAAAGCTGAGGGAAGTACAAGGAAGAATGGAGAAAATGCATAATAGACTCGCTGGCTGCGAGATTGCATGGTTGGAACGGTGGACATGGAGAGGGTATTATGCACCATATGGTCAAAAGAGTTATGGGATGGAGGACGGTAATTCAGCACAGAACCTGAACTCTCAGACATTTGTTTCAGGGTTATGGTTAATTAGCAGACGAGCAGAAGAGTGATGGAGGTCGGAGGCGTCTTTGATCAGGGCAATAACAGTTAATTAAAGGATGAATGGAAGGGAGAGGTGTGTATGGAAGTGTAGAAGATGGAGTATTTAGGGAGGAGGGAGAGGTGTAGGAATTTGACTGTATGTAGCGAAAAACTTTGTGTTAATGCCGAGAAAGGAGATGACTGGGGGGGGGGGGGGGCGTTTGAAGTATTGTTCCTACGGGGGGAACAGGTTGTTGTGGGAGGGATTGGGGAGGAGGGGGGGAAGAGAGAGGGTAGAGGGGAGGGATAGGAGTAAGAGGTATCTGGGTTCAGTGGGAACTGTTAGGTTAAGAATGAGGTGTTGGCATGCAAAAAAAGGGCTGGAAATGTTTGGAGGGTGGGGGTTGGAGGCGGGGCTGCCCCCCCCCCCCCCCCCCGCCATGGCAGGGTAAACGAGGCGTTAAAATGAAGCGGATATGTACCAGTAGGCAATGGTAAAGTTAATTACTTGGAATGTAAGAGGGATACGCTCACCTATTAAGAGATCTAAAATATTACAACATATGACGTGGATGTAGCATTGCTCCAGGAGACACATCTTGATGCACAGGAACATGCAAAGCTAAAACCTTGGTGGGTAGGAGAGTGCATTGTAGTGGCTGCCCAGGGGAAGAAAGGGGGGGGGGGTGGCTATTCTGTTTAGAAAAGGGGTGGCCGAAGAGATACAGCTAATAAGGGAAGATCTAGAGGGGCGTTTTATTTGGTTAAAGCGGTCATCAACGGGCGTATAGTTTACATATGTAATATCTATGCCCAAATCAATATGACAGGAAATTCTATAGCAGGGTGGCTAAAGTCTTGACTACTGAAGAGTATGGCCCTTTGGTGGTGGGCAGGGACTTCAATGCAGTATGGGATCCGAGGATGGACAAGTCTACATCTGGGCCCGTAGCGGGATATTATGTGAATAAGGGACTGTTACAGTTGAATAAACTGTTGGATTCGGTGGATGTGTGGAGGGAATTACATCCCTTGGATAGGGATTACACCCACTTGTCGCGTGCACATGATACGCAGGCTAGAATAGACTATGTACTGGTGACCAGGGGGGAATTTAGGACAGTGCAGGAATCGAATATAGGCCCTTATGTTATTTCAGACCACGCGGGTGTGGATGGATTGGGAGGTGGGGCAACATAGCAAACGTACAAGACAATGGAAGTTCCCTAGGGAGTTGTATGGGGATCCTGGGTTCCGGGACAAGATGCTGAATTGTTGGGATTCCTATAGGTAAACGAATGCAGAATACAAGAGTAACCCCGTACTGTATTGGGAGGCAGCAAAAGCGGTATTGAGGGGGGAAATAATTAGCTATACCCACTATAGGCGCAAAGCACGGGACAGAGAAATTTTTAGGCTGGGGGGATTGATTAGGAAAGCCAGGCAGAGTTTTGGTATGTCATCCACGGGAGGGGGTAAGAGGAGGCTGTTCGAATATCAAGTGGCGCTAAACACGCTCCTCCATCAAAGGGCCCACGTCACAGCAATATTACAGGTATATGCTACACCGACATGGCAACAAAGGGGGAAGGTTGATGGCCAGGCTGATTACACCAGTGGGAGGACCCTGGAGAATTCTCGCGATTCAAGATGATGGAGGGCAGAGGGTGTATTCAGACGAAGAGATAGGTGGGAGTTTTCGGGAGTATTATCAGAGTTTGTATGCGGCTCCCCCTGATGAGGGTCTCTCGGGAGACTTATATCTGAGTAATGTGGCACTGCCTCAGGTGGGTCAAAGGGAGAGAAGCATTTTGAATGCTTTAATAACGGAGGAGGAAGTAGCGACAACTATTGAGCATAGTCCCCTGTTAAAAGCCCCTGGGGCAGATGGTTTTAGAGCAGAATTCTATAGAATTATGGGGTAGGGCAGTAGTCCCGCCGCTAACTAGAATATTTAACAAAATCGTGGAGGAAGAAGCATTGCCTAAGTCTTTGGATTTAGCTCAAATTATAGTGCTACCTAAGCCAGGAAGAGACCCCACGTGTACGGCCTCTTAAAGGCCTATTTCACTGCTGAACTTTGAAGTTAAGTTACTCGCAAAGATAATGGCGAATCGGTTGGCTAGGGTTTTACCGGATATTATCCGCGAGGCCCAAGTGGGTTTTGTAGGGGGACGCTCGGTGGCCAAGAACATGCAGAAGATACTGACCTCACTGGAATACAGGGAACGTAGGGGAATTCAATCTATACTTATTAGTTTTGACGCCGAAAAGGCTTTTGATCGGGTAAAGTGGGATTTTCTTTTTGATACTTTAAGGGCCTATGGAGTTGAGGGTTGCTTTATCTCGGTCATTAGGGCATTATATTCATCACCCCAAGCTACAGTGCTGGTTAATGAGAGGAACTCTGAGCCTTTTTCAATACGTCATGGGACTCGACAGGGTTGCCCCTTGTCCCCATTGCTTTTTGTGCTGACCCTAGACCCTCTTATACGGGGAATAATGGCTAATCCGGACATTAGGGGTATTCAAGTGGGGGATCAGTGTTTCAAGGTGGCGGCGTTTGCGGATGATTTGCTAGTGCATTTGGAAGCACCAAGGGAATCGTTGGATGCGTTGTTGGAGGACTTCCGGGAGTATGGAGACTACGCAGGGTTTCGTCTAAATTTGGAAATGTCGGAGGCGTTGCCTTCATCACAGCATGTTAAGAGATTGTGGGATGTCAACTTTCCATTACGGTGGGCAAACGACGTTTGTAAGTATTTGGGGGTTAGACTGACAATGGACACGGGTACTCTATATAGTAGGAACATTATGTATCTTATGGAGGCCACTAGAAGTCAGTTGGAAGGATGGAAGGCTTTACCGCTATTGTTGCTGGGGAGGATAAATTTAGTGAGGATGGTTCAGTTTCCTCAGTGGTTATACGTTCTTCAGTGCCTTCCACTGTGTATGAGGAAAAAAGACACGCACCGTTTACATAGCCTGTTGAGTAGTTTTTGTTGGGGGGGGGGGAGCCCAAAATTCGTTTGGTGGCTATGTTGGGATTCTGGACACAGGGAGGGTTAGGGCTGCCCGATGTACAATTATACAATCATGCGTGTTTGACAAGGCACTTAAGCGATTGGTTGGGAAATAAGACTACACACCGGTGGAGCTGGAAAAAGAGTTTTATGCACCTTATAATTTCAGATACCTGTTACATTGTAAGAAAAGTCAAATCCCGTCCCAGTTGAAAGGGAGTGTCTTGTTGTGCCAGTTGAGGGAAGCGTGGAGGGGGTTAGTGACCAAATTGGGGGCAATGCAATGGTTTCTGACCAGATACTGATGAGGGGTAATGGGGATTTTATACCGGGGTTAGACAGCCCAATATTTAAGTGGTGGGAGCAGAAGGGCATAGTCTTTTTGGAGAATTTGCTAACGGAGGAGGGGAAGCTGATGACATTTGAAGAGATACAAGAAAGAGTGGGTCCTACCTGGGGCAATAGGTTTGCTTATGCACAAATTAAACTTTATCTGTCTACTCTGGATGGGTCCTCAGTGGGGAATAGGTTGGGGACTAAGATAAGGGAGTTTTTTCAGCAGATATGGGATATGGGGGTTTCGGTATCAGGGCTTCGACAGGCTGTCAGCAAAATGACCCCGGTTAGGGATTACTTAGGAGTTAAGAGACGGTGGGAGGAGGATTTGGGGGAAACTTTGGAGGATTGGGATAGCTTAGGGCTATCCCCCTTGTTGACTAGAGATGAACGTTTAAGGGAGTGTGGAGCAAGGGTGATACTTCGTGCTTACATAACTAAAACACAGCTCTCACACATGAATCCGCAGGTGGGGGCAAACTGCAATAAATGTAATCAATACAGACATACATTTTTTCATGCTATATGGGAGTGCCCCCGAATACAACAATTTTGGGAACGGGTGAGGCGGTTCCTGGCCAGCATTTTGAAGGTGCGGGTGAGAGGGTCAGTGGAACAATTCATCCTCTAAATCATACTTTCTGATGCAGGAAAATGCAACCATGTTGAGTCGTAGCTGGCCCTAGTGGCCCGAAAAGTCATATTACAAAATTGGGTGTCAGAGGAGCCTCCGGCATACTGGCACTGGAGGAACCAGGTACACTTGTTGGCAAAGTGGGAAGCTGGGGACGCTAGAGGCTCCCCTAGGCGGGGGAAAGATTTTTTGGCGATATGGAATCCCTACCTATCTAGTTTGAGCCCAAGGGGGAGAAGCCTTATTGTCAATACCTTGTGAATTTGGGAAGAGTTACCTAATGGTAGAGCTTGGGGATGGTGGGGGGGGGGGGGGGGGGGTAAGGGGTAGGGCGGGGGAGGGTGGGAGGGGGCGGTTGCGTAATTCTAATTAATGTAAGGTGTTGGGGAATCAATGTATTTAGCACATTTGTGTTAGGACAAGGATATGAGAGTATATAAATGTGAAAAGTTTGTAGACCGCAGGCACTGCTATAGCTTGATTATGACAGCATTGCTATTGGCATATTTGTTGTATTGCTGATGGTTGTATTTACATTGATTTGTAATCAATAAAAATTGTTGAAACATAATTCAAATCTCTGTTAAAAGTTCTCTACTGTTCAGCAGCTTTGCAGTCTGTCCATTGTAACTTACTCCCTTGCCTTTGTCCAGCAATTGAATGACTGAGAGATGTTTTTATGTCCCTCCTGCGATTTCCCTCCCTTATACTCTCTTAATAAGCTTGTAACCACACCTAAGCCTTTGCTTCCTTTTGTGCCTGTTAGGCCTTCTTTTAATGTTTATGTATCTATGTGTATACTGATTCCACCCCCCCCCCCCCCCCCAACACATTATATTTTAAATTCTTTATGAACTTTTTTTTTTAAATGTCATATTAAATATTTTAATTACATAAACAAAACAAAATACTCCATGCATAGGAAGCACATTGAATGGCTCTTTTTTGAATGGCTATTAAAAAAATAAAACTGTACTTGAACTTAGGCATATTTATGCATTTTAACATAGCTAGATTGCTTTGAACACTGTCCTTCTATATAGGATTTCCAATACACAAAACACAAGCGTTCAAGGAGACTGCATATGAAGTAACAAACTAAAAAAGAGGTCTCCACTAGACTCAAAGAAAAATAAAAAACTTTTATTCCAAAATGTGTAAAAGTATATTCATATGGTCTTCTCAACAGTAAAATAGACTCACAGCTTCCAACGAGTAAGCAGCCTGCCACGTAGTCATATCCAGAACACTCAAAAAACATGTGCCAATTTGTAACCTATGACACTACTGAAGCCAGTCTGGTGAAACGGGTCCCATTGGACTGAGTTCTATTTACATCTGAAAAACTGAATCTCTGCTTATAAGATATTGGCTGCATGAAGGCATTTACTATGTCCTGTAAATAATTGTCACAAATTGAATGCAGTGAAAAACAGGTTCAGGCTTTCTAAAGTAAACTAGGCCTCTAAAATCATAGCATCTCTCAGTCCTGATACTTCACTGAAGAAATGTGACAGCCTGCTTAACCTTGGCAGAGTTACAAAGTTGGCAAGGGTTGTGTATAGCTGGACATAGGCATACTGAGAAACTATAAACATAATTGGGCCAGGTGAAGAAAAGTTCAATTTAAGGGTAAGCGAAGTTTGGAGATAGGAGAGCTGAAACTTGGTCATAATTGGATAAGAGATAAGAAAACTGAGACTTGGTCATGACTGGATAAGATATAAGAAAACTTGCTAAGGTTGAAACTTGGTCCTAATTGAATGAAAGATAAGAAAAGTTAGAACTTGGGCATAATTGGATATACATGCCAATTACGACGAAAGTGCAGGTGAGAAAGAGAAATGCTCATAGGGATCTATGGGATCAAAAAAGTATAAAATGTCTGCTACCTAAGCAGTTTTTTGGAGAGAAGAAGAGTGAAGCCAGTAACCTTTGAAGGCACATGTCATCTGTCGTGAAGTGCTGTACTACCACGTGAATGCCTGAACTGCTTGTACTACATTTGGGTGAGATATCAATGTTAATAAACTATATTTCTTTATCTACTAAATACTGGGTTCCTAGGTTTATACTGCCTTGACTGTGTAACCCTGTCATAAGCAGATACCAGGTTAGGGTGATTAAGTATCTAGAGGGGATGTGCAGTTCTTCTCAGGTTAGTAGAAAGCCCATGCTGCTGCCGCCCAAACAGAAGAGGCAGACCTAACAAATAAACTGTCCTCATCTTGAATCCTTATGTTTGATGATGTTATCTTAAAAGATGAAAAAATTAGAAGATTGGAATGTTTTGAAGAATATATGGAATATGACTCTAATGTGAGGCTTTTGAGTCTATTTTACTGTTGAGAAGACCATATGAATATATTTTTACAAGATTTTGGAATAAATGTTTTGTATTTTTCTTTGAGTCTAGTGGAGACCTCTTTTCTATTTTGCTACTCCGATATAGGGCCATCAGCTAATCTACAGCAGAGGGGAAAAACATGTCTTAGAAAGGGATTTCAGATGAACTGTTCACTGGGCACAAGGAACACTATAAACCCCCTGTAAATAAAATGTTATCAGCTGAAGGCTAGCCCAGTTGCTCATTAGCAGTGCTGTGCATTGCCTTGCAGAAATCCTGGGTTGATTCCAGGGTGAGATCCTCCATTCCCTGGGCTGGCCAGGGAAGGTGATGATAAACCTGGGGTGGGGGGTGGAGGGGAGTGAGAGAAGAGAGAGTCCAAGAAGTAGGTCAGTGAGAAATGGATTGTAAACCAGGGAAGCCAGGGTTCAAATCTGCTTCTCCCCTTTACATTCAATGATCTTGGGCAAGTTATTTCACCCTCCATTGCCTAAGGTACAAGATAGACTGTGAACCAGTTTGGGCAGGGAAAGAACTCAACTTGCCTTGCACTTGAATTTGGAAGAGGACGAACAATAAATCTAAAATTCAAATTGCATAATGACACCCAGCTACACAGGCTCTGGCTGTACACTGTGTGTGGGCAAGGTAAGACTGGGAGGGGGGATCCTTGGGTAATTGTGAATGAAGGATCATGGCACAGGGATCCCAATCCTTGCTTAAATTGAACTGGGAAACTGCTAGATCCTAAACATTAATGTTTTTAGTAACTAGCTATTGATACCAGACATGGCACTTGTTTTTATCTCAAGCATGTTCATTGTGAATTCCCTGAAAACTAGACTGGTTAGTGGGATTCAGAAGACTGGTTTAAAAAAACCTACTGTGCCAGAAACTAGCATAATGTGAAGTCCCAGAATGCTACTATGAGATATGATGGATTTTGCATGGTTATAGGTAACCACGCTCAAGGAACATGTCATACTAGCTGTCCAAGGTATGCCTCTTTAGATGCAAAAAGGAGAAAAGACTACAAGTTCAGAATGTGTTCTCTGCCTAGATAAGTTCAGGCCTCTGACCTTCAACGTGGCTAGCAGTTCCTCCTCTGTCAATACCCCATGCAGACCAATCACAAAGGCTCCTCCTTCATTTACAAGCTCCAACTGACGCAGGAAGTCCCATTTCTCAACCACCAATTGATGCTCTTGCTCTGTCTTTGATTCTGGGAATTTTTTGTGTTGAGGAGAGGAAGATGGGAAAAGACAAGAAGAAAAGGATATTAATATACTTAATAACACAACCACCTCATATAGGATCTAGAACTGATGAATCCACTTTTGGCTTAAGTTTCCTTTAAATGTGTTATTAAATATTGGTCACTCAAGTATATCTTATGAAACCTCTGAGTTGGTAGCCTTCTTCAAAATTATGCAGGAGCTAGGTGCTACTTCTTCACCTAGCCTAAGACTGAAATCCTCAGATGGTTTAATTTTTTTGATTTTCTAGATTTTGTTCCCCACCCCAGGCTAAAATTGATCAATTGGATGTTTTCTGCTTTTTTTTTTTTTAATAGCCATCAATGTGCTTCCTATGCATGGAGTATTTTTTTTTTGTTTATGTAATTAAAATATTTAATATGACATTTAAAAAAAAAGTACAAAACACCCAGCTTTGCAGTTCATTTTCGAAGAGCTATAGTATGTGGCTTCTATTCTGGGACATTTCCCTCTTGGCTCTAGAGGGCATCACAGCAGAAACAAGTGAAGAGACCAATAAAGGTTTTATTTAAATTATTTGTATCTCCATAATCTTACAATACTCAGTAGATTACAATCAAACATCATAAATATGAATTCCTTGAAGGCTGTGATACCTTATATTGGACCCAACACAACTTCATTCAACTGTGTGTCTGGTTGAATGAAGTTGTGATGGCAAAAGAATTTGATTTTGTTGGCTGCATATATAGCTCATAATGAAGGAATACAAAACAGGACACCTCATAGAGCTGAGTCAATTTTACAAGTGCCACAGCTAAGTGATACATAGGTTTACATCGCTTTGATAGTAGCGATTGCACGATAGAATTGGAGGCATATTTCAATATACTACAGTGTGTTTTTTCTAGCAACAAAGGTGCCAGTACTCAAATGCCAGGCCACCCTCCAAAGGTGGGGTGATCACTGAGGGACCTACCCCACAATAGCCAGGCCCCCTGCAACCAGTCACAGAATCTAAGACAAGGCAGAATTGGTATGTAGAGCCTGAGCTCTATCATTAAAACTTGGGGACCATGGGTCAATTTTAGCAGACAATGGAAAAGGTGCAGGTACTCAGAACCCCCTAAAAAAAAAAAGCCCCGATAGGACCTGAAGTGGTGAACTGGATTAGGAACTGGTTGACGGGCAGATGCCAGAGGGTGGTGGTAAATGCAGTTCGCTTGGAGGAGAGAAAGGTGAGTAGTGGAGTGCCTCTGGGATCGGTGCTGGGGCCGATTCTATTCAATATATTTGTTAGTGATATTGCAGAAGAGTTAGAAGGTAAAGTTTGCCTTTTTGCGGATGACACCAAGATTTGCAACAGAGTGGACACTCCAGAGGGAGTGGAAAGCATGAAAAAAGATCTGCGGAAGCTAGAAGAATGGTCTAACGTTTGGCAATTAAAATTCAATGCGAAGAAATGCAAAGTGATGCACTTAGGAAGTAGAAATCCATGGGAGACGTATGTGTTAGGCCGGTGATGGCAAACCTATGGCATGCGTGCCAGAGAGGGCACGCAGAGCCCTCTCCCTTGGCACGCGCGCCAGTCCGCTCCGCCCACTCTCCCTCCCTCTGACCGAGTACCAGGCCGGCCTCCCTCCCTCCCACCAAGCACCACACCGCTTGCCCTCGCTCCCTCCCTCTTCCAAACAAGCATCAGCCCGCCCATCCTCCCTCCCTCCCAGCACCACCCCCCTCCTCCTCTGCAATTGAAAAAAACGTACCTTTAAGGCAGTGTCGGCAGCGGCAACGAAAAGCGTAGTCTTCACTCGGCGCGCTTCCCTTCTGTCTCGCTCTCAAGCTCTGGTCCCGCCAGAGCTTGAGAGTGAGACAGAAGGGAAGCGCACCGAGTGAAGACTACGCTTTTCGTTGCCGCTGCCGACGCTGCCTTAACCCAGTACGTTTTTTCAATTGTAGAGGAGGAGGGGGGCCGTGGTACTGAGAGGGAGGAAGGACAGGCGGGCGGGCTGATGCTTGTTTGGAAGAGGGAAGGAGCGAGGGCAAGCCGCGTGGTGCTTGGTGGGAGGGAGGGAGGCCTGGTGCTGGGTGGGAGGGAGGTAGGCCTGACGCTGGGTGCTGCTGGGTGGGAGGAAGGCCTGACGCTGGGTGCTGCTGCGTGGTGGGAGGGAGGGAGGCCTGATGCTGGGTGGGAGGCCTAATGCTTAGTGCTGGGAGGGAGGGAGGCTGGACATTTGTGGCTGGAGGGGAGAGGAGGGTTGCTGGAGATGGATGGAGGGCAAGAAATGAAAAAAGGAGGAAAGTAAAGAAATAAATGGAGGCAAGAAATGAAGAAGAAAGGAGGAAAGTAAAGAAATAAATGGAAAGGAAGCCCTGGAAACGGAGTTAAGAGAACAGATAGAGAGCAGCAGAATCAGCGACTAGGACCAATATGGATAGAAAAACAAAATCACCAGACAACAAAGGTAGAAAAAATCCTTTTATTTTCATTTTAGTGTTTGGAATATGTCCAATTTGAGAATTTACATCTGCTGTCTTATTTTGCACTGGGTATACTGGAGCTGTAACAACTTACAGAAATGATTTACAATGAAAGAAAATCATGTTATTTTTTTCTCCTATACTATTATAATATTTTCAATGATGTCTGTTTTTATGCGCCATGGCTGGTGTAAGAGGGTGTGGCTATCATAGGGGTGGAGTCATGTGGTGACCCCGCCCATAATGAGTACCGGCACTTCGCAATAAATAATTAGATTTTGGGTTGCTGTTTGGGCACTCGGTCTCTGAAAGGTTCGCTATCACTGTGTTAGGCGGTGAGAGTCTGATAGGTACGGACTGGGAGAGGGATCTTGGGGTGATAGTATCTGAGGACCTGAAGGCGACGAAACAGTGTGACAAAGCGGTGGCCGTAGCTAGAAGATTGCTAGGCTGTATAGAGAGAGGTGTGACCAGCAGAAGAAAAGATGTTTTAATACCCCTGTATAAGATGTTGGTGAGGCCCCACCTGGAGTATTGTGTTCAGTTTTGCAGGCTGTATCTTGTGAAGGATGTTAAAAAAATGGAAGCGGTGCAAAGAAAAGCTACGAGAATGGTATGGGATTTGCGTTACAAGACGTATGAGGAGAGACTTGTTGACCTGAACATGTATACCCTAGAGGAAAGGAGAAACAGGGGTGATATGATACAGACATTCAAATATTTGAAAGGTATGAATCCGCAAATGAACCTTTTCCGGAGATGGGAAGGCGGTAGAACGACAGGACATGAAATGAGATTGAAGGGGGGCAGACTCAAGAAAAATGTCAGGAAGTATTTTTTCACGGAGAGAGTGGTGGATGCTTGGAATGCCCTCCCGCGGGAGGTGGTGGAGAGGAAAACTGTAACAGAATTCAAACATGCGTGGGATAAACATAAAGGAATCCTGCTCAGAAGGAAGGGATCCCCAGAAGCTTAGCCGGTGGTGGGAGGCAGGGCTGATGGTTAGGAGGTGGGGATAGTGCTGGGCAGACTTATACGGTCTGTGCCCTGAAAAAGACAGGTACAAATCATGGTAAGGTATACACAAAAAATGGCACATGTGAGTTTATCTTGTTGGGCAGACTGGGTGGACCGTGCAGGTCTTTTTCTGCCGTCATCTACTATGTTACTATATGGTCTTTATGGGTTGGTTGAGATTTTGAACACATATCCTTTATATTTTCATTTATATATCATGTTCACATAAGAAATCACAGGGATGTGTGAACATAGTCACCACAGTTAGCGGAAGTAGCTAACAGCTCTATTCTGTTTAAGTGACGCACTGGCAGTGTGCTTTGGTGACATGCTGAGTGATTTCTTACACTTAAAATTTTTTGAATGGTTAATATAATATAAATAGTTGCTTTAGAGAGTATCAGGATTGAATATTTATATTCTCTCTATACAGACTTTTTATTTTCAAAACCAGGTCTGCAGCAACCCTTGGGGAAGACTGCTAAACAGCTCAGGGGGTCATCCCGCTGTGATGTGGCAGAAGCTATCACTCCAGCTGAGAACAATTTCTCCAGTCTCTTATCACACCCAATGAGTCGATCCAATGCCTGCCTGCCTGCCAAGCAGCACTTCAGTTTTTCTGGCTGCACTGCCATTGTAAATACAGTGGATGTACTGAGTACTTCAGTCAGGACTTGAAAATGGTCACTGTAGGGGAAAGCAGAAGAAGAGTAAATCTACCCTTTCTCCAAATATCTAAGAAAAACAATTCTTCTCCTTCCACTGTAACTAGAAACAGACTGCAATTACTCTCTCTTTCTGTTTGTCTGCTGTGGGGAAAACTTAGCTTGGTCTCTCAAGATTCCCTTTAACAAAGAAGCAGGGACTGAGGCACAACACTGGCTACCTCTTCAGAATACAAAATTTCGGTTCTTGGGGAGAGGAGAGAGAAGGGAAGACCTGAAACCCCCCAGGTGTTACACTCTTAGGGCTTTAAATTAGAATCGTCGGGGCTGGGAGATCAAAGCCCCCAGGTAAGTGAAGTAATAAATACTGCTACACAAATGAGCAAATGGGCCAACATCGAGAAAGCAGTAAATACTAATGCCTGTAGTATGGGAAATAAGGTTTGCAGTCTACAGGCTAGGATGGAAGAGGCTAATTCAGATTTAGTGGCAGTCATGGAGACATGGTTCAAGGAGAACCATGACTGGGATATGGATATAACAAGACTACAATCTATTCTGGAAAGACTGGGTACAAAGAAATAGAGGAGGAGTGGCATTTATATGTTAAAGATAATATTAAATGCAGTAACAAAAGAGAGGGTATTACAGCATACAAGTATACAACACAGACAAAAAAAGCACCACTGGGCCTTCAAGAAAGGCAATTCATTTAGAACTTCTGCTCATACATTGTGAAGACATACCCTGACCCCTGAAGCAGGCACTTGTGCGCTGAAACACAGCCCGTGTCGGGTCTTTTTCACAATAAAGGGTGGCTATTATCTCTTTCTTGAAGGCCCAAAGATAATATTAAAGCCACAAATTGCAGGACCTACAGGGTAAGGAAGAGGCACTGTGGGTCAGTCTGGAAAGAGGGAATGGAAAATGTATTTACATTGGTGTGATATACAGGCCTTCTTCATAGACATAAGAAACGGACAGAGATTTAATTGAAGACATTCAAAACACAGTGCACTCCATTTAAGTGCATGTCGGATAAGTGCATGTTCTGTTTAACTGCATGCCGTACTTCGGTCCCGTTTTTGGCACCATCAATTTCTACAGGGACAAACTTCGGTTTAGCGCACCACTGATAAGTGCAAGATTCGCTTATATGCATGGTTTAAGACTGCTCCTCTGCAGGAAAGACTCCGCAAAAGCACATGCACGGAATATGGAAGCCGACTGGCATGTGACAAAGGGGCGGTAAATTTGAAATCTCATTGGTTAATTGCCACAGGCAGAATAAGCGAAAGAATGTTGTTACAGTGTACACTGGAGTCGTCGTCGCGCAACTGTAAGACTTTAACATTGGCTGAACAAATAGAAGTTCTTAAAAAATTAGAAAAAGTCAAGCATCTATTGCTAAAGAATATGGTGTCAATCCCAGTCACATTTCACGTATCTTGAAGCAGAAAGACCAGCTTCTGGAAGACTGGCAAAACAATACAAATCCACACCGAAAACGGGCGGGAAAAGCTGAGGAAGTAGAAGATGTTCTTCTTCGGTGGTTTTCTCAAGTCAGGAGCAGACAGTTTCCTGTCAGTGGTCCACTGCTTATGGAGAAAGCTAATCAGCTAGCTGAAAATCTTGGACTAACTGAATTCATAGCCACTGTTGGATGGTTGGAAAGATGGAAGGAGAGGAACAACATAAAATTCAAGAAACAGCATGGTGAAAAACAAGACGCTGATGACTTTGGTGCTGAAAATTGGGTTGTTTCAGTTCTTCCTATCATCTTGAATGAGTTTGCACCTCGTGACATTTTCAAAGCTGACGAAAACGATCTCTACTGGCAAGCGATTCCTGATGGAACACTTGCATTCAAACAAGCCGAAACTACAGGAAGTAAAACGTTGAAGGACCGACTGATGAGGAGTAGCCTAGAGGTTATTGCAGTGGACTTTGATCCTGGGGAACTGAGTTAGATTCCCACTGCAGCTCCTTGTGACTCTGGGCAAGTCACTTAACCCTCCATTGCCCCTGGTACAAAATAAGTACCTGAATATATGTAAACCGCTTTGAATGTAGTTGCAAAAACCTCAGAAAGGTAGTATATCGTCCCATTTCCCTTCCCCCCCTTCCTTTGCTGCAATATGGATGGGAGTGAGAAGTTGGACCCACTCGTCGTTGGAAAGAGCAAACAGCCCCGTTTGCTTCAAGAATGTTAGTGACTTCCTGTGTCATACGAGGCTAATGCAAATTCATGGATGACTGGGGAAATTTGGAAGCAGTGGCTAAAGAAGTTAGACACTAGAATGTGGGCACAAAAGCATCAGATTTTGTTGCTTTATGATAATTGTGCTGCACACAGTGATGATGTCAGGCTGTCTAACGTCAAGGTGGTCTTCCTGCCACCAAACACTACCTCTCTGATCTAACCTATGGATAAGGGCATAATAAACAATTTCAAACAACATTATCTTGTGCTACGTCATCTGATGAGCGTTATGGATTTTTTTTTTTGTTACATTTGTACCCCGCGCTTTCCCACTCATGGCAGGCTCAATGCGGCTTACATGGGGCAATGGAGGGTTAAGTGACTTGCTCAGAGTCACAAGGAGCTGCCTGTGCCTGAAGTGGGAATCGAACTCAGTTCCTCAGTTCCCCAGGACCAAAGTCCACCACCCTAACCACTAGACCACTCCTCCACTCCAAGTCTGGATGACCAGACTGGCAAGGATAAACGTGCTGTTGAACTGGCTCGTAATCTATCACTGTTGGATTCCCTAAATATGCAGCAAGAAGCCTGGAATCATGTTACACAGGCAACCATTCTGAACTGCTACAAGCGGACAAGCTTTGTTAGGGATGTGGAGAGGGACAAAACAGATGCAGCTGTTGCAAACGCGTCCAATGAACAGGCTATTGACATCGCAGCCGGTGTTACTGAAGAGGAATTTCATCACTACGTAGCTGTTGATTACAATCTACAAACAGCTGATGACAGCACTGATGTCCAGATATGCGCCTACACGCAGGCAACGGCTGATGATGAAACAGATGATGAAATGAGCAGCGAGGCATATGCTGACGAAATTCAACAACCTCCTGTCACTTTTGCAAGAGCGCTGGAGAATCTCAACACCGTGCGGGCCTATCTGGATGTCAGTGCTATGACAGCTTTTACCGTCTGGCAGATGTAGTCTATGGAACTCACAGACACAAGAGTTTACAGAGGACTATGACTGATTACTTCAAGTAAGCCTAACGTCAGTTAACGGAGACTGTATAACGTCAGTTAACGGAGACTGTATACTGTACGTATAATAAACAGTACTGTACATATGTTTATCACATGCCAAGCTTCTTTGGGTCACAACGGTTAAGTGCAAGCTCCGGTTAACTGCATGTATTTCTTTGGTCCCAGACCCTTGCACTTAAGCGGATTGCACTGTATTGCTGTGAAAGGGGGAAGTACTAGTAATAGGTTATTTTAATATGCTAGATGTTGATTGGGGTATCCCAATTGTGAAGTTTTCCAGAAGTAGAGAGATCCTGGATTCTCTACAGGGGTAACTATTCCAGCAGTTGGTAATACAACTCATGCAGGATGGGACCATACTAAACTTAGTGCTTATGAATGGGGGGAGTGTTTGATGTTACAGAGGGTGATCATCTGGCATCCTACTACTACTACTTATCTTTTCTATAGTGCTACTAGATGTACACAGCTCTGTACACTTGAACATGAAGAGACAGTCCCTGCTTAACGGAGATTACAATCTAATCAGGACAGACAAACAGGACAAATAAGAGATAAAGGAATTACTAATGTGGGAATGATAAAACAGACATGAGTACTGAACAAATGAATAGGGGTTAGGAGTTAAAAGCAGCATCAAAAAGGTGGGGTTTTAGCCTAGATTTGAAGATGGCCAGAAATGGAGCTTGACGTACTGGCTCAGGAAGTCTATTCCGAGCATATGGTGCAGCAAGATAAAAGGAACAGAGTCTGGAGTTTGCAGTGGAGGAGGAGGTTACAGATAAGAGAGATTTACCTCATGAACAGAGTTCCCAGGGAGGAGCGTAGGGAGAGATAAGAGTGGAAAGGTACCAAGGAGCTGCAGAGTGAATGCACTTGTAAGTCAATAAGAGGAGTTTGAACTGAATGCAGAAACAGATAGGGAGCCAATGAAGTGACTTGAGGAGAGGGCTAATATGAGCATAGTGACATTGGAGGAATATAAGCCGTGCAGCAGAATTTTGAATTGATTGAAGAGGAGAGAGATGACATAGTGGGAGACCTATGAGAAGCAAGTTGCAATAGTCTAAGTGAGAGGTGATAAGAGTGTAGATAAGGGTTTTGGTAGTGTGCTCAGAAAGGAAAAGGACTAATTTCAGTAATATTATAGAAAAATAAATGATAGATTTTAGCAGTCTGTTGAATATGTGCAGAGAAAGAGAGAGAGGAGTCAAAGATGACCCCACGGTTACGAGCTGATGAGGCAGGGAGGATGAGAATGGGGGAAGAGGAGAGGTTGGTTTAGGGGAAAGATGGATGGTGTGGAAAGGGTTCATTCAAAAGTGAAGGTTCTAGACTTCAAAAAAAAACTAACTTTGTTCAGATGGGGGATTATCTCAAAGAACTGTTGTCTGGATGAAAACATATGGAAGGAGGAGGAAAGCAGTAGGCAAAACTGAAAGGAGGTATTGTGAGGGCAACAAGCCTTTTTGAAAGGAAAGTAAATAAAAGTAAGAGGAAAGGGCTGATTTGGTCTCAAAAGTAGTAGCTGAAAAGGTAAAGAAGAAGACATTAGCCTTTATGAACTACAACAGAAAGAGGAAAAGTTAATGTTAGCTGGTAGAGTAATCAGGACAGCAAAGATGTAAATGGAAGAAAAAAAAGCCAATATAGTAAAATGGGGGGGACAAGACATTTTTTAGATATGTTAGTGATAGAAGGAAGTGCAAAAGTCACATTTTGAGAGTCAAAGGTGAAGGGGTGGAATATGTAGAAGCTGATAAAGATAAGGCAGAATTGCTTAATATTTCTGTTCTGTGTTCACAGCTCAAGGGCCGGGAGCAGGACCGCAGAATCAAACATAAATAGGAATGGAGGTGTGGTAGTCCCTGAACGATTTTCAGAGAACTGTGTTCGTGAGGAGCTAGCTAAAGGTGGACAAAGGGGATGGGGCCGGATGGCATACATCCGAAGTACTAAAGGTACTTAGGGCAGTTCTGGCGACTCTGCTGGCTGACATTTTCAATGCTTCTCTAGAGTTGGGAGCGGTCCCTGAGGCCTGGAGAAGAGCAGATATGGTCCCTTTCCACAAAAGCAGAAGGAAGATGTTGGGAACTACAGGCCGGTAAGTCTGACTTGTGTGGTAAGTAAATAAATGAAAATGCTTTTAAAACAGAAAATAGCCTGTTTTCATACAGGCGAGATTTACGCCATCTCCTTTCTAGTTTCCATCCTGTGCATTTAAGGATCCGAAGTTCTGGAGAAAACCAATATAATAAATGATAAACAGGATGGAGTTGGTCCAGAGGGTGGCTACTAAAATGGTCAGTGGTCTTTGTCATAAAGCATAGGGGAGCAGACAAAGATCTCAATAATGTATGCTTTGAAAGAAAGATGGGAGAGGAGAGATAGGATAGAGATGTTTAATATCTATACGGCATAAATACACAGGAGGAGATTTTCTTTCAATTGAAAGGAAGTTCTGGAATGAGGGAGCATAGGATGAAAAAATCCAATTGAGATGTACTAGATAGGAAGGGAGAGAAGCACAGCTCAGGAGAGGGACCTTGGGGTCAGGGCCGTGCCAACACGGTAAGCGAGGTAAGCATGGCAGGAGGGCGCCATCCTCTGGGGGGGGTGCCCCGCCGCACCATGCTTACCTTGCCCTCTTCTCCCCAGATCCTTTTCCTTTTTTTTTTTTTTGTTTAAATTTACCTCTGTCCGGTGGCAGCGTAGCATTAATGAGGAGGCGGCGTTCCCCCGCCCCGATGTGTCAGTCTTCCCTTCGCTCAGTTCCGCCGCCTTCTGACATCAGAAATGACGTCAGAAGAAGGCGGGCCACTGAGCGAAGGGAAGACTGACATGTTGGGGCGGGGGAGCGCCGCCTCCTTCTCACTAACGCTACGCTGCCGCCGGACAGAGATAAATTTAAACAAAAAAAAAGGAAAAGGATCTGGGGAGAAGAGGGCGGGTAGTGTAGCGATAGTTTTTGGGGGGGGTGGGGCCAACTGCAGGGGGGCGCCGGAGACCCTACCGTGTTTCCCCGAATATAAGACACTGCCTTATATTAATTTTTGCGCCCAAAAAGGCGCTAGTTCTTATTTTCAGGGGATGTCTTAATATTTCGGGGAAACACGGTTGGCCCGCCCACCTTCCCTCCGTCGCTCCTGCAACTACCGGTAACCCCCCACCCGAGGTCGCCCCCCCCCACCCGAGATGGCGCTCCCACCCGAAGTCGCCGGACCCCACCCCCCTCCGTCGCTCAGAAACTAACCTGAACTTAAGCCTCCTTTCACTTTCCTTCCAGTTCGCAGGAGCAGCAGGGCAGGGCAGGCCTCTCCTTCCTTCCGAGCCCCACCCTCGCCTGACGTTACGTTACGTCAGGCGAGGGTGGGACACGGAAGGAAGGAGTGGCCTGCCCTCCTACTGCTGCTGCTTGCTGCGAACTGGAAGGAAAGTGAAAGGAGGCTTAAGTGCAGGTTAGTTTCGGAGCGACAGAGGGGGTTGGGGTCCGGCGACTTCGGGTGGGGGCGCCATCTCGGGTGGGGGGGACGACCTCGGGTGGGGGGTTAGTTTCAGAACGACGGCGGGGGGCCCGGCGATCTCAGGGGGGGGGGGGACCCTACTTACCGGGAAAAACAAAACTTTGCTAGGCCTTACTTTCGGGGGAGGCCTTATATTTTCTAAGGGCACCAAAAACCTCGGTAGGTCTTATTTTATGGGGATGCCCTATTTTCGGGGAAACACGGTAGGCACAGCCCTGCTTGGGGTGATGTATCTGAGGATATCATGGTGATGAAACAATGTGACAAAGCGGTGGCCGTGGCCAGAAGGATGCAAGGCTGCATATAAAGGGGTATAATCAGCAGAAAAAAAGGAGGTGTTGATGCCCCTGTGTAATCCATTGGTGAGGCCCCATTTGGAGTACTGTTTTCAGTTTTGGAGGTAGTATTTGCTAAGGACATAAAAAGACTAAGCAGTTCAGAGAAAAGCAATGAAAATGATATAGGTTTTGTGTCACAAGATATACAAGGAGAGACTTGAGGACCTGAACATGTATACCCTGGAGGAAAGGCATGACAGAGATATGATACAGACATTCAAATATTGGAAAAGTATTAATCTACAAACAAACCTTTTCTAGAGATGGGATTGTGGTAGAACTAGAGAACATGAATTGAGAGGTTGCAGGGGGGCTGAATAATGTCAGGAAGTACTTTTACTCGGAGAGGGTGTGGTAGATACCTGGAATGCCCTCCCATAGGAGGTAGTGGAAATGAAAACAGTAATAGAATTCAAAAACGCAAAGGAATCCTATATAGAAGGCATGGAAGCAAACAAGCTTAGCAGTGATTAGATTGCAACACCAGTAAAGTCAGTGCCATGCAGATTTCTACGGTTTGTGCCCTGATTGTGGCTGGACAGATTTGGATGGGCTAGAGTTGGGCTTCAATGACAACTTCAGAAGTTGGAGAAGAAGGCTGGTGCCCTGATAATGGCAAGGCCAAATCAAGATCAAGTATGCATATGTAGTATCATATCATACCTTATACTATGAGTTTATCTTTTTAGGTAGACTACATAGACTGTACAGATCTTTATCTGTTGTTATCTACTATGTTACTATGAAGGTGAAAGGGGACAGACTCAGAAGTAATTTGAGGAAATACTTCTTCATGGATGGGTAGTGAATTTGTGGAATGGCATCCCGGTGGAAGTGGTGGACACAAAAACTGTATCTGAATTCAAGAAAACTTGGGACAAGTGCATAGGATCTGAGCTCCAGAGACAATGATGCAGTGAAGAGAGCTTTAGATCTGTTCAGAACTGGTAAACATTTGGAGAAAGAGGGAGCCAATACCAATAGAATGGGATCCAACTTAAAGAGAAATGGACCCAGCTGCTGACACTAACATTTGAAAAAAAGACAGAGAAGTGTTACTGCCAGTGGCCTGAAAAGTCAACAATGTAACTCCATGTCATGAAACGCCTAGCCACCTGCCTGGGGTTACCCCGCAGCCACTCTGAGGGTCTATCCCCAGCACAGCTCAGTTCTGCCTGCACCTGCCGCTTGTGCTCTACACTGGCATCCTCCTCCCACCAACTGGGTCACAACTGCCTCTGGGAGAGTTTCCCGCTCTCAAATTATCCCCAGTGATTTCTAGGTTACTGGGATCACACTCCCAGTGGTCCCACAGTTCCCAGAAGGCACTCACAGACCTAACACACAAACCACCAGAATTCTTTATCAGTCCAGACAAAGAGGCAATAACTAAATTGTTTATTGTCTTAAAAACTGAACAATGAACAAAAAAGTAGCAGACAATAACAGGTACCTGAAATATGGATCAATTAAAACACTAACTATACATTTGTTTACTTTCTAAAAAGTACCTGGGAAGGTCAGGTCATATAGCTGCTCACCAGTTATCAAATATAACAGTTTTTTTGCAGGGCTTCAGCAAAGAGCTCTCTCTCTCTCTTCTCCTGGGCTGAAACTGGGGCAAAAGCCAGTACAATCCAAATGAAAAGAGTTCCTGGGCCAATCAGAGCCCAAGTTACATCACTATAGGCATTTCCTTTATCTGTGTGCTAAAAGTTCAGGTCTTTGAAACAGCTTAAAACATAACATGCACCACCTGCTGGCCAAACTAGAGAAATGCACTTCAAGAATTAATAAAGGCAGTTTTACAGGCTTAAAACACCACCGGTTTGTCACACTCCAGTTTTCAAGAAAGGCTCCAGTGGGGGAACAGGAAATTACAGATTTTTAAGCCCAACATTAATACTGGTTACAAAGGAAGAGATGATAATCAAGAATAAAATCATTAAATATACAGAAGGAAACAGTGGGCCTGATAGTTAGCCAGCATGGTGACCATAATAAGGCATTTAATTTATATCATATATTCATCACTGCTATATGTAAAAGCAGCTAGTGCTATTCAGCACAACTAAACTAAATGGATACCTTACCCTGATAAAGCCTGAATGTTACTGCTATTCAGATTACACGGTATACTCTTACTCTCTTCTCTCAGTGCCCCTTTCCTATATTACTCCTGCTGGAATTCTGTGCAACTGTGCAGCGCAGAATTCCCAGCCGTGCAAGATTCAGCATTTCTGTGCAGAATTGCCAATCAGGTGATGAAAGCGCACGTTAGTCACCTGATTTACTGCAGTGGACCTCCATGTAGCACTCAAAGGGAGAACTAGGCTATTTTAGCCCCTTTAGCCTGTGATAAAGTTGTGGTGAAGGCTGGCAAGCTGGCCTTCCTGCCCGCTCTTGAGCCTCAGAGGACCTTCCCCAGGCCTACCTTAACACTCCTTGGTGGTCTAGTGGCCTCTTCAGGGGCAGGAAAGAACCCTACTCTTTCCTGCCCGCTGCCGCTGCTCTCTGGCTGGTGCTTCACTTCTTCAAAATGGCCTCTGAGACTTCAAGCGGTAATCTCGTGAGGCTGCCGCAGGAAGTCTTGGCAGCCATTTGCAAGAAACAGTGGTACTGACCCAGAGGAGTAGCAGTGGGCAGGAAAGAGTCAAGTTCTTTCCTGCCCCAAAGAGGTACTCCTGACGCAGCTCCTCCTCATTGTAGCTCCTGGGTGGATGCAGGGCTGGAAAAAGCTATATATGGTGTGCGGGTGAGGCAGGGGGGGCTGGAAAAAACTATGGATGGTGTGTGAGTACTGGGAAGAGGGCTGTAAAAAAAGGTGGATGGTATCTGTGTACAGGGAGGGGGCCTTTAATATTGTTTAAATTATGACAAACAAAGAATTTTGCAGAATTTGTGCAAATTTTGTGCACAGACCTTTTAATTTGATTTATTTTTGGAGCAGAATTATGGCAGGAGTACTATATGGATATTATGAGGCTATTCAGATTTCTGGCCCTGACACTATTTGTATAGGGGCCAAAATTCCATAAATAGGGAAGTTATACATTCACCACCACCACCAGTGAACATCTAATTTCTTTTGAATATCGGTCCAAGTGTAATTAACAATAACCAGCATGGATTTCAGGAAGGCAAATTATGTTTCACAAATCTAGTTACTTGGATACTTCTTTTAGATATTTGCCTGCAAAGGTTTGGAATGGGATTAGAAAACATTTGAAGGTTTTTATGTATTCAGATTTGGATTTAGCCTGATTTCTGTTACATTTTTAAGGTATTATATCTGTTTTTTGCATTTCCTATTGGGATATCTTTCTTCTTGTAATCCACAATGAATCCATATGATGATATGGTGGAATATAAGTTATGAATAGTATAGTATTTGAATTATTTGACTTTGTAACCAGGAATATGGCTGAAAGTGAACTATTGGATACAATTTCATGAGTAATCTTATGCGGCGCAAAGAAAAAAGCACTTATCCTGGCCTTAAATTGCTTGATGCTGACCCTTAAGGGAATAAGGGCTTTTTCTATGCATTTATATATTTTCTTATGTGATTATTAGTGATTACTTTCTGTTCTTTCCCCATTTTTTTGTGGGCTACATTTGTTTTTTGTTTGTAATAGCACAAATTAAATGCGCCTCCTTTTATATTTGGGTTGGTATTTTTCTTTATGATGTAATTTGATTTCTATTTAAAACTGTATAAACATTAAATATTAAAAAAAAAACCACACACACAGGTCACAGATTACAACGCTACACTCTATATATGTTGGTTTTAGTCACCCTAGGTTTGAGCCCCAACCCTAGAATCTCTCTCATTTATGTAGCTTCCTAGAAACCTTCCCACTAATTTGATTCTTCCTTCCTTTATTAGCTGGTTACAATGTTTTTCCAATGTTTTCATATTGGTGCAGGTTGGTATCAATTCTAAGCTTTTTCAATAGTTTTCAGTTTTCATTAAGCTACATAATGTCTCACCTGGTGAAGTTTGTCATTACATGGTATCTTCAGCCCTAAAAGTCTCCCAAAATGATGTTAACCATGTAGAGACTGCAACCACTATTATTATTATTAACATTTGTATAGCGCTACCAGACTCACCAGCGCTGAACACCTGACACAGACAGTCCCTGCTCGATAGAGCTTACAATCTAAAAATACAGACAGACAAGACAATTAGGTCGAGGAAAGTACTGGGTGAGAGAAAACAAGGATAGGGGATTGAGTAGTGGTTAGGAGCCAAAAGCAGGAGTGAAAAGGTGGGTTTCAGCACAGATTTGAAAACAGATAGAGAGGGTGCTAGCGTACATGCTCAGGAAGTCCATTCCAGGCATAAGGTGCCGCGAGGGAAAAGGAACGAAGCCTGGAATTAGCAGTGGAGGAGAAGGGGGATCGACAAGAGAGATTTGTCAGCGAGCAGAGATTACGGGGAGGAATGTAGGAGAGAATGAAGAGGAGAGGTAAGGGGGGGCTGCAGAATGGATGCATTTAAAGGTCAGTAAGAGAAGTTTGAACTGTATGCGGAAGCAGACAGGGAGCCAGTGAAGTGACTTGAGGAGTGGGCTAGTGTGGGTAAAACGATTTTGGCAGAAAATAAGTCGTGCCGCAGAATTTTGGACAGACTGGAGAGGAGAGAGATGGCTGAGCGGAAGACCAGTGAGAAGCAAATTGCAATAATCCAAGCAAGATGTGACAAGGGTTTGGATAAGGTTCTGGTAGCATATTCAGAGAGGAAGGGGCGAATTTTGCTAAATGTTGTAGACAAAGAAGTGACAGGTTTGGGCCGTCCATTGTCCAGACTGATATGAGAAGAAATAGAACAGGAACTGACATAGAAAGACAAAATTCAATTTCAAGTCCCTTCAGCTTATCTGTGACTACCAAATAATTGAAAATTAAGTCCATGAAGCTCTCTGGGCTAGTCATGATTCAAGACTGTATATTCTGGAGTAGTGAATCCAGTTTCTGCCCTCTTTCCTCCTGTGGCTCTGGATTTCAGGGTTGCAGGAAGAGTCTCTTTGGCTCAGAGATTTAAAACCTTTTTTTGCCTAAACCAAACCAAAGTGATACTTCTAATCTAACAATGAGGGATTGCTCTTGAATTCCACTTAGTTAGAGGTCTATGATGGGGGGAAGCAGGGACTCAACCCGCAGGGCTGCCTTGCGCATGGTCCATCATCTGAATATCTGCAGTGTCGTTGGTGTTGCCAGGGTACGGCTCCACAAATCCATACATGTGCAGCAACTGCCAGTTTGCCATCTGCCCATAGGTGTTAAATACCTCCTGCCCTTCTGCAATGCACTGAGTTGTGACATTTTCAACACGTCTGTAAGAAAGAGGAGAAACCAGTTCAGCTAGCATGTACTCTAAGATTGACTGCTTTGAATACAACAATTTTCTGTTGCATATTATTTTACTTATTGTAGGTGTTGTTAACAGGATAAGTGCTTTTGAATACTGACCCAATAGTACTGGTACTTAAGAGTAACATAAAAACATAGTAAATGATGGCAGATAAAGCAAAGGTACTTACCTGTAGCAGGCATTCTCAGAAAACAGCAGGCCTTATGTTCTCATATCCGTGTTGCCGGTCCAGAGCTTGTAACTAGCTTAAAAAATAGATCTCTGAGAGCAAGACAAGTTCCATCACACATGTGCGAATGCCTTCCTGCCTGCCACGAGAACACGGGAGCAGCAGTACAATATAAAGCATAATAAAAAGGAGACAACTCCAAGGGGAGGTGGAGGGTATGTGAGAATATAAGCCCTGCTGTCCTCGGAGCATACCTGCTACACGTAAGTACCTTCACTTTCTTTGAGGACAAGCAGGCCTATAAAATTCTCACAGATTGGAATCCCTAGCTTCCAGGCTCACCAAAAACAACCACTAGTGGTCAACTGGACCTTGCAACGGTGAGGGCAAAAAAAGTAATTAACCCAAAAAAGTAGTGAAGCCTGAAACAGAACAAAATGGGCCTAGGAGGGTGGAGTTGGACTCTAGACCCCAAATAAATTCTGCAGCACTGTCTGTCCAAATCGACTGTCGCATTGAGTATCCTGCTCAAGGCAGTAATGAGATGTGAATGTGTGAACTGAAGACCACGTCACAGCCTTGCAAATTTCTTCAACGGAGGCTCACCTCAAGTGAGCAACTGACGCAGCCATGGCATTGACATTGTGAGCCCTGACATGACCCTCACGGATCAGCCAACTGGAAATGGTGCGTTTCCTGATGGCGACCCCTATCCTATTGGGGTCAAAAGAAACAAAAGGTTGGGGGGACTGTCTATAGGGCCTAGTCCGCTCCAAGTAAAAGAACAATGCTTGCTTGCAGTCCAAGGTGTGCAGTGCACTTCCACCAGGATGGGTATGAGGTCGGGGAAAGAATGTTGGCAAGACAATTGACTGGTTCAGATGGAACTCTGACACAACCTTAGGTAGGAACTTAGGGTGATGTAGAGGACTACTCTATTATGATGAAACTTCATATAAGGTGCATCTGCCACCAAGGCCTGAAAGCTCACTGGCCCTGCAAGCTGAAGTAACAGCCACCAAAAATATGACCTTCCAGGTCAAGTACTTCAGATGACAGCAAGTGACTCAAAAGGAGCTTTCATCAGCTGGGTGAGAATGACACTTAGGTCCCATGATAAGATGGAGGTTTGACAGGGGGCTTTATAAAAAGCAAACCTCTCATGAAGTGAACAACTAGAGGCTGCCCAGAGATGGGTTTACCCTCTACATGTTGATAAGCACTAATTGCACTGAGGGTGAACCCTTACGGAGTTAGTCTTGAGACCAAACTCAGAGTGGAGGTGCAGAAGGTATTCAAGAAGGGTCTGTGCAAGGCAGGAAATAGGATCTGGAGCCTTGCCCTCACACCAGACGGCAAACCTCCTCTATTTAAAAAGAGTAACACCTCTTAGTTGAATCTTTTCTGGAAGCCAGCAAGACCCTGGAGACAACCTCAGGAAGAGGAAGCAAATTCTAAGCTCTCAATATCCAGGCTGTGAGGGCTAGAAACCGGAGGATGGGATGCAGGAGAGATCCCTTGTTCTGGGTGATGAGAGTCGGAAAACACTCCAAGGTACTTCGGAGAGTAACTCCAGAAGAAGAGAGAACCAGATCTGCTGGGGCCAGTAGGTAGTGATCAAGATCAAGTTTCAGCAAAGTCTTCCCCACAAGAGGAATGGGAGGATACGCATATAGAAGGTCCTGTACTCCAATGAAGGAGGGAAGGCATCCGACACTAGTCTGTCAAGGGTCTGGAGCAGAACTGAGGGACTTTGTGATTGGATTGAGTGGCACAGAGATCCACCGAGAAGGTGCCCCATGCTCGGAAGATCTTGAGGGCCCACTCGTGCAGTTGCATGACCCTGCTCAGTCTGTTGACTAGGCTGTTGAATTTTTCTACCAGATAAGTGGCCTTGAGGAGCATCCTGTGCTGGTGCCCAATGCCACATTCAGATAGTCTCCTGACACAGAGGGTGTGATCTGGTGCCCCCTGCTTGTTCATGTAGTACATGGCAGCCTGTCTGTATGAATAAGTACAATTTGGTTGTTTAGCCAATCCCTGAAATCCTTTAGAGCATTCCAGATTGCCCGGAGCTCCAGAACATTGATTTGGAGATGTTTCCTGGGCTGCCCAAGCACCTTGAGTATGAAGCCCGTCTAAATGAGCTTCCCACACTAACTGGGATGCATTTGTCGTCAGCACTTTCGTGGGCTGGGGAATTTGAAATGGGAGTCCCAGAGTCAAACTGGATCAACTGTCCACCGGAGTAGGGACTGAACCAGCTGAAGCAGAACCTGGATGACAACCTCTAGATCCCCTGCAGCCTGATACCACTGGGAAGCTAGGGTCCATTTGGGCAGTTCTCATGTGAAGGGATGCCATGGGTGTCACATGAACAGTAGAGGCCATGTGGCCCAACAACCTCAACATCTACCGAGATGCTCGGACATGAGGGCAAGGGTGACGAGCATCTGCCCGTGCCACAGAAAGAAAAGTCCGAGCCAGCTGAGTGTCCTGCATGGCTCCATGAACTCAAATTGCACAGGGAGAAATGAGATTTGAAGTAGTTTAAAACGAACCCTAGTAGCTCTAACACCCCAAAAAAAAAAAAAAATTATATATATATAATCTCATCAGGTGTTAATAAAAGTTGACCAAGCTCCCTTGGTCAACTTTTATTAACACTTGATGAGATTATGCTGTCCTATGCAGACAATATTTTATTTTTGTTTCCTGTCAGCCAAGTTGTACGGTAAATTCTGTTTCATCTAAAATCAGTGTTTGTATAAAAAGGATACAAGATTGGTCTGTCAGGGCTAAATTAAAACTTGACACTGAAAAGACCAAGATATTATGGTTCTTGATGGACTTAAATTAAAATCCTCACAGACAATAGTGAGTGATGATGGATCTTGGGCTCATCTATGACGACACAACCACATATCAACAGTTTGATTACAAAAGCTTATTTCAAACTACAGCAATTACATTTATTAAGATCTTATTTTTTTAGAAGATCATTTTAGAATTATTGTGCAATTAAGAATTTTATCATTATTGGATTATGATAATTCATTATATTTAAGTCTTTCATTTAAGCAACTTTCCAGAATTCAGCCTTTAGGTTAATATTTCAGAAAACTTGGCTGGATCATTCATGTTAGTCCTTTATTGGAAACAATGCATTGGTTACCCGTGAAATTTTGGGTTGTTTTCAAGATACTTTGCTTAGTGTTTAAGTTTTTGAATGGTTTGTGTCCTGAAAGTGAGGCGCAATTGCTGAATGTGTTGAACTTAAATTTAGATGGTCTCCAGAAGATGTAATTATTTATTTATTGCTAGTGTTTCCTTCAATTAAGAATATTCGGTTTAAGGCCGCGTATGCTCAATCATTTTTCTTTTTAGCTATTCGCTATTGGAACAATTTTATGTTTCGCAAAGCTTTGAAAACATATTTGGTTTCTAGGCTCAGGGGGTTTCAATTAGTTATCATATGTAATGAATTATTTCTTTTTCTTCCGCACTTATACAATTTCTGGTGTTTTGTTATCAGTTTCTTATTTCTAAATAGGTTGTAACTCGCCTTGTTAATCTGTATGTAGAGAGTTGGTGAGAGATAACATAACAGTCCTCCGCATGGACGCCTGAGCCCCAGCCCGTGACATGCTCTTCACCAGCCAGTCGTCAAGATAGGGGTACACATGGACTCCCAGTCTGTATAGCGACACTGCGACTACTGCATGACACTTGGTGAAAATCCTGGGAACCGACGCGAGGCCAAAGGCAACACGCGATACTGGAATTGACATGTCCCCAGCCGAAATCAAAGACACTTCCTCTGAGCTGGAAGTATTGAGATACGAGTATAAGCATCCTTTAAGTCCAGAGAGCATAGACAATCATTTTCCTGAAGCATGGGATGCAGGGTGCCCAAGGAAACCATCCTGAACTTCTCTTTGACCAGAAATTTGTTCAGGCCCCTCAGGTCTAGGATGGGATGCACAAGGAAGTACCTGGAATAGAATCCCTTCCTTTTGTCCCCTTGTGGAACGGGTTCGACCACACAGGCCTCGAGAAGGACGGAGAGTTCCTCTGCAAGTACCTGCTTGTGCTGAGAGCTGAAGTAATATGCTCTCGGTGAGCAATTTAGTGGTCTCTGAAGCCAATGCAGAGTGTAACCAAGACAGGGTGCAGTATATCATTTAGGTGCTTAGCAAAAAACAAATCAGACAAGAATTGAGCTTCAACATGCAATGTGATTAACAGAAGAGTTCACTAAAGGCAGTACAAGTAGGCTAGAATTCTCAAAATGAAACACCACCAAAAGGGAAACATACCTATTGGGGACAAAAACAAACCTTCTCCAAATAGTCAAAGCCAATCCACAACCTAAAACAGCAGCAAACAGATCACTCAAGCTCCTTTAGCAGTAAAACTTTGCTACAGATTCTCATGGTTAAAGGATGTCTTTCAAAAGGAGGCAAAGAAGCCAAACATTATGGGTGCAAACAGTACTCACAGTGCAGCACTTCTTTCCTCAGGGTGGCAGTGTTCCCATCACATCAGCAATCACAGTGCAACTGCCATATTTTCTGTGGGTTGTAACCCCCCCCCCCCCCCCCCCCGAGATCAGAGGTGAACTTTCACTCTTGCTTTAAAAAGGTTTTTACAACAGGGTTGCCCCTTCTCTCCGTTACTCTTTGTCTTGTCACTAGATCCCTTGGTTAGTGACATTATGTGTAACAGAAATATTCAGGGGGTCCGCATAAGAAGTCATGAGTTAAAGCTTTCGGCTTTTGCGGATGACCTGTTGGTGCATATTGTTGAGCCCCAGACATCCTTGGCGGAGTTGTTGGAGATTTTTAAGGAATATGGAGATTTTTCTGCTTTTAGGCTGAATGCAAACAAATCTTTGGCAATACCTACAGTTTCATTAATTCGGGATACCTGGAATGGTCCTTTTCCCTTGAAGTGGGAAACTACCTCTTTTCGATATTTGGGTATTCAGTTACCCTTTAAGACTTCTATATTATGTCAGGTGAATTTACCACTACTATTGGAACAAACTAAAGTGAGTCTAAGTGGATGCATTTTCCGTTATCGATTCATGGTAGAATACAGCTCTTTAATATGGTTTTGTTTCCCAAATGGCTTTACACTCTCCAGTTGTTACCTCTTAGAGTGCTGAAGCGGGATTTAAATGTCTTAAGGAAGCTTTTGTCCCATTTTTGTTGGGCGGGCCGAAAGCCAAAAATAGCCATTGAGTATCTAATTGGAACCTTTAAATACGGGGGATTGGGACTTCCCGATATACACCTTTATAACTATGTGTGTCTTATCCGTTACCTCGGAGACTGGGTACTTGAAGAGCGGAATTATACACCCCGAGAATATGAGGAGGCTTATTATCACCTGTGGCACATTAATTTGCTGCTGCATAGCGCGAGAGCAGATTTGCCGCTTACTTTACGTTGGAGCATGATTGTTGGTTCGCTGAGACAGACGTGGCGATATCTGGTGACACTGTTGGGAAGACAGCCGGAGATCTCTGATCAGCTCCCCATCCGGGGAAATCTGGGCTTTACTCCAGGACACGATGGAGCTAGTTTTCAACGTTGGGGTGCGAAAGGAATTACCCTGATACAACATGTTTTGAATGATAGGGGAAAGATGCTCTCCTGGAATTCACTGCATGCAAGAGGAGTAGTTGAAGCTAAAGATTTTTTAGCTTACTGTCAGTTACAATATTACATTCGTGCTGTTTCTGAGATGGCTTTGTTTCCATCTCTGGGGGCAAGTTTACAGGTTTTTTTTTTTTTTACAAATTCAGAGAGGGGGGCCTGACAGTCTCGGCTCTACATGTGTTTTTGCGACGTCTCATTCAGAAAGAGGATCTTATCCGCAGGTGGGGCGGAGATTTAGGGCCCTCAGCGGGTTCTCTTGATTTTTGTAAGTTGATTAGGAGAATTCCGGAAATTTCGGTGAGTGTGGAGATCCGGGAGTATCAGTTTCGAACTTTACACAAGGCTTATTTTACGCAAGAACAGAAGTTTAAGGCTGGGGGCATGGAAACTCCTGAATGTCAAAAATGTAGATACTAATTCTTTTTTTTCAAGCTTTTTGGGGCTGTCCGAAGGTAAAACTTTTTCGGAGGGAAATATTAAGGTATATGGAGAAGTTATTGGATCGGGTGTTACCATTTTCTCCGGAGGGGTGGTTGCTGGACAATAATGAAAATTACAGGTTACATAACTGCTCACAGGTATTATTGTTACGTAAGGCGGGAGCTGTAGGTAAACGGGTCATTATGAGCGTCTGGGTGGGGAGATGGCCCCATACTTCTGGGCTTGGAGAAATCGATTACATGATATGATACTGTTAGAAAAGAGGTATGCTAGGTATTCCCTGAAATGCTGGAAGGCCTTTTTAGCAGTCTGGGAGGTGTATGCAAGGTCCCTTCCGCATAGGGCTAGGAGTTTGATACTGAATTCCCCTTGAAAGAACAATCCTTTTGTTAGTTGACCAGGTGAACTGCTGGATTGCCACAAGATCATTTTGTTTTGGTAGATTTTGACCTGGACGCAGGCGTCGAGGTGCGCGCACCTTGCCCTAGGATTTAGATCTGGATATTCTTTTTGGTCACCTCCCCTTTTGGGCTTTTTTTTTGGGGGGGGGGGGGTTGGTCTACAGGGTAAGGGTATGAGATAAAATACAGATAACAGATGACGGATTCTTCTCAATATTGTTGTGTAGTTGCCACTGGTACTAAGTTGGTTGGCTTTCACATGTAATGTTTATCAAGATAATTTTGTATTGTGTCATCAATAAAAATTGTTGAACCGGAAAAACAAGATGGCGTCTTGAGGAGAACGCAGCAAGGCGGCTCTCTCCCTGTTTTCCTCTAACTTGAAACGTTTTACCTGAGAAAATGCCAAAAAGGAGGGGTAAACAGCGCGCTGGTCCCACTGCACCTGTGAGATCAATAGGGCCGATGGACCGCTTTGTAGTGCCTGGAAGCCTTTCGGGGCCGGATGCCTCGCTGCTGGAGGGAGTGGTGGGAGGTGTCCCGCTCCCCCAGCTTGAGGCCAAAATCTCATTCAGCCCTGACAGAGCCCTCCGACAATGCCGGCGGTGGAGCAGCAACAGGGGCGGGAAACCCCTTCTACCTCAGGTCAAGGAGTGCTTCCTCCAGTGGGGCCTGACTGCAGCGTGGATCCGTTGGATATCATCAGCAGAGGCGCGGTATCGGGAAGAGCCAGTGTCCTGGCAATCTCCAGAGCGGTAGAGGAGAAGCAACTATCGGGTCAAATTTCACCTGACTTTACATCACTTAGTAAGTCTTTCTTGCCTGCTAAACCAAGCATTATTACCTTGGACTCAATTTGGGAAGCTCTTATGAGCTTAGAAATTTCTTTTTCACAGAAACTGTTACTGGTGACCCAAACTACTAAATTGCCATTGGAAAAAATTTCAATCTTGAAAACAAGAACACTAAACATCGAGAAAACAACAGAAATGAATAAAGACAATATAAAATCTCTTCAACTAACTCAGTCCAACTTGATAAAGGAAAATATGTTACTTCATTATAAAATGGAAAATTTAGAAAATCAACTAAGAGCCAAAACTCTAAGGTTGATTAATTTTCCTAAAATAACATCTATAGTCCCTTTAATAACTTTCAAGAAATATTTATCCGAAGTATTGAAGATTCCTGAACAGGCTTATCCGCCAGTTTCTAAAATATATTATTTGCCACCATATAAAAAGGATAAAAAGGAAATATTAAGCTGAGCAAGGAGCCGATGTTTCATTTGATATATTGAATCTTACACAAATAATTCAAGAAGATGAGATGGGTACTATACCAGCAAATTTAATTGTATCATTTGTTTTGGAACCAGATCGTGATTGGATCTTGAAACAATTTTTTCGTCATAGGGATGAACTCTTTATGAACAATAAGATTAGAATATTTCCTGACATTGCAAGAGCAACTCAAAAGAGACGTCAATTATTTCTAAAACTTCGACCCTGGGTCCTACAATTGGGTGGTTTATTTTGGCTCAACTTTCCCTATAAATGTGTATTGAAAGTCAATTCAGTTAAATATATATTTTATGATCGCACTCATTTGAGTTCCTTTATAGACTCGAAGGTTGCTATAACTCCTAATCTACAGCCAGCAGCATTATCATCATCTACTCCGTAATTGTTAATGATAGGGCACTAAGTTCTCTTCTTTACTCACCTGCTAAGTTTAATTAGTGGAATATATTTTTCATGGAATTGTACCTTGTTTTCCCTTCTAAATTGTGGACTTGAGTATGGGGGGGGGGGGGGGCCGAGAAATTTCCTTTGTTTGTTATTTGAATATTTGTATAACTTGAATATTACTAATCTCCTTCTATCTTTCATATCAAGAGTTTCTTGAATTATTGTGAATACTCAATTCACGCCAAAATACTTAAAAGAAGTTTTAAAATGTATGTGAACCAGAGATCATTATAATAGCGTTCCAATGACGCAAAAATCATCATTGGAACTAGGAAGTGCTCTGTGTGCTATGAAAGGAGTGGAGGAGTGGCCTAGTGGTTAGGGTGGTGGACTTTGGTCCTGGGGAACTGAGGAACTGAGTTCGATTCCCACTTCAGGCACAGGCAGCTCCTTGTGACTCTGGGCAAGTCACTTAACCCTCCATTGCCCCATGTAAGCCGCATTGAGCCTGCCATGAGTGGGAAAGCGCGGGGTACAAATGTAACAAAAAAAAAAAAAAAAAGAAAGCAAAGAGGAACCGTGAAAAACTTAACATTTAAAATGAATGTAAAATGCTGCAGATATTAAGTATTGACCACATATCCACAATGAACAACAAATATAAAAATAAATACATAATGTATAAATAGTTACATAAAAGCAAACCTTGAGATCATTAAATTACAATAAATAGTCAAGATAAAACATTTTATACTGCTTATCCCAGAAATAGTGGATTTTCCCCAAGTCCATTTAATAATGGTCTATGGACTTTAGGAAGCCGTCCAAACCTTTTTTAAACTCCGCTAAGCTAACCGCCATTACCACATTCTCTGGCAACGAATTCCAGAGTTTAATTACAAGTTGAGTGAAGAAAAGTTTTCTCAGATTCGTTTTACATTTACTATATTGTAGCTTCATTGCATGCCCCCTAGTCCTAGTATTTTTGGAAAGCATAAACAGAAAAGATTATTTTCCATAGCATTAGAGCTTTAATCTTGCTGAGGTGCATTTGGACAGAAAGGGTCTCAAAGGAGAACTGCGATTGCACTAGAGTGGAAAATGTTTTAGTAGAAGCTTGGTTAACTTTTAAAAAAATGTTTTATTATTTATTTTTTTATTTGTAAACTTTATTGAAATTTCAAACTTTTCCAAGCAAAATGTACTTGTACCAGAAAATAGTCAACAGTATAATATTCAATGAAACAACAGGTTAAAGTAAAATAATCATTTGATAAATGATCCAGTCCACTATTAGAAGGAGACAAGAGATATTTGATAAGAAAGAAATTAAACATACTAATTTAAATAAGATATTCCCAAAAGCATGGATTAATGAGACAAAGTCAACATGGATTTAGTGAAGGGAAATCTTGCCTCACCAATCTACTACATTTCTTTGAAGGGGTGAACAAACATGTAGATATAGGTGAGCCAGTTGATATTGTGTATCTGGATTTTCAGAAGGCATTTGACAAAGTACCTCATGAAAGACTCCAGAGGAAATTGGAGAGTCATGGGATACTACTACTACTAAACATTTCTAAAGTGCTACTAGGGTTACGCAGCGCTGTACAATTTAACATAGAAGGACAGTCCCTGCTCAAAGAGCTTACAATCTAAAGGACACGTGAGCAGTCAGTCTGATAGGGCAGTCAAATTGGGGCAGTCTGGATTTCCTGAAAGAGTTAGGTGCCGAACGCAGCATTGAAGAGGTGGGCTTTAAGCAGAGACATGAAGATGGGCAGGGAGGGGGCTTGGCGTAAGGGCTCGGGAAGGTTGTTCCAAGCATAGGGTGAGGTGAGGCAGAATGAGCGGAGCCTGGAGTTGGCGGTGGTGGAGAAGGGTAATGAGAGGAGGGATTTGTCCTGTGAACGGAGGTTTCGGGCGGGAACGTAAGGGGAGATGAGGGTAGAAAGGTAGTGAGGGGCAGCAGACTGAGTGCATTTGTAGGTAAGAAGGAGAAGCTTGAACTGAATGCGGTATCTGATTGGAAGCCAGTGAAGTGACCTGAGGAGAGGGGTGATACGAGTATATTGGTTCTGGCGGAATATAAGATGTGCAGCAGAGTTCTGAACAGATTGAAGGGGGGATAGGTGGCTAAGTGGGAGGCCGGTGAGGAGTAAGTTGCAGTAGTCAAGGCGAGAGGTAATGAGAGCGTGGACGAGAGTTCAGGTGGTGTGTTCAGAGAGGAAAGGGCGAATTTTGCTGATGTTAAAGAGGAAGAAGCGACAGGTCTTGGCTATCTGCTGGATATGCGCAGAGAAGGAGAGGGAGGAGTCAAAGATGACTCCGAGGTTGCGGGCAGATGAGACAGGGAGGATGAGGGTGTTAACAACAGATAGAAAGTGGAGGAAGAGGAGAAGCGGGTTTTGGTGGAAAGACGATGAGCTCAGTCTTGGACATGTTCAGTTTCAGGTGGCGGTTGGACATCCAGGCAGCAATGTCAGATAAGCAGGCTGATACCTTTTCCTGGGTCTCCGCGGTGATGTCTGGTGTGGAGAGATACAGCTGGGTGTCATCAGCATAGAGATGATACTGGAAACCATGAGATGAGATCAGGGAGCCCAGGGAAGAGGTGTAGATTGAGAAGAAAAGGGCTCCAAGGACAGATCCCTGGGGAACACCAACAGATAGCGGGATGGGGGTGGAGGAGGATCCATGAGAGTGGACTCTGAAGGTGCGGTGGGAGAGATAGGAGGAGAACCAGGAAAGGACAGAGCCCTGGAACCCAAATGAGGATAGTGTGGCAAGAAGTAAATCATGATTGACAGTGTCAAAAGCGGCGGATAGCTCGAGGAGGATGAGGATGGAGTAGTGGCCTCTGGATTTGGCAAGGAACAGGTCATTACAGACTTTAGAGAGTGCTGTTTCTGTCGAGTGTAGAAGGCGAAAACTGGATTGAAGTGGATCGAGGATAGCATGAGAGGAGAGAAAATCAAGGCAGCGGCTGTGAACGGCACGCTCAAGTATTTTGGAGAGGAAGGGTAGGAGGGAGTTGGGGCAGTAGTTGGAGGGACAGGTAGGGTCAAGTGATGGTTTTTTGAGGAGAGGTGTGACTACGGCGTGCTTGAAGGTGTCAGGGACAGTTGTAGTGGAGAGAGAGAGGTTGAGGATATGACAGATGGCGGGGGTGACAGTATGAGAGATGATGTTAAGTAGGTTGGTGGGGATGGGATCAGAAGAGCAGGTGGTGGATTTCGAGGAGGGATAGGAGGTAGTGTTCTATTGTGGATTAAAAACTGGTTAAAAGATAGAAAACAGAGAGTAGGGTTAAATGGTCAGTATTCTCAATGGAGAAGGATAGTTAGTGGGGTTCCACAGGGGTCTGTGCTCGGACTGCTGCTTTTTTTTTTTAATTTTTTGAAGTCTTTATTAATAGATAATACAAAACATCTGAAACATAGTACATTATGCAAGCCGTGTTACATGTCATTTATGTAAGCCAGAGCATTCTCAAAAGTTCACGGTTATACAATACAAGTCAGAGTGATTATTGCTCTATGTACCAAAAAGAAAATAATTCTTATTGCATTGGAGTGTCAAATAAATTATTCAGATTTATGATTCCAAAACTTCACATTTTCAGAGTTTTCATTTATAATATTCTGTTGTTTACCCATCCCTCCCTCCCTCCCTTCCCTTCCCACCCACCCTTCCGGCACAACTTTAACAAAAACCTTATCTCAAGTTATACATGAAGAAGAAAAGAATCCCAGATCTGATGCCATCTGTCTAATTGATTATGCCTCTCTGCTAGAAGCCTTTCCATCTCACAGGTGTATCTCAGTTTTTGGACCCATCTGGTGATAGGCGGAGTCATGGGCTGCTTCCAACATGCAGCAATTATAACTCTTGCGGCAGTTATGGCCTGTCCCACAAATATATGCTGATTTCTGGAAAGGCTCACTGCTCCCCCAAAAAATAGAAAGAACATTGGGCTCCATGGCATTGGGCTGCCCATCCATCTCTGTAACCTGCTGTGAATCGATCTCCAATAGGCCCTGACCTTCTTACAGGTCCACCATATGTGGCCAGCTGTGCCACGTACCCCACAACCCCTCCAGCACAGCCCCGTCAATGTGGGGTAGATACGCTGAAGACGCTCAGGTGTCAAGTACCAACGATACAGCACCTTCACCGCATTTTCCCTGAAGGGCACATGAGACGACACCCTCACCACTGCCCGCTCCAACCTCTCCCATGTAGCCTCCTCCAGTTCCATGCCCAGTTCCCTCTGCCAACTCTTCCTATGAAGTGTGTAGTTCGGGGATTGTCTATTAATAATGTGATACAGGCGAGAGACCAGCCCAGTAGTCGTAGGTGGACCTTCACAGATAAGCTCTATCGCTGTCTGTTCTCTGGCCATAACCTCCCGAACTGCCCGTGTCTTAAGAAAGGATGCCAATTGAAAATAGGCGTATCGATCAGATCCCACTATCGGGAATTTCTCAAGAGCTGCAGAGTAAGACAATAAATTCTCGCCATCAAATAAATGGCCCCACTGTCGTAATCCCCCAGCGTACCATCTTGTGAATATTCCTTTTGTCGTACCGGGGTAAAACAAAGGATTATAGGCTATGGGGGACAGACGAGATAGTGTTGTGCGTCGGAGTGTGAACATGCTGTCCCAGTTTGAAAGGGTAACATATATTGAAGGACATAATCCTGTTTCCAGGGACCTAAGTGAGCCCGGTATCCACATAAGAGCCCCCAAGGACCTATCACCTAAGGTATATTGTTCAAGCTGCACCCATTGCCTATCTGGGTAGTCCTGGAACCATTCCACTGCTGCGCGTGCCTGAACTGCTCTATAATACCAGGCCAAATTGGGTACTCCCAGCCCTCCCCTCGCCCTGTCCTGGTACAGAATCGTACGTGCCAAGCGTGGGCGTTTCCCTCCCCAAATAAAGCGCATTATACGATCCTGTAGCATTGATAGAAATCTACGTGGCATTTTGATTGGAAGGGCCTGAAACAAATAGAGCAGGCGCGGTAAGACATTCATCTTTACTGCTGCTATTCGGCCAAACCACGAGAGAGTAATATCCCCCCATCTACCCAGATCCTCTGTAATTGCCTCTCCCAAACCTTTATAATTAGCCGAAAAGAGATCTGAGAGATCTGCTGTCAAGTTAATCCCTAGGTAGCGAATGCTCTTATCCGCCCATCTAAATGCGTGGGAAGTCCTCAATGACTCCATAAGCTCCGTCGGTAGGGTTATGTTTAAGACTTCAGATTTGGACATATTTACTTTAAATCCCGACACAATCGAATATTCCTCTATCTCCCGCAGAAGCCCAGGGAAAGTGGTCAGGGGGTTAGTAACAAATAACAGAACGTCGTCTGCAAAAAGGGCTAATTTATGTGTTCTCCCACCCATGGTAAGTCCCGATATATGGGGGTTAGCTCTCAACCTGGTTGCAAATGGTTCCATTACCATTGCAAATAATAAAGGAGACAAAGGGCAGCCCTGTCTAGTGCCTCTATGTAAGGGTATCATCCCTGAGTTACCCCCATTTACACGAACACAGGCTTTAGGGGAGCTGTAGAATGCTTGTATCCATCCACAAAACTGTGGTCCTATCCCAAAGGTCTCCATCACCTTATACATGAATGGCCAATGCACCCTATCAAAAGCCTTTTCGGCATCTAAGCTTAAGAGACAAAGGGGTTTCTTCATTCTCTTAGCCAAATATATTAAATCGACCACTCGCCTAGTGTTATCAGTTGCTTTTCTGTAAGGGACAAATCCCACCTGATCAGGATGAATAACAGCTGGGAGCAAAGGTGCTAGACGGTTGGCCAGGACTTTAGCTAGGATTTTGACGTCAGCATTTAAGACAGATATAGGGCGAAAGGATCCACAATCCTTATGGTCTTTATTCGGTTTGGGCAGTACTGCAATCCATGCTTCCAACATGGAAGTGGGCAAAGACTCCCCCTTCCCAATCAAATTAAATAAGTCAGCCAGCAGGGGAGCCAATTCAAGGGCATATTTCTTGTAAAATTCATTCGGGAATCCATCTAAACCTGGTGATTTACAGGAAGGTAAATGTTGAATGGCTTTTTGGACCTCAACCGGAGTTACCGGTGCATCTAGGGCTGCCCTCTGCTGGCTGGTTATAGAAGTCAATTCGCTCTCTGCCAAATAGTCCAAGATAGCATTTTCAGATGGATTAGTCTCCTGCGCATATAATTTCTGGTAAAATTCACTAAAGCGTTTCCTTATGGCCTCAGAGGTGTTCAACAACTCTCCTTTCGAGTCCCTAATGTGAGGGACCGTTCGGTCCACTCTTTGCCTACGCAGCTTTATCGCCAGGAGTCTACCTGCCTTGTTAGTAAATTCATAGGATCGGACTTTATTTCTGGATTGTAACCAACTTAGCTGATCAGAATAAATAGTATCCAACTGGAACCTCTGTCCACGCAGCTCCTCCAAAACAGAGGGGGAACCACCTGATTTATGCTGTGCCTCTAGGATCCTAATCCTGTCCAAGCACTGTGCCAGCTGGGCCCTACGAACCCTCGCTCGCCTACTGGCTAACTGTATGAAGTACCCTCTTGAGACTGCCTTCATAGCATCCCACACCACACTAAGGGGGGGGCCCGATTCCATGTTGAACTCCAAATACTCCTTCAGGACCTTCCTACACCCCTCTACAGCCTCCCCCTCCAGCAATAGGTCTGTGTTAAGTGTCCATCTTTGATCTTTGGCCTCAGCTCTGATGTTCGACAAGGTTACCCAGACTGGGGCATGGTCTGAGAATGTAATGTTGCCAATTTCTGCTTTCGGGCCCCTCTCTGCTAATGTAACGTCGAGGAAGATATGATCGATCCGAGAGTATGAGTTGTGTACAGGAGAAAAAAAAGTGTAGTCCTTAGTCGTCATATGAGTTAATCTCCATACATCCAGGGTGCCCAGTGAACGGACCAAAGAGCCCAATGCCACTGAGTCCCTAGAAGCTGGGTGTTGAGAGCTCCCAGATCTATCTAACCCAGTACATAAGTACATAAGTACATAAGTAGTGCCATACTGGGAAAGACCAAAGGTCCATCTAGCCCAGCATCCTGTCACCGACAGTGGCCAATCCAGGTCAAGGGCACCTGGCACGCTCCCCAAACGTAAAAACATTCCAGACAAGTTATACCTAAAAATGCGGAATTTTTCCAAGTCCATTTAATAGCAGTCTATGGACTTGTCCTTTAGGAATCTATCTAACCCCTTTTTAAACTCCGTCAAGCTAACCGCCCGTACCACGTTCTCCGGCAACGAATTCCAGAGTCTAATTACACGTTGGGTGAAGAAAAATTTTCTCCGATTCGTTTTAAATTTACCACACTGTAGCTTCAACTCATGCCCTCTAGTCCTAGTATTTTTGGATAGCGTGAACAGTCGCTTCACATCCACCCGATCCATTCCACTCATTATTTTATACACTTCTATCATATCTCCCCTCAGCCGTCTCTTCTCCAAGCTGAAAAGCCCTAGCCTTCTCAGCCTCTCTTCATAGGAAAGTCGTCCCATCCCCACTATCATTTTCGTCGCCCTTCGCTGTACCTTTTCCAATTCTACTATATCTTTTTTGAGGTACGGAGACCAGTACTGAACACAATACTCCAGGTGCGGTCGCACCATGGAGCGATACAACGGCATTATAACATCCGCACACCTGGACTCCATACCCTTCCTAATAACACCCAACATTCTATTCGCTTTCCTAGCCGCAGCAGCACACTGAGCAGAAGGTTTCAGCGTATCATCGACGACGACACCCAGATCCCTTTCTTGATCCGTAACTCCTAACGCGGAACCTTGCAAGACGTAGCTATAATTCTGGTTCCTCTTACCCACATGCATCACTTTGCACTTGTCAACATTGAACTTCATCTGCCACTTGCACGCCCATTCTCCCAGTCTCGCAAGAGTCCATAACCTCGTTAAAATCACCCCCCATAATCAAAGAGCCCCGAGTGAATGCAGCCAGAGTGTTTTTCACCTTAGTGTAAAAGGACCCCTGATGTTCATTAGGAGCGTAAATCGAAGCAAGCGTGAGATCTACCTGATCCAGGACAATTTGCAAAAGTAAGAAACGCCCTCCCGGGTCCCGCCTAATTTTCTTTACTTGGGCTGATATTGTTTTATGGAACAGAACTGCCACCCCACGTTTTTTGGAATCGTCAGCAGAGGAAACGAAGAAGGAGTGTGGGTATTCTGGATGAGTTAACAGCCTCTCATGTGCCCTGCGGAAATGGGTCTCCTGCAACAATACGATGTGCGGCCTAAGTATCTGCATCTCTTTGAAAAACTTCTGTCTTTTCTGAGGCATATTCAGCCCCTTGACATTATATGATAGGATTTTTAAGTCTGTATTCATTTCTGGGATGTTACATCAGCTATCTCTCCCACCAGGTGGGATCCATCCATTTCATGTCTTTGTTCTATCCAATACCAGTTGTGCTCCCTTCCCTCCCTAACCCTCCCTCCCCCTAATGATGACCCTCCTCCTACCCATGTCCCCTCCATCCCCCCCTGTCTAGCACCAACTAACGGGATCAAGTCCCAGTAGTGGGAAGCGAGGAAGTAACCCACCAGCATCCAGGCAACCCAGCCCCCCCTCCCCCCTCAAATACCTATGTCATCACCAATTTTATGAACCCAGATTGAGCAACCTTAGTTACCCATCTGCATGATTGGTCCCTGCCCATTGTCCATCACCTTAAATTTTCCCTCCTCTTAATTTCTTGTAACTTATGCAACTTCATTCACAACGAGCCTCACATCCTTAATTACCATTTCCTCCATTAACTATATTATTAAAGTTCACTTTTGCAGAAAATAGCATTAATAAACAAAGAACAAAACATAGTCAAACTTGTGACAGAGAGTAATATCAGTAACTCTCCGCAACATTACCAACCAGGATATCAATTTCAGCCATTTTTCTTCTGGGAGACTGGGCGTCTAAATGGCAGATGATGTTTAATGTTAGCAAGTGCAAAGTGATGCATGTGGGAAAGAGGAACCAGAATTATAGCTACGTCATGCCAGGTTCCACGTTAGGAGTCACGGACCAAGAAAGGGATCTAGGTGTCATCGTTGATGATACGTTGATGATACGCTGAAACCTTCTGCTCAGTGTGCTGCTGCGGCTTAGAAAGCAAATAGAATGTTCGGTATTATTAGGAAAGGAATGGAAAACAAAAATGAGGATGTTATAATGCCTTTGTATTGCCCCATGGTGCGACCGCACCTCGAATATTGTGTTCAATTCTGGACGCCACATCTCAAAAAAGATATAGTGGAATTAAAAGATGCAGAGAAGGGCAACAAAAATGATAAAGGGGATGGGACGACTTCCCTATGAGGAAAGGCTAAAGCGGCTAGGGCTCTTCAGCTTGGAGAAAAGGCGGCTGAGGGGAGATAGGATAGAGGTCTATAAAATAATGAGTGGCGTTGAATGGGTAGATGTGAAGCGTCTGTTTACGCTTTCCAAAAATACTAGGACTAGGGGGTATGCAATGAAGCTACAATATAGTTAATTTAAAACGAAATCTGAGAAAAGTTTTCTTCACTCAACTTGTAATTAAACTCTGGAATTCGTTGCCAGAGAATGTGGTAATGGCGGTTAGCTTAGCGGAGTTTTAAAAGACGGCTTCCTAAAGTCCATAGACCATTATTAAATGGACTTGGGGAAAATCCACTATTTCTGGGATAAGCAGTATAAAATGTTTTGTACTTTTTGGGGATCTTGCCAAGTATTTGTGACCTGGATTGGCCACTATTGGAAACAGGATGCTGGGCTTGATGGACCTTTGGTCTTTCCCAGTATGGCAATACTTATGTACTTATGTCTCTATCTGCCCTTCCCTTTTTCAGCATTGTCCCTCTGCATTCATCTACCCGCCTTCAGCTTTCTCCCCCTGTTGTCCCTATCATCCCTCCCTTTCAGCAATTTCCCCCATGTGTCCCCCAATTTCTACCTCCTTTCAGCATTGCTCCTCTGTATCCCTATCTCACCCCCTTTTTCAGCATTGTCTACCTATCTACCCTGCTTTAGTATTGCCCTCTCTGTGTCCCTATCTACACCCCTTTCAGCATTGCACTTTCAGCACTACCTCCCTTTCAGCATGCCTCCCTGTGTCCCTATCTACCCCCTCCCTCAAAACTTAGACTTGAACTTTTTTATCGAAAATTCACATCCTCCTTGAAAACTTATTTCAGAGACCCTTTAATTTATACTTGGGCAAGACGATGGCCTTTGGGATTCACTGAGTTCTGCAAGCCCTTTTCCTGACTTTTATGGTTTTGTTTTATGTCTCTATTGTCAGGTTTTTTTTTCTGTTTGTTTCTTCCTACCTTACTTAATCCTATATTGTTCTCCTCCTACGTGTGCTTTCCTTTCATGAATTGGCATTCTTTTCCTTTATTTTAATCTTTTGATTTTATGTATTGTACACCTCTCAGTTATTGCCTAAAGGAAGAAACAAATGAAATAAACCATAACCATGAACAGGGGTGGCTCTATAATTAGGCCAACTGAGGAAGTGGTCTCAGGAAGCGGCATCTTGCTAGCTTTTGCTTTCTTCCTCGGAGTCCATTTCATCCTCTTTCCGGAGCTTCAGCTGCTGCACTCTCACCCGGCATTTCTCCTCCAACTGAACACCAACCCTAGCAGTAACTCCTTTGCTCAGGCCAGGTACTACATTTTAGGCTTCTCTGACCCTGATCATCCCTCCATCCCCCCATGTTACTCACAGATGTGAACTCCAGCTGGGCATTGTGTTTGCTCACATGATTCAGCAAATCTGCCACAGGCACCATGACTGGTGTGTTTGACTGCTCATCATCCTCCTCTGTCAACTCTTGAAAGCTGGGGGAAAGAGGAGAAAACAAGAGAATAAATATTTTCTAAATTAGTAACATAGCCTCCAACTTTTTAACTTGCATGCTTACTGAATACGGTTTTTTGGGGTTTTTTTTTTTTTATCAATTCCTCTCTTTGGAGTTCTGATAAATCAATAAGATACTGCCTGTTCTGATAAGGACAAGATACTCATAGGAGTACTCAACCCTCTCTCAACCTGTCTGCAGGTCTCATGTGTAGTATAACCTCCAAATTTTCAGGACAAGTTGATCCAGTCCTGGTTTTACCCCACTGCCTGCCATGTTCTGATGTCTCACAGTAACACAGTAAATAAACAGTAACACAGAAAATAAACAGCAGATAAAGACCCGCACGGTCCATTCAGTCTGCCCTACAAGGTGGCCAAGAGCTGCGCCTGCCACTCTGTGCAGACCCCAGTAACCCATGCTTAACTGCTGGTTGTCAAGTCTCCACCATGCCAACCATACAGGCAGCCAAACACAGCGAGGATGGTATGTGGGGTTTTTTTTTTTTAGATATATTTTTATTGGCAATGGAGAAAGGCGAGTAAAAACATGGGTAGGAATGTATAACATGGTAAACCTGGCCCAAACAGGCCAATTGAACGCCAATGTAGAAGAAATCTAAAGCAAGTCTATAAGCAACAAGTCAACACACAGAACGCCGAAGCTGAGCTGGCTTGCTTGGCCTTGATGTGATGACATGAATAAAGAAACTTCATAACACAAACTCTTGAAACAGGTGGCAATAAACCTAAGAACAAAAAACTAAGGAACCCTAATGCAAGAGAACTAAGTACAATTCTCACTGCCCTCCACCGTATTTTTTGAATAAGACCCACTCACTTGTACCTTACCCACACATACTAAACTTTACTCTAACTCCCTTCACTCACAACCAGCATATCTCACCTCCATTCACACCACAAACTCACTCCTCCATCAAGCACCCCTCAACTCCCTATCCTACTTAGTGGTATGAGTTAACACTCCAAGTGTCCAGCCTATTCCATCCCCTGGATAACAATCTAAAAACTGCCTTCACTGCGAAACATAGCATTTCCGGTCAACATTGTGGAGATTGCCATATATTAATATTTCAAAATTAGCAAGCTCCTCATATTGGCTATCCATTGTGGAAATGGATGAGGTTCTTATGACACCCAATATGTTAATGAGTTTCTTAACTAAGAGAAGAGCATTACATATAAATTTGCATTGGGGCACAGAGAAACCATGGGCAGTCCGAGATTTTTGAGAGCCTAATAACAGGGTCCCACAGTCCCAATCCACCAAACATTGCAGGGTGGCATCAAGCACCGGTAATGCTCTCTGCCAGATGTTCAGGGTGTGGCATTCCAAAAAGGAGTGTATATAGGTGCCAGGCAGATACTTATACTTAACACACAGAGCATTCTCCCACAATCCCAATTGAGCTTCCCTCTCCCTAGACAAGTAGTATCTATGAAGGATCTTTTAAGCTGGGTCTCCTGCAAAGCCACTGACTTAGTACAGACACTAATTATTTAAAATAACCCCAGAAACTGCTGGTCAGTAAAAGTTTGACATAAGTCCCTCTGCCACTTATCCTTCAAGTTAGTGATGTCTGCACTGGGGGAAACAGACTTTTATACCAGTAGGAGAGTTTATTTAATAAGGCCGGTGTTTTGGCAAACAGTAAATCCAATTTTCCACATCCCCATGTGTCAAATCCCTCCCCCCCACACACACTTTCCATATCCAAAATCAGCTTGTCCATACTGAGTCTATATGCCCGGGACCTCCAGATAAATTGGATATGAATCGAGCAAAATTTAACTTCCGACCTGTCAGCCAGATAGGAATGGTCTGCAAAGAATAATGTAACTTCAGGACCATAACCATCTTTACCAGTGCCACTCGCCCAAACAAGGATAGTGGAAGATCCTGCCAGGAATGACACAGCTTTCCTATTGTCTCTAAGTTACAGATCACATTGGTTTTATAAATCGTACACAGGTTCGTGCTCAAGTATATCCCCAGGTAGCATGTCAGTCTTCTAGTGGGTGGTATAGCTAAAGTAGCCTGCCAGGGTTCTGGTCTACTGCTCATCAAAACTAACAATTCAGAGTTATTACAGTTCACCAGTAAACCTGAGAGCTGGCCAAACTGCTGCTGTGCAAGGCAGGATCCAAATGTAGCGGGGCCTGATCTAAGTAGAGCAAGATATCATCTGCAAACGGACTGATCTCGCTTTCCCTCCCACCATGCAGCAATCCCTTGACAGTGTCAGAGACCCTGATCCTGACAACCAGATGTTCAATGGCTAGCAGGAACAATAGGGGGAAGAGAAGTCAACCCTGACAGGTACCCCTCTGCAATTCAAATGATTCAGTGAGCCTCCCATTAACCAAAAGGCGAGCACAAGGATTGGTGTAGAGTGCTCTAACCCAGCCCAAGATACGCTCCTTTTACCCCTCGGTCATCTAGCGGCCCAACCAATTCTTTTGCCGGCTTCCTGCTTTTAATATACCGAAAAAAAAATTTTTGCTATGTTTTTTTGCCTCTAATGTTATCTTTTTTTCGTAATCCCTCTTGGCCTTCTTTATCTGCGCCTTGCATTTGCTTTGACACTCCTTACGCTGCTTCTTGTTATTTTCAGATGGTTCCTTCTTCCATTTTCTGAAGGCGTTTCTTTTAGCCCTAATAGCTTCCTTCACCTCACTTTTCAACCATGCCGGCTGTCTTTTGGACTTCTGTCTTTCTTTTATAATTCGCAGAATATGTTTGGCCTGGGCCTCCAGGATGGTATTTTTGAACAGCGTTCATGCCTGTTGTACAGTTTTTACCCTCTCAGTTGCCCCCCTAAGTTTTTTTTTTAACCGTTCTTCTCATTTTATCATAGTCTCCTTTTTTAAAGTTAAACGCTAATGTATTTGACTTCCTGTGTATAGTTACTTCAAGGTTGATATCAAAACTGATCATATTATGATCACTGTTATCAAGCGGCCCCAGTACCATAGTGTCCCTCACCAGATCATGCGCTCCACTAAGGACCAAGTCTAGAATTTTTCCTTCTCTCGTCAGGTCCTGCACCAGCTGCTCCATAAAGCTGTCCTTGATTTCATCAAGGAATTGTACCTCTCTAGCGTGTCCCGATGTTACATTTACCTAGTCTATATTTGGATAATTGAAGTCACCCATTATTATCACATTGCCCATTTTGTTTGCGTCTCTGATTTATCATTTCTGCGTCTACCTGCTCATCCTGGTGAGGTGGATGGTAGTACACTCCTAACACCGTCCTTTTCCCTTTTATACATGGAATTTCAACCCACAATGATTCAAAGGTTTGATTTGTGTCCTGCTGAATTTGTAATCTATCTGAGTCAAGGCTCTCAATATACAATGCTACCCCTCCACCAGTCCAGTCCACCCTATCAGTACGATATACTTTGTACCCCGGTATGACATTTGAAGTGCTGCTTGAACTGTGATGACAGTGCTTTTCTGGGTTAAGATTGTGGTGTGATTATTGAATTTAGTGATTACCAGTCTTGATCGTGTGCACTTGATTCTGAGCACTATCCTACTCACAAAATTTTTATTTTTTTTATTTTTCTCTAGTATTTGTTTAGTATATATTTGATTTTGTTACTTTAATAAAGCTGTTTGAACATTTTTATGGTCTTTTGTTGTGCCTAGGTTACATTAGAGTGGATGAGTAGCCTAATGGTTAGTGCAGCAGGCTTTGAGCCTGGGTTTGATTCCCACTGCAGCTCCTTATGACCTTGTGCAAGTCACTTAACCCTCCATTGCCCCAGGTACAAAAAAAAACTTAAGATTGTGAACCTTCGAGGGACAGAGAAAGTACCTGCATATAATGTGTACAAGCTGCGTACATCTAGTAGCACTATAGAAATTATTATTAGTAGTAGTAGTAGATTCTGAAGACCTATATTATAAAAAATGTTTTCCCCTACATCTTTGCTAATAAAGTGATCTACAACATTGGAGTTGTTGAAGCTTCACCTGTCTTTTGTCATTTGTTGGATAGACCATAGAAGTCTGTCCAGCATCAGCCTCAGTTCCCACTACTTTTGCCCAAGATGGCACCTCAACAGCCATGTTGTGTTTCCATGCTCCTATTTAGGCATCCCCTGGGTCTATCCCGCATATTTTTAAATTCACTCACTGTTTTTGACTCTGCTACCTTTCCTGGAAGGACATTCCAGGCATCCACTCCTTCCCTCTTTGTGAAAAAGTATTTTCTGTCATTACTCCTAAAGTCTATTTCCCTGTAACCTCCATTCATGTCCTCTAGTTCTACCACCCCTACGTCTCTGGAAGAGATTTGTTTGAATATTAATACCTTTCAAGTACTGTAAAGTCTCAATTATCCAATGTAAATGGGATCGACCCGTTGTTAAGTGAAAAGTCGGATAATACAGAAAACAATGGTAACCCCTCAAACAATGAATAAACAAAGGCTGTAAAAGCAAGATCCTGGGTCACAATGGTGCTGTTTTGCTGTAACAGCTGGGTCCTGGATCTGAAACAAATTGTCTCAGGTGCGAAACTTCCCTCTGAGGTATGTTGGAAAACGGAAAGAGATACAATGATGTCACCAGGGGGTCTTTACTGGATATGCTGGATTAGCGAAGGTCAGATAATCGAGACTGTATTGTACTTAAATGTCTGTATCATATCACCTCTTTCTCTCATTTTCTCTAGCGTACAAGTTTCCAAGTCCTCCAGTCTCTTCTTATACATCTTATGGCACAAACCCTGTACCATTTTTTCCACCTTCCTCTGAACTGCCTCAAGTCTTTTTATGTCCTTGAAGAGATATGGCCTCCAAAACTGGACACAGAGCTCCAAGTGGGGCCTTACCAATGACTTGTACAGGGGCATCAATACCTTTCTTCTGTAGGTTATGCCTCTCTCAATGCAGCCTAGCATTCTACGGGCAACAGTAACCAAATTGTCACATCGTTTTGCCGCCTTGAGATCCTCAGACAGTATCACCCCAATGTCTCTCTCCTGATCCGTACATGTCCGTCTCTCACCCTGTGAGGGGGTTTATATGACACAGCCCCTCACCCTTAAGAAAAGTTTCTCTCTAACCTGGGCCACTTTAAGAGCACTAATCCCACCCTGGGAGGAAGTGAGTTGGGAGGGGCGAGTCAATGCCTAGGAGTTTAAAAGACAGGATTGCCACTGAAGCCCAAAAGTTAATTATCAGAAATTCACAAATACTCTCATGTATATGTTGTGGAGCTTCAAGGCACCTGGGCACCACAATAGTCCAACACACATTTTTTTTGTAGTGGAGGAAAAAACCTCAGAAGAGCCACCCTGCCTGCAATACTTTTTTTTTAATTTGTACAGAGTCAAATAAAACACAGCCATTTGCATAGGCAAGTTACACGTATATGTAAACCATACAATAGCACATGTACTTCCGAAACAAAGAAACGTTGTATTAAACTCTCAATGCAAGAAAGTTTGCTGCAAGGTACTCCTAGTATTTGTAACAAGGTTTTTCCATTACACCACCAACCCACCCCCCCATTTTCCAAGTATTGACTATCAACATGAACAATGTGACATAAAAGGATCCCAAATAGCTTCCCACTTGGAAAAAGTTTTATGACGTATGGCCCAAAGCCTCTCTATCTCACAAATGTACCACAGCTTATTTAACCATTTTGCCAAGGAAGGAACTTGAGGAGACTTCCAATGAGCTGCCAAAGAGACCCTAGCAGCCGACATAGCATGGCGAACCAGTAATGATTGCGATGTAGCAAGACCAGAAGGCTTTTTAGGAAAAAGAAAAAATTCAGGTGACCACTGAATAGGCCTAGATATCCAACTCTGGAGCCTATGCTGAATAGCTTTCCAGTAAGCCTGAGCCTTAATACATGACCACCAGAGATGGCCCATAGTCCCCTTCTGTCCACACTCCCTCCAGCATAATGGCGATGCCTTCGGGAACATGTGATGGAGGCGAGCTGGAGTCAGATACGACCTGTATAAAACTTTTACAGCATTCTCTTTAAAAGGAACAGAAATGGAAATCTTCGATAGAGCGAGTTCCATAAAATTCCAATCATCATCATCCAATGTCAAATTCAGCTCCCGATGCCAACGCAAACAATGATCTACAGGGGGCCACACCTTCCCACGCTGGTAAGTATACAAACAAGTAATAAGACCCCTAGTTCCTTTAGAATCTTCACATAAATCTTCCAAAAAGGAGTCTTCTCGAAGAATTTTAGCCTTAAAATCTGCAGTGGAAAGAAAATGCTTTGCTTGTATATATGCAAAAGTATCCGCAGGTGAGATCGAGTACATTGCAGCCAATACATTAAAGGGGATAAATGCATCTTCATCAAAAAACTGACCCCAGGTCTGCAGACCAGCTGAATACCAATTCAGAAATGGCCCTGGCTCAAGACCACATGGAAAAAGGGGGTTATTTGTTACTGGACTAAGCTTAGAAAAGACCTGATCAGGCTTAGCGAATAAACCATCCCAATAATGAAGAGTTGACAAAATCGAAGGATACATGTCCCCGCCCAAAGAACAGTGTCTCCAAGGAAGCCACATTAAGGAGCGCAGAGGACATAAGCCCACTGAATCCTGCTCCAAATAGATCCATCTCTTTTGGGAACGTGCATGAAACCATTCTTGCCTGCAATACTTTTAAGGCATGGGCACGGTTTACCATCATAGGAAAAAAAATTTCACTTACCATATTGTAGGAATAATTCTTAGTATGTGTCTAAATGTCAATGAAGCCCACTTGTACTCACAGGATCATCAAAGAATGGAAAGTGCACTAATGTCAGACACTCAAAAACAAACCATTAAGCCCCCTCCCTCATAGTTCACCAGTCCAGTTGATGCAGCAACTATGTTGATTTGATCCCCTTTTGGTTCTAGTAAGAAAGCATGACACTATGTTCTAATCAACCTAAAGCTTCCTTAACAGCATTACAGGTATTCCCACATACAATGCATTAGAATAATCCAAAGAACATAGGACAATGGCCTGAACTACTGTTTTAAACAGATCTGCATTCAAAAATTTCCTAACCAGCTGCATCTTAACATACACCTGCTTTACAACTTGAGATATTTGATGAAGTCCAATCCCATCCTCCTCTACAATCACTCCTAAAACATTCAAACATGCAACCTGTCACAACACTATATTTCCCACAGACACCTGGAAAAAAAGATTTTAAAACACCAAAGATCTTTTCACATTGCTTTTCATGGCCACAAATACCTCTCTTGGTCATTTATGAATACACTAGCCGTTAAGCCCGTAAAAACGGGCGAGTATTGCAGCCCTCCTCTCTCCCCTGGCCTCACCCTGTCCACCAATCCTCCCCCCCATATCCAGCGATCCTCCTCTTTCCCTTGGCCTCCCCCCCTCCCCCCATGTCCAGCAACCCTCCTCTGTGCCCTGCTTTCACCCCAAGTCCAGCAACCATGGCCTCTCCCCCCTGCCCTCCTCCCATGTCCAGCTACCCTCATTGCCACCGCTCCCTCCCCCCTCTGTGCCGGGCCCCCTGCACTGACCTGACAGCGCCTCTCACCTCCGTGTGAAAGCTCTACAGGCAGCTGCAGATCACTCTGCTGCTGCCTGCAGTGCTTCCACACGGAGGTGAGAGGCGCTGTCAGGTCAGTGGAGGGGGGCGGGAGCGGCGGCGGGGAGGGGGGGGGAGGTTGTTTCGTGCAATGTTCCTTTCCAGGCGGCAGCGTCCAACAATTCGACTCCATTTCCCTCTCTGTTCCGCCCTCTGACGTCATGACGCGAGAGCAGGACAGAGAGGGAAGTCTGTACTGCGCATTTGCAAGTGAGTACGGTCACTTGCCGTTTATATGTTTGATATTGTGTGTGTGTTTGGGTGAGAGAGTGAGTGAGAGAGAAAGTGTTTCTCTCTGGGAAAGAGACAGAGAGCATGAGAGTGAGCTGTCACAGTGGTGGTGGTCAGTGCCTCCTTATATCCATTTTTTTAAAGTGGCAAATGTTTTTTTTTTTGCCTTACCCCACCCCTTCTTATAACACTGTGTGTGTGTCTGTGTGTGAGAGTGAGTGAGGAAGTTTGTTTCTGTGGAAAATTGACAGTGTGAGAGTGTGCAGCTAGTTCTCCCTGTCAGAGTGGAGTGTTAGTTGCTCCTTTGTTTTTTTTTTTTTTTAAGTAGGAAATCAGGGTGTGTTTTTCATTTGTCTGCCCCCACCCCTTCTTCTCATATAGTGTGTGTGTGTGTGTGTGTGTGTGTGTGTGTGTGTGTGTGTGTGTGTGTGTGTGTGTGTGAGAGTGAGAAAGAGTGCTAGTGAGCTGTTATGACTCCCTGTCTCAGTGGAGGTTCATTGTCTTCTTGTAGTCTGTTGTTGGAGCTGTGTCACAGTGGTGGTTCATTGTGTACTTGTAGGCAGTTGTTAGAGCTTTTTGAATGTCAGGCTCCTGTTGCAATCGCGTGCCGGTTTTCTCCCCCGCCCCCCCCCCCCCCCCCCGCCGCATACATGTTGTTGTTGTTCCGCCCCTTCTGCTGACTCGCACTGTTCAATGAGCCAAAGGGGTGGGACAGCTATGCCTTTGCTTCAGGCAGAAAAGCAGGGCTCGTGTGTGTGTGTGTGTGCGTGCTGCATGTGAATGCACCTCCTTACCTTTTTCTGTGTGGCCGATAACATTGTTGGATCTCTTTTTGTTTTCTGTTGCTGTTCTTTGTTTTGCCTTGCCCATGTCACCGTTCCTGCTGTGTCCTTGCACATCGTGGTTCTCTTCTCTCCTTCCTTAGTTTCTCGTCGCTCAGGTCTCCGCTTTGGCTCCTCCCCGGATTTTAGCGCCTCTGCCCATTGGTTTTCATCATTCTTGGCTCCTCCCTGTTGCTCCTCCCACAATCGTTGCGCCTCTGCCCATTGGTTTTCATCATTCTTGGCTCCTCCCTGTATGTTAGCGCTTCTGCCCATTGCTTGTTAGTGCAAGTTGCCGCAGTTGCTCCGCCCACGATCATTGCGCCTCTGCCCATTGGTTTTAGTTCTCTAATTCGCCGTAGCGGCTCCGCCCATTGACGTTGTGCTTCTGTGCATTGGATAACATTGCTGAGCTTGTCGCTGGTGCTCCGCCCAGCTTCATATTGGTTTTTGTTGTTGTTAATCTTAACGCCACGCGAGGGGAGGTTAAACGCATGCGCAGAACGTTCAGGACATGCTCCCTACTGCGCATTTGCGGGTGAGTCGGTCACTTGCCATTTATATGTTTGATATGGTACCTAGGGGGTTTATGATCAAGCCCAAGCCCCTGAAAGCACTAGTTGTGAGCATCCACGCAAAATATGGCCTTGCTGCACCACCCACATTTTGGGGTCTTTTTTTCTAGGATATGTCATCAAAAAATGCAGCTGCTGCAATTATCAAATGACTTGATTTTGAAAATACAGGCCCAGCTGGATTGCCAAGCACCCAATAAAGGGGGCAAACAAACACACACAAATAGGACAACTTAAAAGATTGCTAAAAATCCTAACTAGAAATATAAAGAGGGCAAAAGAAAGGCCCATGTGCAACAAGTATAAATTTGAAGCAAAAACATTATTAAAAAGTGAAAGAGGAGAATGGGTACCTTTTACCTGCTTTAAGGAAAATGAAGACTGAGAAGGTCCTGATTCACAATATTAGGTGGACAGTCAGATACATGTGTGGTGGCACTTCTCAAATACTACTAGATGTTTTTACGAAGCTGTAAAGGTTTATTCACATGGGCTCTGTTGGATGACATCACCCAGTTGTGAGAACGAGATATTATAACTGGCCTAGGAGAATTCTAACACCATCCCTTTCACCCCATCAGAGAATCAGCTCCACAGTACATAAGTCCAGGTTGCCTTGTAGTCCTAATTTTTTATGCCTTATCGCCTCACCTGTATGCCATGACAAATGCCACCAGCTTTTTATACAGCTCCAGCGTGTGTATCTTTGGGTCAAAGATGTTAGGATGCAACCTCATGAACGGAAGTACAATATTAGAGTATTCCAGATGTATGTTGGCAAGGTCTCTCTCAACTACTTCAGGCACACCAGTGCCCTGGAGTAGGCGCACTCGTTCATCTTTCGGCCTGTATGATGAGAAAAACAAGGAGAGCACCATAACTGTCATGTGGAGCAAAACAGAAAGCAGAGATCCATTATCTCATACCCCCCCCCCCCAACAAAGGACAACAAATACAAGTCACTACCAAACAGCACAGGAGAACAAGCAGAGTACAAATCACCATAAAGTGTCAGTGACTGAAGCCTTAAGAACAACAGAGAGGGTTCAAAGCACAGAACACAATAAAAAAAAACACACACACACAAAAAAGTACCAAGGACCTTCAAAAACGGGACAAGTCCTTAATTTCACAGCATAGATGAATCAATCTTGTACATCAATGACCCAACACAGGCCATTGTGCCTGTGTCAGGGGTTGTCTGACAATATAAATCCAATATTGAAATGCCCTGGGTAACAACTAGAGGCAGGAAATAGGAACCAAACATTCTGTAGAAGTTCCAGCGTGGCGTAGCCTTCTGAGCACTAAAAACTCAGGCTTACCAGAACATGGGTTGATCAGTAGCACCAAGGTCTGGCCAAAGCGAGAAATAAGGCTGCCAGCGGGAATCATCTTTTCTATATTCATGGAGCAGGGAAAGCAAGAGAGGCACCCAGCCAGAGTCACTCTTCAGGGATGTTTGATCTGTGATGAAAGAGAGACGACATATAGCACTGAAAATGTGATTCTAACACCTACCAAGATTTTACAAGAAACAATTTTCAGAACTAATGCAGGTAGTTGCAAAGTTTGCAGATACTCTTCCCTGCAGACTTTGCACCAAGTAAGTCCTCTTTGAAACTTGCTAAAGAAAATGAATCCGCAGAGATCCGCATCTACTTTTCCTGTGGATACGGATTCCTTAAAAAATAACAGTTTTAAAAATACAAAATTATGCATATTGTTGCCTGTCACAACCTAACTTCACCTCTGAGTCCACGTAATTTTTCCATGAATAAAAGTGTCAGCATTATTGCTCCTCTCCCCCCCCCCCCCCCCAAAAAAAAAAAAACACATGCATACCTTTACTTGCATACAGGGTTGACAACTTTCAAACCATCTACCCAGATCAATGGTCTTTGAAAATACATCTATAGAGGATAATTTTCCAACACGATGCCTGTGTCAAAAGTTCAAGAAGGCATCTATGTTATCCTTATGCCTATGTGCCTTTACAAAAAACGCTCCCTTATTCAGCCCCGCAGCACACAAATTTTCAAACGCAATCCCTTGCTCATATGTATATCTTTGAAATTATAAGTTGGATTCAGTAAATGGTGCCCAAAATTGAACACTGAGCACTATTCTAAAAACGGCACTGAGTTGGGCGTCGTTTATAGAATAGCGCTTAGCGTTGGGATCCACAGCATCTGAAACCTGGTGTAAATTCTCACGCCTAAATTAGGCATGGATCTCCCATATTTTATAATACTGCATGCATCTCAAGTGAACGCCCCTGACCCACCCATACCCCTCCTGTGGCCATGCCCTTTGCAGTTCCATGCTAAAAACTTTACGCACACATCTTTATAGAATAGTGCCTAGCAAGATGAGCATATAAATTCATATTGTTACCAAGTAGTGTGTAACCAGGTCCCCCTTCCAGGTGGGAGCCAGGGTGGACCCTGCTTAGCTTTCACTGGCTTCCGTCTGCTTTCCTAGCCAGCCACCGCACTTTCACTTGCTCTCCCTCTCCACCTTGCCAGCTGCTGAGAAAATCAGTCCCACTCCAGCAGAAAGAGCAATCCAAGTTCTTTATTGTTACAGATGTCAGCCTTGTCTAAACACCTCCAATTATCAGCAAACTTTAATCCATTTTCAATTACAGGCTTTTGTTTTAAATTCTCTCTCCCCAAACCTCCAGCCACACTATCTTCACCGCAGATAGTTTTGGAGATTTAGCTGGAACCACCTCCTCTCTCACCTCTTACAGTTTAAGTTCCCCCAAAATGCACATGCCTTTCTGTCTTAAAGCCCTTCCCCCCCTTCCACAGCACTACCTCTTGGGAACAGCCAATATGGTAGCAAGTTGTGCTTTCCAGTTGCTCCCCCACTGCTTTGCTCCCAGCTTCCCCCAACTCCACAACCGGGGCAATGCTGAGGCCACAAAAGCTCTCACCCTGTCTGCACGGGTTAGAGCCAAACCACCCACCTCCATACATTCCCCCCTACCTTCTCCTTCTACCTCTGCTTTATTCCACTCCATCTCCTCCTCCTCCCCAAGCTTCCCCAGCTGTTCCCCATCTCCAGGATCAGACCTCATCTCCCAATCAGTCATTCCACCCTCCCCCTCCTGAGAGTTCAGCTGACCCTGCACTGGCTTCTGGGGAGTGTAGTTTTTCTCCTGCATTACAGCTTTCCCTGGCAGTTTGATCCCTAGAGGGCGCCCTGCTCTCCTAGCTGGGCTGAATGACTGGGGATGATGCCGGCTGAAAGAACCACTATCCCCTCTCCCTCGTACCAGCCCTCCAGAGTGCTCACACACCCCCCGGCTCAAACGATTGCCAGTCTTCTCCTGTCCTGTACTGGCAATTCGAGAAAGAACATCCGCGTTTGTCAGAAATTTGCCTGATCTATGCTCCACCTTGAATTGATAGGGCTGTAAAGCCAGATACCACCTTGTGAGACGACCATTACTATTTTTCATCTGGCCTAACCACCTCAAAGGCGCATGATCAGTAACCAGAGTAAATTTACGCCCATCTAAATAGTAATGGCACATCTGCACTGCCCATTTTATCGCTAAACATTCTCTCTCTATGGTCGAGTACCGGACCTCATGGGGGAGCAGTTTCCGGCTCAGATACATCAGGGGATGTTCCTGTCCCTCGTGTACCTGAGACAACACAGCCCCCAAACCTACCCCCGAGGCATCAGCTTGCAGTACAAAGGGCTTATCAAAATCCACGGCTCTCAGCAGGGGTTCCTGACACAGGGCCAATCTCAATTCATTGAACACCCGAAGCCCTCCCTCCTCCCATCGTAGACTGTTGGGGGACCCCTTCTGAAGTTTATTAGTGAGGGGTGTAGCAATGGAGGCAAAGTGGGGTATGAACCTCCTATAGTACCCCACTAGGCCCAAAAAGCTCCTTAACTGTTTCTTATTTTTGGGGCAGGGAAAGTCCCGGATACTCGCTACCTTATCCCAGAGCGGAGTTATCTGACCATTCCCCACCCGGTATCCCAGATATTTAACCTTCTCCTGCCCAAAGCAACACTTTTGAGGGTTCAAAGTCAAACCTGCTTGACGGAAAGCCTCTAATACCTCCCTCACTCTTATCATATGAGAGGGCCAATCCTCACTCTGAATGATAACATCGTCCAGGTAAGCCGCCGCATATTGCTGATGTGGTCTTAAAACCTGATCTAACAACCGCTGGCAGGAAGCTGCTGCGGAATTAAGACCAAACGGCATGCGTTTAAATTGATAGAGCCCCATGGGTGTAGAAAAGGCTGTCTTAGGCTTGGCCTCCTGAGTCAGAGGGATCTGCCAATACCCTTTGGTCAAGTCCAGGGTGGACAGATATCGGGCAGTACCCAACCGATCCAATAGTTCATCGATACGTGGCATCGGATAGGCATCAGAATCTGACAGCGCATTAACTTGTCTAAAGTCGATGCAAAACCGCCACGTACCATCGGACTTGGGCACTAACACCACAGGACTCGACCATGGACTGACAGATTCCTCAATGACCCCAAAATCCAGCATCTCCTGTACCTGTCGGACCACCTCTTGTTTCTTTGGGGGTGAGAGACGGTAAGGTCTCTGTCTGACCACCCGGCCTGGCTCCGAGATGATATCATGCATGATAAGGTGGGTTTCCCCTGGGCAAGGAGTCAGGACATCCCGAAACTCCTCCACAAGTGCCTGAACCTCTTTCTGCTGACTCCCTGGCAATGTAGTCGCAATCTGCGGTTCTCCTGCCTTAAATATCTCCGTGATCTGTGGTCCTAATTCTTCCTCAGCTTCTATCCTAGACTGACCAAATAGTCCCCTTCTCTCCTGCCAAGGTTTAAGCACATTAATATGATAGGTCTGCCCCCGGCCTTGCTCATTCCTTACTAAGTAGGTGACTGGACCTAACTTCTTTTCTATGACAGCAGGACCCCTCCAGCGTCCCGTGAACTTATGAGGTGAGTCTGAAACCATGATCAAGACTTTGTCCCCCACCTCCAGTGCCCTCTCCTCCCCTTTCCGGTCATAATAGGCTTTCTGATAATCCTGACTCCTCTCCCAGTGTTGCTGAGCCCCGCGGCTCAATTTATGCAACCGTTCCTTCAGCTTCACTAGATAGTTCACTACATCCCGATCCTCCTCTTCCGGAGGAACCCACTGCTCCCTTAACACATCCAACACTCCCCGGGGTGATCTCCCATACATCAATTCAAATGGTGATACGCCCAGAGAGGCCTGAACATTCTCCCTACACACATACAAAACAAATGGTAACAATAGATCCCATTCCTCATGGGAGGAACCTAACCCTTTCCTCAAAAACATTTTCAAGGTTTTATTGAATCTCTCCACCAGGCCATTAGTCTGAGGATGGTAAGCTGCGGTCCGAATATGCTGTATCCCGAAAGCCTCCCACACCTGGGCCAGGGTTCGTGACATGAAATTGGTCCCCCGGTCGGTAATCATTTCCCTAGGAAACCCCACCTCACAAAAGATCCGAATTAGCTGGGCCGCAATAACTTTCGCTGAGGTGGTACGAAGCGGCACGGCCCAGGGATACCTTGTGGCCATATCCATGATCACTAGAATATAGGAATACCCCCTTCGGGACTTATCAATGGGCCCGATCATATCCATTGCCATACGGGTAATAGGAGTCCCTATACGGGGAAGGGGTCGTAGGGGCACTCTGTTCGGTGTTTGCTCTGATACCCTCTGACACTGACTACAGGAGCTGCAAAATTGTTCCACCTCTTTATACACCCCGGGCCAGTAAAATCTGTTTAATACCTGCCGGAGAGTATTCTGAGCCCCCTTGTGACCCCCTAAGATATGATCATGAGATACCCGTAACACCAGGTCCCTAAACCCCCTCGGTACTACTAACTGTTTCTGAGGTTCCTTCCCCCCTGCTAAACAGGACAGCCGATATAGCAACCCCTTGTCCCTAACAAACCGAGGGAAGCTGGTTTCTCCCTCTTGATCTACCCGCTCCCACGCATACTGCAATGTCTGGTCATCTTTTTGCTCTTTGGAAAAATCAGGGAATCTCTCTAACACCTGTTCCGTATCCCCTGGGAACCTCCCCTGATGAAGGAGCTCTTGACAATGCTGCCGCCTTTGCTCCTGACCTCGTTTCTTTTGCTGAGAGCCTTTCCTGGTCTTCCCCGGCCGCCCCATAACCTCTCCCTGGAATGGAAATACTTGTGCCAGGGACAGTTCCTGCTCCTTCTCCTGCCTCTCCTGGGCCCGGGTAGATACCAAGGCTTGCTTACCACCAAGGCAGTATGTGAATGGAGCCCAATCCCGTCCTAAAATGAGATCCTGAGGTAGCCTAGGAAGTACAGCCACCCACACCCACTGAAGGCCCTCCTGGTCCTGTATGTCTACTAGCCGGACCGGATACCTTGAGGAGGCCCCGTGTATGCACTGAATAGCCACGGACCGGTCTCTCTTCCTACCCTGCTGACCCCCTTTCCGGGCAATCTGCCCCCACAACTTCTGGGAGCACATTGTCTGGTCCGCTCCTGAGTCTAAAAGTCCTTCCACCGGGACCCCTCCTATCTTAACCCAATGCGTAAACTGGGGTTCCTTAGAGGGGGTTACCTGAGATATGAGCCCCAACTTGGCCCTACAATCCCTCCTCACATGTCCCGACTTCCCACATCGGTAGCACATTCTATCATCCTCCTTAGGACCGTCCTCCCTCCACCCAGATCCTTTGAACATTTTACCCCGACCACCCCGCCAGACCCCCTCTCCCCCCCCTGAGTATTGTGACTCCAGGAAGTATTCAAAGCCTTTGATAGCTTCTTCCAGAGTCTCACATCCCTTCCTGATCAAATTAACCCTGATACTGTCCGGTAGAGCCTCTAAAAACTGCTCCAGCACCAGATCCTGCATCAACTGAGTCACTGCCCTCTTATCAGGCTCTAGCCATTTGGTAGCCAAGTCCATCAGCTTCTGAGCCAAGGCCTTCGGAGTCTCCCCCGCCCTCCACCTCCAACTCCGAAAGCGCCTGCGATAAGTTTGTCTGCTTACCCCATACCGGTCCAAAATAGCCGTTTTCAGCTTCTGATAATCCACCACGTCCCCTGGCAACAGGCTCCGAAAAGCTGCCAGGGCTTCCCCCGACAGGGCAGGAGCCAGTCTAATGGTCCATTGCTCTTGAGGCCAGGCAGCCGCCAATGCTACCCTCTCAAAAGTCCCCAGATAATCCTCAATGTCGTCCTGCTCTGTTAATTTGCCCCAAGGCAACCAATTAACTCGTCCAGGCTCCATGCTTCCAGGCACAGCTCCAGTAGCTGTAGCCTCCAACGAAGTACTCTCCTTCCTCGGTAGGGGTACTGCCCGTAACAATTCCTGCACCACCTCCAGCACCGGTTGTATCTGTGCTCGAGAAGCAGCCAAGGAATCCTCTAGAAGTCTCTGAGCCATTTCCTGCTGCTTTTGGAACTGGTGGGCCATAAAAGACAGCAGCTCCTTCGACTCCATGTCGTCTTAGCCACTGGTACCTGTGAGAAAGGGAAAGACAAAGAACACTCTCCAAGTGCGGTATTACCACCACTCTGGCCCTCTATATCCCCCTCCTCCTGGTTACCCGAGTCCCGTATATGCTTACCGGAACTCGAAGTAATACACGCTTCTTTATCCAGCGGGTTGTTCAGATCATCCCACCACTGCCACCACTTTGTAACCAGGTCCCCCTTCCGGGTGGGAGCCAGGGTGGACCCTGCTTAGCTTTCACTGGCTTCCGTCTGCTTTCCTAGCCAGCCACCGCACTTTCACTTGCTCTCCCTCTCCACCTTGCCAGCTGCTGAGAAAATCAGTCCCACTCCAGCAGAAAGAGCAATCCAAGTTCTTTATTGTTACAGATGTCAGCCTTGTCTAAACACCTCCAATTATCAGCAAACTTTAATCCATTTTCAATTACAGGCTTTTGTTTTAAATTCTCTCTCCCCAAACCTCCAGCCACACTATCTTCACCGCAGATAGTTTTGGAGATTTAGCTGGAACCACCTCCTCTCTCACCTCTTACAGTTTAAGTTCCCCCAAAATGCACATGCCTTTCTGTCTTAAAGCCCTTCCCCCCCTTCCACAGCACTACCTCTTGGGAACAGCCAATATGGTAGCAAGTTGTGCTTTCCAGTTGCTCCCCCACTGCTTTGCTCCCAGCTTCCCCCAACTCCACAACCGGGGCAATGCTGAGGCCACAAAAGCTCTCACCCTGTCTGCACGGGTTAGAGCCAAACCACCCACCTCCATACATTCCCCCCTACCTTCTCCTTCTACCTCTGCTTTATTCCACTCCATCTCCTCCTCCTCCCCAAGCTTCCCCAGCTGTTCCCCATCTCCAGGATCAGACCTCATCTCCCAATCAGTCATTCCACCCTCCCCCTCCTGAGAGTTCAGCTGACCCTGCACTGGCTTCTGGGGAGTGTAGTTTTTCTCCTGCATTACAGCTTTCCCTGGCAGTTTGATCCCTAGAGGGCGCCCTGCTCTCCTAGCTGGGCTGAATGACTGGGGATGATGCCGGCTGAAAGAACCACTATCCCCTCTCCCTCGTACCAGCCCTCCAGAGTGCTCACAAGTGCCAATAACTGATTGTTAGCACCCAATGATTGACACTAATTGCTTCATTACTCAAATAAATTATGTGTGCACCCAAATTTGTATGCGCAATTTTGAGCACCATTTAAAGAATTTGGGGTATGTGTGTACCTCGCAATCCCGCTTCTGATCTGCCCAAACTACACTCCCAGGAATGCCTACAAGCAGTACAAATTGGTACACATATATGTATAAATGGCTGCACAAACTTATAAAAGACCTTTTCTGTATGTGAAACTAGCTTTACATACAGAAAACCTTTATAAAGCTACCATCAAAATGCTCTGATCCCTACATCAATAAAAAAAAAAAACTTCAGCTGTTAACACTTAATATTGATCTTCAATCCATGTGTTTTCCTATCTATAACCCTCACATCAAATTCTGGCCCATGGCTATTACCCCCAAACCCTGTATCAACCCCTCAGTCCTCAGCTCTATTACCCTCAAACCAACCCCTAACCCTGGCTCCTCATTCCCAAGCCCTAGCAGTCTCACCCATAAACCACATATTGACCCCCTGATCCTTGGTTCTGGTTACCACCCCTCCAAAAAAGTGCTGGAAACTGTCATCCATAAACACCACAAATTTCCACTGCTGAACTCTACCACATCAAACCACTCCTGAACCCAAGGCCTGTGACTTCCAATCCCTGGGCTCCTTGACAGGTCACCCTCAACCTCTCTTTTCCCTAGAAAGGGCACACATACAACTCAATGCCCAATTCACAGCACTGTCACCCCCAAATCTCACAGACCTGATTTTGGTTCTTTAGTCCCTGCACTACCCCATCCCCTATGATAAACTATATAGAAGACACTGGTGGTTAGATCCAATACTGCGTTTCCAGGGTAACAGAGAAGGGCAAACTCAAAGCTGGCAGAAAGAAAAAAAGAAAGAATAAGAAACAGAGAGAAGAACTCAAGGGAGAGGACTGAGTGCCACCCTTAGAGGAGGACCACATTCACAGGCCTAGAAAAGGATGGGGAAGAGAGACAAGTGAACTCAGACGAGGGTTCATGAAGGTGGACAAACACAGAGGTGTTGCTAAAAAAAAAAAAAAAAAAAGTACAACAATCAGAAATAGCAAGACAGAAGATGTAGAAGGGGGCCATGGAAGCCAAAAGAATGAAAGGCCAACAGTTTATACTAAGATCCTCACTACAAACTGAGGGTGAATAAAAATGAGAAAAGAAAAGAGAAGAGACCAGAGATACAGGTGAAATCAGCATCCAAAGGTTATCCAAAATGGCTCAATGAGTGGCAAGACCGCTGTTCATAGCATATAGTGGGATTAGAGCTGGTCATTTAAAACCACCTCAGACAGAACAGTGGTAAATGGTGCCAAAGATACTGGATGGACCTCAAGCCTTAATAGCTTCTAGTACGAGAGCTTTGAGAGCCATCAATTGCTTATCAACTACCTTACAAAAAGAAGAGAAAAACAGGGAAAAAGATTAGCAATTGGTCTAGAAGTGGCTGCAGATGCAGACAGGCCCAATAGCAGTTGCTACAATGGAACACAAACAGCAGAAATCACACTGATTGGAAAATCAGTGAGTAGTAGTCCTGAAGCTCCATAGTCACCAAAATGCTTACCCCACAGAGAAACCTACATTATGGAAACGGAGTCAATTGATGACATATAAGTTTATGCACAACCTTTCTGCAGGTTGCTACTTGGCCAACGTTTTGATTAATGAAGACAAGAGGGCCAATAATTCTGAAGAACTAAAAGGAAGCCATTCTGAGCAGCTTAGAGCTGAACACTAAAGTTTAAAGGAGATAGTTTTGAGCAACATGCTTAGAATCTGAGATGAGACTGTACGTGCTCTCAGTGTATGAGAGATTACTGCAAGTAGTAGCTCAGATCTACACAATGTTCTATGGACAAAGTAATCACTAGGAAAAAGAGTGGCTCAGTGGTTTGAACAATGTGCTAAGAATCAGAAAAACCAGGGTTAAAATCTTATAAGAACTTAAGAAAAGCCATGCTGAGTTTGATCGAAGTCTATCAAGCCCAGCACCCTGTTTCCAACAGAGGCCAATCTGGCTCACATGTATTGTATTGTATTAGTGGATTTCTATTCCACTTTTAACCAAAGGCTAAAAAGTGGATTACAAACAAGAATAGTTTCACGTTAGAAGGAAATATCTCTGCAATCAAAATAAAATCACAATTCCTCAACTCGAGTTAACAAGGTTACAATCTTTGCTTTAAATACAGGTAAGTCTTAAGTGCCTTTCTAAGTAAGATGTAATCAGACTATCACTCCAGATCTTAAACATTTTGAAAAACAAATGACAGCTCCCAAATAGATGTATACTTCATATTCTTCATAGAGGGAAAATCCAATGATAACCCCTTCCCATGACCATGCTTAGAATTGGAACACTCTTTAGAGAAAGAAAGAAACAGATGTGTGGCAGAATGAGGTACCATGTCTAAATCTGGTACTGAATTCCCATACACGCAGAAAACAGTGAACTTATATAAAGTTGCCAGGAAGAAAAAAAGGATTGAGGGAAAGAGAAAGTAGTTCTTGGGAGAACTCAGAGGTAGGGAGGAACAGAAATCCACCCCTCAACAAAGGATCACAGCTGCAGGCCTAGTGGAGGAGTGGCCTAGTGGTTAGGGTGGTGGACTCTGGTCCTGAGGAACTGAGTTCGATTCCCATTTCAGGCACTTAACCCTCCATTGCCCCATGTAAGCCACATTGAGCCTGCCATGAGTGGGAAAGCGCGGGGTACAAATGTAACAAAAAAAAATAAATTAAAAGGTGGGTAAAGGATTTACGTCATAATCCACTGTTTCTCCCTGGTTTCTCTTCCTCTGCTTTTAAGACTTGGGAAGTACATGGTTTGACAACATGGGACCAACTATTTGACAAGTCCACCTTGTTGTTGAGTCCTTGACTTGTGTATACCAGCAACCTCAGACACACTATTTTGCCTACACATAGCACTCATTTGATTCATCGTAAATATATTAAATCAAGGTTGGTGGGAAAGGTCTCTCAGTTGGAGAATATTTGTGAGGATTTTCGATCCATGAAACATTTGGTTGCTGCTCTATATAGATAGCTTAGGGACCTGCAGCGCCCTGACCTTAATCATAGGAGGGAACTAGGAGTTACTTATGAGAATACTGATTGGGTGGCAATGGAGTCCCTGCTTCCAAAATTAGCAGTATCAGTGAATATCCAGGAAAACCATGCGAAGATGGTATACCAGTGGTATCTGATAGATTAACCAGATGGTTTCCCACCATCTCCCCTGCTTGCTGGCAGGGATGTGGCAGTACAGGAACCACAGTTCACATTTAGTGGACTTGCTCTAAAGCTAAGGTCTATTAGAAGAGCATTCCAATTTTAAATCTGTCTCCCTTCTGGCCTCCAGGTTCCTTGGCATCTCGGCATCTTTTTGTCAAACAGGTACATTCCGTGTTTTTCCACTTACTCATCTGCTACAGTTGAAGTGCAGGAAGGCTCATCTTTGTGGCGGCCAGGAAGGAGCCAAGGCCCCCTGGTGCATAAGTGGTTTAATAAGCTGCGATAGGGAACACCTAACTGCCACTCACCATAAGACTGTGGCTAAATGGGGAAAAATTTGGGACCTGCTTAAATATAAGATATAAGTATACCAGCACACAAATATATCAACCTCCCTCCCTATTTTTTTGTTTCTTTTATTTTCTAAATGGAGTGTTGGGGGGGGGGGGGGCGTGGAATTTATGAAGAAAGGTTATCAATGCCTATTTTCATTATGTTTTGTCTGTTTGCATTTTGGCTTTATGGTTACGTATGTTTACTTTGCCAGCATGAGCAGTTTTATCATCTGTCCTTTTTCTAATGATGCATTTTGCATTAATGTTCAATTGTTGCCTGATTTATAAGTTTTCTAATAAAGTACCTCTTTGAAATGATAAAAAAAAGGCTGGGTAAAGACAGATAAGGGAACTTAGATGAAGTTTCACTAAGGACACAGAAATAGTCACACAAGTTTTGCTGAAGGAACCTACGGCCAGAAAAAGAGACAGATATTGTAGAGAGAAACCAGGGTAAGCCTAAAAAAGCCCAAAGGGTTGGCCAGCAGTTTCTACAGGAGTCCTCACTAAGATACACTCCAGGATGATGGTAATAGAAGAAAGATAAGGTAACACAAGAGACAAGTGATACACGTTTGGTCCAAAAGAGCAAAAGGTGCCAGGGGGCTGCTTCACGATATCCCCTCTATTTCCACTGCCACCATAACATCAAACACATCCCAGAACTAAAAACATATTAACTCTCCCTTCAGGCCTCTCTGTTTAGAGAGGCTAGATGAGAAATACACAAAATTGTCCACTGTGGATAATAAGTTCTGTACTTTTCTTCAGTAGTGAGCTGATGGATGTTGTATGCTGGGACAGAAGCGTCAATCTTGGGATGCTGAAAACTGTCTCTCCTGCTGCGAGTGTCTCTCGGGCCATCATGCCATAATTTGCTACTGTGCCCTTTGTAGTAATACACACCTAGGAGAAGATACAAACCGTCAACATCTATATACAGTCACTCTCTAGTATTATACTAACCTATGCCAACCACTGCAAAAATAACGATGAATCATAACTCTGCATTTATAAAAGCACTCTAAAAAGAACTGCAGTATGTTTACAAATTAGATCTGAACACTCAGGGATCAGTAAGCATCAATACATGAATAAAAGTAGAAGTAAATACGTGTGTGTATATATTCTGTAAGTTTCGTGTGTTACATGTGGGATCTGTCATTGCCCCGCCCAAGTATATGCCCCCTTGCGTTTACATGCCTATCTTACAGAAAACCGCTAAGTGCATAGCTAGCACTTATGTGCATAACTGTAACTTTCACGTGCACAAGTGTTAGTATAACTTATGTGCGCATTTGGCGCCTAATTTTAGGCAACCTGTTATAGAATAAAGGGGTTAGATTATAAATTACCTGAATCAACACAAGTATGCCCATGTATTAAGGTTAGACCTTCCTTAAGGCTCTCCTGTAGAAGGCCAAAATGAGAGGCATGAAAGCCCAAAATGGAGAAATTATTTGTTTACTGAGAGTCACTAGTTTTTGAGACAAAGCATGTTCCCATATTAAGGCCTTCTTCATGGAGGTCATCACTGAAGGTTGAGTGTCTCTCTGAATATAGTGGGGGAACACTGCAAAAGTGGAGGACTGTTTGCCACTACATCAATAAATACCAAAGGAAGGAGTAGTGTGGTCAGCAGAGCTCTTCGGAAAGAAACCAGCAAGACGAGGAATATAATGGATAAGACCTTTATTCTTCAGGACCCGACACAGCACTGTGTTTTGGCATAAAGCCTACATCAGGGGTCTGTACTCGAAATCACTGAAGGATATATTTCAATATAATCACTGGAAAACAGTCTCTGATCAGTTTCCGTTCCACCGACCTGCCATCGCAGCGACCGTCACCAAGTAAGTTTTATGGCTGCGCATAAAATTTAGGTGCGAACATTTGCACCAACAAAAACTGTCTACGTCTAAATTTACATGCACAGCATCATTATTCTGTAATTATATGCATAACTCCAAGCCATACTCCTGTTCCGCACCAAAACACCCATGACTGTCCCCTTTCCGCACTTTGTTTCAGGCTGTGCGTAAAATTTAGGTGAGGCTTACTTTACACAACACCCAATTAAATCTAATTAGTGCCAATAACTGTTTATTAAAAAGTCTATTGACACTAATTGACTTGTTATCCTAATAAATTGGGTGCATAAATCAGGACTGCGCCTAAATTTGTGCGCGCAATTTTCAGCAACCTTTATAGAATCAGGGTGTTAATGTATGTCTATGCCAATCTTCAGTTTTAAGTTTGTCATATTTGTTTTGATATTTAAGGTTTTTTGTTATTAGTGTTATTAGGCTTTGATATAGCTGTGGTTTAATTTGTTTATACATGGTTTGAATATGTATTTATCATTTTACTAATATGTTTTTATGTATATACTAGTAAAAAAAGGCCCGTTTCTGACACGAATGAAATAGGCGCTAGCAAGGTTTTCCTCGGAGTGTATATGTTTGAGAGAGTGTGTGTAAGAGTGACTGTGTGAGTGAGAGAGAGAGAGTGAATGTGCGAGTGTGTGTGTGTGACAGAGAGAGAGTGAGTCTGGGTGCGAGTCTGTCTGTGAGAGAGAGAGTTTGTGTGTGAGAATGAGTGTGTGCCACGGGTCCCCACCCCCACCCCCCTCCGAGTTTCAGGGTCACCCTCCCTCAGAGTTTCATGGTCCCTCCCTCCCTCTCTACCATAGTGCTTCTGCCGTCCACCAGCTAAGTCCTGACCTGACCCACAGCCAGCAGGAGCTCCCTCATACTGTCTCACTCACAGACATCGAGAGGCAACGGTGGGGCTGACGCAGCCACGGGCACTCAGCATGATAAAGTTCAGCTCCCGTTTTTTTTTCTGCGCGTATGCAGCTGTCAGCTATTTCCGTGTGGCTTTCACCGCCACACCGCCTTTCTTGTTTTCCGAGTTCTTTGCTCGCTCGGCCACCAACCGCGAGACACATAGAGGGTAGGCGGTGCGCAGGGTCGCTTACAACTATTTGCGTTGGTTGGCTGCCTTGCCTCTCACTGTTCCGCCCTCAACGTCATCGCGTTTTGACGTGAGGGCGGGACAGAGAGAGATGGTAACAGACTGACGAACCTAACGAACCCTTCAATTCAGTGAAGCCACGGAGTCAGCTTCAGAACATTGGCAGTGGAAATTATTATAGTAGATGTGTTTGCCTCTGAAGCAACCCTTGGCAAAACATGGCCATGTCGGACATCTGTTTTTAAACAACCTGAAGCAAGTGTAGTGAATAAACAGAATTTTTTCCTTTTTATCAGTTTACTGTTCTTTTCTACCATGTAGGATCTTGTTAGCCGGCTGCCTTGTTGTTTCTTGAGATCCTCATTTATAGTGCATTCTGTGCTACATACGCTAGTATTCAATGAACACAAGTAGCACCTACTTGTCCTCGTAAGGTAGCATTTACATAGGCACCTACCCATCGTGTCCTGTTATAAAATTACCTTCTAAGGGAGGCAATTATGTCGCCCACGCAAATGAACATGAGCTGAGAGAACTCTGATCCAAGTCCCTAGATAAATGTTCTGTAACTGCTCCAGAATCACCCATTTGCTAACAGAGAAGTCATCATATCTCCACCAAACAATGCCCCTGGAATTTCTACATGCAACTTGCATATAAGTACGTACAATTCTGTCAGCAAACATATTTATAAAATTGTGTGGCTAAATTTGCCTATATAAATGCTATTTTCCTCACGAGGTACAGCTAACCATGATCTGGGAAATTTGATAGCTATTCTTTGGGGAATTCTGCACAACTGTATAATGTAGAATTTAGAAAGGGTGATCCACCTAAGTGGATGAACGCTAACTCCCACGTGAAAATAACAGCACAAAAGAAAAGTGGGAAATGGACCAATGACTCCAGGAGAATGGGAGATATCTCCCATTCTCCTGGAGTCATTGGTCCATTTCCCACTTTTCTTTTGTAATGTAGAATTTACACAGAATTCTGCAAGGAGTAGGAGGAAGAAGCAACTGCTTGTATGGTTTGCTGCTACCTCTGCACCAATTACATGGCAAGAAGAGGAAAACGACTGCACATCAGGTCATATTCTCCTCTTCTGCCACCCTAGGCCTGATTGTTGATTTCAACTGTGGTGAAAATGAACAGCTGTGGGATTCAGATCAGCATTCTGATTCTGAGCAGCCGAGGACAACAAAAAGAACAAGGCCCATATGCAGCCATATTCATCCTCTTGACATGCAGTTGGTGCTGGAGAGGGATAAAGAGAGCAAGCTGGGAGTGGTACCAGGGAAAGGGAGAAGGAGAGCTCAGGGGGAACAGAGAGGGGAGCTTAGTGACAGAGACAGAACTGGGGGTCTTGCTGGCAGTTAATAAGAACTGATGGAAGCAGAGAGGGATGGGGGAAGAGGGTAGAAAGAACTAGTGGGCAGTGAAAGAGAAAGAGTATGTGTGTTTTGGAGGCTCAAACATTCAGAAGAAAAGGGAATCAAGCCTAGGGTGGGGTTTTGAAATAAACTGGGACGACAGTGAGCTAGGTAGGGTAGAACCTGAAGTGTGACACTGGTCAAGCTTGAGGAGGGAGAACGTGGAGAGGGAGGGGGAAGCTGCCAGGTCCAGGGTAAGGAGGTACCAGGGTTTACTATGGGGGAAATCCTGCACACACAAAAAATGGTGCAGAAGTTGAAAATGTTGTAAGAAGAATTTTCACAATTTTATGCAGAATTACTCCAGGTATAGATAGTGGCAGAAGGCAACATGTTCAGCAGACAGAAGAAAATGGCTTGAAGGAAAGCCAGATCATCTGGTTGGGGTGGTTCAGGGTGGGTTCACCCAAAAAGAGCACTGATGAAGACAAAGCACATCGGGATATTTCCCTGCCAAGAACATAAAGCCACAACTGTCCTAGTGAAGCTGCAAACGATGAGTTTAGAGATAATCTGAGAGGCTGTGGCTGCTGTACTGGGGAACATTGGTCAACTATCAGGCCAGGTCTCGTCAATTATTAAATCAGTCCCATCTACAACAGCTCAAAGTGAGCAACTACAATTGTGTGCAAAAGTTTATGAACCCCTGTTCAAATTCTGTGCTCCAACTGAATCACCAAATAAGCAGAAGCTGACAGTTTCACATGGTTGACAGCCAAACACCTTTCTGCAAGTTTTAATACAAAATATTTACTTGTAGTTTTTTTTATAGATTCAAAATGACTATGGCAGGTGCAAAAGTTTAGAGACCCTTTCAATTAGAACTCTGTAACACCTCATTTGGCAGCAATACCAGCTTCCAACATTTCCTGTACCAGCTGAGAAATTTTCTCTTCTTTCTTTTGGAACATTTCCTCCTCTTCCTGCTCAGAAATATTCTTAGGTCTTTTTGCAGGCGTTCCATGTCTGAGATCTCAGGACTGTGAAAGTCAGTCCAAACCTTCTATCTTCCTCTATAGATACTTCATTGGTTTTAAGGTACAGTAGGCTTCTCTTCCTTGTCTTGATGAGCTATCGTTTAACTTTTGTATCTAACATTTATTTAGTTATATATTTATTTACACAGCTTCTGTACCGCACTATCCACAGTGCTAGGCCGTTTACAAAATTAACATACATAATAAAATCAGGATACAAAACAAAAAAAAAGTTAAAATATGAGATCCAAAATCATAAATTCACAGTAACGACTCAATTCAAATCTGCATCTTTCAACAGAAGACTTGCTGAAATAAGGTAGCCTACAACTGTCATAGAACTATAGATAGTTCTTCAAATTACATAAGTTTTCCAAGAGTGTATTCCACAATTTAGCCTCTTCAACACAAAAAAAAAAACCCTTGATATTCTTCTAATCGAGTATGTTTAACTGAGAGAATATCCAATAAGAATTTGTATGCTGACTGTATTGGACAAGGTGGAAAGTAAATTCTCAGACTCGTTGCCAATATTAATGGGGTTTTATGATTCAGTGCTTCGAAAATAAGTGTCAGAATAGTAACATAGTAACATAGTAGATGACGGCAGAAAAAGACCTGCACGGTCCATCCAGTCTGCCCAACAAGATAACTCATATTTGCTGCTTTTTGTGTATACCCTACTTTGATTTGTACCTATGCTCTTCAGGGCACAGACCGTATAAGTCTGCCCCGCACTATCCCCGCCTCCCAACCACCAGCCCCACCTCTCAACCACCGGCTCTGACACAGGCACAGACCGTATAAGTCTGCCCAGCACTATCCTCACCTCCCCAGCCCTGCCTCCCAACCCCGGCTCTGGCACAGACCGTACAAGTCTGTCCAGCACTATCCCCGCCTCCCAACCACCAGTCCCGCTTCCCACCACCGGCTCTGGCACAGACCGTATAAGTCTGCCCAGCCCTATCCCCGCCTCCCAACCTCCAGCCCCGCCTCCTGATCTTGACTAAGCTCCTGAGGACCCATTCCTTCGGCACAGGATTCCTTTATGCTTATCCCACGCATGTTTGAATTCCGTTACCGTTTTCATTTCCACCACCTCCCGCGGGAGGGCATTCCAAGCATCCACTACTCTCTCCGTGAAAAAATACTTCCTGACATTTTTCTTGAGTCTGCCCCCCTTCAATCTCATTTCATGTCCTCTCGTTCTACCACCTTCCCATCTCCGGAAAAGATTAGTTTGCGGATTAATACCTTTCAAATATTTGAATGTCTGTATCATATCACCCGTTTCTCCTTTCCTCCAGAGTATACATGTTTAGTTCAGCAAGTCTTTCCTCATACGTCTTGTAACGCAAATCCCATACCATTCTCGTAGCTTTTCTTTGCACCGCTTCAATTCTTTTTACATCCTTTACAAGATACGGCCTCCAAAACTGAACACAATACTCCAGGTGGGGTCTCACCAACGACTTATACAGGGGTATCAACACCCCCTTTCTTCTGCTGGTCACACCTCTCTTTATACAGCCTAACAACCTTCTAGCTACTGCCACCGCCTTGTCACACTGTTTCGTCGCCTTCAAATCCTCAGATACTATCACCCCAAGATCCCTCTCTCCGCCCGTACCTATCAGACTCTCCCCACCTAACACATACGTCTCCCGTGGGTTTCTACTTCCTAAGTGCATCACTTTGCATTTCTTCGCATTGAATTTTAATTGCCAAACCTTAGACCATTCTTCTAGCTTCCGTATGTCCTTTTTCATGTTTTCCACTCCCTCCAGGGTGTCCACTCTGTTACAGATCTTAGTATCATCCGCAAATAGGCAAACTTTACCTTCTAACCCTTCGGCAATGTCACTCACAAATATATTGAACAGAATCGGCCCCAGCACCGATCCTTGAGGCACTCCACTACTTACCTTTCGCTCCTCCGAGCGAATTCCATTCACCACCACCCTCTGGCGTCTGTCCGTCAACCAGTTCCTAATCCAGTTCACCACTTCGGGTCCTATCTTCAGCCCCTCCAGTTTATTTAAGAGCCTCCTGTGGGGAACCGTGTCAAAAGCTTTGCTGAAATCTAAGTAGATTACGTCCATAGCTCGTCCCTGATTCAGTTCTCCTGTCACCCAATCAAAGAACTCAATGAGGTTCGTTTGGCACGATTTCCCTTTGGTAAATCCATGCTGTCTTGGATCTTGCAACTTATTGGCTTCCAGGAAATTCACTATCCTTTCCTTCAGCATCGCTTCCATTACTTTTCCAATAACTGAAGTGAGGCTTACCGGCCTGTAGTTTGCAGTTTCTTCCCTATCACCACTTTTGTGAAGTGGGACCCACATCCGCCGATCTCCAATCCCTCGGAACCTCTCCCGTCTCCAAGGATTTATTAAACAAATCTTTAAGAGGATCCGCCAGAACCTCTCTGAGCTCCCTCAATATCCTAGGGTGGATCCCATCCGGCCCCATGGCTTTGTCCACCTTTAGCTTTTCAAGTTGTTCATACACACTCTCTTCCGTGAACGGTGCTCTATCCACTTCAATCTCATTTGTACTTTTTGCAGTCCATCGCGGTCCTTCTCCAGGATTTTCTTCTGTGAAAACAGTACAGAAGTATCTATTTAGCAAATTTGCTTTTTCTTCATCATTATCCACATAGCGGTTCGCAGTATCTTTTAGTCTCACAATTCCCTTTTTAGTCATTTTCCTTTCACTAATATACCGGAAGAAAATTTTGCCACCCCTCCTCACATTTCTAGCCATTTGTTCTTCCGTTTGCGCTTTCGCCAGTCGTATCTCTCTCTTGGCTTCTTTCAGTTTCATCCGGTATTCCTCCTCGTGTCCCTTTTCATGAGTTTTTTTGTATTTCTGGAACGCCAACTCTTAGCCTTATTTTCTCAGCCACTTGCTTGGAGAACCATATCGGTTTCCTTTTTCTCTTGCTTTTATTTACTTTCCTTACATAAAGGTTCGTGGCCCTATTTATAGCTTCTTTCAGTCTGGACCACTGTCCTTCCACTTCTTGTATTTCCTCCCATCCCATCAGCTCCTTCCTCAGGTATTCCCCCATTTTACTAAAGTCAGCATGTTTGAAATCCAGGACTTTGAGTTTTGAGTGGCCACCCTCCTCTTCAGCCGTCATATCAAACCAAACCGTTTGATGGTCACTGTTGCCCAGGTGGGCACCCACTCGGACATTTGACACATTATCCCCATTTGTGAGTACCAGATCTAGCGTCGCTCCCTCCCTCGTGGGTTCTGACACCATTTGTCTGAGTAAAGCACTTTGAAAAGCATCCACGATCTCTCTGCTTCTTTCCGATTTTGCATCTTGAATTATATACATCATTTGATCAGTAGCCAATGCAATCCTAATAATATTGAAGATATACGGTCAAATCTTGTTGTATTAGATAAAAGCCAAGCTGTCGCATTCTGTGCAAGTTGCATTGATTTTAACACATTATTTGGAATGCCCAGAAATAATGAGTTACAGCAATCAAATAATGGAATTATCAAAGCCTGTACAATCTTTCTAAAATTATCTCTGATAAGTTTTCTAAATTTAATACTTTTAAATTTGTAAAAAATATTTTTTAACCAGTATTCTAAGATAAGTTTTAAATTAAAGAATGGAATCTAAATTGATTATTGCAATTCTTTATATTTGGGTATGTTATCCTTAAGGGTTCCAGGCTCTGCAAGTCATCCAGAGTGCAGCGGCACATTTGATTACTAAAGTGTCTACATCAGAACATATTACTCCAGTATTGAAAAAAATTACATTGGCTGCCTGTTATATTTAGAGTTATATTTAAGGTTCTTGTGTTGATACACCAGCAAATATATGGGATTGTTCCTGATTATTTTTCTAATGTTTTAAAAATGTACAAGCCAGGACGATCGTTAAAAACTGAGAAATCTAAACAGCTCTGTTTGCCTTCTCCAGCGATGTATCACTATGCAGATTGCTGGTCCTCTGCTATGGAATGGTTTGCCTGGGCATTTAAGATTGTGTGATAATATTCAGCATTTTAAACGATTTTTAAAGACTCACTATTTTTTAAAGGCCTTTCTGGAAGAATGAAGCGTACTGAACTGTTTTTCAGCTAATTGGGTCGATGTATTAATTATTGTTTAAGCATTTTTATTAATTGTATGATGTTTTTCTGTTACCCGCTTTGGGTACAGGTGGGATACAAATAAAGTAAATAAATAAAATAACTCAAAGATATAAATATCCCTTTAGTACGAGAAATTAAATATCTCCTATCATTAATTCTCACAAGTATGACACATCTGACTTATCTGAAAGACTTAAAATTTGAAAACTGTAGAAAAAGTGATACTGAAGCATTTTATCCTGCTCAGTCAGTCTTTCAACCTGACTTTACCACTGAAACTTTACTATTGGCTATTCAAGATTCCTTGAAATTGTGCTCCAAGTAGGATTTTGAGGCCTTAGGGCTACAATCAGATTTGAGAATAGCTTTTGGTACTGTGCCCCATTATCAACAGAACAGAAAGCTCTATTCGCTCTCAAAAGAGCAGCCTGACCCTTGTAAAAGACCCATGGGTCCTTGTCAGGCGAGACAAGGCCATGAATCAATGAGAAACGCATCAATCACACATATACAAAACTGCTTTTCACAGTTCCAGGAACAGCTTATCAGGATAGAAATCAGGAATAACTGTCAGCATATGTTAAAATGTAAATAAAATTAAGCAATCTCTTAGCCATAGAAAGATGGAACACGATAGTAAAAGAAGACCATCTCCCTCATTCTGTAACAGGTCACCTAAAGTTAGGTGCCAATTGTGCATGTAAGTTACAGATTACTAGCACTCACACATGTAACTTTTACAATTACATGCGTAATTGCAAGCTGTGCATTCAGTGGTATTTTATCGTTTATGCACACAGCTGCCTTAGTGCATAAATGCAAGGGGCTATTCACAATGGAAGGAGCATGGGCGGGATGTGGGGGGTGTCCAACACTTACACATCTAATTTACAGAATACTATTGGCATGGCCTAAATGTAAGCACCTATATGCCGACTTACACGCATAAGTGCTCTTATATAATACGCTCACAGCCCATGTAATTTGGGTGCCTAACTTGTACTGCCCAGTAATAGAATTGCTCCCTCTATGTCCTCTCCTGCCCATCCACATCAATTGCTCTGCTCTTTTATCCCTTCCTCTCCCTCAAAACATATCAGTGTTTAATTCATAAGGTACTGAATTGTCTCCACCATCTCTACTGGAAAACTGTTCCAAGGATTCACCACTGAATAACCCCTATCCTGCCCACGAAGGTACAGCATAGGCAGTACCCTGATAAAGCAAACCGCCTCATTTATATACCATGTACTGTTGTAATAACCTCATCACCTCAAGAGTAGGATTATAGAACATCTGTCATACAGAAGGGCTCTATGTATAGCAGGTATCTTAGTTTACAGACTAAGTTTGTACCTGAAGCAGTAGCAGGCTAAGTGGCTACAGATTGTTCATCCAGTTCAAATAAAGGCGAGAGAGAGAGAGAGACTAGCTGGAACCTCCTCTCTTGGGTGCCTTGGTAGTAGGGGAAAGGGAGGCATGCACCATCTTACCCCAAAGCTTTCAAGTTACCCAGTTCCAGGAGGGAGATTTCAGGGCAGTCCTGGATTTCTGCTAAGCTCATCCTGTTGCATAATGGGACCCACAGCACTGATTTCAATGAGAACAATCAAGGACTACAAATGCCAAATTGCTTTGGGATGTAACTTTACAACTAGAACTGGCCAACAAAATCTTCCTTCTTGAACTGATAACTTGGCAGGTCTGTATCCCTCACCTCAGGTAGCAAATTGCCTTCAGCTGCCCCTGCATAGTGTGCAAAAAATAAATCCAGCCTCCCCATGCTCATTGATGCTTTGGTTTGACTATTACTAATTATTTCTAAAGTGCTATGAGGGGATTTGGATTTAGCTCAGGTCTTTTCAGTAATAGCTTGAGGCACATTATATTCAGGTACTCTGGGTGTTTACCCAAGGCAGTGGAGAATTAAGCGACCTGTCCAAAATCACAAGCAGCTTCAGCCATATGCCACACTACACAAGGACGTAAAATGACAGTCCCAGCTGCAAAGAGCTTATGGTCTAATCAAGACAAAGCATATACATCACAAACTAGAGCATCTAGAACAGCATTTCCCAAATTGTGTGCCATGGCAAACTCATGAGGGAGACGACACTGCACATGACATGCCAGCTTCTGGGCGGAGCATGCTGTCATAACACGCCAGGATATGGTGATGTGTAGGGAATGGCGATGACCAGGCCAGAAGTTGCAGAGTAGGGCGGTAGGCAGCGCTTGCTGATCGGCCTGCGAAGTCGCAGGAGAGCGTGGGGACTTTTGATCCTTCCCCTTAGCAGGTGGCCGGCAGTGCTGAGGACTGCCATGGCCAAGGCAGTCGCTTATTTTTATGAGCCGGACATGGGGAACTTTCACTATGGTGAGTGCCAGGGCAAAAGGGTGTCCAGAGGGACGGAGCCATGAAGGCCACCAAGGAGGTTTAATGGGGGCCACTGTTCTAGTGCACGCTATGCTTCTAAATACTGACCTTGTATGACTGTATAGTGGTGTCTGCGACTGTACCTTGTCCGCATTGCCAGGAAAGATACAGCAGTAGCCCTTTATTGTTATACTTAGAATCGTGATAACTAGAGGAAAGTTCTCTAAGAGGAAGAGTTTCTTTTAGGCATATTTCTAATGCAGTTTCCAGGGGCTTTCAGAACTGAGGAATTCTTAAGAATTGTGCTGGCAACCCTATCAATAAGCTGAACTTTAGGTATTTCTTTTGACTTAGAAGCGCTGTGAAAAAATTACTGACACACTAAGGGCGCCTTGAACCGATAAAGTTTGGGAACTACTGATCTAGGAGAATGTAGGATAACACACAGATGTGCCAGATAAAACGGGTGTACAGATAGATGATAATCAATGCAGAATCAACGCATTTGCAGGTCAGCAAGATAAACTGCATGTTGAAATACACAGGGAACCAATGCAATAGTTTTAAGAGAGTGGTTACATGGTCATAGCAATATACAAGATAAGTTGTTCATCTGTTCTTTGAATAAAGCACAGCGAAGAAAGATGATTTTGCGGGAGTAGGTCGCATTATTTTAAGCAAAGGTGATGGAAGTGATAAGCTTTTTAGTGGCATGCTCAGAAAGAAGGGGTATATTTTAGTGATCTGAACAGAAAGAAATGATCTATTTGGTTTAGATTTATGCAGAGAGAGAGAGACAAAGATGGCTGAGATTATGAGCTGAGGGAACAGGAAGTGACTTGTCTAAGACTACAAGGAGCAGCAGTGGGATTTGAATCGCTCTATCTGTAACAAACTCCCCTATATCCAGGACCTCTTTATCTCGCGTCACCTCCATCTGCTCGCCATAACAGAAACCTGGCTCTGCCCTGATGACTCTGCTTCAGTCGCAGCCCTGTGCCATGGCGGTTATCTATTTTCACATACTCCTCGCCCTGCTGGCCGTGGGGGCGGTGTTGGACTACTTCTCTCTCCCTCCTCCAGATTTCAACCCCTTCTTCCACCTCAATCTCACTGTTTTTCCTCCTTTGAAGTCCACTCTATCCGCCTTTTCTCTCCTCTGCCTCTTCGAATAGCGGTCATTTATCGTCCCCCTAATAAGTCCCTTTCATCCTTTCTCAGTGACTTTGACGCCTGGCTTGCCTTCTTCCATGATCCTTCCTCTCTCATCCTTGGTGACTTTAATATTCCTGCTAATGATCCTTCCAACTCTTATATTTCCAAGTTACTCGCTTTAACGTCGTCCTTTAATCTCCAACTATGCTCCACCTCCCCCACTCATCAAAATGGTCACTGTCTTGATCTCATCTTCACCTTCTAGTTTCCTTGCCTCTGATCATCCCTCCTCTGATCACCATCTTATAACTTTCACACTTAAATCTCCTCCCTCCAAGTCCCGTCCTATCCTATCTAATTTATCTAGGAATCTTCACGATATTGACCCTTCATCTCTATCCTCCCATGTTTCAAACCTCCTCTCTACTGTGGCACCATCCACGTCTGTCAACGAGGCTGTTTCTTCTTACAACAATACTCTATCCTCTGCCTTAGACACTCTTGCACCTTTGAAGACCCGCCCTGTAAGGCGTACAAAACCCCAACCTTGGCTGACTTCTAATATCCGCTACCTACGTTCCTGTACCCGCTCCGCCGAACGCCTCTGGCGGAAATCTCGGGCCCTTGCTGATTTCTTACACTTTAAGTTCATGCTGACCTCCTTCCAATCTGCTCTTTTACGTGCCAAACAGGATTATTATATCCAACTGACCAACTCTCTTGGCTCTAATCCTCGACTTCTCTTCACCACATTGAACTCTCTCCTCAAGGTGCCCCCTCCCCCAACTCCCCCTTCATTATCTCCTCAGACCCTTGCTGAATTCTTTCACAACAAGGTTGAAAAGATAAACCTTGCTTTCTCTACCTCACCACCTCTCCCTCCACTAGTCCGTTCCCCTCTCTCTCCTTCCCCTCATTCCCTTTCCTCCTTTCCTGAAGTTACTATTGAGGAAACTACACTTCTCCTTTCTTCCTCAAAATGTACCACCTGTTCCTCTGATCCCATTCCTACCCACCTTCTTAATGCCATCTCTCCAACTCTTATTCCTTTTATCTGTCACATTCTCATCCTCTCACTTTCCACTGCGACTGTCCCTGCTGCCTTTAAACATGCTGTGGTCACACCTCTCCTTAAGAAGCCTGCACTTGACCCTACTTGTCCCTCTAATTACCGACCCATCTCCCTCCTTCCTTTTCTCTCCAAATTACTTGAGCGTGCTGTTCACCGCCGCTGCTTTGATTTTCTCTCCTCACATGCTATTCTTGACCCATTACAATCTGGTTTTCGCCCTCTCCACTCAACCGAAACTGCGCTTACTAAAGTCTCCAATGACCTATTACTGGCTAAATCCAGAGGTCAATATTCCATCCTCATTCTTCTTGATCTTTCCGCTGCTTTTGACACTGTCGATCACAGCATACTTCTCGATACCCTGTCCTCACTTGGATTCCAGGGCTCTGTCCTTTCCTGGTTCTCTTCCTACCTCTCCCTCCGCACCTTTAGTGTTCACTCTGGTGGATCCTCTTCTACTTCTATCCCTCTGCCTGTCGGCGTACCTCAGGGTTCTGTTCTTGGTCCCCTCCTCTTTTCTATCTACACTTCTTCCCTTGGTTCATTAATCTCATCCCATGGCTTTTCCTACCATCTCTATGCTGATGACTCCCAAATCTACCTTTCTACCCCTGATATCTCACCTTGCATCCAAACCAAAGTTTCAGCGTGCTTGTCTGACATTGCTGCCTGGATGTCTCAACGCCACCTGAAATTAAATATGACCAAAACCGAGCTTCTCATTTTCCCCCCCAAACCCACCTCCCCGCACCCCCCGTTTTCTATTTCTGTTGATGGCTCTCTCATTCTCCCTGTCTCCTCAGCTCGAAACCTTGGGGTCATCTTTGACTCTTCTCTCTCCTTCTCTGCTCATATCCAGCAGACCGCCAAAACCTGTCGTTTCTTTCTTTACAACATCCGTAAAATCCGCCCCTTTCTTTCCGAGCACTCTACCAAAACCCTCATCCACACCCTTGTCACCTCTCGTTTAGACTACTGCAATCTGCTTCTTGCTGGCCTCCCACTTAGTCACCTCTCCCCTCTCCAGTCGGTTCAAAACTCTGCTGCCCGTCTCATCTTCCGCCAGGGTCGCTTTACTCATACTACCCCTCTCCTCAAGACCCTTCACTGGCTCCCTATCCGTTTTCGCATCCTGTTCAAACTTCTTCTACTAACCTATACATGTATTTACTCTGCTGCTCCCCAGTATCTCTCCACACTCGTCCTTCCCTACACCCCTTCCCGTGCACTCCGCTCCATGGATAAATCCTTCTTATCTGTTCCCTTCTCCACTACTGCCAACTCCAGATTTCGCGCCTTCTGTCTCGCTGCACCCTACGCCTGGAATAAACTTCCTGAGCCCATATGTCTTGCCCCATCCTTGGCCACCTTTAAATCTAGACTGAAAGCCCACCTCTTTAACATTGCTTTTGACTCGTAACCACTTGTAACCACTCGCCTCCACCTACCCTCCTCTCTTCCTTCCCGTTCACATTAATTGATTTGATTACTTTATTTATTTTTTGTCTATTAGATTGTAAGCTCTTTGAGCAGGGACTGTCTTTCTTCTATGTTTGTGCAGCGCTGCGTATGCCTTGTAGCGCTATAGAAATGCTAAATAGTAGTAGTAGTAGAGAGTCCCCGATTCTGCTCTAACCATTAAGCTACTCCTCCACTTCTGCTCTTTCCCTAGTAGCTCACTGTCCTGTCTCCTTTTTCCATGCCCTCACTCCTGTATAACCTTCTCCTGTGTTCTCAGTCCAGTCACCCTGCCTATCTCAGTTCCTGTCACCTTTCCCACAACCCTTCCTCTCCCTGCTTTTACTTTTTCTTTAGCTTCCCCACCCGCTTCCAAAGACGATTGCACTGGCAATCCTCCTTGCTGTATTGATATTGCCCCCAATGTAGTGGAGACTGGGGATGGGGGCAAGTGAAGGGCCGGGTGCACATTTCCCAAAGCTGACATATTATATTTAATAAATTCAGAAAAAAAATACTTTTCCTATACCTTTGTTGTCTTGAGCATTGCTTTGATCCTAGTGTCTCTCTTCTGCTTTTCTCTGTTTTCCTTAACTCTGTGCAAGGTCTCCTATACTCTTGACATTTCTTCTCTTATGTCCAGCATTCATCTTTTGTGTCCCCCCTATCCATCCTGTTCAGTGTGTCCCTGTCCTATCCTCCTCCCTATGTTCAGTATCTTTTCTCTGTGTCCTGTCCAGCATACCCCTCTGTCACTCTATCCCTCCCCTTGTGTCCAGTATCGCCCCTCTGTCCATGTCCGTGTTCCCTCCAGGACCAGCACCTTTTTTGTCTCTCTGTCCCTCCCCATGTCCAGTTTCTCTCTTCTTTTCATCCTGCACCCCCTAACCCCTCACCCCACATCACCCTCTGTGGTCTGATATCTCTCTCCCTCTGTTGGTCCAGCATCTGTCCTCCTCTCTCCCGTTGCACCACAGAAAGGTGGTATATGAAATCTATGATCCCTCTAGTCCAACCTCTCTCTACGCTCCCCCCCTCCATAATGCACCATCTCTCCCCTCTCTTCCCCTCCCCTTTGCTCCAGGTCTCTCTCGTTTTTTCTCTGCTCCCATCCCAGGTCCAGCATCACTCCCCCTCGAACCCCCCCCCCCCCACCAGCCAGTTCGCCATCTCTCCATCCCCCACCCCACCATACCTACATATCTCCCTTCCTATTCCTCTCCCCTAACCTTCCCCCCCCCCCCCACGCAGCCATGTGGGTCTAGCATCACACCAGCTAGCCCCACCAGCCAGAGGCAGGTTCCAGTGCTCTCTCTGCTGCATGTGGAGAACTGGTAGGGAAAGCTAGAGGAATACTGGACTCGGAGGGGGGGGGGGGGGGAGTAAGATGCAACTTCAGTCAGCCCCTACCATTGGGCAGCCCTGGGCATTTTGAAGGACTTGCTCAATAGTAGTTACACCCCTGCTCTAGTCCCACCTAAAGCCTGCTAGCACTCAACAGTTTTGTACTGCGGCCACTCAGCTTTATCGGTTCTTACTAACCATGTTTATATGCTGAGTAGAATGAGATTATCTTTAAACACGGTGAAGTTACAGACTTTTTAGTATGACCACCCAGTGATTTTCGTGCATTCAAAAATGTTTGCACTGTAAAACTTCCGTAATTTGAAAAATGAAACCCAACAACAATTGGGGGTACCAACTTACTGTGAACGATGTCAAAGTGACTTGGGTTTTTTGGGGGGGAGCAGCATCTGAGGCCTATCACAAGCTCAAGCAAAAGCCGCAAATAATCGCCGAAATCAAGGAAGCGCTGCAGATTATCTGAGACAGCCTGTCACAGGGACCAATCAACAAGACTTAAGAACTTTCCAAAGTGACTGAAGGCCTGTGGTAAAGCTGGGGTGGCACTTTGAGTATTCACAGTGACACATTGTTAATTGTATCTTTTAAATGACATTATTTTATTGTGTTTTAGCTCAAACATTTTAAACGTGCAAAAATTACTAGATAATACTAAAATGTCAGTAATATCAACATAGCTTTAAGATAACTAAATAATGTTTAATAGTAATACATATTGGAGCTGGCAGAACACTGGGGAGGAATGGTGAGTCCTGTCCAGCATGCATTTGCATGCCAGCAGGCCCCCATCCCCCCCAATGGGCCACCCCTCGCAGGAGCCCCCGAGCTCCACCCCAAGCCAGTGACATGGGTGTTGGAGGTCTAGCGGACCTCCGATCCCCCCCAAAACAAGTTCACGGATCTCCAGCCCCCCCTAACCTCCCCTCACACCACAATAAAAAAAGCTCTGGTAGTCCAGTGGGCTGCGAACACAAGCCCTCCAACCGTGGTGGTTTTGCAGCCCCTTCTCCCGTACCTGAGTGGCGGAGGGAGTAGTACAATCCCTCCTTTTCTAGCACCGCCTTGAAAATGGCAGCGCAGGGCTGGGTGCCGCCATTTTCAAGGCGGCTGTGGGCGGGGAAGGAGGCTGCTAGACCACCAGGGTGGGGGGGCTTGTGTTCACGGCCCACTGAGCCACCAGGGCTTTTGTTTTGGGGGGGGGTGCAAAGGGGGGGTTAGGATCTACCGGATCTCCAGCCCACCCCCCCACCCCCGTGAACTTGTGTCGGGGGGGGGGTCGGTAGGACTGGAGGTCTGCCGGACCTCCAGCACCCGTCGCTGGCTTGGGGGGGGGGGTGTAGGGGTTTGGGGGGGGCACTAGGCCACCAGGGCCTTGCATTGCAGGGGGGTCTGGGGGTCCCATCGACCTCCAGCCCCTATGTTTGACAGGTCTGGGCTTTTGACAGCCCGAACCTATCCAATAAGTGCAGGAGGATTGGACACAACCCTCCTGCACTTTTACCCTATGATCAGAGATAACAGCGTGCTTAAATTTGCACACTATTATCTCTGATCATAGGAACAGTAAAGCTCCGCGCTGTTCCAGTGCTGTTTTTAGAGCGCTGTTTGGAACAGTGCAGGGCTTTTGATCATCTGCACCTTAGTGCAATATATTCTCTCTCTCCCATCTTCTTTCTTAGGTTTATGGCATTTGCATACAGACATTGCAAATATTTGTTGTTCCTATTTACAACTTGCTCAGCAGTTGAAACTGATAATTAGTAATCTTTAAAAAGCAGACAGATATTAAAGATAGCAAATTATCACTGTGAACTGTTGAGCATGTTGTAAATAGGAACCACAAATATTATTTGAAACGTCTGTACGCAAATGCCAGAAGACTAAGAAAGAAGATGGGAGAGTTAGAATATATTACACTAAATGAAAAGACAGATACAATAGGCACCTCTGAAACCTGGTGGAAGGAAGATAACCAATGGGACACTGTCATACCAGGGTACAAATTATATCGCCGTGATAGGGTGGATCGAATTGGTGGAGGGGTAGCATTATACATTAAGGAGGGCCTTGAATCAAATAAACTAAAAATTCTGCAGGACACAGAGCACATATTGTAATCCCTATGGATAGAAATTCCATGTGTAAAGGGGAAAAGAATAGTGATAGGAATGTACTTGGCCAGGATGAAGAATGCTGAAATGTCATCAGAAATTAGGGAGGCTAACAAACTGGAGAACACAATAATAATGGGTGATTTCAATTACCCTGATATTAACTGATTAAATATAACATCAGGGCATGCCAGGGAAGCAAAATTCCTTGATGAAATCCAGGACTGCTTTATGGAGCAGTTGGTTCAGGAATCAACACGAGGGGGAACAATTCTAGACCTAGTCCTTAGTGGAGGGCATGATCTAGTGCTGGAGGCAATGGTGCTGGGGCTACTTGATAACAGTGATCATAACATGATCAGATTTGATATAATGTCTGGAGTAAGTACACACATAAAATCCAATATGTTACTATTTAACTTTCAAAAAGCAGACTATGATAAAATGAGTAGAATGGTAAAAACCAAAAACAAACAACAAAAAAAACCTTAAGAGCAGCAGCAAAGGTCAAAAATGTATATCAAGCATAGATGTTATTCAAAAATACCATTCTGGAAACACAGACCAGATATACAGTGGGGGAAATAAGTATTTGATCCCTTGCTGATTTTGTAAGTTTGCCCACTGACAAAGACATGAGCAGCCCATAATTGAAGGGTAGGTTATTGGTAACAGTGAGAGATAGCACATCACAAATTAAATCCGGAAAATCACATTGTGGAAAGTATATGAATGTATTTGCATTCTGCAGAGGGAAATAAGTATTTGATCCCCCACCAACCAGTAAGAGATCTGGCCCCTACAGACCAGGTAGATGCTCCAAATCAACTCGTTACCTGCATGACAGACAGCTGTCGGCAATGGTCACCTGTATGAAAGACACCTGTCCACAGACTCAGTGAATCAGTCAGACTCTAACCTCTACAAAATGGCCAAGAGCAAGGAGCTGTCTAAGGATGTCAGGGACAAGATCATACACCTGCACAAGGCTGGAATGGGCTACAAAACCATCAGTAAGACGCTGGGCGAGAAGGAGACAACTGTTGGTGCCATAGTAAGAAAATGGAAGAAGTACAAAATGACTGTCAATCGACAAAGATCTGGGGCTCCACGCAAAATCTCACCTCGTGGGGTATCCTTGATCATGAGGAAGGTTAGAAATCAGCCTACAACTACAAGGGGGGAACTTGTCAATGATCTCAAGGCAGCTGGGACCACTGTCACCACGAAAACCATTGGTAACACATTACGACATAACGGATTGCAATCCTGCAGTGCCCGCAAGGTCCCCCTGCTCCGGAAGGCACATGTGACGGCCCGTCTGAAGTTTGCCAGTGAACACCTGGATGATGCCGAGAGTGATTGGGAGAAGGTGCTGTGGTCAGATGAGACAAAAATTGAGCTCTTTGGCATGAACTCAACTCGCCGTGTTTGGAGGAAGAGAAATGCTGCCTATGACCCAAAGAACACCGTCCCCACTGTCAAGCATGGAGGTGGAAATGTTATGTTTTGGGGGTGTTTCTCTGCTAAGGGCACAGGACTACTTCACTGCATCAATGGGAGAATGGATGGGGCCATGTACCGTACAATTCTGAGTGACAACCTCCTTCCCTCCGCCAGGGCCTTAAAAATGGGTCGTGGCTGGGTCTTCCAGCACGACAATGACTCAAAACATACAGCCAAGGCAACAAAGGAGTGGCTCAGGAAGAAGCACATTAGGGTCATGGAGTGGCCTAGCCAGTCACCAGACCTTAATCCCATTGAAAACTTATGGAGGGAGCTGAAGCTGCGAGTTGCCAAGCGACAGCCCAGAACTCTTAATGATTTAGAGATGATCTGCAAAGAGGAGTGGACCAAAATTCCTCCTGACATGTGTGCAAACCTCATCATCAACTACAGAAGACGTCTGACCGCTGTGCTTGCCAACAAGGGTTTTGCCACCAAGTATTAGGTCTTGTTTGCCAGAGGGATTAAATACTTATTTCCCTCTGCAGAATGCAAATAAATTCATATACTTTCCACAATGTGATTTTCCGGATTTAATTTGTGATGTGCTATCTCTCACTGTTACCAATAACCTACCCTTCAATTATGGGCTGCTCATGTCTTTGTCAGTGGGCAAACTTACAAAATCAGCAAGGGATCAAATACTTATTTCCCCCACTGTATTCCATGCATTAAAAAAGGAGGAAGGAATTCCAAACAAAAGCCGTCATGGTTAAAAAGTGAGCAGAAGGAAGCTATTAGAGCTAAAAGAAAATCCTTCAGAAAATGGAAGAAGGATCTTACTGAAAATAATAGGGAACAGCATAAGGAATGGCAAGTCAAATGCAAAGTGCAGATAAAGAAGGCAAAGAGACTTTGAAAGGATTGCGCTGAAGGCAAAAAACACACAGTAAAAACTTTTTTAGGCATGTTAGAAGCAAGAAGCTGGTAAAAGACAATGGAACAATTTGACAAGTTGAAGAGTAGCAAATCACCTGGACCAGATGGTATACATCCCAGAGTACTTATAGAATTGAAAAATGAACTTGAAGAGCTATTGTTAGTAATTTGTAATTTATCTTTAAAATCAAACATGGTACTGGAAGATTGGAGGGTGACCAATATAATGGCAATTTTTAGAAAAGGTTCCTAAGGTGATCTTTAAAATTATAGACCAGTGAGCCTGCTGTCAGTGCTGGGCAAAATGGAAGAGACTGTTATAAAGAACAAAATTATAGAGCATATACATAATTATGGATTAATGAGATAAAGCCAACATGGATTTAGTAAAGGGAAATCTTGCCTCACCAAATCTACTACATTTCTTTGAAGGGGTGAATAAACATGTGGATAAAGGTGAGCCAGTCAATATTGTATATCTGGATTTTCAAAAGGCATCTGACAAAATACCACATGAAAGACTCCTGAGGAAATCAGAAAATCATGGGATAGGAAATGAATGTCATATTGTGGATTAAAAACTGGTCAAAGAACAGAATATGGTTAAATTGTCAGTATTCTCAATGGAAAAGGGTAGATAGCGGGACTCCCCAGGGGTATGTGCTGGAACCACTTCTTTTTAACATATTTATACATTATCTAGAGACTAGTAAAAAAGGCCTGTTTCTGACACAAATGAAACAGGTGCTAGCAAGGTTAACATAGTAGCACAGTAGATGACAGCAGAAAAAGACATGCACGGTCCATCCAGTCTGCCCAACAAGATAAACTCATATGTGCTTCTTTTTGTGTATACCCTACCTTGATTTGTACCTGTCCTCTTCAGGGCACAGACCGTATAAGTCTGCCCAGCACTATCCCCGCCCCCCAACCACGCCTCCCACCAGCGGCTCTGGCACAGACCGTATAAGTCTGCCCAGCACTATCCCTGCCTCCCAACCACCAGTCCCGCCTCCCACCACCGGCTCTGGCACAGACCATATAATTCTGCCCAGCACTATCCCTGCCTCCCAACCACCAGCCCCGCCGGCCGCCTCCCACCACTGGTTTTCCTCAGAGTGTGTATGTTTGAGAGAGTGTGTCTGTGAGTGACTGTGTGAGAAAGAGAGAGAGAGAGTGAGTGTGCGAGTGTGTGTGTGTGACAGAGAGAGTGAGACTGGGTGCGAGTGTGTCTGTGAGAGAGAGAGTGAGTGTGTGTGTGTGAGCATGAGAGTGTGTGCCAGGGCCGCCCCCTCCCTCCCAGTTCCAGGGTCCCCCCTCCCTCCCGCCCTCCGAGTTCCAGGGTCGTCGTCCCCTCCCTCCCTCCGAGTTCCAGGGTTGTTGTCCCCCTCCCTGCCTCAGAGTTCCAGGATCGTCCCCTCCCTCCCTCCGAGTTCCAGGGTCGTCCCCTCCCTGCCTCCCTCCGAGTTTCAGGGTCCCCTCCCTTCCCTGCATTATGCTCTCTCCCCTGCATTCATCCATATGCAGGCAACATCCTCTGTGCCTTGCCCCCTCCATCCATCCATGTGCAGCATCTCTCCCCTGCCCCCTCCACCTCCCTCCGAGTTCCAGGCCCCCCTCCCTCCCTCCCATTTCCAAGGTCCCCCCTCCCTCTGTCCCTCCCTCCCAGTTCCAGGGTCCCATGGAACTGGGAGGGAGGGGGGACGGAGAACGTTGGAGGAGTGATGTCAGCAGGTGGTTACGATCCCAGTGAGACACATTGGAATGTTGAAGGAGCAAATTATTATATTAGATAGGAATGACCAGTGAGGTAATTACATTTGCTGATAACACAAAATTATTCAAAGTTGTTAAATCGCAAGAGGATTGTGAAAAATTGCAAGATGACCTTATGAGACTGGGCATCCAAATGGCATATGATATTTAATGTGAGCAAGTGCAGTATGATGCATGTGGGAAAGAGGAACCCAAACTATAGCTACGTGATGCAAGGTTACACATTAGGAGTCACCACCCAGGAAAAGGATCTAGGTATCATCGTTGAAGTTGAAACCCTCTACTCAGTGTGCAGCAGCGGCTAAGAAAGCAAATAGAATGCACCTCTAACACTTTGGGAAATTCTGGTTACTGAATCTCAAAAAAAAGATGTAGCAGAATTAGAAAAGGTAAAGAGAAGGGTGACAAAAATGATGGGGGGGGGGGGGGGGGGGCAGAATGACTTCCCTATGAGGAAAGGCTAAAGCGGATAGGTCTCTTCAGTTTGGAAAAGAGACTGCTGAAGGGAGATAGGATAGACGTCTATAAATTCTGAGTGGAAAGGAATGGGTAGATGTGAATTGCTTGTTTACTCTTTCCAAAATACTAGGACTAGGGAGCACACAGTGAAGCTACTAAGTACTGTAATAAATTTAAAACAACTTGGAGAAAATATATTTCCTCATTCAGAATGTAATTAAACTCTGGAATTCATTGCCAGAGAATATGGTAAAAGCAGTTAGCTTAGCACTGTTTAAAATGAGGTTTGGCTAATTTCCTAAAAGAAAAGTCCATAAACCGGTTTCCTTCTATTCCTTAAATATCAAGTCATGCTTTATGCTCAACTCAGCTAAATCTTAAATCAACAATTTGAGAATAGCACAAAAACTAGATATTCAATACAAAATAGTCATTCCGTGATCCCATCATTCTGACAAATTTAATTTGCCGAGATCCGTTTCTCAATGTTCAGTGTAATTGGACCTACATTCTGGAACACCTTACCCTATTATCTAAATTTTGAACCCTCCTATCAAAAGTTTACAGCTGCCCTATAAACTTACCTTTTCAAGAAAATATTTGGCAATTAGATTTTATACACCAAACCGAATCATGGATGGCAGCGGGTGTAAAATGAAGTGCTCAAGGCTTCAGAACTACTGCTTTGATATCTGTTCTACCTTTCCCTGATAGTAATGATGTTCTTTTCTCTTAAATCTTACATTTTTAAAATTGTAAACCACACAGATGGATTTTGATGTGTGGTATATCAAGTATAAATACACTTGAAACTTCCTCACCTTTGCATTGATCTTCAGTCCCATCATCTCACACCATTCTAAAAACTCTGACAGGGTCCCAGTACTGTCACCTGCAGAAAGGACTCGGTCTTCAACATCATCTGCTAGCTACAAAGCAAGAAGCAAAATTCAGAGCACAGCACATAGGGGATCCTACAATCTGGTACACATACCCCCCCTTCCACACCCTGATCACAACAGACAGACCTTCAGAAATATCTGTTTCCCTTCCACACCCCGATCAAAGGAGACCTCCAATTTCCAGCAGGTGTAGGGGGATGGAACCCTCTTTACTACTACTACTTAACATTTCTAAAGCGCTACAAGGGTTACACAGCGCTGTCCGTATGACAGCGTATGTGTACATCTGACTAGTGGGATTCCTAATTCCAATGATCATATGCCTCATCAGGATCCCACTAGTCAGATGTACACATGCGCTGTCATACAGGACAGCGCTGCGTAACCCATTCCAGGACAGAGACCTTTTGGCCAGTCCTGATTTTAGACTTACATCCCAAAGCAGTGTAGTAATTGTAGTCCATGATTCTGGCCATTGAAATCAGTGCTGCAGGTCCCATAATGCACCAGGATGAAATTAGCAGAAATCCAGGACCGGCCAAAGTCTCCCTCCTGGAATGGGTAACTTGGCAGCTCTGGATGATTTTGTAGTTGCCTCTACCCTCTATAGGGAAAAAAGGAATTACAGCTTCAACTTGCTCATGGAAAAACCGGGATATATACTATTGGGTGTTAGTCCCACATAATTCCATTCTAATATGTAAACCGGGTCTTACAAGAACTACCCTCCTTTTTTAGTAGGGTGCCTAAAAGGCTCCTTTAGAAACCCTTAGCTCAAAGGGGCTGAAATGTACCTGCAATCCATGTATCCCTCCCTCAGGCTAGGTACTGCTTCTGCCATAATTTCTTTAAATACCACCCCCAAGGAAGGAGCCTCATAATTACCAGTTCTCCTCAGAGTTTGTTCCATTAATCATTTATCCCCACTGTAACATAGTAGATGGTGACAGACAATGACCATTTAGCACCCTGCCCTCCATCCCCCCCAAAAAAGTCTGCTTGATTGATCAATCACCCAGCTGTTAGCCAAACAAGGCTGACCACTTATTTTGCTAAAGTTCTGCTCATCAGAATTCCTTACTAGCAGTCACTATGCTAACATACTTGCTTGGCTCCATGAGTGACCGACCTGCAGGAGATCACTGCTGATCCTCTAACGAGCAGTTTATATAGGGAATCATGCATCAAGCCTCAGAGTTGTGCACACAGATGTTTCGGGTGTGAACTGCCAAGAGCAAAGTGCTAACCATAGCTACAATGTGGCTACATTTAGACCCGTTGCAAAGCTGGCATCCCTAGGAACATGTACTTTGAACCTGCACCCCTTTAGACAATTTCAAACCTCTCAGCATTTCTTTAAAAATATCCTTAAAGTTATGTTGTTAGAAATTACTGGCAGATTTGCCCATCTAATTTACCCAATCAGCAGCTTAATTGAAATTGCCATTTTTATTCCTGCCCATGCCAGACATCCTATCTACAAAACTAATAGGGAAAAACTGTCACTCCTCAGTAAGAAATTGAAAATAAATAAATAAATAAATAAATAAATAAATAAAAAAGAGTAGCAAAACTGAGCAGAAGTGGTGAGAAACATAAGGCTATACAGTGGGGGAAATAAGTATTTGATCCCTTGCTGATTTTGTAAGTTTGCCCACTGACAAAGACATGAGCAGCCCATAATTGAAGGGTAGGTTATTGGTAACAGTGAGAGATAGCACATCACAAATTAAATCCGGAAAATCACATTGTGGAAAGTATATGAATTTATTTGCATTCTGCAGAGGGAAATAAGTATTTGAGCCCCCACCAACCAGTAAGAGATCTGGCCCCTACAGACCAGGTAGATGCTCCAAATCAACTCGTTACCTGCATGACAGACAGCTGTCGGCAATGGTCACCTGTATGAAAGACACCTGTCCACAGACTCAGTGAATCAGTCAGACTCTAACCTCTACAAAATGGCCAAGAGCAAGGAGCTGTCTAAGGATGTCAGGGACAAGATCATACACCTGCACAAGGCTGGAATGGGCTACAAAACCATCAGTAAGACGCTGGGCGAGAAGGAGACAACTGTTGGTGCCATAGTAAGAAAATGGAAGAAGTACAAAATGACTGTCAATCGACAAAGATCTGGGGCTCCACGCAAAATCTCACCTCGTGGGGTATCCTTGATCATGAGGAAGGTTAGAAATCAGCCTACAACTACAAGGGGGGAACTTGTCAATGATCTCAAGGCAGCTGGGACCACTGTCACCACGAAAACCATTGGTAACACATTACGACATAACGGATTGCAATCCTGCAGTGCCCCCTGCTCCGGAAGGCACATGTGACGGCCCGTCTGAAGTTTGCCAGTGAACACCTGGATGATGCCGAGAGTGATTGGGAGAAGGTGCTGTGGTCAGATGAGACAAAAATTGAGCTCTTTGGCATGAACTCAACTCGCCGTGTTGGAGGAAGAGAAATGCTGCCTATGACCCAAAGAAACACCGTCCCCACTGTCAAGCATGGAGGTGGAAATGTTATGTTTTAGGGGTGTTTCTCTGCTAAGGGCACAGGACTACTTCACCGCATCAATGGGAGAATGGATGGGGCCATGTACCGTACAATTCTGAGTGACAACCTCCTTCCCTCCGCCAGGGCCTTAAAAATGGGTCGTGGCTGGGTCTTCCAGCACGACAATGACCCAAAACATACAGCCAAGGCAACAAAGGAGTGGCTCAGGAAGAAGCACATTAGGGTCATGGAGTGCCTAGCCAGTCACCAGACCTTAATCCCATTGAAAACTTATGGAGGAGCTGAAGCTGCGAGTTGCCAAGCGACAGCCCAGAACTCTTAATGATTTAGAGATGATCTGCAAAGAGGAGTGGACCAAAATTCCTCCTGACATGTGTTCAAACCTCATCATCAACTAACCAGAAGACTCTGACCGCTGTGCTTGCCAACAAGGGTTTTGGCCACCAGTATTAGGTCTTGTTTGCCAGAGGGATTAAATACTTATTTCCCTCTGCAGAATGCAAATAAATTCATATACTTTCCACAATGTGATTTCCGGATTTAATTTGTGATGTCTATCTCTCACTGTTACAATAACCTACCCTTCAATTATGGGCTGCTCATGTCTTTGTCAGTGGGAAACTTACAAAATCAGCAAGGGATCAAATACTTATTTCCCCCACTGTATACACAGAAAACTGGAGTAGTGGCCTAGAGGGGTTAGAGCACCAGTCTTGAAATCCAGAGGTGGCTGGTTCAAATCCCACTGCTGCTCCTTGTGATCTTGAGCAAGTCACCTAACCCTCCATTGCCCCAGGTACAAACTTAGATTGTGAGCCCTCCTGGGACAGAGAAATATCCAGTGTACCTGATGTAACTCACCTTGAGGCTACTACTGAAAAAGGCATGAGCAAAATCTTAATAATAAATAAACAGAAATAAAGGAAAACCAAATAGGAGGCATCATAGAGCTGATCTCTATAGCATGAAGCTATTTCAGATCTGCAGCTCTTCATACATATTAATCACGTGCCTCCTGTATTGGATAAAACATTTTGATTATAATTCTATTTAATTTCTTATTATCTAATTTGAAGTATTTTATGAAAGTTTTCAATAAATAAAGAAAATCTAAAACCTAAAAAACAGCGACTCCAGTACTTAACTGACAACAGTGGGCATCGGGAGCTTCATCTTTTCTTCAGCGCTGTTTTATTGTGTTGTCAGTTAAGTACTTGTGCCACTGTTTTTTGGGTTTTTGATTTTCTTTATTTTATTGAAATCTTCATAAAAATACTTAGGCAAATGATTAATATGTATGAAGTGCTGCAGATCTGAAATAAGCTTGTGCTACAGGAGATCACATAGCCGATCTGGTTGCTCTATGGATGCCTCCTATCTGGTTTCCTTTATTTAAGGTTTGATGGTCTTTTCTGTGTATATAGCCTTATGTTTCTCACCACTTCTGCTCAGTTTTGAAACTCCTTTTGGTTTTTTCACGCCAGACATCCTGCCAACCTCCCCAGTTACCGAGACTGAACAGATCCCTGATGCTATGGGCTGGTCAACTTTGCTTCCTTGTTTAAGAACTAATGCAGCCATCCCGTTTGCTCTGTTCAACTTTGCTTCTTCATTTCCCCTTTCTGGCCTTCAGCCTTTCCAAATGTATGATAGCATGCTTCTATACCTTAACCAAAATCCCACCACCTAATTTATTCATTCATTCTCTCCTTTGGTCTTCTTTTTCTACTACCCTCCAGTCTGTTTAAATGTGATTTCTATTTAAAACTATCGGCCATTATCTGAATCAAAAAGGAAGATGCAACAAATTTATGCTTTGCCTCTCAATATTCTCTCCTTTTTCTGCCTCATCTCTTCCTAATGATGTTTCCAAGTACTCCAAATCCCTAATATTCAACAAAACTTTATCTACCTATTGTTCGGGTTACCAAGTACGTAAAAGAGAAAAACTCATTCCTTGCCCCATCTCCTTCAAACCATGTACTTCCCCCCTTTGATATTAGGCCCATCTGAGACCCCATAAAGGTGGTGGAGGCAGCAAAACACCTTGTATTTTAAGAATTATTGAGAGTATTTAAATAGGCTCAACACAGAGCACAATCAATACAAGAAACAATGACAAATAAAGATTAATATATTTCCTGTAATTCACAAAGTCAATAAGAACATTCCAAATCATATAACCACCATTTTTCTTCTGCTAACAAGATCTCAGATCTAAGGGCAGTGTGCTCCACAGAAGATACTTTCTTCTGAATGACTTTGCCAGCAGCATATACAATGCATCTCCTTGTGTACGGTGATCTTCCCAAGTCATTTCAGTGGACCTCATTGATCACAAAGGATTATACCAAGACAGTCATTCAGAGAAATGCTCAGGGGTCCTCTACACACATTGTAGTGTGTAGAGGACAATGATCTTAAAAATTATACACAACTTGATCCTCAACCAGTGAAGAGCAATAAGCTTTGGAGTAGCTCTAGCCTATGGTTCTTTCCCCCCCCCCCCCCCCCCCCCCCCCCCCCCCCCCCCCCCCCCCCCCCCCCGCCCCCACAATGATCACCCTGGTAGCTGCAGCACAGGATACAACATTGCAGCAATCAAGTTGACTCAACACTACAACCTGTATTATCATCCTCAGCTCAAGTTCTGTAAAAACGGTTTCAGCTGCCTTTCTACGTGTGCATCTACCCTTTTCAGCTACAGATGTAATTTGTTCTTCCACAGTTAATGCTCAGTCAAGGACAACAACTAAGCTCTTTATATGCTGTGCTGGGAACAAAAGCTGACCCTCCAATTCTAGCACGTTTAAGGGGATAGCTTTATACGGCTTTTCCAGGAGACATTCTACTGCGCAGAATTTCCATCTCCCACCTGAGTCAGAATGCCTCCTAATCCAGCTGGGAAATAAGAAACCAATGTGGCTGCTAGTGGTCTACAGAGCACCTCGCAACAACACATCATCTGTGCAAGATTTGCAAAATCTGGTGACTGAGGTAACCCCGAGCTACCATTCATGGGAGACTTTAACCTACACATTGCAACTCCAGACACCACCACTGCTGCCTTCCTTGATACGATGGCAGCTCTAGGATTTACTCAGGTGATGAAATCTCCAAACCATGAAAAGGGCTATATGCTAGGTGTATTTTCAAAGCAATTATACTTACAAAGTCTATGTGCTTTGAAAATGAGCCTCTTGGTGTTCTGCAAAGGGGTCGACATCTTTGAACACAAGGTTGGTGGCATTGAGATAACATCCTTATCTTGGACTGATCATTTTCTAATCAAATTTTATATTGAGGCGTACATAAAACAGATAGGCCCAACCAAAGTTTGGAAGGAAATTCAAGATATAATTTATGGTTTGCCTCCATCATATATGCAAAACCTTATTGAGATGTCAACAAGAAATATTAATAAACCTTCAGAGACCCCGTTGCCTTAATTACCCACAACATAATAAAATTAAATATAAAAAGACTCATACTGCTGGTTTCTCATATCAATGTACCAAGAGTTGGAACTCACTACCTAAACAACTATGGCACATACAAGAATACTCCTAATTTCATAAAATGCTAAAGAGCATACCTGGTAAAATTGGCTATTGGTGATGGAAGAATTCAACACAATATTTAACACACCACAGATTTAAGTTCTTATTTCCATTACCTGTCACCCAATGTTTCTTTAACCACATTGTTCACAAACAATTATACATCTTTGACTGCTTCACACTTTGTTTATTGTAATCTAGTAATTGTGTAACTAATTGCCTCTGTTTCAATGTAAGTCACAAAGAACCTGAACTAGCTTTGGGATGATGTGGGACATAAATGTTATTCATATATAAATAAGACATGAGGGAGTTCTGGTGACATCATCGATAAGATGGCAGTCTAGTACCGGAGCTCCGATCAGACCAGCATTTCAAAGTGGAAAACGTGCATTTCCTTACTAGCATTTCTTAACCACAAGCACTTATGTGATATTAGAACCTCTGCTGATTGTGTAATAATGTCCAAAAAGCAGACTGGTAGTAAGCACTACTTTCAGGCAAAAATTCAAATGGAGAATGTGGAATCATGTGGAGAATGTGCCTCTGAACTTATAGATCTCGGTGAGGGATCTCCCCTGCAATCAAATGATTTAAGTGATACTGACACTCTGGGAAGCCACGAGACCCCTTACAAAATGGGACATGCAGTTATTACTTCTCGATCTCAAACAATCTTTGAAAAAAAAAAAATACAGCAGTTCGTATCAATGAGCTCAAGGCCTTGATACACAATGTTTGGGGTGACCTAGAGGATCTGGGCTTGAGAGTAGAGGAAAATGAACAATGTTTGGAAAAACTAGAAAAAAAATACTTCTACAACACTACACTTGGATTCCACCAATTTAACGGTAACCGCCTTAACTGAGAAAGTTGAAGATTTGGAAAATAGACTACATCGTCACAAAGTTTGCTTTTGGGGTATACCGGAAGCTGAGGGAGAGATGCAGAACAATGATGTACCTATGGACAGTCCTTCTAGATCGTGACCCCAAACCCCCAGTTTGCGAACCTCTGTCATAGGTGGACCTTCAGCCTTACACTCTCCAACCCCTTGAGATTTTGATGATTAAACTTAACAATCCTGTAAAAAATGAATACTTAGATATCATACTTTTAAATATTAAGCTTTATGATTTGTATGTTTGTGCCCACTGTCCCTGAAGTTAAAAAAAATGTGCTGTTGGTTCTTTGAGCTACCATCAGGGCTTATTTAGTTTTGACTGCTGTTGTTTTTTGTTACCCTTCAGAAGCTGCTGCCCTAGAAGACTGTCTAGTCTTGCCTAATCATTTAACCTATTTCTCTTTCTTAAAGGCAAAAGGCCAGCTAATTTTTCAACATTTTACAGAGGTGCTGTGATATGAAATTACTCCCTAAAAGTGGGCATACTATTTGGATTTTGCTCATGCCTTTTTCAGTAATAGCTCGAGGTGAGTTACATTCAGGTACACTGGATATTTCCCTGTCCCTGGAGGACTTACAATCTAATTTTGTACCTTAGGCAATGGAAGGTTACGTGACTTGCCCAAGATCACAAGTAGCAGCAGTGGGATTTGAACTGGGCACCTCTGGATGTCAAGACTGGTGCTCTAACCACTAGGCTACTCCTCCACTACTACTACTACTACTACTATAAATCACTTCTATAGCGCACTAGAACTATAATAGTCCAAACTCTGCTCTCCATATAGTTCAGGCTTTGCAAATCTACAACCTTATATCTCTTCCCCCCCAATTAGCTTTCCGGCCCCTTCCAAAGTTTTTATAATTAACTCAACTATCATGATCAATACACAACGTCCTATTAAAAATATAAGTTAAAGTATATGCAGATGGTTCTTTCAGTCTGTATGTCTGTCAGGACCTATGGTTTTGTTTAACTCTAGTCTCCAGCTGCTCTTTCTTGCATCCAAGAAGCTGCTGCCCTAGCCCTGCCGAATGGTTGGGCTACCCTCCCAGCCCTATCCATTATTTCCATGGCCATTCAAATACACATCCCAGTCATGATCCATCCCCCAGAACCTCATCCCCTGTCTGTTAAAAAAAAAAAGTACATTCCAGTCATTAAAGGCACATCCCCTACCCGAAAACATCAGTAGCCTCCCCAAACCTTCCATTAAAGCCCATATACATGATAGCCCTCAGAATTCCTTGACTCCCTTTCCATCCTGGTTTACCACATTCTTGACCCTTATACTCAAAGCCACCTGGCTACACAAATATTGGCCAGCTGACAACCCTCTCCCGTTTCCCCTTTCTGGTTCGACTTGGGAAGAGCAAGGGGCGGAGTCTCCGCGCTACCTTTAGACGCTTTGCTTCGGATTCCATATTCAGATATAAGCGATGAAAAGTGATTTCCCCCTTCACTCTTTTAACCTTCAGGCATCCTGCACTACCTGACCCGCACGCCGCACCCTACAGCACCCCTCGAATAGCCATTTCATTAGGCTTCTGTACAAGGACCGCAGACGCACACTATCTCGCCTCCAACCCTTCCCCAGCACCCTTTCCTCAGCCCAGCCGGCCCCTCGTGGTTTGCTTCCGGGTAAGCAAAGCCTCTAGTCCTCCCCCGGCCCGGCTAACTGAAAGGGGCGGGATACCGACGTGACGTCACCCATCTGTGAGAATATTGGCCTGCTTGTCTTTGGAGAACGCAACTTTCTTGGATTGAGAACAGGAAACGACATGACGTCAAAAGGCGAAGCCACCAAGAAGAGGGAAGAAAACACGAGATGGGATGACGTCAAAAAGTTGAAAGCCAATTAGGTTAGTCTCTGTTTCCCCTTCCCCGCGCAGCCGTCACCTAGTACACTCAAAACAAAGCAAGCAAACCTATGAACTGCTGCATCGTCGTTGTCGTTCTTTACTGTTGGTAGTAGCATTTTCATTTAATCTAACTTATATTTTCAAACAGACTGGCTTGTGCAGCATACGGCTGTACACAGAGGAAGTATTGGTTTTATCGGTTACAGTACTATTTGTTTTACATATTGAAATCATTGTGTCATTTGGAAGGGCTGGCTATAGGCACTCCCTGTATTCGTGCAGAGATGTTTTCACCTAGTAAAGGGCCACCAAAATAGACATCATGTTATGAGAATCAGGTACTTAACAATCAGACTTACTATTTATAAGTACAATTAAAAAAAATTAATTAGATTGAAACTGGGAGCATTTAACTTAACATCTTTTTTTTCCCCTGTGCCTATCAACTTGCTCCTTTTTGTGGAATGCAGTGGTATATTTTAAAAACGCACTTGTTTTTTATATTACTACTATTTCATAGATAGGTAATTCCTTCATGCAGAAGTTCTGTTCACAGGCAGTCTAAATGTGCCAGCATTGTCCAGTTAAGACACTATTAGCTACCAAGTTCATACAAAGTTAATTATGTTCAATGGAAAATAAATCTGTTGGCGCAGGCTGCTTGTTATGTGAATATTCCATCACTGTTTCATTATTTATACCCAGTATTACATATTAAGGGCATTTGCTGTAAACTTTGCTTTAATTCGTTTATCCAGTCCTTACATGCACATAGTTTTGCTTTTAAAGCCACATTGAGCCAGCAAATAGGTGGGGAAATGTGGGATACAAATGTAACAAATAAATAAATAAACCCAAAGGTGAATCCTAAGGGTGGTTGAACAATTAGGTATAAACTGTGTTGCTGTTATTTGGTTGGTTGGTTGGTTTTACTTTTGTGGACTGGTTTGGGTCCTGCTGATCTGTACATCGGCTGTCTGGAAGTTTGGTTTGAGGTGTACCAGGGGGCGGAGCCATGTAGAGTAGGTGCAGCCAGTGCAATGTGGGGCGGGGCTGAGGGCTTGTACTAAAATCTCCCTCTCAAAAATTGGGACCCCTTGGCAGCTCTGCATTTGGACCAGTATGGGATACACTTTTGAACCAACCTGCAAACACAAACTTACATTCCCAACCTGGCAGTATGTTTTCTGTGTTAAGTCCAGCATCAGTTTCTGCGCTTTCTTCTGAGCATTGGAGAGACTACATAATCACCCTGATCTGAATATATTTCAGTGCATTTAAATACAATTTGCGCTAACGTTCAGCGCACAGATTAGCACGGGTACCAGAGGGTTTTATGCATGCTGCTGACATTAACATTTGTGCAATTTCAGTGCCAATCACTCCTAGTACTGCCATTAGGTTTTGAGCATCTGGGCCTATAAGTGCAGGAAAAAAAATCCCATTTTCTGCTGAAGGGTTAACTTTAAAACACTCACACCTTCTTCTTTTCACACTTCTTACTTTTCAACAAGTTCTTTCTCCTAAAAGTGTATTTTTGGCAATTTTAATACTGAGGAGCCAGACCATTCACACATCTGCTCTTTCAACTGTGAAAGTTATGTTTCCATGGATATTTTCATCACTTCTCACCCATGGAGTTGCTACGGCAACACCAATCAGGGCTTCAGCTTTAGCTTGGGTCACCAACCTCATTAGAATGTTACCATTGCATTTAGATTCAATTAGAGTGAAAATACCATTTTCCCAATTGACACTTTTACTCCATTCATCCATTCATCACTCTCTCACCCTATTTTGTAGTACAGTGTTCCAGGGCTCCTCTTTCTCCTATAACATTTGTCAGTAGCAGACAGTGATGCCCTGGTGCTGGCTTTATTGCTGCAACACAGGTGCTCCATGTCATCAGGGGGCTTTCCCAGTCCTGCAACACTAAACTAGGACTTTTTCCCTGGCTGCCTCTGTCAGTGCAGCACCATTAGGGAACTGGACTTATACAGGGTAATTCTGTAACTTTGTGCCTCTATGATGCACCCTGAGGCTGCATGGTAGGAGTATATTCTATAATGTTATCCTTGGCACCTAAGTTCTATTATAGAATACTAGTAAAAAAGGCCCGTTTCTGTTTGAAAGGAAACGGGCGCTAGCAAGGTTTTCCTCTGAGTGTGTATGTTTGAGAGAGTGTATGTGAGAGTGACTGTGTGAGAGAGGCTTCTGTTCCTGCTGCTGTGCATTCCCCGTGTTGTGCTGATTCGCTGCTCCCTGTATCATGGCTCCGCCCCTCTCCCTTCTACTGGCCAATCTGGTGTGGGTTGTGTGACATCACTATTATCTACTCCAACATGATCCATGGTTCCAGGCAGCCTCAGAATGTTGGATGTAAGAATTATTATATAGAATTAGCATAACCTAGCAGCACGTCTAACCTGTAGGTGGCCGCATGTACACCACTCATAGAGCTGATGTAAGTTCGGGTGCTGATGGGACAGACCTGGGAGCCCCTCAACCAGGAAAGAGGGGTGTCACCCAAAGGGGGCTCGTCAAACTGGAAAGAAGGGTATCATTGAAACTAGCCCTGAGAGTGAAACCCTGAGATAAGAACAGAAAAATTCCCCATCTGTGAAATGGAAGTAACAAAAATGCAAGCTGAAATATTTGGCCAAATTATTCAGTTAAATAATGTAATCCCCTCCCCCACTCCTGGTTTACCAAATGTGTTCAGATTCAGGTTTCCAATGTAGTCTGGACCGAGTGGCACAAACACACCAGAAGCGGAGAGGAGATACAAAAAAAAAACTAGTGAAAAGTAGAATTGATTAAAAGTTACTTTAATTAAAACATTTGTTTTAAACTCAGCAATTCAGTATTTATAACTTGTTCACTAGCTGATGGTAATACTCTTCTCTATTCACAAATTGCTCTCTACACATCAAAATCATAACACTTAAGATTCTATGTTTCAATTTTCTAGTGCAAACTTTGTTTCTATTGCTCATTGACCTTTTCAAGTTTTAACAACAGTAGCTATTAACATTTGTTTCTTTGTTTTTTTACAGGTTCACTCTCCCAGTCAAAGTATACCACGAACATCAGATAAGTATTTCTTCCATTTATACCTTAAACAAGCTTGCAATAACAAAAAAAGCTATTCAGGATATGCCAGCTGTCAAGAATTGATTCTTTGGGTTTTTCTCTCTTTTTCAGGTTCTTCTTCTGATAATGCAAGTTAAGTATGAAATGTATATTATTCTACACTCCTATAATTAATGTCCCTTTGCAATTTCACTGCAGCTTGTAGGTGATGTTAAAGGATACTTTATTTTCCAGCTTTCTTGACTTGTTCTTCTTTCTTCTCCTTTCTTTCAAATGTTGAGTACCATACACTTGCTTGAAGATCACTGGAACCCCCAAACAGGAACCTACTACACTAAACTTTAATAAATGAACAGAAGAAAGTCTCTAAAATCTACCTAATACTGTAACCTTAAAAATAATTAATGTAGCTCAGGTTTTATTACTTTCCTCTCTATCTCCCCACAAATAAAAAAAACGGATAATTATTTTTCCCTATGCTATCCCTCCCACAAAATATTTCATTAGGAAATATAACATATAAATAATTCCTTTTATTTCCAAAATTAAAGTTCTCAATCACTGCAATTAATAGGGACAACAGCATACACAGCCTTCAGAGAGGTATTTTCATTTAAAAATTACCTCACAATTCTAAACAGGCTCAATAGTACTTCTTTTAGAATAGTCCCTGGCACATTACCCAAAAATACGCCCTCTCAGTTTGTAGCGTAATTTAGCTTAATCACAACCTCAAGCCAATTACAGCAGTGTGATTCATACTAGAGCTGTGCTGCACAATCTCCAGCCCTGTCCCACAACTCTCAGCCACACCTGTCACACGCTATAAGCCTGTTACCAACCCGGAAGGCTTTTAAAATAGTACAGCTAACATCAATCACACTTTTCTTTAACCAGTACCCTTAATGTACACTTAATATGTCTGAAAATAAAGGTATGTTCCACACAGCTGCTCTCAGACCTCTAACACACGTCTGACCAGCTTAAAACTCACCTCCCAACTGACCAGCAAGCCATTGCCAAGGCAACCAGGTCTCAGCTTGCTCAGCTGCTGTCCCAGAGTGATGTCACTTTAGAACCAGTATTTTTTTCTCTGGAGGAGCCCAGTCAAGATTATTTTAACCCCTTGGGTTACAATAAACCACCTTCAAAGTTTCTATAATGCTATATTGGTTTGTACTAGCAGGATGTAATAAATAAAAATAAAACAAAATATAGAAAAGAAAATAAGATGATACCTTTTTTATTGGACTAACTTACAAGTAGACTAACGTGGCTACTACATCATTTTACTAGCAGGGGGAAAGAAAAGTGAGAGATCAAGAGGCATTGAAGGGACCACAGAGAAAACCCAACCATACACAGCACCATAGTAAGAAGAAATTTTCTTGCCTGGTGCCCAGGGGCGTAGCCAGACTTCGGCGGGAGGGGGGTCCAGAGCCCGAGGTGAGGGGGCACATTTTGGCCCCCCCCCAGCGCTGCCGACCCCCTGCCACTTTTGCCCCCCCCCGGCGCCGCTGCCACCACCACCACTTTTGACCCCCCCCCAGCACCGCCGCCCCTCCCCTCCCCTTTTGACCCCCCTTCCTGCCACCACCAACCCTCCCCTGCTGCTGCCGCCATAAGGTACCTGTGCTGGCAGGGGTCCCCAACCCCTGCCAGCCAAAGTCCTCTTCAGTGCCGGTCTCCGGGCTGGTGAGTTGCTGATCTGGAAGGATTCTGTGTTTGTGTGAGTCATCCTGATGTCCTGCATGTTCCTACGTGCAGGCTGCACATAGGAACATGCAGGACATCAGAACGACTCACACAGAAACAGAATCCTTCCAGATCAGCAACACACTGGCCCAGAGACCGGCATTGAAGAGGACTTCGGCTGGCGGGGGTTGGGGACCCCTGCCAGCACAGGTACCTGATGGCGGCGGGGGGGGGGGGGGGGGAGGGGGGGTCAAAAGGATTGGCAGTGGGGGGAGGGACCAGGGCCAAATCTGGGGGGCCCATGCTCCCGTGGCCCCACATAGCTACGCCCCTGCTGGTGCCAAGTGGTAACCACTATCCCTGGGCAATCTGAAACAGTCCACTTCAAAGTCTCCAGATTCCCATCCACCATCACTAGTAGAGAATTAAATAACCAGTTCCCATAGCATTATAAGAAAGTGTTTAATATATCAGCACTGAGAGACAGGGATTCAGCAATCAGATTATTTTTGTTATTTTATTACATTTGTACCCCGTGCTTTCCCACTCATGGCAGGCTCAATGCGGCGGGCAATGGAGGGTTAAGTGACTTGCCCAGAGTCACAAGGAGCTGCCTGTGCCGGGAATCAAACTCAGTTCCTCAGTTCCCCAGGACCAAAGTCCACCACCCTAACCACTATGCCACTCCTCCACTCCATCTACCTGGCTGAACTGAACTACAAAGCATTGTGCTGCACCTTTTATAACGATACAATATTGTGATTTCCACGTTAGGAGTCACCGACTAAGAAAGGGATCTCAGCGTCGTTGTTGATGATACGTTGAAACCCTCTGCTCAATGTGCTGTGGTGGCTAAGAAAGCAAATAGAATGTTAGGTATTATTAGGAAAGGAATGGAAAACAAAAGTGAGGACATTATAATGCCTTTGTATTGGTCCATGGTGCGACCGCACCTCGAATATTATGTTCAATTCTTATGTTCAATTCTGGTCACTATCTCAAAAAAGATATAGTGGAATTAGAAAAGGTACAGAGAAGGGAGACAAAAATGATAAAGGGGATGGGATGACTTCCTTATGAGGAAAGGCTGAAGCATCTAGGGCTCTTCAGCTTGGACAAAAGACAGCTGAGGGGAGATATGATAGAGGTCTATAAAATAATGAGTGGAGTGGAATGGGTAGACGTGAATCGTTTGTTTACTCTTTCCAAAAATACTAGGACTAGGGGGCATGTGATGAAGCTACAAAGTAGTAAATTTAATAAGAATCAGAGAAAATTTTTTTTTTCACATAATGTGTAATTAAACTCTGGAATTCATTGCCAGAGAATGTGGTCTGTCCCAGTGTGGCAATACTTATGTACTTATGTAAAAGTACAACCAAGGATAATACATACATGGCTTATTAGTGCATACATGTAATACATTAGTAACATAACACTTGTTAATTTTGTTAACCACCCTTCACTGAAATTACACAGTCCAGAAAAACATATTTAGCGAAAGTCAATCAAGAGGTAGCTCGCAGAGATTGATATCTGACCTTTCACGTCTTCAGACTTTTGAGGAAAACAAACTCTGCTCAAAACCAGTTTGTACCTGCATGATAGTGTTATACTATGTGCCAGGTATTTTACATAAGACACATCCTCATTATTTACATAATTTCTACATGATCATCTCATTTCATTTCTGAGCAGACCCTCTCCCTTTCTGTATACCTGCCACGGCCTTCTGAATAATTGCTACCTTACTCCCCTCCCCCCCCAAAATTCCTTCACTGGCTGTACAATTCATAATAGCGGAAAACATAGACTTATGATTTTCTTTAGTACCTAAATGCTCCACGGATGTTCATAACTTAAGAGTATTCTATAAGTTATGCATGTAAGTAGGAGCCCTGCTTATGTCCCACCCATGTGTACAACCCCTCGCAAATATGCGCTATGCAAGATAGTTGTATATTTACAGAATAGTACTGGCATATATGCATGTAATGCACATGTATGCATATGCCTTGACCATAGCATAGTGCTATCACTTGGTTTTCTTCTGTGACAGCAGCTTCCTTCCCAGGCCTCACTTGTGCAGCTTTGTCTCAGCCCCAGCATCTTCCCTCAAATATGGCTCCCAGCATTGCTATAGTTCCATTCTTCTCCAGTTCTTTGAATCACTGCAGCTCAGCAGCATTTGTGCTCCCAGTTTCACAACTCCAGCTGTGTTCCTTAAAACTACATGGGGATTGAGAGACTGGCTCAATGTAGGGATCCTGCACAGATTGAAATGGGTGGTCAATGAAATAGGGGGTAAGAGAATGGAAAGAGGAGCTTCAACTGATGGATTTTGCATCTGCTTCAGTAAAGAAGCTTGATATCTTCATGACTAAATTTAAATCTTCAAGGTGTACACTGAATCCTTTGATGATTTGTCTAGTTGAGGGATACAAGACAATCATTCTATCTTTACTGGTGTTATTAGTAAATTATTTACATGAAGAGCAATTCTATAACAGGGCAACTGATAGGCCCCTGTCTGCCCTACTAAGCAAGAACACTGTGTCAGGAAAGTAGGGGTGGGCAATGATTAATAATTTTAATTGCCCGATTAATCACAATCATGGCATGCACAAGAGAGGTAGTTTCAGCAGCTGCAGCGTAGGTATATTCATTGATTCACTGTAACATATCGGTTAGGGAATATTCTCTCTCCTTTTATCTTCTTTCCTGGCCACAGACACACAGAGTCAACATAGATACATATATAAAGACACACACACGAGGTTGATAATTGCATCATAGGATAATAGACTATGGACCCGATGGTTCACAAACAGCTTAAGGAAAAAAATACATGTATATTTTGTGGCGCTGAACAGGAACACATATCCCATTGCTGCATGTGACATGCTGATGACAGAACACTTATAGAGAAAGGCACAGTTAGGTAGCATATCTCATCCTCTGAAATCTATGTAAACACAATAATTATTCTGTGTCAGCAAAACAGTGGGATCACAATCCAAACAGATCTGTGAAGAATGAAGTCGGGATTATCTGGGACATTCTTATTGCCACAGATAAAAAGCTTGGTGCAAGAAAACTGCATATTGTTTTAAGGGAGAAAAGTATACGAACAACTCTACTAATAGAAGGGTCAGTACCAAGTCACTATTTAGTACTACTTGTGGGGAAAGAGAAAACTCTCACTTACCAACAAATGCAATCAGAGACCAAGAAAATGTGGTGGAAATATACAGAAATTATCCCAGTTGTGTTGGGCACCACTCAGACATACATACACACAAACGTGCGCTTACACACATGGAATTACATGAGCCATGCATCACATGCTTTCCCCACTTGCTCTGTAAGGAAACATTTTGCACACTTTATTATGCCTACACAAGTGTTTAAAAACTGTCTTGCCTAACATTTAATTTTTGTGCTGTTTATTGCTGTATTGGTGTCCTCTATGGCATGCTGCTGCTCAGAAACATTAATTCCCATCCCTCCTGATGAATGAAATTGACACACATACAAACATTTTTCTTCTAACTCGGTTTTGCTAGTACAGGGTTGACTGTAGCTGTTAGGTTACTCTGGTGATGTAACTGAATACTTTGAAACAGCTGACTCTTATGATATCATCACTTAGTTTATCATTGTATTTCTACATCACAATGAGTCTGTTTGCTGTCAGCAGTTGTTTGTTTTATTTGCTGTGGCTGCTTGTATTAGGAAGGGGACCCCCCCCTTTGTAGTTGGGGTTAGAAGGTGGGATTTGGATGAGGATGGATTAGGTGGATTTTCTAGTGTATATCATAGTTTATACATTCTGCAAAAACTTTGGTCAGTGCCTGTTTGAAGGGTTTTAATTTTGTTTGCTTTATTCTGTACACTGTTCTGCATTGTTCAATGTTTTATTTTTCTTGAGCATTAATCAATGAAGAGAAGTTATAAATCATTGTGTTTCAATCTCTTCAGGTTCAATGGATGAACTATGAAATGCTTTCAAAAACTTTATTTAATTTTATAGTCACTGAGGTAACTATTATGATGGTTCCTAAGCCCCTAAATAGGACTTGATTCATCAAAATCTTTTCCAATGGACTGAGGACAGGAAATGCCTTAGTAATTGACTAAAAACGTTTAGCAATTTGGACATAGTGCATTGTACTCAAGTCAGTGATTTCCAATCTTACCTATTTGAGCAAATGAAAAGCTAAAACAATATCATCAGCTTTCAACATAAGGAGTCAGTATAGTTTCCACTTTATGCATGTACTGAATGTTTTCAATAGGTCTGTAGCTAGGTCTTCTCGGATCCTGAGCAGTCATGTGGAGCTGATGGCAGGGGTTGGGGCAACTCTGATGACATTATTAACCAGTCAAGGTCCTCTTCCTAGTGTCCATATAAATGCTCAAAACTGCTCTAACTACCACTACGGCAGTAACATGGAGCACTGGCACCCCAACCCTTACTGAAGCATGTTGACACCATGTGTAGTCATCCATCTCACCTGTCACTGCTGTTTTCTAATTCATTGAATCCTGAAGTAAGTTTTCAGTGGAACAGCCAATACATAAAGTCACATGGATATTTGCAACAAGTGGATTGCCAGCCAGACAATATATGTTCTAGTGTGATTGTAGAAAAATTTGGCACAACCTTTTAGGGATAAATTATCCATATAAAGTTTTTTTTCTGTTACAGTATTTCTGTATTCAGAATTGAGGGGCCCTTTTACTAAGCGGTGACTGCTCGCCAATCTGGAACTACCGCTGGGCTACCGCAGGAGCCCGGAGGTAATTCCCACCCCCAGCGTATGCCATTTCTGCTGCTACAAAAATATTTTCAGTTTTTTTTTAGTGCCGGTGCTTACCCAGTGGTAATTGGCACTGCCCGGTTACCGCTGGTTAGCGCAGGAGCCCTTACTGCCACCTCAGTGGGTGGCAGTAAGTACTCCTCCCCAAAACGGCCGTGCAGTAAGTGGTTCACTTACCACATGGCCATTACTTGTCCAGAAACAAGGACAGCCTTTTACCCGCTGTGGTAAAAGGGGGCCTAAGCACACATCAAAAACACGAGCTGCCAGTGCAGGCCCCCTTTTACCATAACTTAATAAAAGGGGCCCTGAATAAGTTATATGGATAGCAGCTGAATATCACTGCTATCCATGTAGCTTTTCAATGTGTACCATTTTGGCAAGATTAATTTTAGCCATAGAGATTTAAATGGCCGTAAGTAATGTATATAAGTGCTGGCAATCATTAGAAAGAAGTGTTCATGCTTTGACACCTGCTGATGATCACATGAGTGCTTTTGAATATGCTCCTTCTCAATTTTAATACAAAGGAAATACAATGATAAATGCTTGAAGCTATTAAACAATTTCTGGCTCTTCATGTTTTTATTAGTTTTCAACACAGGTAATTCTTTCTACATCAACATTTTTTTTCTTTTACGTTGTTTAGCATTCTTTAAATATCATGGCATTAATGCACCGTATAGCATCAACCACCACAGTGCACAAACAAAAAATATATTGTGTATGTATCATTTTGTTTCACATAGAGAAGGAAAAAATTAAAAGTCATTCCAATTTCCACCTCAACAGAAAAAAACAGAGATACAGATCACCTTAAAAGTAAAGTCACAGGTTGGACCCATCCCATTACTATAACATTTAAGAAGGGAAAAAAATCCATATACATATATATATTTATATCATATATATAGGTATTTATATATATTGTTTGGAAGAACACACCAAGAGAAGAATGCACCAAGTATCTACAGTGGTAAAGACATTTTACGGCTGTCAGAAACATCTACATAAAATGTATTAGAGGAAGCACATAGAACTGTTTGGGACACATGGTACACATCACGGTTTCTACAATGGCGATAGTAAAGTCAATCATACCACTGAAAAGCATTAAATGGATACAGCTGAGGCATGAATGTGCTTATATATAAATGTACATATGATTTCATATACACACTTGCATCCCTCTCCTCCTCCTCCTCCCCCTTTTTTTTGCATGTGAACAAATCTGAAAAAGCTTTGAGTGCTAACTGCCCATTTCACTAAACTGCATTAGCAATTCCTGGCGCGGTAATGCTGACAATGGGCTTCGTCAGCATTGCTGTGCAGGAATCACTAGCTTGGTTTGGTAAACGAGGTCCGTCTTTGATTTTCCTTCTTCACTACTGTGTTTCTTTTGCTTTCAAATATCTTCAACCATGGGCCATGCTGCTATTCCCCTAACCTCTGTTGGCTTACCATTACCCTTGGTCAGTGTGGTCTGCAGATTTTATAAAAGCCAATCTGAATACATTCTGTTGATACAGCAAAGGGACAAGATTGGACAGAGTGGCATGGACTTATGTTTGTACCCTCCTTTGAAGATGGAATTTTTGAACCCTGATTTGTGTCATAACGGTGGGTCCTAGTTTATTACAATCCAAAGAACAGAAAAGGGCAAAATGCCATTATTCAGTAAATTGCCTTTCCCCTCTTCTGAATTATGGTTGTGAAGACTTTAGTATTTTGTCCTTTCTTGTCTTTCAGCTTGAGGTTTTGATTAGGGAAAAGTTGGTATGCCTGCTTCTCTTTTTTGATTCCCTTGTCATATCTGGTTTATGGTATGAAGATAAGCTCCCCCACCCCAATCTCACTTAATCCAGTCATCATGTTGAGGTCTACATCAGGTCCTCAAATCTAGTCCTCGAGGTCTTCAGGATCTTCACAATGAAATGTATGAGATCTATTTGAATGCAATGGAAGCAGTGAATGCAAATAGATCTCATACATATTCATTGTGGAAATCCTGAAAACCACAAGGACCCCTAGTCTACATGGAGCTTCTGGGATAGAAATCATACATCCCATGTTATATAGGCATGAATGCAAGGTGAGGCAGGTCTGAATGCTTCTTACGTTGTTTTTGAAACAGTCCTGGATCCCTGCTCTGATATGCACCACATACATGAAACTCTGAAACCTAAGTGTGGGGAAACTGATGATTCTCTGTAATGACAATTTATCCTAGAATTCTCTACCTCCAAGTGTTTCAAGAGGTTCATGTCATTATTAACAACCATTGTGTCAAAAATCCAGACTAACTGGAAATGTATGAAAGACTTTTCACAAACAAGAGAAAGGCCAATACACACCTAACAGCAACAAACTGACTCAAGCAATGAAAACCATTTTATCAGAAGCATTTATGAAGGATCAACTGCCATAATCACTTAGAATCCAATTCACACAAATATTTGGTCATATATTGACTGTATAATAGCATTTATAGTACTACTGGACATAGGAGCCAACTTTTCAAAATTAATAGGGGTGCTAAGCCCAATGGAAATAACCCTTCCCTGGACAGATACAAGGAATTTTCTCAATATTGGGGGTGCTCAAGCACCCACAGCACCCACAGAGTCGGCTCCAATGCTACTGGATAAGTACAGTGCCAACAATGGTGATAACTTCTCAGGTATAGACTTAGTAGGACCTTGCCCAAAATCTAAGGGAGTACTTGAATCAACAGGAGATCATCTAGATTGCTCAAGGTCACCAGGCATGAGAGAAGTGGGATTTGAGGCCAGTTTCCCTGGCTGCCAACCACTACGCCATGTTTTCTCTTTCTCTATAGACTACTTTCCTGTATCATAGTCAATAGGCTCTGCTTTCACATGCTCTAGAGGCCATATTCACCCAAATGCATTTTTATCCTTTTGAAGATGAATAGTGGAATATATTCAAGCTGTACCCAATTAAAACTGCTGTACAAGCAGACAGTTACAATATTAATCAGACATACATACAAACACCCATATATTTGTTCAGTCTTTAGCACTCAAATCCAAATATATTTACACCAACTACCATACTCGAAGAAATATTTTCTCTTCTGGTAAGATGTGAAAGTTAACTAGAACAAACCTTTAGTTTGCTTAGTCCATTACATAAAAAATGTTTACACGCTCCCTGGGTTAGAAATACTGGCTAAAGCTTTGTCAAGCAACATCTACTCTTACAAAATCACAGTCAGGCAACTCAGGATGATTGCCTTTTGTAAACTGCTTGGGTATTCTCTAATGCCTGTCCATCATTTTTCTTATCCTCAATTAACCTTACTTTCAATCAGTTCCTCCTCCACCAAATTTTCTCTTTCTATAGCATTTATTCACTAAGGAGTCCTTTTACTAAGCTGCAGTAGAGCCTACATGCGTGCATGCAGTGTGTGCCAAAACAAGACAACTGCCAGGCTAGCACGCCCACAGCGCTAATTTTGGACTTGGTGCGTGCTCATTCCCGTGGTAGAAATGATTTTTTATTTTCTACCGCATGCAGCGTTTCCAGAGATAATCAGCAGTTGGCGTGTGCCAAACGGTTACTGCACATGAGCCCTTACCACTAAATCAATGGGTGGCAGTAAGGGCTCAGGCCATAAATAGGTGCACACTAGCACAAGCCCAGTTCCCAGCCCATTTAAAAAATGCCCTATTTCTCAGACACATTAAAAAATGGCCTGGCGTATGCCAAAAACATGCGCCCGTACTACCGCAGGCCACTTTTTACCGCAACTTAGTAAAAGAACCCCTAAGGGAGGAAAGTTATCAAAGTGGGCCACTGTTAGGATGTTTGTATTATATATGTTATTATTGTCATTTGTATAGTGCTATCAGGTGTACACTGCATGTTACAGACACATATAGTACATAGTCCCTGATGGCTGAAGCTAATAATCTAATCAAGACTGAGAGACAAGAACAATAGACAAGATATTTAGAGAGTAAGAGCGGGGTCATTTTCAAAGACAGAGGCCTCCTAACAGTATGTTCTAAATGCAAAAATATCTTTTAGGACATTTCAAAGTGACATCAATAGAAACACACAATATGCACCCATGATACAGGGTAAGCACAACTGTATAGATATCATAACATATACAGTACCTACCATTCGTTTCTATATAAGTACCATAACACATACACAATGACAGTGCATAGCAGAAAGTAGCTCTAGCCCAAATAATTAATATAGGTAGCATTAAAATAACCACTGATACACATCAATTATTTACTGGCACCACACCACAAAGTACTACAACTAACAATTCACCACTCATATATTGTCACCCATACACAGCAATGAATGGTAAAATCTAGAAAAGAAACTACAAAACAAAAAAGACAAAAAAAAAAATGAAAATTCATGGGGTCACTTTGCTACTAGCTCCGCTTCATGGCATATAGGATGTGATTGTGTCTGTAATATGCCTGTTATTTTGTTGGTTTTACATGACAGAATGTTAGAAAAAGAGAATAACTGTTGTGTGGAGACAGATGAGCCTCTCTATGCTCACGTTTCTTTCCTTTCTGTAACAGGTTGCTCTGTGTAATGCAATTGTGATGTCAGGGCTGGTAGAATGGAAAGTCTTCGGTATAGAGAAAAGGTGAAATTCTCCTTGACGTGCAGAACAGCTAGTAAAGCAATGAGGACCAGAGAAAATACTGAAATAGGACAACATTCAGCTTGCATTTTTTGAATTTCTAAATATAGGTGAGCCAAATACTTACCATTTGGCTTAACTTCCTTTTACACAGGCCTTTATTTTCTAAAGCAGGAATAATGTTTTGTTTTTCAATTTAAAATGTTATTTTTCCTTTGATTTCTATGGAATAGAGCTATATCAATTTCTCAGACCAGATTTCAGGGGGTGACAAGTATGGGAAAACATTTTTAGCTTCATGCTCCCCATTCCAGTTAAATCATAGCAGAAAAAATATATAAGTATCACTAAGTTAAAAAAATGCTTCCTCCTGCTAATGCCAGATGCTTGAGATGTCAAGAGAGTGATTCTATCAAAAAAAGGACACCACTTTTTTAAAACATAAAATATGATTCCTTTTACCTTTCCCCAATATTCTCTCTCTGTATTTTATTCCTCCCCACTAGACACCATGTCAAGGCAGTGCTACTAAATACTGTTCCTCTGGGAAGGTTCACCACACATTAATCTTCTCTCCCCACTGAATCCCAGATCCCCTGTACCAAATGTGTTGCTGCCTGGGTGATGGGAATAGCACAGGACAGTATTATTTTTATTTGCCAAAACTGATAAATACAAAGGCCATTGGTAAATAGGAACCAAAGATATCTATGTGTCCAGCAGAGGTGCAACAAGCTATAAGAAGAAAAGATGAAAACTGAAAAACAGCAGGAGGAAAGGATGAAGAACAAATGTTGATCTCCTATAATCTCATATCACCAGATTTTTTGTTCTTTTCTTTTGTTTGATAAACAAACATCTTCCACTTTCTCTCTGTAACAAGCCTCAATTTAGCCTTCTGCACACTGGAGTCTGCCTTTCTTATATTACAACTACAAGGCTGTTCGAGAGCACTCCTACACACACAATTGCTAACATTAGGGCAGCACAGGGAAATTGTTGCCAAAATCTTTCAAACAGAAAATTCAAAGGAAGGAATCAATCACTAGGCTTTGTTGATCGAATTACAGAAATGTTAGTGGATCAATGCATAAATACACTGTAGAATGTGACCGTTTTCATTCTGCTCTGGATAAATTATTCCAGTTTTCAGTTCTGGATTAATTTATACATTTTCATACTGAGAAAACTACTTCAGGATTAAAGGTGGATTTGCTTCCTTATGCATTTACAGACACTACAGGAGTTCACTGCAGATTAAATGTTGAACACAAGCAACAGTGAAACAAAAACCCCAAAATCAACCCCACTTCATGCAGTACTAAATAAAGAGTGCTTGTGAAAATAGTTTTAGTCACAGATGCATTTTAAGACCTGCAGAGTTAAATATTCTGTAGCTTAATTCTATGACTTCACCCACCCCACCTTGCCTATCTTATTATGGCAGAGCTTCCCAAACTACAGGTCACAATCCCAAATAGGGGTCACAAAATCTGCAATTGGGGTTGCGACCTGTGTGGGTCCTCCACGGATATGTCATATGCCCGCATCTGTGAGGGTTACATGCTTTCTGTTACCATGATAATGAGGTCATGGCCACAGACGGTTTGAGAAGCACGACCTTAGGATGGAAATGTAAAGGAATATATTTGCTGCATAAGGCCTTGGGGTTGTATTGTTACTGCGGTATCTATATGCCACTTATGCAAAACTTACTGCTAGTGAACACACAGATTTCCTGTTACATACAGTAGGGATCTATGTAATCAAATTTGTGCTAAAAGCGTACAGGTTGGCGAAAATGTCACATGCATGATATAATCACCCTTAATATGCTATGCACAACAGTTTAGTGTATAGTGTTACCTGCAGAGCATGTACACAGTAATAATCTGCATACTAACGTGGAACACCTGTGTCTGGAAATCACCATACTAACTGGCGATGAATGGAGCTGCGGTGATATGGGTATGCTTCTTGAATCCCTCTTGCCTGTGAGGATGGGGTATCCTCTGGAAAGACAAGCTCTCACAACGGAGGGATGGGGGAAGGGTTGTGGGGTGCGTTAGAATTGTAATTCATGCTGGGGTGTCTCGAAGGCATAGCGTACTCATTTTGGTGTGTTCTAAACAGCCTTAGCATGGATACGAAGCTTTATTGCAGAGATCCTATAATAGAAATATTCTGTAGTGCTAAGATAGGCCATACAATGTTTGGAATATCTCTGAAGGTCCAGGTGTGGTGAGTTGGTGTTGAAGACCCCAGTGTTGCAAGTTCTGTACTTTGCTGAGTAATCTAGTTTCTTAATATTCAGCTTTCTACATTGCTGAGTATCTTATATTTCTTCCCTGCTTCTATGCTTCAAAATGGATGGAGAGAGAATTTGGCAGCAAGGGGAGGGATTATGGATTCAGCTCACCCCTTTTTCAGTTGTAGCTCAAGAGGAGTTTCATTCAGGTACAGTTCCTATCCCCAGAGGGCTCACAATCTAAGTTAGTACCTGAGACAATGGAAGGTTAAGTGACTTGCCCAAGATCACAAGAAGCATCCTTGGGATTTGAATCCTGGCTTCCCTGGTTCTCTGTTTGTTGCTCTGTCAGCCTACTCTACTGATTTCATTTCTGTTTTAAGATCAATTATTCAATTGCAAGTAGGTGACCACAATTTCAACCCCCTATTTACCGAGATAGTTCAAATTAAAATTTTCAATTCTACTTTACATTTGATCCTTCTCTTTATCTTATTTATTTATAGAATTTCTAGACCACTGCTGGTCAGGGTTGTCCAAAACGGCACACATTTGAGTCACTGCAAAAATCGGAGTCACATTTAAGCATATCTTCTTTCTCTCTCTATAATTTGTGAATGCTCATCTCAGAAGACTGTTGTCCTTTGTTCAGGAGTGTTGGTGGGAGGGAGAGACTGTAACCCTATCCCTAACTATAGCTCTGCTGAATACACAGCACCATGTTAGCAATTTACCAGTTTCTAGCTTTTTATCCACACAACTGTGGCACGTGCTCTTCTTAAGACAGTCTGAATAAAACTACACTTAAACCTCTGCTTGTTAACAGTACTCATTTTCTCATGAGTTATGAGTGCTACATTTTTCCTTGAGCATTATTGACATTAATTTCAACCTCATAACTGAAACCTCAAAATCGTAAAAAAATTCACATATTCTAACAACTCTTTCTCATCACAGCTCAGCTTCCCAGGTTCAAAAGCGGTGCCCAGAAAGGAAACAGCAGTTTGGTTCACAATTCCCTACTTCAAAATTCTTATTCCTTACATCATATAATAGTAATTCATTAGCATCTGTTAAGGAGCAAATCCTTGACTTTCTAGTATTTGCTTACACTAACGGCCCTGTCACATGAAAAACCAGCACCCTACTTCTCTGCACAGTATTTACAGCTCTCTAGTATCTTAACCCCTTAGCCAATCATAGTGAAGAAAACTAATCTCATAACCAATGGAGTGATTCATTATTGTATAACTAATACCTGCACAACTCCCTAGCTTCAGAAGAAAACCACATAGGTTGTGGTGGTTTAATGTAACATTTCCTTCCTGTAAGATCATAATCCCTCCCCCCCTTAACAATATCAAATTACAAAGATTAGACACCCAACAAAATATCTGTAGGAAGCGGCACAAGATGGCATATGGGATGGCAGGTCTCCAGGAAGCAAAGAGGAAGAGGCCAATTGGAGGCTCTTCAGCATGACACCTCCATGGTGTGGTTGATCTGCCCCATGGCTTCACTGCTTTCTGAATGAGTGCAGGCCCTTGAGCGAGCACCATCCACCGAGCTAGCACTGGTAAGGGAGGCTGTGCGGGAGCGGGCCAGGCGGGTCATGCTGGCAGAGGGCACTAGAGGAAGAGAAAGGAATTAGGAGTCAAAATTAAGCGTCTTCAGCTCATTTCCATCCAGTAAGTTAGGATTCCCTAAACCTGTCCTGGGGAGCCCACAGCAAGTCATGTTTTCAAGAAAGCTACCTTGACTGTGAATGATTTGCATACACTGGAGACAGATATCTCATGTGTAGTCATTATGGATGTGCATTTGTTAAAACACACTCAGTTCATTAGTTCTCCTGAAAAAAACAGTACACAATAGTTATATTTCACACACATTAACCTATGAATTAACATGTATTAAATCAGGTAGCACATGTTAAGATATTTTTTTTTACTAAACAAATGTATGAAATGAACTGACCCCCACCCCCACCCCCACCCCCACATGAACTGATAATTTTTGACCTGTGCACATCCCTAATATTCTTATTGGATATCCTGAAAACCCAGGCTAGCTGAGGAAGCTCTGCAATAAGTGTTCCTGGTAGCACATATTCATTGTGATCCCAACACCATCTCCGTAGGTCAGTTCTTAAAGAGTATACGTATCCTGCAAAGAATCTTTTCTTCATGATTCAAAAGTAAAGTGATGAAGAAGCCATGACAGTTCACTTTTAAAGGTAATCAATAGAAATAAAACAAAACATAGAAAAGAAAATAAGAGGACTCATTTCTGATTTGAAAAAGGGTCACCTTCAAAAGCTAAACAAAAAAATGTATTAAGTTAGTGCAATAAAAAAGGTATCATCTTATGTATTTCTCTGTTTTGTTTTATTTCTATGTATTCACCATTCAAAAACCAGACATTTGCAACGCACAACAACTTTATTCTCTTTCATTTCCAGTGTCAACATAGTTGCCTTGGGTCCAAGTTCCTGCATGGTGTGAGAAAAAACTAGGCACCTAGAAATATGCTGATACGTGGATTTTATAATCTCCCGATTGTTTTGTAACATGAGATTATCAACAGAGGTCGCTATGTGCACTCTTCTAACGCTCAGGCTTTGCAAAGTAACAAAGATGAATAAATAAAACTCAGAATAACACAGTGGAGGGAGACTGCATTGACATGTAGTGTTTGAAAGAAAAAAAATGTAGATGTGCACATAGCATAATGCTAACACCTATCTGAAGTTCCCCTTCTGCACCTGCAAAAGACATCAGTGCTTTTACTGGATGAAGGAAAATATTCCAGGTGCGATAAAACAGATGTGATAATTAAACATATAAACAGAAACATACAAAGTAGCTCTCCTGGCATGCTGGTCCTTTGTTTTCAGCCTATTTCCTTCCAGCGTGTTTTAACAAATCAGTAGGCTAATGTAGAACTTCTGGAAAGTCTTTTTGTCAGTTTCTGTCTAATTGTAAATGCAAAACCCTTAACACAGTTATATTACACAGAGATGACCCAACCATTAGGCAAGACTTGGTGATGGCATGGGCAAAAGCTTATTGGGCACAGCAAAGAGTAGCAGTAGCCAAAGCAAAACAATAGGTCCTGACCACCACCCAAACTGAAGTAACTTCAGTGCATACTTTAACATACATTTTTGTTGGGTATTTGTGTGATGATCATGATTGTTGAGTTTAATCAGGGCTTTTTTTGGGGGGTACTGAGTACTGGCACCTTTTCCATTGTCTGCTAAAATTGACCCATGGAACCCAAGTTTTAATGAAAGAGCTCAGGCTTTACACACAAATTCTGCCTTGTCATAGATTCTGTGACTGCTTGCAGGGGGCCTGGCTAGTGTAGGGAGGGTCCCTCAGTGATTACCCCCACCCCCTGAAGGGTGACCTAGCATTTGAGTACCGGCACCTTTTTCACTAGAAAAAGTGCACTGAGTTTAATTATCCAAATCTTGGGGGGCTGCAGGCTAATGGCTTGAAAGTTAATTGAAGTGGGGTATAAGGCTGAAGATCCACCTAGGATGCCCACCATCCTTATTTTATTTAGATTGTGCTCACACCTTTTTCAGAAGTAGCTCAAGGTGAGTTACATTCAGGTATACTGGATATTTCTCTGTCCCAGGAGGGCTCACAATCTAAGTTTGTACCTGAGGCAATGGAGGGTTAAGTGACTTGCCCAAGATCACAAGGAGCAGCAGCGGGATTTGAACCAGCCACCTCTGGATTGCAAGACTGGTGCTCTAACCACTCCTCCACTCCTTGCACCAGCTCTATACATACAGGGCCTGATTCTATATATGGAATGTAAATCATGCCTAAGCATATTCTAAATACCACATGTAAATCTATGCATGGTATTTAGAATAGGCTTAAGCATAGTTCATGTAACTAAATCTACATGCATCCATTTACGCCAGTGAAAAGCTGATGTAAATCCCTGCGCATAGATTTAAGTGCACTGTCCCATATTTTATAACAACGCATGTAGATTTTGGAATGCCCATGAAACGCTATTTCCACGCCCCCTTAACCACTCACCTTTGCCTGTGTGCATTAGAATTTACATGCAGTACATTACACAATACGCTTAGCAATGTACATGGGTAAATTCTAATTTTTGCCAATTAGTACTCATTATTGCTTTTTAAGAGCTGTTAACACTTAGCAGCTTGTTAAAACGATTAATCTACGTGCATATAGAATCCGCATAGATTTAAGCGCGAATCTAGGCGTGCTACATAGAATCCAGGGGACAATGTGTATATTTTTGATGCTGTTTCATGGTAGTCCTATCAGGTTTTAATTTGTTGTTCTCACTTTATCTCATTTATTGTATTCATGTTTATTTGGCCATTTTTACTATTGCTATGCTGTTAACAAACTGTAAGTCTTATGTTAAACCTGTACCTGCTGTATACCGCCTTGGGTGAATCTCTTCATAAAGGCAGTTAATGAATCCCAATAAATAAATAAAATAAATACATGCATGTGGGTTGTATTCCATATGAAATGGAAGTCGAACATTTGTCTCCACAAATGTGTCTTAAATGTATGAGAAGCTGTTCTCCTCTGATCCAAGAAACCTTCTGATTCAGAGAGACATTTTTAGGAAAATCAGAAGCTCAGTATAAGAAAGCCCTATCACTGTATATTTGTGCAGTTATTAGTGGCATCTTTCCCCGTGCAACTTTTAATAGTGATCCACTGGACCTGGCTGCTCTCTCACATATCCATAGCAGTAGCCTGAAGCCCTTGCTGCAAAAATGCAGAAATTCACAGGCTTCGCACGAGGACAGAGAACATGGAAAAGAAACGGGCTCCTGCCTAAAAAAAAATGAGTGTTTAAATGTATCCCTGTCAATCTGTCCTCTAAGTCTGTGAGTTCTTCTTTTCTCCCCACCTCCATCATTGTTTGGCTTTCTTTCATGTCACACTTACATTGACATTTTTTTAATTTATTGAAATATAAAATAATCAGTTGTGTGCGTTTGGCTTGTTTCTTCGTGAATCTAGCTGTTTTCTTCTTTTATTCTCTACTTCAGTCTTTTACACTTTTGACTATTTTCTCTTTTTACTTCTTCTGTGTCTTCTATCAATATGCTCTGAGGTTCAGATATTTTTCACATCCTCAGTGCTCCCTCCTCTTTCAGCTCTATCCTTTCCCTCGTTTATCCCCTCTCCTATTTATCCACTCGCTCCCACTAATCCAGTAAAATGAAAGACATTATGATAGCTTACCAAACTGCAACAGAGCAAGGGATTTATTTATTACTAACTTTGTTCCATCTCATTTCTAAGGCCCCAGGGTAAGAAGGGTGCTTCTGACTGCTCATATAAAAAAGGGAAAGGGGATGGGATGGGATATATCACCTTTCTGTGGTTACAATCAAAGTGGTTTACATATTATATACAGGTGCTTATTTTGTACCTGGGGCAATGGAGGGTTAAGCAACTTCCTTGGCGTAACAAGGAACTAAAGTGGGAATTGAACCCATTTCCTCTGGTTAGTCCACTGAACTAACCATTAGGCTGAAGAAGACAAGTGATTAGAACAAGACTAAAGTTATCTTTCATTGACTCTGGAGTTCAAATTATGGGCCTCCCCAAAACAATTCTGAAATAGTCCACAGAGTTGGGAGAAGTCCATCTCATAAGAACCAGAAGCAGCTGCAAGTGGGACTCCTTCATTGTCAGGAAAAAAACTGTTTGCAGAATTTGGAGTACACATAGATTTAATCAGACAAAAAAAGGGGCCACTTCAGGGTGTGCCCAAGGTGGAGATTTTAAATTTTATCTAGTTAGAACAATATTCAGTGCTAACCAACTAAAACTAAATTTGTCTTTAAGGTAGCCATAAACGGATGTCTTAAATCTAATCACACAACTTTTGTCTGCTTAGATTAAAGTGGAAGCTCAGCTACATGAGCAACATAAAAATTTAAACATGTACAGGTCAATACTCAGCTGGCAGAAGTGAGCATTTTTTTAAAATGCTGATCGCCGCTGGCTAGATTAGACCCGAATAGTCAGTGCTGGGTCATGTCCAAGCACCAGCACACAGTGCATGGAAGTTATGCAGGTACCCTGTTGACTATGCAGGCACCAGCACTGAATATTGCAGGTGCACTCATAACTTCCAGGTCCGCCCTGACTCCACCCCCAGACTGCCCGAATTGTGCCAAGACAGTCAGAGACGATGTTCAACAGCACTGCTTGATTAATTGCTGCTGAATATTAGTGGGTGGCCAGCTGACTATGATTTCTGCCTGGTTAAATTATTCTGAATACAGATGATTTCAAACTATAGAAATATTCAGTAGTGCAATACGTTTAGACAGTGCCGTAGAATATATCCTCCTAATATTCAAGGGGGTAGGAGAGGCTCCTGCCAGCTTAAATTGCACTCTGTGGCCTGGTCACTGATACTCAGCAGCACTTAGGGGCCTTTTTACTAAGCTCCAGTAAAAAGTGGCCTGCGGTAGTGTAGGTGCATGTATTGGGCGCATGCCAGGGCAGTTTTTACTGCATCTACAAAAAAATGGCTTTTTTTTAATGTGACGGGAAAAGGTCTTGCGGTAAAAATGAAACCAGCGTGTGCCCAAAACTGACCTGGGCTCTTAATGCCACCCATTGAGCTAGCGGTAAAGGCTAATGTATTACACGCGTGGTGACCTGTTGGCGCACGCTAAGTGCCGATTATCGCCGGAACCGGCATGCTTAGGAGGAAATAAATAAATAATTCATCCACATGTTATGGGCACACGCCAAATCTGAAATTACCGCCAGGAAGGCTCGCTAGCCTGGCGCTAGTCTCATTTGGGCGTGCGCTGCATGCATGTAGAGCCTACCACAGCTTACTAAAAGGGCCCCTTAATTAGTCGGTGCCTCTGAATATCAGACAAAATGATGGCAGGGCTGACCATATAACTTTTTTTTTTAATTGGACCACTTGAATGGATAATTGCTTACATATAAATTGTTATATGGACAAAATTATCTGCCCAAATAGGGCAAGGTTTCAAGCCGCAGCATCACTTGGATATATAATTTAAAAGTCAAAGCAACAATATTCAGCTGCTAAACGTCTATATTTGACATCTAGCTGGGCCACACAAATTGCAGGAATAACTTGAAACATCTAAATTGTACATTACAAGTACCGGTCAATATTCAGCTGGCAACAGTCAGCGGTTTTTTAAATTTCGAAGTAGTGCAAGGCTGCCGCTAGAGGCTGTAGTATCCACTTTCTTCAAGAAGCTGCACCAGGCAGGAGCAAATGGGCATCGCTTCTGCCCATAAAACCTCATTACACCACCTATAAGTTAAAAGGAAGGCCTGGGAGGGCCAACGGGGGTGGAAGGGTGTGCTACACAGGGGCATTACCAGGGCAGAGTTGGAGAGGAGCCAGTAGTGAAGTAAGTGCCAGCAATATTCACTGACAGGACCTGCATAGCTAAGCGGGCTAATTTAGGACTCCCTCTCACCTCCCTGAAGCACATCATAACCCCCTTCCTTCCCTCCCTCCCTCCCACTCCCCCAAAGCACATCATGGCCCCCCACCCCCTTCCACTCCCACTCCCCTAGGCCCTCCTTTTAAATCATTGGTGGTGTAATGGGGTCCTATGGGCAGGATCGATTCCTGGGGCAGAAAATGGCTGGCACGATCTCTATGGCAGTCTCACAGTAGTTTGACGTTTTAAAAAATGCTGACAGATGCGGGCTGAATATCGGCCGATACATCTCTAACTTGGAATGTACAAATTAGATCCTTCAAGTTATACCTGCTATTTGTGTGGCCTGGCTAAATATTAAATATAGATGTTCACCCTCTGGATTCTATATAGCGCACCTAGAGTTCCGCGCCGAAATCCAAGCATATTCTTTAACAACATACGTAACTTAATTGGCTTAACAAGCTAATCAGCATTGATAACAGCACTTAACAAACAATAATGAGCACTAATTGACAATAATTAGAATTTCTGTGCACAACTCACTATGCACATTTTGTAACACACTGCACCTATCTTGTAACGTGCACAGGCAAAAGGGGGCGTGGTTATGGGTGGAGAAGTGGGCTTTTTGTGGGCATTCCAAAATTTACGCACACTGTTATAAAATATAGCCCTCTGTGCCTAAATCTACACACGCTGGCATTTACTCCATGTTTTCATTGGTATGAATGGAAGCGTGTAGATTTAGGCGCTAAGATTTCCGCCTAAGCAAATTCTACATACCAGACCTAAATCTTATAGAATACGCTTAAGTGGAAATGCTTTCCGCGTGGATTTTTTAGGCGTCATATATAGAATCCCTCCCTTAGTGGCTGAATATTTTTGTTTCAACTTATAAATCATATATCCGAATGGTGCCGCTCTGGGGTGCCTGAAACCTTGCCCCTATTTGAACAGATAATTTTGTCCATACAACAATTTATATGTACAAGATTATCCATTCAAGTGGTCCAAATTAACAAAAAAAGTTATATGGTCAGCCCCGTCACCACCTGCATAAATACTTTTGAATATCAGGCTGCAGATGTTCAGTCACAACTTTAGCTAGTAAGTTCCAGCTGAATAGTCAGAGTTAACCAGTTCAAATTAATGAGTTAATTTCACCACTATGTCCAAGTTCCTGCTGATATAGAGGAACTCTCAGATTCAGACTTGAAGACAGTTGATCATTTGCTGATGGAATACATTTAGCTCAATCGGATTTTAGATTCCAGTGGGTTGTTAGTTACAGGCGCTTCCCATGAGTGGCCATTATGTGCTACTAGCAGTACGAAAACATTTATTAACAGCAGCATGCCCCCACTTCCCATCTTGTGCTTGTCATGCTGACATCACTCCCAGCAGCAGCGCCAGCAACAGCAATTACAACAATAGCAGTAGTAGCAGCAGCAAGCTTTCTGAAGAGAAAATTAGCTCAGGATCTGATAGATCCCAAACCTTTTCTTTATGTCGACCAGTTAGACAAAAAGGAGCTCAGATGCTAAGCCTGAGAATGTCCTGAATGTAACATGTATGGTGGCTATTGTGTCACATCGTAACACCCTTGGCTAGCTGTACACTGCTACATGCTGGTGTAAACCATTATGGGTCACTGTATAAAAGTTTCAATTGCATACATTGGTGCAAAATGCCCTTATAGTATGTTAAGATAATTGTTCATGGTGAATGAGATCAAGTATGTCTCAACAGTCAAGGTGAATAGCACCACTGCTGTGTGGGCATCCCACCACTATCATAAACTTAATACGAGCAAGACAGAACTTCTTACATTCCTCCTCAACCCACTAACCTTATCCCCACATCTTCTTTCTATCTTTGTAGATAAGACTGTCATCCTAACAGTCCCATCAGCCTGCAAAACTGGGGTAATCTCCAGACACCCCTCTCTCCTTCTTTGCATAGATACAAAACATTGTGGCCCTGACCCTGGCTAGCGTCTAATGTTAAGCTTAACTTTGTTGATATATCCAGCAGCGTTATCAATTTAACTAGGATTACTGAATATATATCTGAACCGGAAACTGCACCAGTGATTATCTGGCCTAAGTTTAAATGCATAATTTACATATTTAGCAACTGAATATTGCTGCTAAACGTAGAACTGTCATCTCCACTTTTGCCCAATCCTAATACCTGTCCCTTTTTTCTACAGATAAAATTTGGCCATATAGAGGGGTACAATCGAACAGCGGAAGCCATCTATATGGCCGACGCCGCAAACGGCGGTCCCGAACCGTATTATCAAAAAGGATGGCCGGCCATCTTTCGTTTCGATAATGCGGTTCAGGCCGGCCAAATGTCAGAGATGGCCGGGTTTGAGATGGCCGGCATCGGTTTTCACCGATAATGGAAACCGAGGCCGGCCATCTCAAACCTGGCCAAATCCAAGGCATTTGGTCATGGGAGGGGCCAGCATTTGTAGTGCACTGGTCCCCCTGACATGCCAGGACACCAACTGGGCACCCTAGGGGCCACTGCAGTGGACTTCAAAAATTGCTCCCAGGTGCATACCTCCCTTACATTGGGTGCTGAGCCCCCCCAAACCCCCCCCAAACCCACTCCCCACAACTGTACACCACTACCATAGCCCTTAGGGGTGAAGGGGGGCACCTATATGTGGGTACAGTGGGTTTTGGGGGGGGGGGGTTGGAGGGCTCAACACTTACCACCACAAGTGTAACAGGTAGGGGGGGCTGGACCTGGGTCCACCTGCCTGAAGTGCACTGCACCCACTAAAACCTTCTCCAGGGACCTGCATACTGCTGTCATGGAGCTGGGTATGACATTTCAGGCTGGCATAGAGGCTGGCAAAAAAATGAATTGTAATTTTTTTTTTGGGTGGGAGGGGGTTGGTGACCACTGGGGGAGTAAGGGGAGGTGATCCCCGATTCCCTCCGGTGGTTATCTGCTAAGTTGGGGCACTTTTTTGAGACTTGGTCCTAAAAATAAATGGACCAAGTGAAGCTGGCGAAATGCTCCTCAGAGCCGGCCTTCTTTTTTCCATTATCCCGCCTTCCATACCCTTCCGAAACGCCCCCTTGAACTTTGGCCAGCCCTGTGACGGAAAGCAGTTGAGGCCGGCGAAAATCGGCTTTTGATTATACCAATTTCACCGGCTTCAGGAGATGGCCGGCCGTCTCCCGATTTGTGTCGGAAGATGGCCAGCCTTCTCGTTCAAAAATAAGCTAGATAGTGAGTTAAAAATCCCAATTTTATCTGTGGAAGCATTGAAATAGATTCATAAGCAAGTTATGTATTCACCACTGGCCATCAAATGCATAACTTGCCTTGAATATCAGGCCCTGTTCAAACAAGTTTCTCAGTATCATCACTACCCTTCTTTTCCAAAGGACAGAGGTTAGTATTCTGCTAAAAGCCACATCAACTCTATCATCACCCACTTTCATTACTGTTCCTCACAGGCCTCCCACTGAACATGTACCTGTATTACAGTCTATTTGAATTTCAGATGCATGACCTATCTTCCTCCAATATCGTAACAACCATGCAACCTCTCTTCTCATTGACTCCGTATCTACTTCTTCATGCAATTCAAGCTATTTTCTACCCAAATAAATGTGCCTTTGCTTTACAGCTCCTCATTACTTCTTTTTTCTCTACCCCCACATCCCTTCTCACAACCCCAGTTCATCAGGCATGCTGTGCCCATTTCCTTCCTCACTAGTTCCTATCTTCTCCTTTCTGTTTCATGTGCCTGTCACAGGCTTCCAAAGCTGGTGCACCATTGCCCTTCTTTGCCCATTTTCAAGTCTCACCTAAAACCCCATCATTTTGAGGCTGCTTTTAAATCTTAAACCCTGTTTCTGATTATAGCCTCATTACCTTTAACTATATTTTCTGAAACTTTTTTTTGTTTGTATCTTGAAGGTATTGCAGATTTCACAGAGAATGATCTCATCTCTTATTTAAGTATATATATATACAGTACATCTAGCAACACTATATAAATGACAAGTAGCAGTAGTAGTAGTTGGGTCAAGTACTGTAGGTCTGGATATTTCATGGTTCATGGAGTAAACATGATTGACTTTGGGAGACTCTCTCAGAAGGAGAGATGGAGGGTTGGCATTCCCTTTGGGGTTCAACTACTAGGGCAGTAATAAGAAGTGCAAGTCTCATGTACCACTGATAAGAATCAGTTTCTAACTATGTTTTCTTTAACTGAATGCTTTGAAGGAAAGCAGATGGATAAGGGAAGGAAGAAAAACCTTGATAGTGTAAGAGTGTCTTCTGGAGACATGAAAGTACCTAGCAATCTCATGGACAAAAAACCAAGACAAAAACCAATCAAAGCTCACAAATACAGAGCAAAGCATACTCAATCTGTGTGGCATATGTTCTAAAGAGAATTATGTTGGCCTGCATCACAAATACACATCTGGGCAAACCTTCCCTCCACACCCACAGACTCCTCCCCCCATTTCTGAGGTAACCTGTGCATTAATAAAGGTCAACAAACAAGATGGAGGTGATTTCTTTTTGTTGAATTATACTTTTGTGAATACTGAGAGTTATAGTGTGTTTAATTAAGTGATAAAAGAGCCAAGGCACATAGTATGATGGTAAACATGGACCTTTTGAACCTGACCATATTACTTCCTAGTGAATGTCATAGAGTTCATCTCAGACTTTTTCTTCCTGTCTTAGTGGATAATGGCTGTATTCATCCATCCTTTCTTCAATTCTGCAACCGTTACTTCCTCTGTTTCAAGGATCTATCATCCCTTCTGTGAAGATACTATTCTGGAATCCATTCTCTTGGATCCTCATATCAAGAGTGTATACTAATAGTGATAAAAAGGTAATATTCTCCTTGTACAGGTGAGGCCTAACCTTGAGTACTGTGTTTAGTTTTGGGACTATTTCAAACATTTCTTACCCACTCAGTAAAACTGTATTTTTTTTACATTACATCCGAGACTCCCTCCTTCCAATTTCATATTATGACTCCTTATTCTTGAACTTTTTTTAAAACGGAAAATGTAATTGTTATGCTTTACTGAAACCCAACAGATAGCCTAGCTTTTCTATTGCATTCTCCTTTCCTTTCTATCTTCTATAAAGATTACTTATAGCTCTTTAAACCTTTACATACAAGACATATGTTTCATGCATTGTATCATTTTATCAGACCTTTTCTGAATTTCATCCATTTTTTCCACTCTTTTTAAATCTGCATAGCTTCTGGAACTGAACACAGTACTCCAAGTAGGGCCTCCTCAGTGTCCTGTAAATGGGTAAAACCACTTTCCTTATCCAACCTGTTGCTATTCTTTACTGCTTTCTCACACTGACTGACAATCTTCAGTTTATCAAAGATGATTATTCCTAGGTCTCTTTTCCTGTCTGGTACTTGCCAGCTCTTGTCCTTATAACAGAAAAACGTTTAATAGCAATTTTACATTATTTTGCACTGACATAGTTTCAAATCCTTGATCATTCTTCCTATTTTTTTCTACCTTTCATTTATGCCACCCTGCCTATCAAGGACAGCTTTGGCAGATTAGGACATTCATAGGCAATGCACATGAAGAGAGCAAGGGATACACGCATACAGACATGCACCATTCCGAGGGGGCAGGGGACAGACAGCAGTGCAGGAAGAAAATAATTAACAGCACCAGGTAGTACCTGCTCCTGTGCTCTGCCTCCGATCCTTCAGGGATGCAACTGAGAGTAAGAGGAAGACAGAGAGAGACAGACAGGGAAGGGGAAAGAACCAGAGCAAAACACAAAAAAAAGACACATTTTCAAAGAAAGAAAAATAAACTCTAGAATTCTATTCAGCTACAAAACTGAAAGATTAGGAGAGTAACAGACGGACAAACATGAGGGAGGGACAAACTGTAATATTATCATAGAGAGACCAAGAGGAAAACGTAAGGGAAGGACAGACAGAATGATGTACTGAGATATAAGGTGACAAGATGAAAAACTGCAATACACAGACATAAAATTGGGTTAGATCAAAGATCCATCTCCATCAAAGTATCCAGTCTCCAACAATGACAAACAACCTCTGCTTAGAGGATGTTCATAAGGATTGACATATATAGAAGTGTTCATCCACTGTCATACTCTTCCATCATTGTAATCGATTATTCTGCATTACCTCTTTTCCAGAACCCAAAGCAGATCAGAGCAATAAAGGATGAATGACTGCCCGTTCTTAACAGTTATGTATTAAAGTTGTGCTTCTCATTCTCTCATGGAAGCACACCAAGCCAGCTGGGTTTTCAGGATTATCTCAATGAATATGTATGAGATACATCTGCACATACTTTGATGCATGCAAATGTATCACATGGATTATACTACTCTTAACAATTAAGTGATAAAGGTGGCTCCAAGCCATATATGATCAAATTCAGGGACTTTCTAACCTGACCAGATAACTTCCTGCTGAATATATTAATCCTGAAAACTGGACTGGCTAGATGTGCCTCCAGGAAAGGGTTGAGACGCACTGTATTAAGGATCTAGGGAAACCTGGGTGACATCCATGACTGTTATCTTTAATACACTATAATTGGACCAACTTCCACTTCATCGAGACCGCTTTTGGCAGTCCAGGAAGGTTTTTCACTTTGATCCTGAGTTAAAGTGACTATTCAATAAGATACCTTATTTCTTCTTCTGTACCCTTTCATTACAATCGGCAGCACATCATAAGACTCCTGAAGCAGGCGCCGAGGCACCGAAACACAGCTGCTGTGTCGGGTCATTTTTGATGTTTTACAATAAAGACCGTTAATTTTGCCTACGTCGCCTCCATTGTTGGGAAAGAGCCTACTTCTCCTACTCCTCCCTCCTGCTCATATATTTGTCTAATCCATTTTGAACCCCATTATGCCATTTGCATCCACCATGGCCTGTGCCCAAGAGCTCCACTGGTTAAGTGATGGTTTAATGAACGCCCCCTTGCTCTTCTATTATGAGATGCAGTGAACAATAGTTCCCTATTTACTTTCTCTACACCCTTCAGGATTTTATGTATTATTATTAATTGTATTTGTACCCCACATTTTCCCACCTATTTGCAGGCTCAACTTGGCTTACAGAGTGTTGTTATGACAAAGTCATGACAGGATATTGGACAGGATACTTCTGTTGTATTTCCTTTCAGTCTCCTTTTTCAAGCTGAAGAATGTTTTCAGCCTTTCCTCATATGGGGCCTATTTTACTAATCCACTCTAGTGATTCCCGGTGTGGCAAATGTGCTACAGCCTATTCAATTCGAACAGGCTGCCTCGCATTTTGCTGTGCAGGAATCACTAGTGCGGTTTTAGTAAAAGAGGCCCATGGTCATTTTTTGTTGTTGTTCTTTGTAGTTTTTCTTGGTGTGCTTTGTCTTTTTTTGAGACAGGTGACCAGAAACACACACAATCTTTGGAGGTAATTCTCTAAGGGGGTCTTTCACTAAGCTGCGGTAGCATTTTTAGTTCGCAGTAGAAATCAGCTGGCGGTAAACGCTGAGGCGTCCATAGGAATATAATGGGCGTCTCGGCATTTACTGCCAGCTGATTTCCACCATGAGCTAAAAACGCTACCGCGGCTTAGAAAAAGACCCCCTAACTGCCCACTTTAGTGCAAAGTCCATGGGTAGATTTTATGCATGGACTTCACCCCAGATTTCAAAGTGAAAGTATACACGTACTATCACTTTGAAAATTATCTCAGGAAAACTTTCTACACACGTTCACATCTTCTAATTTGTGTGAGCAGTTTCTACCAAGAAAAACTATGTACGCACTTTTGAAACTAAGTGCAAGCCACTCCCAAATCCCACCCCTGGAAATCCCTTTTCTCACTGGCTTAAGTTTACTGTCACACAAGTGAGAGCAATTTGTAACCATCTCTAGGAAAAATCAACTAAAATAAAGGACCCAAAATGTTGAAAGTGGCTGATTTTTCATGTCATGGGTCCATAAGCACTCTGTTAAAGTTACATGTTTGAATTTCTCTAACTTTTTTATTTTTTTCACCAAGAAGGATGGGGTTTGACCTATAGTATAAAAAATTATTTGCTCTAACAGAATTAATTAAAACTTAATTTTTTTTGTTTCTGGAGGCTTTAGTCACGTTTTCCCAGAGATGGGTTATATTTTCTGAACACCCACTTCCAATTTTTTTCTGACAGTGGCTTTACCTGTAACAATGGCTTAGAACAATGGTGGGCAACCTCAGTCCTTAAGGGCTACAACCCAGTCAGGTTTTAAAATTTTCCACAATGAATAAGCATGAGATTGATCTTCATCTACTGCTGCTATTTTATGAAAATAGATCTCATGCACATTCATTGTGGAAATCTTAAAAAACCCGACTGGGTTGTGGCCCTCAAGGACAGTGGTTGCCCACCTCGGGTTAGAACATTATCCTCTCAAGGTGTGTGGCCACATCATACACTTCAATAATGGCATTATGACATTTTATTTGTAAATCCTTTTTAATTTTTTAAAAAATGAGTAGTGCCATACTGATAGTAATGGGTGGGAGGGGGTTATATCCCCTGAGTGCCAGCCTCAGGAGGGCACTGGAGGAAGAGCTGGAAGTTAAAAAAAAAAGCAGCATAGGGTTTCTGTAATGTTTTGTGTGCTCTGGGCGGGGGGCAACAAATACTGCCCCCCAGGCACTGGAGATCTATGTCATGCTATTCATTGATAATATTACATTACAAATGCAAGCAAACACTTGTACAGAAAGTGAGATGGTAAGGTAAAAAAAACCCAAAAGAGATCAATAAAGCAGACATAGATTTACCATGTAAAACCTTGTTCATTAAATTAAATGGGGAATCATTTAAATAAAAACATTGAGAGAGCACATGACTAGGACCATAACCCAAGAAACAAAGGCCTCATGTAAACAGTGAGGAATGACACTGAAACCCCTGCCACTCTCTTACTAACTACAAAGGAAAGTTAGCTGTGATGCTTCAAAAAGAGATCGGCTCACAACTCAAACTCTGCAGTCGAATATTTCTCTTAAACACTGACCACAGTGTTTAAAACTAAACCTGGATTTTTAGCACCAGCCACTATTTGGATATTGGCACTGAAAATCTAGGTACCACCGTTATTCGGGATTGGGATTTATTTTATTGGGATTTGGTGATATTCAGCTCCAGTAATGAGATAACTATCTAGTTAACTTAGGATGGATGGAATGTGCAATACATCTTGAAGACAGGTGGAATAGCTACAAGAGAAATCTTCAATATTTCAATAAAATATCATTTAAACATTTCTCTAGGTGTAATTAATGAAAATTTAGGGAAGTTTATGAGTAGTCACATTCTCCACAGTTTTGATTTTAATTCTCAAAGCAGTATTCTCTCTTAACAAAGAACCCTTGAATGACTGAGCTTTAATCAAACCTGCTTCAAGATTTCCTATATGCTCATTAATCTTCTGTATCACAGCTTCATATTTCTGATCTCTGTCCACAGTCTCTTGAACCTTATTATTCACCTCATTAATCGGAGGAACCACTGCATTATCCAGATTAGAGATTGCTTTCTTTCTATATAGCTGCTAGAATAAACTGCTTTGTGTGAGACAATGCAAATGAAAACTTAGGTGAAGATTTAAGTCTTCAACCGAATTGGAACTCTCAAACAGATGTCATCCTTCTTTCTGCATTGGCAATCCATCCTCCTCAGGTAAGTGGGTGCTAGTATATCATGGCATCAGTTGTCCATCAACTTCTATAAAAGAATAAGCCCCCAAAGCAGTATTGTACTCTTCTTTAGCTGCCTCGCACAGCAAATATGATACTGCAGCTCCTGCTTGCCTCTCTCCCCCACCTTGCTCTGTAACAATGCTGACATCATTGGTGTATGACTGAGGCAGCAGGTGAAGATTCCATTTGCAGCTGAGTTGGGAGCACTTGCAGCTCTGGGCTCAGCAAGATATCTAGCTCAAGAGACACCATCAGTTCACTTTTCTTGGACAACAAATCAAGTGGGACCACACCAGAGCAAACCCCAGGGACCTAAGGTGTTCCACATTTTGATCCAGAGGGCCAATAGAAGAGATTGACCTGGTCTCCTATGTAAGGACAGCATCCTAGGGATTGTTTATGTTTTTTGTACATTGGACAAACATTATTCACTAGATGGTTTTGGAAGTATTTTTGATTGTGTGGTCTTCTGCTGACCCCTGATGCGGGCGATTGCCAAAACATGGCCCGTGTCAGGGCCTTTAATAAATGGTGTTTTCTTTCCTGCTTCTTGTAGCTGACTACACTTCTCTCGGCTTGTTACCTTTCTCTGCTGGCAATTCCTTGTCTTGTCATGCTAAAAATAAATATGCACATAAATGCCAATTCACTGCTTACATGAATATTGCATTAAGGGGCCCTTTTACTAAAGGATTGCCGTGTGGCAATGCGCTCACCACATGGCAACCCGGAACTACCGCCAGTCCAACACGGATGCTGGCGGTAGTTCCACCCCCCAGTGTGTGCCATTTCCGGCGCTATTGGAAATATTTCCACAGGGGGTTACTGCTGGGTTAGTGCGGGAGCCCTTACTGCTACCTCAATGGGTGACGGTAAGTGCCCCCCTCCCCCCGAAATAACTGTGCAGCAAGTGCGAACTTACCACATAGCCATTTCATTTTTTGGCCTTTTCACCCACTGTGGTAAAAAGGGCCTTGCCATGTGGCAAAATCACATGCTGCCCCTAGAACAGGGCACTTTTTACTGCAGCTTAGTAAAAATCTTGTTCTATACGGAGATTCTCAACCCAGTCCTTGGGACACACCCAGCCAGTCAGGTTTTCAGGATATCCACAATAAATATGTATGAGATAAATTTGTGCACCCTATTTCCACTGTATGCAAATCTATCTCATGCACATTCATTGTGGGCATCCTGAAAACCTTACTGACGAGGTGAGAATTGGGTTTTGAACCACTGTTGTATATATAGAACACTTCAGTTATTTGCAAAAATTTCCTCCAATCTAAAAAACAGGAGAGAAAGTAGGAGGCGGCTGATGGTTAGAGAAGAAGTAGAATGGTCATTAGAAAAGCAAAAGGGGGGGGGGGGGGGGTCACTGACACCATGCAAGAAAGAGGACACTAGACAATACCTCTCCTGCAGCCTACCTCCAAAGCCCTCTCTTTTAGAAATTCAAGTGTCTTTATTAGCATCACGAACAATTAATCGATGCATAGATAGTGCCAGGATTGCGGGCTTGTGTTCTTTTTCGTCCAGAGGATGGCTGCTAGACCACTCCAAAATGAAAAAGGCACCCTATTGGGGATTTGAGATGACTTTGCCTACAGGCAACTAACACACTTTTGGGCCCTTAAGCTGCATTATAGGCGCGTTAGCCATGCACACTCTTACAATATCCCTATAGGCACCTACACGGTTAGCATGCATGCTAATTGTAGGCATGTTAAGAATGCTAACGCGAATCCAAGATGGTGATCTAGGCAGACGCACCTGCAGTGGCTCCTCTGACAGTTCCAGCTTGTTCACCTCGGAGCGTCTCCCAGCCTGTGGTGTTCGATGGGCAAGCAGAGGGGGAAGGTTAGGGAGTTTCCCTCGACCCCTAACACAGTTCCAGCAATGAGGCAGAGAATGCTGGATGCTTTTGGAGCTTCTGTGGTCCCTCTGAAGACTTTGTCTCCTTCTGCCCGAACTGACACTTTGGCGTCAGTTAGTAGTGTGAACGGGGCGTCCTTGAGCCATGTTGAGTGCACGGCCCCACCACAGCCAGGGAGAGAGAGTGCTGCCGATACTCTTGCTGCTTGGGAAGCCAATGCTTTGGAACCAGGCGTGCAAGGAGGGAAGGTATCGTCAGCTCAGGAGACTTTAGAAGGGAGAGAGAGTGCTGCCGATACTCTTGCTGCTTGGGAAGCCAATGCTTTGGAACCAGGCGTGCAAGGAGGGAAGGTATCGTCAGCTCAGGAGACTTTAGATTCTGAGCGAGAGGCTATTATTGCTTCTGCCTTGAAGATATTGCCCTCTGGAATAATAAGTACTCTCTCTCAGATGGGAAGCCAATCTCCCTCCCCTTTACCATCTTGAGAGATAATTAAACCAGTCGTAGTGACATTAGAGTTCACTTTGGGATATTACTTATGACATGCATTCCTCTTTAATGGCTGTGATAAGTGGGAATTCTAAAGATATTAAGGTTATTTCTGATATGATCTTGATTCAAGCGCAGGTAAACTGCTCAGCAGTCCTCGAAGGTTGAATGTTTGGAAACCAGAATACAGACCTTGGAGAATGTAGAGGTTGCCTCAACTAAGGATAAGAACATTTTACATCTACGTTTAGAATACCTGGAGAACCAGGTTAGAAGACTTAATCTGAGATTCCTCAATTTCCCAAGGTCACATTTAATTTCTGCTATAGACATGGTAAAGAAATATTTAACTGAGGTCCTGGGGATGGTTGGAGACTCATTACCTCCTGTTACACGAGCCCAATATATTTGGAGATCAGAAAGATCTACAGAAGATCCTTCTCATAAGCAAGAAGTGGACAATATGAATCTCACTTCCTTTTTGGAAACCTCTTTGGATGTGATTACACAGAGAAGAACCATGTTGTTTACTTTTGCCTTGGAACCTGATCGAAATGCTTTTTTTGGGTTCAAAAGTGTGTATAATTCCTGATCTCTCAAGAGAAACACAGATGAGGCGTAAGGCTTTCCTGGCCTTGCGGCCTAGAGTGTTAGCCTTAGAAGCCAATTTTGTAGTATGTTTTCCTTGCTTATGTTTTATATTGTATGAAGGTGTCTCGTCTGTGGTCGTGACCCCTCTCAGGCTTACCTTATTTCTGGCGGTCAGCTTCTAAGCTGGCTTCTGTCTGGTCTTTCTAAGTTAGCTCTGTCTCTGTGTGCTGGCTGCTTCCAGCATGGCTCTGATTGCTCCTCTGTGTGGCACCTGAGCCTCTCTATGCTTCAGTATGCTTTCTGCCTGCTTCTTGGTTTGTGCTCCCCTCGCCCTCTGGTGGCCAGAACCGGTGGCTGCCATAGACTGTCTTGCTGTTCCTACCCGTTCCAGGCTTCAGTCTAGTCCGGTCCGGATCTTCCAGGCTGCCAGACTTGTCTTTCTTGTTTGTGCCTGCATAGCACCCGTAGCTGCCTGGTGATTGCTGCAGCTGAATCTCAGCTGCTGCTGGGCTTATTAGCCATTTGGAAACTCTCTGCTTTGCCTTTGCATCGCCTAAGGCCCTGGTTTGTTGGTGCTTGTTGCACTTCTGCCTAGTCCAGTTTTAGTCTGTATTCTTGCCTGATTCTAGTTTAGTCTTTGTGTAGCTTGGTGTTCTGTACTGCTTGTTTACTGTATTGCTTGTTTCCCAGTCTTGTTTCTTGTTTGTATTTCTCTGTCTAGTTCTTGGTTGTCTATGTTTCTTGTTTAGTGGCTGCCTGGCAGTTTTCAGTCTGTCTCTTATCTATCAGTGTTTTTTCCCTGTTTCAGTGGCTGCTTGCAGCTTTCAGTTCTGTCTCTTGTCTACCAGTGTTTGTTCCCTGTTTCAGTGGCTGCTTGCAGCTTTCAGTTCTGTCCCTTGTCTGTCTGAGAGCCCTAGTCTAGTATTCTGCCTAGCCTCCCTGTGTATTCTAGTCCCGGTATGTATCCTGCTGGTATCCAGTCCCGGCCCTGTCCGGCCACCTGCACCCAGGGGCTCAACTCCTGAGAAACGGTGGTCAATTGCTGGTGAAGTCTAGCTGGCCCTGTCAGAGTTCTGCCTTATCCCTGTGTGGGGTGGTTTTGCCTGCCACTGCCGCTCCTCGGCAGTGGCCCAAGGGCTCACAATCCTAGTTCCTGCTTTTGGTAAACGTGACAGAAGGTAAACAATTTAAATTTTTTGACCCAAAGCAGCTAACTGAATTTCTAGAAGCTAAGGAGGAATTGAATGTCATGACTAATTCTTGAAGGAATGGCAGGCTAGAGACAATAATTAGAGGGAGCATCTACCTGTATAATTATTTTTTCTTTTGGAATTATTATTTCTTATATCTTGGGTTCTTGATTTCTTGATTAGTGGACGAAAGATGGATGTATATTTTCCTATAATATTTAAGTGAATCTTTATTTTTCAATGTTTTCTGATTATCTCTGATATTGTTGAGATAAATACTTGAAAATTCAATAAAAAAAGAATGCTAACGCACCTTAGGAAACAGAGCCCTATGTTTCTTCATTGGATACTATGGCATTATAGGCAGGTCACACAACTTGATTTCACACCTTCTTCCTGGGAGAAGGGGAAGACCCTATTTCTGCTTCTCTGCTACACAAAAAACTAATGGTGTTACTACCACAATGGACATTGGTGGATTTAATACATAGATTGTGTACAGATCTCCATCGGGACCCTAGAACTCTAAATATACTGGCTTTAATCAAGCGCAATCCTAGTTTGACTATTAATGCAGATTTAAGGGAATGCCAGTTTAGAGTGCTACATCGAGCTTACCTCACCGGGTAGCAGCTATTAAAGATTGGTAAAATTGATACGCCCCTTTGCCAGAAATGCCACCAAGCTGATGCCACTTTGTTTTCATACCTTTTGGTCGAGCTGTCATTCAACATTTTTGAAGATCTGACATTAGATTTGTGGAGATGGTCTTACAGTCTTCGGTCCCTTTATCCCCAGTAGGTCTTTTGTTGGACTGCTATCAGGTATTTGTGCTGCAGGGTAGGGGGGATGACAATTTATCAGGAAGGCGGGGTTTATTGGTAAGAAGACTATCCTAGGGGCTTGGACAGTACCTGAGGCCCCCTTCCTTCTGGGCGTGCCACAATAAACTTCATTTATTGATGTTAATAGAATGTAAAGGGGTTTGTTTTTCTCTTAAGTGCAAGAAACAATTTTTCTCTGTTTGGGAACCTTATATCCAGATATTGTCACCAAAGGCTCAGAGTGACATTCTCAAGTGACATTGAGAATATTTTCTTTAAGACCTTGAGTCCTAGATGTGGATGTTATTGTTGTTGTTTTTTTCTCTTCTAGCTTTCTCCTTTATTAACTTGGATTCCTTGGGGGCCATAGGACTGTTATTTGTTCTGATTTGATATCATTATGATGGCAAGAGGATGTTTTGCGATGGAAGGATGACCCTACATTTGGGGGTGGGGTGGGGTTCTCTCACTGTATGATGTTGGGAGTTATTACTTTTCATGATCGCTCCTGTAATGGGAGGTGGGGTTTGGAAAAAGAAGGAGGAGAAAATTGTGCTAAATTTGATGATGGCCTGTATTCTGGGTTTCATAGTACAAGGCCTTTAACTTGATGTCTATATATTCATATTGTTGTTTGTATGACTTTGCGTTGCCATGAATAAAAACTGTTGAAATTAGAAGAGGAAAAGGGAGAGAAAAGTGCCAGCAAAGAATCCATATAAATATACATTGCGAGTACACTGGGACTTGAGAATGCCTCAAGTAATACTCTTTGCATACTATGCAAAAAACATTGAGCTTAGACAGATAATTCTAGGACCTGTGCTCAGGTATGTTTGGGCTACATGAGTGTGTGAGATAGGGAGAAAATTTTCACAGCCATTTTCCCAGGTAAATTAGGCTGTCTCAAACTTCTCTCCCTATCACTGCCTCTGTTGTAAGCAAATGCATCTCAAAAGCATATTCATTGTCACTATTCTGAAACTAAGACAAGCACAGGGAGAATAGAAAGCAAATTTTATCAACTAATCTCCATAGTCTTTTCCATTTAGTTTTAAAAACCTTGTACCACAGCATTAACAGATAGAATCTAGCAGGCACTGCAGGATCTAGTTTACTATTAAGGGGGAATAACGAGAGAGAGAGAGGGAAAAAAAGCAAGCAGGACCTAGTTTAGTATTAAGGGGGGAATAAAAAGAGAGAGAGAGAGAAAAGCAAGCATCATTAACTAGTTGCCGTGGAGGGGCATAATTGAACGGAAAGCGGCATACCCGACTGTATTATCAAAACAATTTGGACGGCCATCTTTTGTTTCGATAATACGGTCAGGGCCGGCCAAATCTCAACATTTGGGCTGGCGTCAGAGATCGCCGCCATTGTTTTTTGCTGATAAAGGAAACTAATGGTGGCCAACTCAAACCCGGCCAAATCCAATGCATTTGGTTGTGGGAGGAGCCAGCATTTATAGTGCACTGGTCCCCCTGACATGCCAGGACACCAACCGGGCACCCTAGGGGGCACTGCAGTGGACTTCACAAATTGCTCCCAGGTACATAGCTCCCTTACCTTGGGTGCTGACCCACTACCCACAACAGTACAACACTACCATAGCCCTTAAGGGTGAAGGGGGGAACCTAGATGTGGGTACAGTGATTTTGGGTGGGTTTTGGAGGGCTCACGTTTACCACCACAAGTGTAGGGGGGGATGGGCCTGGGTCCACCTGCCTGAAGTCCACTGCAGCACCCACTAAAACTGCTTCAGGGACCTGCATACTACTGTCATGGAGCTGGGTATGACATTTGAGGCTGGCACAAACCTTAAAAATTTTTGTTTTGGGTGGGAGGGGGTTGGTGACCACTGGAGGAGTAAGGGGAGGTGATCCCCAATTCCCTCTGGTGGTCATCTGGTCAGTTAGGGCACTTTTTTGAGGCTTGGTCCTAAAAATAAATGGACCAAGTGAAGGAGGCCAAGTGCTTGTCAGAGCCAGTCTTCTTTTTCCATTATCGGCCGAAGCCGGCCATCTTGTAACCACGCCCCCATCCCGCCTCTGTACCCTGCCGAAACACCCCCTTTAACTTTGGCCGGCCCTGCGACAGAAAGCAGTTGAAGCCGGCCAAAATTGGCTTTCGATAATACCGATTTGGCCGGCATTAGGAGATGGCCGGCCATCTCCCGATTTGTGTCGGAAGATGGCCGGCCTTCTCCATTGAAAATAAGCAGGAAAGTGTACAAAAGCTTTTCCCATAGTTTTAAACTGAAACCTTTTAGTGAAGGGAAATCTTGCCTCACCAATCTACTACATTTCTTTGAAGGGGTGAACAAACACGTGGATAAAGGTGAGCCGGTTGATATTGAGGGGCATAATTGAACGAAAACGCCTATCTCCATGGGCGTTTATCTCCGAGAACGGGTCCGTGAAGGGGCGGACCGAACCATATTTTCGAAAAAAATAGACGCCCATGTTTTATTCAACAATGTGTGAGCTGGGCGTTTTTGTTTTTCAGCGATAATGGAAAATGAAAGCGCCCAGCTGAAAAACGAATAAATTCAAGACATTTATTCGTGGGAGGGGCCAGGATTCGTAGTGTACTGGTCCCCCTCACATGCCAGGACATCAACCGGGCACCCTAGGGGGCACTTTTACAAAACCAACAAAACAGGTAAAAGAGCTCCCAGGTGCATAGCACCCTTCCCTTGTGTGTTGAGCCCCCCAAATCCCCCTCAAAACCCACTGCCCACAAGTCTACACCATTACTATAGCCCTAAGGGGTGAAGGGGGGCACCTACATGTGGGTACAGTGGGTTTGGGGGGGTTGGACGACTAATAAGCATTAAGCAGCACAATTGTAACAGGTAGGGGGGATGGGCCTGGGTCCACCTGCCTGAAGTCCACTGCACCCCCTAACAACTCCTCCAGTGACCTGCATACTGCTGCCAGGGAGCTGGGTATGACATTTGAGGGTGAAAATAAAAATTTGTGAAACATCATTTTTTTGTGGTGGGAGGGGGTTAGTGACCACTGGGGGAGTCAGGGGAGGTCATCCCCGATTCCCTCCAGTGGTCATCTGGTCATTTAGGGCACTTTTTGGGGCCTTATTCGTGAAAAAACAGGGTCCAGGAAAAGTGTCCTAAATTCTAGCTAAAAACGCATACTTTTTTCCCATTATCAGTGAAATGCGCCCATCTTTGTTCGGCAGATAACCACGCCCCAGTTCCTCCTTCGCCACACCTCTGACACGCCCCCATCAACTTTGTCCGCATCCACGACGGAGTGCAGTTGAAAACGTCCAAAAATCGGCTTTCGATTATACCGCTTTATTCGGTTTTGTGAGATAAACGTCCATCTCCCGATTTAGGTCGGAACTTGGGCGTTTTTCTCGTTCGATTATAAGCAGGATTGTGTATCTGGATTTTCAGAAGGCGTTTGGCAAAGTACCTCATGAAAGACTCTAGAGGAAATTGGAGAGTCATGGGATAGGAGGTAGTGTTCTATTGTGGATTAAAAACTGGTTAAAAGATAGAAAACAGAGAGTAGGGTTAAATGGTCAGTATTCTCAATGGAGAAGGGTAGTTAGTGGGGTTCCCCTGGGGTCTGCACTGGGACCGCTGATTTTGAACATATTTATAAATGACCTAGAGATGGGAGTAACTAGTGAGATAATTAAATTTGCTGATGACACAAAGTTATTCAAAGTCATTAAATCGCGGGAGGATTGTGAAAAATTACAAAAGGACCTTATGAGACTGGGAGACTGGGCATCTAAATGGCAGGTGACATTTAATGTGAGCAAGTGCAAAGTGATGCATGTGGGAAAGAGGAACCCGAATTATAGCTACGTCATGCAAGGTTCCAGGTTAGGAGTCACAGACCAAGAAAGGGATCTAGGTGTCATAATTGATGATGCGTTGAAACCTTCTGCTCAGTGTGCTGCTGTGGCTAAGAAAGCAAATAGAATGTTAGGTATTGTTAGGAAAGGAATGGAAAACAAAAATGAGGATGTTATAATGCCTTTGTATTGCTCCATAGTGCGACTGCACCTCGAATATTGTGTTTTCAATTCTGGTTGCCGCATCTCAAAAAAGATATAGTGGAATTAGAAAAAGTACAGAGAAGGGTGACGAAAATGATAAAGAGGATGGGAGATATGACAGAGGTCTATAAAATAATGAGTGGAGTTGAACGGGTAGATGTGAAGTGACTGTTTACGCTTTCCAAAAATACTAGGACTAGGGGGCATGCGATGAAGCTACAATGTAGTAAATTTAAAATGAATCGGAGAAAACTTTTCTTCACTCAACGTGTAATTAAACTCTGGAATTCGTTGCCAGAGAATGTGGTAAAGGCGGTTAGCTTAGTGGAGTTTAAAAAAGGTTTGGACAGCTTCCTAAAGGAAAAGTCCATAGACCATTATTAAATGGACTTGGGGAAAATCCACTATTTCTGGGATAAGCAGTATAAAATGTTTTGTACTTTTTTAGGACCTTGCCAGGTATTTGTGACCTGGATTGGCCACTGTTGGAAACAGGATGCTGGGCTTGATGCACCTTTGGTCTTTCCCAGTATGGCAACACTTATGTACATTTATAACATTAAATCTAAGTTGCCAAATTCCAGATCACTCTACTAGTTTTGCTAAGTCCTTCCTCATGTTATCCACACCATCAGGGGTGGCTATTGTAGCTTTTGGTATTGTCCGCAAAGAGGCAAACCTTACCAGGCAGCCCTTCAGCAATATCACTTATAAAAATGATAAAAAGAACCAGCCCAAGTACCAAAACTTGCAGCACACCACTGGTAACACCCTTTTCCTCAGAGTGAGCTCCATTTACCACTACCCTCTGTCACTTTCCACTCAACCAGTTCTTAACTCAGGCACTCTAGGGCCCACACCAAGGGAACTTAGTTTATTTATTAGTCTTCTATGCAGAATCATGTCAAAGGCTTTGCTAAAATCTAAATACACCATATTTAGCACTCTCCCTTAATCCAACTTTTTGGTCACCTAGTCAAAGCAATTAATTAGATTTGTCTGACAAGACCTGTCTCTAGTGAAACCATGTTTCCTCAGGTCCTGTAATCCACTGGATTCTATGCTATTTCCGTTTTAAAAACATTTCCATTTATTTACTTAGCACAGAAGTCAGACTTACCAGCCTGTAGTTCCCAACCTCTTTGTTATGTCTGCTTTTGTGGACAGGGACTACATCGGTCCAGAGGGCGGCTACAACATTAGTAAGCAGTCTTGAACGCAAAAATAATAGGGACAGGCTTATGAACCTCAACATATATACGCTGGGAGAGAGGAGACAAGATAGACATTTAAATATCTCAAGGGCATTTATGTACAGGAAGAGAGCCTTTTTCAAACGAAGGAGAGCTCTGGAATGAGGGGGCATATGAAAAAGTTAAGAGGGAATATAGGCTTAGGAGTAATCTAAGGAAGTACTATTTCACAGAAAGGGTGGTGGAGGGGGAATGGCCTCCCGGTGGAGGTTGTGGAGTCAAGGACTGTTCCAGAATTTAAAAAGACATGGGCTAAGCACATGGGATCGCTTAGGAACAGGAAGAATTGGGGGATACAGAGGATGGGTCATATGGCCTTTATCTGCCGTCATGTTTCTATGTTTCTATCAACCCGTCCCTCTCCAGTCCTCCGAGACCACTCCCGACTCTAGAGAAGCATTGAAAAGATCAGCTAGTTCATTCAGTATCCTCGGATGTATGCCATCCGGCCCCATCTCTGACCACCTTTAGTTTAGCCGCTCCACACGAACACAGTCCTCTGAAAATGGTTCAGGGACTACCACCCCTCCATTCTTATTTGTATTTGTCTTCTGCAGTCCTGCTCCCGGCCCTTCAGCTGTGAACACAGTACAGAAGTATTTGTTAAGAAATTCTGCCTCATCTTTATCAGCTTCTACATATTCCTCCCCTTCACCTTTGAGTCTCACAATGCTACTTTTGCACTTCCTCCTATCACTAAGAAATCTAAAAAATGTCTAGTCTCCACATTTTACCATATTGGCTATTTTCTTCTTTCATTTGCATCTTTGCTTTCCTGACTAATCTACCAGATTCTTTTAGCTTTTCCATATATTGTCACCTGTCTCCTCTTTCTGCGATCTCTTGTAATTTATAAAGGCTAATGCATTTTCCTTACCTTTTTGGCTACTACTTTTGAGAACCAAAGTGGCATCCTTTTCTTCTTAAATTTTTTAATTTGCTTTTTGAAATATTATATATTTCCCGCAGTAACAGAAGAAATATAAAGAAACAAAAATTACTTCATCTCCAACAAGGAGAAACAGGAAAAAAACAAGGAAACAAAACTTAAACTGCCCACATCACGAGGGGAAAGAGAGGTCTTCACTAAAAAGAATAATACAGAAAATTTCTAAGAATAATTCTTATACTATCGAGACTGGAATATCCATTAGAACTCAAACTCCAACTAACCAATCTGTATTACTGACGACCATGCTCTTGCAAGAATTTATCAAGGTGTGACATATCATAAAATATATATAGAGTTCCTTGATAAGCAATACAACACTTACAGGGAAATCGCAGGAAAAAAAGAAGCTCCTAAAGCCAATACTTGACTTTTTTAGAGTAAAAAAAAGCTTTTCTTAGTAACTGAGTATTATGTGATACATTTGGGAAAATCTGTATGGTCTTTTTACAAAACTACATGGTCCCCTTTTTGAAATAAGCTTTCAAACAGATAATTTATCCTCTTTGTGCAAGAATGCTATCAACATAGAGTTTCTCTGGCAGCGATAAAATCTGTGGAATCTTCCAGAAACGCAGTTAAATCCGCCCTCTCTGCTAGAACCGTCAAACCACTCTGCCGATCTTCCAAGGACATTTTCTTATCAGGTATATAATAACATTTAACCAAAACCAATTCCCCTGCATTTGGCAATCCCCGTATTTCTTTAAAATTTTCTTGCTAGAATCTCTGCTGAAAGGTAATTTCTTATTGAGAAATTAAGGAACCTAAGGTTTCTATTCCTCTTTTATTTACTTTCCTTACAAAAAGGTTTGTTGCCCTTAAAATAGCTCCTATCAGTTTTGCTCATTGCTAGGTCAAAGGTAAGAGTGTCCCAACACCAAGCTTGAAGAAAAGGAATTTTCTGGTGTTGTGAAAAGTGCTTACGTACAAGTAAAAGTGCTTTTCTGTTTTCTTCCAGCACCACATAGCTCACAGTAAGTTTGAACTGCATGGTGCTCTCAGTCTTGTGAGAAGACAGTGGGATTCTGGCCAGTACATAGCTCAAACTCACTGTGAACTGTTATAGTACAGGTATTAAACAGAATAACTGTTATGAAGTCATGCCAGCAGCAAGTCTTAGGAAAAGGTGGAAGGAAACTGTTTCTTGGGGAAAGAGTCAAGGAACAACACTTAGGGTTGCTGGCAGCTATCACTGGGCCCCTGCAGTCATTATAACTGTAGGAGGTAAAGTCCCCCCTGCCATAATCAGTGTATCACATACTTAGTTCAACCTGCTGTGCTGGACTGTGATGTCATCTGACTGTACAGTGTTCTGTACCTCAAAGAAATTCTTGCCTTGCATCTAAAACAGATTCCTGGCTGTGACCTTGGCACTATCAATCCAGTAACCAAATGGTAACTGAACAAAAAAACCAAAAAGCAGGAGAAGGAAGCAAGCAGAACAGACAATGGGATAAACACACTAGTTTATTGCTGTAGTATGTGAGACTCGTCACGGCACTGTGTTTAGGCACAGAAGTGCCTGCCTCAGGAGGCAGTTTTTTGCAAAAAATAACCTTTGCTGCTGAGCAGACATGTAAAGTGGTCTTTAAAGTGGTGGAGGAGTGGCTTAGTGGTTAGATTGGTGGACTTTGGTCCTGGGCAACTGGGCTCAATTCCCACTGCAGGCACAGGCAGCTCCTTGTGACTCTGGGCAAGTCACTTAACCCTCCATTGCCCCAGGTACAAATAAGTACCTGTATATAATATGTAAGCCGCATTGAGCCTGCTATGAGTGGGAAAGCACGGGGTACAAATGTAATAAAAAGACCGTGCATAAATAAAAACTGCACTCCTCGAAAGGATAGATCGTACTGGATTAAAAAATTCAGAGCAAGTGTTCGTTGCCAGAGAATGTGGTAAAGGTAGTTAGCTTAGCGGAGTTTTAAAAAGGTTTGGACAGCTTCCTAAAGGAAAAGTCCATAGACCATTATTAAATGGACTTAGGGAAAATCCACTATTTCTGGGATAAGCAGAATAAAATGTTTTGTACTTTTTTGGGATCTTGCCAGGTATTTGTGACCTAGATTGGAAACAGGATGCTAGGCTTGATGGACCTTTGGTCTTTCCCAGTATGGCAATACTTATGTACTTATGTGTGCTCAGTGCTATATGCGGCTCTCCTCTGCAGATTTCTTAACCCAGTATGATCTATCCTTTTGAGTGCGGTTTTTATTTATGCACAGTCTTTTTAAAGACCACTTTACACTTGTCTGCCCAGCAACAAAGTTATTTTTTGCAGAAAACTTCTATACAAGACTCCTGAGGCAGACACCTCTGTGCCGAAACACGGTGCCGTGTCGAGTCTCACGTATTGCAGCAATAAACTAGTGTGTTTATCCCATTGCCTGTTCAGCCTGCTTCCTTCTCCCACTTTTTGGTTTGTTCTATACTATCAAGCAAGTGACACATCTGGCTCATTCTGGAGGCAAGCAGTAACCTTGGGCAAGAACAATTGTTCATTCAGCCTCAGAATGCTTGGAGCCCATAATTGAGGGAATAACTGAAAACAACATCAAAAACATACTTGTGGTTTGCCATAACTATAACAGAGCATGGACCAAATCGCCAAGCACGATGGCATCACGATAAGAACTTACATAAATGAAAGGCACAAGAGAGCACACATCAAGAACAACATCACTAACCACCTTATAATTGAAAGAGAAAAACGCCTAGATTTCGACCCAAATCGGGAGATAGACTTTTATCTCACAAAAACGAATAAATCGGTATAATGGAAAGCCGATTTTGGACGTTTTCAACTGCACTCCGTCGCGGAAGCGTACAAAGTTGACGGGGGCGTGTCGGAGGCGTGGCGAAGGTGGAACTGGGGCGTGGTTATCGGCCGAGGAGAGATGGGCGCCTTTCGCCGATAATGGAAAAAAAGTATGCGTTTGTAGCTAGAATTTAGGGCACTTTTCCTGGACCCTGTTTTTTCACGAATAAGGTCCCAAAAAGTGCCCTAAATGACCAGATTACCCCCAGAGGGAATCGGGGATGACCTCTCCTGACTCCCCCAGTGGTCACTAACCCCCTCCCACCACAAAAAAATGATGTTTCACAACTTTTTATTTTCACCCTCAAATGTCATACCCACCTCCCTGGCAGCAGTATGCAGGTCCCTGGAGCAGTTGTTAGGGGGTGCAGTGGACTTCAGGCAGGTGGACCCAGGCCCACCCCCCCCCCCTACCTGTTACAATTGTGCTGCTTAATGCTTAGTCGTCCAACCCCCCCAAACCCACTGTACCCACATGTAGGTGCCCCCCTTCACCCTTTAGGGCTATAGTAATGGTGTAGACTTGTGGGCAGTGGGTTTTGAGGGGGATTTGGGGGGCTCAACACACAAGGGAAGGGTGCTATGCACCTGGGAGCTCTTTTACTTTTTTTTTTTTTTTTGTAAAAGTGCCCCCTAGGGTGCCCGGTTGGTGTCCTGGCATGTGAGGGGGACCAGTGCACTACGACTCCTGGCCCCTCCCACGAACAAATGCCTTGGATTTATTCGTTTTTGAGCTGGGCGCTTTCATTTTCCATTATCACTGACAAACAAAAACGCCCAGCTCACAAATTGTCGAATAAAACATGGACGCCTATTTTTTTCGAAAATACGGTTCGGTCCGCCCCTTCATGGACCCGTTCTCAGACATAAACGCCCATGGAGATAGACGTTTTCGTTCAATTATGCCCCTCTAAGTCACACAACTAACAACATCAATAGAAGATTATAACCACCTAACTTCTGTGACAGCTGCCTACGTGAAGAGACAACCCGATACTAACAAACTGGGGAGCCGATGCTCAAAACTCCAGCAATGTGCAGAACAGTGCCAGAAAAATAGCGCCAGGACAGCGCGGCAATATAACTCCCTAATGCTCAACGCTAATGGTATGCAAATATAAGTGTGCTGTTAGCACTGAGCATTAGGGAGTTCAGTGGGAGGGACTGTGCCTGGTGCATGCGCTCAAGAGTTGCGCATTAAGCAAAATGTGGTGGCTAAACGTATGAGGGGCAGAATTACTGATCATGCCACCCCACTTTTCATTAAATTGCACTGGCTGTCAGTCCAGGCAAGAATTCAACTTAAACTGTTGATGTTTGTTTTCAAAATTTTATATAAATTAGTTCCTATCTCCAAAATACGGTCTCTCTTTACTCAGCAACTACAATAGAACTAGAACTTGTTTGCCCAATATTTGATAGGCCCTTGCATATGGAGTAAGGAGTATTTGTTTTATATATAAATCATTGTAATTCATGGGATCTGTCCTCTTTTTATTTGGTTGTGATCCACCCAGAGCTTATTGAGGTAAAGCAGAATAGAAATGCCTATATTAGATCAGATACACAGATCACTTATATGTGCATTTTTAAAAATTATATGGATAAATGTGACAGGGTTTACATTCTATCACTTAGAGAATCCTAGGGAAATGGGAACAGGCCCAGGGGCGTAGCCAGACACCCAATTTTGGGTGGGCCTGGGCCCAAGATAGGTGGGCAAAAGAACTCCGCCCTGTCCCATAAGTGATTTGGTCTGTCCCTCTCTCGTCTACATGCCATATGGTCTCTCAAATATCCCCCTCTCCCGCATACCTTTTAAGTAGCAGAATTTCACTGGCAGCAAGCTGCAGCTAATACATACTGCTCATGTTGGCCCCACAGCCTTCCCTCTGATGCAAATTCCTGTTTCTGCATAGGCGGGAATACATCAGAGGAAAGGCTGTGGGGCCGGTACGAACAGTACGTATCAGTCGTTGCTTGCTGTAGGTGAAGATCTGCTATTTACAAGGTATGCAAGAGGGACAGTTGTTGGGAGTTCTTGGCTGGTGGGGCTTGGGGATCCCTGCCAGCCACATCATACGTGTGCTGCTACTGGATGGGCCTGAGCCCAAAGTGGGTGGGCCTGGGCCCACCAGGGCCCACCCTTGACTACATCACCGAACAGGCCAGAGAACAGAACCCAAAAATCAGCTCCGGACCCCAGCAGGGAGTTGCAGAACAAGCCTGTACCACTAAACACAAAATCAATCCCTATAGAGGAAGGCAGAAAGGGAAAACACTTGAATTCCACAGGCAGACCCTCTAACGCCTTCAATAAGGAAGATAGATATTAGCCATCTTCAACCAGGTACCAAGGTGGAGCTTAGGGAAGGAGTCCTCTGCCCTATAAAATTAAGAAGCTGAAACAGAGTACAGTCTTCCTGCTGGGAGGCTGAACCAAGCAGAGCTGAGCCAGAGACTGAACACTGAGGTTCATCTTTTCTTTTGTGTGTGTGTGTGTTTATTTGAAACTGGTCTGGATCAAGACTGTTTGGAACTATTACCTGCCAGTGGATGGCTTTAACTGTAACTGAAGCTACACGGGTGGTGGCAGGTGGGCAGGCTTGGACTGGACCTGCCCAAAGTTTTTTTGGTACCCCATTATATTTATTTTAAGTTAAAGGAGATGCTACTGGACACTTTTGTTTATGTATATGGGTTTTCTGTTTGGAAATTGCTGGATGCTGTGTTAACTCCAGAGGAGTAAAAAAGGTCTGAATTGGAGGTCTGGAGCTGGGCAACCTTACCAGATACCAAAAGAGGAGGTTAAGTGAGGGTCACTCAGTGTAGTTAAGGACATAGCTATTTTTATTTGGAGGAGAAAGATTCTGTTCCTGTAGGAACCAAAGAATTTAAGAACAGAGAAGACTTCACAGTCCCTCAACCCACTTTTGAGCACAAGCTGTGCACAATGGAGCATTTTCAAAGAAAAAAATCTGTGGAACCTTTCACTTTGAAAATTAAGTTGCAGATCCACAGGCACTTTGATCTTCAATTTGTAACAAAGAACCAAAAATTCTGCCCTGTTTGACGTGGAGGGGCATAATCGAAAGGGACGCCCAAGTTTTGTTGAGGACATCCTCGCATAACGTCCTGATGAAAGGGCAGGGAAACCTGTATTATCGAAACAAGATGGACGTCCATCTTTAGTTTCGATAATACGGTCGGGGACACCCAAATCTTGAAATTTAGGTCGTCCTTAGAGATGATCGTCCCTAGACTTGGTAGTTTGATTTTCGGCAATAATGGAAACCAAGGACGCCCATCTCAGAAACGACCAAATGCAAGCACTTTGGTCAGGGGAAGAGCCAGCATTTGTAGTACACTGGTCCCCCTGACATGCCAGGACACCAACCGGGCACCCTAGGGGGCACTGCAGTGGACTTCAGAAATTGCTCCCAGATACATAGCTCCCTTACCTTGTGTGCTGAGCCCCCAAAACCCACTACCCACAACTGTACAACACTACTATAGCCCTTACGGGTGAAGGGGAGCACCTAGATGTGGGTACAGTGGGTTTGTGGTGGGTTTTGGAGGGCTCACATTTACCACCACAAGGGTAACAGGTAGGGGGGGATGGCCTGGGTCCACCTGCCTGAAGTGCACTGCACCCACTAAAACTGCTCCAGGGACTTGCATACTGCTGTCATGGACCTGAGTATGACAGTTGAGGCTGGCACAAAATATTTTTAAAGATTTTTTTTGAGGGTGGGAGGGGGTTAGTGACCACTGAGGGAGTAAGGGGAGGTCATCCTCGATTCTCTCCGGTGGTCATCTGGTCAGTTCAGGCACCATTTTGTGCCTTGGTCGTAAGAAAACTCAACCAGGTAAAGTCGTCCAAGTGCTCGTCAGAGACGCCCTTTTTTTTCCAATATGGGTCGAGGATGTCCATGTGTTAGGCACGCCCAAGTCCTGCCTTCGCTACACCTCCGACACGCCCCCATGAACTTTGGCCATCCTTGTGACGGAAAGCAGTTGAGAACGTCCAAAATTGGCTTTCAATTATACTGATTTGGACGACCCTGTGAGAAGGACGCCCATCTTCCGATTTGTGTCGAAAGATGGGCGTCCTTAAAATAAGCCTGTTAGTCTTGGAATCCATGATCTGAGTTTTTTCTAGCAGCTACCACGTCTGCTTCTAGCTAGTTATTTCCCCATCCTAGAAAAAGTACCTTAAGAGTCAAATCCTTCAAAGAACAGGATGACAAAGGCTCAAACGGTGTACGAGCCAGTGCTGCCAAAACTAGATTAAGATCTCACAGAAGAAAAATTTCCTGAGTGGGAAGCTGTACAAGGCTCACTCCGAAGCACATCCGGGTGAGACGCCAACGATTTACCCTGTATCCGCTCCATATAGCAGGACAGAGCTGCCATCCGGACCTTGAAAGAGGATAATGCTAAACCTTTCTCCAAACCCTTTTGCAAAAAATCTAGACTCTGTGCCACTGAAGCCTGAAAGGGAGAGACCTTGGACTCACTACACCATGCCGAGTAACCTCTCAGACAACCATGCCCGCTCAAGAGCCAAGCCATAAGACAAAATCGACCGGCTCCAGATGCACTACCGGACCCTGTACCAACAGTTTGGGATCCTCTCGAAATTTGAGGGGGGACTCTAGAAGGAGGTTCTGAAGAACTGCTTACCAAGGGCGACGAGGCCAATCTGGAGCTATCACAATCACTCGACCGCTGTGAGCCTCCACTTTTTGAATTAGACGACCCAACAGAGGCCATCGAGGAAAAGCATAAAGGAGACTTGATGGCCAAGGCTGAAGAAGGGCCTCGATTAGCTTCCTTACTCACAGAAACTGAGACCTGCTGCATCAGCTCTTATCATTACCATGAAATCTCAAACATTATCTAGTATAGTGGTTCTCAACTCAGTCCTTAGGGCACACTCAGCCAGTCAGATTTTCAGGATATTCACAATGAATATGCATGAGAAAGGACTGCATACAAAGGAGGTGGTGCATGCAAATCTATCTCATGCATATTCATTATGGATATTTGGAAAACTGATTAGTTATGCTCCAGGGTTGAGAACCACTGGGGTTGAGAACCGCTGATTGAATAGAAGTCAAAGGGCCTGACAGTTACCTGGGTGGCCACCATTCAAAGTTAAGCACCGGCCCTAAAGTTTAACTTAATATGTGTATTCAGCAGCCACTGAAAGCCAGGTGGGGCCACGGGCCCCTGCAGATTTAGCCCTGGCCCCCCTGCTTTCACCCCCTGACCGCCGACCCTCCCCCACCACATTTGACCCCCCCTCCTCCCGCTGCCGCCACCAACAGGTACAACTTTGCTGGTGGGGGTCCCCAACCCCCGCCATCTGAAGTCCTCTTCAGCGCCGGTCTCTGGCGCGTTGCTGATCTGGATTCTGAAACTTGCAGGACGTCAGGACTCACAGAAACAGAATCCAGATCAGCGAACGTGCCAGATTCGGAGACAGGAATTGAAGGGGACTTCCCTCCTCCCACTGGCTGCTTCCCAACCGCCTCTGGGCAAGTTTCCCCGCTCTCAAACTATCCCTAGTGATTTCTAGATTACTGGGGTCACACTCCCAGTGGTCCCACAGTTCCCAGAAAGCACTCACAGACCTAACACACAAACCACCAGGCTTCTTAGTCCAGAGAGGCAATAAACGAAATATTGTTTATTGTCTTTTAAAAATCGAACAGTGGAACAAAATAGTGCAAATAGCAAACAATAACAGGTAACTGAAATATAGGTCAATTATAACATTTACTAAATATTTGCTTACTTCCTAGAAAGTACCTGGGGAGATCAGGCCATATATCTGTTCACAGAGCCTTAGCAAAGAGATCTGTCTCTCTCTTCTCCCGGGTTACGACTGAAGCAACAACCAACAACAACTGCTGGGTAATTTCAAACTCCAGGCCAATCAGAGCCCAGTCAACAAGTTTTAAAAGTATACTATTCACAGTAATGTAGATTCACTTCTTCACTAAGTGAAACTAAAAGAGGGCAAGCGCTTTTCTATAACAACTTTAACATAAAACATGTACCACCTGCTGGCCAAACTAGTGAAATGCATTCAAGAGTTAATAAAGGCAATTTTACAAGTTTAAAACGCACTGTTCTGTCACAGCTTCAGAGAATTTTCATACATTTTGCACAGTCAGTACCTTCCACTGCCAACTCCCCTAGCTTCTGATTGTTCATAGCTAGTACCACAATAACGTTGCCCTAGCAACGATGAGGTGTTTCTTTAAAAATAGTTTGCCTTTGTCACATTACATTACATACTCTGATACACAGTTCTGTAATTTCTAAACTATACTATGTTCTAATTCATATATATACTTGGTACTTGCCAAAATAGAGTAAATCTAAGGGTACACAGTTAGCAAGTATATACTTGCTAACTGTGTACCCTTAAACTATACTATGGTAATGTAATATATGCGGGTCTATATTGGTATCCAATCTTAGGCACTTACGAACATTACAGAATGCAGCTATAGATCTGCTTGGTAAGGCACACAAGTTTGATCAGGTAACTCTATTATATTTGGTTACTAGGTCCAATATAGATTACAATTTAAATTGTCCATTCTTACTGAAACTCCATCTTATTTGGCATGTATGGTACTGTCCTATTTTCCAGGGAGGGCCCTTAGAGCAACTATGGCACATAGACTGACAGTGCCTCCTCTTGCTAGGGCATGATGGGAATCTACTAGAGAGAAGGCATTCTTCTGGTTAGTCCCTTTCTTACAGAATCGGTTTACCTGTTGTTATAAGGGCAGAAAGTTTCTTAAAATATTTCAAGACTTTGGTAAAAACTTGTTATTTTATGCTAGCATTTGGGTTAGAAGGATAGAAGTATTATTATACTTGAATCTCCAGCTCCTTGATGCTGCACACATGCCTTCTAGGAGGTTTTTGAGAAGATTTGGAAAGGTTTTACAGGTATTTTTTGATAGGTACAGTATATGTGATCTTGAGTGTATGTGTCTTTCCTTTATATTATTGCAGTTCTCTTCTTTATTTTCTAGTAGTTTTTATTATTATTGCAAGCCACTTTGATATGTTCTATGTTTAGCAGTATAGCAAAGTTTAAATAAACTGTAAAAAGTGAGATGCGACATTTGTCGTATTAGAATGCACCAGTCACAGCACATTACATAAGGGATATCACTGCGATCGCAGAAGGCAAGAAACAAAGTCCAAAATACTAGCAAATGGGATTTATAATCTAATAAATATATAAATACCTTCTTTATAGTACAATGCAAGACTGTCTTTTCCCAGAACCTATCCATCTAGAAAAGCCTGGCACAAGACAGTCAGGGAGGAATTTATTTAAGCACATATATGTACACTGGGTATAAGCAGTCATACGCAATGCACACACACATTCATACCTGCATAGAGATGTATGCAATCACCACTATGTACATATACAGACAAAAATGTACAAGTAAAAGAAAAGACATGAAATGAAATACTGCACATGTATCGGCATTGATGAAAACATGCAGAAAACTCATGCATATCTGTATTATCATCAAAACACACACACACATCTGTACTAAGTATGCATTTTTGTTAGCCGTGCTGTCCTTTGCTCACATTCTTTCAGCAGGCATTCTACTTACTGTAGCCCATGCCTTGCAGGAAATACTTAAAAGCTTCTGTCAACTTTCCAGGCTGTCACAGAGACAAAACAGAAAAAAGAAGATCAGATGTATGCTGCAAGATCAATCACTTTTCACAACCTTTCATTCTAGACACAAACTTATGTGAAGCTTCTTCCTTCTTCTCTCCTCCCCAAAACTGTTTCTCTTCCTTTCTTCCTATACTGCCTCTCCTCTCCTTTTCCCTATCTGGGCCCAATATTTGAAAAAAGGTGAGACTCTAAATTGAGGAGTCTATCTCAGGTGCCTATATTTGTTCCCTCTTCTCATTCAAACTGGGACCTCAGTTTTCTACGGAAAATTCACCTAAATTTAGGAGCTTTTAAATTTAGGCCTGCTCTTCATTAGCCTAGATTTGACAGTCTAATGTAGATACTTGGTTTTGAAAATCAATGCTAAGGTCTTAACATTTTCCCATCCTAAATTTGCTCCTGGTGCTGCCCATTTTTAAGGCTCCTAAATATGTGTTTATTGAGATCTTGAGCATGAAGTTCAGAACTCAGCTCATAAATTTTCAAAGAAATAAATTTAAGAGCTTAACACCCAAAATTAATAGCATAAACTCTGAATATTGGCCTCTCTCTCTAAATAGTATAAAACAGTGAAAAGGTTTGCACAGTTTTCTTATCACAAACTTTTACATCATGTGGAAGGGTGATGTTAAAGGGGTTGATGGTTCTCTAATATCTGAGAAGTACAGGTTTTTCTACTGTCAATTCTAGTGATGATTCTATGTGATTTGCTGCAAGTATATTGGACCCTTAACTTTTTCTGGATTCCTTGAAGAGGAGGAGCAGAGGTAGGAAAGGTGTGCTGGGACAAAGAAATGCTGGCCTGTTGACAAAATCGGTATTTGCAAAAACTGTATCAGCACTTTGACTTGCTTGCATATACATCTGCACATGCCCTGGAATGCTATTCTGCACATAAATGATACAGTGGCATGCAAAAGTCTGGAACAGGTTGTTTGCAATATGCAATTTAAGTATCATTGATATTCATTTTGTTTCATTTTTTTAAATTTGTACATAAAAGTATGAGTGATGACAACATGATGGTGTATACTTTGCTGGTAGGTGTCTATAGGAGTGGCGTTTTTAAGCACCCATGCACAAAGATTAGTGTAGTTTATAATCTAAGGGTGCCTTCTACAAAGTGGCACTATCAATTAGCATGAGCTGAATGCAAGAAGCCCATGGAAATTGAATGGTCTGTTTATTCCAGACTTTTGCACACCACTGTAGTACTCCAAAAACTGTATACAAAGAAGAGCATTCCAGCAAATGTGCAGATGTATGAGCAAGCAACTCCAGGAGCTGATAGACAATTTTCTTCTGCACCAATATAGCTGCCACTAGCACAGACTCTTGTGTGCATACATAAGGTGTACTGTCCCACATTAGTGCACATGTATTGCTCATTTGTATTCAGTTTGCTTACTGTATCGAGGAACAATTCTTTTTTTCTTTTATGCATGCATTAGGCAGGAGCATAGCCAAACCTTCAATTTGGAGGAGGGGGGAACACATTCCCTCCTTTCCCCTGCATATGTTAAAAATATCTTTGCTGGCGAAGATGCTGAAGCCCTGGCAGCCAAAGACATTTGGGGCCTCTTTTACAAAGATGCGCTGCTGATTCTCGGTGTGGCAAATGAAAGGAAACCCATTCAATCCCTATGGGCTTCCTCTCATTTGCCGTGCTTGAATTGCTAGTGCAGCTTTGCAAAAAAAAGCCCTTGTTGTCTTGAGCCACTCCCCTCCTCCTTGTGCTGCTGCCGTTGTGTGGAAGTTGGTGGTGTGCCTCCAGCCGCCGACTCCAGGACTCTCTGAGCATGCATGAGCAGTCCCGGTGTTGATGGCTAAAGGCATGCTGCCAACTTCTGCATTACAGCAGCAGCACCAGGAGGAGGGGAGGGGAGTGGCTCAGGCTCTGAATTTCTTTGGCTGGAGGGCTTCAACATTCTTGCCAGCTGTTAAATGGGGTGCTGCAGTTTTTGAGGGGGGCTGAGCCCAAACTTAGGAGGGGGGACCAAGGTCCTCAAGCCCCCCCCCCCCCATGGCTACGACACTGGCATTAGGAAACCCTACACTAGCGTTAGCACAAGCACAGAGCCCACAACACATGGCTTTCTACTAGGAAGGGAAAACTGGATGTGCCTTGTGGTTTTGTTTGCTATCATGCTCAGTTTCTTTTATTCAAATTTAGGCTATTTAGTGAAGCAGTGAAATTATATTTTCCATGAAGCAAAAATAGTGTATCCTCAAAGCCCAAAACATCTATCACATCAAACCAATGCTTTAAAGAAAACAGAAGACCTTCACCTGTGTGACCTGAGGGAGTCCACCAGAATCAGCCATCTGCAAAGAAAGTATTGAATTGTTAAAATGAGTCCTCCTATTTATCTTGGCTTCATCATTCAGGGGGTAATTTTATGAAACCCCTTTCATATGTATGATCACATACATGCATAAATGACCTCTTATAAAATACCACCCAGCGTAAAACTATGAATATAATGGTGCATACTTTGCTGGTAAGTGTCTATAGGGGTGGAGTTTTCGAAAACACACACAGATTATTGAAGTATGCACAAAGATTAGAGTGGTTTATAATGTAAGTGTGAAAATTTACATCTGCTCAAGAGCAGGTGTAAGTGTCCATGTTTGCTAGATAGGTGCGATTTCTGCCACTTACATTAGTATTTTACAAAGACACAGAGGCACTTATGTGTCTTCTCTCCCAATGGTTTTTCCCTAACATTTCCCTTCCTTCCCTTATACTTTCAGCTGGAATTCACCTGGGACAAGAAATTGCTTCAAGGGACAATCTCCCCCCCCCCCCCACCTTCCGAAATTTACACCCAGTCCCCTTTTCATTTACTTATAACACCCATAAGTAACTCAGAGCATTTTTATAAGGTTTTAGAAAGACCTTTTATTTATTTAAGTGGTTAAGAATAAAGCAATTCCTATGGTCTCCAGAAGAGGGCAGGCACAACTTTTGCTATGTTATTATAACCCTTGTGTTAACAATTGGATAATTCACAATTTAATATACATTTTTGGTGGAATAATGTTTTTCAGATTCACAGATATTGTACAGCCAATACAGGTAATTTTCAGATATCTAATCATAACATTTGGTTAGCTTTACAACAATGTTTGGAGTCAAATCCAACTAACTAGCCACCTGAGCATAATAGATAGAAACATAGAAACATGACAGCACCCAAGCATCCTTCTGGCTTTGACCGTCGCTTTTTCTATCTGTTTGGAAGCTTTAACGTCATCAGACACAATCACCCCCAAGTCCCGCTCTTCCTTCGTACACTGAAGCACTTCACCCCCTATACTGTACTATTCCCTCAGATTTTTGCGACCCAAGTGCATGACCCTGCATTTTTTGAGATTAAATCTTAATTGCCAAATATCAGTCCATTCCTCCAGCTTTGCTAGGTCTTTCCTCATGTCATTCACACCCTCCAGGGTGTCCACCCTGTTGCAGAGTTTAGTATCGTCCGCAAAGAGACAAACCTTACCAGTCTTAAAAGCATAATCATCTGTGGCCTCCACTGCTGCATTGTGGGATAGCTACTGGCAATCCATTCTGTTAGTATTACTTGCTTGGCTACTATAATAGCCTTCCTCACAAATTTTTCCATTCCTTTTGGAGTGGGTGCCTGGATAACTGGAAATTCAAACAAAAGGGATGGATCATAGCGCCATCTCGTGTTCCACATTCCAGACACTCTTACTGTTATATCTGTCCAATACTTTACTATCCCTACACATGTCCAAAACATGTGACCTATTGTGGCTCCATCCACTCCGCACCTCGGGCATGATCCCCACGGCGACACCCCCATATGGAATGCCTGCCAGGGGGTGATGAACGCCTGAAGGGCAAATTTGTACTGCATTTCCCAATGGGTGGCAAAGTCGGAATCTCTGCGGATAGACAATATATGCGTTTTAACTGCTCCCAAGTCAATGCCGGCAAAATGTCCTCTTTCCATGCCTGGAGTAGCCGTATATAGTTCAATTCCGGCAACAAATCCTGGATATGACGGTGATAGAACGAAAGTGGTACTTTCTTCTGCACCTCCAGTGAATAAGCAGCCGTTAATTCCTCCTGGACGTCTTCTGTCAAATCATTCCATGGTAATGCATTAATATAGTGGCGTAGTTGAGCATAGTGAAAAGCATCTTTAGTAGAAATAGAATATTCAGATTGTAAGTCCTTAAAGGGTTTGATTTTTCCTTCCGCTGTCACCACATGTGATAGGTACACCATCCCCTTCTGCTGCCACCTGTGGAATGCTGGATATAAGCATCCCGGTTGAAACATCGGGTTGTTACAAATTGACAAGAAGGGGGTCACCTTTGGCGAGAAGTGGTGCAAGCGACACACCCCCTTGGCTTACCCGGTTTGGGTAGCAGCGTTATCAAAGCTGTATTAGCATACAGGGGAACGGAACCTCTTTCTATCATGTCTTCATAATATGCTAGCAATGCTCCCCACGCTGTAGGTGGCAGTAGCTTGTAGTATTCCCCAGAGAACCCATCTGGTTCTGGGGCCGACTGCAGCTTTAACGCTTTTATTGCCACCTGCAGCTCTTATCATTTTCAGCGGGGCATTCAAAACTTCCATTTCTTGGGTAGTCAGTTTCGAAAGCCTCGCTTGTTTAAGATATTCTGTCAATTCTTTTTTAGGCGGGGCCTCTTCTTTTGTATAGAGGGAAGCAAAGTACGTAGTAAGTATTTGCGCTATTTTTTGGGGTTTATTGGTTATCTTGCCTGTACCATCCTTTATAGCATCTATCACTCGGGGCCCCTCCCACTTCTTTATTACGCATGCCAGCATGCGCCCTGAGCGATTCCCATATCTGTGTAACTTGTATTTCCAGTACAGTAAAGAACAAGTCTCTTTTTCATGCAGCAATGTATTGAGCGCTATTTGTGTTGCTTTCACATTTTCCAAAGTAGCCTGGGAGGGGCACCTAACGTGCCTCTGTTTTGCTTTTTTTTTTAGCTGCGACTCTAAGTGCAATATGCTAGCTGCCATGTGTTTTTTTTTACATTTACATAGGCAATAATATCCCCCCTTATCACTGCCTTGGAAGCTGCCCAGTTCAATAAAGGTTGTTCTTCATGTTCTGCGTTATTAAGCGTGTAATTGTTCCACTTTTCCTTATGTATTTTTGGAAAAATGGCTCACCATATAGGTAACATGGGAACCGCCAGTTCCTCCCTCCACCCTCAACTGCCACTGTCTCCACGTCCGTCCAACCCAGGGCATGATCGGAGATCTCTTCTGGGCCTATTTCTGCTGCGCGCACCTTGGTAAAAAGTGCCCGAGTCAGCAGTATATAATCTAATCTTGCCTGCGTTCCATGTGCCCTGGATTGATGCATGTAATCTTTTTCAGTAGAATGCAACGCCCTCCATACATCTATTAAGTCCAGCATTTGTGCTATCCTAGGGAGTGTGTTAGTTGTACAATCCAGCCCCGGGTCCATGACTAGGTTAAGATCTCCCAGCAATATTAGCGGCTTCCCTTTCGTTTGCAGGCAAATCTGGAAAAGTGATTGATAGAATTGCTATCCTGTTTATTAGGGCTGTAGACTACTAATATGTAAAACTCTAGTCCCTGCAACCAAATATGAAGTAGTAGGTAGTTCCATTTTCCTCCTTTAATCACTAATGACGCCTTATACCACAGTCCTTTCCTAAACAACACCGCAACTCCCCCCTTCCTCCCCTGGGCAGAATTTGCTAGAACCTCCCCTACCTAAGCTTTTTGCAGTTTCTGGTGTTCTAAATCTGTGAGGCGAATTTCCTGCAAGCAGACAATGTCTACTTTATGCCTTTGCAGTGCAGAAAGAATTTTACAGCGTTTAATTGGCGACATAATGCCTCCCACGTTCCAAGTAGCTATCCGAATTGGCATAACCTAACCTTATGGGTTCTCATCAACTTTATCCTCCCCCTAAGTGAACGCATTCCCTTATACAATCTCTTCCTCCTTCTAGGCTAAAAATATATTTTTTGCCGATTTCAGGGTTCTTGGGGGCCGCCATCCCTATGTTTATCTTCATGTGCACTTGTAGTGTTTAAGTAGTGTACTGAAGTTGCGCATATGGTGGTTAAGTAGTATATTAACTTTATCCTCCCTTCCCTTTCCTTCTCCCCCTTCTGCCCTCTCCCATCCCACCCAACTCCTACCCCTGTTCTTCCCCTTTCCATCCTCACAAGCATCAAAGCTCGTGAAAATGAGAGATCTGCTTGATGCCAAGGACCCCGGCCCCAAACAGCCAACCCATGTTATACTCGCTCACCTTATATGATATCGGTCTTCACTCTTTACCATAACCACATAGGTGTTTCTATTATCTATCAACATTTATGTCCAAATGTCCACCTTCTGTGAGGAAAGTCTTTGCCTCTGTCTCTGTTTTGAAGCTGTGCCAAGTTCCTTGCACTAAAGTTTTCAGCATCGCTGGGTAGGAAAGCATGAATTTGATATTTTTCTGTACCAGTAGCAAACATAGTGGGTGGAATTGCCTCCATTGCTCTTGCACGGCCTGTGAGAAATTCTGGAAGATTAAAACTCTTTGTCCTTCACATGTCAAAGTTTCTCTTTTTATTTGGAAGCCTTGTAATATTTCAATCTTGTGTCTATAGTTAAGTATTTTGGCTATTACCACTCTGGGCCGGCTACGGTTTTCAATTCTCCTTCCCATGTGGTGTGCCCTTTCCACCACTATCGGGCCCGCCGAATCCGATAGCGCTAGTTCTTTCGCCAGCCAGCTGTCTAGCCACGTTGTCAGGTTATGACTCAGTTGTTCCGTGAGGCCCACTATTGTTATGTTATTGTGTCTTGATCGGTTCTCTAAATCTTCAAGTTTTGCTTCTAGCTCGGCTACTTGATTGCTAAGACGTACAAAATGTCTGGGACCTGTCCCCGCGAGCCATCCTCTAACGCTGATACCCTTGTTTCTACGTCTCCCATTCTGATTCCCAGTCTGTCTAATCCAGTCTGGAAGTTTTCTAGTTGTGATGGGAGTGCATCCCAGCGCGGTTCTAAAGCTTTGTTCACCGCCGCAGTTAGTTGTGCTAGCTGGGAATCAGTGAAGACCAGCATCGAAGTTACCAATGGCTCCACCATTTTGGGCTTGCTGCTTCCCGTCTTGAGCTTTCCTCTCCGCGTCGATTTCTGCGCCATCGCCGGGGAGGACTTTTCTATAAATTTGTCCATTAAAGGAGCACTCCTTTCTTAGTCTTTGGTGAGCAAATCGGTAGAAACTATGTGCGAGTGGCGTGTCAAGGGCCGGGGGATCCTGGAGCTTCAGTTCAAGGCTGCCTCCCTGCTCACTGTATCAAGTGATCTCCTATCGATACATTTATAACAACTGTCTATTATCATATAGTTTCTTTTATGGAATGGAAGTTATAAAACATTGTTATTTTGTATTGTATTTAGATGTTTGTTACCCTTAAAATCTAATAACATTTACTTCAAGAATAACCCTTGTGTGCTCAGTAGTCATATGAGCCTTTTTAGACGGGAGAAATTAGGTCCTGCCGCTAATTTTCCTTTCTTAATTCTCTCCAGTCCAGTCCAGATGTGTGGGTAAGCGCTCTCTTGCCAGCAGATGAAGACTGAGCACAACTAGTTTGATGACATCACCCTACATAGGAATTTGTGCAGCCCACAATCAGCCAGTATTTCTATAACAAAGTAAACTCAAACTAAACACCCCCCTTCAAAGAACAAGAGGGCAAGGGAACTGCCAATCATGCCAGAATTGACCTACTGACTAATCCAAAATGCACTCCAAAATAGAACGGCCAAAAATTGCTCACAGTAAACTGAAGTGTCCATCAGAGAGCCAGCTCTGCTCTAGTATCTCAAAAACACTGAACATCAAGAAGTGAATTTCCAGGGCCAGGTCTGGGACTGGCCTGGAGGGACTTATGTAAAGAAAATTATCAGGTAAAACTTAATTTCTCTTTTTTCTTTATTTTTACAGACCTGTTCAGATGCTCTGTATGTACCAAGCAGTAACTACATAGGGAGGGACGCTGCCATGCCAGAGATCAGTATACTAGCTCCAAAGACCATATCCTGCCAAGTCTTGAACATCCAACCTATAATGCTGAGCAAAGGAATGCAGAGACGGCAAATAGAATGCTTTACAAATATCCACCAGTGGAGCCAGACTACAACCTATCCAAGAGGAAGCTTGTGTTCTGGTACAGTGGGCTCTGAACCCTAAGGGCAGTGTACATCCTCTAACAATGCATACTAACATGATAGCTTCTTTACTCCAACAAGCTTCTGTGGCTTTCAATGCTGCCTCTCTTCCTGGCCCCTCCAAACATGAAGAGATGGCTCATTTTCTGAACTTCTTAATTCTCTTCACGTAACTCTACAAGGTCCATCATACATCCAAGTGATGCAGACCACTCTTGCTACCCAAAATACTGGAAGAATGACTGATTAATATGAAAGGGGGAGGCCACCTGGACAGAAAGAAGGGAATCAAACAAATCACTACCTCCTTCCTCTGACATCACCTGGAAAGGCTCTCAACATGGAAGAGCTTGCAATTCTAAGATATATAAGTTGCTTACCTGTAACGGTAGTTCTCCTTGGACAGATCATCTTGCAGCCACACAAATTGAAGTGACTCTCCATGACGTCACAGTCCCGGAACTCTCAAAAGCATTTATCTTTAAAAAGAGCATTAACGTATGAGCTCGTGGTAGCCCACGCTCCCCCACACCATATAAATACCCAGTTACTCCGCCCCCTTGACGGTTCTTGTAAAAAGCTGGCGTCAACTGCAGGGTGGGTAGGGTGGGTTTGTGTGGCTGCAAGATGATCTGTCCAAGGAGAACTACCGTTACAGGTAAGCAACTTATATTTCTCCATGGACAGAATGCATCTTGCAGCCTCACAAATTGAAGACTCCCCAGCTACACAGGTAACAGTATAAACAGTCAACACACCAATTAAAAAGTGAAATAAACTGGTACCTGTGGCAGGAGGAGGTGGTAGTTGACGCCTCAGACACTGGACGATAACACTGCCTGTCCAAATTCTGTTTCAGCAGACGAGGCAGCATCAATACAGTAGTGCTTCGTAAACACATGCATAGTTGACCATGTGGCAGCCCTACATATATCCAGTAAAGGTGTCCTTTGCAAATGAGCCATTGTGGCCGCCTTGGCCCTCAGACGATGAGCAGTGACATGTGGAATGTCTGTGAAAACTCCTGTTGAGTGAGATTGCGCTTGTTGATAACACAAAGCAATGCACTTTGCGATCCATTGCGACAAGGTGGTTTTGTTAATTGGTTTCGGATGCACAGTAGGCCTCCAGGACAGGAACAACTGGGACGGACGATTTATACACTTCGTTCGCTTAAGATAGATACCAAGAGCTCTCAGGCAATCCAAAGTGTGAAGTTGTCTGTGCTCCTCAGCTTCATGCGGTGGAGGATAGAAAGACGGTAACACAATCATCTGATTCAAATGATAGGGCGAGACAATCTTTGGCTGAAACTTAGGATGCGTACGCAGGATAACCTTATCATGCAGCAGCTGCGTGTACGGGGGGTAATGCACTAGTGCCTGAACTTCTCCAATGCGACGTGCGGATGTTAGTGTTATAAGAAATAGAGTTTTCCATGCAACATATTTCATTTCTGCACTGTCCAATGGTTCAAAAGGTGGTCTCATGAGTGCAGTGAGCACCAAGTTAAGATCCCATGCTGGCGCTGGTGGACGAAGCAGGGGGTACAGGTGCAGAACCCCTTTAAGAAACCGCTTAGACAGTGGATGCTGCATAAGTGTGCGGTTGTCAATAGTATCATGCATCACTGATAGAGCTGCCAAATGAACCCTAATGGATGAGTAAGACAGACCAGATTTCGCAAGATGCAGAAGATACTCCAGAACATGCGAAATGGATACTGTTTGTGGAATGAAGTGGCGAGAGGAGCACCACAGAGTGAATCGTCGCCACTTTGAATCATAGGACTTTAATGTAGATTTCTTTCTAGAAGCAATTAAAACTTGAAGCACTTCCTGCGAAAAAATCAAAGAGGTTGCGGACCCAGTAAACACGCCATAAGTTTGAGTGACTGGGGGTCCGGATGTAGAAGGGTGCCTTGGTTCTGCGTGAGCAAATCCGGCACCAAAATCAACGGAATTGGAGGTTGCTGGAGCATCCGCAGTAGAATTGGAAACCAAGGCTGACGAGGCCAATGCGGCGCCACTAGAATGAGAGAAGTGCCGTCGCACTTTGCCTTTTGTAAAACTTTTGAAATGAGCGGTAGCGGAGGGAAGGCGTAAAAGAGACCTTCCGTTCAAGGGATCTGGAACGCATCTTCCGCTATTCTTCTCCGACTGGGAAACCTGGAGCAGAATTTGGGACATTTGGTGTTCTGTGGGGATGCAAAGAGGTCGACTAGAGGGTGTCCCCATCTGTTGAATAGTTCTTGCGTAACAGTGTTCTTCAGTGACCACTCGTGCGGCAGGAGCTGTCTGCTGAGCGAGTCGGCCAGTAAGTTCTGTTTCCCCGGTATATAAGCTGCTGATACCGTGGATTGCAGAGCCAGAACATGCTTCCAAATCCGCATGGCCTCCTTGCACAGCTGCCATGAGCCCATGCCTCCTTGCTTGTTGATATAAAACATTGCCACTTGGTTGTCTGTGTATATTTGAATATGCTGATGACTGAGGTGTTGCTGGAAAGCTTTGAGAGCGAGTCTTGCTGCTCGGAGCTCCAGAAGATTGATGCTGCACTGGGCCTCCTCCAGGGTCCAGAGGCCCTGTGTTTTGCGTGGCCCGTAATGCGCACTCCAGCCCAGCTTGGAGGCATCTGTCGTGAGACAACAGGTGGGTTGGTTGTGGCGGAACGGCATACCCTGTAAAAGATTCGGTGGGAAAGTCCACCACTGAAGAGACACTTGCAGGCTGCCTGGGAACGGTATTAGCATTGATAGTGGATGCAGAGCTTGAACCCAGTGGTCTCTCAGCTGCCACTGCAGCGTCCGCATATGCAACCTGGCATAACATACCACAGGTATTGCGGCTGCCATGTGGCCCAGAGAAACCAACACCTCTCGGGCTGTGACATGGGTGTGCCCGGACAGCAGGTGGATGAACTTCTGGATACGCAGGGCCCTCTCTAAAGGCAAATATGCCAGTGCCCGTGGCGTATGGAGCGTTGCCCCTATAAACTGAAGGGTTTGCACCGGTTGCAGCTGCGACTTCTTGTAATTGACCAGAAATCCCAACACTTGCAGTAACGTCAAAGTTTCCTGAAGGGCTTGAGTCGTCTCTTGGACTGAGGAAGAGGATATCAGCCAATCGTCTAAGTATGGAAAAATTGCTATTCCTCTCTGGCGAAGATAAGAGACGACAGTGATGACACATTTTGTGAAAACCCTTGGAGAAGAGGACAGGCCGAAAGGCAGTACCCGAAACTGGTAATGACTTGCCCGTACTTGGAAACGAAGGTATCTTCTGTATGCCTGGTGAATTGGGATGTGCAGATATGCATCCTGAAGGTCTAATGAGACCATCCAAGCGTGCCGATCCAGTAGAGGAAGGATTACTTGTAACGTTGTCATTCGAAACTTCTCCTTCTTGATGTAGGTATTGAGGGGTCTCAAGTCTAGGATCGACCTGAGTCCACCTTTTTTCTTTGGGATTACGAAAAATCTGGAATAAAATCCCATGTTGATTTGAGTTTGCGGAACTGGCTCGATTGCCCTGATTTGGAGAAGACGGGTAATTTCTTCTTGGACCCATTGCTGATGGGTTGCTTGAATGGGCGAGGTGACAATATGGGAATGTGGTGGAGTCTTTACAAAATTTAGGCGATATCCGTCGTTGACAATTGAAAGGACCCACTTGTCGGAAGTGACCAGGGACCATTGTGGGGCAAAGTGCTGCAGACGGCCCCCCACTGGCCAATCCTGTGGCAGGTGGTCAAAGGGAAGGTAGGCTCTTCGGAGCCCCAGTATTGACCTGTTTTGGGGGTCTCTAATCCCGAGGAGCTTTTTTGTATTGTTGATACTTATTTGGCTTGCTGTTATATTTGGAGGTTGAGCCAAACTTATTTGTATTGTATGGCTTACGGTAAGTAAATCTGTTCCTTGATTGATTATATGAAGGGCTAAAAAAGGACCGTTGAGCCGAAGAACGAGACTGATTGAGGCTGTCGTCTTCTAGTGTGTCAAGCGTGGTAAAATCCTGCTTGATGTTCTCGATTATGTCCTTGACCTTGTCTCCAAAAAGGTTATCGCCTAAGCAAGGGGCGTCCGCCACTCTTTTGTGGACATCCTCACGGAGTCCAGATGCTTTCAACCAAGCTAGCCGTCGTGTGGAAATACCGACCGCAGCCCCTCTCACAGACGTGTCGTACGAGTCATGGGCGGCGCGGATCAGATTCGTGGCACACTCGTCCAGATGATGCAGTGATGGCTGTAGTTGAGCTTGGATGGGAGCTGGCAAGGAACTTACAACCTTGGTTAGAGCTTCAAGGACAGTGAATTGATACTCTGAGTAGTGAAACATATGGAGGCCTATGCGCGCATTCAGCATCGTATTTTGGTACATGCGCTTCCCCAACAAGTCCATTAGCTTCATGTCCTTAGTGGGGGGGAAGTTGGAGTGATCCCTGGAGCTTCTGTGCTTCTGCATAGCTGAGCAGACCACAATGGATTGATGCGATAATTGTGGTTTTCCAAAGCCAAACGCCTCCTGCACTCTGTACTTAGTGTCGAGACTCTTTTTTGTAGGTGTCACGCTGTAAGGTGTGGACCATATGGCTCTATGCTGTTCCGCTAGGACATCGTGCAATGGCAGAGCAATTATTTCCTTTGGAGCCTCTTTGTAGCGAAGCGTCTGTAACTTTTTAGATCTAGGGTCTGGCTGGGTCGTGGATTGTATGCCCAGTGCCGTCGCTAGCCGATGGAGAAAATTCGGGTAAGAGACATCTTCGGGTTGAGACGTCCTGGACGGCTGCGTTGGTGAAGGGTCAGACAGCAACCCTGGCGTGTCTGCTCCTTGATCAGAGGGGCCAGCCGAAGAGTGCTGTGAAGAGGAGTCATAATCAGAGAACAGTTCCGCTGCCATAGAAGCCGAGGTAGACATGGACGAGGCGCGACTGCGGTGAGGCTGTGCCGAATCCGCCGCCGGGGGGTGTGTATCTTGACCCTGATGAGGGTGATGCCGCTGCAAAAAATCCCGAAGCAGGTGCATGAGATCTTGGCTGCTTGAGTGCGAAGGTGAAACTTGATGCTCCCTGGTCATGCAAGCCGCTGTATCCTGCTGGAAGCTTGTCAGAGGCTGTGCAATTATGTTTTCCTGTGGTGAGAGACAGGGGAGTGCTTGTGTAGCCCTGCTTGCTGGCATAGGTGAAGAAGCACAAGCTGTCAGATGCTGGGAGGAGGGGCTGCAATGCTGATCAGAGGAGTGGGAGGAGCTTTGGCGATGACGTCGATGGGAGTGGGTGGAGCCATGATGATGGTGCCGATGGGAGGGGCTTCGGTGCCGACGAGAGGTGGAAGAACTTCGTCGGTGCCGATGCGATGCAGGAGAGGAGTGCTTCGAGTGCAGGCTCGGCTCCATGCGTTTCCTGTGCCGTGGAGGGGACACTTCGGTGCAGGAAGACCCAGCACTAGCCATTCCGGAGGTGAGCTGCTGAAGGAGCTGGGGGAGGGCAGTTTTGGGCTGATCTACGTCTTGGTGCACTCTCTTTAACTGAGCCTGTTCCCCTTGTGAGTGGGGAGACGTAGGCTGTCGAAGATCAGGCACGGCCCGCATTTTCAGCTCCCTGAGCTTTCTGGTGCGGGGCAGCATGCTGGCACAGGCAGTACAGCTAGTGTTGAGGTGTGCCTTGCCGAGGCAGTGGACACACCGGTCGTGGGGGTCAGTAGCTGACATTTTTCCTTTACAAACGGTGCAGCGTTTAAATCCCTGTTTGGGTGGCATCGTGGGGAAGCAAATCGCTGCAAAGTTAAACTGACGAGAAATTTTTGAAAAATTAAAGATAACAAGAGGTGGATGTTGAGACGGGACGGATCGTCGCGGAAAAGAAAAAACCTTCAAGGGGGCGGAGTAACTGGGTATTTATATGGTGTGGGGGAGCGTGGGCTACCACGAGCTCATACGTTAATGCTCTTTTTAAAGATAAATGCTTTTGAGAGTTCCGGGACTGTGACGTCATGGAGAGTCACTTCAATTTGTGAGGCTGCAAGATGCATTCTGTCCATGGAGAACCTTGTAGCCAAACTGTTTGCCATGAGGAATACAATCTTAAACATAAGATCTTTAAATGACAGTTCCCTGTTTGTCTCAAAGGGTGCTTTAACAAAGCAGAAAGGACAAGATTGAGATACCAAAAAGGCACTAGCAGAGGGGCCATAGATGCTTTGCTCCCCTCAAGAAATGTGCAACATCCTGACATACAGACAAAGCAACCCCTAATAGGGCCCTATAACAGGCAGCTGCCACAGCTTTGAATTTAAGGCCAACCCTTTTTCCAGACCATCTTTCAAGAAGTCCAGATATCCAGAAAGGATGAACAAAGTGGGCTTATACCATACTCCTGGCACCAAACCTCAAATACTCTCCACACCTGCACAGATGCTAGAGAGGTAGACCTCTTTCCTGGAAGGGTTGAAATGACCAAGTTATAATATACTCTTTTCCTTAGTCTTGCCCTCTCTAGAGCCAGTGTACAAAGAATGACAAAAGAGAGGGTTCCAAAGTACAAAGACACAAATATAAACAACAAAAACCACAAAGGGGCCCACTACCCAGGGCCGCCAAGAAACAGAGCCAGGCCAGGGGCAGGGCCACCGCAGCCACAGCCCCCCCCCCTTCACTTGGGGTGCAGCCAGCCACCACTCCCCACTTCACACCCACTTGGGCCATTGCTGTCGCCCTCCTTATCTTCCTGCGTCTGCTCCTCCCTTGATCTATCTCTACATCCTCAGCTTTTCCCGCCCATTTTTGTTTCCATTGTGGATTTGTATTGTTTTGCCAGTCTTCCAGAAGCTGATCTTTCTGCTTCAAGATACGTGAAATTTGACTGGGATTGACACCATATTCTTTAGCAATAGATGCTTGACTTTGTTTTCTAATTTTTTTAAGAACTTCCATTCATTCAGCCAGTGTTAAAGTCTTACAGTTGTGCCACGCCGCCGCCAGTGTACACTCTAACAACATTATTTCGCTTATTCTGCCTGTGGCAGTTAACCAACGAGATTTCAAATTTACCGCTCTTTGTCACGTGCCAATCGGCTTCCATATTCTGTGCGTGCGCTTATGCGGAGTCTTTCCTGTAGAGGAGCGGTCTTAAACCATGCATATAAGCGAATCTTACATTTATCAGTGGTGTGCTAAACCAAAGTTTGTCCCCATAGAAACTGATGGCGCCAAAAACGGGTTCGAAGTATGGCATGCAGTTAAACAGAGCATGCGCTTATCCGACGTGCACTTAAATGGAGTGCACTGTATATATATATATTTTTTTTTAATATATTTATATATATATACATATATACACACACATAGGACTTACATGCTTGTGTTTGAAGCTACCTATGAATGCTTGTGTGAGGGTAAGAATAGTTACGCTTAATTGCTTGTAATTATATTTATTGTTATGATTAACTTGATGCACTCAAGTAGTTTATGATCCAGGACTGTGGAATACTTACATTAATGCATATCATACTAAGATTTCTTTTTTCACATAGTCAACCCTTATGGCTTCGCTAAGCATTAGCTGGTCTTTGTTTTTCTTAAAGAATGATTTTGGACATGCAATAACCATGAAAGATACTGCTGGGAGCAGTATGGGTATGCAGTGAAGGTGGCAATTAGGCATTAGGTTACCTTCAGGAAGGTGGTATTTGTGGGATCCAGCTTGGAGTTGCATTCAACCTGAAAATCATAAGAACAAAATTAAAGCTTGTGAAACAGAAAGCAGAGATGGTGGAGGAGAGCCTAGCGGTTAGAACAGTGTTCTGAGAATAGGAAAGCCTGGTTCAAAACTCGCTGCTGTTCCTTGTGATCTTGGGCAAGTCACATAAATCTTCATGGTCTCAGGTACAAACTTAGGGGCCCTTTTACTAAGACGCATAGGCACCTACATGCGTACAATGCGCATCAAATTAGAACTACTGGCCGGCTACCGCGTGCCCCGGGTGGTAATTCTAATTTTGACGTCCATCAAAAACGTGCAGCAGAAAATAATTTCTATTTTCTACCATGTTGCGCTAACTGGACGGTAATCGGCAGTGTACGCACTTTAAAGGTGAGACCTTACTGCTAAGTCAATGGGTGGTGGTAAAGTCTCAGGCCCAAAATGGATGAATGCTGATTTTTATTTTGCTGAACATCCATTTTCGGCAAAAAAAGGCCTTTTGCAGGCACGCTAAGAAATGGATCTGCACGCGTCTAATACACGCACCTACACCAGGCAGGCCATTTTGCGGCACGCCTTAGTCAAAGGGCCCCTTAGATTGTAAGTCCTTCAGAGATAGAGAAATGCCTATTATACTCAGTAGCAGCCCAGCCACTAGGCATCTGTCTTGAGTGGTGGAGCTCTCAGTGCAGCACATGACCTTCCAGCACAGGCCCACACTCAAGCAATGTGGTGTCCTATCCCTCTCTGACAGGAAGTTTGTGTCAAGAGGGTCTTGGCGGAATTTACTCCAGCCTGAATTCTGTGCAAAAAATTTCAACATTCTGCAAGTTTATTTGGCAGAATTTAACCAATATTACAGGTCCCTCTCCCTGTACACAGATACCATCCATATTTTCCCAGCACCCATAGAATCAACCTTTTTTATAACCCCCTCCATCCCTGAACCCTCACATAGCATTCCCCTTTTTTTTACAGCCCCTCCCCCCCAAATATAGCATCCCCTTTTTTGCAGCCCCCTTCCACCCACAGCATCCCCCCTTTTTTTTTACAGCCATTCCCTGCACTCACCCATGAGGTAGGAGGAGGAGCTGCGGCAGGAGAACCTATTCAGGGCAGGAAAGAACCCCTCTTTCCTGCCCCACTGCTGCCACTCTACCACCTGTACCGCGCTTTTTCCAAATGGCCGCTGAGACTTCAAGCGGTAGTCTCACAAGATTACTGCTTGAAGTCTCTGCGGCCATTTGGAAAAAACCCAATACGAGCAACACAGCAGCGGCAGTGGGACAGGAAAGAGATGTGTTCTTTCCTGCCCCCAAAGAGGCCACTAGACTATCAGGGTGTTTTGTGCTCAGGTAGGCTCATTGGCAGCGAGCAAGTGGGCAGGCACAGATTACGTGCAGAAATGTTGAAGTCTGGTCGACTGGGGAATTCTGCACAAATTCTGCACTCTGCAGTCAAACAGAATCTGCCAGGAGTAAGAATTTGAGGATAAGCCTCTGCCAAAAGAAACACCACTTCACTTAGTGCCATGGGGTTTTGAAAAGTGGAAATGTTAGAGAGGGAGGGAATGGGACTTGATATACCACCTTTCTGTGTTTTTTGGAACTACATTCAAAGTAGTTTACATAATATATACAGGAACTTATTTGTACCTGGGGTAATAGAGAGTTAAGTGACCTGCCCAGAGTCACAAGGAGCTGCAGTGGGAATGGAACCCAGTTCCCCAGGATCAAAGTCCGCTGCACTAACTACTAGGTTACTCCTCTACTAAACATAGCAGGGGGTGAGGGGTAGGGAAAGGGAGATGGTAGACACAGTGGGGTGGGGAGTAGAGAAGGGGAGATGAAGGACTACAGGGAGATTAGTGCTTTAAGTAACTCCTGGAGGAGAGCACAGTTGAAGATTTGTCTAGGATATCAGATATTCCTAAGCCAGCCCTGACTCTACCTGAATGCAACACACTCTGAGCTATTACTGAAAAGGTGTGAGCTGAATCCAAAGTGTTTGACCAACTAACATTTGGCATTAGCCAGACAGATTCTGACGTTTTAGATACACACACTTATCAATAAATCAATGCCTGGAAAAAAATTTAGCTGGACTAGATGCAGAGCTGGTGGGTGTTCCCAGGGCATGGTTTAACTTGGGCAGGTTAACAATAATATTCTGTGCTGAGTGGCGAATGTTATCTGGGCAACTTTGCTTGGTTTGCCAGCCTAAAGTTAATTAAACAACTAGATATTCACCCAAACCAAGACTTTGTCCCCAAAGAGCTGGCTGAATATTGGCACTAGAGTGAATATCTAATTCTGGAGGCTTTAGAAGGGAAAGGGAAATGGGACTTGATATACCGCCTTTCTGTGGTATTTTGCAACTACATTCAAAGCAGTTTACATATATACAGGTACTTATTTTGTACCTGAGGCAATGGAGGGTTAAGTGACTTGCCCACAGTCACAAGGAGCTGCAGTGGGAATTGAACCCAGTTCCCCAGGATCAAAGTCCGCTGAACTAACTACTAGGCTACTCCTCCACTCCACTGCAGAAGAACTGGAAGACATGAACATCAACCTGGTAAAGCCAACCAGCATTTCATGTGCTAATGACATAGTACTAATGGACTCTAGAAAAATGATCTACGTGGCACAGATTATGTACAACTGTGAAACTTATAGAATAATCCTGAACATCAAGAAGACAAAATTCAGGTTATGCAGTAAAAGGACTTCTAACATATTAGAAATATTTGCTGATGGCCTGCCACTAGTTGCTAACATAAGGTCTGATTCACCAAAGCCCTTCTCCCATTCTAAGGTAGATGCATAACATACTTACCCCCTCTCCCACCTTTTACAAAGCTGCGCAACAATGCTGACGCAGCCCATTCACTTAAATGGGCTGTGTCAGCATTACTGCACCGGCAGCCGCTAGCACAGCTTTGTAAAAGGGGAGGTTAGATGCCTAACCAGTATTAAGCATCCTAAGTTCTATACCTAACTAATGCTTATAGCTGTTTAATCTAAATCCCACATAGCCTTTTCTAACATTTAGCCCTTCATTGCTCTGTCTCACAGTCATGGACTGTGTGATCCCAGGTGAATAATATGCTCCATTATCTGAGGAACCCACTTAATACTGAGCTCTTTGGAGTAGGGGTCCATATACATTCTTCAATTATTTTATTTATTTAGAAAACAAAAGTTAGTTACATGCCCTCCTAATTAAAGCACCCAAGTTTACATCATAATTCTAATTGCACAATATACTGACACTTGGTAAAATCTGCTATTGTTGTGCTGTAACTCCTATATTAGTTGCTTATGGCAAGCTAAGTCTGCTGTATAGTGCATTGAATGAATCCCTTCATAAAGACGCCAATAAAAGCCAGTAAATTTAGAGGGTCCAAGAACATAAAAATGAAGGACTCACCACGCCTTCCTCAGCAGGAGAATTGTCCCCAACCACCAGCATCACGGGGCAGCTGTAAAGCAAGAGGATACCAGTAGCAAGGATGTGAACAATAAGGGTTCTGTTTACTAAGCTGTGCATTAGGCATGCTATCATTTTTAGCGAGTGCTAATGCTACAGACAACCATAGGAATATATGGGTGTCTCTAGTGCTAGTGTGCAGTAAAAACACTAGTGAACCAGTAGAGGTTTGTTTGTAAGCAGACCTGATTACTCAGAAAACCGCAATGATAAAGATTTAAAATTATGTGGACAGGATGCTGGGCTCGATGGACCCTTGGTCTTTTCCCAGTGAGGCATTACTTATGTACTTATTGAAGGGAGAAACCTTGTGCAGAAGTTGGAAGCAATTTCCCAATTAATTTTGGAAATTTTATGTAGACAGTTATGGAAATGTTTAAACAAATGAGAAGGTTTATTTGTAATGAGCTAAAAATAGGCAAGTTGTGTGAACTGTTTAACAGTACATACTGTGAACAGTCACATGGAAAGAGGGCAGGCTAGTAGAACAGCATGTATAGAACAGATATTGTAAGTTAGCTAGAAAGAATGAGAGACGTGAATATATATGGAAGTTTTTGAACAGAGATATGTATATATTCTTTTAGTTACGACTAGACTAGCAAATTCATTTTATTCTGAATCCACTATCATCAGAATTGTTTAAGGATTGTATAGTTTCCAAACAGTGACCCCTACAGCTGTATTGTTGGAAGGACACTTTTAGTTGGACTCATTTGTGTGCTTTAACTGTTAAACTCTAGCATTTAAACTGTTGGTTTGATTTGACTGAATATTACACATTTTGTATAATCTTTAATTAATTCAGTTACATTTTCAGTTATGATGATTTCTTTCTTTGATTCTCTTCTTCTGACTCTACATCCTTTCTGCTTACTAGGTGTAAACTCATTTGTTAACACAATTAGTTTTAATATTTTTACAACAATTGTTTCATGGTTGCTAATGCTTCTGTTTCCATAATCAGATTTTTATTATATCTTACATATACCTTGCCCTGTGTAAAGAATGAATTCTGAGCACATCCTTAAGGACTCTTTACCTTCCTGGACACCATGCGGCCCTTTAAATGGAAGTCTTCTAGATGCACCATGATGCTTGCCTGTGTGAGCCTCCCCACAGCATAATTCCTACACTGCATTCTAATTTTCTAATCACATTTTGTCTTGCTTTGCAGAAGCAACGCCAGACAAAAGGGGGGATGGTATAGTAAATCCCAAGGCTTTGAAAATAGGAGATCTAGTACACCACAAACACTACACTCACAAAATTTGGAAACACCTTGTTTATTTTATGCAGGAAACTGAAATCGCCCTTTAGTGCTCATGAGGTCGTAAGCCATGATGGGTAAAAGACAGGAACTGGATTTTCCTCCTGCTAAGGGAATCTGAATGGCCTGTAACCCACGCCAGCCTGCGGCCGAGAACTAACACAGAATATGTAGATGAAATTAATATAATAAAGGCGAGACACGTCCTAGGTGCAGGACTAAGGTGTGATCTATGTTTTCTGTAATATCAAGGTCACAAACTTCATATAAGTGAAGCTCTTTATAAAGATCTTCAAGGGGGGAATGAGAACAGAATAACATCCAGTTATGTTACTGTATGATTCTCTCCTGAGAAATGTATTTGTAATTGATCAGCAGAATAATAAAGAATTGCCTTTCTCATATGCTAGCCCTCATAGTCTTTTATCTCTCTCTAAATTGCTGGTGGTTGGTGAGTACTAATTTGGGAGGTGATACAAGCAGCCTTACTTTAATTAAAAACAAACCTTAGTGAACAGGGCCCTAAATTTCTAGTGTGTTTTTAGACTTTTCCCCAATTTTCAAACATTTTTTCCATTCACTTCATACATTCATTTTTAATGAACAAAATAAATGTTTTCAAGGCACACTAAAAAAAAGCACTAAATGTTTTCAAGGCACACTAAAAAATGCACATCCTAGGCTAAGACTTAGGAACCAGTTCTGTTCTTTCACAAGAGACTGCTGCACAGAAGCAGGTTTTGAGTATCTGTTTAATAACAGCAGGGCAAGTTGCACAGGGGCATGGACTGGGCATATGTTTGTAGTACAGGACTAAGCAACCTATACTGCAGTCAATCAGGTTTTCAGGATATCCACCATGAATATACATGCGATGCATTTGCACATAATGGAGGAAATGCATGCAAATGCATTTCATGTATGTACAATGTAGATGAATTGGAACTCTGACTATAATGCAGGATTTGATTGGAGTTGCTTGCCCCTGTTTTAAATGAATCCTGTGCAGAAACAACGATCAGGTCCCTTTTCTTTTGAGAGAAAGGTAGGAGTGAGCTGAAGCTTACCGAAGTGTTTTGGCATTGGGAATAGTTCCTGACCGGTTCATTTCTAGGTCTCTGCGACTGTGGAAAAGAGAGAGAGCGAGAGAGAGAGAGAGAGAGAGAGAGAGAGAGAGAGAGAGAGAGAGAGAGACAGAAGGATTATTTCCCAGGAATGATGTGTAGCTAGATACTGGTGGAAAATGACAGTTGAAGATTATTTCTACCAGACAGCAAGGGATTATGCTTCATTTTTGCAGTTTATCAGGAGGGAGAATTGCATAACAAGCTGGGACATGTTACTCAGGTCATGCATAGGTGAGGTTGACCCATGACCTAAGTAACTTCCTTCTCTTTAATCCTATCCTGTGGAAGTTTATAAGTTTTTTTTGTTTGTTTGTTTTAACTGAAGCTCTGTAGTAAAGTTTGCTAGTTACAACTTCTGGCTAAATATTCAGTCTAATTTACCTACAAGTAGGGAGATCTCTACAGCAGGGGCATAGCCATTGACACCCCCTAGGATGGCCCTGAGCCCAAAGTGGATGGGCATGACAACCCCACCCCACCTCCTCTCCCCTGCAGGCAATTGGGTTTCTCAACTCCACTTCCCCAACACCCCTGGTACTTTCTAAAGCTTTCAGTTCACTGCCGGCAACAAGCAGTGACTCATACCCACTGCTCATACCATCCCAAGCCTCCCTCTGACTTGGCCCACCCTATACAGGAACAAGAAGTTGCTCAGGGCTGACACAAGTAGCGGGTATGAGTTGCTGCTCATTACAGGCAAAGAACCGAAGGCTATAAATGGTATGGGAGGTGGGGTGAGGCTGAGGAAGTGGAGAGACCTAATTTCCTGTGGGAAAGGGGAGGGAGAGGTGCCGGGAGTCTTCTGCTGGTGGGGCCTGGGGATCCCTGCTGCCATATCACAGCTGTGCTGCTTCTGGGTGGACCTGTGCTCACCCTGTGGCTACACGCAAGTGGCAGACGTTATAAGAACGCAAAGAGTCTTTATTTAAAATCCAAAGATTCCCAGAGTTTTAAACATCTGTGCCTGACTGGCCATGTTTCGTCTGGAACTTCACCACGTCTGGTCCAACAAATAAAAAGGTTAAAAACAATGTTCCTTCCTCTGGCTGCGAAACCCTCTTATCCTCCCCCCCCCCCCCAAACCCACCACCACAACAACAACAAAAAAAAAAAAAGAGGAGGGAACCTCTTCACCAAATAATTTCTCTACAATCACTGAAGACATCTCTTCAACAAGGCATACCACAATGATCCATAATAGCAACTGTAACGCATCTTACTTACCTGATATTTGTCAGGTTCTCAGGTTCAGACCCCGCGGGGCCGGGCTCTGGAGCAAACGTGAGCCCTTGGGCTGCTGACGAGGAGCGACAGCAGCAGGCAAAACCCACCAACCAACACTGGGCAAGCACACCGGCACCGGCAGGGACTGCAGGCACCGCCCAGCGAGCCGGAACACATGGACTGGAATCCCCCGGACTGGAGGACACAGGACTGGAACACTGGACTTGAGCACACCGGACTGGTCCACACAGCTTCACCTGCACTTAGCTACTAAGCCCCCCAAGAGTTGAGCTCCTGGGTTCGAGTAGCCGGCAGGACTTACTGGATACCGGATGACACAGGGACCAGGACTGGAAACAGAAGTGCTCCTAAACCTAAATTGATTTACGTGCCCCCAAGCCCTAAACCAGCAGGAGTGTTCCTAACAGTAAACTGACAAAAGGACTTCCTAAGCCCTAAACTAACCGAGCAGGGAACTAAACACAAAGCTAACACAGGTGCTACTAAGCACCAAGCTACAAGCAGAGCTCTACAGTAACAAGCTAAACAGAAAACTAACAAGCTACCTAAGCACTGCTCTAGCAAGCTAGATACAAAACTAACAAGGTGCTTCCTAAGCACTACTCTGGCAAGCAACCAGAAGAGCTCCTAGCACTAAAAGGGAAGACAGGGGAGCCACAAGGAAAAAGATGGGAAGCTAACACATAAGCCAAAAGTGCGTCTAAATCACCAAACACCAACAGCAAAGACTGCAATGCTCCCAATAGCACAAACACCAGAAGTACTTCTAACAGCAACCTCTGCAGTGTTCCTAACAACACCAAACCCTGAAGTACTTCTATCAGCAACAGAGCTTCCAAAGCCCTACACATAGCAATGCTTCCAAAACCAAGAGGGAAAAGCAGGGGAACCATAAGGGAAAAGCAGGAAAGCTAAACACACAGTCACCAGTGCACTCTGCACTAACACTAACCTGGCCCTTAGCAAAAGCAAGCAGGGAAACTAGACACAAAGTCAGAAGTACACACTGCACCACCCTACCTAAAGCAAACACCACTGTTGCAAAGGCTCTGAAGGAAACAACACCACTTCCTTATCAAGGCCCTCCCTGATGATGTCACACTCCCTAGACCTAGGCAAAAGCACACTGACCCAGAGAGGCCCAACCCACACCAATGCAACACTGTGAAGCACTTGAAGCCAGTACACCCAAAGAGAGGTAGAGCAACTCAGGCAACACACACACAGGTGCAGTATAGTGAAACAATTAGAGCCATGCTGCTGGAAGCTGCCAGCACAGAGAGACAGAGCCAGCTCAGAAAGGACAGAGAAAAGAAACAGAAGCCAGCTAAGAAGCTGACCCCCAGGAAAGAGGTAAGTTTGAGAGGGGTTCAGACCCCAATCATAACAATATTCTGAATGTTTTCCTTATATACCTGATTGCTTAATTCTATTATGTTATCCATGTTCTTTATGTAATACCAATTGTTGTATCTTTTAATCTGGAATGGCGAATGCCACGACGGAACAGTGTAAGCCACATTGAGCCTGCAAATAGTTGGGAAAATGTGGGATACAAATGCAACAAACAAACAAATCAATTTAAAACAAAACTGCGAGCCCTAGTTCAAAGGGAAGAAATGTAAGGGTCCCAAATTGATAAAAAAACACTTCTTGTGCTTAAAGGATAGGCCCACCCCTTGCTTCTCCAACAACATATGATGGTGAAGCATACTCCGCCAGCCCCAAAAAGATGGGGAGTCCGACGTCATTTACACCTTGAGAATTGATTTCTTGTACAAATTTTTGTAATGGCTGTGTGTTAATGGCAACATTAGTGCACGGCTATTAATACAAAAATAGGAAAATCTGCCATTTTTCTGCTGTGGTAAAAATGGCCATAGCGTGCAAGAAAAAACCATGTATGGGTGTGCTAAGGCCACTTTTTACCACAGCTTAGTAAAAGGACCACTATATCTTTAACTTTGCAATGTATGTCAGTAAATTTGATTTTGTAGAATGTACATGGGTTACGTGGAGGGAAATAATCGAACAGGGCGCCCAAGTTTTCCTGACGGCATCCTCGCAGGACGTCCTGCGAAGGGGCGGGGAAACCGTATTATTGAAACAAGATGGGCGGCCATCTTTCGTTTCGATAAAACGGTCGGGGACGCTCAAATCTCAACATTTAGGAGATGGTCATCCCTAGAGATTGGTCATCCCCGATTTTCGGTGATAATGGAAACCAAGGACGCCCATCTCAGAAACGACCAAATCCAAGCCATTTGGTCGTGGGAGGAGCCAGCATTCGTAGTGGCCAGGACACCAACCGGGCACCCCAGGGGGCACTGCAGTGGACTTCAGAAAAAGCTCCCAGGTGCATAGCTCCCTTACCTTGGGTGCTGAGCCCCCCAACCCCCCCCAAACCCACTCCCCACAACTGTACACCACTACCATAGCCCTTAGGGATGAAGGGGGGCACCTAGATGTGGGTACAGTGGGTTTGTGGTGGGTTTTGGAAGGCTCATATTTACCACCACAAGTTTAACAGGTGGGGGGAGGGGGTGGGCCTGGGTCCGTCTGCCTGAAGTGCACTGCAGTACCCACTAAAACTGCTCCAGGGACCTGTATACTGCTGTCATGGAGCTGGGTATGATATTTGAGGCTGGCACAGAGGCTGGAAAATATATTTAAAAATTTTTTTTAGGGTGGGAGGGGGTTAGTGACTACTGGGTGAGTAGGGGGAGGTCATCTGGTCACTTAGGGCACATTTTTGTGGCTTGGTCGTAAAAAAAAAATGGACCAAGTAAAGTCGGCCAAATGTTTGTCAGGGACGACCTTCTTTTTTCCAGTATTGGCCATGGACGCCCGTGTGTTAAGCACGCTCCAGTCCTGCCTTTGCTATGCTTCCAATATGCCCCCGTGAACTTTGGTCATCCCCGTGACAGAAAGCAGTTGAGGATGCCCAAAATTGGCTTTCAATTATGCCGATTTGGGTGACCCTGGGAGAAGGACGCCCATCTCCTGATTTGTGTCGAAAGATGGGCGCCCTTCTCTTTTGAAAATAAGACTGATAATCGAGTTTTAGTCATCTTAAAAAAATTATCTCCTTCTATAATATTTTTACAGGAAACACATCTTCCTCCAAATAACACAAGAAATTAAAAGAAGGTTGGATAAATCAAGTTTTCTATGCTCCTTTAGAAAATCAAAAAGAGGAGTAGCCTCCCCCCTCCCCCAATCCCTAGAGGCCTACCCAAACCTAGTGAGCTAGTAGATCTCTGTATAAGAGCGATCCCCAGATGCTCCCGCCCTTGCTGGTGCCCCTAGTGGTAGTCTCAAGCTAGAAGCAGACTACTGCTAGTGGCAACATCTTGAAAGACAGTGCGGGTAAGGACAGGAGCAACTGGGGATCACTCCTACCCAGGGACCCACTAGATCACCAGATATGGGCCAGTAGGCCTCCAGGGGTGATGGGAACGTCTTTTGAGGGGATTGGCATTCAGTTCAGGGGGGCAAAAGTGTGATATCATTCAGATCATTGGGGGGGGGGGGGGGGGAGACCATTTAGATCGGAGGGTGTTGGTGATTAGAGGGTGGATAGGGGGACTGCAGTGTGGCTGCTTAAGATAAAGCCCAGGAGAATTAGGCCATGGCTTTGAGGGTCTCGTTTGAAGGCAGTGTTCATTTATCACAGGATTTAGCAATCTGTGCTACTGAGATACTGCAGGTTCGTGATGCCTGTGGTAACTCAAGGTGTGGTAAAAGCTCTCCTTTTACCCAATCTTGATAACTTCCCCTAAGACATGTTAGTATACTATTAACCCCAGTTATTAGTAACTAGGTCTTATTGCATAAAATGGGACCTGTACTAAAATCATACCAGTTAGTGATAAAAATAACATGTCTTAATAGTAGCCCATATTGATAACTACCTCTCTTATTCTGCTATTACTATTATGCTTGAAAATCACTCAGAATTTTGTTACGAACAAATATAAAATTAAAATAGAAAAGAATAGGACAAAATAGAAACAGCAATAACTAGAACAAAGTCTCTAAACTGTGTCACAGTTAGATTAAAGGTGATGTCTCTGAGACCTCACCTGAAAGCAAGTAGCCAGGAGTTGAGAGTTGCTGGGTGAAAGAGGGTTTTTTTGTTGTTGTTGTTTTTGAGAGAGAGAGAGAAAAGCCAAATCTCTCACAATACTCTCCTTTCTACCCTACGTTTAACCACCCAAAACACAGATTACAAAATTGCTTTGGCAGATACATAGAAAGGGTGATTTGCAAAATCATTTATACCTATAAATGGCTATTTATCCAATTTAAAGGACTTTTTCAGAATTGCCCACCCCATATGCAGGTAAAAAAAAAGTGTATTGCGCAGCACACATATATTTGCCTGCATTTTCATGGAGGTATTCCTGGGTCAGGGTTAGAGTTAGAGGGGTCCTTTTACCAAGCTGCAATAAAAAGGGCCCTGTGCTGAAAAAAGGGCTGAAAATAGCCATGGCCATGCAGTAAGATTGCTCTTACCACGTGGCCTTGTGTGTGTGTGTGTTTTGGGGGGGGGGGGGGAACCATTTACCGTCACCCACTGAGATGGCAGTAAGGGCTCCCGTGCTACTACTACTACTATTTAGCATTTCTATAGCGCTACAAGGCATACGCAGCGCTGCACAAACATAGAAGAAAGACAGTCCCTGCTCAAAGAGCTTACAATCTAAAATAGCGCACACTGAGGCTGGAACCACTGCCAGTACCTGCGCCGGGCTAGTGGTAGCTTCAGATTAGCGTGCAGCAAGCTCATGTTGGGCTTACCGCCGCTTTGAAAGAGCCCCTCAGAGGTCAACAGAATTTTGCATTCTCAAAATTACCTATGTTCTTGCTAGCAAAAGTATTTGTAGGAGAGAGAGAAATCTTTGTGGCTATCTTTCCCTTTGACAATTTTCAAAAGGGACCTTTGAGAGTCCGTGCAAGGCCTGCATGTAAAAGTAATCATGGACTTTGAAGGCAATTTTCAAAATTACCTGAATTAGCACAAAGGGAAGTTTTCCAATGGAACCCTTAGGTGGCAAAATAACACATAAGTACAGTGCATACAGAATACTGACCTTTATAAAAACCAACTGAGCCATACACATCAATCCTCCAATCCGCACTGCTTTCAAATATGTTAGTTATGAACAAATGTACTGTGGGGTTATTCACTTTTAGTAAAATTAAATAAGAAAGAGGTGATAGTAAAGTCATGGAGAGAGATCCACAAAAAGAGAGGAGGTAAGGAAAAAAAGATAGCTTATAAATTCATCAACTCTCTTGCCTTTATATACCTTAGTTATCAATAGAGGAGTAACCTAGTAGTAACCAGGCTGACAACCAAGGAAGCCAGGGTTCAAATCCTGTTACTGCTCCTCGTGATCTTGCACAAGTTACTTAACTCTTCATTGCCTCAGGTACAAAATTGTATTGAAAGCCCTCAGGGATTGGAAAATTAGTGCACCTGAATGTGACTCATCTTGAACTACTATTGAAAGTGTGAGCTAAATAAACAAGTTTTAAGAATCTGACACATGATATCCAGTTGACTGTGATTATGTTAAGCCTTCTGAGAAGACTGAACTAGTCTCACTTAGAGAATGGAGCTTGAAAGGCAATTGTGCATTGCAATAAATTCTGAGAGTTGACTTGGTTCCCAGAAAATATAATTAATTTCCCTATGTACTACATCACAATTAGCAGGATATTGCAAAACAAAGGCACCCAGTTTCACACCCTCTGGAAATAGTGCCAAGAAATTCTTCCTTTTCATCTATATCAACAGAGAAACGCCAGAAAATAATCTAACACGATTTAGTGATATTATAGAAGAAAAGTTGCATTATTAAATTTTTATCCAGTTATTACATTAAATTCTAAATCTGAGGAGATTTAGAAATGCTGCCATAGTCAGACAGATCTTTAGGTCATATATGAGAAGCAGAACAGGTTGTTGGAGAGAAGTAGGCTCAGGCAAAATATATATAACGTTGGATACTACAGGTAATGTTTCCAGTGGTGTAGCCTCAGGTGACCTGGAGGGGAATAATCGAACGGCGCCGGCGAAATACATGGTCGGCGATGTATTTTGGCGGCGCTGCAAACAGCTGGCCAGACCCCTATTTTCGAAAAAGATGGCCAGCCATCTTTTGTTTCGATAATACGGTTCCAGCCAGCCAAACGCCTTGGATTTGGCCAGGGTTTGAGATGGCTGGCTTCGTCTTTTAGCGATAATGGAAAGTTATGTCAGCCATCTCAAACCCCGGCCAAATTCAAGGCATTTGGCCTTGGGAGGAGCCAGCATTTTTAGTGCACTGGCCCCCCTGACATGCCAGGACACCAACCGGCCACCCTAGGGGTCACTGCGGTGGACTTCAGAAAAACTCCCACGTGCATAGCTCCCTTACTTTGGGAGCTGAGCCCCCCAACCCCACCCCCAAACCCACTACCCACAAATGTACTGCACCCACTAAAATTGCTCCAGGGACCTGCATACAGCCTCTAGGACTTATTGCTGCTGTATAACTTTGGCACACCAGTTCACACGTGAAGACTAATCTCTCTGAAAAAGTCCTTTCTTGAAATAACCACGTTTACTCACAGTTAACTGCAGATCAGAGGTTGTGCCCCACTGGCAAAGAGTCCCCTGGTACTAAGATTAGCAGTAGGTCAGAGCTGGCACAATGGTGTACAATGCGTCTTTCAGCACTATTCAAGGTAATAACTAAGTTCTCTAACGTGGGTAACACAGGAAAGGGAACTAAAACTGGCTTACAAAAATGGCCACTACCGCATGGACTACAACAGGAAACAAAACAGGGCACACTCTGACCCAGTTAGCAGGGGGGAAAAGCACCATGGGAGTAGAGCCCAGTACCCTACACCCACCACAATGCATTGCTAATGTGACTCTGCAGGGCACCTAACAGAAAAGGTGTCACACTCATCCGAGAGCCACATCGCAACCAGGGAAAGGCTGTCAGAGGATACAACACATTCTGCTGTCATGGAGGTGGGTACGGCATTTGAGGCTGGCATACAGGCTGGCAAAAAAGGTTTTTGGTTTTATTTTTTTAGTATGGAAGGGGGTTGGTGACCACTGGGGGAGTATCGGGAGGTCACCCCCCATTCCCTCCAGTAGTCATCTGGTCAGTTGGGGCACCTTTTTGAGGCTTGGTCGTGAAAATTAAAGGACCAAGTAAACCCGGCGAAATACTGCTTGATGCCGCTTTTTTTTTTCCATTATCGGCGAAAGCTGGCCAGCTGGTAGCCACGCCCATGCCCGCCCATGTCCCGCCTTCGCTAATCTACCGACATGCCCCCTTGAACTTTCGCCGGCGAATCGACAGGAAAGCGGCGATGCCGCTTTCGATTATACTGATTTGGCCGGTTTCAGGAGATGGCCGGCCATCTCCCGATTTGTGTCGGAAGATGGCCGGCGATCACTTTCGATTATAAGCTGGCTGGGGTCAACCCATTTTGTTTGAGCTCAGGGGGCCACCCAGCAATGGTGCAACCTTGCTATATAGCTGGCAGGTCCTGCCAGCTGATGACCTCCCCCAGCAGCTGGAATTCCCTTCTACCGAACTCGGCCAAAGAGGCAGTATCTCTGAACTGCTGATGCTGGCAACCCATGCATGCTCAGTTTTCCCACATGATTGAAAACTGAGCATGTGGGACACTGCTGAGTTTAGTAGAAGGGAATCCTGACTGCCGGAGGCAGATGTCTTCAGCTGTTGGGGCTTGGGGATCCCTACCAGCTAAGGTTTCGATTTTGAGTTGAGGGGCTGCTGTTGGTTGAGGGGGGTGGGCAGGGGCAGAGAGGAAATTTTATGTTCGCCCATTCTGCTGGTAGGCCCACCCAAACTTGGCTGTCTGCCTAAGCTACTAAATGTTTCTCTGCTAAACTACAAACATATCTCCAAATACTTTCAAAATAATTTACTTTGGGGAAATTAAGACTACAAATGTTTCTTTCATGAACACAAATTTGCAATATTTTGATTTTAGCGGTGATGTATTCAAGTTGCTCTGGCTGGCTTCAAACTGACAATCTGCTGGGATGAATGACTGGTGCTCTGCCTCTGAGCTTTGAAAATTGCTGTGGATACAAAGTACTTCTGGATGTCTGCACTTTTTTTTTAATACTAAAAATAAGGCACATAGCTTTGAAAATGCCATCTATGTAGTTTATTCTACTCCCCCTCTCCTAATATAGCTAGAAGACTGCACTTTATGAAGGGCAATTTTCAAACAGCTAATTCAGACTGGTATAATACATTTTACCCAAGTAAATCATTTTGACATTGTCTTGGGGGGGGGGGGGGGGGGTTACACCATAGTAGGACTCCTATATGTAATTTTCAAAAAAGTACCTGGTTTATAAGCACAGCATAGGCTACTGGTAATCATTCCCAGCCCTCAAGGGCTGCCAACAGGTCAGGTTTTCAGGATTACATATAAAAGAGATTTACATACAATGGAGGTAGGAATGCATGGAAATATGTCACACATTAAGCGTGGGAATGTGGTAATTGGCTGATAATATATAGGTCTGACTTCAGATGGTTTTGTTGTCTTTTTTATAATTATTATTTTCCTGGTTTTTTTTCTCTTTTTGGTATCATCTTTCCCTAGTTATGAGGCAGCTTGGGCAAAGAAGTCATATTTGGTGTTTAACTTTTCAGTCCTGCAAGTGATGGAAGAATGCCATCTGGTTTTAATTTGCTCAGAAGTCTAGCTTTTGCTAGACCAGAGGTTAGAAAGGTCAGAGAGAAGTAATTATTTACCACATCTGGATACCATTATGAGCCAGGCATATTGCAGTTTTAAAAGTAGGCTGAATGCTGTTTAAATAATTCTAGATGAATTAGATTTTGTCTTATAAGGAATTCTGATTTCTGCTTATTTTAGAATATGTTTTATTCTGTGTAATTAGTAAGTTCTATTTCTATATAGAATATCTTTTCAATCCAGTGTTACATCTTTGACTGACTTTTCAAGTGAAGCTTTGTCTGCAGTTTTAAGAGGTCATCATCTGGTTTGAATTATCCACAGTCCTAGCGAGTTCTGTGTAGGAAGCTAATAGGTGAAAGAGGTCAGGGAAAGTCTTGATTAATTATAGTTAAGTGAAGGACTGGTTTTCTGAAAGTAATAATAAATGTATGTGTGCTATTAAGCAAGATTGGCCCTTGACCCTTTAATGAATGCCAGAACCCAGTTAGTATGAAGTTAGCTGGGAACCTAAGAATTTAATCATAATAAAATGCAAGAGATAGGTGCCACAATGTCTAGTGTGAGAGGCCCCAGGTCATAGGTCAGTTTGGGAAATATCTCAAACCTATGTAACTGATATTTTTAAGTAATGTGTAAGTAATAATTAGTTCAAGGCAGGGTAATCAATCTATTCTTTACCATCTGGTGAGAAAGGGGGGCTAGAGAGGTGTAAGACCCTATATAACTGAGAGCAGAAGCAGCTTACGTTAGAAGAGAGACAACAGAAGGAGAGAAGGAGCTGAGACAGAAGCCATAAGATCCAGAGAGCTGAGAAAGAGAAGAAGAGACCTAGTGCTGATGTCCTACTTTGTTTGCTGGCAAATAAAGAAGACTTCTCTCTCATTCTGGTGTGTGGTGTTTGACTCCTGAAGTACCACAGATTCTGCTAACAATAGTGGTAATTCCTGCAACAGTTACTGTTGGTTGTATCTATTTGGGGGCCAGGGCTGGCCTAACCACTAGGTGGTCACCTATGGCAGCAGCAAAAAGTAACTGCAGACAAAGCAAAACTAAGTCCTAATAGTCACACAAACTCAGAGCCAGTGTGTACTTTTACCTTGAAAACAAAATTTTAATATTTAAAAGTATAGGTACTCATTTTCAAAGCACATAGACTTACAAAGTTATATATGTAACATTGTAAGTCTATGTGCTTTGAAAATGAGCTAAGTTATGTTCAGTTATGTAGAATTATAGGATGATCATTCATGATAGTAGAGTTTAATTATCAAAATCTTTACTCCTTTTGTTGGGCTTTGTGCCATATTTGTTATCTAGAAATAAATATTACTAGATCATTGACTGAGCTATATGAGGCAAGCTCCACTGTCACATCCCTCACCTGGTTCAGGAAACCACTAGTCTTGCAGCATTCCGTGCCTAGAGTCTTGTGCAAGGAGGTTTAATGACAAGAGACAGCATGACGTCAAAGAGATGAAGCAACCCCTCCTACGCAGCAGCCATACTGGTCAGAACAATTACTATTGCTATTGAAAACAATAACAAACTTGTGAGGTTTTATCAAACCTCCTAGGTTTTGCATTCCCTCTGTTAGGAGGGGATTGGGGTGGGGGGGAGGATGTAAGGGGAGTTGGGGCGTTTTCGAAGGGTCTGTGAAAGGGGCGTGGGTTATATTCAAAATGTATTTGTCAGTTCTCCAGAACTTGTTTTTTTTATTTGCAATGCTGTATTGTGGATTTCAGTGCTGTGCTATTTGCCTTTATTTTTTTCTTAAGAAGACAACTGCCACTGACCCAGAGTTCGAGGTACGGGACATAATGGACACTAAGAGAATCAGGGGGAGAATACACTATCACCTAGCCTGGAAGTGTTATGGACCAGAATATAATACGTGAGAACCTGCTGTCAACATGCAAACCCCAGTACTCATTAGGCATTTTCACTGCATTTATCCCCTTAAGCCCAAACCTAGGGGGGCTTTGGGAGAGGGTGCTGTCACGTCCCCAAACCACTAGAGTCCTGCAGCACTTTGTGCCTATAGTCTTGTGAGTCTTTACTTCCCGGTTGTTGCACTTTCCTTATATAGCCCTAGATGGGGCACTGACAGATGTTCTCACTTCCTGGCTAAGGGATATTTAAGGAAGTGCTCTACATTCCACCAGTGCTTTGACAACAGGCTTCTAGAGTTGTGCTTCTCCAGTGTTCATTACCTGGCCAGTTCCTGCTTCCAGCCCTGCTTGTTCCAGTCTAACCACCCTGTTTGTTCCTGTTGTGAAAAAGGTCCACTGCTTCCCAGCCAGGTGGAGCCGCCCACCAACTGAACTTCCAGAGCTCACCACAAATGCAGACAGTGGCTAGGTCAAAAGCTTTTATTATCAGGCCAATAACAGCTGTCTCAAACTTCAGTACACAGGTTATCTCCAAACAAACAAGTTCCAACAAAACAGGTTTCCAACCAATCAGGGTTTTTCCAGACCAAGGCAGGTTTTCAAAGTCAGGCTTCCAGTAAAGCAGGTAAATAAAGCAGGCTTCCAAATAAATCAGGCTTCCAGTGAAGCAGGTTACTCTCACCTCTTAACACCACTTTCAAACCCTCAGGAGATGGCCATCCCTGCCTTGAAACTCTCCTACTCCATAGAGGCTTCTCCTCCCCCCTGGGATTCCTCCCCCATCTGATCTACCCCCCCTTCCATATAATCCATCTAATCATCTTCTTCCCTCTCCATAGGCCCCTCTCTATTCCAGCTGGGCCTCATGGTATATTGACTGCGTATCCAGGGGAACTGAGCTTCTTCCCTCCACCTCCCCCTAGTGGGTGACAAAATTATAGGCTCAGCCTGGCAATCCCCCTGGCTCTCTCTGCTGGAGCTGGGAGTCCATTCCCTTGTCTTCAGACTACTCTCTGCCTCCCTCCTTGCAATGGCTTCTGGTACTTGTATTTCAGGGTCTAACTGCTTCATCCTAGCTGCCCTGGCGGTAGCCTTGTCACACTGTATCTGGCCTTGCTGTTCCAGCTACTCCCTGGCCTCGACTCCATGAGGCCAGCCCCCAAAGGCTCTCTTAAGAGCCAACCCCAATGGTTCTCTTAACAGCCAACCTCTAGACTACCCCTGTTGTGTTCCAACCAGTCTGCTAGGCACCGCCTAGTCCTGAGGCAGTCTGAGTCAGGTCCTACCTTCTCCTGCTTCTAGATTCTGCCAGGTGGTCCTGTCAGCTACTGTTGATGAAGGCCTATGCAGCATTTACACTGAACAGGTAGAGCCAACCTCGTCAGAGCCCAACGGCTCAACTTCCTAACCACGACATCCCCAGCCAAGATGAAAGAACTAATGGAAGAGCTTGACCACTGGGCAGGGTTTAATCACTCTTGGTTAAGAAGAGTACACACAGTAAAATTATACTACTGACTAAATTATTTTATCTGTTTATGGTTCTAACTAATCCTTTGTCCAAGAATTTAAGACTCCACCGCAAGACCTTTGCATGTATATAGCGGAAACGACCTTCAAGGGTACAGAAAGCTACTTTATTTCAACCAACCAGTGGTAGAGACGTTTAAATATCTCAGTGGCACAGGAGGTGAGCCTTTTCCAAATGAAGGAAAACTCTGGAATGAGAGGGCATAGAATGAAATTAAGAGGAAATAGGCTTACGAAGAATCTAAGAAAATAGTTTCACGGAAAGGGTGGCGGATGCGTGGAATGGCCTCCCGGTGGAGGTCGTGGAGACGAGGATTGTGCTGGAGTTTAAGAAAGCAGGGGACAGGCATGTGGGATCCCTTAGGAAAAGGAGGAGCTAGTGGTTACTGAGGAAGGGCAGACTGCATGGGCCTTTGACCCTTATCTGCCATCATGATTCTATGTTTCTATGTTTCAAAATTAAAGGGAGGGATGGGAGTACCTAATTTTGTTTTATAGTATCAAGCTGCACAGTTGAGAATTATAGAAGAATGGTTGAATGGGTCCAATAAAAAGTGGGCACATCTTCAAAGACCCTTCTTTGGGCAACTCTGTGGCTGTTTAAATGCAGTCTTAACACTGTTAAGAAAATCCCCTTTTATATGAAACATCCTCTGACCATTTAGTATATGATTAGGAATACATTAATTCCAGATAGACAGAACTTCCTACATACAGCCTTGTGTTATGCGTCTGGCTTTACACCCAGAGGCATTGATCCGACCTATAAACTGGGCAAAAGGTAAACTATGCTAAATTAAAACAAATTTGGGAACAGGGAATGTTTATCTTTTCCAAAGCTACAGGAAGAATTTGGTATCAATTCAATAGAAGATTTCCAATATAGGCAAATTAGAGATTATATACAGCAGCAAGCTAGAAGAGAGCTTAAACTTGAAGAAACATTACTAGAAAAGGCAATGAGGGGAAGCTGTGGAAGAGATGGCATTTCTCACATTTATTTAGCATTACTGTAACAAAAAAATTCAATAATAAAATATACTGCTAAGTAGAAAGAGTTGACTTGGGCAGGGCCGCCGAGAGCTGGAGCTGGGCCCGGGACAAGGCCGCCCCCGGGCCTCCCCCACCCAAGGTCGCCGGGCCCCCCTCCACCCGCTATCGGGCCGGGCCCTCGGAACTAAACTTAAGCCACCTTTCACTTCGCAGCAAGCAGGGCAGACCTCTCCTCCTTCCTTCCGTGCCCTGCCCTCGTGGACGTTACATCAGGCGAGGGCGGGACATGGAAGGAAGGAGTGGCCTGACCTGCTGCTGCTTGCTGCGAAGTGAAAGGAGGCTTAAAGTTAGTTCTGGGAGTGATGGAGGGCGGGCCAGGCGGCGGCGGCGCTGGGCCCCCCTGGAGGCCCGGACCCCGGGACTTTTGTCCCCCCTGTCCCCCCCTCTTGGCGGCCCTGGACTTGGGCTGGGTGGGCTGGCTGGCTGGCTGGGTTCACATCTGGCTCTGCAACTTAGATTAAATAACTACATTTTCTGCTTATTTACAACCCAAACTTTTACTGACTTCTGCTCAGTCTTTGTTGAAGCACCATTCCTCAATTTTACTCGGAACTTCTTCCATTTATTTTTGGCTGGAGAAAGGAAATTTTTATCTCCCCTAAATAACTCTCCTCATGCACTGAGATTGGAGCTGGATCCTTATTTACATCTATCCTTCCTCTGGTACAATAAAGAAAAAGCCTACAACAACCTGCATCATTTGGACCATCCAAGGATATCAGAACCAGAAACTCTAAAGTTCATACCTGCAATCCGTGAGTTAAAAAAATTTATTTTAACTACATAATCTACTTCTATAACTCTGAATCTTTTAGATTCCTTAAAACTAAAGGAAACCTATGCACTGTCTCCAAGAATTTCACTTAGAAGTGCTAAGTGCAGCAATTTGTTTCTCTATTTGATGGAAGACTTTGATCTCACAGGTCTGGTCTGAATTTACAACTTTAAAAGTTCTGTTCTTTCAGCTATTAAAGCCTCAACCCTGCATTGCCAACTAGGAAGACTGCTGATCTACAGGGTGTACGCCAAAGAGTGGATTGCAGCACCACCCAGTGAAATTTTGCCTAAATAGCTTCTGACATAAAAATGTGTCATGCAAGCATCCCAGTGGTGTGTGGGAGAGGAAACCATAACCCCCACAAACCAAAGAGAAGGCAAAAGTACATAACAGTACTTAAAAGATCACCTCATTGTCACACCAAAGCTACCCACAGCACCCCCAGACCACCCTTTGGAACTATAGGACTGGTGAATGCCAGATCAGCTGCAAAGAAATCCTCGGTGATCCATGATGCCATAAATGAACAGCATCTTGACATCCTAGGAATAAGTGAAACCTGGCTAGATGAAAGTGGGGGTTTACCACTGGCTGAACTATGCCCAACAGGTTTCAACATCCAACATCAACCAAGACCAGGAAGACAGGGTGGAGGGGTAGCAGTCTTGATTCGGGACACAATCAAACTGCGCAGAATATCCATCCCCCAGCTACATGGATCAGAATCTCTTTTAATCCAACTTGGAGAAGCCAATCTGGCTGCTCATGGTATACAGAGCACCTCATAACAACACATTATCTGTGCAAGAACTCCTAGACCTGATTACTCAAGTGACCCTGAATTACCCTAGGTTGGTGATCATGGGAGACTTCAATCTCCACATCAAAACCCCAGATACCACCACAGCTGCCTTTCTGGACATGATGACAGCACTAGGATTTACACAGGTGATCAATTCTCCAACCCACGAAAAGGGTCACATACTAGACCTGGTATTCTACAAAGGGGTGTATATCCAAGAATTGTGGGATAACAGTATTGAAATAACACCCCTATTATGGTCAGACCATTTTCTAATAAAATTCTCCCTAAGTGACCACCTGAAACAAATGGCACCTCCCAGAGTTTGGAAGGAGATCAGAGACAAAAAAAAAAACTGACCGCTGAGAATTTCCTAGAGGCCTTGGACTATCCACATGTAGATAAAAAGATAACAGTGTCAGAACAAGTTGAAATCTGGAATACACACTTAGCCAAGACCTTAGAGAAAACAGCACCACTGAAAAAGGTCTTATGCCCCACTCACAAATGCTCACCTTGGTTTTCTCCAGAACTTCGGATCCTTAAACGTGAAGGACAAAAACTGGAAAGGAGATGGCGCAAATCTCACCTGGATGAAGACAGGCTAAACTGCAGGAAGCACATGGCAAAGTACTGCCAAGCCTTAACAGCAACCAAAAAACAGTATTTCTCTCAATGTATTGCACAAGCTGCCAATTCAACCAAGCAGTTGTTCAGTATAGTAAACAGCCTACTGCAGCCCCCACAACAAAACCAGCCTCCCCAGTCTAAACTGAATTGCAATGATTTTGCTGCATACTTTGCCAACAAAATTAAAAGTCTCCACCAGGATTTACAGGCAATCCCACCCAGTGCCCAACCAGTCAACCAGGGGTGCACAAACTCGCCCCCTCCTAACAGAGACAGATGGAACACTTTTAACCTAATGACAGAGGAGAGCCTTGACAAACTCCTAAGAGACCTTTGACCAACTACCTGCTCCCTCGATCCCTGCCCATCAAAGATAGTGCAGCAGGCAAGTATGGGCCTTATAGAAGGCGCCACAAAAATTGTGAATACCTCTCTTTCTAATGGGCAACTACCAACGCCCTCTGCTGAAGAAAAACAACCTTGACCAGGACAAACTTGAAAGTTACAGGCCAGTATCCAACATCCCGTTTCTAGGGAAACTCATAGAACAAGCAGTCTGTGTTCAACTTAATGAATGGCTAGAAAAGAGTAACTGGCTAGATTCATGTCAATCTGGATTCTGACCCGGTTATGGAACAGAAACGGCCCTCGTATCCGTGCTAGATGATCTTCACAGAAACCGAGACAAGGGATTCGCCTCGATACCAGTATTGCTAGATTTCTCAGCAGCTTTTGACACTGTGGATCATGATATCTTGCTAGCACGAATGACAGAAACAGATATCAATGGTACAATACTTGCCTGTTTCAGTTCCTATCTATCAGACAGGCAACAATCCATAATGTTTGGCAGCAACTCATCACCACCATGGACACTAACCTGCAGGGTACCACAAGGATCGATACTGTCACCTATTCTGTTCAATATCTACCTCAAGCCACTAGCTGAGCTGATTCGGTCAATGAGCACTCAGTTCTAAATCTATGCGGATGATGTGCAGCTACTCATACCCATTGAACCTGACTTACCTACAGCCTTGAATAAACTGATTACTTCTCTAACATCAATTTAAGAATGGGCTAAAAACAGCAAACATTGCCTGAACCGAAGTAAAACCGAGCTTCTCTGGGTCCCTAACACAAGTGGATACATACCTAACATCAAAATCCCTTTTGGGATATACAAACTCTCCCTCAAATCAGGAACCTTGGAATTCAGTTAGATTCAACACTTACTCTGATTCCCCAAATCCAAGCAATCTTCAAGAGATGCTTCTACTATTTGTGACAACTACGCTGCCTCTCTCCTTAAAAAGACTGCAAGCGACATGACCACATCACACCATTTTTGCCAAAACTTCATTGGCTACCAGTACAATACAGGGCTAAATTTAAAACTCTATGTCTGATCTTCAAGGCCAGGAAATGGCCCCGAGTATCTGAAGAATAGGATGATCCTCCACACACCGCCAAGGACACTAAGGTCCTCCCAAGGACTTTCACTAACTACACCCTCTCCAAAAGACATTACACGATGTGATACCCGCAAGCGAGCTTTCTCCGGAGTAGCCCCCACACTCTAGAATGCATTGCCTGAAAGGCTCTGTTTAACACAAGACTTAACACAAGACTATCTCTACTTCAGGAAGCAGGTGAAAGCTTGGCTCGTCAACCAAGCCTTTAATGGAATAAGTAACTAACTTGTTAGTCTCACTCACACACACAAGGACTGACTCGGGCTGCACATACTGCAGCGGGACATGTTTTTCTACTCCTTGCCTAACTGAGATAATATTTAACCATCTCTCTGACCTCATGTGCAACTTTCTTCAAATCAGTCACCTTACTTTCAAATTCTTCCTACTGTCTTACTCATCTATATATTACAACTTTGCCTTACCCTTCACTATCAATTACAATGTTCTATTACGTATTGTATTGTCATTGCAAGTAGTATAGCATAGATCACCAGTGGTCCCTATTCAGGTATTTTTGTGGTTTAACACAAGGTTAATAGATCACCAGTGGTCCCTATTTAGGTATTTTTGTGGTTTAATACAAGGTTATTAAAGGGACCAGCTGCAGTTGTTTGAAGCAGAATATTTTGAACACCACGTGGTAATACAACATTAGAATTAGAATAGATCACTAGTGGTCCCTATTTAGGTATTTAAGTAGCATAGCATGCCATATTTTGTATTGTTACTTGAATATTTTTACTGCTGTATTTGCCTATTGCTCATGTTTGATCTATTCTTTCTGTACACCGCCTTGAGTGAATTCCTTCAAAAAGGCGGTAAATAAATCCTAATAAATAAATAAATAAATCCGGGCACTTCATATGAAATGAAAACATGGGAGAAAGGACTTGAGAGGCTGCTAAAAGTGTCTATTGCTAGTAATTTGATACACACCTGTGAGGCTGTTCAGAGTGTATAAAACTGGAACAGATATGTGTTGGTGGCAGTGTGGCACACGGGGAGATTTCTGACATGTATGGAGGGGTATAATTGAACGGGGCGCCCAAGTTTTCCTGAGTACGTCCTCGCAGGACGTCCCCGCGAAGGGGCGGGGAAACCCATATTATCGAATCAAGATGGGCATCCATCTTTCATTTCGATTATACGGTCAGGGACTCCCAAATCTCAACATTTAGGTCAACCTTAGAGATGGTCGTCCTTAGAGATGGTCATCCCCGGTTTTCAGTGATAATGGAAACCGAGGACGCCCATCTCAGAAACGACCAAATCCAAGCCATTTGGTCATGGGAAGAGCCAGCATTCGTAGTGCACTGGTCCCCCTCACATGCCAGGACACCAACCGGGCACCCTAGGGGGCACTGCAGTGGACTTCACAAATTGCTCCAAGGTGCATAGCTCCCTTACCTTGGGTGCTGAGCCCCCCAACCCCCCCCCCCAAAATGCACTCTCCACAACTGTACACCACTACCATAGCCCTAAGGGGTGAAGAGGGGCACCTACATGTGGGTACAGTGGGTTTTTGGTGGGTTTTGGAGGGCTCACATTTACCATCACAAGTGTAACAGGTGGGGGGGGGGGGGTGGCCCTGGGTCCGCCTGCCTGAAGTGCACTGCACCCACTAAAACTGCTCCAGGGACCTGCATACTGCTGTCAGGGAGCTAGGTATGACATTTGAGGCTGGCAAAAAATATTTTAAAAGTTTTTTTAGGGTGAGAGGGGGTTAGTGACCACTGGGGGAGCAAGAGGAGGTCATCCCCGATTCCCTCCTGTGGTCATCTGGTCAGTTCGGGCACCTTTTAGAGGCTTGGTCGCAAGAAAAAATGGACCAAGTAAAGTCGTCCAAGTGCTCATCAGGGACGCCCTTCTTTTTTCCATTATGGGTCCATGACGCCCATGTGTTAAGCACGCCCCAGTCCCGCCTTTGCTATGCTTCCGACACGCCCCCGTGAACTTTGGTCGTCCCCATGACGGAAAGCAGTTGAGGACGCACAAAATCGGCTTTTGATTATGCTGATTTGGGCAACCCTGGGAGAAGGACGCCCATCTCCTGATTTCTGTTGAAAGATGGGCATCCTTCTCTTTCAAAAATAAGCCTGATGGTGGACTTGTCCGAAAGTTAGCATCTTTTGGTGTACAGAGTTGGAATTACTTCACCACACTACCTCAGTGGTATTACCTAAGACAGCTGAATGCTGCTTGCTACACTTTAGTTTAAATGTTTTTTATTGATTTTATACAAAAGCAATACAAAAACCAAACTTCTGTCAAACAGCTTAAATATACAAGAGTCAGTGAATCTATGACACAGCACCAGACAAATCAAACTATACCATTAGCAAGAGGCTTGGGTTCTTACAGCCTCCAACCTGAAAAGTCCACCAATCTAACAACAGATAACCCCTAATATTCCCATGCCAAATCCCTCCCTCCTCCCCAACCCCCCCTGGAATCCAAGGATAGAAAAACTAGGCCCAAAGATAACCAGAGAATGGACGAACATGCTATGAAGCAGGGGCGGACTGAGAGTGGCCTGGGCCCCCTGCCTGGCCACTGCCCGACGCCCCCCTACCGCCGCAGCTGATGCCACCACCATCCTAGTTCTTTCCTACCCGCTGCGCTGCTGATACTCCCCCGCCCGCAGATGCAAATTTAAAAAACTGACATATTTCAATCATTATACTATAGGTTAACAAATACACATAAAACAAAATATGGAAAATATGATGATACCAATTCATTGGATCAAATATATTTTTCCAATTAGCTTTCAGAGGCCAAAACCTCTTTCCTCAGGTCAGGACAGTATACTGCTATTAAGGTATTCTGTTCTGACATGAGAAAGGAAGTTTGGGTCTCCAAACATTAGCAAAAATGTATTAAAATTAGTCCAATAAAGATATCATCTTATTTCCGTTTTCTTTATTAACACAGCTACCACACTACTTTATACTAAAGTAAAAATAAAATTAATTTTTCCTACCTTTGTTGTCTGGCTGGTTACTTTTTTCTGCATTGGTCCCAGTCTCTTATTTCTTTTTTCCTCGATCTCTTCTTAACTCTCGCCAGCGTCTATCCCTCTCTCCCCCACCCTTTCCATCCAGCATCTGCTCCCTCTCTCTCTTTCCCCTTTCTGTCCAACATCTGCCCCCTCTCCTCCCCCATTTCCATCCAGCGTCTGCCCCCTCTCCCCCTTTTCCATCCAGCGTCTGCCCCCTCTTTCCCCCCTTTCCATCCAGCATCTGACCCTTCTCTCTCTTCACTTCCATCCACTCAGGACCCTCTCTCTCCCCAGTTCCATCCAACATCTGCATCCTCTCTCCCCCTTCCATCCAGCTTCTATCCCCTCTCTCCCCTTCATCCAGTGTCTGTCCCTCCTCTCCCCATTTCCATCTGGCATATGTCCCTTCTCTCTCCCTCATCGAGTATCTGTCCCTCCGCTCCCTCTTTTCATCTGACATCTGTCTCCTCTCTCCTTCTCATCCAGCATCTGTCCTCCCTTCCCCCTCCATCCAGCATCTGTCCCATATCTTATCCCTTCCATCCGACATCTGTTCCCCCTCACCACTCCATTCTCCTTCCCCATCACCCATCGTCTGTCCTTCCCCATCACCCAGTCACCCTGTACTGGGGTCCTCTTTATTCCTGCTCAATTTATATGTCCCCACTTTCACCCCACCTAATCCCCAAATCCCCACTCTTCCATCCTACCCTCACTTACAATCACACCCTCCTCCTTCCATCCAGTGTTAGTCTTTTTTTCAGCCCCACCCAACACCCAAACCTTCTCCCCCCCCACCACCGGACACCCCCACTACCACTGGCACACCAGGACCAGGCTATCCCCACTCCCACCCAATACCCCCTGCCGCGGCCACCACTGCTGCTGCCCTGCTGCTGTTTCAGCAGTGGCGGCAAAAATAGAAAAAAAAGATCGCGGGGCTGCACAGTTGTTCCCTTCCCACTCGCAGCTGACCAGCTCTGCCCCGGAACAGTAAATTGTTAAAGGAAGGCGGGACCGGCAGCCGCGAACAGGAGGAACAGTGCGTCTCTGCGTCGCAATCTTTATTTCTGTTTTTGCTGCCACTGCTGTAACAGCAGCAGCAGTGGTGGTGGCTGTGGCAGGAAGGTAGGTAGTGTCGCAGTGGTGTGCTAGTAAATGTTTAACAACAGGCTCTCTCCCCAGTCTGTGCCCTTCATCCACCTCGTCCACCTCTACACCCCCCCCAAAAAAAAAAATTACAGTGCTGGCTGAGTGGAGGAGTGGCCTAGTGGTTAGAGTGGTGGACTTTGGTCCTGGGGAACTGGGTTTGATTCCCACTGCAGGCACTGGCAGCTCCTTGTGACTCTGGGCAAGTCACTTAACCCTCCATTGCCCCAGGTACAAATAAGTACCTGTATATAATATGTAAGCCGCATTGAACCTGCTACAAGTGGGAAAGCACAGGGTACAAATGTAAGGAAAATTAAAAAAAAAAATAGCCGGGGGGGAGGCAATGAATTACTCTCTCCAGGAAAAAAAAATTGAATGATCCCAGGTTCCAATCTAATTCATGTTTAATGTAGGATAAAATGCCATAAATAAATATAAACTTTTAACATTGAGCACCTGATTCTCAAAATGGACATATTCCAAACACTATAATGAAAACAAAATGATTTTTTCTACCTTTGTTGTCTGGTGACTTTGTTTTTCTGATCATGCTGGCCCAGTATCTGATTCTGCTGCTATCTGTCCTCATAACTCCGTTTCCAGGGCTTCCTTTCCATTTATTTCTTTACTTTCCTCTTCATTTCTTGCCCTACATCTGTAAGTAAAAGCTGGGTCCTCTGTAGACTTGACTGTCCAGTGGATCCAGCTTCTGCCTATTTTCTTCATCCATGTGCAGTTTTTCTCCTCTCTTCCTTTTCCCTCATCTCATATCCTTCCTCTCTCTTCCCCCCCCCCCCTCAATCCATGCCCAGAATTTCTTCTCGCTCCCCTCCATCCATGTGCATCTCCTTCCTGTCTTCCCTTCCCTCCCCCATCCATGTCCAACAATTCTCCTCTCTCCCCTGCCCTCCCCTCCATCCACCCATGTCTAGCAACCCTCCTCTCCCCTCCATCCACCCATGTGCAGCCTCTCTCCTCCATCCACCTATGTCCAGCAACTCTCCTCTCCCCTGCCCTCCTCTTCACCCATGTCCAGAAACCCTCCTCTCTCCCCTGCCCTCCCCTCCATTCACCCATGTCCAGCAACCCTCCTCTATCCCCTGCCCTGCCCTCCCCTCCATCCACCATGTCCAGCAACCCTCCTTTCTCCCCTGCCCACCCCTCCATCCACCCATGTCCAGCAACCCTCCTCTCCCCTCCATCCACCCATGTCCAACAACTCTAGCAACCCTCCTATCTCCTCCCCTCCATCCACCCATGTGCAGCAACTCTCCTCTCTCCTCCATCCACCCATGTCCAGCAACCCTCCTCTCTCCCCTGCCCTCCCCTCCATCCACCCTCCCCTCCATCCACCCATGTCTAGCAACCCTCCTCTCCCCTCCATCCACCCATGTGCAGCAACTCTCCTCCATCCACCTATGTCCAGCATCTCTCCTCTGTCCCCTGCCCTCCCCTTCATCCACCCATGTCCAGCAACCTTCCTCTCTCCCCTGCCCTCCCCTCCATCCACCCATGTCCAGCAACTCTCCTCTCTCCCCTGCCCTCCCCTCCATCCACCCATGTCCAGCAACCCTCCTCTCTCCCCTGCCCTCCCCTCCATCCACCCATGTCCAGCAACTCTCCTCTCTCCCCTGCCCACCCCTCCATCCACCCATGTCCAGCAACCCTCCTCTCCCCTCCCCTCCATCCACCCATGTCCAGCAACCCTCCTCTCCCCTCCATCCATCCATGTGCAGCAACTCTCCTCTCTCCTCCATCCACCTATGTCCAGCAACTCTCCTCTCCCCTGCCCTCCCCTCCATCCACCCATGTCCAGCAACCCTCCTCTCTCCCTTGCCCTCCCCTCAATCCACCCATGTCCAGCAACCCTCCTCTCTCCCCTACCCTCCCATCCATCCACCCATGTCCAGCAACTCTCCTCTCCTCTGCCTTCCATCCATCCATCCATACCCAGCAATTCTCTTCTCTCCCCTGCCCCCCTCTATCCATCTATACCCAGCAATTCTCCTCTCCCCTGCCCCCTTCATCCATCCTAGGGTTACCATTTTGTGTCCTCTGAAAAAGAGGACACATGTCACGCCCCCTACCCCGCCCCGCCTCATGCCCCGCCCCTGCCCCGCCCCCTTCAGGTCCGGGTTCCGCCCCTATTCCCCCCCCCGTCACATAGTCCCCTCCCCCCCATCACATACCCCCCCTCACTTACTGTCTAGCCCTGGTGGTCTAGTAGCGTCTTCTCTTCGGGGCAGGAAAGAGCCCCCTCTTTCCTGCCCGGAGCGCTGCCTGCCCTTGCCTGCTGCATCCTCCTCGGTATGGCTGGGGATTCAAAATGGCCACCGAGAGTTGAAGCGGCCTCGCGAGAGTTCAACTCTCGGCGGCCATTTTGAATCCCCAGCCAGACCGAGAAGGATGATAGACAGGGGAGGCAGCGCTCCGGGCAGGAAAGAGGGGGCTCTTTCCTGCCCCGAAGACGTCACTAGACCACCAGGGAACATGGTAAGGAAGGGGAGGGGAGGGGACGGGAGACCACGCGCCGATCGCCCGCCCACACGCCCACCGCACGCACGCGCCTGCCCGCACCCGCGCCCACGTTTGTCCAGAAATCCGGACAAACGTGGGCGGGGGCAAAATCCGCCGGACGCCCCAGACATGCCCTCAAAAAGAGGACATGTCCGGGGAAATCCGGACGTATGGTAACCCTAATCCATCCATACCCAGTTATTCTCTTCCCTGCCCCCCCTCCATCCATCCATACCCAGCAATTCCCCTCTCTCCCCTGACCTCCCCTCCCGCTCCCATCATTGATGTCCAGCGATTCTCCTTTGGCCCCATCCTCCCCTCCCATTCATATCCACCTGCCCGCCCTCTTCTCCCCCCCAACACCCCCCTTTTTCTTCCTGCCACAGTGCCACCCTGCTTGGTTTAAATCTTTTTTATTACCTCCGTTGAAGCGGCCACGTCATTGAAAGCCCTGCCCGTCTCTAGCCTTCCCTTCGTGAGTTCGTTCCCTCAGAGTCCCGCCCTCGCGGAAAGAGGAAATGATGTCAGAAGGTGGGACTCTGAGGGAATGAACTCACGAAGGGATGGCTAGAGATGGGCAGGGCTTTCAATGAAGCGGCCGCTGCGATGGAGGTAAATAAAAGATTTAAACCCCAGTTGTGGGAATGGGGAGAATGGCGGGCATCCAGGCAGAGCCTCTGGGCCCTCGGCCACTGCCCGGTTGCCCAGTCAGTCTGCCCCTGCTATAAAGAAGTTCTGAGAGAAGAGGACATTTCTCTGGTAAGTGAACACTATTTTGCTTTGTGCTTTGGGAACTTAAAGATTGGGGTTTAAAGGAGGAATTGTAGGTTAGTGTTAGGCAAAATAAAAATATAAAAAAGCAAATTTTATCAACTAATCTCCATAGTCTTTTCCACTTAGTTTTAAAAACTTTGTACCACAGCATATTTAACAGATAGACTCTAGCAAGCACTGCAGGATCCAGTTTAGTATTAAGGGGGAATAAGAGAGAGAGAGGGAAAAGCAAGCAGGACCTAATTTAGTATTAAGGGGGGAATAAAATAAAAGAGAGAGAGAGAAAAGCAAGCTTTATTAACTAGTTGCCATACCAGGTACAGCCCTTCTCCCACAGTTTTATATTTAAACGATTTTTATTAGATTTGCAACAAATATAATCAAAGCCATACAAGGCTCTGCAGTTAACCTTTAACATATCTCAAACTGATTATACAACCATTTGTCAATAAACTTATGGCATTTATACATGTTATGATACAGCCTTTATTTTATTGCTCTTATCCCATTTATCCTTCCCCTCCCTCTCCCTCCCTTCCTCCCACCCCCCTCGCGACCTGGGAGTTATTCATTGTAATCTATGGATTATCCTTCATTTAAGAGCAAACTTCGACCTCTCTGGCTTAGATTTTTCAGATAAGGCCCCCAAACAGCCAAGAACGTGACTCTCTTGTTCTTTGAGAGCCGGGATTCCCTAGTCTCCCAAGAAGCCATCTGGTGCAATTGATTCCTCCAGTGCCAATATGCTGGAGGATCTTTGCTTGTCCAGGACTGTAAAATACATTTCCTGGCTAGTAAACTCATCTTTCTGAGCAATATTGTTTCAAATTTATTTTGCCCTCTGAAGGCCCCGGGGATGTCCAAAATCAACTGCTCCGCTGTCCCCAAAATCCGAAGCCCCAGTCGCTCCTTCCAAAACCTTCGGACCTGTGCCCAAAATCTTTTTAAGGTGGGGCATCTCCAAAACATATGCAACATTGTGCCAAGGTCTTTTCCACATTTAAGACACATTGGTCTCCGATTCTCTCCCATATGGGCTAATTGGACTGCAGTTATATATCCCCTGTGAATACAACGATAGGCACATTCTCTTAAGCGAGCATCAGCTACTAGCAAAGGTATTCTTGCTATTGATTTAGTAATGTCCCATGAAACTACTCTAGTCCCTAGTTCTTTTTCCCATGCGCTCTTCAAATTGCTATAATCTCTGGGGGGTCGCCATCCTGATATTGTTTTATGGAGCAGGGATATCGTAGGTTCATTTTCACCCAAAGAGTGAAAAAAATTTGTTACCCTATCCCCCATCCGAGTTCTCAATGGGTCTCCCGGGAGAGAGGCCACATAATGTCGCACCTGTCTTAAGGCAAATTTATTACCCCAGGAATCACCCACTTTCTCCAGTATTTCTTCTTCTGTAAGGGGCTGCCCACCTCCATCTGCCAGATGTGCCAGATTGGAAATCCCCTTCTTTGCCCAAGCTACAAAGTATCGGCTCGACAAGCCTGGTAAGAATTCACAGTTTCCACGTATGGTTAATAGATCTGTTACTTTAGGGTCTCCCCCTAGGTGTCGTATAAGTACTTTCCACATCTCCCTGAGCGGTCGCAACAGCACACACTTACTGAGCCCTTCTGGTAAATCCCCTGCTTTGTGATGTAAGAGTGAGAATAATTGATAAGGTTCCCAGAGTGCCGCCTCCAGCACAGTGGGGGTGTATCGTTGTGTGTCCAAGCACCAATCTCCCAGATAGCGCAATTGGCATGCCTGGTTATATAGTTCTAGATCTGGCATACCCACCCCTCCTCGACTCCAAGTACCTACTAAGGTCGCGAAGCGAATTCTTGGTTTTTTGCCCCTCCAGCAAAACTTTGATGCTAATTTATAGAAATTCTGTAAGTCTTTTCTTCTAAGCCACATCGGGATGGTTTGCATTACATAAAGCCACCTAGGAAATAACACCATTTTAATCAAATTCACTCTACCTAGCATTGATAGTGGTAGATCCAGCCATCCTTGTAACACCTTCTGAGTTTCCTGCAGCAGCCTATTGATATTAAGGTCATACAGCCTTGCTGGATTTATGGGCATCAGTATTCCTAAATATTTGAAAAAAGTTTGTGCTTTCCTCAAGGGAAACTCGCCTCTCCACTGTTGCCATACTTCCTCCGAAGAGGCCAGAGCCTCTGACTTCTCTAAATTTAAACTAAGGCCCGCATAATCTCCATATTCGGAGAAGATCTCCAGCAAAGCCTCCAGAGAGTTCTGGGGATCTGATAAGTGAACCAAAATATCATCGGCAAATGCTGCCGCCTTAAAGACCTCTCCCCCTATTGATATCCCCGCTACCGCCTGTTGCTCCTCAATGTCTCTCAGCAAAGGGTCCAAAGTTAAGACAAATAATAGAGGCGATAGAGGGCAACCTTGTCTAGTTCCCCGATTTATTTCAAAATCTCTAGTTGTTATTCCATTGACTGATATTCTGGCCTTCGGTTCTGCATATAAAGCTTTTATCCCTGACAAAAATCTATCCGTGATTCCATATTTCTGAAGAACCGCGTATAGAAACTTCCATTTTACTTTGTCAAAGGCTTTTTCAGCATCAAAGCTTATTAACAAAGACTGTTTCTTTCCTCGATTTCTGGCCTCTAATGATGCCAGGACTTTGCGGACATTCCTCGTAATTTTCCGTCCCCTCACAAACCCCACTTGGGAGTCATGTATAAGTTTCGGCAAGAATCTTGCTAATCGGTTTGCTAAAATCTTAGCCATCAATTTCACTTCATAATTCAGGAGCGAAATAGGTCTATATGACTCAGCTAGCTCCGGATCCTTCCCTTTTTTTGGAATTACTATAATACAAGCTGTATTTAGATCCGGAGGCATCCTTTCCTTCTCTATTAGAGTGTTAAACATTGCGGCCAAGGGTTCTGTTATTTCTTCTCCCATGATTTTATAAAATTCCGCTCGGTACCCATCTACTCCCGGCGTTTTAAGCAGTTCACTTTGGTTAATCGCCAGATACACCTCATCTGGCGTGATAAGTGTGTTAAGCCATTGCCCTTCTTGGGGAGATAATTTTGGCAATCTGATCTGATCTAGATATGAACCACCCTCTAGGCCATCATCAGGTGGGGCCTCATATAGCCGTTTGTAATATTGGTAGAAATTCTCACTTATTTCCTTATCCGTATGAATTTGTTCTCCCTGTCCCTTCTTCATAGTCAAGATCCTAGCTTTGCCCTGTTTAGCTGCAATCAAGCGCGCCATTAAACGACCGCACTTGTTTCCATGCTTATATAACTGATATTTGTAATATGTTTGCGATTTCGCAGCTTTATAATGAAGTATTTCATTTAATTTCGTCTGTAAAAGCATTAAATGCTGTCTATTCTCGGTGGAGGCCTGTTGACCATACCTCCTCCGAGCTTTACACACTAATTGACTTAGTCTCAATATCTCTCTATTCTGAGTTTTGCGTTTATGTGCTGTGTAGCTGATAATCTCTCCTCGAAATACTGCCTTAGCCGCCTCCCAATACAAAACTGGATTTTCCGCATGTATGACATTATGTTGTTTATAGTCTTGCCAACTCTGCTGTATAACAGCCTTAAAACTCTGATCTCGGTATAGCTCTGCAGGAAAAACCCATCTCTTTTCCCCTCCCTTCTCCTCTTTGGGCGCCCAAATCATCTCCACCCAGGCGTGATCAGATATCACAGCTGCTCCTATAACCGACTTCGTCACTGAACTAAACATCTGTTCTGAGATCAACAGATAATCAATTCGTGCCTGTGTGCTGTGCGCCCGCGAAAGGTGTGTGTAGTCTTTCCCCTGTGGATTTAATATCCTCCATACATCTACCAGTCCCACCTGTCGGCAAAGATTAGGCAGCCCTCTGGATGTCTGATTAAGCTCTTGTCTCCTTATTCCCGTACAATCCATCAATGGGTCCATTACCATATTAAAATCCCCCCCTGTTATTATAGGTAACGAATTATTTGTTAATAATTTCGAGGTGATCATCTTGTAAAACTTCCTCTCATATTGGTTCGGGGCATATACATTACCAAACAGCACCATCTGGCGTTGGATATGAGCCTCACATAGTATGAATCTACCCCCAGGATCAGTAAAATGCACTTTAACTTTGTCTGCTATTCCCTTTCGGAACAAGATGGCGACCCCTCCTTTCTTCCCCTGTGCTGCTGCAGATACACATTCCCCCACCCACCAAGTTCGAAGTTTGGCATGTTCCCCTGTCGATAAGTGGGTTTCTTGTAGCATGGCTATATCAACTTTGTGTCTTTGCAAGTGTTGCAGGATTTTAGAGCGTTTTATAGGGGACGAGATCCCTCCCACATTCCATGTAACTACTTTTAGAGGTCCCATAACATATATGTTCCCTGTTTCTGATATGTATACCACTTATTCAAGGATAAGGGGTGTCCCAGCCCCCACCCCTCCTCCCTTTCCATCCTAAGCCATATGTAATCCTTATTAGGTCTAATTAATCGTCTCTCCCAGGTCTCCCTTCCTCCCCGTCCCCTATTCCCTCCCGCTGCTCCCCTTCTACATTCCTCTACCCCCTTTAATCCCAACTTCCCTTCTACGGAGTCTAGGTCTCGACATAAGACCATCACGTATAACGCCTCCTACCCTCTCCCTCTTACAATCTAGGAGGCATGTATATACTCTTCTTTCCCCCCTCCCCCCTCCAGTATATCTTTCTCATATATGCGCTTAACATATCAACTTAATTCTGTTAACATCAGTAACAACTTCAAATAGAAACGAGAGAAAGAGGAAAGAAAGGAGAAAAGAAAAGAAAACTCTCCTTTCAAAGTTTCCAAATGTCCCTCCAAACCAGAAGCTGGCTCCTCTGCGCCTCTCCTTAATGACACTTCTGGGTCTTTCTCCAGCCTTGTTACATTGCGATCATCCAGGGCTTTCTAGCAGATTATCCCAGTTCTACAATATAACTTTGTTGCAGGTCTCTTGTACATTTATCTCAATCCTCAATAGCATTTTGTTCAATTATTCCGGCCTATCTTTCAAAATGCAATCCAACATAAAGTCCGGAGGGTTTGGTTATTCTTCGTGTTCTCCTAAGATTTTTCTCCAGATTTTGCCTCTCTTGCCAATCCAACAATTCTAAATCCTCATTCTGGATTCTGAGATCCTTCAGATTCACTTAAATCTTTATAATCCAACGCCTGTTGTGATTTACCTTCTTCTATCCGTCTTCCATGATATATCTATAGTTCCTGCATATGGCCTCCCAGTTATCGAAGTTCAACAGAGTTCAAAAATGCTTGCGCTTGCTCAACTGTATTATACACTTGCGTGGCCGCCTGGTAAGTGACTCTTAATTTGGCTGGATACTGGAGTGCAAATCGAATTTTCTTTTCATAGAGTTTTGAGCATATGGGAGAAAATTTCCTTCTCTGCATCGCCACTGATGCAGAATAGTCTTGAAAGCATAAAATCTTCTTATTCCCATAGTGCAGTTCTTGTTCTTTCCGCAAAGCTTGTAGTATTGCTTCTTTGTGTGCAAAATTTAAGATGCGGCAAATTACCACTCTCGGGCGTGTTGCTTCTGCACTTTTAGGCCCTACTCGATGCGCTCTCTCTACCTGAAGGGCTCCAAGGTCTTCTGGGAGTTGTAGTTGTTCTGACAGCCATTTTTCTAAAAACACTCGCAAATTTGTTGTTTCTAATGCTTCAGGCAGTCCCACAAATCTTAAGTTATTTCTGCGGGAACGGTTCTCAAGATCTTCAAGCTTCTCTTCATAGCCTTCCACCATGGTTCTGAGCTTCGTGTTTTCCTCCTCCATCTTGAGTACCTTGTCTTCCAGGGCCCCATGCCGTTGTTGATATTCCATCAGTTCTTTGGTTAGCTGCCCTAGATTTTCTTGTACTGCCGTTATTTTGTTATCTATTGGCCCTAATCGTCGCTCAAGTAAGGGTTCCATAGCGGCTGTCACCTCCGCCGCCACTTCCGCCACCCACACTGAGCTCATGGCAGTCGCAGTCGGGCTCGCCGGAGCCGCCATTTTTTCTTCACCGGCTCGCGTTTTTTCTCTTTCTTTTCTAACATTCTTCGCCGCCATTGATTCTCTGTATGCTTCGCGCCGATTGTGTACCTTAACTTCTTGTGTGTGGTGGTGAGTTCAGCGATCTGTTTTCAGGTCAATTTCCGCGATTTCGAGGGTTTAACGGGCAGGTTAGTAGGAGCGGAGACTTTTTTCAACCGCTCCTAGTCATGACGTCACGTGATCTCCTCTCCCACAGTTTTAAACTGAAATTTTCTCTAGAAGTAGAAACCTAACAGCCAAAAACTCTTGTTCTAAAAGGCACTGGCAGTTATTTTCTGTTCTTTGGCTGCTGGAGAGGTAGCAAGTCCAGCGACCTCAATTAGGTGCTAACTAAGGTGTAGGTTGCTGAGTTAGCTTCAAAGAGCCTGTTTAATAAAGGCCCCTAAGATTCAAAACTATATAAACAGGAAAGGTCCCACTGAACTTTCTTTCTGACAAGTTCTGAGAGAAGAGGACATTTCTCTGGTAAGTGAACATTATTTTGCTTTGTGCTTTGGGAACTTAAAGATTGGGGTTTAAAGGAGGAATTTGTAGGTTAGTTATAGGCAAAATAAAAATATAAAAAAGCAAATTTTATCAACTAATCTCCATAGTCTTTTCCCCTTAGTTTTAAAAACTTTGTACCACAGCATTAACAGATAGACTGTAGCAGGCACTGCAGGATCTAGTTTAGCCTATAAATACGGGTTTCCCCTCCCCTCCATCGGGATGTTTTGTGAGGACGTCCTCAACAAAACTTGGACGTCCCTTTCAATTATACCCCTCCACATAAACTAAAAGACATTTTTATATTAGGCTAATATCCTTAATACCGTAGCAAGTTTTTAAATTATTGAAAAACTCAAAAACACTAAGATGGAGTCAGCTCTCGGAGAACGTGTCTGTTCTCTTGAGGCTAGAGTAGCAAACTTGGTGGAGCTGAGGGAGACAGAGAGGTACATAAAGGAGACCTACAGGGATGTTGTAGAGAAGTCCCACCTCCAGTCTGGTAGCCCCTGTGCTACCTTGGAGGAGGGAGGTCTCCTAGAAGGAGAGCATCACCCTGGTGAAGTAGGAAGTGCTCCTGTAGCCAGGACCTGCCTACCAGGGGATGTGTACTATCCTCTCGCACCGAGGATACATCTCCAAGTGCTGCCCGGGAGGGAAGGGTTAGGGACAGCTGTTGTAGTTGGTGATTCGATCATTAGGCATATAGATAGCTGGGTGGCTGATGGACGTGAAGATCGCCTGGTGACTTCCCTGCATGGTGCAAAGTGTCAGACCTCATGTGTCACCTAGATATGATTTTAGATAGTGCTGAGGAGGAGTCGGCTGTCTTGGTGCATGTGGGTACCAATGACATAGGAAAATGTGGGAGAGAGGTTCTGGAAACCAAATTTAGACTTTTAGGTAGAAAGCTCAAATCCAGAACCTCTAGGGGTGGGACCAGGCTGCTGGCATCGGCATTTAAAAAGGAGATAGAGCAGCTTTTAAACTAGAAACTGGGGGAAAGCCGACAGTCGCTCAAAAGCGCATGGTTTGGGATAAGGTATCTTTCAAAGATATCACCAAAACAGGGAAGATAGGGTATCCTGATAGTGAGGTTACAAAAGAGACCGTAGTAGATCAGGTGTCCTTAAATCAAAATAAAAAACAGAGAAAAGATTGAAAATTAATACTGTCAAGTACTGAGCATGATGTAAATAGGAACAACAAACATAGTTTCAAATGTCTATATGCGAATGCCAGGAGCCTAAGAAATAAGATGGGAGATTTAGAATACATTGCACTAAATGAAAATTAGATATAATAGGCATCTCTGAGAGCTGGTGGAAGGAGGATAACCAGTGGAACACTGTCATACCGGGGTACAAATTATATCGTAGTGATAAGGTGGATTGAATTGGTGGAGGGGTAGCACTGTATATTAACGAGAGCCTTGAATAAAATAGATTGAAAATTTTGCAGGAAACAAAACACTTCTTGAAATCACTTTGGATTGAAATTCCATTTGTAAAAGGGAAAAGGATAGTGATAGGAGTGTACTATCGTCCGCCTGGCCAGGATGAACAGACGGATTACGAAATGTAATGCCGATTTTTAAAAAAGGTTCCAGAGGAGATCCAGAAAATTATAGACCGATGAGTCGGGCGTCGGTGCCGGGCAAAATGGTATAGACCATTATAAAAAACAAAATTACAGCGCATATTCAAAAGCATGGATTAATGTGACAAAGTTAACATGGATTTAGTGAAGGGAAATCTTGCCTCACCAATCTAGTACATTTCTTTGAAGGGGTGAACAAACATGTGGATAAAGGTGAGCCGGTTGATATTGTGTATCTGGATTTTTAGAAGGCGTTTGACAAAGTACCTCATGAAAGATTCCAGAGGAAATTATAGAGTCATGGGATAGGAGGTAGTGTTCTATTGTGGATTAAAAACTGGTTAAAAGATATAAAACAGAGAGTAGGTCAGTATTCTCAATGAAGAAGGTTAGTTAGTGTGGTTCCACAGGAGTCTGTGCTGGGATCACTGCTTTTTAACATATTTATAAATGACCTAGAGATGGGAGTAACTAGTGAGATAATTAAATTTGCTGATGACACAAAGTCATTCAAAGTCGTTAAATCGCGGGAGGATTGTGAAAAATTACAAGAGGACCTTACCATACTGGGAGACTGGGAGTCTAAATGGTAGAAGACGTTTAATGTGAACAAGTGCAAAGTGATACATATGGGAAAGAGGAACCCAAATTATAGCTACGTCATGCAAGGTTCCACGTTAGGAGTCACGGACCAAGAAAGGGATCTGTGTCATCGTTGATACGTTGAAACCTTCTGCTCAGTGTGCTGCTGCGGCTAAGAAAGCAAATAGAATGTTAGGTATTATTAGGAAAGGAATGGAAAACAAAAATGAAGATGTTATAATGCCTTTCTATCGCTCCATGGTGCGACCGCACCTCGAATATTGTGTTCAATTCTGGTCGCCGTATCTCAAAAAAGATATAGTGGAATTAGAAAAGGTGTAGAGAAGGGCGACGGAAATGATAAAGGGGGTGGGACAACTTCCCTATGAGGAAAGGCTAAAGCGGCTAGGGCTCTTTAGCTTGGAAAAAAGGCAGCTCAGGGGAGATATGATAGAGGTCTATAAAATAATGAGTGGAGTGGAATGGGTAGATGTGCAGCGTCTGTTTACGCTTTCCAAAAATACTAGGACTAGGGGGAATGCGATGAAGCTACAATGTAGTAAATTTAAAACGAATCAGAGAAAATATTTCTTTACTCAATGTGTAATTAAACTCTGGAATTCGTTACCAGAGAATGTGGTAAAGGCGGTTAGCTTAGTGGAGTTTAAAAAAGGTTTGGACGGGTTCCTAAAGAAAAAGTCCATAGACCATTATTAAACGGACTGGGGGAAAATCCACTATTTCTGGGATAAGCAGTATAGAATGTTTTGTACTTTTTTGGGATCTTGTCAGGTATTTGTGACCGGGATTGGCCACTGTTCGAAACAAGATTCTGGGCTTGATGGACCTTTGGTCTTTCCCAGTATGGAAATACTTATGTACTTATGTAAGAATGCAATTTGTTCAAAATCAAACTCCTCATTCTTGGAGATAATGCCTGAATATAACTGGTCTACATTACCAGAATGTGACTTCTCTGTTTGAGAGTACGATCCGCCTGCTTGGCTTCCCACATTGACAGTGTAATTGTTTGCATCATTGCCAAGATTAGGGACCCTCCAAATGAACCCACTGTTGAAAAATATATTTTTTCCCTACAATGAATGCTTTGTGGACCAGGAACCTTGAACCCCTACAAGTAACCCCCAAGTCACCCCGGCAATCCAAAATTACATGCTCAAAGGTGTGTCGGACATCTGACCCCAACAAAACATTTTTAGATAAGAAATGATGTCCGTCCAAAAGAGCTGGATCTTCGGACAGCTGCTTGCTACACTTTAAACCTAGACCTTCACAAATTAGCGACTTGTATCTTCACAGCCTGGAAACAGATCTCTACACAATTGACTGTTATTCGTCAAGGCCAAATTCCATAAGATATGGGATATTTATAAGGACTGGAGAGCTCACACCCTGGATGAGATGGGTTAAGAGACATTTGACCAGGATCTTTAGTGAACCCTAGGGATTTGGTATTTACACTAACTAATGCTTACTGCAAAGGGAGAAGGGGATGGGGAGCAGGAAGGGACTTTGATATTGTAAGTTGATTTGTGTTCATTGAATTGGGAATTTGACTCATTATACAATTGTAATGTTTAAAAAAGAAAAAAAACCCTTGAAAAAAAATGATCAAAATCTCGGAGAAAAAGCATCAACCGTCTAGATACCTGAAAATTAACTGACTTGGGGGGGGGGGGGCATTGCATTAGGTTGAAGGCTCGTCTAGGATGCCCAATATGTTTGCACTGGCCCTGTTGTGGTCTTTGATGGGAGGTGTCTAGACCATGATTATTTAACTGCAGTACTCTTTGCCCATGACCTTATTTATTGTGCCAGTTTGTAATATATTATTGAATAATTAATAGGGAAAAAAAGAATATCCTAAAACTTTGACCCACTGGTGGCCCTCAAGGACTGGGAGTGAATGCCACTGAATGCCATCCGTACCTCTGTAAATCTGGCTCATACAATGACCCACAGCAGAGCACAAATTTATAGCTGCTCTGAAAGAGGTGTAAATATATGCTTATATTCTCTGCATGCATATTTTATAAAATGAACTTGAACATCACAACTCCTGTGCAAGGGCAGGTATAAATCTATATGTGGATTTTATAGAGAATACATATAAATGGTGACTCCACCCACACATAGGTTGTCCAACATTTGCCCCTGAACACGCCTGCACTAGATTTGCATAAAAGTAACGCACAGTATTCTTATTATGCATACTTCTACATGTGGGGGTAACTTTATAAGAGTCTTTTTATGCACATATTCTGGCTTATACATGCAAAAAAAACTCCCACGCGTTTAGCTGAAATTAACATGCTTTAATATGCATTATTGCACGTTAACCTGTTAATAAATAGAGGACTAGGATTTTGAATATTTATAGCTGTGCCACAAGGCTAATAGAAGGACCAAAAGCAAGTGTAACTTGAAGAGTCCACAAAGACTGCAGAGCCAGTTCTGACCACAGAAGCAGTGTCTGCCCCTCTGCTGCAGGTCTGCTGAACTAACAGACCAGTCCCTAAAAAAGAAATCTCACCAAATGATTGCAATTAAATAGCTAACTATCTACCTGCACAAGAGGTTTGCTGTCATTACCTCTGCATGCTGAATTCTTGCATCCTTAAAAAAATCCTAACCTGGAGGAACTGAAACCTAAGAGGACTCAACCCTTAAAGCCAATGATAGAGAGCCAGGCAAATCTGAAAAGAAGTGAGACTTTGCTATGTTGTTCTCGGTTTGAAAATAATGGGAGCAAGCCCGCTGTCTGGGTTCTCAATGCTGTTCTATAAAAGGGCACTCCTGGATGAATACTCTATAGAACAGCATTGAGTGCTGAATTTGGTACTCAAATTTGAGCCCCGAATTTGGCACTCAACTTTGAATGTGAAGACTTATGCCAGCTGAAATCTGGAGTAAGTCCTGGTGCGCAAATTGGGCACAGATCCATGCTATTCTGTAACACTGGGCACATCTTTTGCAAATGCCCCTGACCCATCCATGCCTCTCCCATGGCCACGCCCCTTTTGAGTTACATGCAGTCTAGTTTAGGCACCCATTGTTGCAGAAGGAAAAATTGAACTTACCTGCTAAATTTCTTTTAGTCTCTCCAGACCATTCCCAACGAGTGGGTATTATGTCCTCCTACCAGCAGATGGGGAGATTGAGAAACTATTAAAGACTTGCATATATTAACCCCTGTGCAGTCCTGCCCCCGTCAGTATTTCTATTGACAAAGCTAAGATGGTGGCAACAGAACAACAGGGCCCTATGAATGAATAGTCCACAGGGAAACAAAGAAAAATAAACTCCATAGCCTGTCTGTAAAGAGAACGTTACCTGGACCCCAGGCTCATACCAGAATCTGGTTGTTCCCAGCAGATGGCTTGGCCCTAAGAGCATCTTTTCGTTTGATTATGTCCTTCTCTTTTGGCTATCTTGGTCTCTTTTTTGGGGGGGAATTGTAGCACCTAAAGAGAGATTCCACTGGTGTCCAGAATTGCCCCCCCCCCACCCCACCAGTGGAGACCAACGCAGAACACGGCAAAAGGATGCACAATGGGGAGGGTTCGGGAATGGTCTGGAGAGACTAAATGTTTCATCATGTTCAAGTGTACAGCACTGCGTACATCTTATAGTGCTATAGAAATGATAAGTAGTAGCAAGAGTCTACCGTCGGCAAGCGAAAGCGCTCCGGCCCTGGAACCTGATAGAGGCAAGCCACAGATCTAGCCGTGCATAAGAGAGCCTCAGGTCACTGCCACTGAGTGTCCACTAACTCCTTGAGGTCATCACTAAAGGGGAACATCTTAGGCGGATTGCGGGAGCCCTTCAGCAAGGTGCCCACCACAGGAGCCTCCTCCTCACGATCCCGCAGCACGGACTGTACACTCCCAGGGCACAAAGGGCCAGGGCCTACACACAGGCTCTGAGACACCAAAGCTGCACCCCTTTTTTATTTCTATTTGTAAATTAAATCTGGTAGTGCAGCTGCAATGGAAATGTCCATCAAAGTCTGTTCTGAAAACCAAGAATTGATCATGAACACCCAACAGGCGTAAGGGACAGGACTGCTCAGACCTACCAACCATCTGCTGAGGAGACTGAGAAAATACTGAAAGGGGCAGGACTGCACAGGGGTTAATATATGAAAGTCTTTAGTAGTTTCTCGGTCTCCCCATCTGCTGGTAGGAGGGCATAATTCTCACTCATTTGGAATGGTCTACAGCAAACGCTAAGGAATAGCACGTACCTAGATTGGTGCCCAAATCATAATTAGTGCCAATTAAGTGCTTAACACCAATAATTAAATCATTGGAGCCCATTAACTAATTATTTTGGGCACCAATCTGGGATCCATGCCCAAATCTGGATGACCTTTATAGAATCAGGGGGCAGGGGGGTTAGAGGTGATAGGGACAGGATTACCTGTTGTACAAGTTCCAAAAGAGCTGCAGATTGAATTGATTCACAACACTTCCAATCTGCTGCCGGTAGCTCTGTACCAACTCTGTGTTATTCATCAGCTCTTCCTGTATTAAAGAAAAACATTAGAAAATGAAATACACTGTGTGTGTGTCAAAGAGAATCTGAGAACTTTAAAAGGCTGGTCAGTCAGATACTGAAGGATATTATGAGAAAGAATATCTGTGGAAGGATGAAAAAAAACATGCGGTAGACATCCAAAACAATTTATGAGGTTAATGTCAGAGTTAAGCCAAACACAGCAAAGGTGACAAAACAGTAATGGAAGTCAGATGATGTACAAGATATCAGAAGTTTATTAAAATATCCAATGACTTGGCACGATATTACTGGTGGTTATATTTGGAAAGCTAGTGCATTTAGTAACATCCTACAGAAGACTCCTGAAGCAGGCCTTTGTGGCTGAAACATGACTCGAGTCATTGGATGTTTTCATAAACTTCTGATATTTTGTACATCATCTAGCTTCCATTACTCTTTTGACACCTTAGCTGTGTTTGGCCCATCTGTGTGTTTGCAAGGGTTCCTGTTCTTCTGTTCCCTTTGTTAATGTCAGAGTTAAACATATGCATTCATAGCCCCAAATTTAAAAAAAAATGATTATATAACTTTTAGATGGACATCTTGATACACATACAGTTGTGATCGAAAGTTTAGAAATCTCTGGTCAGATTGTACATTTCAATAAATCCCTAAGTGAACACCAATGTTGTTCAAAGTACTAGTTCAAAATACTTAAGTATTAAGACACGCATTTATTTTTACTTTAAGTAAACATACAGGGAAATAAACAAATAATTTTAATTAAATTAAAGTAAAAAAGTAATTGACTATTGTAATACTTTCTGAATAAAAGTACTGAGACCACAATTAATGCAAATACTGTTAACTTTTTTATACCAATTTTATTGCTTTAAAATTCAATCCAATTCTGAAAATGACTGTCATTCATACAAGTGTGATTGTGGGTCATTATTAAACCAGCACAGCTAAAAAGGCATTCAAGAGCTGCAATGGCAGGTAGTGGAGTGTTCAGCCTGATATAATGTTCCTTCAGTTTAGGTCAGGCTGCAATACCACTGTTGAATGCCTTCTGACTGAGTCTGCAAGTACCGATCAAGGGAATCTCTGTCTGAAACACTTGTCTTCCTTATAGAAAAGGATGCTTTATCATCATTAACATCTGCATTACAAATAATCAAATCATGTGAAGACTGACCAGCAACTATATCAAGCAGGTGTCTGATTATGTTGAAGACCCCTGTCCAAAGTAGAGGTTGATCTAATTTCGGTTTCAGGATTAAAACTGGCCCAAAATCTGGGTTTGGCCAAGCTTCAGTTTTGGTTGAAAATGAACCCCCCCCCCCCACCACAAACACCACCCTCCCCCACCCAAAGACCCTCCCCGGTGTAAGTTGTGTGCACGTCACAGGCACTTTCGCAAGTATGTGTGCAAAGGGAACATAAATGCTGGTGCCTAGGTTATAGGGTTGTGTTTCACATGTATAATTACTATTAATTTGCTGATTTTAATAGACCGAAAATTACTATTTAACATTTCTAAAGTGCTACCAAAGTAAATGTGGCAGGTGCAAAAGTCTAGACAACCTTCCAGTTGAATCATTACAAATGTTTTTAAAGTCATTAATGAGGCCCAAAATGTTTACTGACTCATTAGGCCTCCACTTAGTCAAGTGAAGATAATTCTATGGTTCAACATAGGCATCTAGATGCCTTTATGACCTCTCAGCTTGTAATTGTTGTTCTACTTTGAACAACCATGGGTTCCTGTGAACAGATGTCTGAGCATTTGAAAATAAAGACAATTTACTCTTAGGCAACAAAAACATCTCTAAATGGCTCCATCTAGCAATTTCAACTGTTAGAAACCCTGTTAAAAAAGGAAGTTACATGGAACTGTTGAAGTCAAGGCATTAACAAGAAGACCAAGAAAAATCTGATAGAACTGCCTAAAAACTGCTCTTATCTGCAAAACAGAACCAACAGATCACTACAAACGGTCTGAGGAAAAGTTCAGTTCGGTTGTCACTAGCTTAATTGTCCACAGCTCCACAGTACAGCATTACTTACATATCAATGATCTACAAGGCCAGCTTTCAGAAGGAAGCCACCTTGACTTCTTTTTGTAGTAAAGGCGGTATAGTAAAGGGCACTTATATCACCCAGCAGTAGAGCTACTGTCGGGTTTGTGCATGGCAAATTGGCCCTACCACAGGGGGTAAGGGCTCCAGCAGTAAATGGCTGTGCTGCAATTTTTAAATTAACCCACGGCCATTTTCTGCCCCTTTCAAAAAAAACCACACTTTTATACCACCAAAGGCCATCTTTTACCGTCATTTGGTAAAAAGACCCTTAAGTGTTTTAATAAACAATAAACAGTGGATTCAACTACATCATAACATATCCAAGTAGGTAATGTCCTACAGTCAGTTAAAAAAATTGAAGCTTAAAAGAGGTTGGCTATTTGATGAACACCACGGGGCGATACAGAGGCATTATGATATTCTTTGTTTTACTCTCTATGCCTTTCCTAATTATTCCTAACATTTTGATTGCTTTTTTTTTTAGCCGTCGTTGCACACTGAGCAGAAGTTTCAATGCATTGTCCACAATGACACCTAAATCCTTTTCCGCAGTAGTGACTCTCAAAGTAAAACCTAGCATCATGTAGCTATAGGTTATTCTTCCCAATGTGCATCACTTTGCCTTTGTCCACATTAAATTTCATCTGCCATTTGAATGCCCAGCCTTCCAGGATCCCAAGGTCCTTCAGCAATGACTTGCAATCTGCATGCAATTTAACACATTTAAATAGTTTTCTGTCATCTGCACATACATTCTTCTAGAATCTCTTGTTTGTCATGTATGTCATGTATGTTTTCTTGACTAGATTAAGATCTGTGGAGCAAGAACTGTCTCTTATATATGCTGTGAAATGATAATTAGTAGTAGCAGCAAAACATAACGCATTGGTTATTACAAAATAGTGTTACCCTTCCCATATACATTCAGGGATAGATATTCAGAATGGTTTAAGAGGGCAGGAGAGGTTCTTGCCCAGTTAAATCAACAAACATCAATAGATCTGAACTTACTTAAAAGGAATTGATGATCAATCAAGTCAAAAGCTGAAGCTAAGTCTAAGGATACAGCCAATATTATCTGGTCATCATCTAATTCTATTGCAGCGTATATCAAGGATGGCTTGTTTAGCTTGGTTTAATCTGGCAGAAACCTCTCCTGCCCAGTTAAATCACTTTGAATATTGACCCTAAGATTGTTAAATTCCTGGCTGATCTCAAATAGAACTAAGCTCCATATTGCTGGTGCAAAACAAGAGAGTGTATATCATCTAGTATTACATTTGGAAAAGATGGTACTTCCAGTAGAGCCTCCATTGTGGATCAAAGTGGTGCATAACGCAAGAATAACTGTCTGATACCTTGATGCAGACAACTGAAAACAATCACTTAAAAGCCCTTTTACTAAACGTCGGTAAGCCCCAGTGGCGTAGCCACAGGTGGGCCTGGGTGGGCCAGGGCCCACCCACTTAGGGCTCAGGCCCATCCAACAGTAGCACATGGTAATGAAAACGCTGCTCTCCACAATACTGGCACCTTCGCATGCTCAGTTTTCAGCACATGTCTGCTGCAGACTACCAAGGTGGAGACTGGAGATAAGCATTTTCCCACTAGTTGAGATATTTTTTTGATGTGGGGGTGGGGAAGAGAACATTTGGTGCCCACCCACTTCTTGCCTAGGCCCACCCAAAATCTGCTGTCTGGCTATGCCCCTGGTAAGCCCAATGCGGGCTTACTGCTCACTATTCCAGAACTACCGACGGGTTTCTGCAGGAGGCCAGCGATAGTTCCCACCACCTGCACACGCCATTTCTGGTGCTTACCCAGCGGTAATCGGGCAGCAACACATAATGCTCTGTTAGCGCGGAAGCCCTTACCACCACCTCAATGAAAGGCGGTAAGCGCTCCCCCCCCCCCCAAAAAAAATGGCCGTGCGGCAACTGGTTCACTTACCGCATGGTTATTTCTTTTTGACCAAAAAAGACAGTCTTTTACCCGCTGCAGTAAAAGGGAGCCTCAGAGTGTGTCAAAAACATGCACTGATGCTAGCGCAGGCCCCCTTTTAATGCAGCTTAGTAAAAGGACCCCTTAATTCGTAAATGAATTCTCTGCTCCCTGGGAATCAATGCAGACCCTGGAGAATAGGTGTAATATGATCTATGCAATTTTCCCTTCTAATCAAGCATGTGCTTTGTAGCACCTGGGAGCACTTTAACCTGACTGCCAATAGCCCCTGATAGAGTTAAAATAAACCATTCTCCCAAGAACCAATGCTAAGAAAAGAGTCTGAAGATCTTTCTGGCTGAATATCATACACACACACACACAATACATCTGATTCAATGATATAAATGAGGTATTAAGTGCATGGGATGGTTGTACACCATTAATAGCAGAGAGTCTAAACAACCCCCAGGCTGCAGACCACATCTTCTAGGAAGACAGAAGCAATAGTTCATTTCTCTGTCTATGAAACCACAATAAATCTGCTTCTGCTGAGTTATATTTAAGGTATATGTGAATATAATACTGCATGATTACTAACCAAACATAGGGTTACCATGTGGCTCCAAAAAAAGGACACATGATCTAGTCCGGGTTTTGCTTCCATTGAAAGCAATGGAAATAAAACCCAGACTGGCTCAAACTGTCCTCCTTTTTCTACATAGTAACATAGTAGATGACGGCAGAAAAAGACCTGCACGGTCCATCTAGTCTGCCCAACAATTTAAACTCATATGTGCTACTTTATGTGTATACCTGACCTTGATTTGTTTCTGCCATTTTCAGGGCACAGACCATAGAAGTCTGCCCAGAACAAGGCCCACCTCCCAACCACCAGCCCCGCCTCCCCCCACTGGCTCTGCCACCCAATCTCGGCTAAGCTTCTGAGGATCCCTTCCTTCCGAACAGGATTCTTTTATGTTTATCCCACACATTTTTGAATTCCGTTACTGTTTTCATCGCCACCACCTCCCGTGGGAGGGCATTCCAAGCATACACCACTCTCTCCGTGAAAAAATACTTCCTGACATTTTTCTTGAGTCTGCCCCCCTTCTGGAGTCATATGGTAACCCCAACCATATGTATGTAATACTGTACCACTTACCTGACTAAACAGGTGAGATAAGACCGTTTCAGGTAAAGAGCTTGTTAGGCCTGATAACTGTGGACAGAAAGGAAATAATTGTTACTATCTAGTGCCAACACCAGTAGAACACAAATTAGCTGTACTGCTCACCAGGGGCCAGCTATAGATTTGCAGCGGGCATTATCTGGATAACGCCACTGAAAATTACCTATGACAGCCCAGGTACTATCTAGATAGTGCTGGGGCGGCCTGGCAGTGAACTCCAGCAGAATCGGAAGTTACCTGGCTAGTAGTAATGAGCATCGTTTTACCATGCTCATAAAAAATTAGAAGCTCTGATGGTCACCAATTGCATATCAGCTAATAATGAATTCAATGATTTACAATTGACTAGTAAAAATGGCCCGTTTCCGAAACGAATGAAACGGGCGCTAGCAAGGTGATCAGTTCCTGTGATTAATGTTTCAAATTGTATTTTTTTCTTTAATGTTTTTTTTTGTTGGTATGTGTAATATAATTTTGTAAAATGAGTTGTATTTGAGAACCTCACCCCCACTTTTGAATGTAATTGTTGTTTTACAGATAATGTGTGTGTGTGTCACAGAGTGAGTGAGAGAGTTGAGTGTAAGTGAGAGGGTGGGGCGAGTATCTGTGTAGGTGTGTGAGTGATTGTGTGTGTCTGAATGTCGGAGGAGGGAGAGGGATAGTGTTGATTTGCAATGGTGGTGAGGGGTGATTGTAGTGGGGTTCATACTTCTTGTTTCTCAGTCTGAGATTGTGCAAGGTGTGTGCAAGGCTTTTAAAGTTGTAGTTTGCATTAGTATGTGTGTGAGACAGTAATTGTGTATGGGTTTGTGACTCACAGGAGGGGGTGTTGGTGGTGTGAAACTGTGAGCGACTATGACTGTGTCTGTGTAACACAGAGAGTGTGTGTGCGTGTGTTGTGAGAGTGTATGTGAGAGTGTCTGTGTGATAGAGAGTGAATGTGTGAGTGTGTGTGTGTGTGTGTGTGTGTGAGCGAGAGAGAGTGAGACTGGGTGTGATTGTGTGTGTGCTAATGAGAGTATGTGACAGGGTGTCCCCTCCCTCCCATTTCCAGGGTCTTTTCCTCCCCTGGTCTGTCTCCTAGTTTCAGGGGTCCCCTCTCCCTCCTATTTGCAGGGGGGTCCCCCTCCCTCCCAGTTGCAGGGGGGTCCCACCCCCTCACACTCTCCCTCCCTTTTTTCCAGTTGCAGGGTGCCCCCTCCCTTCCTCCCAGTTACAGGGTCTGTCTGAGTCCCCCCTCTTTAGAAGCAGCATCTCCTAGGTTTGGTTGTTTGTGAGTGTACAGCAATGACGGTTGCGTATTGGAGTGGAAACAGAGATTTACCAAAGGGCTTGCAGCAGCTCCTATGTTTGCTTGTTTCTGATTGTACAGAAATGACAGCTGCATATTGGAGTGGAAACAGAGAGTAACCAAAGGGCTTCCTTGCTTAGTGTGGAGTTGCGTGGCTCACTTCGACTCCTGTGCATTATTCTTCTGAGGCATCTCATAGGTTTGATTGACGGCTGCGTTGGAGTCTGACCCAGTGCTCTTTTGGTTCCCCCCGCCGGTGCCCTCCCTCTTTGTCCTGTCCTTGAGTCATTTCATTTTGGGGGGGGGGGGGGGTTGGGGGGGGCGGGTTTTTGTCTCGGAGGGTTCTCCTTCTGGAGTTCCGTTTCTGTTCTTTAACTCGTGTTGGCTATGTTGTCTGGGTATTTTGCTGGAGAATTGTTGTACCCGGCTATAGGAGGAGGTGCTGCTTCAGTTTACAGCCAATGCCTGCTGGCTGCTTGCTTTTTCTGTTTGGGCAGGTCAGTTGGGTGGGGGTGCGTTCGGAGAGGGGGGAGCGGCGGCAGCAGCAGCGACGACATGAGTGGTGGTGGAAGGGGGAGAGCATCGGCTCCATGTCAGAGACTTGGGGGGGGGGTGGTTTTGAACTTTCAGGCGTCTGAGTCACGGTTTATTGCATAGCAACAGTTTCGTGATGGAATTCCTTCAGTGTCTTTGCTCCACCCTTGACGTCATCACATTTGACACGTGGGCGGGGCAGACACTCATGGTGAGAAACTGATCTGGAACATGACATTTTTAGAACGTTGAGAGAAGTGTGGCCTCATTAGAACGTTGGAGGTGCGTTTTATATAGAGAGATATGGTGAAGGAGAATCCAAGGGGAGGGGGACAGGGGGTGGGGAATTCATTTTGAACAAAGGTGGATATTTAAACTGAAGAGTTTAGAACCGAAAGAACTGACCATCACTATTCAGTGGGGAGCATTTTTAAATGAGAAATTTTAATAGAAAATGTTAATTTTATTTATTTATTTGTGACATTTATATCCCACATTATCTCAAATAAGTCTGAGTTCAATGTAACTTACAATAAACAGTATAGGATACATAACAAAGAATAATGCATAAGAAAGTAATTTGTTGTAAGAATCCAATTTTACAATACAGTATCATAAACATACTGGGATAGCTATGGAAGTTTAACATTTAAAAAATCTATTAAGAATGAGAAATTGTACATGAAGCAAAGAGAAAGTTAATGGCAAATAGAGTAATAACCAATTCAGGTAATAATTAATTGTTTGAGATATGGTTGTTCTTTGTGAGGGTTTGTTTGAATAGGAATGATTTTAGGATTTTTTCGGAATCTAGTATATTCCTGTATATTTCTAATTTTGGGTAGTAAGGAGCTCCACCATTTGGTTCCTAGGTAAGTGAAATCTGAGAGTGGACAGTTTTGTAGATCATTTTTTTTGCAATTTGGGAGGTGTAGTCTGACAGTTTCTTGCCTCATATTTAGTGTTTCTTTGAGCTAAGTTTATTAATAGTACCATATAGTCTGGAGCTGTGCCATTTAGGATTTGAAAGATAAAGGTACATAATTTGAAAGTGATTCTCGCTTTGATGGGAAGCCAGTGTAATTTGATCAAGTTTCAAAACGAGAGATTTTGTATATAAACCTGGCTGAGGTGTTTGAGCTGTTTGGAGTTTTTTTCAACAGGTACTCTTTATAGCCAGCATATATGGCATTACAATAATTGAATTAGGATAATGTTAATGATTGTACCAATATGTTTGTCTATAATAATACCTAGAATTTTCAGATTATTGTCCATGGGGAATGAAGTGTTGTCAATTGTGAAACTGTTGTAGTCATTTTGGTCAAATAGGTTGGTAATGACCATGAATTTACTTTTTTATTTATTTAGCTTTAGAGTTTGGATTCTGAGACCCAGGTTTCCATCAAATTTAAGCCAAGTTTTGCCTTTTGTAATATGTCTTGAATGTTCTTTTTGAAGGTAATGTATAAGGTAACATCGTCAGAATATATGAATGTTTTGAATCCTGCTGTTTCTAGTCTGTTACCTAGTGGTGACATCATTACATTAAACAGAATGGATGATAATGGAGAGCCCTGAGGGACACCACAGTCCGGTGACCAAGGAAAGGATAAGGTTCCTTTCATTTTCACTTTGTAAGATCTTGATTTCAGGACTCCTTGAAACCATTTGTGGACTGTGCCACATATACCAAAGTTGTCTAGTATGTTTAGTAGGATATTATGATCTACATCAAATGCACTAGACATATCAAACTGCTATTAAGATCTTAGACCCTATGCTAATTTCTTTTCTGAGATTTGATACTAGGGTAGTAAGGACAGTCTCAGTGCTATAGCTTGATCTGAAACCCATTGTGGTGATTTGTGTAGTAGGGAGAAATGTGAAAGATAGTCTGTGCTGCTACTATTCCTTCCATTACCTTTAGCATCAAAGGAATGGAGGCTACTGGTCTGTAGTTTGTTACATCAGTTATGGTAATTGAATTGTTTTTTTGTATTGGTGTTAGGATAATAGAATTTTTATTATCAGGGAAAGTGCCGTGGAATAGTAGGAAGGAGATATGCTGCTGAAGTAGATTGATGAATATATTAAGAGCTTCCTTCATAAGGTAACTAGGACAAGGATCCAGTATGAATTGTGAGTTTGAATATTTTAGGAGGCAATGTTTTACTGTGTCATGGGTTGGTGGTTGGAAAGAAGACCAGATTCTATTGGTGGCTATTCCGGTATATGTATCTGACTGTTTTTCGTAAATATCTTGATGGCTGATTTTTAATTTGAGGACTCCTTCTCTGATCTTAACTATTTTTTTGTTCGAAAAAAGTAGCCAGTTGCTCTGCTGTTGAGACTCTGTGGTTGTGGTTATTTCTTTTGTGGATAATAGGCATTTTATCAGATTGAAAAGTTTACTGGTATTAAGGAAATTACCACCGAATATTTTGTTATAGCATTGAAGTTTTGCAATTTTTATATGTTTTGATCCAAGTTAATTTGTTTTCATTTGGTTTGTCTTTAGCCCATGTTATTTCCAATGTTCTACATTTCCTTTTCAAAAGAAGGATAGATTAATTAAGCCAAGGTAAAATTTTCTGCGTTGGTTTGGATGTAGATTTGAGGGGAGCTATGTTATTTAAAACATTTTCGCATAGGTCATCCCATTTAATCATGAAGTTAAGTACATAAGTATTGAAATACTGGGACGGACCAAGGTCCATCAAACCCAGCATCCTGTTTCCAACAGTGGCCAATCCAGGTCACAAATACCTGGCAGGATCCCAAAAAAGTACAAAACATTTTATGCTGCTTATCCCAGAAATAAGCAGTGGATTTTCCCCAAGTCCATTTTAATAATAGTCTATGGACTTTTCTTTACTTAAACCCCACACTGTCCATTAAAATGTTCTATTATGTACTGTGTTGGCATTGTAAGTAGTATACTATCGGCCATATTTTCGAAAGTGATGGGCGCCCATATTTCGACCCAAATCGGGAGATGGGCGCCTTTCTCCGGTGGGCGCCCAAATCGGTATAATCGAAAGCCGATTTTAGGCGCCTCCAACTGCAATGTGTCGCGGGAACGAACAAAGTTGACGGGGGCGTGTCGGAGGCGTAGTGAAGCCGCGACTGGGTCGTGTTTATCGGCCGAGCAGAGATGGGCGCCCTCGTCCGATAATGGAAAACAGGCATTTTTAGCGAGAAGTTGGGTCACTTTTTCTGGACCCTTTTTTCTCACGAACAAGTCCCCAAAAAGTGCCCCAACTGCCCAGATGACCACCGGAGGGAATCAGGGATGACCTCCCCTGACTCCCCCAGTGGTCACTATCCCCTCCCACCAAAAAAAAAGAACTTTAAAAACTTTTTTTGCCAGCCTGTATGCCAGCCTGAAATGTCATACCCAGCTCCATGACAGTAGTATGCAGGTCCCTGGAGCAGTTGCTAGTGGGTGCAGTGGACTTCACCCAGGTGGACCCAGGCCCATCCCCCCCTACCTGTTACACTTGTGGTGGTAAATGGGAGCCCTCCAAACCACCCCCAAAACCCACTGTACCCACTTCTAGGTGCCCCCCTTCAGCCATAAGGGCTATGGTAATGGTGTAGAGTTGTGGGCAGTGGGTTTTGGGGGGGGGGATTTGAGGGGCTCAGCACCCAAAGGAAGGGAGCTATTGACTTGGGAGGTATTTTACTTTTTTTTTTTAATTGTTACAAGTGCCCCCTAGGGTGCCCGGTTGGTGTCCTGGCATGTGAGGGGGACCAGTGCACTACGAATCCTGGCCCCTCCCATGACCAAATGCCTTGGATTTGTTCGTTTTTGAGCTGGGCGCCTTCGGTTTCCATTATCGTTGAAAAACGAAACTGCCCAGCTCAAATCTGCACACATCCGATGTATTTGCCCGGCACAAACCGTATTATCGAAAAAAAAAGATGGGCGCCTGTTTTTTTCGAAAATACAGTCTGTCCCGCCCCTTCACGTACCTGTTCTCGGACATAGATGCCCTTGGAGATGGGCGTTCGCGTTCGATTATGCCCCTCCACGCCATATTTTGTACTGTTATTTGAATATTTTTACTGCTGTCATTGTCTATTGCTCATGTTTGATTTATTCTTATTGTACACCGCCTTGAGTGAATTCCTTCAAAAAGGCGGTAAATAAATGTTAATAAATTAATATAGAAGTATCCATTGTTTAATTTTCTTGTCACTTTATTCTGACATTTGATATATACTTTTTATTAAATTTAGATATTGGATATTACCTGCAACAATTGTGCTGACTTTTCTGCATGTCAGACAATTATGTTATCAGGTCCTGCATTGGTCCCACCCCTGTTTAGCCCTGTCCCACCCCCACCCCTGACCCATCAACTTTAGCTTCTACAAACAGCTTAGGCACCGACCGCCTATGGCCTTGCTGTACTTATCTACTATCATGTTCTGTTTCTAAGTTAGACGGCAGAATCATGGTTTAGAAACTCTACTGGTATATGATACTGTTTGTCTGGAATACTGTAAAAGCACCAGGTTCCATCCTGGTATGCTGCAAGTAAGTGAGAGGCTGGAATAGAAACTGATGAAACTGCCAAAGGATAGGATATTAAGGCAGAAAGAGTTAACTAGATTCATTGTAAAGGTGTATTTATCTCAAAAGATGGTCAAGCATGGCAGGGTTTTAAGGCCTGTTGCACCAATCAGTCTCCCCAAGAGATACCAGTAGCTACTCCCAGGATTTTATGCAAATCCCCACACACAAGTCCATGATTCAACTGTGAGAAAAATAAGCAGAGCCCCAAGAATTTATAACTACAGCTTTTGAAACAGGTACTAGCCACAGGCTGTTGAGTTATCTGAATTCTTTGCGGGTTTTAGAATCAGATACTCTCCTCAGCAGCCTTTGAGGACTATGGAACAGTGTTAGGCTGTGGAGTCAAATTCTCTCTCTAGCACACCTTAGACTTTGCATGAGTGGTTCTTCATTGGTAGCTGCTCACCTTAGAGGCTGCCCAGTCAATCCAGCCCTTGCCGTTGGGGTCAATGTTAACCAAGACGAGTCCTTCTACCAGGTCTGGGAAAATCAGCTACATGAAAGAGAAATAGAGGGAAATAACTCTCTACATACTCAAATGTCTATATAGTTGACTCTCAGTGGTGTAGCTGTAATACTCTGGCTCTCTGCTTGTTTTTGTTTTTTTTTTTTTACATTTTTAAAATGCTTTATTTTATTTCTCCCCCTAATTTATTTAATGATTGCAATGGGTAGTCCACAGCTCTAACTTGGAGGGGGAACTTCTCAGTGTCACCATCTGTTTGTAGTCATAGTGGTTTCACAGGGTACGAGTATATCACATATGTAATGTACTAAAATTCTGAACGATAAGACTCAAATATCAAGTGCAATACAAAGAAAGAGCAAGTGGTTGAACCAGGTGAGATTATCTACCTGAAGGACAATGAGTTTTAAGAGTTCTCAATCAGACTTATCTTGAATATAAAGCAATCATATTATGCCAATATAAAGTTGCACCATAGACATAGTTTTGCTGCTTAGTTTGTAAGAATTGGGAGGTTATATTGGCATGAGCTGAGGAGGATCAATTCAGTATCAGCACCTTGTTATGATACTTGTATAAAATGGATACTCCCAGCAGTACTAGGAGGATTTTCATTACATGCTTATGGGTGGTGGGGAGGGATTTTCATAACCACCCTGTGAAGTCCACAGTCCTGAGTTACACAAACCCCTCCCTTCATTCAGGAGCAGAGAGAATAAAACCTTTATCATCTATCAGTAATCATTTCATTTTTTCTATCTGGGCTGCAGATTAATAATTTTATCGTAAATAATCGCTAAGATTTTTACAAAGTTATACTACATTTTTAATTGGTCATGTATTAAAGAAATGTAAAATGCTTGATAAATTACTTGCACATACATTAAAAAACCTGTATGAGACCCAGATCCTAAGTACAGGACCATATATACGAATTGAGGAGGTGAGACAATACTGAGATCTGACTGGCCAAGACTCTTACTGTGCTCAGTCTAACTCCATTCTAATCAGGACAGTTTACTGGCTAACTAACACAGTACATGGGTCACTTACAGCAAATTTGGCCAGGACATATGCTCCAGCTCCCACACCAATGCCGATCACGTACTTAAACCTGAAATAGAAAAGGACTCATTTTTGCAAAGCTGTGGAGAAAGCAATCTCTACATGGTAATTCAATCTGTAACTGCCCATGTTAGCAAAAAGTACATATACACTTTTCACTCTGGGAACTTTGTTGGATTTCCAAAGTGAGAGCATGAGAACACCTATACACCATTTGCCTTGTGTGTCTATTTTTTCTGAGTTAAAACATGCGAATACTTTAGAAAATCTAAAACTATGCAGGTAAGTGCAAGCCCTTCCCATCCTCAAAATGAAACATCTCTTCAAATTGCAGGTAAATGTATACATGTACAGATTCTAGGAACATACGTTTATCTGCATAATGGACAGGCAAATTTATAAAAGGTAAGGTATGATTTCTTCCATAGAAATGGTTTTGAAGATTACTTTTTCTATAATTAGTGTCTCTGTATTGACTGACTTAAATGTCTCTGAATTTGCCAGGCAGAAAATATATACGAGAAAGATGCAGCATTTCATTCTCCTCTTTTCATCCAGTGGTACACCAAGCTATCCATCTACATGGAAAGGGAAATTTAAACGTAACACAATATGACTGACTTCCCCCTCTCAGCCATCTCCCACTTATACTGCAAGTTAAAGTCTAGCTTCAGAACTGATCATAAAACCCAGGCCAGTTAAACTATTATTGCAGGTCAGTGATGAGGAAAACCAGCCCAAATGTAGGAGTCAATTGTGCTCCTCTGTCAGATTCTCCCTTTCCTCTGGAGGAGGTGGTCTGTGTCTATAATTTTAGCTATAAGCTACAAAGTTTTACTTCAGATATACTGCATTACTTCCCATCCCCCATCTCTCTTTTCCTGTCAGTCACATGAAGGAATTTCTGGCTGGTCACATGCTCTGATGGTGAAAATGCTGCTAAGGCAACTCAGATACTTAGTATATCCTGTTACAAAAGTGATTTACTGAGAAAAGGTATGGCAAGGACCAATTGCAAGCTTCCAGCACATATGAAAGTGACAGTCCCAATTACAAGTCTCCAGCCCATATGCAGCACCTATGATTTGTCCAGGGTAGAGGAGAGGTGGATGCTCACCACAGCCTATGAAAGCACGCTGCAGACATAGGAACTTTGAAAAACTAGGCATGGAGAGAGAGTTTCAGATCTGACCAAATGGCCTGTTTTTCCCTAAGGGGTTTGCTTTCCCCCCACCTTCGTACCTTCTAGAAACTAATTCTACTACTACTTATCATTTCTATAGCGCTACCGGACGTACGCAGCGCTTCACACTTGAACATGGAGAGACAGTCCTTGCTCAATAGAGCTTACAATCTAATTATGACAGACAGACAGTACAAGTAAGGGATAAGGGTTAGGACAGACAGGACATATCAGGGATAGGGGACAGTTGAAGGTTTAGGTTTAGGAGTTAAAAGCAGCATCGAAGAGGTGGGTTTTAGCCTAGATTTGAAGATGTCCAGAGATGAGGCTTGGCGTACCGGCTCAGGAAGTTTATTCCAGGCATACGGTACAGCAAGATAGAAGGAACGGAGTCTGGAGTTAGCGGTGGAGGAGAAGAGTGCAGATAAGAGAGATTTGCCCAGTGAGCGGAGTTCCTGGGGAGGAGTGTAGGGAGAGATGAGAGTGGAGAGGTACTGAGGAGCTGCAGAGTGAATGCATTTGTAAGTCAGTAAGAGGAGTTTGAACTGAATGCGGAAACGGATAGGGAGGAGAGGGCTAATATGAGCATAACGACATTGGCGGAATATTAGTTGTGCAGCAGAATTTTGAACAGATTGAAGAGGAGAGAGATGGCTCAGTGGGAGACCTTTGAGAAGCAAGTTGCAGTAGTCTAAGCGGGAGGTGATAAGAGTGTGGATGAGGGTTCTGGTTGCATACTCAGAAAGGAAAGGGCGAATTTTGGTGATGTTATAGAGGAAGAAACGACAGGTTTTAGCTGTCAGGTCTCTCTGGGAAATGTGAGCCCTTGGGCCGCTGTCACGGAGGTGGCAGCAGCAGGCAAAACCACCCAACAGGAGACAGGCAACCCTAAGATGGGCTGAAGTAGACAGGACATGAGTGGCTGGGCTGGAACTGAAGAGGCAAGCAACAAGGAATCCAGGAACAACATCCTACAGCAGGGTTCAGGCTTGAGAAGCAGGATACAGGAGCTACATACAAGCTAAGCTCAAGGGAATGGGAATGACAGATACGCTTGCCAGAGGAAGGGTTAGACTGGAGCTACAGTAGCTAACAGATAGAAAGGAGAGAAATGGCTGCAGCATCAGCCGCTAACCAACCTCAGACAGGGAGCAGAGCCACTGCACAGGGATAACAGAAAGGCTAGAAGCCCACAGAGAATAATACACACAGAAAGGCTGTAAACCCCCAGGCCGCAGTAATACAGCCAGAAGGCCTGGAAGCCCACAGATAAAGGGATATACACAGATAGACTGGAGGCCCTCAGAGCAATGGGCACAGAAGGGCTGAAAGCCCACAGAACAATAGACACAGAAGGGCTGAAAGCCCACAGAGCAATAATACCCAGAGCAGGAAAGCAAGAAGCCCACAGGTAAGTAATAGACTAGGCAGAAAGCCTACGAGCAATAATACCCTGAGCCAGAAGGCAAGGCCCACAGGTGATAGTAACTAGCAAAGCAGAAGGGCTGGAAGCCCACAAGAAAAGCCAAGGAAAGCTAACTGTGCAAACAGCACACTAACCTTGGGACCTAAGGCACTGCGTAGGCATTGGCAATGCAAAGGCACTGAAGACCAGAACACCAGTTCCTTAAGAAGGCCCTGACAGATGAGGTCACCCCTTCAGGCCACAGGCAAGGAGCATACAGAAGCCCAGAGACCTAACCCACACAGGTGTAGTCTATTGAGGTAATTAGTGTCAGGCGGAAGCAGCCAGCCCACCCAGCCTGAGACAGAGCTACCTCAGGAACAGCCCACTGAAGTACAGAGAGGCCCAATACACACAAGTGTAGAGTAGTGAAGCCATTAGAGCAGCCAGCCCACAGAGACAGAGATAGAGCTAACTCAGGAACAGTATACTGAAGCACAGAGAGGTTAAACCCACACAGGTGCAGTATACTGAGGCAATCAGCGCCATGCTGGAAATGGCCAGCACCCAGAGACAGAAACAGAGCCAACTCAGAAGTAGACAGAAACCAGCACAGACACTGATTCCCAGAAATAGGGTAAGTCTGAGGGTGGTCACGACCACAGACGTGACATTAGCAGTCTGTTGAATATGTGAAGCGAAGGAGAGGGAGAAGTTGAAGATGACCCCAAGGTTACATGCTGATGAGACGGGAAGGATGAGCGTATTATCCACAGAAATAGAGAAAGGGGGGAGAGGAGAGGTCGGTTTAGGTGGAAAGATAAGAAGCTCAGTCTTGGTCATGTTTAGCTTCAGATGGCAGTGAAACATCCAGGCAGCAATGTCAGACAGGCATGCTGAAACTTTGACCTGGATGCCTGCTGAGATTTCTGGTGTAGAGAGGTAGATCTGGGAGTCGTCGGCATAAAGATGATACTGAAAACCATGGGATGAGATCAGAGTACCAAGCGAAGAAGTATAGATGGAGAAGAGTAGAGGTCCCAGGACAGATCCCTGAGGTACACCAACTGACAGCGGGATAGAGGAAGAGGAGGATCCACCAGAGTATACGCTAAAAGTACGTTTGGAGCGATAAGAAGAAAACCAAGAAAGAACAAGCCTTGAAAACCAAGCGAGGATAGCGTATCGAGGAGTAAGCTGTGATCGACTGTGCCAAAAGCAGCAGATAGATCAAGAAGGATGAGGATAGAATAAAGCCCTTCGGATCTGGCCTGGAGCAGGTCGTTGGAGACTTTAGTAAGCACCGTTTCGGTTAAATGACGGGGGCGAAAGCCAGATTGAAGTGGATCAAGAATTGCTTTTGATGATAGGAAGTCGAGGCATTCATTCTTTCTTTCTTCATTCTTTCTTTCTCTGCTTTCTCTCTGTTCTGTGACCTTTGTATGAGGAACAAACTCCTCTTCCTTCTTTTTCTCTTCTTTATATAATTAGTCTAATTTCTTATAAATACCAGAGGTCCTGATGTTAGATTTTGTAAGTTTTGTTATAACTTTACAACTGATATCAGATGCTGTGATGGTGGGTGAGTAATTAAAGACTTTTAATTCTGATTCCTGTACAATTTTTTCTATAATATTTTGAGATATTTCATAAGCTTTTTAGAGAATAGCAAACCAAACGCAGCCTAGTACATCTGGCATAGTACTCAGTGGTGTCACCTGAGAAAGTGATCAGAGGTAATGAGCTCTGTCCACCTGTTCTGCTTCCTAAACACTTAGGGGGTAATTCTATAACTGGGCACCACAAATTTGGTGCCTATATGCAGTGCACCAAGTGCTAATTCCATAATGTTATCTACGTGCCCAGAGTCTGATATAGAACACCAACGTAAGCAGTCATCTACGCACCTACATTTAGGTGCACCTTCTTACACTATGTCAACAGCAGGAATAAATTTGTGTGCCTGAACACGGCACTTTAATACATAACTTACAGTATTCTGTAAGTTACATGTGTAAATGATGGGCACGCCTAAGCCCCACCCATGCACCTCCTCAGTGGCAGCCCTACCATTAGGCCACCTGAGTCGGGGGCCTCAGTCAGCAAACTTGTAAGGCAGTATCGGCCCCAACCCTTCCCTCCCCAACCCCCTTCCCCGAAATTACCTTTTTCTTTTCTTGTTTTTCAAAAGAAGAGACTCCCATAGGCTGTCCTGCTGCCGGTCCCGGACCCTTCTCTCTATTGCGGGCGGCCCGCCTCCGAGGAAACAGTAAATTACGTCAGAGAGGCGGGCCAGCTGCAGTAGAGAGAAGGAGCTGGACTGGCGGCAGAGCAGCCTATGGGAGTGGCTGCTGCTGCCGCCTTCTTTTTAAAAACAAGAAAAGAATAGAAAAGGTAATTTGGGGGGAAAGGGTTGGGGGAAGGGCAGGGGTGGCGGCAGCTCATTTTCTGCCTCAGGCGGCAGATTGTTTTGGGCTGTCCCTGCACCTCCCTCTGTGTAGGTTCCCTTTCATTTACACACTGCACGAGTTGTGTGCTAAAGTTATAGAATACCGATTAGCACCCACCTTGCACTTATGTGCATAACTGTAACAGTCACACATGCAACTGTTAGAATTTTATAACTTATCTGCACACGTGCTGGGGAATTCTATGAAAGGCATCTGAAGTTAGATGCTAATTAGGTGCCTGACGTTTGGCACTGAAACACGTTCTAACGCATGAAAGGCACTGAAATGGGGCTGAAACGGCAGATCAGCAAGAAAATTTACGTGCCCAGATGTCATCGCCTATAACTGCAAAGGGGGGCATGGCCATGGGACGGGCATGGGGAGAGCAGGAGCATTCCGGAAAATTGTGCACACTTTTACAGAATACCGTGGATGCGTGCCCAACTTACACACCAGGATTTACACCAGGTTTCAGCTGTGAAAGTCCTTGTGCCCAAAGCTGAGTGCAGAATTTGGCACCCAACACTATTCTACAAAAGGAGCTCATCCCGGAGCGCCCTTTGTAGAATAACGCGGGGCGCTGATTTTTTCTAGCACCTAAATTTGGGTGCCATTTACTGAACCTAGCCCTTGGTATATAAATATAGCTTATATAACTACAAAAGACTCTAGAACATATGAAAAAATCATTTACTTTTATTCACAATAAATATAAATTGTTCATACAAGCCTACATACCCTGTGATGCCTCACTCAAGACATTCACACGCTTCTGCTCTCCACCCATATACATAACAATAGAGTGCAACTATAAATACCTCTCGCAAAGATGATACAGTTAGTCATAGATCAATACAATGTATATATGTCAATTTAAAGCTCATCGATAACCCAATGAGCTCATCATAACACTGATTCTATGAATCATTTATAACCTGCCTATAATCTGTATCCATTGTCCTTTGTGTAGCTGAAACAGCTTTATAAAAGATACACCGTATGTATATGCATAAGTGAATTTGGATAATCGTCCAACCACATAGATGTTTCTTGTAGAAGACAAGTATCACTAAGAATGTCCAAAGCCCACAAATTGAGGGGGCTAGAAACGTGTGTCCAAGTTTGGAAACATCAAATCGCCGGTTCCCCGATGCTGATCGGCATTTCGTTTCCTTCCTCAGGAGGAACCATAGTAATCATACTACATCAGGCTGCACACCGAGTGGTAGTCGGCCGGACTTCCGCCCTGGAATTACACCACCGGAAACTGTATATAAATATAGCTGCCAAGATATAGAATGGGGGGGTTAAGGAATGCAAGAAGGATCTGTAGGGAACACACGCGGAGAACAATTCACGTACTTCTTGCCAAAGCCCAGTATATATGTATATGAGTAAATTCATGTCCGCCTTGCCTGTGGAATGTTGAGTGTGGGTATAGTGGAGTAGTTACGGGGGAGGGGTATTTTATGGGATGGAGCAGTTTGAGGGTGGTGGAACAGTTAGGGCTAGGTTTTGGGGGTGTGGCAGTTAGAATTTGGATGTGAGGGAGTTTGCACAGTGATAGCGCAATCACAGAGGGTGTTTTTAATTTTTTTAGTGGTGGAAGTTTGGGGGCAGTTGTGGTGGATAGTTTTTGGTTGGGATTGTTACAGAGGGCTATTTTTTGGAGGTGAGGCAATATATAGGTGGTGGTGCAGTTAGATATTTGGCTGTGATGGCAGTTTGTGAGGTGATAGGGCAGCTGCAGGGGGTAGTTTTGTGAGCTGGAGCAGTTTTCAGGAGATAGGATTTGGGGGTGGAGCAGATTTGGGGGAGGTGGGATAGTTATGGGGGTAGTTTTTGTGGTTGGAGGCATTTTTGTGGTGCCAAGACAGTTGCAGGGGTAGTATCTGCTGTCACTTATTGTGAAAAGCACTGAACCATCTGGGGGAAGGGGGCTTATTTCTCTGGAATCCTGGCCTGATCTAGCACAAAGAGGTTGAAGAAAACAGGAGACGGGGTGTTCTTATCTAGTCCATTATAAGGGCTGAAGCCAGAAGGTGGAGCTTGCTGGCAGTAGGCGGAGCTTTAGTTCACCCAAAACAATAGCAAACACTATTGAAAACAATAGCAAAAGATTATTAAAAATAAATGCATGATCCATTTGTAAAAAGTCTAAAGCTGTTCTAGTTGGATAGGCAGTGCCTGAAAAGGTGGAGGACAAAAGATTTTTTTTTTTTACTTATTTGACAGCTTCCCATATCTAGATATAAATATCATTAAATAAAAATTGAATATCACAAAAACAGCTTAAAAACATTATCATAGCTGATGGAAACAGCAGTTATAACCTCTGTATTTTGTGCTCATTTTTCTATGCTGTTCTAAACAATACAGATGGCAAAATTTCAGTGAGGACATCCTATTTCTTGATGGGTTCATCTTAACTGTTGTAATCTGCCTTGGGAAGCCTGGTGTTATAAAGACGGAATACACTGAAATTAAATGGAAGTAAAATTAAACTCTCCTTTCATTGGGGCACATGGAATCACATCTGCTTCTGTTTTGTAGAAGTTTACATTTCAGATTCTACTACTACTACTTAACATTTCTAGAGCGCTACTAGGGTTACGCAGCGCTGTACAATTTAACAAAGAGAGACAGTCCCTGCTCAAAGAGCTTACAATCTAATAGACAAGTGAACGGTCGGTCCGATAGGGGCAGTCAAATTGGGGCAGTCTGGATTCACTGAACGGTAAGGGTTAGGTGCCGAACGCAGCATTGAAGAGGTGGGCTTTAAGCAAAGACTTGAAGACGGGCAGGGAGGGGGCTTGGCGTAAGGGCTCAGGAAGGTTGTTCCAAGCATAGGGTGAGGCGAGGCAGAATGAGCAGAGCCTGGAGTTGGCGGTGGTGGAGAAGGGTACTGAGAGGAGGGATTTATCCTGTGAATGGAGGTTACGGGTGGGAACGTAAGGGGAGATGAGGGTAGAAAGATAGTGAGGGGCAGCAGACTGAGTGCATTTGTAGGTAAGAAGGAGAAGCTTGAATTGAATGCGGTATCTGATCGGAAGCCAGTGAAGTGACCTGAGGAGAGGGGTGATATGAGTATATCGGTTCTGGCGAAATATGAGACGTGCAGCAGAGTTCTGAACAGATTGAAGGGGGGATAGATGGCTAAGTGGGAGGCCGGTGAGGAGTAAGTTGCAGTAGTCCAGGCGAGAGGTAATGAGAGCGTGGACGAGAGTTCAGGTGGTGTGTTCAGAGAGGAAAGGGCGAATTTTGCTGATGTTAAAGAGGAAGAAGCGACAGGTCTTGGCTATCTGCTAGACATGCGCAGAGAAGGAGAGAGAGGAGTCAAAGATGACTTCGAGGTTGCGGGCAGATGAGACGGGGAGGATGAGGGTGTTATCAACTGAGATAGAAAGTGGAGGAAGAGGAGAAGTGGGTTTTGGTGGAAAGACGATAAGCTCAGTCTTGGGCATGTTCAGTTTCAGGTGGTGGTTGGACATCCAGGCAGCAATGTCGGATAAGCAGGCCGATACCTTTGCCTGGTATCACAAATAGATTACTCAGTTTTGAGCTTATTTCAGGGACAAGTGGTTTTATAAGTCAAAATAAAAATAAATATTTTGTATCATGCAGATCTCTCATTTGTTTAAACATAACTAAATGGGCTATAAGCCCCTAATGCAGTCCACTGGTTTTCTTATATTTTGTTCATGTGCTGACTTATACTGTGCCAAAACTGAAGACTCATCTCTTCTAAATGGTCGATAATAAAGGGAGCTCATTGTGAACACTATCCAGTGGCGTTCCTAGGGGGGGCGGTGGGTGCGGTCCGCCCCGGGTGCACGCCACTGGGGGGGGGGGTGCCACGCGCTGTCTGCTCCGCTCGTTCTGTGCTCTCTCTGCCCCGGAACAGGTTACTTCCTGTTCCGGGACAGAGGGAGCATGGAACGAGCAAAGCCGACAGGCGCGCGGCACCCCCCCCAGCAGGTAAAAATGCACCCGGGGGGATGTCGTTTCGCCGGGGGGGGGGGGGGAAGTGTTGCACACGGGGAGGGGGGGGGGGCGCATCGGCGATCCGCCCCGGGTGTCAGCTACCCTAGGAACGCCACTGACACTATCCACCCTAAAAGGTTGTTTTTTGGCTGTATGTGAGGAATCTATGATATTGAATAAATAAGTGTATGTTTGTGTCCCTCGTCATACATCCAAAGGTTATATAATCCTTTCAAGATAGCCAGTTAATTGTTTAACTTATTAGTGGAACATAACCACAGAAGCATGGTATGGTCACATTTTCAATGTGGTAATACTAGGGTCCAGCTAAGGAACAGGTTATTTTGAGTTAGTCTTCACTGGACCAAACTTGCTTTCAATGTGCCATCACCATCCAGCTGGATATGCACTGTCTTAAAAGGTGGAGGATAAGGATTTTTTTATAGCCCACATTATCCTAAGCAAACTCGGGTTCAATGTGGCTTACATTTGAAAATACAGAATAATAGAATTCAGTTATATCATGGGAGCAACTACATGGGTATGTATGAAACATTTAACAAAGATGAAATTACCATATATACCCAGCTGGGCATTTAAAAGTCTGTGTTTTAATGATGCCGCATGTTCAGAAATCATGGCCATAAGTATACACAATTATACAAATATTATCACATGCATACACCAGAACAGGCATAAGTACATATAAGTACATAAGTAATGCCACACTGGGAAAAGACCAAGGGTCCATCGAGCCCAGCATCCTGTCCACGACAGCGGCCAATCCAGGCCAAGGGCACCTGGCAAGCTTCCCAAACGTACAAACATTCCACACATGTTATTCCTGAAATCTTGGATCTTTCCAAGTCCGTTTAGTAGCGGTTTATGGACTTGTCGTTTAGGAAACCGTCCAACCCCTTTTTAAACTCTGCTAAGCTAACCGCCTTCACCACTTTCTCCGGCAACGAATTCCAGAGTTTAATTACACGTTGGGTGAAGAAAAATTTTCTCCGATTTGTTTTAAATTTACTACACTGTAGTTTCATCGCATGCCCCCTAGTCCTAGTATTTTTGGAAAGCGTGAACAGAAGCTTCACATCCACCTGTTCCACTCCACTCATTATTTTATATACCTCTATCATGTCTCCCCTCAGCCGTCTCTTCTCCAAGCTGTATAGCCCTAGCCTCCTTAGTCTTTCTTCATAGGGAAGTCGTCCCATCCCCGCTATCATTTTAGTCGCCCTTCGCTGCACCTTTTCCAATTCTACTATAGTACATCATGTAAAAGTAAACAAAAACTTCTGCGGAGTACATCCAAAATTTAATTTTTATTTTCTCATTTCCATTTTCCAAAATTCCAGACAGCAGATGTACAGATCAGCAGGACCCAAAATAGTCCAAAACAAGCAAAGTGAAAACAAACAACACAGTTTATGCCTCATTGTTTAACCACCCTTAGGATTCACTTTTGGGTTTAAAAAGCAAAACTATGTGCATGTAAGGACTGGATAAACGAATTAAAACAAAGTTTACAGCAACTGCCCTTTATATGTAATGCTTGGTATCAATAATGAAACAGTGATAGAATATTCACATAGTAAGCAGCCTGAGCCAACAGATTCATTTTCCCTTGAACATAATTAACTTTGTATGAACTTAACGGCTAATAGTGTGCTGAACTGGACAATGTTGGCACATTTAGACTGCCTCTCCTGTGAAGGAGAGCCCATTTCCACAAATGTACCATTTCCTGACACAGGGGGTAGGATCCTGTACCCTCCCTGCTTGTTGATATAAAACATTGCAACCTGTTTGTCTGAATTTGGATAATGTGGTTTTGGAGTCTATCTCTGGAAGCCTTTAGAGTGTTCCAAACGGCCTGTAGCTCCAGTAGACTGATTTGAAGATAAGCCTCCTACTGACCTTAAGTGTGAAGCCCAGCCACATGACCCCCCCCCCCCCCCCAACCTAGGTGGGATGCATCCATTGTCAACACATTTTGATGTAATGGAATTTGGAAAGGAAGTCCCAGAGTCAAATTGGATCACATTGTCCACCAGAGAAGGGTGTGAGCTAACTCTGGCAGGACGTAAATGACATCCATTAGGTTTCCCTTGGCTTGAGACCACTGGGAGGCTAACGTCCCCTGGGCTGCTTTCAAATTGAGCCGTGCCATGGGAGTGACATGTACTTTGGAGGCCATGTAGCCCATCAGTCTCAATATTTGCTGAGCTGAAACCTGAAGGCTGCTCTGGACCTGCGAGGCAAGTGCTACCAAGGTATCCGCTCTCGCTAGAGGAAGGAAGGCCCAAGCCTGTGCTGTGTCTAGCAGGGCTCCTATGTACTCCAATTGTTGTACTGGATGGAGACGGGATAATTTATGGCAAACCCCCGTAGTTGAAGCACCTTAATAGTCAACCACATTGACCTGATTGCCCCTTCCTGAGATGTGTTCTTCACCAGCCAATCATCCAGGTAAGGAAACACATAAACTCCCAATCTGCGTAGATATGCTGTGACTACCACCAGGCACTTGGTGAAAACTCTGGGGGCAGACACTAGGCCAATCGGCAGAACATGATACTGGAAGTGGTGTTTCTCCACTCAAAATCTAAGATACCTCCTGTGACTGGGAAGTATCAAAATATGGGCATAGGCATCCTTTGTGTCCAGAGAACATAGTCAATCATTTTCCTGAATAAGAGGAAGTAGGGTGCCCAGGGAAATCATCCTGAACTTTTCTTTCACCAGAAATTTGTTCATGGCCCTTAGGTCTAGGATGGGCTGGAATCCCCCCATTTTCTTATCACAAGAAAGTACCTGGAATAGAATCCCTGCCCCTCCTCCCCTGGTGGTATGGGTTCAACCACTCTGGCCTGCAGAAGAGCAGAGATTTCCTATACAAGTACTTGCTTCTGCTGAGAGCTGAAGATACTCTCGGTGGACAATTTGGAGATCACTGACGCCTATTTAGAGCATATCCATGGCAAGCTATTTGAAGCACCCACTGGTCAGAGGTTATAAAGGGCCATCTGTGGTGGTAAAAAGTGAGTCTCCCTCTGACCAGTAAGTCATCTGGAATAGATACTCTCTGCATGGCTATGCTCTTTTGGAGCCAGTCAAATGCCCATGCCCTGCTTTGACTGGAGAGCCAGCTGGGATTTCTGGGGCTGGGACTGGCAAGGTCTGGGACAGGGGCCCTGAGTCGCCTGAGTAGACCAAGCAGAAGGCTGGTACCTACGCCTTTGAGAGTAGTAGGACCTGCACCTCTGCCCAGTCAAAAATCTTGTTGAAAAATATAGAGGTTGCTGAGAGAGTGTGCAGATAATTATCAGTGTGCTTTTTAATGAGGTCAGTGACCTCTTCCACTTTCTCTCCAAATAAGTTCTCCCCTCAGCAGGGCACATCTGCTAACCTCTCTTAAAACAGCCTGTTCTAGGTCAGAGACATGCAGCTATGTGAGTCTGCGCATCCCCACACCCATTCCAGAGAGTCTGGACGCAATATCAAAAGTGTCGTAAGCACCCCTGGCCAAATAATGCCAACATTCCATCCTCTCGCCCTGGGGGCACTGAGGCAAGAGACCGTGAGCTCTTAGCTTGTTAGAGAGCAGATTCAAATACCAAAGAGTGGTGAGGCAACTGGGCATTCTTGAATCCGGGAGACTTCTGGATACAATAATGAGTATCCACCTTCTTGGGTGCTACCTGCTACCTGCACTGAGAGGGAAGATTTCCAGTTCCTCATCAGTGCATCCTTAAGGATAGGGTGCAATGGCACAGTGACCCTCCTTAGGAGAAGAGTTATAGCCCAAGACAGACAACATCTCTGCCCTGTGTGCCTCCTCTGTCTCTAAATTAAATGGGATGGCCGCAGCCATCTCCCTGACAAAACTAGTAAAAGAGAGGGCCTCTGGAGGAGATTTTTGTCTCTCTTGAGGAGGTGAGGGATCAGATGGGATACCACATGACTCCTCCTCTGAGAAGTAATGTAGATGCTCGTCTGATACCCATGAGCGGTTCCAGTCATACTTGTCTTCCTGTTGAGAATCAGGAGACTGAGTCTGCACTGGCCTTGACCTAGTGGAATGACACCCATGCTCCAAGGAGCGTCAAGGTGCAGCCTTTCCCTCAGACTCCGGGGAAGCTTCCTCCCCTGATGTCCAAGCGGGTACTGCCTGCTCAGGCCTCAGTTCCAATACCCTGCAAGGTGCTAGTGTCAATGCTCTGAGCACCGGCATTGGTGGAACCTCAGAGAGGGCCTGGGGCTGTTCCGCTGAGGGCACAAGCATACTTGATGACAGAGGGAGCTCCTTGCAGCAACTGTGCCAGTTCTTCTCAAAATATGCTCTGGAACAATTCATCAAGGGTAGGCTTCGGCAAAGGCTTGGGAGCCGGGGTGGAGGCAGCCTGCTAAGTAATCAGAGTCGAACCGGTGATGGGGACCTGGCCATTCGATGACTAGCGCACCGGCACCACTTCCACAAAGGGGGAGCGCTCCTCTTGATGCTGGTGCTTCTTGGTTATCAGAGAGTCTGATGCCCCAGTGATCCTGGGACCGTGCTTCGAGAAGGAATGATGTTTATGTTTCTCGGGCTTCCCCTGCTGCATAGAGCCTCAATCCCCAAGTGCCGAGGATGCCGCCGAATCAGAGCATCTCCCCAGTGTCGGGTCATTGAAAAAAGAATTTCGGCTAAATTAAACTCCTCAATCTTGAACAATTAAAAAAGGGGTAGCATTCAAATTGAGGTCGAGGCTGCAGTCTAACTGTGCAGCCACTTGCAAAAAATAAAGGAAACACAAAAAAGCCGAAAACAGGAGAAATAAATTAAAAAAGAAGATAACTACCCACATGAGAAGGCACTTGCGATAGCGAAAAGGTTTTGAAAACCACAGTGTAAGGAGGACTATGCAACTGCGTCCTCTCAGCTCTGCGGAAAAAAAGAGACTGAGGAACCCGCCCTCAAGTGTTGTGTGGGAAGGCACCACTCATTCATGGTGGGACGCTGCTAGAACTTTCTCTAGTCCTAGCAAATCAGTGCCTGCACCGGGGCTCCGTCAGATGATGTCACCCACATGTGGGAATAATATGGCCTGCTTGTCCACAGAGAAAAAGCATATTCTCCAAAGACCTAAATATACCTGCAGACCCATCAAACCACTAGTTTACATACAGCAAGGAGGGAGTGGAGGAAAGGAGCATGAAAGGGTATCTGGAGGGAGTAAGCAAGAAGAAAATAGTGTCAGAAGTGAGCAAATATGAAGTGAAAAGAGCCTTTAGAGATGAAGGAGGGAATGGGAAGAAGGGAAGAACAGGGAAGGGTAGAGATATGGTATGAAGGATTTGGGGGTTAATGAAAGATTGAGAAAGAGTGGGATGGGGACTGTAGAAGCTGGATTGAGATACTATGGAAATAGAATGGAGAGGAAGTAAAAGAGGGGAACTGGGAAGGTGGGTAGAAGTAAGAGAAGGGATGTGATGTCAGAAAGGGTTAAATGACAGGGAGTGTGCTGGGACTGGTGAGGGAATGAGAGTCAGAGAAAGGTAGACGATGGTCTGGCAGTGAATAGAGAGGAAGGCAATAAGGGATTAAGGAGTGGATGAAGGGGGAAATAGGATGTTGAGAAAGGAGACAGTGAAACTGAGGATTGGAGAGGAGAAAGGGATAAAACCTAACTGGGTTTAAAGATTGATACCAGACCTTCTTGTTCTATTTTCCCAACAGCAGATATACTGGTGCTCTGGGCCTAGTGTAATATTTAAAGTGCTGTCTTTTAATAGATATGGCTGTTGCAGTTTTAGTTCTGGGAGTTCCAGAGACACTACTGGTGTCTGTTGATCTCCCCATTCCCACCTTGACTGATGATCATCTGGTCCAAGCAGGTCCTGAGGAGAACTGCTGCTCCATGCAACACTCTCCTTCCTCACCCCTCACAACCACAGCACACTTGTTTAAAACATAAAAATGGTGGATGGAGCTATAATTCTGAATATCTGACCCAGTTGCCAAAAAAGCTTGTTCCAGTTCTAGCCTAGGCTATTAACCCTTCAGTGGGCCATAGGAAAGCAAGTACATCGGGTTCCCTGCCTCACCTCCACCCCACACCTGACCCCACTCAGCATCTCCCATTTCTCTTCTCTCCCTTCCCAACTGCTATCCTGCATCTCCCTTTTCTTTTCTCTAGCCTTCCCTCTCTCCCCTCAGTCCAGCATCTCTCTTGGAGTGCAGCTTATTGGCTTTATTTCTCACTAGCTCTTTGTCCTGAGCAGGTAAAAGAAGAGAAGGCAAAAAAAAAAAAAGTTACAACACATATGCCCCCTGCTGCAGTGACCATGGATGAGAGAATATTAGCCTGCCCAGAGCAACAGCTACCTACCTTACTCCCGATGCAACAACTCCAGCAGTTGCCACCCCATTTAGGGTTAGTTATGCATGAACTTAATGACATCCCATTGAAGTGACACTGATGGCCTGATGCAGCAATATGACCTCATCAACATGTGCATGTCTAACACCAATTTGGTAGATGTGCATTTCAAAAGCTGACATATTCTAATCCATAAACAGAAAATAAAATTCTATTTTCTATTTTTGTGGTCCAGTCATTTTATCTTTCTAATCACATTGATCCCAGTTTCTTGTTTCTCCTTTTCTCTGTCTTCTCTTAACTGTTTTGCCAGGGTCTCCTTGTCCATTTGGCATTTCTCTCTCTCCATGTCCACCATCCATTTCCCCCCTGCATCCCTATCCAGCCTATCCAGAACCTCCTCTTTGTCCTATCTTCCTGCAACATTCAGCATTTCCCCTGTCCAAGCATTGCCATTGTGTCCTTAAACTCCTTCCCCATTTCCAGCTTTTCCTCTTCATTCTGTCTGTTCCCCCCTTCCAAGTCCAGCATCTCTCCATCTCTTTTCCTTCCCTTCTATTCCCTCCCCAGGGCATGCATCTTTCCCTCTTTCCTCCCCTTCTCCTCCCTTCACCTAGGGGTCCAGTATATATTCATCTTACTTCCCTCCCATCCCACCTCCCCACTAGTCCAGCATCTCTCTCTCTCTCTCTTCCTCTATCCCTTCCCCAGTCTCAGTATCTCTTCCTTTCCCCCATCCCCAATGGTCCTCGGCCTTTCTTCCTCCCCCCGGGTCTTGCAAAATACACTCCTCCTCCAGCTAATCCAAGGCCTTCTATCTGAAACGTTCCTCTTCTTTTGATGCAATTTCCTGTTTCCGGTGGGGTGGAGTGCATCAGAGGGAAGGCCCTGAGCCTACACTATCTATGCCTAAATCTATCCTTGTTCGACAACTGTGTGTGATGAGAAGTGCAGATACAGAATATCTTCACAGACTAATATAAGGCAACCAGATTCATCTGTGGATGATGACAGTAAATCAGGCTTGGTTTATATCCAAGATTTATTTTTTTTAGATATATTCCAAGGGTATTTTGGTGCAGTCAGAAAAACAGGAGTACAATTGTTACTAAGGAGCCTTGAGGTTCTTGGCATAAAACCAGCATCTTTTGTAAGATGTCTTTAACATTCATGTTACCTCCTATTACCATCACTGCAGTACAGAGAGACTAAAACATATCTATAAGGTGCATTTTTCAGCAAATTTATAATTTGAAACTTCTGCTCCCACCCTTCCCACTCTACTCCCTCAATTCATCGCATCTCTGAGAAGAATTCTTAGATGAAGAATTCAAAATGTATCTCGTTAAGTGCACTCACCCAAAATGCTGGATCACACAGGGTAACATGGCTGCCAACTGGTCCATGGTGGGATATTGGTACCTGGAGTTGAGAGGAAAGGTACAGAGGACATTATATCAAGATGGAGATGGAAGGCAGGAAAACTGACAATCTAAAGTAAGTAGATGTGTATTATAGGAATTGACAGCTGGAGAAGGGTCCTGAATTTTACAGCAGGAATAAATTGTGCCCAAGAAGGCCCAGTTGGTTAGGGGTCAGAGACTTCCTTAGTTTGCAGGTAAAGATAAGAGAGAGATGGTACTGCAAAGGTATCTGAGGACATGCTACCTACCCTTGTGGGAACTGTGAAGCTCCTGCCTGCTGTCCAGGTGCATCCACATGGCAGACCACAAAGTGCTTGGTGATCTCCTGCATGTCCTCAAAGTTAAAGAAGGTGTTGAAGCATAGCTTGTCTGCAAAATAAAACAAAAAACAGGGAAAGTCAAAAGGGAACCCAGATTTGGATAAGACGAGTAATCAAATCTTAAAATGCAAAATTCAAAACCTTGAACAAACTTCCATCAGAGCTGGTATGAAGTATCCTACAGATGTTCAAGCTCTGGGGGGAAATTTTCAAAATGACTCCAATGTAATAAAGTGACTGAGAAACCTAACTTTATACTCTGCTGCATAAGTATCGTTGGTTGGAAAAAAAAAGAGCTAATATTGTCTCCATGTAGGTCACTAACCAGCTCATTTTCGAAAGAGAAGGGCGCCCATCTTCTGACATAAATCGGGAGATGGGTGTCCTTCTCTCAGGGCCAGCCAAATCGGCATAATCAAAAGCCGATTTTGGCCACTCTCAACTGCTTTCCGTCACAGGGACTGCCAAAGTTCAAGGGGGCGTGTTGGCAGTGTACCGAAGGCGGGACAGGGGCGTGGTTAAGAGATGGCCGTCCTCAGCCGATAATGGAAAAAAGAAGGGCGTCCCTGACGAGCATTTGGACAACTTTACATGGTCCCTTTTTGTTCACGACCAAGCCTCTAAAAGGTGGCCCAAACTGACCAGATGACCACCAGAGGAAATCGGGGATCACCTCCCCTTACTCCCCCAGTGGCCACCAACCCCCTCCCACCCAAAAAAAATGTTCTAAACATTTTTTTCCAGCCTCTATGCCAGCCTCAAATGTCATACCCAGCTCCATCACAGCACTAGGCAGGTCCCTGGAGCAGTTTTTAGTGGATACTGCAGTGCACTTCAGGCAGGCAGACCCAGGCCCATCCCCTCCCTACCTGTTACACGTGGTGGTAAATGGGAGCCCTCCAAAACCCACTGTACCCACATCTAGGTGCCCCCCGTTACCCTTTAAAGGGCTATGGTAGTGTTGTACAGTTGTGGGGATTGGGTTTTGGGGGGGGGTTGGGGGGCTCAGCACACAAGGTAAGGGAGCTATGCACCTGGGAGCAATTTGTGAAGTCTACTGCAGTGCCCCCTAGGGTGCCCGGTTGGTGTCCTGGCAGGTGAGGGGGACCAGTACACTACAAATGCTGGCTCCTCCCATGACCAAATGGCTTGGATTTGGCCGGTTTTGAGATGGGTGCCCTTAGTTTCCATTATATGTGAAAACCGAGGTTGGCCATCTCTAAGATCGACACAAATGTTGAGATTTAGCCGTCCCTGACCATATTATTGAAACGAAAGAAGGCCACCCATCTTGTTTCGATAATACGGTCGGGTACGCTTCTTTCCGGGGCCGTCCTTAGAGATGGGCGCCCCCGTTCGATTATGCCCCTCCACAGGATTTAGCTCATGCCTTTTCAGCGGTATTTCCCTATTCCCAGAGGGCATACATTCCATAAGTATCGCCATTATGGGACAGACCTAAAGTCCATCATGCCCTGTATCCTGTTTCCAACAGTGGCCAATCTAGTTCACAAGTACCTGGCAGAATCCCAAAAGAGTAAAACAGATTTCATGCTGCTTATTCCAGGAATAAATGGTGGATTTTCCTCCCAAGTCCACCATAATAATGGTTATGGTCTTTTCTTTCAGGAACTTGTCCAAACCTTTTTAAACTCTGCTACACTAACTGCTTTTTCCATATTCTCTGGCAACAAATTCCAGAACATAATTACATGTTGAGTGAAGAATTATTTTCTCATATTTGTTTTAAATGTTCTACTAAGCAGCTTTATTGCATGTCTCCTAGCAATTCATGTCTACCCGTTTCATTCCACTCATGAGTTTATAGACCTCTATCATATCACCCCTCAGCTGTCTCTTCTCCAAGCTGAAGAGCTCTAGCCTCTTTAGCATTTCCTCAAAATGAAGTTGACCCATCCCCTTTGTCATTTGGGTTGCCCTTCTATGTACCTTTTCTAATTCCACAATATCTTTTCTAAGATGTTGTGAGGGAGTGAGTGGTATAGCGGCAGGGGTACATAAGAAAATTCCCTCACTGAGGTTGCAGTTTAGCCACATTACAGCAAGTGGCACTAAACCTGCCATGTCAGAGGGGCAGGGCTCATGTCAGGTAATGGTTAAATGCTCTGGAGCAGAGTGGATTAGGGAGGCCTCGAGGCAAGATGTCTCTAGGAGCAAGGCCCCGATACAGAGGTCTTCGAGAGAGAGAAAGAGAGAGATCCCGAGAGCAGAGATCTTCTGGAGGGAGGCTTCACAGGAAAGAACCCTCCCGAAAGTGTGGCTGGGCTGCAGTACCTGTGGGGAGAGTCCCAGTTAAGTGAAGGGTGGCCCTAGCTCAGAGGTTTGCACCCTATAGAAGCCCAAAGAGTGCATGAAAGAGGAACTGAAGACTGCAAAAGGTAAAAGTGTGTCTTTATTTGAAGTGAATATTCTGGGCCCTGAGCGTCCTAGCTGGAGTCAGGCCTGGACCTAAGGATGAATAGTTGGAACCATACTGAAGAAGCTAGTCATGTTAAGAGAAAAGGGAGTAAATGTGATTGTTGGAGAAAGTAAGCCTAAGAAAAACAGACTGTTTTGATTTAATTATTTTCCACTAATAGAGTTTTCTTTGACTTTATACTGAACTCTGCGCCTGTGAGGTTTCCATGCCTGTCCATCACTCATGTTATCATAGATGTGTTGACCAGAACTGTACATGATACTTGAGACGATTCCAAGATGGCACTCTGATCGGACGCACCTGAGTTTGCTTTCGAGGTAGCTCCGCTGTTCAGCCTCTTCGCTACCGCCGTAACCTCGTCTTTTCTGATGGGGAAACGGAGGGGGAAAGTTAAGGAACATCCCTCGGTTCCTGAAACATCTTTGGCGTGGCGGCAGACGACCTTGCAATTCCCGAAGCAACAATCGGGACCCCGGGGAACTTCGACCCCTTCTGCAGTTCTCGATGCGTCGGCGTCGATTGAAAGCGCCAACGGGGCTTCCCTGAGCCCTGTGGAGCGCATTGCTCCGCCTCAACCTGGAAGGGAGTTGCTGACAGCCCAAGCAGTGACGGATACCGAAGGGGTTCAACCTAATATGCCAGAGGGAAGGTCTGCAGCGACAGAGAATGGACTCCAACCAAGAGAGGTATTAATTCAATCAGCACTACAGGTATTTCCTCAAGATATTGTTACTAGACTGTCTCAAGTAGGGGCTCAAACTCAAACCCTCCCTGGTGCTAGCGGCGTGGTTAGACCAGCAATTGTGACATTAGAGTCACTATGGGACATGGTTTACAACATTCAAACCTCTATGCAAATCACACTAAAAGAAAATACTGACAATATAAAAACTCTTTCTGAAGCTGCGCTACTCCAAGCACAAGTATCTGCACAGCAATCCTCGAAACTGGAAAATGTGAATACCAAGTTGCAAGAAATGGGAACTTTAGAAACTGCATTGGTTAAGGATAACAATTTTCTGCATAAACGAATGGAGTATTTGGAGAATCAGGCCAGGAGACTTAACCTTAGGTTTCTTAACTTCCCTAAATCTCCTCTAATTCCTCCTGTTGAAATGGTAAAAAAATATATGGTGGATATTCTTGGAATGGATAAGGACTCGTTACCCCCCATAACATGGGCCTATTACATCTGGAACCCAAAGGGGGGCGATGGAAACCCCCAGTAGTGGGAGATGGAATGAATCTGACTTCATTCCTCGAGAGTTCACTGGAAATTATTACCCAGAGGTCTACTATGCTGGTCACTTTTGTTTTGGAGCCTGATCGCAATGCTATATTAAGACTTTCCTTAAGACATTTAGAAAATCTGTTTATGGGCTCAAAGATCCGTATTTTCCCAGATCTCTCAAAACCTACACAAACTAGGCGCAGGGCCTTTTTGGAACAGCGTCCTAGAGCGTTGGCATTGGGAATAAACTTCATATTACGATTTCCTTGTACATGTAATTTACTGCTTGAGGGTAAACAGTTTCAATTTGTGGACCCAAAACAGTTAAAAGAATTTCTTGATGCTAGAGCAGATAGATATGAATGTTGTATGCCCTCCATAAACAGCAGGCTAGGGTCGTTAACCCGAGGTAGCAACCATTAGATTATTTTCTTATATACTTTATGTTATCTATGTTTCTGAATTCTTGGAATCAAATTTTTCTTAATTTGTGGAATTCCTGATTGTAATGCCGATTGCATACTCACAGTTTGTAGTGAAATGTTGAAATATATTAATTAATAAAAAAAAAAAAAAAGAACTGTACATGATACTCGAGGTGCGGTCACACCATGGAGTAATACAAAGGTATTATAATATTCTGTTTTGTTCTCCATTCCTTTTCTCATAAATCCTAATGTTCTATTTTCTTTCTTAGCTACTGCTGCACACTGAGCAGAGGATTTCAACGTATCATCAACTAGATCCTTTTCTGGGGCAGTGACTCCTAATGTAGAACCTTTTATTGTGTAGCTATAATTTGGATTCTGCTTCCCTACATACATCACTTTGCATTTGCTCACATTAAATGTAATCTACTGTTTGGAAGCCCAGTCTCCCAATCTCATAAGGTCCTCTTGCAATTTCTCACAATCCTCTTGTGATTTAATAACTTCAAGGTTCATATTCAAAGTGATTTAACTAGCCAGAAATGGCTCCTGTCCGGTTAAATCACTTGTTCAACGCTATCCACTGATAATCAGTGTCACTTAACCGGTTAGTACTGCTGACTGCTAAACTTAAGCTGACTATTTTGTGAGCGGGCTGGGGCAGAATCGGCACTTATACACTTAAGTCCGGATGTTCAGCATTTAACCACCTAAGTTTAGCAGTTAAATTGGACCACATAAAAGTCAGCCCTATCTTCCTTCGGTGTCACTTATGTGGTTAAGTGCTGAATATCGCACTTAACTGCATAAGAGATAGCCAGCTGCATAAACCCTGATATTTAGGGCCAGTGCCCGGACATGGCCCAGCATTGAATATCCAGGAATAACACTGTCAGTGGCTAAAAAAAATGCTCACTAATGGCAGCTGAATATTGACCCCTTTGAATAACATGTCGTCAGCAAATTTGATCACTTCACTCATTATTTCTATTTCCAGATCATTTATAAATATGTTAAAAAGCAGCAGTCCCATACTATTTACCCCTTCTCCATTGAGAATACTGACCATAACTAGAGCTAAACTTTAGTAAAAGACCCCCACTGTTCTTCACAGCCTCTGTTTATTTATTTCCAATTTATTATACCGCCTTTAACTGGCAAAACAGAACAAAGTGGTGTACAATCTTAATATTTATAAGAAAAAATAGAACTACAATGGTCAACAGGAAAGGTATCATTCATAATAACATACCCACAAAACAGAGAACTTGGCAAACAGTCAAACAGAATAGGGGCAGGTGGGTAGCACACCCAAGCATCAATCACCTCAGCCTGAATATGCCTGCTGGAATAAGCACCTCTTGATTTCTGCCTTAAAATGTTTAATGGAAAGTTCCCATCAGATTGTCAAAGGCAATGAATTCCAAAACACAAGGCTGTAAAAAAGAACGCACAATTTTATTTATTTTTATTTGGATTTGCTCACACCTTTTTCAATAGCAGCTCAAGGTGAGTTACATTCAGGTACAATGGGTACAATGGGTATTTCCCTGTCCCAGGAGGGCTCACAATCTAAGTTTGTAGGTTCTACTTTAAAATCTGCTCTATCTCCTTTTTAAATGTTAATAACAGCAGCCTTGTTCCACTCTGATTAGGGTGTAGCCCATCTTCCCAGAATAGACTCCACCTTTCCCAGAATCTTGCCCAGTTCCTAAGAAATCTAAATCACTCCTCCCTGCATCGTCTCATCCACATATTGAGACTCTGGAGCTTTGCCTATCTCTTGGGTCCTGCGCATGGAACAGGCAGCATTTCTGAGAAAGCTACTCTGGAGGTTCTGGATTTCAACTTTCTATCTAAAACCCTAAATTTAGCTTCCAGATCCTCCCTCCCACATTTTCCTACGTTGTTGGCACCCATATGTACCAAGAAAGTGGGTCCTCCTCAGCACTGCCTCAAATCTTATCTAGGTGATGTGTGAGGTCCACCACCTGTGCACCATTTAATTTTCAAAAGGACAACTATGAAAAAATGAGGAAAATGGTTAAAATGAAGCTAAAAGAGTCTGCCACAAAGGTTAAGGCCTTTAAATCTGGCATGGACGTTGTTTAAAAATACCATCATGGAAACCCAGACTTGATGTATTCCATGTATTAACAAAGGTGGAAAGAAGGGCAAATGACAGCCAGTGTGGTTAAAAGGTGAAGAGAAAGGGTTGATAGAGAAGTAAGGGGGAGGAGCAAGATGGCGTCCTAGCTGTGCTCACGGAAGCTGCCGAATTGTTTGTTGGCAATTTTTATCTTTTTCCTCGATTTCTATTATGCCCCATACTAAAAGAAAGGGGACGACAAAAGTGCAACCGCCAACTGCACTAACGTCGTCCCCTAACCAGCAGACATTAGACCGCTTCGTGAGAAGCCTACCTTTCGGTTCCGGTTTGGCGAGCCCCGCGTTGGCCGACAACGAAGGAGCGACGTCGGCTAGGGGCCTCGATACCACCTTGTCGCCGCCGACGCTGAACCCGCCTCCTTGTCCCGCAGGTTCCAGAGTTGAGTTAGAGGATCGAGCGGACTCCGAGGAGAGTAACGACTTATCCTTATTTGGCGGTTTCTCCCCTGGAACAGCGGTTGAGAGTGTGCTGGAGCTGGAAAAGCCCCAGGAGGTTACAATGGAAGCTATTTGGACTGCGCTCCAGAGACTGACTACTGAAGTTGCCAAATCTACGAGAGAAATTTCTACAGTTGCTAGTAAGTTGACTTTGATGTCAGAATCTTATGAAGAAATTAAAAGAGAATCTGCTATTCAATTTGCTACAGTAAAAGAAGAAATTAAAACTGTTAAGACAACAGTAGATTCTCTGGTTAATGATAAACTTTTCACTGCTCGCAAACTAGAGCAGATAGAAAATTATAATCGACGCCTCACGCTTAGGATGTTGAATTTTCCTATTTCACCTGCTTTAACTCCTCGAGATTTTCTGAAAAAATATCTACAGGAGACTTTGAAATTTTCCCCTGCTGACATTCCACCCTGCAATAAAGTTTATTATTTACCTAATGTGAAAAAACAAGGAGAAGACTGTCAACCTCCAGTAATAGATATTCAGAATTTAACAGCCCTACTAGAAGATTCTATGATAGAAATAACTTCAAGAGGAACTCTTATAATATCAATGGTATTCGAACAGGACTTGAATATGATTATGAAAAAATACTTTAAATATTCGTCAGCCCTGTTTTGTGGACAGAAAATATGGGTCTACCCCGATGTTACCAAGATAACGCAGCAGAGACGAAAACAATTTCTTATACTTAGAGAAGAAGTTAAAGCGTTGGGTGCAATATTTACCTTAGCATACCCATGTAAATGCATAATTCGAATGTCTGGCATTAAATATGTTTTTTTTGAGCCCTCTCAATTGAAAATATTTCTGGATGCCAAAAATCCAACTAGCTGAGTAAGAAGAACATTTGATATCAGCAAATATAAGTTAATGGAAAATAAGATCAGGACTATGCCAATTTTTGTCAAGTTTTCTTTTCCTTTCTCTTTTTAGAGTGACAAATCTCCTTAAGTCTGTTTGACTCCTCCCCCTTTCTTTTTTTTGGTGGTCTAAGGAAGAGAATTAAGTTAAATATTTTTGACATATATGTTAGAATGGAAAGTATTATATATATTTTGATTTTCCTTAAATAATTCTCTGTATTGCCTTACAAACTGGATTTGTTTGTATTATCATTTAAAATTAATAAATATTAAATAAAAAAAAAAAAAAGGTGAAGAGAAAGAAGCTACTAGAGCCAAAAAAGCAATGCCAAAGGTCTCCAGGTTAGTCCGTGTGCAGTGAAGCACTTCTGCCTTGTTCATAGTCTGTGTGCCTGTGGGCACTTCTGCCTTGATTTCTTGTTGCTTTGTCCTTAGCCTGTGTGCCCTGGGCACTTCTGTCTTGATTCCTTGTTTAGGGTGCCTGTGTGCATTTCTGCTTCTGTTCTTCTCGGACTGTTTGTGTGCTAGGTTCTGCCTTCAGACATAGTTCTGTTGTTTGTCTGTGTGGGTCAGCTTTGTATCCTGCTTGTGTCTGCCCTGTTTGTCTTCAGCTCCAGTTCCTGCTAAGCTTGTTTGAGTATCCGGAATCCTGTTCCAGTATCCTGTTCCAGCCAAGCTTGTTTGAGTATCCTGAATCCTGCTTGAGTATCCTGAATCCTGCTCCAGTATCCTGTTCCTGCCAAGCTTGTTTGAAAATCCTGAATCCTGCTTGAGTACCCTGAATCCTGTTCCTACCAAGCTTGTTCCAGTATCCTGTTCCGGCCAAGCTTGTTTGAAAATCCTAAATCCTGCTCCTACCAAGCTTGTTCCAGTATCCTGAATCCTGTTCCAGTCAAGCCAAGCCCGGTCCTACATCCGGTTCCTGTCTAGCCAAGTCCGTCCCAGCATCCGGTTCCAGCCAAGCCAAGCTTGTTAGTCCAGTCCTGCTTGGGGGGTTTTGTCTCCTGCTGCCGCTCGACGACAGTAGGCCAAGGGCTCACGTTGTTCCACAGTTTGTGACTCTTTGTTTAAAGCCTGGGACCGTGACAATTAGAAATTGATTATCGGACAGAAAACAAAGGAAAGGGTTAAATGGCTATTTTTCTCAATGGAGGAGGGTGAATAATGGAGTGTCACAGGGATCTGTACTGGGACTGGTGCTTTTTAATATATTTATAAATGACCTGGAAAATGGAACCACGAGTGAGGTGATTAAATTCACAGATGCACAAAACTATTCAAACCTGTAAAAACACATGTGGACTGTGAAAAATTGCAGGAAGACCTTAGGAAACTTGAAGACTGGGCATCCAAATGGCAGATGAAATTTAATGTGGAAAAATGCAAAGTGATGTACATTGGGAAGAATAATCCGAATCATAGTTACCTGATGCTGGGGTCCACCTTACAAGTAAGCACTCAAGGAAAAGATCTAGGTGTCATTGTAGATAATGCGCTGAAATCTTTTGCCCAGTGTGCAGCAGCGGCCAAAAAAGCCAACAGAATGCTAGCAACTATTAGGAAAGGGATGCAAAATAAGACCAAGAATATTATTATGATGCCTCTGTATTGCTCCATGGTGAGATCTCACCTTGAGTGTTGCATTCAATTCTGGTCGCTGTATCTCAAAAAAGATATAATGGAATTAGAAAAGGTTCAAAGAAGAGCAACCAAAATGATAAAGGGAATGGAACTCTTTTCCATATGAGGAAAGGCTAAAGAGGTTAGGGCTCTTCAGCTTGGAAAAGAGATGGCTGAGGGGGATATGATTGAGTTCTATAAGATCCTGAGTGGTGTAGAACGGGTAAAAGTGAATCGATGTTTCACTCTTTCAAAAAAGTACAAAGATTAGGGGACACTCAATGAAATTACATGGAAATACCTTTTCATGCAAAGAATAGTTAAGCTCTGGAATTTACCGCCAGAGGATGTGGTAACGGTGGTTAACGTATCTGGGTTTAAAAAAGGTTTGGACAAGTTCCTGGAGGAAAAGTCCATAGTCCGCTTTTAAGATAGACATGGGGAAAGCCACTGCTTGCCCTAGGTTTGGTAGCATGGAATGTTGCTGCTATTTGGGTTTCTGCCAGGTACTTGTGACCTGGCTTGGCCACTGCTGGAAGCAGGATACTGGGCTAGATGGATTATTGGTCTGACCCAGTATGGCTATTATGTTCTTATGTTAAGTAACCCAACTAACCCTCATCAAGGCGATGATCTGCTTTCAGGTGACCTTTCACCTCCAGACTGCTCGACAGGAGGTGGGACCTCTCTACTATGTCCCTAAAGGTCTCCTCTATATACAACAGCTAGAGTTATTAAAGTGTGCTACCATGGTAGACTACTACACGTTAGTAAGGGGCCCTTTTACTAAACTGCAGTAAAGAGGGCTCTGTGCTAGCAGCTGGGGGTCATTTTTGTCGTGCGCTGAGATCTTTTTAACCACAGCGAGAAAAATGGTTTAAAAAAATACATGGCCATGCAGTAAGATTGCTCTTACCATGTGGCCATGTGGGGGGGGGGGGGGGGCGCACTTCCTGCTACTCATTGAGATGGCGGTAAGTGGGTAGCAGTAAGTGTTGCCGTGTTAACCCGGTGGTAACTGGGAAGTGCTGCGCTGGGTAACCCCCAGCAGAAATATTTTTCAAATATTTCTGCTAGCGCTAGAAATGAAGTTCACTGGGGGTGGAACTACCACCAGCGTTCATATTGGGCTGGCGGTAATTCCAGATTGCCGAGTGGTAAACCCATGTTGGGCTTACCACCACTTATTAAAAGGGCCCCTAAGTGACTTGCCCAAGGTCACAAGAAGCAGCAGTGGGATTTGAGCCCTGCTGCTCTAACCATTGGGCTATTCCTCGATGCCTATTTTTATCTGTGAGATCTCACCTTGAGATTCATTTCTGGAGGCCTTGTTAGGATACTGAAAGGATGAAATCAGTTTAGAAAACAGCCTCTAAAATGATGCAAGGCCTGCAACAGAAATCCTATAGAGAGAAGCTCTCACCATCACACTCACATTACTGTTATCAGGCCCTCTAAGTCTATAATCAGACAGCCTGCGATTGTGCAAACCAATGGATAATCAAAGAAAAAGCATGTGCATAATAACTGTTACACCATGGAAAAGTACCTGCACAAATTTGTTCTTGATTCTTGTGCAGGTGCTTCACCAAGACACACAGCAGTCAATATTCAAAAAAGGTTTAACCGGGCAGGAGAGGCTTCTGACCGATTAAATCTTGCTGAGCTGGTTGACCACCAATATCCAGCGGTATTCATGGGTAGTGCCACTCAATATCTCTACTAACTGGCCATTCCCTAACTGGTAAGGGCGGGGCTTAGGCACAGCCAGCACTTAGCTGGTTGGCAGCAATATTTGGTCCGCTAACCGGTTAGGTAAGCACATAAAGTTAGGACAGCAAAAAGGTTGCCCTAACTTTATGTGCCAAGTTAAATGGGCAGTAGTCTGAATATCGGCTGGTGCCCAATTAACTTCTGGGTCAGTGCACATACGTGGATATTCAATGCCAGAAGCCACACATGCTCCAGCATTGAATATCTGGGCTTAGAATATAACAACATAAGTGTTGCCATACTGGGACAGACTGAAGTTCCATCAAACCCAGTATCCTGTTTCCAACAGCAACCAATCCAGGTAACAAGTACCTGGCAAGATCCCAAAACAGTAAAATAGATTTTATGCTGCTTATCCTAGAAACATGCAGTGGATTTTCCCCAATTTATCTTAATAATGGCTTATGGACTTTTCTTTTAGGAAGTTATCCAAATCTTTTATAAACCCTGCTAAGCTAACTGCTTTTACTACATTCTCTAGCAACAAATTCCAGAGTTTAATTACACATTGAGTAAAGAAATATTTTCTCCAATTTGTTTAAAATTTACTACTTAATAGCAGGGGCGTAGCCAGACCTCGGCGGGAGAGGGGTCCAGAGTCCAAGGTGGGGGGGGGGGCACAGTTTAGCCCGCCTCCCTCAGCTGCCACCCCCCCCCCCCCCCCGCCGCCGACCCCAGGTACCTTTGCTGGCAGGGGTCCCCAACCCACGCCAGCTGAAGTCTTCTTCAGCACCGGTCGACTTCAGCGACTTCGCTCATGATCTGTTTTTGACTCCTGACATCTGTGTGCATGTTCTGTATGTAGCCCCGTGCAGGACGTGCATGCAGGTCGTCAGGAGTCAGAAACAGATCATCAGTGAAGGCGCCGGAGTCGACTGGTGCTGAAGAAGACTTCAGCTGGCTGGTGGCGGCAGCGACGGGGGAGGGGGGTCAAAAGTAGAGGGGGCCAGGGCTTAATCTGTGGGGGCCCATGAGGGGCATAATCGAACGCGAATGCCAATCTCCATGGGCGTCTATGTCCGAAAATGGGTCCGTGAAGAGGCGGGACAGACCGTATTATCGAAAAAATGGACGTTATTCAGCTGGGCGTTTGTTTTTTTTAGCGATAATGGAAATTAAAAACGCCCAACTCAAAAACGTTCTAATCCGAGCCATTTGGTTGTGGGAGGGGCCACGATTCATAGTACACTCGCCCCCCTGACATGCCAGGACACCAACTGGGCACCCTAGAGGTCAGTGCGGTGGACTTCAGACAACGCTCCCACATGCATAGCTCCCTTACCACAGGTGCTGAGCATCCAACCCCCCTCCCCCAAAACCCACTGCCCACAAATGTACAGCACTACCATAGCTCTTAGGGGTGAAGGGGCACCTACATGTGGGTAGAGTGGGTTTTGGAGGCCTCCCATTTACCAGCACAAGTGTTACAGGTGGGGGGGATGGGCCTGGGTCCACTTGGCTGAAGTGCACTGCGGTACCCACTAAAAGTGCTCCAGGGACCTGCATACACGCAGGCCTCTGGGACTTGTTGCTGCTATATAACATTGGCACACCAGTTGACACTTAAGACTAATCTCTACGAAAACGTCCTTTATTGGAATAAGCACGCTTACTCACAGTTAACTGCAGATCAGAGGTTGTGCCCCACTGGCAACGAGTCTCCCTGGTACTGAGATTAGCAGTAGGTCAGAGCTGGCAGAATGCTGTACAATGCCCTCTTTCAGCCACATTCAAGGTAAGAACTAAGTTCTCTAACGTGGCTAACACGTGAAAGGGATCTAAAACTGGCTTACAAAAATGGCCACTACCTCATGGACTACCGGAAACAAAACAGGGCACACTCTGACCCAGCAGAGGGAAAAGCACCATGGGAGTAGAGCCTACTCGTGAGCATGTGGCACAAGCTTGTGGAATCACGGAGCCCAATACCCTACACCCACCACAATGCATTGCTGCTGTGACTCTGCAGTGCCCTTAACAGAAAAGGTGTCACACTCACCTGAGAGCCACATCAGAACCAGGGAAAGGCTGTCAGAGGATAGAACACATTCTGCTGTCATGGAGGTGGGTACGGCATTTGAGGCTGGCATACAGGCTGGCAAAAAAGTTTGTAAAGTGGGGGTTTTTTGGTGGGAGGGGTTAGTGACCACTGGGGGAGTCCATGGAGGTCATCCCTGATTCCCTCCAGTGGTCATCTGGTCAGTTGGGGCACTTTTTTTGGGACTTGTTCGTGAAAAACAAGGGTCCACAAAAAGTGACCCAAATCGTGGTAAAAACGCTTTTTTTTTTTTTCGATTATCAGCTAAAGACGCCAATCTCTCCTCGGCCGATAACCACGCCCCAGTTCCGCCTTCACCACGCCTCTGACATGTCCCCATCAACTTTACCCGTTTCTGCGACGGATTGCAGTTGGAAACGCCCAAAATCGGCTTTCGATTATACTGATTTGGGCGCCCACGGGAGAAAGACGCCCATCTCCCGATTTGGGTCGCAATATAGGCGTTTTTCTCTTTAGATTATAAGCAGGCTAGCCCCCATGGTCCCACCTAGCTACGCCCCTGCTTAATAGCTTCATTGCATGCCCCCTAGACCTAGTACTTTTGGAATGAGTAAACAAGCATTTCACTTCCACCCATTCTGTTCCACTATTATTTTATAGACCTCTATCATATCTCCCCTCAGTCGTCTCTTCTCCAAGCTGAAGTGCACTAGCTGCTGACTGCTCACCACACAACCGAAACATCTGGCAGAAAATGCTACTTTGATTAACCTAGAAGGGGTGGGGAACAAGTTCAGAGATAAATCTCTGTAAGTAGACAGATACAGGGCTGGTCCTACCACTAGGCAAAATCGGCATCCACTTAGAGAGGCAGAGTTTTGGGGGCAGGGGTACAGCTCTAACCCACACAACAGCCTACCTCCTGGTGCCACCACCCTACAACTCCTCCCGCACCAGCCCCAAGATGAGTGAGCACTGCAAATGTCTGGTGAGCACAAGCCCACATTGATGCATTGCCTCCCTTGTCCCAAACCTCTTTTAGGCAGATTTCCTGTCAGAGGAGGGCGGGACATAGCAGTGCTTCAGTGCAAGCCTGTGTTTACAGGGCATAAATCACAAAAGAGGCGAAGATTCACACTCAGAAAAGACAAAGAAATAGCAGATTTAGGATCAAAGCACCAAAAACCCGAAAAGGCTATATTTCTATATCTCTTCATTGGAGTAAAACCACATATAAAACTATTTGATTGTCTGGGGTCTTTTGCATGCTTATGCTATCCCACTGTTAGAGCTGAAAACATAAACCAGCTCTTACTCGCAGGACCAAGGAATAGCAGAAGCCAGCTTGTTCCTGTCTGGACTCCTAGATAACCACAGTCACTTGTTTCCTTGCTAGAAAAGCTGATATTCTGTGGGAATGCAAGTAGGAGCTGGTTAATGGTATAGCACAAGCATGCAGAAGTCCCAGACAACTGAGCATTGTTTTATATGTTGGAAGCTGATATTCCTTGGGAGTGTTAGTAGAAGCTGGTTTGTGTTTTCAGCTCTAGAAGTGGGATAGAACAAGCATGCAAATGACCCCAGACATGCAGCACTCACTCTTCTTTAAGGGGTCAGCATGGGAGGAAGTAATGGGGTCAGCAGTAGCCTGAAAGCAGGGAAGGAAGAGGGATGGAATACTGGACACAGTAGGAAAGTGAAGTTGAGATGCTGGGCAACTGGTTGGGGGTGGGGTTTAGAGGGGAAGGGGAAATTCTGACTGGTAGGGGGAGGAGGTAAAGAATGGAAGGGGGAGATGCTGGTAACATGGGAGGGTGTATAGGGAGGGGCAGGGGAGATGCTGAACTACACTATGGGGGAGTGGTGGTGGTGCTAGGTGGTGAGCAAATCTGGGGATGTGGGGTGGGAGGAGGCACAGTTGAAGGTTCACCTACAGCATCTGATATCCTTGGGCCAGCCCTGGATAAAATGTAATGCTATAAAGCTATCTCTCTGTTTAAGTAATCAATGACTTTCTCTAGGGTTAAACCCTGTGTACATCTAGTAGCACCATAAAGATAGTAAAACAGACTTGTATTTGAGGTATTTGCTTATACAAAGAAACACTAACTTCTCCATAGCATCATGTATTCCTTTGATCCCTTGAATCCAATGATTTGGTACTCTGCATGGTCAGTTTTTATAAGCCCTAACCACTTGCCTCCAGGGAAATGAATCATACTTTTGGTTTCTCTTCCCCCAGGTGAATGTCCTAAGACTAATAGAAAATACTATACAAAATAAATTACTAATTTAAATCAAAGTGAGCTAACGGGTTAAGAAAGGCTCTAAACTCACAATGACCAGGTCCTAAGGGAATATTCAGTGGCACTTACCTGCAGTGGCGTTCCTAGGGGGGCGGACACCCGAAGCGGCGTGCCCCCCCCCCCAGCAAAAGACCCCCCCTTGGTACGCCACTGCTTACCTGGATTGTACCACTGAATATCCTCTATAACTGCTAAAGCTGAAACCAGCTTTTGTATGGGCGGTCCAGGGGTGAAGTTGGTACTGAACTGGATGAGTTTCAGCCCTTAACTTCATAGATTAACTAAGCAAACCACATCAGTCCTATCTTTGTCTGGTTTAACTTATCTGGTTAAGGGCTGAATATTGGCAATTATCTGATGAAGTGTCAGCTAGCTGCACATACTCAGATATTGAATGCCAGTACCAGGATATCACCTGGCATTGAATATCCAAGCATAAGTTCAGTAGCAGCAGTCAGCATTTAAATTATCTAAATTTATACAACATCAAGATATCTCTCTCCATAATGTGGTACAAAGGCTTTGGAACCAGAGGGCAAATTGGAATGATCTCAAGTGATAAGAATGGCATATAAAAAAAAAGGCAGGTTCACTAGATATTTAGGGCATTTGGTAAGAAGAGCTCTGAAAGCTAAGATTATGGCCTTTTAGTTTATTGAGGTTTGATATACTAGATTATGAGCCCATTAAGGACAGTAGTTTAGGTCTAGGTGGTATATAAATACTGAAAATAAATAAATAAATAAATATATAAAGTTAACTCTAAAGGGGTAGAAGCTAATGTACTCCAGGGTAGTTATAGAATCAAATTTACACATTCCACAGACAAGTTTTATGGCAGCCTCTGGGCCATTTCAAAATGTGTAAAGTCAGTATGTGGAGCATCTGGAGATTCCTCTTTTCTTAAAAAAAGGGGGGTGGGTTAGATGCCTAAGGAAGTAGAATGATTTATTTATGCAAAGATTAGGGCTGCAGCTTGATTAAAAGTTTTAATCGCAATTAACTGCACGGCAAAAAGATATATATATATATATATATATATATATATATATATAAATATATATATATCTCACATATCACAATTAATCACACAGAGGAATTGTATTTATTTATTTCCCATTGCAGAACCTTCTGACTCTGGGCAAGTCACTTAACCCCCCCATTTCCCCAGGTACAAAATAAGTACTTGTATATAATATGTAAACTGCTTTGATTGTAACCACAGAAAAGTAGTACATTAAATCCCAGTCCCCTTCCCTTCCCTTAAGGACTGAAAATCTCCTCCCCTCCCACCCCCATATCCAATATCTCTCCCCCTTTCTCTTTCTTCACTCCTTCTTCCCTTTTCCTAAATCTATTATCTCTTTCTTCCCTTTTCCTAAATCCATTATCTCTTCCTTTCCTAGGTTCCATTCTCTTTTTCCTCCCATTGTCCAGCACCTCTCCACCCTTCCCTTCCACCTCCATGAACATCGACACAAATTTGGTAGTGAGCAGCACCAAGCTCTTCTCATGGCTGCTGGAGCTCACTTCCTTGGTCACAGGGGCGTAGCAAGACACTCAATTTTCGGTGGGCCTGGGCCCAAGATGGGTGGGCAGAAGAACCCCACCCAGTCCTACAGGTGATTTGGTCTCTCCTTCTCTTGCCTGCATGCCATATGGTCTCAAACATCCCCCCTCTCCCGCATACCTTTTAAATAGCAGATTTTCACTGGCAGTGAGAAGCAACTAATACACACTGGTCATGTTGGCTCTACAGGCTTCCCACTGCTGCAGCTTCCTGTTTCCACACAGGTGGGACTACATCAGAGGAAAGGCTACGGGGCCGGTGTGAGCAGTATGTTATCAGTCGCTGCTTGCTGCAGGTGAAGATCTGCTATTTACAAGGTATGCAGGAGGGACAGCTGTTGGGAATTTTCAGCTAGTGGGGCTTCGGAATCCCTGCCAACCACATCATAGATGTGCTGCTACTGGGTGGACCTGAGTCCAAAGTGGGTGGGCCTAGGCCCACCCAGGCCCACCCTTGGCTACGCCACTGCTTGGTCAGTGGCCCCTCCAGTTCTGTTTGTGGGTCTGCAGCTCACTTCCCTCTCCTCACCCGGGTTTCACATCTCCCCCCCTCTCTTATCAATGCTCTATGCCAGTTTACCATAAAGGTGGTCTTCTGTTGGTCCCTGGAAGTGGCAGCATTGCACATATGCTGCCTGTGGCCTGTCCCAAAGCTTTCCTTCTGGCATGTCCTGCCTTCTCTGACATCACTTTTTTTTCTGCATGGGTGGGACGGATCAGAGGGAAAGCTTTGGACCAGGCTGCAGGCAGCATATGTGCAATGCTGCCACTGGCATGGATAAATAGAAGACCACCTTTAAGGTAAACTGGCTCAGGGGCAGGTGATGTTGAAATGCTTGTAGGAAGGAAGATGTTGGATTGTGCCTAGAACAGGTATTGGTAGTGGAGGAGAGTAGAAGAGATGTTTGAAGAAAACAGGAGATGCCACAACGCGATGAATGTTTTTTAATCGCGATTCATGGTTAATGCATTAAGCATGGAATTAACTGCGAATAAAATGCAGCCACGGTGGAGATGTGATGCACAAAACTAATCCACCGTCATTCCAAGTACTGTGACTGTTTCTTAAAGGGGGACTGGGATACAGACCGATGCAGTGAGCAAGGTTGGAGGCTCTTTCATCCTATTTATCCATACAGCCTTGGACTTTTGAGGATCTAATTTCAGCCCATGGTTGAAGAGAGCCATATTCCATGGGTAAAACATGCTATACCTGTGAAAAAGCCTTATAAATTTACCCCTCCCCTACCCAAACTTCCACCTCTCTCTTTATCCCCATTTCTCTTGTTTTCTGTTTGAATATGTGCTTCCATGTGTCTGTCTGTAAGGATAAATAACTGTTTATAAAGGGAGAGGAAGACATCCATACAGAGATTGAAGGAGAAGAGAAGTCTCTGTATGGATGTCTTGCTCTTTCTTTATAGAGGCGTTTCTCTATTTTTTGTGTGCAGGTCTTTATTTTTTTTTCTCTCTCCTTCCCTGTCTGTATCCATCTCTACAGGGCTTTATTTCTTCTTTCTTATCAGCATCTATTTGCCAGTGTGTGGGTGGGTGTCTTGCTTTTCTCCCTGTCATTATGTGGCTGACACTTCTCCCTCCCATGCTTTGTTCCTCTCTGTGCCTCTGCAGTTCCGCCAAGGTGACCTTATGCAGCAGCAGTAGATCACATGGTTTCTCTCCCGCTCTTTAAACTCAGAAGGCTGGAACAAGCTTTCAGTACAGCACTTCACTAATCTATATCAGTTATATAAACACTGCTAGCGGCTGGACCTGGATAGACATTCTATGTTTTTAAACTCTAACTCTCCCACTTTATAGCACATACAATACCCACATCAGAAGGCTAAGGTACTCTCCTGTCTTTCACATCTACCAGTCTCTCAATTTTCCTCCCATGCCCACAGCAGTATCCTTTTTTTCTTTTTGGCTTTTTTCATCTTCCACATTTAGTCATACACCTTTTTATTGGTTCTCTCTTCACCAGAAACTTTCATATTACCTGCAAAACTGAAATTATCATCAGCTTTGTATTATAGGAATTTAAGGCTTCTTCTTTTACTCTTAATTATTTTTAGAACATGTCAACCAGTGTAATATTTTTCAGCACACCTCTTCGTCATTTGCTGTTAACAAATATAAGGATCACAACAAAGAGCTGCTAGAACTCTTTCAAACAATTGAGAATTTCAATAATGCTCAATAAACTAGCTAGTGTTGGGTAATTAAGATATAATAAATGATAACCATCTTCTTAGCATTTAACAGTTATGCACATGGGAGTTAATATTATAACAGGCTGCCTAGGCAGGAAAGGCATATATGCTGCCTTTATAAAACTGTTTCTGCTTCCTCAAAAGCTTATGTACAGGGTTACATTTCTTCCGAAGCAGAAGTAAATTTGTCCAGACATGTGCCGGTGGTACCAGGGGCGGACTGAGGTTGGTCTGGGCCCCACATCCGGCCACTGCCCGACATCCCCCCTACTGCCGTGCTGCTGCCTCCCTTACCTCCGCAGCCAATGCTTCGGTCCTACCTGAAGGGCCGTGGTGGTCTAGTGGTAGCTGCGGGGGTGGGAAGCATGTTCTTTCCTGCCCACTGCACTGTCGCTATTCCCCCACCTGCCGGTGCTGCTGTATTTTCAAAATGCGACTTCCTCAGGGAGTCTCGGCCGCTATTTTTAAAGTACGGCAGTGCCGGGCAGGGGGAATATTAGCAGCACAATGAGCAGGAAAAATCATGTACCCCCCCCCCCCCCCCCCCCAGCAGAGGCCACTAGATCACCAGCAGTGCCTTTAAAGGTAGGACTGGGGAGGGCTGTATTGTGCAGCGGGCATCCGGGCAGAACCTCTGGGCCCCCTAGAGCCTCTGGGCCCTTGGACACTGCCTGGTTGCCCGAATAAGTCCACCCCTGGCCGGTAGTGAATAGTGCATGTTTTCTAAAATAAATGCATAAGTTCTGATCCCATCTCCGGGAACATATATCCATATAGGTGGTAATTCTTGAATGTTCACCTACTATAATGGCAACTGCTATTGTGGAATACTAGTGTAAGTCCGCATTTATGCGCCTAACTTAATTGCAAGTACTTACACCAACCAAATGGCTGGTGTAAATAATCATACCTAAGTGTAGGCAATTAGACACATAAATTTTAGTGTTCTATAACCCATATACATAATTGCCAGACATGCCCCTGATCCTTTTCATACATGCCAGACATGCCCATACCCTTTTCAGATCCACGCAATTGTATGCTGTGAATGTGCAACTTATAGAATACTTATTATGGAGAGCTAGGTGTGTAACTGCCAATTAGCCAATAAATGGTTAAGGCAATAAACGGTATTACATGATCATTTTTTTTACATTAGTCCTTCCCACTATTCCAGAACCTGTGGGATAGTTATGTCCATCAAGCAGCAGGTGGAGATAGAGAACTGAAAACTGAGGAGACATATCACTCTTGGCACCCAGTCCAGCTCCTCAGTATTTGCATAGATAAGCAGTAAGGATAAACTCAGAGTAAACACAACAACCTTAAACAATTTGCTAGCCTAATATTAACCAGATGAGCAAACAAGTGTGGACCTCTCTCATCTTGGACAACTTGTAGAAAACAAGAGATATGCAGGAAGCATCATGCACAATGACAGTTGTTATTTGACCAATTACTTTGCACCGACTAAACATTTCAGAAATCTTGGGTGGGCCTTTGGAATATTGGGAAGGACGAATGGAAAGAAAATTAGAAGGTAAGACCTAATTTCTCCTTCTATTATGTAGAACCTGCATGATATTTAAAAGCAATCCCTAGAATGGGTGAGATCCTGGTGCCATTGCCCTAAGGACTGAAGACCCAAAACTGGCTTCTGAGTGTGCCACAACATCCATCCTGCTTGGCAAAAGTATGCAGTGTTGATCACGTCACCACCTTGCAAATATCCGCCAGACAGAGGAAGATAGTCTCCACCCAGGATGTTCCTGTATGCCTCATAGAATAAGCCTGCAAGGCCTGAGGAACCTGCTTCCCTGCAAGCAAATAAGCTGCTGTGATAGTCTCCTTCAGCTATCTAGCAATTGTGGGTTTGGAAGCCATAAGGTCAAGCCTCTGCTTACAAAAACATCATTTGTGACTTCCAGTATCTAATGAGGACTCTATGCACTATGAGAAGATTCAAGGAAGAATACTGAGCCTCTTCATCCTCCCTGCAAAAGGATGGGAACTCTGTGGAGTTCAGCATTTCATCTCAACCAATCTGTGATGCTGATACCACTTTTAGAAGAAAGGAAGGAGCCATACACAGGGAGACCCTGCTTCCAAGAAAGTGGAGAACAGGATCCCAACAAGAGAGAGTCTGAAGCTCCAAAACCCTATGTGCCAACACAACAGCCACCAAGAACGCTGTCTTTAGCATAAGATCTTTCACGTAGGCCTTCCAGACTGGCTCAAAAGGATGCCTTTGAAGAGCCAGGTCTAAATTAAGGTTCCACTCTGGACATGGGATACAAAAGGGAGGCTGCAAATGGCCCACTCTCTGCATGAACTGAACGATATCCGGGTGAGTCACAAGAGACATCTTCTGTAGTTGGCCCCTGAAACACACCAAAGTCACAGCCTGAACTTTTAGAGAACCCAATACCCAAAGCCAATCCTTTCTGAAGACCTGCCTAGACAAACACTTGATGTGTGTGATCTGAACAGAGAAGGGAGAAAGTCTGCACTCAGAACACCAGCCCTCGAATGTCCTCCACACCCTCGCATACACCATGAAAGTAGAGCATTTCCAAGCCTGAAGCAAAGTAGGAATGACTAAATCAGAGTAACCTTTTCATCTTAACTGAGTTCTTTCAATGGCCAAGCCGTAAAACCAAAGGGGTCTGGATCCTCCATAAGAAGCGGACCTTGCTTCAGTAGGCCATGTACCTGCACATGACGGAGAGGATCCCCATCCAGCAATTGAACCAGGTCCACTTACATAGCCTCCGTGGCCAATCCGGGGCTATGAGAATTATTCAACCTTGATGCAATGCGATCCTTTTCAACACGTCTACCATGGACCAAGGAGGGAAAACAACATAGATGTGTCTCCTGCCAGGGCTGAAGTAGAGCATCAATTCCCATCAAGCCTGGTTCTTTCCAATGGTTGAAGAACTTGGCCAATTTGGTATTCCTTTTTGTCGCCAACAAGTCCAGAAGTGGAGAACCCTATCAGCCCACTATCAGCTGAAACCCCTGGCTGGATAGTTCCCATTCTCCTGGGTCCAAGGAGTGCCTGCTGAGAAAATCCAGCTCCACATTCAAGGACCCAGTGATGTGAGCTACCAACAAGCAGAGAAGATTTTTCTCCACCCAACTCATAAGGCAAGATGTCTCCATGCCATTGGACAGCTGCAGGTCCTGCCTTGCTTGTTGATATAAGCTGCCACTGTCACATTGTCGGAGAAAACTCAGAATGGGGCCCCAGCCAGAAAGGGAGAGAAGTTGTGCAAGGCATTTTGCACTACCCTGAGCTCCAAGTAATTTATTGACCCTTGAGAATCTTGTTCTGTCCAGGTGCCTTATGCCAGATAGAACTTGTAAACGAACTCTTCAACCTGACCTGCTGGAGTCCGTTGTCACCACCTCCCATTGTGTTATTGAAAAAGAAGCTTTGACTGTCAAATTCCTGGATGACAACCACCACTGCATACCAGGGGCGTATCTGCGTGGGGCCACAGGGGCCTGGGCCCCCGCAGATTTCGCCCTGGACCCCCCTACCGCTGCCAACCCTCCCCCACCGTTGCCATGGGTACCTTTGCTGGCGGGTGACCCCAACCCCCGCCAGCCGAGGTCCACTTCCTCCTGCCACTTTTAAGTTCTTCTTCGTCCTGGGCTTCGTCACTCCGTGCTGTTCAAAGAAGCTGGCTCTGCTACCTCAATCCACTTCCAGAGTCTGACGTCGCTGCACGTTGTATGTGCAGGACGTTAGACTCACAGACTCTGTTTCTGTGAGTCTGACGTCCTGCACATACAACGTGCAGCGACGTCAGACTCCGAAAGTGGATTGAGGTAGCAGCGCCAGCTTCTTTGAACAGCACGGAGTGATGGAGCCTAGGACGAAGAACTTAAAAGCGGCAGGAGGAAGCGGACCTCGGCTGGCAGGGGTTGGGGTCCCCCACCAGCAAAGGTAGGTGACGGCGGCAGGAGGGTGTCGGCGGCGGCGGGGGGGGGCTGCTATAATGTGCCCCCTCACTCTGGCTCTGGCCCCCGATACCGCCGACTTTCAGATACGCCCCTGCTGCATACTCCGTTTTGCAACCAGCATCCAATGCAAGATGATGGTCGTATTTCTGTGACACCGGAGACAAGAGGCTGAGAAGAGACTTCTGTAATAGCCAGACATAAGCCCTTGCCCATGGCACCACTTCCATCACTGCTGTTATTGCCCCTGGTACTGCCTTGACTGAGGAGAAGACGAATCTGTCGAACCAGCTTCGACCACCTGTGTTCCGTGAGGAAGATCCTCTCCCTTGCTGTGTTGAATAGAATGCTCAGATACTCTAGCATCTGCAATGGAGTTAGTCTGCTCGTCTCAAAACTGATCACCCATCCCAATGACTCCAGAAGATGGAGAACTTTGTCCATCGCCGCCACACTGACTGAAGAGGATGACGTATGAATGAGCCAATTGTCAAGATATGGGTGAATTCTAATTCCCTGGCACTGAAGGAAGGTCACCACCAGCACCATAACCTTGGTAAACGTTCTTATTGTTGAGGTGAGACAAAAGGAAAAAGCCTAGAGGCAATGACCCTGCCCCCTTTCGCTTTAAGGGAGCATGGGAATCAGACTTAAATTGCTGCTTCAATGATCAGGAATGGGAGAGGATATGTGGGGAGGTTCAAAAGGCCTCCACATGCGCTCTAGTGCAAGAGAATGCATACAAGGTGCTATTGAGGTGGTATTACACTCCTGAGAGAATTAGGGGTATGTACCCTAATGCTTCTGACCGGTGCTGGAGATGTGGTAAAGACAAGGGCTCATTTCTGCACATTTGGTGGTCCTGCCCCCGGTTGATACCGATTTGGGAGGCAGTGATGAAAGCAGTGGTAAGAATGGTTGGAGATTCCATGGTGTGCAGTCCACAGGTGTGCTTGCTGGGGATGTATAATGACAGTGACTCATGGGAACGGAGCAAAATGTTACGTTGGGGTCTGGCGGCAGCAAAATGCCTGATAGCTCAGAAGTGGCGAGTTACTGGCCCTCCTTCCTTGGGGGATTGGAAAGCAAAATTAGAACAACTCATAGCTATGGAACACTTAACGGCATACCGTAGAGATGGGGAGCTACGGCGCAAGAGAGGATGGTCTCAACTGCAAGAATGGGTGGGGACAATCAAACTTTGATAGGAACGGGTGATAGTTGGGGAGGGGGGAGGGAGGGAGGGAGGGGGGTGGTAGGGAAGGGAGGAACGGAAGAGGAGGGCTAGAGGGGGAAGTGAGGCAATTATATGCTTGAACAAATTTAAGGGGGTAGGACAGAGCTGAGGGTGTAGACCCTTGTTTATAGTGATTGGGAGTTGATAGTTCAGTTTTCACCATAAGGGTGACTGGGTTGTTGTTTTGTTCTTTTCTGTTATATTATATGGATGTCCAATATTTTAGGTCAACTTGGCATTATCTGTACTGTCTTGAATGTTGCAAGTTGCTTCATTAATAAAAATATTTAAAGTGGAAAAAAAAAAAGGAAAAAGCCTAATGTGGAAACCAGCATCATGTACATAAATACTCATGGACTGGCCTAGTGGAAAAGAGTACACCACTGAAACTGGGAAAGGAGTGAGTGCAAGACAGAGTACATGCTAGAAATTATTTCAGCTTCAAAGTTTCACTTGAGGTATATGTGCCTGCCAAAGTCTTTGTTTTAAACCACCCAGACTGTAAATAATCCAAACTGACAATTTAATGAACATACCAAAGCAGATTTACAATACTAGTTCTATGGTTTAATTGTGCTCAAATGTAAATTACTTTGGACTTAAAGCTAGTGAAAGAATTCAGTTTTCGTATTAAGGTAAACAGAAAAAATTGCATTTCCATAAATCTTCTCTTTTTTTTTTTTATTATATTTTTATTAAAAGTATGAAAGGCATATAACAAAATCCAGGCAAAATTTTTCGTAAGTTGCAACATACATAACATGTCTGTAAAGTCTCTCTAGTAACACCAGAGCAACAGCAGCTCGTATATCTTGGATGATAAGCAGCTCAAACGTCATACAAATTCTCAACTTGTAAATACTTAACTTGTGAATAAATACATGAGAGCTGCAGTTCCCCTTACACATGAGCAAGTATCATTTCAGCCATTAGTTCGTACAACCTTCCACCTCATTTTTATTTTTCTTCCCCCCCTCCCGTCCCTCCCCCCCCTTTCTTCCTCCCTCCCTCCCCTGCTCCTGGAGAAACCTGAGACTCAAGATACGACTTCTCAAAGAGCTGCCAGACATGTCCATATCCCCGTCTGCTCTGTCCCAAGGACCTATGGCGCTCCTGCTCCCAGCGGGCCATCTGCTTCATTCTGGCTAGCCATAGATTGACAACCGGGGGCTCTTCAAGTGTCCAGTGTGCCAGGATTGTTTTACGTGCCACCAAGAGGGCTACACCCACAAACCGAACTTGAGGATATTGCAGGCCCTGCTCACTTAATTGAGACTCATCCCCCAACAACAGGATCTTATAAGACCACTCTATAGGACTCCCTAGCGTGCACTCCAGCATTTCCAATACTTTCCTCCAAAACTGAGCTAACTTTGTGCATTCCAAGAAAGTGTGAATCAGTGTGCCCTCTCTATGTTTACACCTCATGCATGTACTATCCTCCCATAGCCCCATGCGCTTACCCTTTTCCCGTGTTATGAAAGCCCCATGCAGTAGCTTGAATTGCATCTCTTGCAAGTTCGCACTAGGGGTTGATTTAAAGGCCAATGTGAAGTAATTAGACAGCATATCCACTGTGACCTCTTCTCCCACCTGCTCCCCCCACCAACTTGCCAAGCCAGCAAAAAAAGTAGCTTCCTTCTGCTCCTTCCCCAGGGCGTACCACACCGCCAGCTTGTTTGCTGATTCCGGCATCTGACAGAACAGCATATCCAATCGGGTGAAGGCGGGCCCCCGGGACTTCGCAGGAGTCAGTGTGGCGCAATAGTGCCTCCACTGTAGAAATGGAAAAAAGTCTGCTTTCTCTAGGTTCCACTGGGCCTGCGTCTGCTCAAATGAGGGGAAGGACCCCTCTTCAGATGTAATAAAATGTCCCACATAACGACACCCATTTTTTGCCCATATCTTAAACCGTGATACCCCTTGTCCCGCTGGAAAGTCAGGGTTGTCCACTGCAGCCAGGAATGGAGATGCTCCTATAGCCTTCCCCAGACTTACTCTCCACCACTCCCAGGCCCTCTGTAACGGCTGTAACAAAAACTGCAATTCTCCCTTCCTACCCACCCTCCTCTGTATTAGGTTAAATGCAGAGTGAGGGAGAAGTTCGTCTTGCCAGATGTTTTTCGGTGCGTATCTATCGGTACTCCCATGTAGTTCGTAGATCCATCTAAGTAAGGCTGCCACGTTATACAGGCGGAGGTCTGGAAAGTTTAGCCCGCCCTTAGCTCTGGGTAAGGTTAGCTTAGCAAAGCTAATTCTAGCCCTGCGCCCGGCCCAGATAAAAGTGCCTATGAATCCTTTGTAATACAGCTCATCCTTGCGTGTAATCCACAGTGGCAGCATTTGCAATGAATACAGAATTTTTGGTAGCATTACCATTTTAACGAGGGCTACTCTGCCCAGTAGGGAGAGCGGCAACTCCTTCCAGCGCTGGCACAACGCCTTAAGGCTGTCCAACTTATCCAGTACATTCCGCCTGTAAATCTCTCGCATGTCACTATGTAAATACACTCCCAAATATTTTAGCGTACCCTCTGACCATGCCAAGGGAAAATTAGGCAGCTGCCTGCATGTGCACGGGGATGACACCGGCAAGGCCTCCGACTTATCGAAGTTAATCCGTAAGCCTGAAAACGATCCGAACTGCACGAGTAAATCTACCAGGTTATGGACACTTGCTGAGGCATTATCTAAATAGATGAGCATGTCATCAGCGAACAAATTGATTTTGACTTCCTGGGACCCCAGTCTAATACCTTCTACTGCACTGGTCTGGCGAATTTTAATAGCAAAGGGCTCTAAAGACAGTACAAATAGCATGGGCGAGAGTGGGCAACCCTGCCGCGTACCCCTTTCCAATGAGAAAGTCTGAGACAATGCCCCATTGATTAGTATCTGGGCTGTAGGATGGCTATATAGAGCTCGGATTCCACCCAAGAATTTTCCCATAATGCCAAATTGAGGTAGGACCCAGAACAAGTAATCCCATAAAATCTTATCAAAAGCTTTCTCAGCATCTAAACTTGTAATTATTGCGTCTCCGGAAACCTTTCCTTTTCTTTGTATAACTGTCAACGCTCTCAAGATGTTAGAGGAGGCATACCTCCCTGGTACAAATCCTGCTTGGTCCGTGTGTATTAACTCAGGCAAAACCCTTCCCAACCTATTTGCCATAATGTTCGCAAACAGTTTAATATCTTGATTTAAGAGCGAGATTGGTCTATAAGAGCCCAACTTCTCTTCATCCCTGCCAGGTTTAGGAAGCACTACTATATGGGCATGTGTGAGCCCTCCTCCCGCTCTTCCGGAAATACACAAGTGATGACATAATTCTTGAAAAGGGGAACAGATTTTGATTCCCAGAATCTTGTAGAATTCCGGCCCTAACCCATCAGGACCCGGCGCTTTGGCCAACTTTAAACGTTTAATCGCCAGATTAACCTCTTCTCCCACTATCGGTTCATTCAGTTGGTCTCTCTGCTCATTGGATATCTGTGGTAGAGAAATATCCTTGAAGAATGCCTCCCTTTGCTCCCTGTCTACCTCTCCTTTATTATATAACTCTTTATAAAACCTCACAAACTCCTCTTGTATGCCTTCATTCGTGGACACTACCTCCCCTACAGGCGACTTTATCTTTGTGATGATCTTCCTTGCCCCTCTACATTTCACCAGAGATGACATCAACTTCCCTGCTTTATTCCCCCATCGAAATAGATTATATTTATACATGTTTATATCTTGGGCTGCTCTCTCATTCAAAACGTCATTAATGCATTTCCGTATTGCCCAATACTCTTTTTTCGCCTCCTCATCTTTCTGACGGGCACATCTCCCTCTTAACTGTTGTAGTTGGTTTGACAGGGTAACTAAGCGCTCATTTCTCTCCCTGTTCTTTTTCGCTGTATACGCCAATATGTGTCCCCTAAGTACGGCCTTCCCCGCTTCCCAGTACACAATAGGGTTCACTGTCTCTGGATCGTTGTCCTTTATATAGTTGTCCCATGCTAACATTAGAAAAGTGCGAAATTCCAAATCTAAGTACAAGGTAGGGTTCATACGCCACATCCTCGTCTCACTGCCCTGCCTCCATTGTATATCCACCCATACCAAACAGTGATCTGACACTGCCCCGTCTACTATTTCTGCCGCATGCGCCTTCGATAGAAGAGAGGAATCTATCAATAAATAGTCCAGTCTCGCATATACCCCATGCACTTGTGAGAAAAACGTATAATCGTAGGACTCTGGATTCAGCATGCGCCAGATATCAATTAACCCCAATTCCTTCATCAGAAAGTTTACCCCTTTATCTTTCCACGCCGAGGGACGTGGTTTTGCTGGCTTGCAGTCTATCAGGGGGTCTGCAGTAATATTAAAATCTCCCCCAACTACCAACTTGTACCCGCTAATCGCCACCAACTGCGCTAGCACCCCCGAGAAGTAAGAGTGGGAGTATACATTGGGAGCATATATAGAACAAAGAGCTACTCTCTGACCCACTATTTCCCCCAACCAAATAACATACCGACCTTCCGGATCCTGCACTATTTTATGTGTAGTAACATGGTGCTTTTTATGGAACAGAATGACAACCCCTCGCTGCCTGTTGTTGAAGGACGAGGAAACTAGTTCTCCCACCCATCCTCGTTGTAGTTTTCTATGCTCTTGTTGCGTGAGATGTGTCTCCTGCATAAAAAGTACATCAACTTTCATCCTGGCACAATAAGACAAAACCTTAGAGCGTTTGATAGGGGAATGGATACCATCCACATTCAAGGATCCAAATCTCAAACTACCCATATGACTTCGTGCATCTGGTGGGCTTGCTGATTACCTGAAATCCAGAGGCAGTGTCCCAGCTCACCACCTCCCTCTCAAAGAATGGCTTTCTCCTTTTTCCACTCCTGTCTTCACGCCAGGCTGTCGTCTCCCCTACTCCAGGAGCCCCCTTCCCTCCTCCCCCTATCCCGCCCCCCAAGTCCCCGCCCTCTCTCCCACCTTCACATCCCGTCCACCATTCGCACCCCACATCCGCTCTCCACCCGCTCTCCCCACTCACACACACACCTACCTTCCCTTTTACTGCCTCCCCCTTCCCTGCCCTTCCCTCCAGAACACCCAGTGTTGCAACCCCTGCCCAAGAAAGCTGCTCCCCCCTCCTTCCTCTTCTCCCCGATCCCCCCCTCTACTGCTGCCATTATGCTATTCGTGGCCACAGCTTCTTACTACTCCCCCCCCTCTTAAGCAGGAATACCTTTAGTAACACCTTTAGTAATCTTAACCCAGAATATTTCCTCATAAAATACATCCTGTGTTACTGCCTCCTCTTTAGTTTACTACTGCATTACAGCATTACCTGCGAGGCTAAATGAATACAAATAGTAAATTATCCGCATAACTATACTCAAAAGAAAGAAAAAGGAAGAAACATAAAAGGATGCAGACATGCTCTGTGCGGGTGAGCTATGGGTATCCTCCTCATGCCTGCAGCGTTCTTCACTTGCATCCCCGCAGTCTCCAAAGCAGCAGGCTCAGAGACGCCGTCACATCTCCGCAGTTAATATATGATTTACTTTTGTCTACATTTCCACCAGGCCTCAGATGCCTCCTCCTTAATACTCACAGACTCATAACCCCTCTGTAACAATATCTCCCAGGGGAAGTTGTCCACCCTATGTGAGGAGTGGTCTGGTCACAAAATCATAAAGCAAAAAAATGCAATCCCCGCATTGTGGAGCCACGTGCTCATCTCCTGATTTACTGTCCTTAAAACATATCCGATGTTCTGATTCACAGTTTTATCCAATGCCGGCTTAAGTCCCCTGGCATGATCCCAGCTCACTTCAGTCGGTCTACAAACGATTGAAGCTCCTCTGGTTTCTCCATAAACAGAACTTGCCCCTCATGCAGCACTCTCACCTTTGCTGGGTACTGTAGTGAAAACTTGATCCCCTTGTGAAAAAGCTGGGAGCAAAATGGAGACAGGCGCTTCCGGAGCTCCGATACTTTCGGCGAGAAGTCTGGGAATAACAGCACTGCGGTTCCCTGGTACTCCAGCTTCCTTTTCTGACGATATTTTTCCATTAATCTCGCCTTGTCAGCGTAGTTGAAAATTCGGGCAATCACAGGGCGCGGCCTGCTGTTCTGATCTTTCAGGGCACCCACTCGATGCACCCGTTCCGCCTTCAGTCGCTGCCCCTCCACCTCTAGGCCCAGCTCTTTTGGTAGCCACGTTTCCACCAGTTCCCAGATCTCCTTCTCTTTCACAGTCTCTGGCACTCCTACCAACCGAATGTTGTTGCGCCTGCTCCTATTTTCCTGATCCTCTACCCTGTCTTCTAGCACTTTGCATCTTTTTTCCATGACCGCCAGCTTAGCTTCGATTCCACTCACCGCATCTTCTTGGTGGGAGATCCGCTCCTCTGCATGCTGTAGTCGGGTACTCTGTGCCGCCATATTTTCTTTTAAGTCGTCCATAAAGACATGTAGCGTGGACAACTTATCATCCAGCACTGCAGCCATGTGCTTCATTATTTCTTGGATTGCCGCCGCTTGCAGAGCGACCACCGGAGGATCTGAGCTCGCTGTTTCTTCCCCCTTCTCCTTTCCGGTCGCCATTTTGACTGTGTTTTGCGATCCGCGCCTTTTCTGTGTTCGCGGGGTCTTTGCCGGCATTACCTGCTTGCCGCACCACGCCGCTGAATTGTCGGCACTAGCTCTTCCTGGTGCTGTTCGCTGACTTTTTCTTATTAACTTGGGGGTTGAATCGGGGCAAAAAGTGCGATAAATGCCGTTTTATGTAGCGTGGCAGAGGAGAGCAGCCGCGGGACGTCCGTCTAGGTTCCTGCCATCACGTGACCCCCTCCATAAATCTTCTCTAATTAATACTCACCAATGGACTTGACATCGTATAAAATAAGTATTGGAAAATCTCTCCAAAGTAAAATTTAGCTGTTACTGTGTATAACTTTTATTTTTTTTAATTCTATAACTTCACTGTTTGTTTCTACTTAATTTGCTAGCACAGTCACCATATTAACTCAAGCACTACTTAACTTAAATACTGTCTTCGGTGAATCTCTTCATAAAGGATGTTAATAAATCCCAAAAAGTAAATATGTACATTCAGCGTTGCTATCTGTACAGGTAGTAGTGCCAAATATACATGCAGAGTGGTGACCGGGATAGTACTATCCATTCAGTTTAGGCCTGCTATTGGGTCAGATAGATAAAAATGTTCAGGTCAATAGTCAGTCTGTTACCTGGATAACTTAGGACAGCCTTATATCTGTTCTAAGTTACCCAGATAGCAGACCGACGTTTGCCACTATTCGGATAAGTTTTGGGATTGCCCTGCCTCTGCCCATTCTCCGCGTGGCACTATCCGCATAGTGCAGAAGAGGACTGCAAGGATATTCAGAGGCACTTATCCCAGAGCTGCCAAGTTACCCAGTTCCAGGAAGAAGACTTTTTGGCCAGTCCTGGTTTTAAACTTACATCCCAAAGCAGTGTGGGGTTTCTATTCCTTGATTGTACCCATTAAAATCAGTATGGAAGGTCCCATAATGCATCAGGATTAGGGTTACCATATGTCCAATTTTACCCAGACATGTCCTCTTTTTGTGGACACAGTGGGGCATCTGGGCGAGTTTTGGCAACCTACCCGTTTGTCCAGGTTTGCGGATGAACAGGCAGGCTGGCGGGCAGAAAGGCAGGCGGGCCTCAGGGTGTTCTATCCTCCCCTCCCCTCCTTTACCTTATCATGCCCTGGTGGTCTAGTGGTCTCTTTGGGGCAGGAAAGAGCCCCCTCTTTACTGCCCGGTGCAGCTGCTGACCTGTCTTGCTCCCAGTGCTGCTTCAAAATGGCTGCCGAGACTTCCGCAGAAGTCTTGCAATGTCACTGCTTGAACTGAGGGGCCCTTTTACTAAAGGGTTGGAGCGCAGCAACAGGCTTGCTGCGCGCCAATCTGGAACCATCACCGGGTTACCACAGAAGCCCGGCAGTAGTTCCCACCCCCAGCACAACAAAAATATTTCTATTTTTGTAGCGCAGGTGCTTATCAGATGGTAATCCAGCAGTGGTTACCACTGGGTTAGTGCAGGAGCCCTTACCGCCAACCTCAATGGATGGCGGTAAGTACTTTCCCCTGAAATGGCTGTATGGCAAGTGGTTCACTTACCACACGGCCATTTCTTTTCCAGCAAAAAAGACAGCCTTTTATCCGCTTCAGTAAAGGGGGGGGGGCCTCAGTGTGCATCAAAAACACGTGCTGATGCTAGCACAGGCCCCCTTTTACTGCAGATTAGTAAAAGAACCCCTGAGTAACTTGGAAGCTCTGTTATCTGGATAGAACTGCTGAATATGCCGGTCAGAAGCACTTATAGCAGGTAACACATTAACATAGCAAGGGATTTATTTATTTAGATTTTGCTCACACCTTTTTCAGTAGTAGCTCAAGATGAGTTACATTCAGGTACACTGGATATTTCTCTGTCCCAGGAGGGCTCACAATCTACCGTATTTTTCGGACTATAAGACGCACCGGACCATAAGACGCACCTAGGTTTTAGAGGAGGGAAATAGGAAAAAAAAATTTTTCCTTTTTCCCTCCTCTAAAACCTAGGTGCTCCGGTGCGTCTTGTCCGAGTTCGGGATCGCCCTCCCCCCGGCCCTGCCACCACTTCTCCCTACTCACGTCACGCGATCTTCCCTGGTGGTCTAGTGACGTCGGGGCAGGAAAGAGCCCCCTCTTTCCTGCCCAGCGCGCTGCTCTCCATCCTCCTGTATGCTGCCTGATGGTCTCGGCGAGATTCAAAATGGCCGCCGAGAATTGAAGTCTCGGCGGCCATTTTGAATCTCGCCGAGACCGTCAGGCTGCATACAGGAGGACGGAGAGCAGCGCGCTGGGCAGGAAAGAGGGGGCTCTTTCCTGCCCCGACGTCACTAGACCACCAGGGAAGATCGCGTGACGTGAGTAGGGAGAAGTGGTGACAGGGCCGGGGGGAGGGCGATCCCGAACTCGGGGGGAGGGAGGGCGATCCCGAACTCGGGGGGAGGGCGGGAGGGAGGGAAATCGCTACCTTCGGACTATAAGATGCACCCCCCATTTTCCTCCCAAATTTGGGGGGAAAAAAGTGCGTCTTATAGTCCGAAAAATACGGTAAGTTTGTACCTGGGGCAATGGAGGGTTAAGTGACTTGCCCAAGATCACAAGGAGCAGCAGTGGAATTTGAACCAGCCTCCTCTGGAATTCAAGACCAGTGCTCTAAACACTAGGCCACTCCTCCAGATAAAGGCCTGAACGATCCATCCAGTCTGCCCAACTTTCACACTCATTATCAATTCATGGTCTTTCTTTGATGTACTGCAGTCTGAGGAGAACCACGAGGGACGTTTGTTTGTGGAGCATAGGACCGTTTTTAAAGGGGCTATTTTTTTATAATGCCATTGCTAAGCATGCATTCCAGATATCAACCTGTTCTGACACTGTCATCATCTTGTTATCCACATGGGGGTAGGACAAGGCTTCTAGGAAGTTTTCAGCAGTCAGATTTCTCATGTCTCGGATTTCCTTCCAAACTTTGATTGGGCTCATTTGTTTTATGTAGTACTTAATAGAAAATTTGATTAGGAAATGATCAGTTCATGATAGGAGAGTTATCTCTATGCCACCAGCCTTGTGTTCCAAGATGTAATTTCAAGATGTCAACTTCTTTGCAGAACACCAAGTCTAACATATGGCCCTTTTAATGGGTTGGAGATTTGATCACCTGTATGAATCCTAGAGCTGCCATCGTATCAAGGAAGGCAGCAGTAGTGGTGTCTGGAGTTTCGATGTGTAGGTTAAAGTCTATCATGATCAGTAACCTAGGGTAGCTCAGGTTTACCTCAGTCAGCAGATTCATCAGTTCTTGATGTGGTGATGCGAGGTGCTCTGTAGACCACGAGCAGCCACATTGGTTCCTTGTCTCTCAGCTGGATTAGCAGGTATTCTGACTCAGAAAGGTTGGGGACAGAGACTCTACACAGTTTGCCTCATGGATCAGTACTGCTACCTCTCCACCCCGCTTCCCTTGTCTTGGTTGGTGCAGGATAGTGAATCCTGGGGGGCATAGTTCAGCCAATGCTACTCCTCAGCTTTCATACAGCCAGGTCTCAGTTATTCCCAAGATGTCTAAGTGGTATTCATTGATGACATCATGGATGACAGGAAATTTTTTTATTGGCTGATCTGGCATTTACTAGGTCCAAGTACTGGTCTGTTTGTGGTTGCAGTTTTGGGGGTTACTTGATGGTGGTAGGCAGGTATTCCTGTGGGTATAGCTAAATAACAGTTTTGCCTCTTGAGTTTGTGTCTTCTAGGCAGATGGGGGAGTCTATTGTTTCTTCTTCCCCAGATTACTGGGATGTCTGAAGATTTTTAGTTTACTATACCAAAGCATATTCTTGTTTTACAGAGCTCTCTAGCTCTTCAGTATAACAAAAAAAGCCAGTTTGTCTTTGGCAGCAATTAACAGTGGAGTGTTAATTAGGCAGACAGTGCTTGATGAGGTTCTGAGTTCCTTTGAAGTATCAGCTTCCTAGGAAGATGAGCTGTTGTTTGCTTCAATAAAGACTTCTTATTTAAAATGAGATATGCATGCAGTCAGATAATTCCACCTATATTTTGTGCTTTTGAAACAAAGTAAAATAGTTTTTAAAGTCCAGTACCTAATATTTAACAGGTACTTCTGTTCACTAGAGACATACATCAAATGGCTGTATTTCACTCCTGTGAAATTATTTGGAAGTTTTAATGCAGAGGAAGATTCAGCAAGATATAAGAAATTTAGAGATAATATGTTAAAGATATGAAACTTCAACTCACAAATTGTAGTGATGATTTTAATTTGCAGTTTCTGATCCTGATGTCCTTTGATCCAATAGATGCAGATCTCTGAAGGATTTTTAGTTGTAGATCCAGCCCATATCACAAGCTAAGAGAAAGGGTGCTTTCTTGAAAAGTGCAGGGAGGCAAAAATTTGCATTTATCCAAACAAAACAAATTAAATTAAATTAACTAACTGAAGAAAGGAAACTCAAAACTCAGGACCCGTACCCCAACATAGACTGAGAAGAAGTATGTAAAATTTGAGCAGTAAATAGGCAATTAGTGTATTGTTTAACCTGAATTGTAGGAGCCAGAGGTGAACACAGCCTCTGACATCCTTGCTATAGTAGGAGTTACGCACATATATCCAACATTTAGGTGCAAACACTTACATCAGCTCTATGCCTGATGTAAGGGCTTGAGCCTAACACTTATGTATGTATATAACCGGTTTGGCTAGTATTCTATAAGGGATAGTAGGCATTCCTTTATATAACAGGATCCTACCAGGTGCCATGTATTGGAATTGCCCTGTAAGAGCTAAAAACAACTAGAAATTTGCTTTTTTGCCTTTCGCTGCATTGCAGTTTTCATAAGTGCATTCCAACTCTTCCACTGAATAAATAATGTCAGTACATGCTTCTGTCCAGAGTGACAGTTTCAAGACTGATCGATTGTTAACGTCTGGAAGATGGCCTGCTTTCTTTACCTGGAGGTCTATGTATATTTTAAGTAATTATAGTTCTAACGCTGAAAACGATGACAGGGTTAGTAGCTTAATTTTCACATGCTAGTACAATGGGGGCGTGTTTGCAGAACTAAGTGTGATGAGGATGAAGCTAACAGGTCAGTTATCAGTGCCTCCTATCCTCGCAGCTGTTCACGCTCTGGCAGAAAGCATTTGGATGAGAGCAGATATTCAGGGATTGAAACTGGAGGGGTAGATTACAAAATTATATTGTTTGTGGATGACATTTTGTTCATGGTGGGCCATCCCCATGTTCCCTTTAATGATGTGAGAGCTCAGTGTATGTGAGACTATTTGGCTTCAAGCTCAACACCAGCAAGTCAGAGATTTTAAAACTATGGTTAGACCCTGAGCAAGACCAGTTGATGTGGGACAGTTTTCCTTTTAAGTGGGCTAGTTGGAACATTAAATACCTGGGGGTTCTGTTGACAATTGAATATTCACTGTTATATTCATTAAACTATGGGCCATTAATGGACAATTTAGGCAGGAAGCTGGAGCAGTGGAGCACAACAAATATTTCTTGGATGGGTAGAATAGCGAGTATAAAAATGGTGACATTGCTATGTTTTTTTTTTTAATATCTATTCCAGATATCCCCAATAGCAACTCCTAAAACACATTCAGGCAAATAAGTGAGAAAATTCAGAGATATATCTAGAAAGGTAGTCTACCACAGGTACCAAAAAGCATCCTGCAGTTACCTAGGCTGAAGCTACGCAGTCCCTGACTTCAAAAAATATGTTGCAGCTCAGCTGCAAGCAGTTTATGATTGGCATTGAAACAAGGAAAAGAAATGGATTCAGATAGAACAAACAGAGGGAGGGGGATTGGACTAAGTCTAGTTCCAATCCTGAAGCATACTTTGACTTTATGGTATACGTATAAAGAACTCCAGGGGTGGAAATAAAGCTTCCCTCTAATATCCATTAAAGTATGTGAAGATTTGTTCCTGGACAGGAGTCGATGGTGTTTAAGGCATGGGGACAAAAGGGGCTAAATAGGATTAGACAGCTCTGGACGTCATAGCTTTTGATACCCTAAGAGAAATTTATAAGCTGGGGCCAAGGGTTAGGCATGATTTACATACCAGGCAAGTTGGGGCCGAGATAAAGAGAAAGAAAACCTATTTTGAGGTGTTATGTTTAGGTCTCCTGGGGAGACAGGCCATTATATCCAAGCCATACATTTCCCTGATTAAAAAAAAAATGTCCACTAAGCCTAGTCATATTTGAGCATGAGAGGAAGATATGGGAGGACCCTTTGAGGAGAAATGGGAGAATATTTATAAGTCAATAACAAGTAACAGAAAAACAAAGTCCCTTGCGAGGTGAAGGTGACACCAAAAGAGAAACAGACTAGTATAAATAAATATAATTTTAATTAAAACATCCAAAAACTCAACACAAATTGTGTTTCGGCCAGTACGACCTGGCTTAGGAGTCTTAAAATGGATGGCTTTGAATGTTCTATTTTCCTAATAGCATGCGAGAATTTAATGTACCTTCAAACAGACAAAAGTTATCACAGTGGTAGTCATCTCACCTGTTCACTCGAAAGTTACTTGTTACTGGCCAAAACACAATGTGTCTCGAGTTTTTGGATGTTTTAATTAAAATTGTATTTATTTATACAGCATCATCGTCTATTTCTATTTCAAACCTTCGCTGTGTTTGTTATTACTATACTAGAATATTTATAAGGACATATCTTCAATTTCCATAGCTGCAACTCCAGAACAAAATAGATACAAGCTACCCTACAGACAGCATCTAACACCACTCCAGCTCTATAAAATTTACAACAATACCCCATCTGAATGTTGGAGGAAGTGTGGGAAGAGGGGGACTTTCCTACACATTTGGTGGGGATGTGAGAAGTTAAGAGGGTTCTGGAATCAATGCATTCATGCTACAGAGGAGATCCTAGGGCAGCAGTTAGATAAAACTCCAAGCCTTTTCTTACTGCAAGAAGGGACCACAAAATTAGGACACAATTGGAGACTTTTGAAATATCTTTTAGTAGCAGTGTGATGTGAATTAGCAGCATATGCTGGAAAGGGACCAAAGGACTAACTTTCAGAACTTCAGCAGCAGAATGAGTAATTTTTTTTCCTAATGAACAGACTGACAACCCTCCAGATGGGCAAGGTAAAGGAGGTGGAACTATTCTGGATTAAATATTGGTCATGGCTACAGAACAGGTAGCTATGCCGGGTCAATTATATCCCCTGTACTCCTGGGGGAATTCTATGCAAAAAAAACAACCTGAAAATTCTGCACAAAAAATTTGAATATTCTGCACAAAAAATTTGAATATTCTGCACACTTTAGTTAGAATTTTCTTGTGCAGAACTCCCTCATTATAAGGGCTGGCTTCTCCACCCAGGCATGAAATACACCCCTCCCCCCCCCCCCCCCACCACAGCAGTTTCCCTCCTTAGGTTCCACCTTCTTCATTTCTCTCTTAGCTTGTATCCCTTCCCTATTAAGTAAAGCTCCCAGCTTTCTCTACCCCTTTTGAAGGTATTCTCCTGTGGCAGAATACCTCCAATTTTTCTCCCTCTCACCCACTCCCTTTTTGTTCACTTGTTCTCTACCCTCTAGCAGCACTCTACTCAGTGGTGTAGCCACACAGCCAATTTTGGATGGGCCTGAGCCCAAAGTGGGTGGGCAAAATATTTTCTCTGCCCTGTCCTACCCCGACTGCAAAATATAAATACATTAGCTAATAAGGATCCTCAAGCTCTGTCAGCTGAAAACTTTCTCTGAAGGTGGCCAGAACTCCCTTTTACCAAGTTTGGCAGGCAGCAGCAATGTCCCTAAGCCACTGATGCCAGCACCCTATAAGTGCTTAGCTGTCAGTGACTCAAGGATGCTGTTGCCGACTGCAGAGCTTGGTAGAAGGAAGTTCTGGCCGTCTTTGGAGGAGGTCCTCAGCTGGGGAGGCTTGGGATCCCTACCAGCTATACAGCAAGGGTCAGAACTGGTGTTAGACATGCTAGGGCCCACCTCCCTGATCCCCTCTCCGATTTCCCCACCTGCCAGACCCTCACCAAATACAGAACAAGGGATCACAAATCAGAAATAAACATATTTAGACAAAAATTGAACTGTGAACCCCAAAAAGTTAAACTTAGCATGTACTGCAACACTGGAGAAATAAAAACAGAAATGCATTTACTTTCTACACCTGTGATTTTAGTTTGGTCTTTCTGTACATCTTCCGTTCTTGTTGTTTTTTGGTGTTTTTTACGGGAGATTTGGACTCTCTTTGTCGTGATTGCCCAAAGCCAACATATTCCATTTAAAACATTCAAAACAAATTGTTTTTTCTACCTTTGTGATCTAGACATTGTATTTTTCCATCATGTTGGTTGCAGTTTCTCTTCTGCTTTCCTGTCTGTTGTCTTCTAATTCTCTTTCAAGCAGCTGATGTCCATTTGTCTTTTTTACGCTCTCCACACCTGCTTCTGACATATTGATTGTTCTTTTTTCTTTTAGCTCTTTCCTCTCTTCTTTCTGCCTCACTGTCAACTCAAATTTCATCTTCTCAGTGTTCTCCTCCTTTTTAGTTTACAGCTACCTATCAGATTTCCATCTTCTTCTCTCACCCACTAGCTTTTCCATTTCCCCATCTCACTCCTTCCCCAGCCCTCCATTCCCTTTCATTACCATATTTCTATCCTCTGTAATCACTATCCTTTCATTCATTTCCTTGCCACCCCCTTCCTTCCCCTCCTGGCCTCTCTCACATGGCTCCACCATTCCCAGCATCTTCTTCTCTCCGCCCTTTTAGCCCAGCATCTGCTCCCTCTTTCGCCCTTCCCCACTCTTTTAGCCTTACATCTCTCTGTCCCTTCTCTCTTCCCTCCTGCCCTCTCCCCATGTTCCAACATTTCTGCCTCTCTCTTCCTTCACTACTCCCTTCTGATCCTGGACCAACATCTCCTCCTTTCTCCCCTCTCTACCTCCTGTGTATTTCTCTCTCCCTCTCATCCAACCCCAAGCCCAACATATCTCCCTCTCTCCCACTTTCCACCATCTCTCCCTCTCTTGTGCCATGGGTCCAACACTTCTCTTCCCCTCTCCCCATGCAGCGTTCTCTCCCTTCCACTGCTATGCCCAACATTTCTGCCTCTATCCCACTGTCCACCATGCCTCTCTCTCCCTTCCTTGTGTCCCATCCAGCATCTCTCGCTTTCCCCCTACAGCATCTCTTCCTCCCCTCCACCATCATGTCCAACATTTCACCATCTTCCCCTCCTCACCATCCCAGGTCCAACTCTTTGAGCCTGCAATGTAAATACATGTATTTTTCTGGATTGCCCATGCCATACCCACTGGCTTTACACATGCAAATAGCAGCTTTCTAAAACTACTATTTGCACATGTTGCATGTTTACATGTGTAAATGCCACTATTTGCATGTCTAAATGCTGTGCAAACCTGCTATGACTATTGCTTTGAAAAACTGTCCCCTCTCAGAAGAACAAAAATATTAGTTTTCTGTTTTAAAACCTCATCTGTGACAAAGAGGAGGAATAGATAGAACATATGGCTTATTGTGCTCCTTCCACAAGCATTGGGTTTTTGGCGGACTCTCTGGCAGTTGTCCCTCCAGGTACCCTCCTTTTTAGCTATTACTGGCAATTCTGACTTCCCGGCAATGACTGGGGGACATTGTGTTACTCCAGAGTGCGCCTTTCCTACCTTTGAAACTTTTAAACAAAAGTGGCAGGCTCCCTAAAACCCACCTTTCTCCACTGTACTCAAAAGTATGCAATGGAATGAAAGCGATGAGGATTTCCAGGCATCAACCTTTAAATTTATTTATTTAATTTGTTTTTAGAAATATACATTTCCCCAACAACAACAACAACAGAAATACAAGCTCAGTAAAGAAGTTTGAATCTAAATACATAACAAAGTAAACTTAAATTAGCCCACATCTCGAGAGAAAAAGGACTTCTCAATATTAAAACAATAAAAGCTATAGGAAACAACAGAAAAAACATTTAGGGCTATAAATCACTAAAGGGTCCTTTTACCAAGCTGTGGGATAGAGGGCCCTCTGCTAGCGGTGGGGGCTGTTTTTCCCATGCACTAGGGTCTTTTTTAGTGCAGTGGGTAAAAAACCCCACAGACACACCTGGCCATGCAATAAGAGAACTCTCACCGCATGGCCATGCAGTGGGGAGCCTTTACCACCACCCATTGAGGTGGCAATAAGGGCTCCTGCGCTAACCTGGTGGTAACCACGCAGCACATGGTGATGCCCGATTACTGCCAGGTTATCGCCATGCAAGCCATTTCCGGAGGTATTCTTTTTCCCCCGGAAATGGCGTGCGCTCGGGGCAGGACTACCGCCAGCGGAAGAACGAGCGGTAAGCCCGCGTTGGACTTACTGCTGCTCTGTAAAAGGGCCCCTTGAACTCCAAATAACAGTTCCTTCAAGTCTCATGGTCCTGCTAAAAAACAAAACAAAACACCTTTCTAGCTGCGAAGAATCAAAGAAAAACGTTACTCTTTAAATTTAACACATTGCCTATCTGGTATAAAGATAGCTTAATAGCTCAAGATATCAAACATGTTGATTCATTAGCTAGGCAGTGGACAGCAGAATTAGGAGTGGATGTAACATCGGATAACCTTTGTAAATATTGGATGGAAGGCTATAAACATATTCAGTGCCACTACAAGAATTAAATTTTAAAATCTCACATAGTGTGTATATTACTCCTTCCTAAAGTTATCAAATGAAGCTATGGGATAGTGATGTCTACATAGTAACATAGTAAATGACGGCAGAAAAAGACCTGCACGGTCCATCCAGTCTGCCCAACAATGTAAGAGAGGCAGAGGTATGTGGCTCCATTTGTTTTTGGAACGTTCTGCCTTGGAAACATTATGGAGCTCTGTCTTTAGAGCTATTGAAGCTGTTGTGGGTGAAGTCACCGCCATATACATACAACTTGCTTATGTTGGGGGATTGGGAAACTAAGGAGGATACAAACACTGAATGTATTATCTCTACTGCCCAGAAAAAAATGTATTCTTGCTGAGCTAAAGAAACAGCACCCTTGCTCCTCCCTTTCCCAAGTCAAGCCAGAAAAGGGAAACGGGAGAGGGTTGTCAACTGGCCAGTATTTGTGTAGCCAGGTGGCTGCGAGTAAAAAGGTCAAGAATGTGGCAAATCAGGATGTAAAGGGAGTCACGGAATTCTAGGAAGGAGATCATGTATATGGGCTTTAATGGAAGGTTTGGGGGGCTACTGATGTTTTGGGGTACGGGATGTGCCTCTGATGACTGTGGAATGTACTTTTTTTTTTTTTTTTTTAAATATAACATGCAGGGGATGGTGCTCTAGGGGATGGATCATGACAAGGGATGTGTATTTGAAGGGCAGAGGGCCTCTGGGCTCTGGTGGGATGTGTATGGAGGGTTTGCCCTGGAAGTAATGGATAGGGCTGGCCCAACCATTCAGCAATGCTAGGGCAGCAGCTTCTATAACTACCCTAATCACTCTCTTCCTTCTTCCTTCTTCTCTTCCTCGATTACTACACATTACTAACTGTATCTGATATCCTGAAATGACAATGTTAACAAATCTATGTAAGCCACATTGAGCCTGCAAATAGGTGGGGGATTGTGGGATACAAATGCAATAAATAATAATAATTAATAATAAGTCACTTAATCTTCCATTGCCTCAGGTACATTAGATTGCGAGCCCTCCATGGACAAAGAAATACCCAGTATACTTGAAAGTAACTCACCTTGAGCTACTACTGAAAAAGGTGTGAGCAAAATCCAAATAAATAAATAAAATAAAATAAATAACTATTTAGTGGATGTCTGGCATGGATTTGTTCGAATTGTGCTCTTATGCTTGTAGCACCAGGGTTAAGACTTATATCCTCTTGTGGAAGAAATTTCTGAGACTTTATGGATACCAGGAGGAAGGAATAATAGAGGACCTGAACTCTTCTTAAGATGCTGTTGATTTTTGTACAGTCTTGTATACGTCTGCCGGGGTGGAGGGGAGGGGTGAGGTAGGGGATGAATGGAAGGATGTTGTGTAGGTAGGTATTGTAATTTAGGAATCAATGCTAATTTTCAGCAGAGTAGACAATGCGCATTTCTCGTGCATCGGAACTATCTTGGATAAACCCCAATCAGGAAGGACGTTGTGATTCTACTTTGCAATGACATTGGTATGTAGACCCATTTGTTATGATGCTTGATAACTATTTCCTTTGCTTATGTTACCATTGAGCAGAACTATGTTGGTTATATACTCGCTGCTCCTGCTGTAAAGATAAATAAAAATTAAACAAAAATAAAACCTCAACTGTGGGATTTCTTCCACTGTGTGGAAAGCTGAGTATGCCTGTGGTGTCTTGTTTGTGCTTGTGTGTTTAATCACATTTTTGTTTTCTTCTGTGGTCTGTTTGTCTTTGTATGCATGTGAGTTGTACTGTTCTCTCTATGACTGAGTTAGTGTTTAATTTGATAAGGTCAGTCTGTTCTTTCCTATCTACAATTGGCATTCCTTTTGTTTTTCTTTTTTTTAATGATTTTATTTTAAACTGCTTTAATTTGCCTGCAACGAAAGCGGTATAGCAAATTTAATAAATGATAATCTTTTCTGTCTTTGCAGGTGCAGCATATCTCACAAAAAGTAAAATGAGGTAGAGAAAAACAAGAACAAATATCAAAAACAGAGTCTTGTTTCAATTGTAATGCTCTTCTAAAAATAAGAGACATAAATTATTATTCTTGACATAAGAGACATAAATTATTATTCTTGACAGTTTTCTTTTAAAAAAATGTACATCTTTGATCTGTGATGAGATAATTTCAGATTAAAGCTCACAGCAGAAAAGTCGCTACATTCAGTTTATCTTTGTTCAGATTTTCTATATTTAACTTCTTGTTCTGCTGAAGCATTAATTAGTTTAAATAAATGAGTTCTTCCATTGTCAGACACTGCACAGTTTGAGAAATAACATTTATGAAGAATGCAGAGGCTGCTTTAAAAATGAAAATATTCCGACAATTTCTAGATAAGCAGCCGTTGCGAGTAAGCAGTGATGTTTTGGCAGAAAACCAATTCGGGATTTAAGTTAAATAATGCCTTTACGGTCTTTTTAAGCTGTTGGGCTGCTCATTTTAATCTGTACTGTATCTGTTTCCCAGGGCAACTTTGCTGGGAATTTGATTTCAGAGAAATAGAAAATGATGAAAGATAAAGACCATAAAGCCTCTCCCTCCCCCCTCATTCTATAATCCATCCCTGTGTCCAGAATCTCCCCTTTCCCTCCCCCTTCTCTCTCCTCCCTCCATGTTCGGCACATCTCTCTCACTTTCTTTCTCCTTATATCCAGCATCTCTCCTTTGCTTTCCTTCCCTTTCCTCTACACAAGCATTTTCCCTTTTCTTCTCTTCTGCCTCATCCAGCCTGTCCATCCCACTTCCATTCCCCCCATGTCCAATATAAGAACATAAGTGTTGCTATACTGGGACAGATCGAAGGTCCATCAAACTCAGTAACCTGTTTCCAACAGTGGTCAATCCAGGTCACAAGTACCTAGCAAGATCCCAGAACAGTAAAACAGATGTTATGCTGCTTATTCTAGAAATAAGCACTGGATTTCCCCCAATGGACTTTTCTTTTAGAAAATTAGCCAAACATTTTTTAAACCCTGCTAAGCTAACTGCTGTTAACACGTTCTCTGGCAACAATTCCAGAGTTTACACATTCAATAAAGACAAATTTTCTACAGTTTGTTTTAAATTTACTACTTAGTAGCTTCATAGTGTGCCCCTTAGTCCTAGTATTTTTGAAAAGAGTAAACAAGCAATTCACATCTTCCCAGTCCACTCCACTCAGTATTTTGTAAACCTCTATCATATCTCCCCTCAGCCATCTCATCTCCAAGCTGAAGAGCTCTAGCCGCTTTAGCCTTTCCTCATAGGGAAGTTGCTCCATCCCCTTTATCATTTTCATCACCCTTCTCTGTACCTTTTCTAATTCCACTACATCTTTTTTGAGATGCAGTGACCAAAATTGCAACAGTATTCAATGTGCAGTTGCACCATGGAGTGATACAAAGGCATTATAACATTTTCATTTTTGTTTTCCGTCCCTTTCCTAATAATTCCTAACATTCTATTTGCTTCCTTAGCTGCCACTGCACACTGAGCAGAGAGGTTCAACGTATCATCAATGATGACACCTAGATCCTTTTCCTGGGTGGTGATTCCTAATGTGGAACCTTGCATCATGTAGCTATACTTTGGGTTCCTCTTTCCCACATGCATCATTTTGCACTTGCTCACATTAAATGTCATCTGCCATTTAGATGCCCAGTCTTCCAGTCTCGTAAGGTCCTCTTGTGATTTAACAACTTTGAATAACTTTGTGTCATCAGCAAATCTAATTACCTCACTAGTTATTCCCATTTCTAGATCAATTATAAATATGTTAAAAAGCAGCGATCCCAGCACAGACCCCTGGGGAACCCCACTATCTCCATTGAGAACACTGACCATTTAACCCTACTCTCTGTTTTCTATCTTTTAAACAGTTTTTAGTCCACAATAGGATATTACCTCCTATCCCATGACTTTCTAATTGCCTCAGGCGTCTTTGTCAAATGTCTTTTGAAAATCCACCAACACAATAAGGACCAGCTCACCTATATCCAAATGTTTATTCACCTCTTCAAAGAAATGTAGTAGTATCTTCCCTCTTCCCTTCCTCCTCCTATATTCTACTACTTTCCCCTTTCCTCTTTATCCCTTTTCTCTCCATGTTCAGCCTCTCTCTCTATCCACCCTAAGTACAGCATCCTCCATCACTTTCCTTCCCTTCTTCCCATGTTTAGCATCTTCCCATCACTTCCCTCCCCCTACCTGGGTTCAGCATCCTCCCTTGCTTCCATTCCTTTCCCTCCTCCTCATTTCCAGCACCTCCCTTTGCTTCTCCTTGTATTCCATTCCCTTCCTCCATTCCAGTTTTCCCTCTCTTTTCCATTTCTACCCCCTCATGTTCAGCATCTCCCCTCTCTTCCCTTCTCCATCTGTGTCCAGCATCTCCCCCTCACTTCTCCTCCCTCCCACGTGTGTGTCTCCTTCTCATTTCCCTTCCCCTCCCTCCCATGTATAGTATCTCCCCCTTTCCTCCCTCCCAGATCTATCATCTTCCCCCTCTTTTTCTTTCCCCTCATCGTTGCTACCATGCCACATCGCTCCAGGTCTGTGAGAGCATTAAAAGAAAATGTCAGTGCAGGGCCTCAAAGCCCTTGCACTCAAGGTCTGCCACATGCCACCCTCTCTGAAGCAGATTTCCTGTTTCCAAGGAGGCAGGATAAATCAGACTTTGAGCAGATACATGGGATTAGAGGTCCTATAGGCCTCACACTGATCTTTTATTCTGCTGCTACCATTTCTTTGCTGCATTTGGGAGCTCTTCTTCTCCACCCAACTCATGAGGAAAGCTGCCTCCATGCCATCAGAAGGCTGCGGGTCCTGGCTTGCTTGTTGATATAAGCCATCACTGTCGCATTGTCAGAAATAACTTGGACTGGAGTCTACGCCAGAAAGGGTGTTAAGTTGCGGAAGGCATTCCGCATTGCCCTGAGCTCCAAGCAATTTATTGACCACTGAGACTCCTGTTCCATCCAGGTGCCTTGTACCAGATGGAACTTGTAAATGAGCTCCCCAACTTGACTTGCTAGCGTCCATTGTCACCACCTCCCATTGTGTTATTGGAAAGGGAGCTCCAATGGTCAAACTCCTGGGTGACAACCACCACTGCTGGCAACCAGCATTGAAGGGAAATGAAGGTCATACTTCTGTGACACCGGAGACCAATGGCTGAGAAGAGACTCCTGTAATGAATGAATATGAGCCCTTGCACATGGCACCACTTCCCTCGCCACTGTCATTGCCCCCATAACTTGGACATAGTCCCAAGCTCTGGGCCTGCCTTGATGGGAGAAGACAAATCTGTTGAACCAGCTTCAACCTCCTACATTCTATGGGGAAAATCGTCTCCCTTGCTGTGTCGAATAGAATGCCCAGATACTCCAGTGTCTGCAATGGAGTTAGGCTGACCTTCTCGAAATTAATCACCCAACCCAATGAATGTAGGATACAGACAACTTTGTCTGTCGCTGCCATGCTGTCCGAGATACAGCTGCACTCTGATTACCTGGCACCGAAGGAAAGCCATCACCATAACCTTGGTAAAATTCTTGGTGCTGAGGCGAGAGAGAAGGGCAAAATCCTAAAGTGGAAGTGATGGCCCAGCACCGCAAAACATAGAAACCTCTGATGCAGCGGCAATATGGATATATGCAAGTACGTCTCCTTGAGATCGAGGATGGTGAGAAATTCTCCCACTTGAACTGAGGCTATGACTGCTCTTAGTGTTTTCATGGACAGTGGGACAATCAGAGGCAGTAGTTTAGACCTTTGAGATCTAAGACTGGACGAAAGGTGCCTTCCTTCTTTGAGATAATGACGCAGACGGAGTATCTGCCTTGCCTCTGCTTGGCCTGGGGAACTGGAACAATGGCCAAGAGTACTAGCAAGGAATCTACAGTGGCCTGAAGTTCAACTGCCTTGTTTCCCTTTCGGCAAGGAGACTTCAAGAAGAGAGGAGTGACTGGGCGAGAGAACTCCAACTTGTAACCTTCTTTAAGAATATCCAGAATCCATTGGTCTGATGTGATTTTGGCACACACTTCCTGAAACTCCTGAAGACGTCCTCCCACCAGAGGAACAGAAGAGTGAACCAGACTCCACATCATTGCAAAGTTCAGGAGGCACTGGTTGCTCTAATTGACTGACAGGAAGATTTCTTGTCCGCACAAAAAGAAGATTGGCATGCCTAAAAGCAGGACTTTTGACCATATTGCCCATGACCAGGCCAGCATTGTCTGCTGTCTAGAAATCGAAAGGCCCCTGAAGACAGATAACTAAAGGCTTTCGGCTTATTCTCTGGCAACCACTGTGGCTTAGTTTCCCCCAGTTCTTTCACTGCGTTACTGAGATCTTCTCCAAATAGCCACTTGCCCCCAAAAGGGCAATTTAACTAGATATGATTTTGATACTGCATTCGCTGCCCAATGCTGCAACCAGAGTTGCCGACATGATGTCACAGTCAAAGACATACTGCGGGCCATAACCCGTAACATGTCATAAATAACCTCACTTCCAGCTGGGTATTATGGTGCCCGTCTTGTTATAGACTGCTGATGCCACTTCAGGCATGCTCTAGCCATAAACAAGCTGCACATAAACAAGAGGCCACTTCAAAGGCTTGTTTCAGTAAGCCTTCTAGCTTCCTATCCTGTAGGTCATTTAGGGCAATACCCCATTCCAATGGCAAGGTAGTCACTGCCGTAACATGGGAATCCACCCTGGGAGGCTGCAATTTCTCTTTCACATCCAAAACCAATAGGTAGAGGTGAGCCATGGCTCTTCACATTCTAAGCTTCACGTCTGGTGAGTCCCATGCTGCTGATGTCTGGATGCATCGGGAAGGCCTTAGAAGGACCTCTAAGCCCACTCATTATTAGTGAAAATAGAACTCCTGATGCCAAAGCAGAGGACTCCTCAATGGAAAGCACTGCAAATGCCTCAGAAATAAGAGTACTGAGTTCCTCTTTATGAAATAACTTCAGTACTTTCGGGTCATCTCCCAACTGCTCCTTCAATGATGGCTCCTATGAATAGTCCGAGGCCATATCAAATAAACCTCCAGGAGTGGGCAAATGAGGCTAAATGAGATCTCTTAGGAGCCAGAGGGGCAGTGGGGCGAGAAACTGAAGCACCTTGCAGCAACTCTGACCATCCCTGCTTCAGTAAATAGGCCTGGTGTAAGAGCAATATAAACTCCGGAGAAAACAAAGATCCCGATGCAGCTGAATACTCTGTCTTGCTCTGATGTTGTAAAATGGTGGCTGTGTTCTGCACATGATCAGCCAGAGGCTATCCCCTGCTGAATATTCCCGGTTAGCGGCTAGAAGTGGCTATATCGCAAAATATAGCCGGCTATCCCCAAATATTCAGGAAATAGACAGCTATGGTAAGCGGCCACATCGGGCTATGTAAATAGCCGGAATATCTTTGGCCGGTTTAAACTTAACCGGCTATCTCTGAATATTAACTTAGCTGGTTAAGTTTAAATCGGCCAAAAATAAACCGGATATTCAACGCTGGTCACTGGAAATGGCCTGGCTGACTGCCAACCATGGGAATTAGCCAGTCTCCCTTCCATGGTCTGAATATCGGCCCAATATGGGTTTTTTTTTACCAGTTTTTCTTTCATATCAAGTTTCATCCCTTTCCATTTAATTTTCAGAGAGCTATTTTAACTCCCAGAAAGATCAACACACAGATTTGATTCATTCTCTATAATTCTTTCAAACTTCTGTTGGGTTGGAAAGAATAAAAATGGATATTTTGCATAATTCACTATTTAAAATATAGGAAAAATATGGTTCTGGTTGGAGGAGTGGCCTAGTGGTTAGGGTGGTGGACTTTGGTCCTGAGGAACTGAGTTTGATTCCCAGCACAGGCAGCTTCTTGTGACTCTGGGCAAGTCACTTAACCCTCCATTGCCCACCGCATTGAGCCTGCCATGAGTGAGAAAGCGCGGGGTACAAATGTAACTAAATAATAAAAATAAAGTATGAAACATGGTTCTATTTTTATTCTTTCCAACCCAACAAAAGTTGGAAAAGTTGTAGACTAGGGGTCAAGAATGTTTGTCCATTCATCTGCCTGTCTGAGGGCAAAACAACGCTCCAAAAATGTAACAGAATGTGAAGAAAAGTGGTTTGGGGGAAAACCAGTAAAATGACAGAGTTTGAAAATTGGGATTCCAGAGAAATAATACCCCCCACCAAAAAAAAAAAACCAAAACAAAAAACAGCCTAGTACATTTCTATGGGAGAACGAGTTCCAGCTTCTGTAGCAAATAAACTTGTATACAGTGAAACACAGCAGTTGAGGAATTCCTTCTTTCAAACTGTCTCTCCCTGTTCTCTACCTTCCCTCCCCCAAACTATTCCCAGCTCCAAAACCTACCCCTTGCAATTTTCCCATTATCCCTACAAACTGCCCCCAGTCCTAGAATGTACCTTCCCTCAGAACTGTCCCAAAACCCTGTATAGTGATTAAGGAATTACACCTTTTAAACTGCTCTCCTCTCTCAATTATGGACACTCAGGAAGGCAACAGATACAGACACACACGCACACACACAAAATCAGATAAAACATGCAAGAAAGATATATACACACAAACCACATATTCAAAACACATATAAAACAGGTATATACACACGCACATGCACATACAGAGGAGCTGGAAAGAATTCCATGTGCTCTGCTTGCTTTCCACATTTGTTAAACTAAGAGTCTGAAGTACTAAAGGGTGTTTCCTCTTTTATACCTATGGAAAAATGCTTAGCACTTAGGTTCTCAAATGTAAATTCAATAAAATACAAAATGAATTTGCTTATGTAAGTGAACAATATGGTTAGTCTTAGAACAGCAGGGTACTTACGGTTGAGACCCACATCATGATAAGTCAGGATGGCAGGGCGATTTCCTTTTGGAGAGCCCCGAATAACAACATGCAGCAAGCCGTAAGGGGTCTCAATGTCATGTTCCTACAAAAGAGACACAGAAGATCAACCCAAGACATTACAGACCACCTGGCATACCCATCACCAAAGTCTGAGGGTTATATCAATCTTCCCACCATTCCCTCACACATTTTACATGCCTCTCAATTTAAACAGATAAATGCAAAACTGATAGTCATTCCGGCCAACATTCTGCCTCTTCAAAAGCTTTTTTTAGACCATAAAGAAATGCTACTAAAGAGGTTGTAAGCAGCTGGGATGAGGTTTTCAACCATTAATCACTCAGTGCTTGCTATTACCCCAAGAATAAAGAGGGCAGGAGCGAACTGAGAGTGGTCTGGGCCCTTGGGCACTGAGGATGGTCTGGGTCCCCCACCCGGCTGCTGCTCGACACCCCCCTACTGCCGCAGCCAATGCCTCCACTGCCCTGGTCCTACTTGAAGGGCCCTGGTGGTCTAGTGATCTCTGCAGGGGGGTGGGGAGCATTTCTTTCCTGCCCGCTGTGCTGCTGCAATTCCCTCACCTGCTGGTTCCGCCGTGTTTTCAAAATGGCAGCTGAGACTTCTCGCAGTAGTCTCGCAGGTCTCGACAGTTTCGCGACACTTCTGCGGGGAGTCTCCGCCGCCATTTTTAAAGTACGATGGTGCCAGGCAGGGGGAATAGTGGTAGCACAATGGGCAGGGAAGAACATGTTTCCCCCCCCCCCCCCACAGAGGCCATTGGATCACCAGCTGCACACCTTTAAAGGCAGGACTGGGGAGGGCTGTAGTGTGCAGCAGGCATCTGGGCACAGCCTCTGGGCCCCTGAGAGACTAGGCCCTCGGGCACTGCCCGGTTGCCCGAATGGTCAGTCCGCCGTTGAAAGAGGGAATTATAGAACTCCTGGTTGCATCCCATTGCATGCATGAAGACCAACAGGGGCATAATCAAAAGAGAAGGACGCCCATCTTCCGACACAAATCAGGAGATGGGCGTCCTTCTCTCAGGGTCGTCCAAATTGGCATAATCGAAAGCCGATTTTGGGCGTCCTCAACTGCTTTCCGTTGCAGGGACGACCAAAGTTCCCAGGGGCGTGTCAGCAGTGTACCGAAGGCGGGACGGGGGCTTGCTTAAGAGATGGGCGTCCTCGGCCGATAATGGAAAAAAGAAGGATGTCCCTTATGAGCATTTGGCCGACTTTACTTGATCCAATTTTTTTCATGACCAAGCCTCGAAAAGGTGCCCGAACTGACCAGATGACCACTGAAGGGAATCGGGGATGACCTCCCCTTACTCCCCCAGTGGTCACCAACCCCCTCCCACCCCACAAAAAATTTTTTAAAACATTTTTTGCCAGCCTCAAATGTCACACCCAGCTCCATCACAGCAGTATGCAGGTCCCTGGAGCAGTTTTTAGTGGGTGCAGTGCACGTCAGGCAGGCAGACACAGGCCCATCCCCCCCTACCTGTTACACTTGTGGTGGTAAATGTGAGCCCTCCAAAACCCACCTGAAACCCACTGTACCCACATGTAGGTGCCCCCTTCACCCTTTAAGGACTATGGTAGTGTTGTACAGTTGTGGGGAGTGGGTTTTGGGGGGGCTCAGCACCCAAGGTAAGGGAGATATGCACCTGGGAGCAATTTGTGAAGTCCACTGCAGTGCCCCCTAGGGTGCCCAGTTGGTGTCCTGGCATGTGAGGGGGGCCAGTGCACTACGAATGCTGGCTCCTCCCATGACCAAATGGCTTGCATTTGGTCATTTTTGAGATGGACGTCCTCAGTTTCCAGTATCGGCGAAAACCGATGTCGCCCATCTCTAAGGTTGACCTAAATGTTGAGATTTGGGCGTCCCCGACCGTATTACCAAATTGAAAGATGGACGCCCATCTTGTTTCGATAATACGGGACGCCCCGCCCCTTCGTGGGGATGTCCTCAGAGATGGGTGCCCTTAGAGATGGGCGTCCCCGTTCGAAAATGCCCCTCCACATCACAACTACATCTCTGTGAATGCTGTGGAGTAATACCAGGACCAGCTCAGTCTGTTCCTTTTGACATGGAGCTATATGGTCACCCCAGGCAGAGTGAACTGCGGGATAGACAGCATTTTGTCAGCAAGAAAATTCTTCATTTTGACAAGCTCCCATAATCCTATAATTCTGGAGTATCAGAGAGATGGATCATGTAGAGCAGCATTCATACAGTTCCATTCAATGAAGACTGAAAAAATGGTTTCTGCATTCAACAGTGAGTTCAGATGTAAAAATGCTATCACCCCATTCATTAAGGCCTTATCGTGTCTACTTTCATGCCTAGCTCTTAGCAGGGAATAATGTAAATGAGCACATTTGTAAAAGTAAGGTTCAATGCAGTTTTCACTAAAGTAGTAAAACAGCTGGGTGTGATAAATTACTGCAGATTTACTCCAAACCTTTTTTACTACCTTTAAGGTGATGGAAAAAGCCCTAGTGGGGCTTTTTTTCAGTGAGAATAATGAGAACTATGCAGTTTGTTACCAGAAAATAGCACTTTAATTTTTCAGTTTTTCTGTGTTCAAAATGTATCATGTTTACTTTTAAATCATACAAAATAATGAGTATAAGTATAATAAATGATTATAAAAGGGGAAGATAAAAGAAATAGAGGATGGATTAAAATCTGTGAATCAATATGTTCAAAAACAAAAAAACGATGTTCAGCAAATGCAATTGTTGCAAAGTAATACTGTTTAAAGACTTAATGAATCTGAGGAGGAAGACAGAAATACTTGAAAATCACTCTAGAAGTAATAATTTATGTTTTATACATTTTCCTCAACAAATGACTGTCTCTCCTCGGGAAATGTTAAAAAATTACGCTAAGGAAATTTTGGGGGTTGGGGAAGATAATATCCCCCCTTCTCAGAGGTCTACTATCTCCTCACTAAATCTGATAAAAATCAACAAGTTCAGAATAATCAGGTGGTAGATGTTTCCACATTATTGGAAACATCAGATACAGAACAAGTAACAGCAGCTACCTTGGTGGTAAGGTCTCATGTGCTACCCGGGCAGTAGGCATGCAGTGTGTGCCCACTGCTTTTTACCGCTGGCTAAGCGCCACATGGTAGAAAATAGAAAATATTTTCTACTGTGTTTTCGGCGTACACCAAATTCAGAATTACCGCCCGGGGTACACATGTTTTTGGCGTGTGCTGAAAACACATGGTATAAAATATTTACTGTTTTCTACCGCGTGGCATTTACCTGGGGGTAAACAGCAGTGGGTGCGCGCTGTATGCCTACCACCCGGGTAGCGCGCAAGGTTTACTGCTAAGTCAATGGGTGGCGGTAAGTCCTCAACCTGAAATGGACATGCACTGGTTTTTATTCTGCCGCACGTTCATTTTCCGGCCCCTTAAAAAAGGCTTTTTTTCCAGGACGTGGTAAAAACTGGCCTGGCGCATGCCCAAAAGACGCGCTCGCACTGCTGCAGGCCACTTTTTGCCACAGCTTAGTAAAAGGGCCCATGACAGCCCTATTTACTAAGCCACGCTGTAGGCACACAAACATTTTAGCATGTAAAATGGATGCTCCTGCTAGACATTACTGGTGCAAACATATCCACTCCTGGATGTATTTTAAAGCAGGCTCTACATCAGCAATCCTGTTCTAAAATGCTAGTGATAATTGACTAATCTCATTTCCACTTGTATGTTCTTTCTAAAATGGGGCTTGCAATCAATAGCCTGAAATCACAGTTCAGTACATTAGTGGTCATAAAAAAAACTTCCATCAATTGTTTCCAATCTTCTACACAGCTTACTTTTAAAATATTTAAAATATTACTGAAGTTGTTTTTATGAACCCTGCTGTATTAAGCTGTGAATTTGGGCTACTGATTGAATGCCAACAGATGTGCTGAGTTCTTTCTCCTCCATTTTATGAATAATTTATTGGGGAAGTGTGTTTTCTGTCTCTCCTCTAAGTTTTTCTCTGCAAAACTTCTGCAAGAGACATAAATGAAACAAGCAGAAACAAAAATCAACATGTCACTTGCTGTTGAGTCTTTCAGACCACAGGAAGCAAGAACTGGACAATGAGAGAATATGTAAGACTACAGGAAAGAGACAGTACTGAAGATGAAATATTGGGGGAAGAAAAGAAAAGAAAAAGCTGAGAGGTAAAAGAAAAGTAACAAGGAATGGGAGATCCAGTAGAGAACAAAGAAATGGAGGGGATAAAAAGATATGAAGGGGATAATTTTATACAGCCTTTTCTACATATAGAAACAGGCTCTTATACATCTGCACACGAGTTAACATCAGCGGCGTCTCTAGAGAGAAACATTTGGGGTGACAACAGGAGGGTGAGCTAGGTATAGAGGAGGGCAAGCCAAAGTGACATTTCTACACATGCCAACTACCACATCACCCCCTCCTCCCAACCCCCTTTTTAAAATTACCCAAGATACCAAAGCCTTTCTATGCATAAAGAAATCATCCCCCTCCAGCTACTACGTAAAACACCCTTATAATTGAGAGAAATATTTCAACTAATTTTTCTGTGTGGAGTGAAGTCTGGATTCTCTACAAGACCAAACAGAATCTCAATATAAACACTGAACCTCCAGTTCTGTATCACAAACTCCATATTCCTCAACAATGGAGCTACCTCTCTTACAACTCACCACACAAAACCCAACAAAACAAAATATTCAAATTGTGACCATCACCTCAGAAACAATACACACTTCTTCCACTGCCAGACACTTTGTTTCAAGCAGGTGGGTTTTGTTTGTGTGGTGACTCCTCTACAGGATGTGGAGACCACTAGTCTTGAGCATTTTTATTTTGGGTGCCAAAGGTTTGCTTTTAAATAGTGACAGACACTTTGCAAAATAATATGAACCCCTGCAAAAAGACTTTCAAAACCTATATAGCAAACTTACCAAATCATAACAGCCCTAGTCCACCCATGAAAAGGCAATGCTATAAATATTATACTGGACCATAGAGCACCAATATATCTACTACTGGGAATCTAGAACAAGCTGGACTGTTACAGACACTACATGTTAGTAAAATCCTTCACTTCAATCACACATGCACAATATGGACTGATCCTCATGTGATACAAAATAAAGACTACAAAAACCATGCAGACTAAAACTAAAATGGAGAAAAGCCAGACTCTCTAAACAGTGCAATACGGTAAAAGAGAAACAGAAATGCATTTTCTCGTGTACTTTGCAAACCGCTAAAATAGAAATAAATTGTGCATTCCCAAAGCATCCGAGGAATATAGAGAGGCAAAGCCGAGCAACAACAAAAGTTCATAAATCAGAAAAAAGGAAGCGGAAGAACCAACTAGTGGTAGGTAAGATAGCAGAACAATTTGATTATTCAAAGTTGCCTATTGAATTTGAATGTCTTTTGAAAGAGGAAGAAACGTGGTCTGAATTTCTTTTGGTGACAATTGATATGGCAAAAAAAAAAAACCACAACAACTTTTAATCAAGTTAAAAACAGCTATTGTAAGTTGGATGTTTGTCAACTGATTTTCTTAGAAAGTTTGGAATATTTGGTTGCTCCAGTTTTTGTCCAAATATTGAACAAGAGTTTTGATTCTGGATTTATGCCTGTTGAGTTGAAGAAGGCAGTAGTTAGACCATTACTGAAAGATAAAGAAGGGAGTAGAGAATCAGTGGAAAATTTTAGACCTATTTGTTGCCTTTTTTGGCAAAGATAATGGAAAGAATTGTATACACTGGAATTTTAGACTTTTTAGAAACAAATAATATTTTGGATATTAATCAATTTGGTTTTCGTTTTAATCATGATACAGAAACTTTGCTGATGTGATTAAAACTGGATTTAATGAAAGTGGGCATTTTCTACTTGTGACACTAGCTATATCTGCAGTTTTTGACACTATAAATCATAAAACTTTGATAGATTGCACTCAATTGGTATTGCTAGTAAGGTGTTGAGTTGGTTTGACTCTTTTCTAAAGAACAATTTTGTGTAGCCCTGGGTGAAGACATATCAGAGTTGACGGAGATAAAAATTGGGGTACCTCAAGGGTCTTGTCTCTCTGCAGTACTTTTAAACATATTTCTGCTGCCATTATATCATTTATTAACTAGTTTAAATTTGAATTTCAAGCTTTATGCTGATATCCAGTTTTTGCTTCCAATTGATGATACAATTAAAAACATCTTTAATAAGTTGAGAATGATACTGTCAGTTGTGGTTAGCTGGATGAGGGCAAATTGTCTGGTTAAATGTGAGTAAAACAAAGATTTTACTGTTGTCACCATACATCTCATCAGATATACCAAAATAGTTTCAGTTTGAAGGAGAGGTAATATCTATTGTAGATAATTTGAGAGATTTGGGTGTGATTGTAGATTCCAGTCTCAGTATGGTTATCAATAGAAATCAAACAAAATAAAACATGGAAAAGAAAATAAGATGATACCTTTTTTATTGGACATAACTTAATACATTTCTTGATTAGCTTTCGAAGGTTGCCCTTCGATCTGACGATTTTTCCGATCTGACGAAGAAGAGCAACCTTCGAAAGCTAATCAAGAAATGTATTAAGTTATGTCCAATAAAAAAGGTATCATCTTATTTTCTTTTCCATGTTTTATTTTGTTTGATTTCTATTGATAACCTTAAGAGTGGACTAACACGGCTACCACACACCTCAGTCTCAGTATGAAATTGCATACTCACAATATTGTAAAAGATGTATTCTTTAAACTGAGATTGGTTAGACATTTAAAAAAAAATTAACTCCGTAAAATTTTAGATCAGTAGTTCAAAGTTTCACAATGCCGTGATTTGACCATTTTAACAGTTTGTTACTTGATATATCTAAATCTCAGTTAAAAGCACTTCAAATTGCACAAAATTCTATTGCTAGAATATTAGTAGGTGCCGCCAATAGATATGAGCATATTACACTGGTTCTGAAATGTTTGCACTGGCTACCCATACAAAATTGTATTGTTTAAAATTTTGTTCTTAGTATTTAAGATCTTAACTAGTCAGGTATCAGATGTGTTGGCAGCAAAATTGTACGTGTATCAGCCCACGAGATCTTTGAGATCTGCACAGCAGTTGTACTTGGATGTACCATCACATCGGGTTGTAAAACTGAATGATTTTTTTATGTAGAAGATCGTACTATGTGGAATAGTAGCCTACCATTAAGGCTTTAAAAAAATTCAGGAAGTAAAACAGTTTAAATATGAGAGTTAAAGACTTCTCTCTCTATACAAGCATATGGGGTGGCAGAAAATCAAAACTGAGCTGGCAGAAATAATTCAATTTGAGTCATCAGAATGAAGCCCGAACCTTCTAATTATTTTGTTTTGTATATGTTTTAGTTTGTACGAAGTTTTATGTCTGTAAAAAATTGTGCAGTATAGAAATGTTTAAATAAATGAACAAAGTGGGTAAACTGCTAGACTATACTGGCCTGATATGCAAAGAGATTTAAACGGCTAGGAGAGGCTCCTGTCCATTTAAATGGCTTGCCTGACACTACCCAGGGATACTCAGCAGCACTTAACTGCTTAGTACTGCTGATATCCCCACTAACCAGCTATCCCCTAACTGGCTAGGTTAGGGATGGGCAGGGGCAGGGCGTGAAAGCCAATTAGTGGTGATTTCCAGCCTGCTAACTGGTTAAGTAACCACATAAAGTCAGGAGAGCATAAAGGCTGTTCTAACTTTATGCAGTGAAGGTAACCACACGCCGGACTGAATATCGGCTGGTGCCCGGTTAACTTCCTGTTGATCGCTGAGACCCCGATATTCAATGCTTGGAGTGACATATGCCCTGGCACTGAATATCTGGGGTCAGTTTAGCCTGCGGCTGTGAGCAGCTGAGACGCTGGTTACCACCGTGGGCTGAATATCGGGCAGTACTATTTTAATAAGATCGGTGCGTAAGCATTCCCAGGAATATAGACTTGGTGGAGCTGGGGCGGAGTTGCAATATATTTGCACACTTGTACACCTTCTCTGGAGCACTACAGGAGGACATTGTAGAAGTCTATTTTAAAAAAGGTTACAAAGACATAAGTATAAACTACTATACAGATTTAAAATGGAGCAGGTCTGGAGGCAGAGCTAAAAGTTATTTGAATTAGTCCCATTATTTTCTAGCTCATCTTATCTGTCTGTGTTACACCTTTGGTTAAATCTTATGCTGTCTATTAAAATATTTTATTGTATATTGTGTTGATGTTGTTGTAAGTAGCATACTATCCTGCTTATAATCGAAATAGAAAAACGCCTATATTGTGACCTAAATTGGGAGATAGACGTTTATCTCACAAAAACGAATAAAGCGGTATAATCGAAAGCCAAATTTGGACGTTTTCAACTGCACTCCATCGCGGATGCGGACAAAGTTGACGGGGGCGTGTCGAAGGCGTGGTGAAGGCGGAACTGGGGCGTGGTTATCGGGCGATCAGAGATGGGCGCCTTTCGCCGATAATGGAAAAAAAATGCGTTTTTAGCGAGAATTTAGGGCACTTTTCCTGGTCCCTGTTTTTCCACGAATATGGCCCCAAAAAGTGCCCTAAATGACCAGATGACCACTGGAGGGAATCGGGGATGACCTCCCCTGACTCCCCCAGTGGTCACAAACCCCCTCCCACCACAAAATATGCCGTTTCACAACTTTTTATTTTCACCCTCAAATGTCATACCCACCTCCCTGGCAGCAGTATGCAGGTCACTGGAGCAGTGATTAGGGGGTGCAGTGGACTTCAGGCAGGTGGACCCAGGCCCATCCCCCTCCCACCTGTTACACTTGTGCTGGTAAATGGGAGCCCTCCAAACCGCCCCCCAAACCCACTGTACCCATATGTAGGTGCCCCCCTTCACCCCTTAGGGCTATAGTAATGGTGTAGACTTGTGGGCAGTGGGTTTTGAGGGGGATTTGGGGGGGCTCAACACTCAAGGGAAGGGTGCTATGCACCTGGGAGCTGTTTTACCTTTTTTTTTTTTTTTGTAAAAGTGCCCCCTAGGGTGCCCGGTTGGTGTCCTGGCATGTGAGGGGGACCAGTGCACTACGAATCCTGGCCCCTCCCACGAATAAATGTCTTGGAGTTATTCATTTTTGAGCTGGGCGCTTTCAGTTTCCATTATCGCTGAAAAACAAAAACGCCCAGCTCAAAAAAAGATAAACGTCCATGTTTTTCGAAAATACGGTTCGGTCCGCCCCTTCACGGACCCGTTCTCGGAGATAAACGCCCATGGAGATAAACGTTTCCGTTCGATTATGCCCCTTCATATCATACTATGTACTGTTGTTTGAACATCTTTACTGCTGTAATCGCCCAGGACAGATCATGTGACTCCATTATATGCCAAATTTCATTGGCTTCCAGTTGAGCTTAGGCCAGGGTTTAAGGTGTTAACCATGGTACATTGGGCACTATTTACTAGAAAGCCTGCTTATTTGTCTGCTTTGCTCCAGCCTTATGTTCCCCCTAGGGGGCTGAAGTCTAGGGATGCAGCGCTTCTTGCACTCCTGCCTCAGGCTCAAGCTTGCTTGTCTTCCACTAGGGAGAGTGTATTTTTTTTGAATGCCTCTCTCCTGTGGAATTGATTACCATTGGGAACGTGGGAGGAAAGATCCTATAAACAACTGAAGGTGAAACTTAGGATTGGATACCTGATTTCACCCAGGGGTAGCCAGTCTGTAACTGTTGCGAGTATGGAAGAAACTGTCTAGTACTGTCTGGCTTCTGTTAGAAAGTTCTATTTTCTGTACTCAATTTGTATTGTAAACCACTCTGACTTGTTTGACAAAATGGGTGGTATTTTAAACTATTGTCTATGTTTGACTTATTCTTGCTGTACACTACCTTGGATGAATTTCTTCAAAGGCAATAAACATATCCTAATAAATAAATAAATATGAATAGCAGTGAAATTCAGTCACTCAGAAATACTAAACAGTAGTAGTAGTAGTAATGTTAATGCTTATACCTAGATAGCTCAAACAAGTGCATAAATTATAGTAATCCATAATTTATATGTCCACTTCCAAACCAAGCCATCACATCTAGGAACCATTTTACAGAACAGCCTGTAACCGGAATATTGACATTTATGTGCATATGTGTATATGGTTGTGTTTATTGTATTTATAGAACTACTCTTTCTTGGGGTAATTCTATAAGGATCCACGTGGATTTAGGCAGCAAGTATGCATGTAAATGCCAATATTCTAGTCATTTATGACTGCCGTTATTTGGATATGTGTGCTGACTGGAACTATACATGGACATTCAGGGACTCTAATACATAGCTTGGGAATCAAACCTTGTATGTATGCAGATAATTGTAATGCTCAAGTGGCCAGTTGCAGGAGCACAATTAAGCTCTGAGCACACCAGCAGGGGTTACGTAGAATTGCGCTACTGTTTAATTTTAAGAGGAGAAAGTGTACTGAAGCCATTGGAAATAGGAGAAAGGAAAATAAAACTTGTACGAGCCATCAAGTGCACACCAACTGGTATGTGGCTGGTAGGAGTTGGGCAGCAGGAGTGGAGGCCCTGTATGGATTAGGGTGGACTTGGAAGTCACACAGGAGAATGCTGGGAGTAATATGCAGATGAGCTGTCAGACCTCCTTAGCACTGGCCAGTGGGAGCGCTGGGCAGAAGGCATGGAGGCCCTGAGTGGATAGAGATGGACCTGGGAGTCACCCCAGAGAATGCTGGGAGAAATATGCAGATCGACTGCAAGACCTCCTCAGCACCTGGCAAGTGACAAGTGGGAGTCTGGGCAATGGGTGCCAGGCAGCAGGAGCGAAGGCCCTGAGTGGATCGGGGTGGACCTGGGAGTCACCCTCAGAGAATGCTGAGAGGAACATGCAGATGGGCTGCAAGAAACACTACTGTTAATTACCAAGCTTGGTAAAAGGGAATTCTGGTCGCTTTCAGAGTAGGTCCTTAGCTGGAAGGATCTGGGAACCTCCGCCAACTATAGCAATGATCAGTGCCAATGTTAGACATGTTGGGGCCCACAGCAGAAATTAATGAGGCGGCCTCCCAATCCCCTCTGCTCTTTGTCCCCCTCCATCTCATTACCTGCCATTACTACCACACATTAATAGACAGACCCTCACCAAATACAGAACAAGGGATTACAAATTAGAAATAAGTAAACAAAAACTGAACTGGGAACCCAAAGAACTTCAATTTGGCATATGTTGCAACACTGGAGAAATAAAAACAGAAAGGCATTTCTACTGAGCACAATATAAAGATATCTGCCATGCACATTTCCCAAAGTTAACATATTCGAGTTAATAAATCCAGAATAAAAAACTTATTTCTACATTTGTTGTCTGGGCATTTCATTTGTCCATTGTGTTGGTCCCAGGTTCTCTTTCCTGATTTCTTGTCTGTCTTCTGCTAATTTTCCTTCCAGTGGCTGCTGTCCATTTGTCTTTTCTTCTCTCTCCTGTCTCGTTCCATTCCCTCATTACACCCGTCTCTGACATATTACTGGCCGATTTTCAAAGCACTTTAAGAGGGCAGGAGCCTCTTCTGCCCACTTAAATTGCTTACCACCACCTAAGTGGGGATATTCAGTGGCACTTATCTAGACAGGGACACTGAATATCCCCACAGACTGCCCCCCCCCCCAAAAAAAAGTGGGTTGGTCAGAGGTGGCATTAGAAAGAAGCCAGGGGTTATGCAGGTATGGGCAGTATTCACTGCCAGCACTCGCATAGTTTTTTTTTTATTACATTTGTACCCCGCACTTTCCCACTCATGGCAGGCTCTATGCGGCAGGCAATGGAGGGTTAAGTGACTTGCCCAGAGTCACAAGGAGCTGCCTGTGCCGGGAATCGAACTCAGTTCCTCAGGACCAAAGTCCACCACCCTAACCACTAGGCCACTCCTCCACTGTTAAATTAAGATCCGTAAAAACACTGTCCTAAATTAAACCACCTAGCTACCAGCCTCCAAATAGCCCCCCTTCCCTCCCCTGGATCATCATCTCCCACCTTCCAACCCCACCGTGATGCAGATAGCCCCCCCTGGACCTACCTTTACTCCTTGGTGGGGCGTTGGGGGCAGGAATGAAACCCCCTCCTGCCCCTTGGGGCTGGGCTCCTAAAATGGCTGCCGTGTTGCAATTCAGCAGGCCTATACTAAATGTATACCTTATCTGCAAGCAGCTGAACATCACTGCTATCTGGATTAATTTTTGGGTGCTGCCCTTGCTCTGCCCCTAGCTATACAGATAGTAAGGGGGCAGTTTGAAATATTTTCAGCCCAATAATATTCATATACCCCTGTATTCTATATAGCATGATTGAAATTGCATGCGCAAATGCGGTCATATTCTGGATATGTGCGTGCAATTTAATTACTGAACAAGCCACTCAGCGCCATTAATTGGCACTTAACAAGCAATTATTGACACTAATTGCATTAATTAGAATTTGCGTGTACAACTTGCTAGGCATATTCTGTAAAGTGGTATATATAAATTTTAATGTGTGCTGCCAAAAGGGGGTGTGGCCATGGACATATAATAGGCAGGGCCAGTCTTAGGCAGAAGCGACAAGAGCAGTCAAACAGGGCCCTGCGCCTCCCCCTCCCTGCCATTGGGTTCTCACCTGTCCGCCCTCAGCTTTCCAGTCCTCCTTTCCTTCCAGTCATCCTGGGTTTAAATCTTTTATTTTACCTTAAGTCTCGGCGGTGGCGGCAGTGAAAGCAGCAGGCTCGCCTATAGCCTCCTCCCCTTCACTCTCTGTGTCCCGCCTTCCTCTGATGTAATTTCTTGTTTCCGCAAGGGCGGGATATTGAGAGGAAAGGGGAGGCTAGAGGCGAGCCTGCTCCTTTCACTGCTGCCGCCGCAACTTGAGGTTAAAAGATTTAAACGCTGGGCAGCAGGAACAAAAAGGGGGATGTGGGAGAAGAGAGTGGGCAGGTGGGGCTGAGGTTGAAACTGGAACTCGGGGGCTGAAAAGGGGGGCAAGGTGGGGGCTGGGACAAGTCACTGGAAATGGATGGGAGGGGAGGGCAGAGGAGAATCGCTGGACATGGATGGGAGGGGAGAGCAGGGGCGAGAGGAGAGTTGCTGGACATGGATAGATGGAGGGGTGGGCAGGAGAAATGCTGGACATGGATGGAGGAGAGGGAAGACGGGAAGAAGATGAACATGGAGGGGAGGGGAGAGAGGAGAAATGCTGGACATGGATGGAGTGGAGGGCAGGGAAGACATGAGAAATGTTGGAGGGAAGGAAAGACAGGAAGGAGATGCACATGGATGGAGGGGAAGGGAGTGAGGAGAAATGCCGGACATGGATGGAGGGAAGGGAAGACAGAGGAAGTCGGTGCACATAGATGGAGGGGAGGGGGAGAGGAGAAATGCTGGACATGAATGGAGGGGAGGGAATACAGAGGAGGAGAAGCACATGGATTTAGGGGAGAGAGGAGAAATTCTAGACACAGATGAAGGTGAGGGAAGGAGATGCACATGGATGGAGGGGCGGGGAGAGAGTTGAAATGCTGGACATTGATGGAGGGGAGGGAAGAGAGAGGAAGTGAGATGAACATGGATGGAGGGGAGGGGGAGAGGAGAAATGCTGGGCATGGATGGAGGGGAGGATAGATACACATGGATTTAAGGGAGAGGAGAAATTCTGGACATGGAGGGGTGAGAGTTGAAATGTTGGACATGGATGGAGGGAAGGGAAGAGAGATGAAGTGAGATGAAGATGGATGGAGGGAAGGAGAGATAGGAGAAATGCTGGAAATGGATGGAGGAGAGGGAAGAGAGAGGAAGGACATGCATTTGGATGGGGGGGAGGGAAGAAAGAGGAAGGAGAAGCATAATGATGGAGATGAGGGAAAGGGAAAAAGAGGAGAAAAACTGCACACGGATGGAGAAAATAGGCAAAAGCTGGATCCACTCTATACCTCCTCCAGTCAAGCCTGTGGAGGACTCAGCTTTTACCTATGTAGGGCAAGAAATGAAGAAGAGAGTAGGAAAATAAAGATATAAATGGAAAGGAAGCCCTGGAAATGGAGTTAAGGGAACAGATGAAGAGCAGCAGAATCAGAGACTGGAGGGGACCAACATAATCAGAAAAACAAAGTCACCAGACAACAAAGGTAAAAAAATCTTGTTGTTTCATTTTAGTGTTTGGAATATATCCAATTTGAGAATTTACATCTGCTGTCTTATTTTGCAATGTATAGCAATGTGTTTCTTTCTCTTTTTCTGTTATTGTGCTAAGGGGTGTGGCTAAATGTGCCAACATTGTCCAGTTCAGCACACTATTAGCAGCCAAGTTCATACAAAGTTAATTATGTTCAGTGGAAAATAAATCTGTTGGCTCAGGCTGCTTGCTATCTGAATATTCAGTCACTGTTTCATTATTGCTACCAAGTATTACATATTAAGGAGATTCATTTTAATTCATTTATCCAGTCCTTACATGCACATGTTTTTACTTTTTAAACCCAAAGGTTTCCTATGGTAGCATTTTACATATTTGAATTAGTTTTTCTGTACAAGTTTTGCTTGATTTGTTTTTATTTGAAATTAAAAAAAATGTTTAAAACACATCTTGTCAACAAGGGGTGGGGCTAGGTGGGGGCAGGGCTAGGTAGAACTTGGGAGGGGGGCCCCACCGAACTGGTCTGCACAGGGCCCCGCAATTGATAGGACTAGCCCTGAGAATAGGCATACTGTGGGCATTCCAAAAATCTACGTGCACGGTTATAGAATACACCTGGCTCCATGCCTAACTTAGGCACCGGTATTCATACCAAGTTTTACTTGGCATAAATGGACACGCCTAGTTCAGTGCAGGCATGGCCGCTAGGCGTATTCTATAAACCATGCCTAAATCTAGGTGCAGTTTACAGAATAGGCCTAGGCAGAAATATTTTCGGCAATGATTTTTCAGGCACCATATATAGAATCTAGTCCATAATGGCTTAACATATTCAGATGAAGAAGTTATGTATTTACCTGCCACTGTTTAATATATAACTTCCTTTGAATTCTGGCCCCATAGAAGGTGATAGCAGAAAAAGACCAATTGGTTCACTGAATTGCCTACTTATTCCTATCCATGCTGCAAAGACGTACCCCAGCTGCTGTCATGACCACCTATAAGGTCTCAGTCATCTGATCTCTGCTGTCTTTACACAAACAAGCTTACAAGACACCAAGCATCCCTCTCTTTTCCATGTTTATCTACAAAGTTTTCTAATGATCTAAATAGCTACCATCACTAGTATGACTATAGCCTGAGCATCCAGCCTGCTAGGTCATGCAAGACAGACCTGTTTCTGTGAGCATCTGTGTTTTCAATAGGACTTCTGGTTATTACAGTATTTGCCAGACATATCCAACTGCTAGCGTAATGCTATCGTTGTAGCCTAGCACAGCTATTGCTGGAATATCAGGCCTCCTAGGTTTCTCCTCTTGACTAGCTAGACCACTGCTATGTAAGTACCTTAGCTTCTGATAGAAATTTCTAGTTATTATAACAACCATTCAAGATTCCCTATTTAATTCATCACACATCTCCCTCTCCCATGTCTTCCCACCATAGTAATAATCTAAACATTTAGCAAAACTAGTTGGGTTGTCAGACAGCTGGCTTCTGGGGAGCTGTAGCCTGCTAATAGCACCAATCCAGCTCAATCTATCTACAATTTATTATTTTGATTGTTGTAGTTGTCCAGGTCTTGCCATATCTGAGTAAGCGGAACCAACATTTCAGCATGATGGCTGAAAAGTCGGTTTCACTTACTCAGACCAGACAACCGCAACAATCATAACACCAGATGAGGAAGCCTAAGGGGTCATATTTATTATTAATTTATTTGGGATTTTGCTCACAGCTTTTTCAGTGGTAACTCAAGGTGAGTTATATTCAGGTACACTAGCTATTTCCCTGTCCCTGGAGGGCTCACAATCTAATTTTGTACCTGAGGCAATGGAGGGTTAAGTGACCTGCCCAAGGTCGAAAAAACAGCAGTAGGATTTGAACCAGGTATCTAACCACTAAGCTATTCTAATTACAGGCAGATACCAAACATATACATACATAATTAAAATCAGCCTGGCCTGAAGTACTTCTAAGCTATAATAAAAGCTTTTGGTTTTTTAGTCAGCCTTTCCAAATGATGCTCAAAGCAACCTTAGTGACTATAAGAATTTAGATATGTCACTGTCCCACAGAGCTTGATTTTATAACAAAATGCTTATGTGAGAAGTTCAAAACGGCACCTATTTTATAAAGGCAACATGGATGCCCATGCGCTATTATTATTATTATGACATTTGTCAACAAGCTCAGGTTCAGTGTGGCCAACATTCAAGAAAAAAAACATCAAAAATATAATATAGTCAGATAATTAATTGTAACATTTTAACATGTTAGGAATAATTGTGTGTTTGTCATGAAGCTAGTTTAAAGTATTGGTTATGTTGAAACGTATCAGAGAGATAGCACCGTTTATTGTCTTTTGATAAGATTTTGATACTTAATAGAAAAGTCTTTTGTAATTTATGAAATCTCAGATAATCTTCTAAGCACCTTAATTGCTTAGGTAGAGAATTCCAAAATTTGGTACTCTGAAATGTGAAGCTTGCAACAAGGATTGATTTGTAAGAAAGACCTTTGCAATTTGGATAATAGAGTGTGAGTTATTCTCTAGATGTTTCTACTGTATTATGAGAAGGTAAATCAATTAGTTGTTGCATATAGGAGGGTGATAAATCATATATGATTTGGTAAACAGTCACGCATATTTTAAGGAGATTCTGGCGTTTATTATAAAAAAAACAGGCTCCTTGAACAAGTCCCACTAGAGCACAAAGCAGGGCTGTGGAGTCGATACATTTTTACTCACGCCAGCTCCGAATCCACAGCACTGGCCAAAAGGCAGATGCACACATTTACAAGCTGGTGTGACTGTGTGTATATACGCATGTATTTTATATGTATGTACACTGGAACTTATAGCTTATTTAAAGTGGAGGAGTGGCCTAGTGGTTAGAGCACTGATCTTGAAATCCAAAGGTGGCCAGTTCAAATCCCACTGCTTCTCCTTGTGATCTTGGGCAAGTCACTTAACCCTCCATTGCCTCAGGAACAAATTAGATTGTGAGCCCTCCAGGGACAGGGAAATACCCAGTGTACCTGAATGTAACTCACCTTGAGCTACTACTGAAAAAGGTGTGAGCAAAAAATCCACATAAATAAAATTTAAGTTTGCTATACAGCCATTAACTAACTTGCAGATCACAGCAGTGTACAATTGTAAAAGAAAGGAACAATATTAATAGGCCCCGATGATCAAAGGTAAACATGGGTTCTAGAGGCCACTAGTGTTGACATTTACCCGCCCCCCCCCCCCACCATACCTCCATGTTGAAGAAGGGAGTAGCACTCTTTCCATTTTATATGGCTTTTAGTATAGGGATGTATCCCTACATCATTTTGGATGGCTTTCTTCTGGATCACCTCAAGCTTGTTTAATAAATCTTTAAATTTTCAGAAATACAGCCTCCAGAACTGGACATAGCATTCTAGGTGAGGTTTCATCAATAACCTGTCCAGGGCATTATCATTTTTCTGCTGGTTCTTTTTCTCTCTGTGAATCCTAGCATGCCCTCTGGTTCTACTCGCTGCTTTAGCACATTTTTTCCGCTATGTTGAGAGCACTAGATACAATCATCCTGAAGTGTCTCTTCTATAATCATTGTTTAACACCCTACCATGTTCCACTCTCTTGAATATAGGCATCCTAAATGCAGGTCTCTGCAATTTTTTCTCTTCTTTTTGCACTGAATCTTAATTGCCAAGCACTTAAGCACTGTCAAGCTTTCCTAGATCAGATAAATCTATATTTCAAAGCTCCCCTCCCCCCTCAGCCCCTGCTGTGTTCACATGTTTGAAATTGTGGAAGGCAAAGCACATTCCTGCTCCTGTTTCAGAGATTAATAGCACATCTGCATTAAAAACCAGTGGTGCAGCAAACACAGTTAGAAGGACACAGACAGGCTCACAGACCCTGGGCACTGTATTCCACTCATCAGCATTCTCATCTTCAGATATGTCTGTTTCCCATAAATAAAGAAGCAGCACTGTGGCAATCAGCTGAGTCAGACAATCTACCCCTGGCCCCCCTGCACAGTGTTTACACAAGCAAGCCTTTTTCCCCATAATAAAAGAAACTGTCTGCGCTAAGGGCTGAAGCTATTGTCAAGGTCATAGGAGCCAACTCTGCTTCAGCACACCCAATATTGAGAAAATTCCTTGTAAGTGTCCAGGGAGGGGTTATTTCCACTGGGCTTGGCATCCCCAATAATTTTAAAAAGTTGGCTCCTATGGTCAAGGTCACCCTCTTGTCTCCCCTTAAAAAAAAAAAAAGTCTGTCCTAAGGCCAGTATTGTCAGTCATCTGCTTGCCCTCTAAAAAGCAGCAGCATTTTTAGGGACATCTGGCTCCTCCCCAGTGGAGGAGTAGCCTAATGGGTAGACTGAAACGCAGGGAGATGAGGGTTCAAATCCTGACTCTCTCAGGGATGCTCCTTTTGACCTTCGGCAAGTTACTTCACCCTTCATTGCCTCAGGGCAAGAAAGAAACTGGCCTTAATCTCTGATTTGGAAAAGGTAAATTAAAACCTAATTCCTGATTTTGCTTCTATCCTGTACATGTATTTTTTTTTCTGCAGATGGGCACTTAAAGAACCTACCCCGTCCCAGCACTCCGGCATCTTGCAGAGGTAGGTTAATGCTGGTTTTCCTGGGAAGCGTTAGGTGTTGGTTCCAAGCAGCTAAGACAGGCCCCGGCCAGACGGATGAAGAGAGAGACTTTAGACAGACGGCTAGTATCCGAGCACTGGTCTGCAGTGGCTCAGGATCCTTCTACTGAGCTTTATAAACTGCCTGTGGTCCTTCCCATTCAGCCCTCCCCTCCCTGCGTACCACCAGCAAAACTGCAGCTTCTAGCTGCAGCACAAATAGATTTCAGCACCTCATTCATTGGCTGCTGCACAAATCGCTTCCATTTCAATTGGCTTCAACTACCCTTGTAACAAAAAAACACAATGTTATCCTTGCTCCCCCCCCCCCCCCCCCTTGCCTTCTCTCTGCTGCCTCACATTTAAACTCTCCCTAACATAAACAACCAGAAGCAAACTACATACATAGTAAATCTCTTCATGCTCTCTTTGGTGCTGCCACACTGCAGAGTAAACGGCTCCTTCCCCAGTCATTCATCAGTATCTCCTCTATAAAGGTAAATTTCAGACCCAGGTAGCCATGCTGTGTTTAGCTTAGACAAAGCAGGAACCAAACTACCATTAGTAAAAAGGGAAACCAGGCAGAGATTATGCAAACACAGCGCTCTAAACTGTTCTCACTTATCAGGGCTCAGCGTGATCTTCAAATACAATAAAACACTTTTGTTTAAACACTGTAAAGAGAAGTGTCTCAGTCTTGCACTACAGCACACCCTGTCAGTTTGATAAAAAATGCTCATTCACAGAGCTCAGCTGAGCTCAGCATTTGCCTGTCCTCTAGCTGTATGCAGCCTGGCACTCTCAGAGGTTAACTCTGCATAGGTCATCTAGATCAGTGGTTCCCAACATGCTGGTATGTATGTGTACCCTAAGGGGTACATGAGACATTAGCAGGGGGTATGCCAGATGCGTAGCTAGGTGGGGTGCAAGGGGAGCAGCCGCTCTCCCAAATAAATTTTGAATTAAATGGTGCCTATGCAGCTCAGACCTTCAGCCTTGCCCTGGTGCCTATTTTACAAAAGGTCTGCTCCCCTGATGTCAAAAAAACCAGGTTATGCTTCTGGTGTATGTGCCATGCAGTGCCCAACCTCTACTTTCCCCTTCCTGCTGCCAACTCATTTGCTCACCTACTCACCTGCTGCCTCCCCGATTCCATGGCTGCAAAGAAATGGAAACCAACAAGCACAGTGGCTGGTGGCTCCTACATCTTAATGTTGGATTGAGGGGGGGGAGAGACAGAGACAGACATCCTGGATAGCTACAGCGGGGAGAAAGGAGATTTTGGATAGCAGAGGGGGAGACATATTAGCATGAATATGCTAATATGCCCCACCCCACCCTTTGCCTCCTCCCCCCCCCCCCCCCCCCCCCGCTAACTCCAGACTCCGTTCCTTTTATCTTGCCGCACCTTATGCCTGGAATAAACTTCCTGAGCCACTACGTCAAGCTCCATCTCTAGCCGCCTTCAAATCTGGACTAAAGGCCTACCTGTTTGATGTTGCTTTTGACTCCTAACTTTTCACTTGTTCGTAACCTTTATCTTGTCTTCCTCTCTTCAATAGTCCCTCATCCCTATGTGTCCTATCTGTCTGTCCTACCCTTACCCTTAATTGTCCTGACTGTCTGTCCTGATTTAGATTGTAAGCTCTCGAGCAGGGACTGTCTCTTCTTCATGTTCAATTGTAAAGCGCTGCGTAGGACTGGTAGCGCTATAGAAATGATTTGTAGTAGTAGTAGTAGTAGTCAAACTACTCCCATGTCTGAGAGTCTTGGAGAGAGCAGGAGTCAGCAGGGCCTTGAGCATACTCAGATGCTCAAGGTCCTGCACTAGCCCAAAACATAGCACTGGTGTCAGCTTTAGCCAGAAAGGTGAAAGCCCCCACCAGCTGAAGCACCGCCTCTGCAAATACCTTGGCTGGTGGGTGTCCCCAACCCCTGCCAGTTGAAGCCTTCATCCAGCGCTGGTCTTTGGCGCCGCCGCATTGCCTGCCCTGCTCTCTCTTCCCCTCACGTCCGGCACGCTCCTTTTAGTAACACAGTAGATGACAGCAAAAAAAGACCTGCATGGTCCATCCAGTCTGCCCAACAAGATAAACTCATATGTGTATACCTTACCTTGATTTGTACCTGCCTTTTTCAGGGCACAGACCGTACAAGTCTGCCCAGCAGTATTTCCCACCTCCCAACCACCAGTCCCGCCTCCCATCACCGGCTCTGGCACAGACCATATAAGTCTGCCCTCCACTATCCTCGCCTCCCAACCACCAACCTCTCTTCCCCCACCTGCTCCGCCACCCAATTTTGGCTAAGCTTCTGAGGATCCATTCCTACTGCACACTAAAAGGAGTGTGTCGGACATGAGGGGAAGAGAGAGCAGGGCAGGCAATGTGGCGGTGCTAGAGGCCAGCGCTGGACAAAGGCTTCAGCTGGAGGGGGTTGGGGACCCCCGCCAGCCAAACTAGGGACCCAGAACAAATTTTTGGGGGGCCCAGGCCCCCATGGCCCTACATAGCTATGCCATTGGTTACTCCACAATCTAGTACGTACAGAGGCATATTTTCAAAGCACTTAGATTATTCCCATCTGCTGCTTGCCTCTAAGGGTCTCAGGCTGGCTACACCATCCATAATTTCTGTATATCTGGACTCTTCTAGACAAAGAGTTCGTTATAGACTTCATATTATATCTATGTTATTTGAATATTCTTCCATGCAATCTATTATGGTACTGTATGTATTGTACTGACATTTCTCATACTTCGGTTATATGATTATTCTATAATGCTGTTAAATGTGTATATTTCTGACACTATTTCATGTTAGTCCTATTACTAGGTTTCAATTTGCTATTTCCAAGTTTACCTTCTTATATTTGGTCATTTTACTATTGTTATTCGGTTAACAAAATTGTAAGTTTTATGTTAAACTGCTTACTCTGCCTTAGGTGAATTTCTTCAGTAAGGACAGTTAATTAATTAATTCATTTATATATTCTTGTATCCCACTGTTATCCAAAAACAAGTTTCGGTTCAAAGTGGCTTACAATTCACAGTTTGGTGAAATTACAATACTGTTTTACAGTTAGGTCATGGAAGGGACGTCTGTAGCTTACGCAATTAACTATAGAATTTTTTTAACAGGTAGGTTTTCAGTTCTTTTCTGAACTGAAGATTGTTAGTGATGCTTCTTGCAGCTTTTGGTATTGAGTTCCACCATTTGGAAGCCAGGTAGCTAAACTTTGCTCTGTATATGGTTTTGTAGGTTATATTTCTGCAGCTGGGCAGATGAAGAAGTAGGTAGACTCTGGTTTCTGGGCTTGAATTTCTTGGGGATAGTTCTATCAAATTTAGCACATATTCGGGTACCATTCCAAATAGTATCTTGAAAATTAGTGTCCAAGCTTTGAACAGTAGATGTGCCTTGATTGGCGACCAGTGTAGTGTTGTGAGCAGTGGGGTAGTTCTTTCGTATTTCGACTTCTTGAATATCAGTCTAGCTGCCATGTTTTGAACGGTTTGCAATGATTTTAGTGTGCTTTCCTTACACCCTATGTATGCTGCTTTACAGTACTCTAGTTGTGATAGTATTGTCAATTGTACCATTATCTGGAATGATTGTCTAGAAAAATATCTTTTATCCTTCTCAGTTTCCGTAATGTTCTGAAGCATTTTGACGTTACTGCTGATATACGGCTGTCCAGTAATAGATGTCTATCGAGAATAATTCACAATATTTTTAGTTTTGTTTTGATTTTATATGTTTGATGGTTGATTGTGAATTTTTGGTGAAATGTGGGTTGTGAGGAATTTGGTTTTGTCTCTGTTTAGTTTGAATTTGAAAGTGGTTGCCCATTGTTCCATGAGGTCCAGTCCTTTTTTAACTTTGTCCAGTATTTCTGTGATACTGTTGTTGAAAGGTATGTAGATGGTAACATCATCTGCGTATATGAACAGGTTGAGACCCATTAGCTTCAGTTTTTTGCCGAGTGGTGCCATCATTACGTTGAACAGTATTGGTGATAGTGGAGAACCCTGTGGTACCCCACACTTAGAGATCCAAGAGGCTGATGTCTGGTTAGACATCTTTACAATGTAGGATCTAGACTTTAGAAAACCATTGAACCATGCTGCCACTGCTCTGCTGATTCCCATGTTGTCGAGCAGGGCCATTAATGTTGTGTAGTCTACTAGGTCGAACGCACTTGACATATCGAATTGTAGTAGTAATATATTTTGTCCTTAGCTTATTAAGATTCTGAACTTCGTTATCAGGGGGGTTATGACCGTCTCGATGCTATGTTGTGGTCTGAAACCTGATTGGGAGTTATGAAAGATTGAGAACTGTGTCAAGTATCACAATAAACAAATAAATAAAATGCAGTGCCTTTTTCTTTTTGGCAGCTACATTCTGTAGTGTTCACCCCAGGGACCTTATGAACAGGGACACCATCCGGCTGATTTTACTGACCACCTAGCTAACAACAAAAAATGTTTATAATGCTATGCAGTACTCCTCTGCCACCACCCAGCTACTCCTTCATGCCACCCGGCTGGCAAAAATTTCCAGGGAGGAAGGACACTGCTCTGGAACACACTTTCCATTGTCCTCCATCTTGAGTTGTCCTACAACAAATTTAAAGCAGCTCTAAAAACCTATCTCTTTACTCAAGCATTTGGCAGTTCTTAGACGCTGAGGATTACAGCAGAGCCTGTTTCCCTTAAATCTTTCCCTCCCCCACTCCCTACTTTTCTATCCTATCCTGTTAAATATGGAGTTTAATTATTCCTTTAATTTTATTAAACACCACCTTGTTTTGCCTGGCAAGAAAGACAATATATTAAATTCTAATAAAACACAAACATAACCATCAAGCAGCAGCACCTCAACAATCCTGCATTACACATCACAGAAAAACCGAGGCAGGGTGGGTACAGATATAGATGTGGTGGGATATATATAACCAGGACTTTCTAGTACCTGCCTATCACCATAATCCACACCAGCATGTGCAGTATGTTTAAATCTGTTTATTGGTAGCAACACAACTTGTACATTTCTCCAACATGGGAACAAGTCATAACCGTGTCTTAACATCATTGCAACTTGCGTTACCAAACATTTTACTTTTCTCCGCATTCTACCCTACTCCCAAGAACCTCCTTATCTGTCCCATGTCCCCCCTTCCCCCCCTTCCCTCCCCCTTCCAGAAGAACAGTCAAACATTTAGGAGTCTGCTTCTGACTCCAGGCGACATTGTGTTCCAAAAGGGGCTCCAAAAGGCTTGAAATTCTATACTTCTTTCTGAGTTCCAGTCCTGGATATCCAGTCTCTCGATCCGCATCAACACGATCAACTTTGCGCGCCATTGCTGGATACCCGGGCGCTGCTTAGTCGTCCACCCAGCCAACAGTGTTTGTAGCACTGTTAAGGTCACTTTATTTGCAAATGATTTATAACCTCTCGGTGCCGGTAACATTAAGCGAGGCTTACCAAACAATAATAGTACATCGATCCCCACCAGGTGGAAACCTGTGACAGCACCTCCTTCCACAGCTTCTGAACCTGGTTACATCCCCACAACATGTGTCCCAGCAGAACACCCTCGCTCTGTGCCACACTTCGGGCACTCCCCCCAGGGGGAGACTCCCATGTGGAATGCTTTACGGGGTGAAATGTACATGCGGAGCGCAAATTTATACCACAGCTCCCAGTGCTCTGCAAACCTGGACCTCTTACGGATGCCCAAAATGAATGACTTGACATGTTCCACTTCAGTAGGGGTTCCAAGATCTTAAGTCCAAGATTCTGCCAGTTTTTTGTAATCCAACTCAGATGCGGAGTCCTTAATATGTCTATGGTGAAAGGTCAGTGGTACCCGTTGTTGTGCTTCAAAAGAGAACGCCGCCGATAATTCCTCTTTTACATCTTCAGTCAGGGCCATCCAAGGCAGGCTCTGGATATAATGTGCAAGTATTTAAAACCTTGTCTCCCTCAGCGATCAAATGTTGGGTACAGGTTGCCCGCCGGGAACCTCGGGTTGTCGCACAGGGGCAGGTATGGGGTCACTCTCGATGAAAAGTTATGCAGCCGGCACACCCAGCGTCACGTGGCCCTTGCCATAGGCACTATATTTGACTGTTGTAACTCCACGGGGGCCTCTCCACCCGGCAGGTGCAGCAGGCATCCCAGGTCCTTGGCTGGGGACATCTGTAATTCTAAGGCTGTGTTTGAAAAGTCTGAAGTTCTTCTGTGCCAGTCACTAATATGTCGCATTCCACAAGCAATGGTCACATGTCGCAAGCTGATTAGACCCACTCCCCCATATTCCACAGGAGTGCACATCATCGATAACGATAGGCGTGGTTTCTTCCCTTTCCATAAGAATGCATTTAAAAGTCTATTCTGTTGTCTTTCATCGGCTTTAGAGAGGTACAGGGGCACTGTTTGGAAGACGTATAGCCATTTTGGGATGATAAACATGTTGTATAGTGCCACCCGCCCTAGAAGGGATATCGGTAGCGCCTCCCATGCCTCTAGTTTTAGCTTGGTATCTGACATCAAAGCAGTCACATTCAGCTCATATAATTTCTTCAGTTCTGTCGGTATTTGTATCCCCAGGTATTTGAGGGAGCCCTCCGCCCACCAGAGGGGGAAGGGTCCATGCCAGTGGCAGTGCCCAGGACTTGTCATAATTCAGTTTGAATCCGGAATAATGTCCATAAGTCTCCAAGCAAGTCAGCATGTTCTGGAGGGATCGCGCCGGTTCTTGTAATATTAGGAGCAGGTCATCAGCATAAGCCAGAAGCTTGGTCTGTTCATGTCCCAGGATCACCCCTTTCACTTCTTCAGTCAACATTATAGTACGAAGCAAGGGTTCTAGGGCTAAGGTGAAAAGGAGGGGCGATAGGGGCAGCCCTGCACTCCATTCACTAAAAGTGCTGCCCTTGTGTCCTTATAGAGAGCCCGTACCACCTCTAAGCACCATCCGCTATAGCCCATGTATTCTAGTGTCTGAAAAAGATAAGGCCAGGCGACCCTGTCAAAGGCCTTCTCTGCGTCGAGGCTCACCACCAAGGTGGGGTCTCCTCCCGCCTGGCAGCGAGCCATCGCCAGTAGTAGTCGCCAGATATTAAAGGAGGACTGTGTCCCTCTCACAAAGCCCACTTGTTCAGAGGTTACGGTCCTAGTAAGGGGTATGGCCATCCTCTCTGCCAGTATCTTACCTAGTAGCTTTACCTCTACATTTATGAGAGAGATAGGCTGGTATGATGTCACCTGCTCTCGGAATCAAGGTTATTAGTGCTGTGTTCTCATGCAGGGGGAATGAACCAGTCTCAACCACCTCCTCAAAGTAAGCTAGTAGTGCGCCCATCAACTCTGCCGGTAGGTTTTTGTAGTACTCCCCAGAGTACCTGTCAGGCCCCGGGGCTGAGTGTGTTTTTAGAGATTTAATCACCATTTGTAGTTCGGTAAGTTGTAAGGGTGCATTCAAAGCCTCCAGTTCTAACTCTGTCAGCTTAGGGAGCTTCGCCAGGTCTAAGTAGTGCTGTATCTCAGTTGGTGTGCCCTGTCTCCCCACATCAGCTCTATATAGGGAGGCGAAATAATCTGTGAAAAGACCAGCTATCATTTTGTGGTCATTAACTATCTGCCCAGTAGGGTCTTTGAGCGCGTCTATAATTCTAGAGCCTCCCCACCCTTTAATCAGTCTCGCCATTAGTCTCCCTGACCTATTCCCAAACCTCTTTAGTCTATACTTTTGGAAATTCATAGAATGCGTGGTTTTCTCATGTATGAGGGTGTTCAGGGCCACTTGGTTCGCCTTCAGGGCCTCCAGCGTTTGTGCATTGGGATTTTGAGTGTGTTTCGCTTTAGGTATTTGTACCTGTCCTTCCAACTATAGTATACTTTTCGCTAAATGTTTTTTCCTCCTGCATACATAAGCGATAATCTCACCCCTCAGCACTGCTTTCGAGGTTGCCCAGAACAATTTAGGTTGGTCCTCGTGCTGTGTGTTATGTTCTGTGTACTCAGCCCATTTAGTGGTTATATATTGGCAAAAGTGTGGGTCCCCAGCTAAGTATGTCGGATAACGCCAGCCCTGGCCGCCCCCCTCCGTTCCCGGGGCCAGGTCCATGTCCGCCCACACTGGGGCATGATCGGAAATTTCCTCAGGGCCTATGTGGACTGTATTTATCCGGGAGAACACGGCCTGGTCTGTCAGTATGTAAATCTAGGCGAGCTTTGGTGCCATGTGCCCTTGATCGATGGGTATAGTCCCTCTCCCCGGGGTGAAGGGCCCTCCTAGTATCCACCAGGCCTAGTTTGGTGGCAAACATCTGCCACGTGTTGGATCTGTACCCTCGGTAGTACGGTGATGTGGACGTGGAGCAGTCTAGGGTGGGGTCTGAGATCAAATTAAAGTCTCCCACTACCATCAGTTCCCCTCCCCGGAGGGCCATACATCTGGTCATTAGTTGCTGATAAAATTTCTTGTCTGGTATGTTAGGACCACACTTTGAGCAGGATGTAATTCCCTTGTTCCCCTCTTTCTATTGGTGTCAACCTACAGGGCACCCCTCTCCTCACGAGAACTGCCACGCCTCCCCTCCGCCCCTGGGCCGCTACCGCGTGTACCTCCTCAACCCATTGTTTTTTCATTTTTTTGTGTTCTCGGTCTGACAGTCTCGTTTCTTGCAGGCAGGTGATATCAATTTTATGTCTTTTGAGGGCAGCTAGTATTTTTGTTCTTTTTATGGGGGACGTTATAACTCCCACATTCCATGTGGCTAGTCTGATTGGCATGGTTGTGTTGTATGAGGTTGTTTTGTGCGGGTCCTAGTCCTATGTGATGTGTCTATCCCCCTTATGGTCCACCTGTCCCTTGGCCGTTGTTGGTATCCTCCTCCCCATGTTAGTCGTCGTCTCTGTCTAGAAGCTTCTCGTCCGTATAGTACCAATAGCTCGTTCTTCCAGCCCCTCCCTCCCTCCCCTCTCTCTCCTGCCCTCTGCTGAGACCCCTTGGGACCCTCCAGTGCTAGCTGAAAGTAGAGATCTCCTGTGACGCTAAGGGACCCCCACTCCCGCCTGCCCCCTCCCCCCCAAGCGTGCCACCTCCCCTCACCTCGTTAGTTGTTTATTCCGTCTGACAGAACTTCAATAGTTACTTGGGCGCTTTTTCAATCTCCTGCCAGGAGTCCGTGGGCATTCAAAAATGTTCTTGCAGATTGGACTTTGTCAAAGTGCTGCCACTTATCTTGATAGAAAATCTGTAGGCGGGCTGGATATGTTAACATAAATTTGACTTTGTTTTTGATCAGGGCTGTACACAGGGGGTGAAATTGCCTCCTCCTTTCTTGTATGGACTGAGAAAAGTCTTGGAATATTAAGACACGTTTAGAATCATATGTCAGGGTGTCTCTCTTTAGTTTAAATCCCTGTAGTATCTCCTGTTTATGCTTATAGATCAGAACTTTTACAATTATCACTCGGGGCTGATTAGTGTCTTCTGTTTTCCGGCCTACCCGATGGGCTCTTTCCACTACCAGCGGCCCCCTCAAGTCCGTCAAGGCCAATTCCTGGCCCAGCCACCACTCTAGCCATTCTGCCATGTTAGTCTCCGGGATACTCTCGGGCAGGCCGACCAATCTGATGTTATTTCGCCGCGAGCGGTTCTCAAGATCTTCAAGTTTATCAGTCATTTCTTTCAGCTGTTTCTCTAGACTGGTAATCTCCGGCCCATGTGTTCTTAGATCATCTTCCAGCGCCATTACTCGGGTTTCCACATCTCCCATGCGCGTTTGTAATCTATCAAGGCCGGCGGCATAGCTATCTAGCTTTTCGGTAAGTGTGTCCCACCGCGGGGCCAGCGCTTTCGTAATCGCTGCTGTGATTTGTGCTAGTTGTGCTTCGGTGAACTCCGCTCCTGGCTCGCACTCGCTGTCCGCCATCTTGGCTTCGTTCCCGATTTTATTTTTCTCTTTTCTCACCGCTTTGTGTGCCATCGGACCGGGAGAGCAGCGCAGGTATCTGTCCATAAACTTCTCAGCTACTTGCGTTCGAAGGAGGGGAGTGTTTCAATTATTTTTACTCCGTTTTTGGGGCATTTAGGAGCTGGGGTCCCAGAGCTGCAGCACTAAGCGTCCTTCCAGCTCACAGCATCGCGAGATCTCCCCAGCAGCATGTGCAGTATAACCATGTCAGAAAAGCAGAGGATGGGAGGGTGGAGAAGATATGGAATAATCTGTTCATCCTCCTCTTCCAGTTGTTATACATAATTAAAATAAAAAATGATCTAAAAGGCTCAGTGGATACTGTCGAGTCAGGAGGGGGAGTATTCAATTGCATATCTGCAAACAGAAAAGTGTGTATCTTCTACTGCAGCCATTCTTACACAAAACCTCTCTAGGATAACAGATCAGCAATAAAAATGAACAACCAAAAATAATATAGGGTGATAGCTTTTTAATTGTATCTGAATACATTTCTTTTCGAAATGAATACTGTTCTGCTGAAGTCCAAACAAAATAAGCAAATCTGGGCATGAGCCGACATTTCTAGGAGTGAGTTAAGAGGTGTGGTAGCCCGTGTTAGTCCACTTTTAAAGGTAATCAATAGAAATAAAATAAAACATGGAAAAGAAAATAAGATGATACCTTTTTTTATTGGACATAACTTAATACATTTCTTGATTAGCTTTCGAAGGTTGCCCTTCTTCGTCAGATCGGAAATAATTAAATGTGGTAGATGACAGTATATATAAGTGAAACATCAAAGAATTTCAGTGACAGTCTAACAGGGTGGGGGTGGATAGGTGAGAGGAGTGTGACAAACAGAGCAATACAACTAGGAGTGAGTTAAAAATTCAGGAACCAATATTTAAAAGCAGTTATACAGTCAGCAGTGGGCAAAAGTTATGTACTTGAAACTGGATAGAGAAAAAAACAAATATTTATTTATTTTAAAATTTGAAGCCCACTCTATCTATGATTATAGGCAGATACCAAAAATATACATGCATAATTAAAATCAGCAGTACAGAATAAAACAAAAAGATAAAATTGACACAATGGAATAAAAATAAAATATGATGTGAAGTAAAATAAAGAATAATATGATATTTAGGGGCCATTTTAATAAAATACATGAAGTCCTCACACGGGCTTAGCGTATGAGGAAAGGCTTGTCAGTGTGTGCTAATCGCGCACTATTTATTTAAGGGCCCTTTTACTAAAGCTTAGCGTGCACTAAATGCTAAGAAGCTCAAAGGTATAAAATGGGCTTCTTAGCATTTAGCATGTGCTAAGTAGTAAAAAGATCCTTTTTTTTTTTCAGAAAAAGGTGTGTCAGTGCAACCCCCTTGTCTGCACACCTAGGCAGCTGCCTGGTGTAAGCCCAGAAAGCTGGGTGGAAGGGGCACACATCAAATTTGTTGGTTAGGGACCAGGTGCAGGACAAGCTGCATAAGTCTTTTACTCCATAATTCACTTCACACACAGTCTCTCTTGTGTGAACCAACTTTACTGTCCTTTAAATGATTTAAGCACAGTACACTTTGGGGCTCATTTTCGAAACAGAAAAATGTCTAAAAAGCAGGTCAAAGCGGCAGATGGATGGGGGGTTTTTGCCAAATTGTCCAAAGCACTATTTTTGAAACCCATTTTTAAGATGTTTTTCTGTGCAGTTCATCTGCAGTGCATCCAAATCACAAAGGGGCAGTGTTGGGGGCGGGAATGAGGCATTTCCAAAACTTGGATGTTTTTCTACCATAAAAACATTTGCATTATGCGGTATAGAAATGTGTAAATAAATAAATAATAGAACAAAGCAAAAACGTCCAGGGCTAAAAGTTAGACATTTTGGTCTAGACCTGGTTCAATCACAACTAAGTCACAAAAAGGTGCCCTAAATGACCAGATTACCACTGCAGGGATTGAGGCATGACTTCCCCTTACTCTCCCAGTGGTCACTAACCCCCTCCCACCCCCCAAAGATGCGAAACGAACAGTACATACCAGACTCTATAATAGCTGGTCCTATTAAAGCAGCAAGCAGGTCCCTGGAGTAGCCTAGTGGTCGGTGCAGTGCACTGTAGAGAAGGGAACCTATGCCCATATCCCACTCTAACTGTTTCACTTGTAGTGGAAAGTGTGAGACCTCCAAACCCCACCAAAAACCTACTGTACACACATATAGGTGATACCTGCAGACATAAGGGCTAATGTAGTGGTGCACAGTTGAGTAAAGTAGGTTTAGGTGGGTTTTGGAGGGCTCCCCATACAATATACGGGGGGGGGGGGGGGTAATGGTGAGATGTGTACCTGGAACCTTTTATGTGAAGTCCACTGCAGTGCTCCCTAGGGTGGCCCACTGCTCTGCTGGGATGTCTGTGTGGCCATTCTACTAAGAATGCTGGCCTCCCCCCCCCCCCCCCCCCATACTTCCCAATGGCTTGTTTTTGTGCGTTTTTCACTTGGAAGTTTTGTTTTTTTTTAATGGTCACAAAAGAAAAATGCTTTGAGCACAAAACATCTAGGAAATGGAAATTTTCAAAACAAAAAGATAGGCATTTTTCTGGTTCAAAAATCGCTATGTTCACCACTTGATTTTTGGACATTTTTGGCAAAACATTCAAAATTGGATTTAGATGTCATATCAAAAATGCCCCTCTGCATCTTCACTGATCTCAGGAGGCTAGAATAGCAGACTTGTAGGAGCTGAGGCAGAGAGGTTTATAGAGGAGGCCTACAGGGACATAGTAGAGAAGTCCCACATCCACTCTGGCAATCTTTGTGCTGCCATGGAGAAGAGAGGTCTCCTGAAGGGAAAGTATCACTGTGGAGAGGCAGGAAGTGATCCTGTAGCCAGGACTCGCCCTCCAGGGGATGCAATATCCTCTCACACTGAGGATGTGTCTCCAAGGCCTTCTACCCAGGAGGGAAGGGTTAGGATGGCCGTTGTAGTTGGAGATTCAGTTATTAAGCATGTAGATAACTGGGTGGCTGGTGGATGTGAGAATCGCTTGGTCACTTGTCTGCCTGGTACAAAGGTGGCGGACCTCATGCGGCACCTAGATAAGAGTTTAGACACAGCTGGGGAGGGAGCCTGCTGTGGATACTAATGACATAGGAAAATGTGGGAGGGAGGTTCTGGAAGCCAAATTTAGGCTCTTAGGTAGAAAGCTCAAATCCAGACCCCCCAGGGTAGTTGCCCATGCCAATGCCAAGTGCAGGACCCATGAGACAGGCAATGCTTTGACTCGGAGACTTTTTAAAGAAATGTGCCATTTCACAGGTAACCAACGTATAATGGTAATGTTGAGTTGCTATCCACATAAATTATATGTATATGAAGGGTTTACTTTCTGGGGGAATGACCTGGAATGCAGCTCCATCACTTCCTCTTAGACTTGAGAAGCATTACGAGTTGTCCTGATCAAGGCTGACATGGGTTGTAGGAGGTGGGGCAAAAACAGCACAAATGCCCTGGGCTGCCATGTCATAGGGTGCCTTAAGCTTGCACAAAGCTCAAAGAGGCACATTTTGCCAGTAGACTTTGGAGGTACCCTTCCAAGCTTCTGTCCTTGGCCCTGGCAAGTCTAACACTGGCCCTGTATTCCAGCCCCTCTTCTACAGTGAAGAGGAAGGGAGGACTGAATCTGAAGCAGACAAAGCTACTCTGGAAAGCCAGCAAGGAAAGGTTATTCTGCTTCCTAATCTAGTCCCTTTCCTTCTTGTTGTTTCCCATTCCTCTCCTGTCCTGCACCAGGAACAGGAGGGCAGTGGTAATCCTGAATCAAGACACCTCAGAGCAAAATACAACAAAACAAGCCTGACACTGAATGTGTTTCGCCCGTGTAAGGGCTGTGTTAGGGGCTCAAAGAGTACCAAGTGGTTCACAAAAATTACCTCACCAGCTGAGCTCCTGATGCAGTCCCAGGGCCGCCGGGGGGGGGGGGGGGGCAGGAGGGACAAAATTCCCCGGGTCTGGGACTCCAAGGAGGGCCCGGCGCCGGGGTCTCTCACCTTCTCCTGCTCCCAGGCTGCCGCCGCCGCAGTCTCCAGCTGCCTACCCTCAGCTCCCTTCTGTCTGCCACCCGGTCCCCTGCATTAAAAAAAAAATCTCGAAATCAGCAACGCTGCGCCTTGTGTGAAAGCGGCAGATCGCCTCGAGTCGGGCCGCTGCTTTCACAAAGAAGGCACAGCGTTGCTGATTTCTAGATTTTTTTTTTAATGAAGGAGGTCGAATGGCAGACAGAAGGGAACTGAGGGTAGGTAGGTGGAGATTGGGGACTGCGGTTGCCGGCGGCCTGGGATCAGGAGAAGGAGGCGACAGCAGTAGCAATTTGAGGGGAGGCAGGGGTGAGGAGGCAGCAATCTTGGGGGGGGGGGGGGGGAGCGGCCTTGCCTCGGGCCCGGCTAATTCTCACTGTGATCCTGTGCAGTCCTTGCGTGGGCAAGACATGGCCAGCGTCGGGCTTGTGGATTTTGTGGATCGCCTGCCCTGTTGTTTCCTTGAATCTCAGAGCAAAGAACAGGTACAAAAAAGGGTGAGTTAGCAAAGTTTTAAACTTATGAGCAATAGTTCTAATTCTTAAGGTGTCAAAATGTGCTAATTCAACCCTCAGGCTGAATTTCTAATAGAATGTGGTACTCTGGTAACTTTTCCACCAGGACCAGAGAAAGCAGAGCAGAGCTGGTGGTATAAATCAGTTCCAGGTCTCCTGTGGAAATAGAGTAGAGCAGGCACTGTAAATTAGTTCTGGTGCCCCTATAGAAATGGTGCTGAGCCAATGGTGGAATGGATAACTTCTAGACCCCAGTCTCAAGAGGAAGCAGTCAGATGTGTTGGAGCTGTTTACCTTGAGATAGGAGCAGCTACATGGACCCGATTGTTGCATGTTTCTCTGGTACAACTGAGGCAGGGAAATGTCTGTCAGCCCCTCTGCTTCAACTGCTATTGGATATGTCTATCCTGGCCCTAATGCTGCTTACTGCACTGGACTCCTAGGCCCCATCACCTCTGCCACTGGTGGCCACACTGGGAGAAAGGGAAAGAGCAAGAGTGAAGGGATGTGGAGGGAAGAGCGAATGAGAGAATCAGAGGAAACAGATGGAGAATGAGAACAGGGAGAAAAGCAAGAGAGTAAGATCAGTCTACCGTTAAGCTGAAATCAAATGGCACAACAATGTTAGTTGTTCATATGACGGATTTCTGTGACAGGGCCCACTGTTTGGAATTCTCTGCCAGTGATTTTACACAGTCAAATGAACTATTTGGATTTTAGGAAAGAGTTAAAAGGGTTTTTGTTCACTCAGGCTTTTAATTCTAATTAAGATTTTAGGCATCATTCTTGGATAATGAAGATGGTAGGCTTTTAGATTTGCTGACAAGAGATGTATTATGAGTTCTCTGCGAGTTGGGATACGTGTTTATTTTGTACGGAGTGCAAGGATAGTATGGTATATAAGAACTAATACATGAAATGAAATGAGGCAAGAGTGAGGGAGGAAATTAGAGGAGGGGAGAGAGAAGACGAGTGAGGGAATGTGGAGAGGAGTAACAGAGTGCATGGCGGAACTGAAGGAGCTGTGGGCTGTGTGAGAAAAAGCAGACAATGGCTGAGTGTATCAGAGGGACTATGGGCTGTGAGAGAGGAAGCTGAGAGAATATCAGAGTAGGATGAGGAAAGTGTGAGGGGAGAGGCTGTGAGATGTGAATGCTGGGATCAGAGAGTGTTTGTGGGGAAAGCCAGTGAATAAGGGGATCTGATGGAGCAGGGATTGTGAGAGGATCAGAAGGGGTGGAAGAACAGTGCATGAGGAGATCTGGGGCAGAGTCATGGGTAGGCCTGGATGGGCTATAACCTCCTACTTTGGAATCAGGCCCACTTAGTCAGCAGTAGTGGCACAGACCAATAATAGGAAACCTGGAGGCAGAATCAACATCCATACTGATTAATACTATCCATCCATGTTAACTTCAGACCCTACCAGAAAATCTATCACAGCTACATCATTGGGTGATCTCAAACATGCATTAGAACATTCAACTAACATAGATATGATGCTAAATATTTTCTACAGTATGGCTTACCAAGAGCAAGATATATGATGGGAATAAGATGTGTGGTACAGAGTCAGTTGGGATAATTTGATGGTTAGCTATTATAGCTTCCTGGCGACAAAATACCTGCTCTTCACAAACAGATTCTTCTGGTCCTCGCTACGGAATTCAGCCATTGTCCACAGTCTCTGCCTGTGCCCTACTCCATGGAGATTCTTAAGATTTCTGGTGGGAACATGGAGCCAACTCCATAATCCCTTTCAGGCAGCAAACTTGAATCCTACTAAGTCAGAAAACCCAGGAAATTCTCCTGCTGGCTCCTCCCTGATCAGGTGGCCTTTGTGAGGTATGATGAGGTCACTAGTGCTGCCCATCCCCTCCTCCTCTCCCTAAGGCGGCCCCTTTAGTAATCATTTACTTATTGGTTTCTCAGCAGAAAAATGCTGCTCTACTATTGCTACATAGTCAAACTGTTAGAACAATTTTCCCCTCTCGTTTCTCCAGTAGTATGCTAGTATTTTATAAAGTAAGCCCTTCCTCCATTTGTCACACAAAAATTTGTTATATATAAATTTGCTACTTTTTAGCCCGAGGCACGTTCTGGATAGGGTCCAGGGATGGAATGAGTGGGCCCACGCATTTCTTTCCCTCCCTTGCTCCCCACCCCTCTCCTCTTGTCACCCACAAACATTTTAAGAACATAAGAACAAAAGTGTTGCTATACTGGGGCAAATCAAAGGAACATCAAGCCCACTGTCCTGTTTCCAACAGTGGCCAATTCAAGTTACAAGTACCTAGCAAGATCCCAAAAGAGTAAAACAGATTTTATGCTACTTATCCTAAAAATAAGCAGTGCATTTTTCCAAATCCATCTTAATAATGGCTTATGGACTTTTCATTCATGAAATTATCCAAACCTTTTTAAACCATGCTAAGCTTTTACCACATGCTCTATCATATCTTCCATCAGCCATCTCTTCTCCAAGCTGAAGAGCCCTAGTCGTTTTAGCCTTTCCTCATTAATACCTTGGCTGGCAGGGATCCTCATGTCCCACCAGCTTAAGAACTTCTTCAGCGGAACCCCCAGTTCATCTGAACACTATTTGAACACTGGGGCAGCTAGTGTTCAGATCATCTGAACACTGGGGCAGCCAGTGGCCGATGCCAACAACCCCTGCACATGCTCTCATGCATGAACTGAGCATGCAGGGGAGCGGGGGTACCAGTTTCAGCAGCAAGGAGCACGGCAGCCAATTGCTACAATGTCCAGATGGCTCAGGTGTTCCAGCAAAGGAGGTATTCAGCTGGCGTGGCTTAGGGATCCCTTCTAGCTACACAGACTATGTATGCATTGCTGGTTGTGCCTGAGCCCAAAATGGGTGGGCTCCACCTGTGACTATGCCTATGGGTCCACCTATGGCTATGCCATTGTATAAAGTCAATTTTACAAAATTACCCTCCACATGCCCTTCTGTGGGAGTTGTGAGTATTTTTAACCTTTTGTCCCTGATGCCTATAGCTAACTGGCCTCTTTTAAAATTGCATACTCAGGAATCAGCCATTTTTTTCAGCCTGGAATAACATTGGTCTAGTGTCTCTGCAGATGTCTGAACACTTCTGTTGAAGAGGAAGTATTCATATATTGAATTTCTAATGGGTTGAAAAGGCTTTTGAACTGCATCCAAAATCTTACAGGATCTTCTCTGTTTGCTGCAGACATGTGCAAGAGCTGCATTACCAGGGGTGTAGATACTAGTGAGTGATCCCAGCCAAAAGCACAGGGCTGACCACTGGTAGGGGCTGCCTGCTACCAGACCTAAGGCCTACTAAGTCACTCTTCATTTCCCTCCCCCATGGTCCACTATCTCTCCTCCACTCCCCCTGCCTCCTGCCTGTGATCCAGCCTCTTTATCTTTCTGCACTTGGAAAGGGTAGGGAGTGGGGGAAATGTGCATGAAGGGAAGGGGGAATGCTGCACTTGGATAGAAGGAAAGGGAGAGGGGAAAATGCTGCATATGGAAGGAAAAAAAGGGAGAGAGTGTTGTGAGGAATGCTGCACTTGAATGGAAGGGGTGGGAAAGCTGCATTTGGATTGAAGGGAAGGGACAGGGGAAAGCTGCCCTTGGATAAAAGGGTAGGGAGTGGGGGAAATATGCATGAAGGGAGAGGTGGGTGCTGCACTTGGATAGGAGGGAAGGGAGAAATGCTACACATGGATGGAACAAAAGGGAGAGAGTATTGGGGGGAATGCTGCACTTGAATGGAAGGGGTGGAAAAGATTCATTTGGATGAAAGGGAAGGGAGAGAGGAAATGCTGCACATGGATGAAAGGGTAGGTAGTGGGGGAAATGTGCATGAAGGAAGGGGGTAAATGCTGCACTTGGATATAAAAGAGGGAAGGGAGAGAGGGAAATACTGTAAATGGATGGGAGAAAAGAGAGATAGAGTTGAGAGAGGAGAAATGAAATAATGCCAAGATGGGAAGGGGACAGAAGAGATGCCAAGATAGTAAGATAGTGGGGGGAGAGAGGAGAGATGCCAAGGTGGTGGGGGGGGGGGGGGGGGGGGGGAGAGAGAGAGGAAGAAATGCCAGGATCTGTGGGGAAAGAAGGAAGAAGTAGTGTTGTTGGACCTGTAAATTTTTTTTTCTATCTTTACATAACATAAGAGTAGCCATACTGGGTCAGACCAATGGTTCATCTAGCCCAGTATTCTGTTTTCCAAACAGTGGTCATGTCAGGTCACAAGCACCTGGCAGAAACCCAAATAGTGGCAACACTCCATACTACAAATCCCAGGACAAGCAGTTTCTTCCCATGTCTGTCTCAATAGCAGACTATGGACTTTTCCTCCAGGAATTTGTCCAAACCTTTTTTAAACCCAGATACACTAACCGCTGTTACCACCTCCTCCAACAAAGAATTCCAGAGCTTAATTATTCGTTGAGTGAAAAAATATTTCCTTCTGTTTGTTTTAAAAGTATTTCCATGTAACTTCCTTGAGTGTCCCCTAGTCTTTGTACTTTTGGAACGAGTAAAAAATCAATTTACTTCTACTTGTTCTACACCATTCAGGATTTTGTACACCTCATTTAATTTTCCTCATCCTGGGCAGGTCTGGGCGCCGTCATTTTCGAGGCAGCGCCGATGGAAGAGGAGGGAGGTGGGGAAGGGCAGCTAGACCACCAGGTGGGGGGGAATTGACCCGCGGCCCACCAGGGACATTTGAGGGAATGCTAGGGGGGGGGGGGCTTAGGGGGGCTGGAGATCTGGTGTCGGGGAGGTTTCATGCTCAGGCACAATCCTCCCGCACATCTACCTTATGATCAGAGAGAATAGCGTGCTTAAATTTGCATGCTATTATCTCTGATCATAGGGGCGGTAAAGCTTTGAAAACACACCTCTTCTGTTTTCTCCATCGTCTCTTAGTCCCTCCTCCCGTCTTTTATTATTCTGTTCTTTCTATCTCTTGAACTGCTGTTTTTACATTTTGATTGTTAACCGCTTTATGCCTATGTGTAGGCCTAGCAGTATATCAAGTGCATGGAAATAAAATAAAAAAATAAATAAAAACTTATGGTTCAGATCATGTGGCCTGAGTTTTTGTGTGGAAGGAGTGTGCTGTGGATACATGGATTAAGATAAAACAAAAAGGAGGTAAAATCCTCACGAAACCGTGAGATATGAAACCAAAAAGTGAGGAGAATGAACGAGGATACCAATTCATTTGTTTATTCACATAAAAAATGAACGTCATTTTTTATGTGAATAAACAAATGAATTGGTATCCTCGTTCATTCTCCTCACTTTTTGGTTTCATATGATACATGGATTAAGCCATATTAAGCCATATTTGGCCTCTTGGGAGAATCTCCAGTCCCAGCCTATAGCCTACAACAAAATTGCTGTGTACCTGACCAGCTCTCATGCTCCACATTGCACACTAGAGTGACCCCAAACATCAAGGTTTACATCTATGTCAGGGGTCCCTAAAATATTGCCCTAGAGATAATGCTGGGACTTGAGGCTGACAAGGAAACTGACAGTGGGCTGTGGGCTCACATGGGGGCTGGGGGTGAGAGAATAGAGCTGATATGGAGCTTGGGGTGGCAGAAGGTCTAGGGGCTAACACACAGCTGTAGATGACAGGAGGAGGATGATCTTGCAAGTTGGTGGGTTGGCAGAAGGGAGCTTATACTAGGGCTGGGGAAAAGGTCTGATGCTGGGGCTGAGAGAAGGGGGCTTGGACCTAACAGACTATTGGGATGTGAGAAAGGGCAAGTGTTAAGGTATGAGTGTAGAAGAAGAATTCTAGAGCAGGACCTGTGAGAAGGGCACTGAGCGTGTCGCTTGTAGATGCCACTGACAGGCGACACTACTCCTTAAAATCCACAGTCTTTTAAAAGCCCAGTTACGATCATATTTTAAAGATACATCACCAAATATATTTGTGATAGTTTTACCAAGACTCCTGAAGCAAGCATATATGTGCCGAAACATGGTACCGTGTCGAGTCACTATCAATTAAAAGTTCTAAATTACACATCGAGAGACCTTGGTCTGTCTCGAAGAGCCTGATCTCATTCCTACTCCTTGTCTGGCTGTGCTTTCTACGTGGGACTCTGGTGTTCTTTCCACTTCCGTGGTTCTCTCACATTAAACTCATTTGTCATGCATGCAAGTTTGATAGCGTCTCTCCCCTTCTTTAGAAATTCCAATGGTTCCCCGTAAACCAGCGTATAAATTTAAACTCCTTACTCTTACTTTCAAAGCACTTAGACTACGATCTCCCGACTATTTGGCCTCTTTAACTATTCCTTATTCTCCATCCAGACTTTTATGTTCCTTGAACAATCATCGGCTTGTTCTCCCTGGTCCTAAGGTTGCCCAACTCAAATTCACATGCCATCATGCCCTTTTCTTCACTGCCCCCTGTTATTGGAATTCATTACCTTTACCTCTGCACTCTGAACTTTCATTTAAAAAGTTTAAAATTGCTTTAAAAACATGGCTTTTCAAAGAGGCTTTACAACTTGACACAATAAGGAATTTGCCTGCACCTGAAGTATTCCTTTCTACCAATGCTAAGTAATTTTCTACCCTCCCTTTTCCTTTCCCATGCTTTACTTTCCTATTCTGATATTGTAGTTCTTTACTCTCTCTTAATTATATTTTAAAATTGTAATGTGTAAACCGCCCAGTTCTGTCAGTCAGCTTGGGCGGTATAGAAAGTTTTAATAAACATCAAGCATACAGTGGCTGTGTGGGCATTGGTAGTGAGCTGTGTGCGTGGAGGAGCTGGGCTCCAGGAACCAGTGGATTTCTAATGGTGTCTACTGTGTAGCCTTTATTCCATCAGTGTGTGCTATACCTTCTGCTTTGAACCGCAGGGACCATAACCTCCTGGTTAAACAAACTAAGATACTTACTACTTTACAGGTTGGAGGTGAATATGGCCTGCCTACAGGAGACCCAGCTCACTGACGCTGAACATTTAAAACTTTGGTGCTGGTGGGTCGGAGAGGTCTTTTCTGTGTCCTTTGGGGGGGTGGTTTGGTGGAGTAGCAGTATTGATTAGTAAATCCCTGGTGTGCTCAGCCTCCATGTTGGCCAGTGATGCATAGAGATGCTTCTAGGTCATTTTTACAGGCTTCCTTTGTGTGGGAACCTTTTCTTTGGAAAGGATCTAGAGCAGTTGGTCAGAGACCTAGGGAATCCAATCAGCAAATAGTTAAGCTCTGGAACTCTTTGCCGGAGGATGTAGTAACAGCTAGAGAATGACACGGAGACAAAGTTTGTCCTCGTCCCCGCCCTGTCCCCGTGGGTTCTTTCTCCATCCCTGCAGGTTCTGTCCCCGTCCCATTCCCATGGGCTCTGTCCTAATCTGCAGAAGTCTCAAACACTTATGATTTTATATTTAAATATTTTTATTAAAGTAGAAAAAGGAATATGCTGTGCAACTATTATGTATAAATTACAAACAGAAAACAATAATAACAGCGAGCAGTTATAATTACCCTCCTCACCACCACCCTCTATCCTTCCAACCCCAACAATAGCTGATTTCTACTATCCCAATGGAATCCTAATCCACCCTAATGTAACCCGTTCTGTATGCCCTAAAGGGGAGAAATATGCCCTCTGAAGCACTATGATTTTTTAATCTTTGGATGAATAAGAAGTCATCAACAACCTCAGGATTCAGTCTAGCTCTCCTGTCTTCCACAGTCCTTCCTGCAAAAGAAGATGTCTTCTTAGAGGATATGCTGGTAGCAGGATCTGCAGGATCCTCCATGCAAATGTTGCTAGTTGTGGCCAGCATGTTTGCTTGTTGTTCCAAAATATCAAAATATCATTGTCTGCATCACTCAAACATAAATAACAGTCCAGTTCATTAACAGGCTTCAAAGTAGAAAATGACACGGGGACGTCCCCGTGGGCTCTGTTGCCATCCATGCCCCCTCCCAGTGGGATCTGTCACCGTTCCCATCCCCGAAGTTACTGCGGGTCCCCATCCCCGTGTTATTCTCTACTAACAGCAGTTAGCGTATCTGGGTTTTAAAAATGTTTGGACAAGTTCCTGGAGGAAAAGTCCATAGTCTGCTATTGAGACAGTCATGGGGAAGCTACTGCTTGTCCTGGGATTGGTAGAATGGAATGTTGCCACTATATGGGTTTCTGGCAGGTACAAATGACCTGGCTTGGCCACTGCTGGAAACAAGATACTGGGCTAGATGGACCATTGGTCTGACCCAGTATGGCTATTCTTATGTACTTACTGCTGCGTTTACAACTCCAGGGTCAAGAGGTCACTGTTTTAGTTCTGAATAGGCCCAATGTTTATGATGAGCAGTTTTATGCACAATTGATCCGCTTTTGTGCGCCCTATGTGGGCCAATCATTGATTGCCGAGGACTTCAACTCGGTAGCTGATCCCTTAGTTGATAGGTCAGCTCTGCCACATGGCCCCTTGGAGGGGGGAGGGGGCTGTCTTCTTTTTGTCAAGCTTTAGATTTGGTAGATCTCTGGTGGCTGCTCCATTCTGATACTTGAGATTATATTCACCTGTCTCAAGCTCATGATTCCTTCTCCTATATTGATTAAATTCTCATGTCAGCCACCTATTTCTCCTCTGTGCTTGTGGCGGACATTGGGGCCATAGCAGTTTCAGATTATGCGCCGGTCCTGCTGATGGTTGTATTATCAGGGCGCGAGGGCTTGGACATTTCCTTCTTATTTGATACATGATAGGGAGTTCCAAGCCTATCTTCAGACTCATTGGGAGGAGTTTTGTAATAATAATGCTTAACATACGGATGACCCAGTTTTGTTTTGGGAGACGGCCAAGGTGGTGTTGCGCGGGGATATTATTGCCTTCACCAGCGCTCGGAATAGAAAGCTTTGGGGCAAGCCCGGAGGGCTTATGTGCGCAATCCTATGGCAGCCTACAAAGAGACCTACGTGGCCACTCAGGCCTCATTTAACTCCTTGTTACACTCTTGAACTCAAAATCTATTGCTCAGGTGCAAGTATCATTTTTATTGGCTTGGTAATAAACCAGGGACACTTTTGGCCAGGCTGCTCAAAACTTGGAGGGGCAGGCGTCCGGTGCTTGCGTTGAAAAGGGCGGATGGCATATGTGCTTCCCAAATGGAAGATATTGCTAACACCTTTGTGGATTACTTCTTTAATATGTATAAGGCAGATGTGGAGTTCTCCTCTGAACACTTTGAGGAATATTTAGTGCAGTCTGGCATGAAACGTTTATTGGCAGACGTGATTGATCATCTTAATTGCCCCTTTCAGGCCAAAGAGCTGCAGATAGCAATTGCACATCTGTAGAATGGGACTGCCCTGGGTAGCAATGTTTTTTCTTCCAAGTTTTACAAGATGCCGGGATGTGGGTCTCATTGCCCCATTGTTATTATACTTCAGGAGGTGGTGGTTTTGAGATGCAACACCATGCTAATGAAGCTCTAATCACACTGTTTTTGAAGCCAGGTAAGCCTGAGAATGACCCAGGTTCGTACCATCCTATTTCTCTGATTAACATGGACATTAAGTTGTTGGCACACATTCTGGCAGATCGACTCTCAGGATTTTTGCCTACAGTGGTTGCAGGTGATCAGACCAGTTTTGTAGCAGGCCGCCAGTCAGTGCATAATGTCTGCAAGGTGTTGCTAGCGTTGGCCCATTGCTGGCATCACAAAGTTCCTGACCTCCTTGTCAGCCTGGACACGGCCAAGGTGTTTGACAGGGTTAGTTGGCCTTTTGTTTTTCGCGTGCTGGAGTACGTTAGAGTATCTTGATGCTATCTGCAAGTGGTGCGGGACCTTTATGTTGGTTAATAGAGTTTGGACCCCAACCTTTCCTATTGAGCAGGGTATAAGACAGGGCTGTCCCCTCTCTCCCCTCTTATTTGTTTTGTCCTTAGGACTTTTACTCTGTACTCTGTGTTGTAGTGTAGAGGTGGGTGGTTTGTCTTTGGGGACCACCATTTTGAAGACCTTGGCTTTTGCAAACAATTTGTTACTCATTCTTACCAATACTCAACAATCTTACTGGTGGCAATTGAACTAATGGAAGAGTATGGCTTTTTATCTGGCTTTACATTGAAACTTGATAAATCCTTTGCTTTGCCAGCACTTTCCTCACCTCGATTGGGTTGGCAGGGCCACTTTCCTTTACAATGGGCAGAGGGCAGTATTAAATATTTGGAGGTATACATTTCAGTGGACCTACCTGGCTATATACTCTGTTAATGTAGGTCTCCTGCTGGCTGACATGAAGGCCAAGCTCCAGTCGTGGCAGACCTATCCTTCATCTCTTTTAGGGCGAGTTAGTTTGTTTAAAATATTTCTTGCCCCTTGCTGGTTGTACCATTTTCAAATGTTACCTTTGTACCTGAGAACCAAAGAGGAGAGACTGTTAAATTCTGCTTTACAGCGCTATCTTTGGAAGGGAAGGTGTCCCAGGTTGCCTTTTCGGATTGCTGTCCTCCCTCAGGAGCGGGGAGGTCTGGGTCTTCTCAGCCTGCGATATTTAACCATCAGCTGTGGAATGCAGCATATTAGCGAATGGTTCCAGAAGTCTGAGTATTTCACCTACACTTCGTTGGAGTCCCTGCTGCTAGGGAATGTTCATAGTAGCTTCTGTCTTCATGTATCACCCACCCAGCTTCCTTGCCTACCAAGGGACTATGTGCACTATCAACCTTTTCAGGCTACCTGGTGTTGGCTTTTCAAATTTCTTGTTAACCCACAGATTACCCCACTCCTACCTTTGTGCTATAATCCAGCGTTTCCATTTGGTAAGGATTCACCATTTTTTGTTTGGTGTGAAACTAAAGGGATACAATTTTTGTATCAGGTTTTGCAAGAGGATGGCTTCTTAAAATCTTTTAACACTTTATGGACTGTTTCAATTGTCTGGCAGAGATGTCTTCCTTTATTTAAAGCTGCAGCAGTATATTGCAACTTTGGATAAGTCTTGTTTGACTGAAGCTGTCTATGAAAACTTGGACCCTGCGCTCACTTTGGAGTTTCAACTAAAAGTTCCCTTGACCTGTCATCATCGTCACCTTAAAGATTCAGCTGCTCCTCTGGACTTTAGCAAATTGGAGCAGACTTGGGCGGCGGATCTAAGTGCCCCTCTGTTCAAGGGATGCTTGCTGGCTGGAATCCAAGGGGTGCAGGTTTTTATTGATCACGTTCCGTTTTGGGAATTGCATTGCAAAATTAACTTGAGACTTTACTACTCTCCCCGGAGAGCCTGCCTTATGAAAATATGTCCTACAGCGAGTTGTCCTTGCTGTGGGCATGTGGAGGCTTCTTTAGGCCATATGATGTGGAGCTGCCTGGGGATCCAAGCATTGTTGCAGAGAGTCCTAGAGACTTTTTGCCTGCATTTTGGGTGCTGCTGGAACTGGGCCTTCTCTTTGGCGATACGCTGGAGGTTGCTCCACATTGGACAGACGCTCTTTGATTTCTTAAGTGGTCTATGCTAATGGTATCACAGGTGATTCTGCTCCACTGGCTGGCGCCCGACCCACCCACCCACGCAATAGGACTGGAGAGCAGCCATGATTCAAGTCCTTACCATATAACGCCAGCGAATTTTAACTTGGACCTTCCAAGCTGGTCGACAGCTTCAGACAACCTGAGAGTCCTTTTGGCTCACCACTCCTTCTGTACATAGTTGAATTTTGAACTGTTAATAATTTTGGGGGGCACCAAATGTTTGGCGGTAGTTTGCCTTACTCTGATCTGTCCTGGGGGGTGGGGGGTAGGGGATTATAATCTCTCTAACTACGAGTGTTTAGACTAGTAGCGTTGTGTTCTTGTACAAGTTTTATGCTGTTATTGATTCTTTGGCTCATTATGTTACGGGGCCTGAATGGACCAATCGAATGGGATGCATTTTATTAATTGGTCAGTCTAGTGCTTTAAATTTTTCTGTTCTTCTGATTGCAGCAGTTTATTTTGGCGTTCTGTTTAAAACCTGCCACCATCTTGAACCAAGTTAATACATTGCAGGTTCCTCCTCCTGACACAGCTCTGTGAAACAAGGGGGCCCTTGTTGAGGTTTTTGAGTTATGAGTGGATGGCAGTCTGTAGTTTGCTGTACTTCAAGACTTTTTAACAAGCAAACACGATATGGACACTGAGATACAAAGATAAGTGGTACCAAATTTATGATATGCAACGCTGTACTTGTGAAACTATTTTCTAGAAACAACTAAGGAAAATTGACTGGGGTTTTTTTCTGCAGTGGGTTTTTCTCTATTTGTTTTCATTTTTAGAGTTGTTTTCCACTGTAGTTTTTGCAGTCCTCTCTTAAGCCGATGAGAGCGCATCCCATTTGGGCTGGATATTATAAAAGTCTATGACTCTCGCTGGGGCACTTGAGGCTTAATTATTTAAGTATATATGCTAATAAACACAATTACCTTTCTCAATCTTTCAGAGCAAAATTATTGTTTATAGTACTGGATCATTACGTTATGTGTCATTTTGTACTGGTCTACATTCAATACAAATGATCATCAACGACAACACCTAGATCCCTTTCTTGGTCTGTGACTCCTAACGTGGAACCTTGCATGATGTAGCTATAATTCGGGTTCCTCTTTCCCACATGCATCACTTTGCACTTGCTCACATTAAACGTCATCTGCCATGAGTAAAGCGACCTTCTGCCAAGGTCGCTTTACTCATACTACCCCTCTCCTCAAGACCCTTCACTGGCTCCCTATCCGTTTTCGCATCCTGTTCAAACTTCTTCTACTAACCTATAAATGTACTCACTCTGCTGCTCCCCAGTATCTCTCCACACTCGTCCTTCCCTACACCCCTTCCCGTGCACTCCGCTCCATGGATAAATCCTTCTTATCTGTTCCCTTCTCCACTACTGCCAACTCCAGACTTCGCGCCTTCTGTCTCGCTGCACCCTACGCCTGGAATAAACTTCCTGAGCCCCTACGTCTTGCCCCATCCTTGGCCACCTTTAAATCTAGACTGAAAGCCCACTTCTTTAACATTGCTTTTGACTCGTAACCACTTGTAACCACTCGCCTCCACCTACCCTCCTCTCTTCCTTCCCGTTCACATTAATTGATTTGATTTGCTTACTTTATTTTTTGTCTATTAGATTGTAAGCTCTTTGAGCAGGGACTGTCTTTCTTCTATGTTTGTGCTGCGCTGCGTACGCCTTGTAGCGCTATAGAAATGCTAAATAGTAGTAGTAGTAGTAGTAATTTAGACGCCCAGTATCCCAGTCTCATATGGTCCTCTTGTAATTTTTCATAATCCTCCCGCGATTTAACGACTTTGAATAACTTTGTGTCATCAGCAAATGTAATTACCTCACTAGTTACTCCCATCTCTAGGTCATTTATAAATATGTTAAAAAGCAGCGGTCCCAGCACAGACCCCTGGGAAACCCCACTAACTACCCTTCTCCATTGAGATTACTGACCATTTAACCCTACTCTCTGTTTTCTATCTTTTAACCAGTTTTTAATCCACAATAGAACACTACCTCCTATCGCATGACTCTCCAGTTTCCTCTGGAGTCTTTCATGAACTACTTCGTCAAAAACCTTCTAAAACTCCAGATACACAATATCAATCAGCTCACCTTTATCCACATGTTTGTTCACCCCTTCAAAGAAATTTAGTAGATTGGTGAGGCAAGATTTCCCTTCACTAAATCCATGTTGACTTTGTTTCATTAAGCCATGCTTTTGAATATGCTCTGTAATTTTGTTCTTAATAATAGTCTTTACCATTTTGCCCGGCACCAACATCAGACTCACCGGTCTATAATTTCCTGGATCTCCTCTGGAACATTTTTAAAAAATCGGCATTACATTGGCCACCCTCCAATCTTCCGCACTATTTGTGAGGGTGAGGGGAACAGAAGGTAAATGCTGAGGGAGTGGGGAGAAGGTCAAATGCTGGACCATGTATGGCGGTGGGAGTGGGCGGGAGGGGAAGAAGGTATGCGGGACCATGTGTAGGGGTGTGCCTTGACAATTTTTATGCCATGTAAGTGTGCAGTGAGATGAAAAAGGTTGAAAATCACTACAGGGTGCAAGGGGTAGCAAAAGCCCCCCTACCTGAAAAAAAATGATTTTCCACGCTCGATTTTAAGGATAAATTACATATTACTAACAATAGCTCCGCAAGCTCATTTTTCAGTTCTATCAGTACTCTGGGATGAATACTATCCGGTCCAGGAGATTTGCTACGCTTCAGTTTGTAGAACTGCCCCATTACATCCTCCAGGTTTACAGAGAATTCATTAAGTTTCCCCAACTCGTCAGCTTCGAATACCATTTTCGGCACCGGTATCCCACCCAAATCTTCCTCGGTTGAAGACCGAAGCAAAGAATTCATTTAATCTCTCCGCTACGGCTTTGTCTTCCCCAATCACCCCTTTTACTCCTCGGTCGTCTAGTGGTCCAACCAATTCTTTTGCCGGCTTCCTGCTTTTAATATACCTAAAAAAATGTTACTATGTGTTTTTGCCTCTTAGCCTTCCTTATCAGCGCTTTGCATTTGACTTGACATTCCTTATGCTGTTTCTTATTATTTTCAGTCGGTTCCTTCTTCCATTTTCTGAAGGATTTTCTTTTAGCTCTAATAGCTCCCTTCACCTCACTTTTTAACAATACCGGCTGCCGTTTGGTCTTCCGTCCTCTTTTTTAATACACGGAATATATTTGGCCTGGGCTTCCAGGATGGTGTTTTTGAACAGCATCCACACCTGATGTAAATTTTTGACCCTCGCAGCCGCTTCTCTAAGTTTGTTTTCACCGTTCTCATTTTATCATAGTCTCCTTTTTTAAAGTTAAATGCTAACGTATTGGATTTCTTGAGTATACTTACTCCAAAGCTAATATCAAATCCGATCATATTATGATCACTGTTATCAAGCGGCACCAGCACCATTACCTCCTGCACCAGATCATGCGCTCCACTAAGGACTAGGTCTAGAATTTTTCCTTCTCTCATCGGCTCCTGTACCAGCTGCTCCATAAAGCTGTCCTTGATTTCATCAAGGAATTTTACCTCCCTAGTGTGCCCTAGCGTGCCCCGATGTTACATTTACCCAGTCAATATCGGGGTCATTGAAATCACACATTATTATTGTGTTGCCCAGTTTGTTTGCGTCCCTAATTTCCTTTAACATTTCTGCATCTGTCTGTTCATCCTGGCCAGGCGGACGGTAGTACATTCCTATCACCATCCTTTTCCCATTTACACATGGAATTCCAATCCACAGTGATTCCAAGGAGACACATGATAAAACAGAAATATTGATGACAGAGGCAAATACTGGAAAGACGACAAAAGGAGAGGAGAAATTAAAAAAAAAATCGAAAGGAAACCCTGGAAGGGGATTAAGAAAAAAATGTACAAAAGTAAAAATAAAAAACCAACGCGTTTTATTTTTAGCTTTTAGTGATTGGAATAGATCCGTTTTTGGAATGTGCTTTGTCTATATGTTTGCATTTTGATCAGTATAGGAGGAAATGAATTTCTCTCCAGTGCTGAACTGCTCGCAGTTCGGCTTCTCAAGATTTTCCTTTCAGTCTTTGTTTATGTTTTTAATTTGCAATCTATTATTCTTTATAAGGTAAGTGTCAGTCTGTGTTCTATGTTTTTCTGTGTGTCAGAGGTGTGGGATTCTGCTAATGTGTATTTTCTATGTAGGGATGTATAGTAGTTGGGTTTGTTTTGCTTTCTCAATAGGATATATATTTCTGTCCGTAGTGTAGCTAGGATTGAATGGGCCCAGGTAGAAAATTTAAGATGGGCCCCGAAACACTATCTCTCCCTAGTGGAGACGGGGAAGAAGGGAGGGGGATCATTAACAGAAGTATGAGAACAAAAATGTACTGAACACCCCAAGAAGTCAGACTCTGCATGCACAGCAAAACCAGAAGAAATAGAAACTGAAATGCAAGATATCAGAGATGCACATTTCCCAAAGCTGATAAAATATTTGAGTTAATAATTAAAAAAAAATTGTTTTAACCTTTAACAGGTTCACCATCCATCTTTTCTCTGTGTCTCTATCCATTCTGCTCAGCATCTCACCTCTGTGTCACCCATCTTTATCCTCCCTCCAGGTTCAGCATCTGTCCTCTCAGTGACCCTATCCCCCCCCCCCCCCCCCCCATATTCAGCATCTCCCATCTTTGTCCCTATCTTATTTATTTGTATTTATTTATTTAAGACATATATAGTCCACATTATCCCAAACAAGTTCGGGTTCAATGTGGCTAATAGGAAACAATTACTACAGTACAATGCAAGTAATGTGAGAATACACAAGAAATGGACAATCAAAAAAAATGCCTTTGTACAGTAGCCAAAACAAGATACCTAACATGCTCAGGATCTAACAATCACTAGTGCAGATGAGGAATTGTTCAAATAGAAATGTGTTCAGCAACTTCAAAATAATAGATAAGCAATAACATATCTCAATGTATCTCGTCATGTGCAGCATCTCCCCTCAGTGTCCAAGTGTTAGGAACGCCCAAATCCTACCCTTAACACACTCCCCCTTGTGTTTTGAACACACTTCTGACAAACCTCATAGAAAAATGTCTAAAAATTTGTTTTGAAAATATTGATTTGGATGTTTGTGAGAAAAATTTCCAAATGCTGCTTTATGCCACTTTTTAGATGTTTTTCTCTTTCGAAAATGAGCTCCATAGTAACCTATAGAACTTTATAAGTCTAAGTGCTTTGAAAATGAGCCCTCAAGTGTAGCAGTTTAAACTACCCAAAAAAGAGTTCCCAGCCTCCAACACAGTGGTTTCTCAACCTTTCTTCTATTGGTACAGTCAATGGTAATAAGTCATCTGGACTACTGCAACGCACTATATGCTGGAACAAACTATCAAAAAACTAGAAACTCCCCAGAATACTGCCGTCAGACTCATATTTGGAAAAACTAAATATGAAAATGCAAAACTCTTAAGAGAGAAGCTCCACTGGCTCCCACTTAGGGAGTGCATTACGTTCAAGATCTGCACGATTATACACAAAATCATTCACGCAGATGCCCCAATCTACATGCTAAACCTCGTAGACTTACCTCCAAGAAACGCCACAAGAGCATCCCGCAAGTTCCTCGACCTGCACTTCCCCAGCTGTAAAGGACTAAAGTACAAGCAGATGCACGATACTACATTCTCATACTTGGGCACGAAATTGTGGAATGCACTGCCTACAGACCTGAGAACAATCAACGAAACAACTATTTTTTGCAGATCTCTAAAGACATATCTCTTCAACAAGGCATACAATGAGAACTAACGGCCACACAAATCCGCCTGACAACCCACTCAGCCAAGATAACTCACCTACTATAACTACCTAATCACTATAACTACCTAATCACCCCTTTCTTCTTCCTCCTACCCTTACCTAATCTCGACACAATATTAAATGTATCTGTCACCCTGCAACAATGACTTTGCTAACAAAATATGTAAGCCACATTGAACCCGCAATGACTATGTTAACAAAACTATGTAAGCCACATTGAGCCTGCAAATAGGTGGGATAATGTGGGATAGAAATGCAATAAATAATAATAATAAATAATTGTGGCACGCCTGACAGGCAACGTTCATGTATGTGACACACCAAACACTAAAATTCACAGCTGAACTAAGCATAATTAAATATTTAATTGTTTAACTGTAAGTTTAGTATGAATTTGCCTGTCCCATATCAAAAAGATGTATGCAACAGGGCCCCTTTTACCACAACTTAGTAAATGGGCCCCTTTATGAGCCCTGTGTGTGCACTCTACACCAAAATAGCAGTTACGTACATCCAAAATGCTCTTTGCTCGAACCTACACTTGGATCTTAGCCAAAAAGAAACTGAAAAACCATAATTACATTTATTCAATTCAAACAATGAAGGTAAAACATTAAAGCAGAATGAACCTCCAGATCAAAATATGCTGTTGACCTTTCTGAAGCTATTAGCTTCACCATCAGGGTTATATTCCCCACCAGGATGCAGCAGGGGGGATGTATATTAATATGACTTTTCCTTCCTGTAAAACAGCAGTCCTTAGAGATGTGCAAAAAAAAACAAACACTCTCATTGTATGTGGGCACAGATTGACCCACAAGTCTGCAAATATTTTTTGGAGAAACCAAAGTGGGAGGGCTATGTCTTCCTGGAGGATAATTCTTCTGTAGTTTGAGTAAACAGCTGGAGCAGAAGATGTAAATCTGGCATTCAGAAAAGATCAGAGGTTGTTACCCAGGCAACAGCTACAGTGTTAACAGATGCTCCTTTGCCAAAGGTCGATCAGTATTTTATCAGAAGGATAATTTTAATTGAGATTTTAAGCAACAAAATAGTTTCATCTTGATCCTTACACCATGGTCTGTTTGCTTTGATTCTGAATTTGTATTTATGAAACGGCAGTGACTCAAACTGCTGGTCAAGTTTATTATTAGGATCCTCGCCAATGTTCCCTCTGAGTTGAACAAAATTTTCTGTTACCTTACGTTGTAAGCACTTCTTACAGACACACACAAACACTCACAGGGAAGCTGGAAAGAATTCCATGAGCCATGCTCTGTATGCTTTCCCTACTTGTTCGCCTGTTTGTAGCTACTCTGAATTTTGCTCAGATATTGGATGTTTAGCGCAACTTAAAAAGGGAACACTCAGTGGCGTATCAAGGGGGGGCGGTAGGGGCTGTCCGCCCCGGGTGCACGCCGCTGGGGGGGGGGTGCCGCGCGCCTGTCAGCTCTGCTCGTTCCGTGCTCCCTCTGCCCCGGAACAGGTTACTTCCTGTTCTGGGGCAGAGGGAGCATGGAACAAGCGAAGCCGACAGGCGCGCAGCACCCCCCCCAGCAGGTAAAAATGCACCCGGAGGGGGGGGGGTGTCCTTTCGCCGGGGGTGTGGGAGTCACGCTGCACCCGGGGGGGGGGCACATCGGCGATCCGCCCAGGGTGTCAGTCACCCTAGGACCGCCACTGGGAACACTGCTCCTTCTGTTTGAACACCACTCTTAAAAAAAAAAAAAAAAGGACAGTAAGGGCTCTTTTGAACACAGCAGAGAATAACCCCTTCACTGTTTACCAGCTGCCTCCCCCCAGTACTTCTGTTACTGATGGTATCATACATACTGTATGCACTCCAGGGAATTATGTACCAAAAACTCTAAATAATGCAATGTGGAGGGGAATAATCGAACGTCGCCGGCGAAATAGGTCGCCGGCAATCTATTTTGGCGGTGGTGCAACAGCTGGCCGGAACCGTATTTTCAAAAAAGATGGCCGGCCATCTTTTTTTTCGATAATACGGTGTGGGATTTCGCCGGGTTTGAGATTGCCACTTTTGTTTGTCCGCGATAATGGAAAAAACTGCCGGCGATCTCAAACCTGGCGAAATCCAAGGCATTTGGCCGTGGGAGGAGCCAGCATTTGTAGTGCAATGGTCCCCCTCACATGCTAGGACACCAACCGGGCACCCTAGGGGGCACTTCAAACATCTTTTATAAACAACCAAATTAGCTTCCAGGTGCATAGCACCCTTCCCTTGTGTGCTGAGTCCCCCAAATCCCCCCCAAAACCCACTGCCCACAAGTGTGCACCATTACCCTAGCCCTAAGGGCTGAAGGGGGGCACCTACATGTGGGTACAATGGGTTTTGGGGGGTTTGAGAGGGCTCAACATTACCCACCACAAGTGGAACAGGTAGGGGGGGGGATGGGCCTGGCTCTGCTTTTCTGCAGTCCATTGCAACCAACAACAACTGTTCCAGGGACCTGCATACAGCTGTCAGGGTACTGGGTATGACATTTGAGGCTGGCATACAGGCTGGCAAAAAAGGTTTGTATTTTAATAATTTTAGTGTGGGAGGGGGTTGGCGACCATTGGGGGAGTAAGGGGAGGTCATCCCCCATTCTCTCCGGTGGTCATCTGGTCAGTTGGGGCACCTTTTTGAGGCTTGGTCGTGAAAATAAAAGGACCAAGTAAACCCGGTGAAATACTGCTTATCGCTGGGTTTTATTTTTCCATTATCCACGAAAGCCGGCCATCTGGTAGCCACGCCCAAGCCTGCCCATGTCCCGCCTTCGCTTCGCCACCAACACGCCCCTTTGAACTTTCGCCGGCGAGGCGAAGGGAAAGCGGCGAAGCTATCACAAATGTAGCTTTCAATTATATGCTTTTCGCCGCTTTTGCGAAATTGCCGGCCATATCCCAATTTGTGTCGGGAAATAGCCAGCGATTACTTTCGATTATAAGCTGGATAGTGAACAGAATAGTATTTACAGTATTCTCAAAATATATGCAGGTACATTAAAACTTGGCTCTCAGTCAGACCTAACTCCCCAGTCCAGAGTCTTCCTGTTGGCCACGTGAACAGTAATGTTCAGCAGTACTGTAATAGAAATTGCGGTTACTGGACAACCATTAAATAAGTTACCTATCAATGTTTTTGGTAGTTTGCCAAACGGCCACCAGGCTTCAGCTCTGCTAGCCTTTAGTTTGTTGATGAGTTACCAAACATGGTTAGAGCAGAAGGTTGAGAAACAGGGAAGCCAGGGTTCAAATCCCACTGATGTTCCTTGAGATCCTGGATGGATCACTTAACCCTCCATTGCCTCAGAAACAAAAAAAAATGGAAAGCCCTCCAGGGACCTACTGTACTTGAATGTAACTTGCCTTGAGCTATTATTGAGAAAGGTGTGATCTAAATCCAAACCCCAAATCCAATACCAGGCATAGTGTGAAGTAATACAAAACACTACAAATATCACTCAGGACCTATAGAGCAATTCCAACATACCATTATAGCAATAACTTCCACAAGTCACACAACAAGCACATACCTAGGAAAAGGCAGTACCACAAACACTGCAGTGAGTGCTAGAACATCAATAGACCTATTGGAAAACTGGATTAGAACAGATCAATCATACAGTCTGTGCTAACAGAAAACCACATCTCTTTCATACACACAGAACGCAGACCCTCACCCAGTATAGAATAAGTAACCACAAAATAAAAACAGAAATAAAAATTGAACTGAACCTCCTTCATACAGTGCAACGCCAGAGAAAGCAATGCACGACCACCCTTTCTCGTACTGTGCAAAATATAAAAATAGCAGACAAAATTTCATAAACTGACATATTCCAACCACTACATTGCAAATGCAAATAAAACAAAAAAACTGGACATGTTATACCATTTCATTGGACTAAATATATTTTTCAATTAGCTTTCAGAGGCCAAACTTCTTTCCCCAGGTCAGTACAATATACTGCTGTTATGGTATCCTATCCTGACCTGAGGAAGGAGGGTTTGATCTCTGAAAAATAGCCAAAAAGGTATTAAAAATAATCCAAAAAAATAACACCTTATTTCCATTTTCTGTTTTTATTTTTTAACATTAATTAACACAGCTAACACACTACTTGATCTTAAACTAAAAATAAAAATTTTTTTCTATCTTTGTTGGCTGGCCATTTACTTTTTTTTAAGTTGTGTTGGTCCTAGTCTCTGGTTTCTGCTTTCCTCATCTTGGCAGGATTTCCTGTCCATTTGTCAATTTTCTCTCCTCCTTTTCATTTCAGCTTTCTTCAGTTTATTTTTTGCCTCTGTCCAGATTTCATTCTTTCTTACTATTCAGTCCTCAATTTCTCTCTTTTTACTGTGTCTACCTACAGCTTGCCACCTCTTTCACTGACCCTGGTTCTCCTGTATCACTTCCTCTTATTCCCCAGTTTGTCACTAACTCTATCCAATCCCCGCCCCCTCCCACCCATCCAGCATCTTCTATCTCTTTTCCCTCTTCCATCCAGCATCTACCCTTTTTCTTTATCCTCTGTTCAATCTACTGTCTACCCCTTCTTTCCCTCCTTCCATCCAGCATCTGCCCCCTCTCCTCCCCAATCCAGCATCTGCCCCCTCTCTCCCCACTTCCATCTAGTGTCTGCCTCCCTCTCTTCCCCACTTCCATTCAGTATTTGTTCTCCCCAGTTCCATTTTTCATCTGCCCATCTCATCTCCCCACTTCCATCCAGCATCTCCCTCCTTCCCTGACACCCCCACTGCTGCTTCTGCTTCCCCAGGCCCAAACCAGCAGCAGCAAAACAAAATACGAACATTTTGGAGCTGCACTGTACATACCCACGGCTGCCGGCTCTGCCCTAGAACAAGAAGTGACGGAGGGGGCCAGGACCAGCAGCCAAGAGTTTATACAGTGCGGCCCCATGATGTTTGTATTTTGTTTTGCTGCTGCTGCTGCATAGCTACATAGCCTCTTACCAGAAGGTGTGTGGTCGCGCAGCTTAGAGGGAATAGTGGTCCTAGCCACCCCCTAGATTATTTCTAGGGCAAAGCTTTCTCCATGTCTATGCTGTATGGGCTTTTCCTCCAAGAACTTGTCCAAACTTTTTTAACTCAGAAACTCTAACTGCTTTTATCACATCCTCTAGCAACAAGTTCCAGAGCTTAACTATTCGCTCAGTGAAAAATATTTTCTCCTATTTGTTAAACTTCATGGAGTGTCTCTTAGTAATTTTTTAAAGAGTAAACAATTGATTCACATCCACCCACTCTACTGCACTCAGGATTTTGTAGACCATATTCCCCCTCTTCTCCAAGCTGAAGAGCCCTAACCTCTTTCCTCATATGAGAGGAGTTCCATCCCCTTAATTAGTTTTGCTGCCCTTCTTTGAACCTTTTCTAATTCTGCTATATTATTTTTTGAGATGTGGTGACTAGAATTGTACACAACATTCAAAGTGAGTTTGCACCATGGAGCAATACAGTGACATTACAATATTACTTACCTTATTTTCTGTTCCTTTCCTAATAAATTCCTAACATTTGGCTTGCTTTTTTTTTTTGGTAGACCCATCTTCCTTAACTATGACTGCGAAGTGCTGGGTACGTCTAGTTACACTGTACAAATAGCAGTAAGAAGTTCATTCCAACTCATGTTTTGTAAGGACAGCAGATCATTCCACAGATACATGCCTTTCCCAGGAGAAAGAAAATGGGGTTGCAGACTTGTGAGCTTTCCTGCAGTCAGCTTTTCTGCAATATTTCCTATAGCACCTTCTGCTGGGAGCATTTGGGACTGCAAGCAGAACAATCCTCCCTCATCTTTCCCATGTATTCACCACCCTCCAACTCTGATAAACAGTATGGTGAGATGGTGTACAGACAGCATTTCTTAAACCAGTCCTTCAAAAACTTTTCCTGGGGATCCCACAACCGGTTGGGTCTTCAGATGTCCACAATGAACAAGCAGAGATAGATTTGCATAAACTGGAGATCTAGCATATGCAAATTAATCTCATACATATTCATTGTGTATGTCTTGAAAATCCAACTGTCTGTGGGGTCCCCAGAACAGGTTTGGGAAGTCCTGGGGGTAGAATCTTTCTGCATTTAGTTTTAAAGAAAATGATAATTGAGTTCTGTGAATTATTAATGTCTCCAATCTCATATCTATTCCCCTCCTCCCCCCCTCTTCCCTCCCCTTCTCATGTGCACTGTGGAATGCCCACTCGGTCTGCAACAAACTTCCCTTCACCCACGATCTCTTCATCTCTCATTCCCTTCACCTGCTTGCCCTAACTGAAACCTGGCTCTCCCCTGACGACTCTGCCTCAGTTGCGGCTCTATGCCATGGAGGCTATCTCTTCTCCCATACTCCCCGCCTAGTTGGCCGTGGAGGAGGCGTCGGGTTACTACTCTCGCCCTCCTGTAGCTTCCAACCCCTCCTCCTACCACAGTCTCACTGCTTCTCATCCTTTGAAGTCCACTCCATCCGTCTATTCTACCCGTTGCCACTCAGAGTGGCAGTCATTTACCGCCCCCCTGATAAATCCCTCCCTTCCTTCCTCACCGACTTCGATGCCTGGCTTTCTGTTTTTCTTGAACCCTCATCTCCATCCCTCATTCTCGGAGACTTCAACATACACGTTGATGACCTGTCCAACTCTCACGCTTCTCAGTTCCTCACTCTAACATTATCCTTCAACCTCCAGCTTTGTTCCACCACCCCTACTCACCGTGATGGCCATTGCCTTGACCTCGTCCTCTCCTCTTCCGGCTCACCCTCCAATTTCCACACCTCAGCTCTTCCTGTCTCTGATCATCACCTGATCACCTTCACACTTCTTCACCCTCCCCCTCAGCCCCGCCCAACATTAACCACTACTTCCAGGAATCTCCAGATTATTGACCCTCCCACCTTATCATCTAGTATTTCTAATCTCCTCCCCTCCATCATGTCCTCCGAGTCTGTTGACGAGGCTGTCTCCGCTTACAATGCCACTCTCTCCTCTGCTCTGGACACCCTTGCACCATCCACCTCCCGTCCCACAAGGCGTACTAATCCCCAGCCCTGGCTGACCCCTTGCATCCGTTACCTTCGCTCCTGCGCCCGATCTGCTGAACGCCTCTGGAGGAAATCTCGCACCCATTCAGATTTCCTTCACTACAAATTCATGCTATCCTCCTTCCAGTCCTCACTATTCCTTGCCAAACAGGACTATTACACCCAATTGACTAATTCTCTCAGCTCTAACCCTCGTCGTCTCTTCGCCACCCTTAACTCCCTCCTCAAAGTGCCCTCCGCTCCCACCCCCCCGTCACTCTCTCCTCAATCACTGGCTGACTACTTCCGCGACAAGGTGCAAAAGATCAACCTTGAGTTCACTACCAAGCCACCTCCTCCTCTTCACCCTTCAACCCTCTCCCTCAACCAACCAACCCAGACCTCTTTCTCCTCCTTTCCTGATATCTCCGAGGAGGAAACCGCCCCGCCTTCTTTCCTCCTCAAAATGCACCACTTGTTCCTCTGATCCCATCCCCACCAACTTACTTAACACCATCTCTCCTACTATCACCCCCTCCATCTGTCATATCCTCAACCTCTCTCTCTCCACTGCAACTGTCCCCGACACCTTCAAGCATGCTGTAGTCACGCCACTCCTCAAAAAACCATCACTAGACCCTACCTGTCCCTCCAACTACCGCCCCATCTCCCTCCTACCCTTCCTCTCCAAGACACTTGAGCGCGCAGTCCACAGCCGCTGCCTTGATTTTCTCTCCTCTCATGCCATCCTTGATCCGCTTCAATCCGGTTTTCGCCCTCTTCACTCGACAGAAACAGCACTTTCTAAAGTCTGTAATGACCTGTTCCTTGCCAAATCCAGAGGCCACTACTCCATCCTCATCCTCCTGGATCTATCCGCTGCTTTTGACACTGTCAATCATGACTTACTTCTTGCCACACTGTCCTCATTTGGGTTCCAGGGCTCTGTCCTCTCCTGGTTCTCCTCCTATCTCTCCCACCGCACCTTCAAAGTTCACTCTCATGGATCTTCCTCCACCCCCATCCCCTTATCTGTTGGTGTTCCCCAGGGATCGGTCCTTGGACCCCTTCTCTTCTCAATCTACACCTCTTCCCTGGGCTCCCTGATCTCATCTCATGGTTTCCAGTATCATCTCTATGCTGATGACACCCAACTGTATCTCTCCACACCAGACATCACCGCGGAGACCCAGGCAAAGGTATCGGCCTGCTTATCCGACATTGCTGCCTGGATGTCCAACCACCACCTGAAACTGAACATGTCCAAGACCGAGCTTATCGTCTTTCCACCAAAACCCACTTCTCCTCTTCCTCCACTTTCTATCTCAGTTGATAACACCCTCATCCTCCCCGTCTCATCTGCCCGCAACCTCGGAGTCATCTTTGACTCCTCTCTTTCCTTCTCTGCGCATATCCAGCAGATAGCCAAGACCTGTCGCTTCTTCCTCTTTAACATCAGCAAAATTCGCCCTTTCCTCTCTGAACACACCACCCGAACTCTCGTCCACGCTCTCATTACCTCTCGCCTGGACTACTGCAACTTACTCCTCACCGGCCTCCCACTTAGCCATCTATCCCCCCTTCAGTCTGTTCAGAACTCTGCTGCACGTCTCATATTCCGCCAGAACCGATATACTCATATCACCCCTCTCCTCAGGTCACTTCACTGGCTTCCGATCAGATACCGCATTCAATTCAAGCTTCTCCTTCTTACCTACAAATGCACTCAGTCTGCTGCCCCTCACTACCTCTCTCCCCTCATCTCCCCTTACGTTCCCGCCCGTAACCTCCGTTCACAGGATAAATCCCTCCTCTCAGTACCCTTCTCCACCACCGCCAACTCCAGGCTCCGCTCATTCTGCCTCGCCTCACCCTATGCTTGGAACAACCTTCCTGAACCCTTACGCCAAGCCCCCTCCCTGCCCATCTTCAAGTCTTTGCTTAAAGCCCACCTCTTCAATGCTGCGTTCGGCACCTAACCCTTACCGTTCAGTGAATCCAGACTGCCCCAATTTGACTGCCCCGATCGGACCGACCGTTCACTTGTCTATTAGATTGTAAGCTCTTTGAGCAGGGACTGTCTCTCTTTGTTAAATTGTACAGCGCTGCGTAACCCTAGTAGCGCTCTAGAAATGTTAAGTAGTAGTAGTAGTAGTAGACAAGGACTTACCTTCCAGTCTGTGTCCACAGCAGAAAGAAAGGTGTCTGTGCTCTCCTACAAAGAAGATAAAAAAAGGGAACAAGCACAGAGATTAATTACAATAAGATATCTGCAATAGTATAAATATTGCTCGATGCTTTGTTGGGAAGGAAGGCAGTGCTCAAGAATGCATTGAATGTTCTACTATAAATCCTCACAGATCCTCTGTCCCCCAGATCAGGGCCAGTGCTGAGTGGGAGGTCAAATAGGGCAATTTCCCCAGCCTTACAAGGGGCCCCTATGAGCCCGCTAAATACTAAAATTAGAAGACATGGAGGGGCATTTTCCATATGATTGTAAAAATGTCCAAAATTCAAGTAGGAAAATAGCCATTTTCCAAACAGAAAAACGTTGTACCTTTTTTTTTTTTCTAAAAATTGGTTTTAAAAATTACCAGTTTGGAATTTTTGTGAGAAAAATGTCCAAACACAGATTTATTCCACTTTTTGGATGTTTTTCTCTTTTGAAAATGAGCCCCATGGTGGTCCTCCCCAGGCCTGAATTAAGGAGGGGTCATGCATTTTAGGACAAATGTCCTTGAAAGGACCAGTAGTAATCAGGCATAGTCAGTGCATCACCTGTGAAGTACACAAATGTTAATCTGGACCTGTTCTTCTCTCTGCTTACCCCGGAATCAGGAGGAAGAAGAGGGCCCAGAAAAATAGTGTGGGGGGGGGGGGGTGTCAAATGGAGGAGAGGACCTGGAGAAACAGATATAGATGGAGGATGAAGAGATATTCAAGATCATGTGAGGAGGAGGACCAACTCTTTAGTTTGGATTTGAACTTTTGGTTTAATTACTTGCTTTTCAAACTCTAGCTCACAGCAAGTTGCATTTAGTATAGTAGATGTTCTGTACTTCAGGAGGGTTTAAAATCAAAGGGTTAAATTTAATGCATGTACCTAATACAAGCCCCATTTCCTCAGTGGTGTCTATTTACTATCTAACAAAATGTTTAAACACACATGAATACAAGTGTATTGTTGCTTCTTCAGCTTGTTGAAAGTGGAGTATATATATAACACACGATATATATAACATGCCCCATAACTATTGAAGGGGCAGATTTCGTCTGTAACGGCATGAGCTATAAATTAAAGTGCAGAACCACATGCCGATCTACGGGCATCATTTACTACATAAAATGTCCATGTGACAAATATTATATTGGGAAATCAACGAGGTCATTACACGAGAGACTTATTGAACACCGTTCACGAATTACTGCACAAAATTTTGGAGCACCTATGGTACAACATTGGACATTGCAAAAACATACTATTGAAGATCTCAAATGTATGGTGATTGAACAAGTGATTCCCTCCACCAGAGGAGGTGATTTAAATAGAAAAATTTTACAGCGTGAAACTTTTTGGATTTTCACATTGGGCACTGTAGAACCAAGGGGTCTGAACACTTATACACAGTGGAGTTGTTTTTTCTAACATAATATTCCCCTTTTGATATAAGAAGTGAGCAATTCAGTTCTTGTCTCTGTTTGTACGGTCCATAACAAACATGAATATGGGTTTTTGAACATACCCATATTAGTTCTAGAGTTATCAACAGGCATTGAGTTTAACACAATTCTTTTCAATTTTTTTCAATTTTCTTTATTCTTTAATACATAGAAAAATCTTTTCTATATATCAAAATTTTTGCCATAAAATGGTTAATTAAGGAGTGTTTGCTTTAGATATATAAGATAAGTCTCAGATAGGGCACAAGCCTTTTATTTAGTTAGAAGTCTTTGTCAAGGACTTTTATTTTGAAGTTAGTTTCATGATGTTTATAATCAGCTGGCACGGCTGAGCATTAACAAAAAGACGCCGTGGCCATTTTGAGAGAGACAAAGTAATGCTGCAGATGCACTTGAGACAGCTACTTGGTAAGCCATCAGCATTTTTACTCAGAATACAAGTAATTATACAACTAATATGTCCTTTAGAATAATTTTGTAAGTAACTTTGTGCTGCATCTTGTTTTTGGTTTTAGAACTGGTGACTCCCCCTTGAAAAAGTAGCCACGAAACGGGGACCTGTCGGGGTTTTAAGAGCACCAACCTGTTCAAGCTAAGTGCTGCATAAAATTAGATGATAGCATATAGAAAAATAGAAAGATATCTTTACATATAAGATTAGTAAAGGTTGGTGGAGGTTAAGTCAATGATTAGACAATACACACTGATAATACACCCAGTTATTGGGTGAAAAATCAAACAATTTTTATCGTGTGTTATATATGAGACTACTCCACTTTCAACAAGCTGAAGAAGCAACAATACACTTGTATTCATGTGTGTTTAAACATTTTGTTATATCTTTGATGCTCGACAGAGCGCAGGCACAATTGTTTGTTTTGTCAATTATATTTACTATCTAAGCAGCAAAACAAAAAGTACCAGGAGCCTTCAAAAAAAGGAATAAAAGCTTTAATCAAATGTTTAGATGAAACAATCCTAGAGTGGACAAAATCTACTTCAGTTGGCACCTAAGAGAATGGAAGGTGCAGTGACAGTGCTCATGGTCTCATCATGGAACATCAGTGTAAGAGCTGGGATTTGAATCCTGGCTCCCCCCCCACCACCCAGTTCTCAGTCTGCTACACTAACCACGGCAGAGTGGACCAGCATCTTGAACAGCAACCCATGGGTGTAATTTTGGGGGGGCGAGGGGAGCATTGACCCCCAAACACAGGGCCAGCGCAGCGCTACAGGCAGCTCTCCCTCTGTCCCGCCCTCAGCTCCCCGACCAACAGCCTTCCTCTCCGTTCCTCCCCCCCCCCCCCCCCCCCACGTTTAACCTTTTTATTTTCAGTGGCAGCGAGCGACGACAGTGAAGAAGAAAGCACTGCGGGCTTTTCTCCAGCTTCTCCCTCCCCTCACACATCGTCCCGCCCTTGCGGAAACAGGAAATACATCATTGCAGAAGGCGGGTCACTGTGTGAGGGAAGGGAGAAGCTGGAGGCGAGCCCGCTGTGCTTTCATCTTCACTGCCATTGAAAATAAAAGGGTTAAACGCGCGCGGGGGGGGGGGGGGGGCAGGAATGGAGAGGAGGGCTGTCAGGGAGCTGAGGGAGGGCATGTAGAATCGCTGGACCTGAATAGGAGGGGAGGCAGGGGGAGAGAAAAGATTGCTGGACATGGAGAGGAGGGGAGGGCAGGGGGAGAGAAGAGATCGCTGGACATGGAGAGGAGAGGAGGGCAGGGGGAGAGAAGAGATCACTGGAAATGGAGAGGAGGGGCGGGCATGGGGAGAGAAGAGATTGCTGGACATGGAGAGGAGGGGATGGCAGGGGAGAGAAGAGATTGCTGGACAGGAGAGGAGGGGAGGGCAGGAGAGAGGAGAATTGCTGGACATGGATGGATGAATGGGGGCAGGGGAGAGAGGAATTTTGCTGGATATGGGTGGATGGAGCAGAGGGCAGGGGAGAGAGAATTGCTGGACATGGATGGATGGAGGGGGCAGGGGAGAGAGGAAATTTGCTGGATATGGATGGATGGCGGAGAGGGCAGGGGAGAATGGAGAGTTGCTGGACATGGATGGATGGAGGGGAGGGGAGGGCAGGAGAGAGGAGAATTGCTGGACATGGATGGATGAATGGAGGGGGCAGGGGAGAGGAAATTTGCTGGATATGGGTGGATGGAGGAGAGGGCAGGGGAGAATGGAGAATTGCTGGACATGGATGGAGGGGAGGGAAGTCAGGAAGGAGATGCACATGGATGGAGGGGAGTGGAGGAGTGGCCTAGTGGTTAGGGTGGTGGACTTAGTTCCTAGGGAACTGAGGAACTGAATTCGATTCCCACTTCAGGCACCGGCAGCTCCTTGTGACTCTGGGCAAGTCACTTAACCCTCCATTGCCCCATGTAAGCCGCATTGAGCCTGCCATGAGTGGGAAAGCGTGGGGTACAAATGTAACAAAATAAATAAAAGAGGAGAAATGCTGGACATGGATGGAGTGGAGGGCAGTTAAGACAGGAGAAATATTGGACAAGGATGGAGGGAAGGAAAGACAAAGGAAGGAGATGCACACAGATGGAGGGGAAGGTAGAGAGGAGAAATGCCCGACATGGATGGAGGGAAAACTGCTAAATTTAAGGGCTGGATCGGATCACTTTGAGGGCAGATACTGAAACTCGAGGAAGGATAGAGACAGGGCTATAGATGGTAGACAGGACGAATAGGAACACAGGAGGATGGTGGACATGGTGAGTGAAAAAATATCAAATGGAAAGAAGACGCTGCATAAAACAGAAGACACTGGGACCAAAGCAAATAGAAAAACTAAATGATCAGACAACAAAGATAGAAAAAAAGTATTTTATTCAGAATTTATTAATTGGAATATGTCAGCTTTTGGAAATGTGCATCTGCAATATTTTGTATGTAAGTTTCAATTTTTCTAGTATTGCTGCATGCCGAGTCTAACTTCTTGAGGTAACTTTCCAGGTGTGTATTTTGCCTTCATATTTTTTTATTTTTTGTTCCTTGTGTCATATCTGTTGTCATGTGTTTTTCATGTGTGATCAAGGTGCAGTATTCTGCTAGTGTGTAGTATTTGCAGTCCTTTTTGTTTTTTTTTCTTTCATTAGGTAGTGTACTGGTGTTTTAGAGCCCGGTGTAATTACAGTGATGCCTTTCCACGCATAAGATTGTAGCTCGTCCTGTCCTTGGAATTAGTGCTGTTATGGTTTGGTAAGGTTATGAGTATGTGTTTTTGCACAAGTTTGTGTATAGTGTTTGCAGTGGAGAGATTGTGTGTTGGCCTTACTGAGGTGGCACCAAAACATCAGAAAGGGTTTTAGAGCCTAAATCATGACACATTACCTCTTGAAGGATCTACATATAGAGCTTATGCATTTCTAAGGTCTACACTGGCATGGTATGGAAAAGGGGGTGGGGAAATACTACTGGAGAGGAAGAGGAAGTGCTGGGTAAGGAGGAAAGAAGGAAGGAAGGGAGAAAGAGCTGCCCCTTTCTTTTGCCTTTTGCTATCAGGTTATTGTATTTGTTTTCCTTTTTTTAAGTATTATCTGTTACTGTAATCCACTGTGTTGTACTAAATAGTAGGAAATGCAGAATATCAAGAAATAAACTAAACTTAACTGAACATTGCATCTCAGCAACATAAGAATAGGCATACTGGGTCAGACCAATAGTCCATCCATCCCAGTATCCTGCTTCCAACAGTGGCAAATCTGTGTCACAAGTACCTGGCAGAAACATAAATAGTAGCAAGATTCCATGCTACCAAACCTAGGGCAAGCAGTGGCTTCCCCCATGTCCATCTCAATAACAGACTATGGACTTTTCCTCCAGGAATTTGTCCAAACCTTTTTTTAAACCCAGGTAGACTAACCACTTTTACCACATCCTCCGGCAACGTGTTCCACAGCTTAACTATTCTTTGAGTGAAAAAATATTTTCTTCTATTTGTTTTAAAAGTATTTCCATGTAATTTTACTGCCTGTCCCCTGGTCTTTGTACTTTTTGAAAGAGTGAAAAATCAATTCACTTTTACCCGTTCTACACCACTCAGGATTTTGTAGACCTCAGTTATATCACCCCTCAACCATCTCTTTTCCTAGCTGAAGAGGCCTAACCTATTTAGCTTTACCTCATATGGGAGGAGTTCCATTCCCTTTATCATTTTGGTAGCTCTTCTCTTAACCTTTTCTACTTCCGCTATATCTTTTTTGAGAATTGGAGACCAGAACTGAACAGAATACACAAGGTAAGGTCGCACCATAAAGAGATACAGAGGCATTATAATATTCTAGTTCTTATTCACCCACCCAATAATTCCTAGCATCCTGTTTGCTTTTTTGACTACCACTGCACACTGAGCAGAAGATTTCAGCCTATTGTCTACAATGACATTTAGATCTTTTTCTTGGGTGCTGACTCCTAAGGTGGATCCTAGCATCAGGTAATTATGATACAAATTATTCTTCCTAATGTTAATCACTTTGCATTTGTACACATTATATTTCATCTGCCATTTTGATACCCAGTCTTCCAATTTCCTAAGGTCTTCCTGGAATTTTTCACAGTCCACAAGTGTTTTGGCAACTTTGAATACTTTTGTGTCATCTGCAAATATGATCACCTCACTTGTCATTCCGATTTCAAGATAACTTATAAATATGTTAAATAGCACCAGTCCCAGCACATAGATTAAAAGGATAAAAATGCTGGTCTGTGCAGCTTTGGCTGGACCAAAGAATTCTAACATCTGTTTCCCTCCTACATCAGCAAATGTCAGAGACATCCTATATAATAAAATGCACCTCCAACGTTCTGAAGCCGAGAAAGTGAAGCCTTGAAGCATTTGTGCGCTCTGTAAGGCTTCATCTCCTGAATTGACATCACGTAGTTCCGGGTACGTCAGCCGCAGCACTGACCAACCACACGACAGCAGCATGAGGCCCCGCCCCTGCCGCCCTCGCTGCAATGCCACGCCCCCCAGGTTGCCGCTGACAACCCTCCACCCCCCCCCCCGAGGTCACCATCCCTCCCCCCCTGAGGTCGCCCCTCCACCCCCCCAGGGTAGAGCCTTTCTGGTTGTTAGGGAGAAGGGGGCAGTTAATGTTGAGCGATGGGGAGAGAAAACTGTGGAATGTAGACAGTTGCTGGAGGGTAGAGAACAGGTAAATTGAGAAGGGGTAGGAGCAGGTGGAGAAAAATGTGAAATATTCATCCTGGAGAAGAAGCAGAAAAGGCTGGTTGCTGAACTCACCATGGGAAGGGGGGGGGGGGGGGGGGGGGGGTAGGGATACATTAAAGAACTGGCAAAAGTGAAACCTGAGGAGGGAAACAGCTATTGGAGAGGATTTCATGCCTGAGGAGGAGTCAGCCCATGTAATGGGAGAATTCAGTACAAGAAAAATTATAAATACATTGTGCAGAATATTAATGATTTGGTGCAGAATTCCACCAGGAGTAAAATATGAGTATACCGGTCAATATTCAGCAAGCAGTAGTATATAGGAAGCTGACCTCTAGCATTAGTACTGTGAGATTAATGCTAGAGCTCATAGTGGCCAAGTTGGGTATGTTGCTCCTGCCTGGTCTACCCCACTAAACCACTAGGGTGCATAAGACGGGGGAGGGGAGCTACAGGTAAGTGAGTGAGGGGGTTCGGGAATGGGGACCATTCTTGGTTGGAGGGTTGGGTTGGGTCGTGTTGGGGTTCGGGGAGGGGGGATTTGGACCTTATAGGAGGGAGGGAAGTTCAACCAAATATTCGGCTGCTACTCGAAAGCTATATGAGCGCCAGCCAATCTTCAGTGCCATCACTCACAAAGCTAAGCAGGCATAGTTAAGATTGCCTTTTCTGTTCTCCTATCTACCCACTTAGCTATTTATTTATTATTTACTTATTTTTACATTTATATCCCACATTGTCCTGAACATACTCGAGTTCAATGTGGTTTACAATAAATAAAACAACAGGCAAGGTTTACAATACCATAAATAAAATATTAAGCAAGAGCACAGTAGCACAAGTAAGATATAAATAAGAACTAAATAGTAAACCATTGATGGACACTTACAATCCATCAATGGGTAGGAATCTCTCAAAGAGGAAAGTTTTTATGCAGCCAGTGGCACTGAATATTGCTATAACAGCCAGCAACTTCCCAACTCCACCCCTGGAACGTTTGGTTAATGCTGATATTTAGTGGCATTGCCCAGTTAAATGCTACCGAATATTGATGGCCAGCCTGCTGAAGTACAATTTAAGTGAGCAGGATCCTCTCATAAGAACATAAGAGTAGCCATACTGGGTTAGACCAATGGTCCACCTAGCCGAGTATCCTGTTTCCAACACTGGCCAAGCCAGATCACAAGTACCTGGCAGAAACCCAAACATGTCAACATTCCATGCTACCAATCCCATGGCAAGCAGTTGCCTCCCTGTGTCTGTCTCAATAGCAGACTATGGACTTTTCCTCCAGGAACTTGTCCAAACCTTTTTAAACCCAGATACGCTAACTGCTGTTACCACATCCTCTGGCAAAAAGTTCCAGAGCTTAACTATGTTGAATAAAAAAATATTTCCTCCTATTTGTTTTAAAAGTATGTCCATTAACTTTCTTGAGCGTCCCCTAGTCTTTGTACTTTTGGAATGAGTAAAAAATTGATTTACTTACTTGTTCTGCACCACTCAGAATTTTGCAGATTTCAATCATATCTTCCCTCATCCGTCTCTTTTCCAAGCTGAAGAGCCCTAACCTTTTGAGCCTTTCCTCATACGAGAGGAGTTCCATCTCCTGCCTACTTAAATTGCTTTGAATATCGGGTCCATAGTAAACTAGTAATTCAGTCTACCTTCTTAAAAAAAGGGGCCATAGCCCTTTAAAAGAGATTTTCTAACACAAAAAAGGGAAAAGGAATCCTTACTTTTCACAGGCCTCTCTCTAAACCTCTCATCAAGTTCTATCTCCCTATTCTCTGCTACATTGTTGCATGGATGGGCTTGATCCTTTATATACTAAAAAGCTGTTCCCTATTTTGTGGTAATTGAATAAATAATTTTTCTTGAGAAAAGCATGAAAATGATTTATAAGATGACCCCAGAAAGGGTACACCACAAAACTGCGCCTACTTTTACATTCACAGAGGTTTAGAATGGCCTGAATTGCAATCTACACATGTATTTTATAAAATACAGTCATAGAGTATATATATATATATATATATATATACACAAACATTTTACATCTTCCTCAGAAAAAGTTTAAATTTGTGCTGCAAATATGCACTATGGACTCCTTTTACTAAGCGGCGGTAAACCCAATGCGGGCTTACCGCTCGCTACACAGGAAGTACTGCCGGCCTACTGCAGCAGTCTGGCAGTACTTCACACCCCTAGCGTGCCGTCATTTCCGGCGCTACAAAATGTATTTATTTTTTGTAGCGCCGGAGTGTACCTGGCGGTAATCAGGCAGTACTGTGTGCTGCCTGGTTACCGCCAGGTTAATGCGGGAGCCCTTATTGCCACCTCAATGGGTGGTGGTAAGGGCTCTCCCCCTGGAAATGGCCACTCAGCAAGTGCTTTACTTGCCGCCCAGCCATTTCTTGTACAAAAATGAGACTTCCCTTTTACCAATTGTGGTAAAAGGGGGCCTCAGCGCGTGTGTAAAACATGCGCCGACACCAGCACCAGCCCCCTTTTGCCACAGCTTGGTAAAAGGGGCCCTATGTAAGTTAAGCGGGTAATTGTAGAATAGCGCTTGTGGCATGCTGGCATCTATGCACACTGACCGCTAATCTGCATAACTTTGCATTCTTATTATATACAAAAGTGTCCAGTATCTGTGAAGAGGGAAGCAAGATTCCTTTCCTAAAAGCCATTCAGGAAATCTTTCAGCAATATTTACAACTGAGTTTATCCTCTTTAAATTTAGAGTCTCTCACAGTGTTGCCCCTTTGTCTTCTCGGTAGGCCTGTTTCCCTGCAACCTACTCAGATACACCCTATGACTCCAAAAATAATATCCTTCTCACATATATCATACATATATCCTGTATATAAAATGACTGGCTGCCTGTTTGGCAGTGGAATAGCCACGGGTGGGCCCCAATTTGGACTAGGTCCACCTAAAATTGTGGCACTTTTGCTATGACTGGCAGGGATCCCTAAACTCCACCAGCTAAAGATGTCTTCCTCCTCGGGCAGCCAGTGCTCTTCCAAATGGCTGCTGGCAGCACTTGCTTTGAGCTGATTCTGACACTGATCCTTCTACATATGCTCACTTTTCATGTATGCACAAGCACTGAGCATGCGTGACCAGATACAGTGCGGCCAACTGCCACTTGGAAGAACGCTGGCTGCCCAAGGAGGAGGAAGTCTTCAGCTGGTGGGGCTTGAGGATCCCTGCCAGCTCAGGTATTTAATATTTGGGGATTGCAGAGTGGCACAGAGTAGAGAGCTGAGCTGGGCAAGAGGGAGAGGGGAAGAATTCCGTGACCACCCAAAATCGGCCATCTGGCTACCCCCCTGCTGTTTGGGTTTCTGGCTGGAGAGCTTGTGATGTTGAAGCCTCACTAATCAGCACAAACACTACTACTACTACTACTACTTAGCATTTCTATAGCGCTGCTAGGGTTACGCAGCAACACTGGATGGCCATTAATACTAACTGTCTAATGACACCAGTGGGATGGGGTAGGGTTACAAACACAATTTTTATAATAATTTTTTCTTTGTTTTACACATAACCATAAGCCGCATGCTATGATCATAAAACTCAAAGCAATTCCTGCAAAAGCAGACCACTGAGATAAATGAGAACTTGTCCTCACTCCCCTTCCTTCCCCTAGAGGACAGATTCGACTATCCATTCCCCTGCTCCAACTTCTGCTGTAGTGAAGGTTAATACGCTAAATCCTCACAACGACTTAAGTGTCACGTCTGTGGTCGTGACCCCTCACAGCCTCTACCTGATGTCTGGGGGTCCGTTTCTGAGCTGTCTTCTGCCTATCCTTTCTGGAGTAGTTCTGTCTTTGGGAAGATCTGTTTCGGTTTCCTATCTCTGGCAGCCGTCAGCTGGGTTGGCTCAAGGGCGACAGCCATCTTGGATGGCTCAAGAGTGGTAGCCATCTTGGATAGCTCAAGAGGTACAGCCACCTTGGATAGATCATTTCATAGGAAGCCATCTTGGAGTAACGAGGACAGGAAGGTAGCCCATATTTGGTTCTTAGAGATCTTCTGTGGGAACAGCCTCCATAGTTACTTTGATTTGCTGCAGCTGTTTCTCAGGTGTGGATGGGCTTATTAATCACCTAGAGACTGCAGTCCTTTGCCTTGCATCTTAGGCCCTGGTACATGGGTGCTGGTGCATTTCTGCCTGAGAGACTTTGTCTGATCCTGATTCTGTGTTTGCTGGTTTCTTGCCTTTTGAACCCTGCCTGTTACTGGACTATTCTTCTGCTTGCCGCCTGCCTAGACCCGGAGTTTTGCTGGACTATTCTTTTGCTTGCTGCCTGCCTTTTGAATCTTTGCCTGGACCTGGACTTTGTTTTGCTTGCCCCCTGCCTTTTGAGCCTTTGCCTGGACCTGGACTTTGTTTTGCTTGCCGCCTGCCTTTTGAACCCTTGCCTGGACCTGGACTTTGTTTTGCTTGCCGCCTGCCTTTTGAACCTTTGCCTGGACCTGTCTTCTGCTTGCTGGCTGACTGCCAGAGACCTAGCCTGGATTTACCAGTACGTCTGTTCTGCCTTGCTTCTGGTGTGGGGTGGTTTGCCTGCCACTGCTGCTCCTCGGTAGTTGCCCAAGGGCTCACAAACCCAGCTCCTGTTTAGTGACCGTGACATTAAGTTTATTAAATCACCGTAGCAGTCCACAGGAAATTCGGTACAGGCTTCCAACATTTGACAGCCTATTCTTGCTTTCCTCTCATCCTTGCCAAAAGGATTGCTAATTCTTGACACCAGCCAGGATCAGCACATGCTCATGATGGACCATCTCTCTCCATGCATTTGGCACCCAGCAAACACAAAAATACACATATGGAGGCTCAAATACATGTACACACACAAACTCATATATAGCAACAAATAACACAGTAGATGACAGGAAAAAAACACACCAACAGGTCCATCCATTCTGCCCAGTTATACCTGTCTACTCTGTCAATTGTATATCCCAGCTTTCAGCCATATGGTGAATCTCTACATAGAGGCAGTTACTAAATCCCAATTAATAAATAAATATTGTGAACTAACTACCTGCCGCATATCATTTTTTATTCAACAAAATTCTGTCATCGTCCTTCATTGTACATCACAGCTACCCAAGTATGCAAGATCCTTTTTATAGTCCATATGCCCTTCTTCCATGTTCACCACGAGACCCATGAATAATGCAACAGGCACCAACACCAGCATGGACATACCAAAACATTCAGGTTCCTGGTTCTAGGAGCCTTTCTGGACAGTATTCTGCCACCGTCAATCTGCCAGAATAACACGATCAACCCAAAGGACATGTAGGCTGCCAACAGGCCTGGTTATTTGAGCTGCTGTGTTCCTGCTAATACTTCGTTACTGTTCTTGCAGCTTATCACAACAGCATGCCACATAAGCACCTACACTTCTACTAGGACTTCTAGCTATTACCATACTTGCAGTCTGCCAGACAGACCCAACTCTGTTTTATGAGTAAAGATCCCTATATGTCATGAAGATGGAATAACAGCATTGAATATAGATGTGGAATAAAAGTATACCCCTTCATTTTTATAATCTTGCACACACATTTTTGCACTTAGTGTGCAAACTTGTACTTGCAGGTTATAGAATAATGCCAGTTATGTGCGTAACTTAATTGCTATGGTGCTCTTTTACTAAAGGGTTGGCGCGTGGTAACAGGCGGAACTACCGCTGGGCTACTGCAGGAGCACAGCGGTAGTTCCCACCCACAGCATGTGCCATTTCCGGTGCTACAAAAAAAGTTTCTATTTTTGTAGTGCTGGTGCTTACCTGGCAGTAAACGGGCAGCACGGTTACTGCCAGGTTAGCGTAGGAGCCCTTACTGCCAACCTCAATGGGTGGCAGTAAAGTGCTTCCTCCAAAATGGCCACGCAGCAAGTGGTTCACTTACCGCATAGCCATTTCTTTTCCAGAAAAGCAAGACAGCTTTTACCTGCTGCGGTAAAAGGGGACCCTCAGCATTTATCAAAAACATGTGCTACAGCTTAGTAAAAGGAACCCTAAATTAGAAGCTAACTGGCACTAACAATAATTGGCTAAAATTTGAGCTAATCGGTGCAAATGGGCATTAGTTTGCAGTTATATGCATTACTGCATTTAGTTGTAATTTATAACCTTAGCAAGTAAATCCTTTAGCTCAGAACTGTTAGGCCCCAGTTAGGGGGTGTGGATGTAGGAGGGGCATAAGTCAGTCAGGGTCATGCCCAGCGCTTATGTGGTAAAATTACAGAATACTGTCAGTTACACATATAACTGACAACATTTAGGATCAAGTGTTTACATCAGCCTTTGACACGGCATAAGTGGTTGTGTCTAAAAAAAAAAAAAAAATATGAGGACTTATGCTAGTCTTCTATAATGCAGTAGGAAAAAGAGAGGATCCAAAATACACCAACCAAGCAAAGCAAAACAAAAAGCACAAAAAGACCTCCAGGAGCAGGACAATGGGAAAAGACCCAATTCTTTTTTAAAAGGGCCTGACACGGGCCTTGTTTCGGCAATTCTACAACTGTATCAGGGGTCACATAAGTTTGCAGAGCTCTTTACAAAGCAGTAGCAAATCTGTTTCAGCAACTCTACACCTGCATCGGGGTTGCTTTGGGAGTTTTTTAAAGAGTTTTAGTGTCCACTGGACTAAGATACTTATCTATTTTATATGTGTATTTATTGATAGCTAAGCCCTTTTATTGGCCGATTTGCTACAGCTTTGTAAAGAGCTTTGCAAACTTAAGCGACCCCTGATGCAGGCAAAGAGTCGCCGAAACATGGCCCGTGCCAGATCCTTCTAATAAAGAATTGGGTCTTTTCCCATTGTCCTGCTCTTGAAGGTCTTTTTGTGCTTTTTGTTTTGCTAGTCTTCAATAATGGCAATTATGCATGTAAATGCTGTTATAGAATTTGCACTTAGCACATATACTTTAGGTGCCTAAATTTAGGCAACATGTACAGAATTATCTCCATAGAGCATTTCCATACAGTAAAATTTAAAATAATGTTTGCACTTAAAAAAGGAAAAAAAAAACAGGCATAGAGGTGGATAGACTGCACCGGCATCAGTTATAACCCTAAAGACAAAGGGGGAATAACTTGTACAGAGTCACAGGTTCACCCTGGCTGCCTTTCTGGGCTGACTGGATGGGTTTTGCTGGTCTTTTTCTGCCATCATTTACTATGTTACTATATTTTCTTGAAGTCTCTTACCGTTCAGCGTCCACCATTTGCTGCAGGAGGACATTCCATACATCCAGCACCCTTTCTCTGAAAATAATATTCATACTGCTCCTGAATCTTCCCCATTAGAACCTCATCTTTTTAGAGCTCCCTTTTTATCTGTGACAAGATCACTACAATTGTGTCTTTGTGCCTATGAGCTTGCCATTGTGAGCATTAATCTTGGAGAATGATGTCTCATTGTGGGGTAAAAAGGATGATGAGAAGTAGATGCCTGAAGTAGTTAAGTATCCCCCAGGTGCCCTACCTGCTGTCCTCCGGGTACTGAATAAACAGCAACTGTACACAGGATTCTGATCCTTTCAGACTATGATATAATCCATCAGCTGTGTGAATAACTTTTCATGTGGCTACTCTCAGAGAGGCTGGTTTCCCTGGGTGATAGCATTATGACTTAAATGGCCCAACCAGGACCAATGATATGCTCCCTGTACCTCCTGGCCAATAAAAACTGTAAATACTGAAAACAAACAAACCACAGTGCAGATGGACAAACTGGTTGCCACAAAGCACAGGAGTTGCCAGGTGATTTTTGGCTGCAAATGCAGTCCCAAGGGCAGATAGGAGACATCTGGATCCAATTGAGAAAGGAAGGCTTTTCATAGAGGGAAACAAGGGAGAAGAGTATCTGGGTGGCCAGCTCTGAGTGGAGAAGGTTTGAGTGCCTAAGAATTGCAACAGAATCAGCAGTCGCCTGGTACAATGTTTTAGAGAAGGTCTCAAGAAAAGGGAACGAAAAATTAATTGCAGCACTGAGGGACCTTGATGTCTGTGCAGTTTCTCCCATCCCCAGGACCACTGCAAAGATATTAATATGCTCTAGGCAAACTCAACCTTGTGCTCTCCTCAATTATCTTTTGGCCCTTAGGGCCCCTCCCCCCAGGAGTTTCATAATTATACTCAACAATCATGATTATCTAAACTTCATCCATCTCAGAACAATCCTGTCAAAATGTATAGATAGACATCACACTTTTAAATATTAAACTTTGTTTTATATGTACATGTGTAATGAGGACAATTTTGAAATCCATTTACTTGGGTAATTAGCTGTTTATCCAGGTAGATGGGCTGTTTGCAAATTATCCACCCTCCTTGGGGATGTCAGGTTCTTTCTTGCTTTGGAAAACAGCTGGCCTTTGCAGCTTTCCAGAAGCTGGTGCCCTAAGTGACTGCATAGTTTGCCTAATGTTTAAGTCAGTCCTTCCCCCTTCCTAATTTCTTCAACAAACAACTGCAGGAAAGAGGCAGCTGGTTCAAGCTTAATCCTATACAAGAACTGCCAGAGGGGACTTTGGCATACCAATGAAGCTACATGGAAATACTTTTAAAACAGATAGGCGGAAATATATTTTCACTCAACAAATATTTAAGCTCTGGAACAGTGGTTAGCGTATCTGGGTTTAAAAAAGGTTTGGACAAGTTCATAAGAACACAAGAATAGCAATACTGGGTCAGACCAACGGTCCATCTAGCCCAGTATCCTGCTTCAAGCAGTGGCCAATCCAGGTCACAAGTACCTGGCAGAAACCCAATTAGTAGCAACATTCTATGCTACCAAACCCAGGGCAAGCAGTGGCTTCCCCCATGTCCATCTCAATAACAGACTATGGACCTTTCCTCCAGGAACTTGTCCAAACCTTTTTTTAATCCCAGATACACTAAACTGCTGTTTCCACATCCTCTGGCAGCGACTTCCAGAGCTTCGTTGAGTGAAAAAAATATTTCCTCCTATTCTTATAGTATTTCCATGTAATTTCATTGAGTGTTCAGCAGTCTTTATACTTTATGAAAGAGTGAAAAATCGATTCACTTCTACCTATACTACACCACTCAGGGTTTTATAGATCTCAATCATATTTCCCCTCAGCCATCTCTTTTCCAAGCTGAAGAGCCCTAACCTCTTTAGCCTTTCCTCATATGGGAGGAGTTTCATCCCCTTTATCATTCTGGTTGCTCTTCTTCAAACTGTGGCGTACCAAGGGTGGGGCGGTGGGGGGCAGCCCGCTCCGGGTGCAGGTCATGAGGGGGTGCTGCCATGGACATTTCCCCCCCCCCAACTGGTGCGGTGTTGCCATGTACGTCTTCACCCCCCCCCCCCCCCCGACTGGTGCGGTGCTGCATGGGTGTGCTGTCTCCCTCCCCCCAACTAATGCGGTATCGCTCTCCCTCCCTCGCTCCACTCTGCAGGTCTTTAAACTTCGAGGCCTCCAGCAGCATCAGCAATGTAAGTGCTGCCTTCGGCCAGCACCAGAAGAATTCTCTGTACAGGCCTCTGGGGTGGGCCGAAGGCAGCAATTTCATCGCTGAGACACTGCTGGTGGGCCTGGAAGCTTGGAGGTATGCAGGAGCGGCGTGGGTGTGGAGTGAGGAGGGGGAGAGCAATACCGCATTATTCGGGGGGGGGGAGGAGGGAGGGAGAGCGATGCAAGTCAGACTGTAGGGAAAGGGAAAGGGGGGTGGAGAGAGAAGGATGTAATGTGATGCCAGATCTAAGGGGAAAGGGGGGTGGAGAAAGTGATTCCAGACCAAAGGGGAAAGGGTGGTGGAGAGAGGAAGGAAAGCGAATAAGCGATGACAGGGGAATGGGAAAAGGGGGGGTCGAGAAAGGAGTGAGAATGATGCCAGATCAAAGGGAAGTGAGTGGGGGGAGGGGAGAGGAAGGTGGGATGCATGAGGGAGAGGAGACAGAAAAAGCTGGATCTGGGGAGGAGGAGAATGAGATGCAGTACTATGAAGCAGGGGAGAGAAGAGGGAGAGAGATACTGGCCCTGGGGTGGGAGTGCAGGGGAGAAGAAGGGTAAGGAACATGGGAAGGGAAGGGAAGGGGACACAGAGGGCAGATGCTGAACATGGGGGGAACAGGGACTGGAGCACAGAGAGCAAATGCTGAACATGGGGGAATAGGGACAGGGACAGAAAGGGGAGGTTGCGGATAGGAGAGATAGTGAGTCAGAGGAAATTACAGTGGACATGGAGAGAAAAAAGTCATAGACTATATTTTAATACAAGATCCCTGGTAAATAGTAGTGGGGTCTGAAAAACTTCCTGCCAGAGTCTTTTTGGAGGAAAACAGCCTCAAAGAGCTCATAGATATCACGTATCTGTAGAGCTTAATCGGATCTAACTGATCCCCTCTTCATCATAGGCCGTAAAAAACCTCCAATAAAAGAGTACTGCTACTCAAAATACTTCTTCTATGTCAATTCTGCAGTCTCTATATGAAAAACAATTATATATATACTGGTTCAGGAACAGACCTTACTAACATCTGGCAAGCATTGAATAATAAAGTGGCACTTATCTTTTTCTTTCACGAGCCCTTCAATATTTGCTGAACTGCTACGTCTGTTACAGGTCTATGTGCAGCATGTCCTCTGCTATCACTATCCTCTGCTATCGCTTACAGCAAGGGGGTTAATTTTATAAAGGTTTTTCCACATGTAATGCTTTATGTAATGCTTTTTAATTGTTACAAGTGCCCCCTAGGGTGCCCGGTTGGTGTCCTGGCATGTGAGGGGGACCAGTGCACTATGAATCCTGGCCCCTCCCACGACCAAATGCTTTGGATTTGTTCATTTTTGAGCTGGGCGCCTTCGGTTTCCATTATTGCTGAAAAATGAAACCGCCCAGCTCAAATCCGCACAAATCCGATGCATTTGCTGGGCACAAACCGTATTATCAAAAAAAAAGTTGGGCGCCCATTTTTTTCGAAAATACGGTCTGTTCCGCCCCTTCACGTACCCGTTCTTGGACATAGATGCCCATGGAGATGGGCGTTCGTGTTCGATTATGCCCCTCCACGTATATTAAAAATATGGAGACAAATGACCTCAAATTTATGTAGCAGCAATGGTACTTTTTAATGTCTACAAGTTGCCCAAAGTACAATCATAGGTCAAAAAAATTCCATTGATAGTGAAACATGAATGTGCAGTCAGAAAAGTTGAGTTTAAATCAGACATGGACATCTTGGAAGTCCAGACCAGTTGTATTCCACATATCACAAAAGGGGGAAGGAAGACCAAATGACAGCTGGCATAATAGGTGAGATGAAATAAGATATTAGCACCAAAAGAACATCTTGCAAATGGAAAAAAGATCCAAATGAAGGAAATAAGAAGCAGTATAAGAACCGGCAAGTTAGATGCAAAACACTAATAAAGAAGGCTAAAAGAGAATTTGAAAATAAGCTTGCTATAGATTAGAAGTAAAAGCTCATAGCAAAAACTTCCAGATATATTAGAAAAAAAGTCTGTGAGGGAGTCAGTTGGACCATTAGCTCATGAAGGAATAAAAGGAACACTAGAGGAGGAAAAGGTCATAGTGGAGAGATTAAGGGGCCCTTTTGCTAAGCAGCAGTAAGCCCAATGTGGGATTACCACTCACCATTCCAGTACTGCCAGCCCAACGCAGGTGCCAGCGGTAGTTCTACCCCCAGCGCGCGGAATTTCTGGCGGTAGCAGAAATGTTTGAAAAATATTTCCGCAGGGGATAACCCAACGGTGAGCGCTCTCCCCCATATGGCTACGTAGTAAGTTTAATCTTACCATATGGCCATTTCTTTTTTTGTCCTTTTTACTCGCTGTGGTAAAAAGGGCCTCAGCAAGCAGCAAAAACAGCCCCTGCCGCCAGGGCCACCAAGAGACAGAACCGGGCTCGGGGCAGGGCCGTCACCACTGGGCCCGAGCCGCCACCCCACCCTCCCATGATCTTTGCCGTTGCCACCCCCCCCCCCCCCCCCCCCCACGATCATTGCTGCTGCCACCCCCCTGGATCATTACCACAAATGCAATGTAAATACCTTGGCTGGCACCAAGGCACCAGTAGCAGAAGATGTGTTTCTCCAGTGCTGCTCTTCACTCTGCCAATTGCTTGCCCCTGCAACTGCTTTTTCTCTCAGCACATGCTTGGTTTCAAAACCAAGCATGCGCTGAGAGGAAAAGCAGCCGCCTGGCATTGGCAAGCAATGGGTAGAATGAAGAGCAGCGCTGAAGAAAGACCTGCAGTGTTTGCTCCTCCAGGTCGTCCCCTGCCTTCAAGGGGGGCCCGGCACTGGAGTTTTCTCTCTCCTGCTCCTGTCAAGATGCCATCACCCGGGTCCCATCAGGAGCAGGAGAGAGAGACCCTTTTGCCGGGCCCCCCTTGGAGGCTTGGGCCTGAGGAAATTCCCCCCCCCCCCCCCCTCGGCGGCTCTGCCTGCCGCTAGTACAGGGCCCTTTTTACCACAGCTTAGTAAAAGGGCCTCTAAATGAATTCTCTGCTTTGGTCTTTACTGATGAGGATGTAAGGTAGCTATCTGTGTGAGCAATAATATTTAAGGTTAACAATAAGGAAGAACTGAAAGACATCTCGGTAAACTCTGGAATTCGTTACCAGAAAATGTGGTAAAAGCAGTTAGCGTAGCGGGGTTTAAACAAGATTTGGATAGCTTCCTAAAAGAAAAGTCCATAAGCCATTATTAAAATGGACTTGGGAAAATCCACTGCTTATTTCTTGGATAAGCAGCATAAAATATATTGTACTATTTTGGTATCTTGCCAGGTACTTGTGACCTGGATTGGCCACTGTTGGAAACAAGATACTGGGCTTGATGGGCCTTCAGTCTATCCCAGTATGGTAACACTTATGTACTTATGTAACCTGAAAGATGTAATAAACCAAATCGTCAATTTAAAGAGCAGCAAATCTCCTGGACCTGATGGTATACACACAGAATATTGAAGGAGCTCAAAAATAAAATTGCAGGTCTCCTATTGGTAATCTGCAATCTGTCATTAAAATCGTTCATGGTATCTGAAGATTGGAAAGTGGTCAACATAATGCCAGTTTTTAAAAAAGGATTCCAAGAGTGATCTGGGAAACTACAGATCAAAAAGCATGTCAGTGTGGTGCCCAGCCTCTGCTCGGTGCATCTTGGGATGCACTAGGAGGGGCTAAGTACCAAGGAGTATTTTTTCTCTTATATGGTACTTAGCCCCTCCCAGTGCATTCCAGGATCCACTGAGCAGGGCTGGGTGCTGCCTTTTTGACAAGGGTGGGCCCAGAGGCAGGAGGGAGTAGGTGTTCCCCCTGCCTCTGACTCAAGGTATGTGGAGGGGTCTGGGGGGGTGGGGGTAGGATTACGCTAGACCAACAGGGCCAGTGTTCACTTAGAGGAGGTCTGTGGGCCTGCTGGATCACCAAGGTATTTTGGAGTGGGGGTCAAGAGTTTAGGTTGGTGAGCCTGCTGGACCATCAGGGTATTTTGGGGGGGGGGGGTCAGACCACCAATCAGCGCTCAGGCACTGGCAGTAAAGTTAGCACAGGACCCCAACCACAGCTCCAGTGCTATCAGCAGATTTTAGATGCTAGGGCAGGGGTTTTCTCTGCTCCGGTTCTTTGTGCATTGCACAGAATAGCTAATGAGCTTGTTTTAATACTAGCAAGTTCATTAGCATGGGACTTTTGGTCACTACTTCCAAGCATGGTAAAACAGTGGCCTAAAGCCTCTGTGCATTGGCCGCACAATATGGTTTGCTTTGAGCATCAGGGGCCTGAAACGACATTACTAGCTCTGTTAACTTACATCCAATCTCACATTTATCAAAATAATTACTGTTAATTCCTATCTTTACATCTTTCTGCCGCATTTCATGTAATTGATCATGCACTTACTTTCTCAACTTTCTTCCATAGGAATCTCAAGTGAAGTTCTCTCATGGTTTAGATCACATTTCACTAACGAGGAATTCTCTGTACAATAGGCATCATCCCATTCAACTTCCTACATATTTGGCTGTGGCATTCCTCAGAGTTCTCTATTGGCACTGAGTCTTGCACCATTACTCAATTTTATTCAATCTTTTGACTTAACAACTTTTGCTTATGCTGATGAGTTTCAAATACTGATGACGCTTAACAATTACAATGATGTAAAGATTAACTCCCTTAACCAGAAATTAGAAAGGATTGCAGATTGACTGGTAGTCCATGAACATAAGAACATAAGAGTAGCATACTGGGTCAGACCAATGGTCCATCTAGTCCAGTATCCTGTTTTCAACAGTGGCCAAGCCAGGTCACAAATACCTGGCAGAAACCCAAATTGTGGCAACATTTCATGCTACAAATCCCAAGGCAAGCAATTGCTTCCCATGTGTGGCTCAATAGCAGACTATGGATTTTTCCTCCAGGAACTTGTGCAAACTTTTTTAAAATCCAGATACACTAACCGCTGTTACCACATCCTCCGGCAAAGAGTTACAGAGCTTAACTATTCCTTGAGTGAAAAAAATATTTCCTCCTATTTGTTTTAAAAGTATTTCCATGTAACTTCCTTGAGTGTCCCTAGACTTTGTACTTTTGGAATGAGTAAAATGAAATTAAATTCAGAGAAAACCAAAAGATACCTTTTTCAATAAAAAAGACTTAACTGTCCCACTATCTAGGGTACAATGGTGTCTGCAACTCTGCACCAATTCAATGGGTTATATCTTAAAAAATCCTAAAAGTAATCATAGATAGTGAAGGCCAGAGCAAGTGGTAAAAGCAGTTAATGTAACTGGGTTTTTAAAAATGTTTGGACAAATTCCTGGAGGAAAAGCCCATAAACTGTTATTAAAATATACTTGGGGACAGCCACTGTTTATCCTTGGCATTAAGTAGCATGGAATCTTGCCACTTTTTCATACTGTGCCAGGTAACTTACAACCTGGACTGACCACTGTTGGACACAGGATACTGGGCTAGATGAATTCTTGGTCTGACCCAGTATGGCAACTCTTATGTTCTTTTGACATTTCTCAAATATGCTATTTGCCTTCAATACATGTTTGGAGATCCAGAGAGAGGGGTAATTTGATGTGGCTGGATCTCCCAATAGCTTTGAGTCAGTGATTTTAGAATTCTTTCATGATGAGATTTCTACAAGAGCTACCTTCTAAATCTCATTCTCCATTGATCAGGATAAACTTAAAGGTTTTGAAAGCTTTTTTTTAAATTAATCTTCTTTATTAAAGTTTTATGAACCAAAGTACAAAATCAAATGAGCACCCATAAACAACAATAAAATAAAACATCCTCAACTTCTCCCCACATGTGGTGAAGAGAGAATCCATAAAGTAAATTACTATCCATTATAACATAGAAAATAACAATACTGGAAAGGTGGTGCCTAGCTCCAAGTATCAACATTGCAAGGTATTTAACAGTCCACTGCGTAATCTGGCTGTCAAAGAATCTAAGAATGGAGTCCACACTTTAAAAAAGTGAGCTATATTTTTTCGAGTAGTTCCCATATCTGAGAGGCGCTCCATATGGAGCAAATGGTGCATTTGGTTCCTCCACAGTGACAGGGAAGGAGGCTCAGGATGAATCCACTTGAAAGCTTATTTTAAGAAATATGATTTTCTTTCAGTGAACAGAAGGGGGTTAATTTTATAAAGGTTTTTCCACATGTAATGCTTTATGTAATGCTTTCCACATGTAATGTTTTATAAAATTGTGTGATGCTATCAGGATGATTTTCGAAAGAGAAGGACACCCATCTTTCACCACAAATCGGAAGATGGGCGTCCTTCTCACAGGGTCGCCCAAATCGGTATAATCGAAAGCTGATTTTGGGCGTCCCCAACTGCTTTCCGTCACGGGGACGACCAAAGTTCACGGGAGCGTGTCGGAGGCGTAGCGAAGGTGGGACTTAGGTGTGCCTAACACATGGACATCCTCGACCCATAATGGAAAAAAAAGGCGTCCTTGACGAGCACTTGGACGACTTTACCTGGTCCTGTTTTTCTTACGACCAAGCCAAAAAAAGGTGCCCGATGACCACTGGAGAGAATCGTGGATCACTTCCCCTTACTCCCCCAGTGGTCACTAACCCCCATCCCACCCTCAAACAACATCTTTAAAAATATTTTGTGCCAGCCTCAAATGTCATACTCAGGTCCATCACAGCAGTATGCAGGTCCCTGGAGCAGTTTTAGTGGGTGCATTGCACTTCAGGCAGGTGGACCCAGGCCCACCCCCCCTACCTGTTACACTTGTTTGGTGGTAAATGTGAGCCCCCCAAAACCCACCACAAACCCACTGTACCCACATCTAGATGCCTCCCTTCACCCGTAAGGGCTATGGTAGTTGTGTACAGTTGTGGGGAGTGGGTTTTGGGAGGCTTAGCACACAAGGTAAGGAAGCTATGCACCTGGGAGTTTTTTCTGAAGTTCACTGCAGTGCCCCCTAGAGTGCCCAGTTGGTGTCCTGGTATGTCAGGGGGACCAGTGCACTATGAATGCTCCTCCCACGACCAAAGGGCTTGCATTTGGTCGTTTGAGATGGGCGTCCTTGGTTTCCATTATTGCCAAAAATCAGAAACGACCAAGTCTAGGGACGACCATCTCTAAGGACGACCTAAATGTCAAGATTTGGGCGTCCCCGACCGTATTATCGAAACAAAAGATGGACGTCCATCTTGTTTAGATAATACGGGTTTCCCCGCCCCTTCGTCGGGACGTTTTGCGAGAACGTCCTCAGGAAAACTTGGGTGTCACTTTCGATTATGCCCCTCCACATCATGTAAGTATGAATGCCAAGATGGCATGTACTTCTAGCATACACCTTGTGTAGGTGGTTCAGGGTGCAGCAGGGATGAAACTGTGATGTACATTAATATTTTATAGAATACTTTATATGTGCATATTTACACTTGCTACGGAGGGGGTGCAAATGTGTGCATATGCATTTGTGTGCTATTGGAGATGAACCTGGGAGTCTATTTCATAAAGATATGTAGGCATTTAGGTTGCCTCTATAAAACAGACCAAAAACACAAAAAGTAGGGAAGGACCAATGTCTATGTTCATGTTTATTTATTATTTGATATACTGCCTTTACATTAAATAGGTCAAAGCGGTTCACAAAACTAATTTAAAAATATAAAAAGGAATCAGAAAGGAAATTCCAGGCATTGATAGGATTGAAAGCAAACATACAAGAGCACAGTCAATCGAGTTTATGCAATAGTACGGCCATCTAGGATCAAGACAGCTCAGAGTCCCCGCACAGTTCACCAATCAATTGGAGCTATCAATGGTTACATTAAAAGCTAGGTTGAAAAAAATGAGTTAAAAGCAGGATTTGAATCTGGGAAGAGAAAGTTCTGATTTAAGGGGTGGGGGGGGGAGGTCATTCCATAACTTATAAGCAAGGAGAAAACAGCAGAGGATCTAGTAGTTTCATAGTGGGTTGATCTAGGGGAGGGAAGAACTAGATGGTGGGTATCCAGAGAGCAAAGAGCATGAGCTGGTGTGTAGGGGATGATGACTGAAGATAGGTAGGAGGGAAAACCAGAGTGAAGAGTTTTATGGGTCATGATCAAGATTTTAAACCAGGACCTGTAGGGGACAGGTAACCAGTGGAGCTGCATGTATAAAAGGGATGATGTGGTCAAACGTTTTAGCTTCAATAAAAGTCGAGCTGCAGAGTTCTGTAGAGTTTGGAGGCAGCAAAGTTTGTTACGGAGAAGACCAACAAACAGAATTGCAGTAGTCGAGTCATGAGATGATAAATGCCTGAATAAGAGTGTGCATTGAAGGAATATTCAAAAGCTCTCTAATTGAACAAAGGCAACACAACAAAAGGAAGCCTGATCTAATGGCATCCAATGTACAAAAAGGACCAGAAGTAAAATGTTAAAATTTTATTTTATTTTCGATAGCTGGGATGCTTATGTGGAATGCAGTGGTGGAACAACTGATTTTGTGCCAGTTTAGTGCAATTTAAGTGACTCTTAAAAACTCACTTGTTTGTAGAAGCTTTTATGTGAGGAACGTTCTGATGCAGTAAGAGCAGCGTTTCTGTTATCTGTGAAATGAAGAGATTTTGCACATTTTATTGTGATGTTTGAGAAGAGCTGATACTTTGATGCTGTTATTTTATGCTTTGCTTGTATTTTGTAAACTGCCGTGTTTCGGCAAAGCAGTGCCTGCTTTAGGAGTCTGTATATCTGATAAACACGTCTGTCTCAAGTATACAGCAACTGTAATCCTTATAAATCTCACGTAAAACTTAAGTAAAAATGAGATGCAATATCCTCTAACGCTGCTAAAAGAGTTGCACGGGGAAAAAACTGGCATGCATGCTCACTAGGCTTGACTCTATAATAGCACACCTAAATAATAGACACGCCACCTCATCACATCCCCTTTTCAGTTGTGCGGCTTACAAACTTTGCGCAGAACTTTATAGAATGCGCATAGAAGGATGTGCATGTAAATTCTAAGTAGTGCCAATTATTGCTTGTTAGTGGTCAATTATCAGCGCTGACTGGCTTGTTAACCAATTAAGAGGTGAACACAAATTGGCACAGTGCACAGATTTGCGTGCGCATCTTTGGGCATCATATATAGAATTTGGGTGACTGTATAAGATCAGACCAAAGTGTTCATTTTTCTTGATGTGGCTAGAAACATACAATTACAAAGAAAGAGTATCCTGTAACTTAAGCCTCTGGTGCTTTAAGTGCGAGCAACCTTTCCTTAAAATCCCCCTTGTTTTAACATCATATCTGGGGAATAAATACACTGTCTTTGATCCAATTCAATTGGAAATTTTTCATCGTGACAAAGATTGTAGAAGTGTATTTCTATGATTCTTTGGAATTTTTGTTTTGATGTCCCATTAATTGCAGTGATTTATATTGGTCCTCAAGAAAAAGCATTGGGCAGATATTTGGGGACTTTATTATAACTCCTTTGATTTTGTCATAGTTGGCTTTTTACTTTTCTTTTTTTAATCTCATTGTGTAGCTCTCTTTACATTCAAGTGAACTAGTTGTAGATATTGGTTGTTCAGGTTTCTTTGTGTTCTTTTCTTGCCTGTTTGCTTTCTAGCTGTTCCTATCTCTGTGTGTGTGTGTGCTTTTTTTGTTGGGTTTTTTTTGTTACTTTTTTAAAATATAAATCAACCTAAGTCTTAATTTTAAAAAGAGAGAGAAAATGAGATTCATGCAAAGAGGGAGACTGGTAATGCATTCTAGACTTCAGAACAGGGCAGACACAAAAATCTTCATCATGCTGTCTGTAGTATTCAATTTCCCTCTGTTTGGTGCCCAGATGACCACTTGTTCTAAACAGCAATCATTTTAATTCATCTGTCTTCTCAAATAGCATTCACCTCTGCCACTTTTCTGATCTTCACATTTGGTGAACTGACCCCAGTGGCAATCATACAGCATACTTCCAACAGGATAGGGTCAGCTTCACCATTAGGCAAATTAGGTGGTTGCCTAGGATGGCAGCTCCTAGGAAGCAGCCAACAGCTGCCACAATCAAAACAAAACAGACCAGACAAAGAACCATCAGTATATACCTTTACTCACAGGAAGGGTGGATAATTTCCAAAAAGTCCATTTAGGGGCCCTTTTACTAAGCCGCAAAGGCGCCTACACGCACCCAATGCAAGTCAATTTTGAGTTACTGCCCAGTTACTGCATGGCCCTTGCGGTAATTTCATTTTTGATGTGCGTCTGCTACACTCGCTGGAAAATCATTTTTATTTTCTGGTGTGCGGCAGAAACCAGGCGGTAATTGTCATTCTACGCACGTAGTCGATTACAGCACAGTTACTGAGTGAGACCTTACTGCTACGTCAATGGCTGGTGGTAAGGTCTCAGACCCAAAACGGACGCGCGCCAATTTTAATTTTGCCGCATGTGCATTTTCAGCAAAAATGTTTTAAAAAAGGCCTTTTTTACAGGTGCGCTGAAAAATGGATCTGCGTGTGCCCAGAACAGCGCCTACACTAGAGCGGCCCATTTTTCGGCACATCTTAATAAAAGGACCCCTTAGCCAGGTAAATGGCTTTTGGAAATTGCCTTGATACTGTAATTTAGTACTTAAAAGTATTATGTACATCTGTGCATTTTTACAGGATTGTTCTCCAGTAATGCTCTGATTCTGAAGAGGATTTCTAAACCTGCTATTCACCCCACAAATACAATTTTTTTTACTGTAGGCCTGAAGGATAGAGGGTAAACACTAACTGAAGGGAACTAGTTATTGAGGAAGCAGAGAAGATGGTTATTTTGTTCAGTATTGAACTTCTATTTCCTATATATGTGCTTCCATTTTTAAATAAATAATATGCCTTGAAGAAGCAATAGTATTTTATCATAGCCAGAACAAGTGAGACCAAGCAGAATAAACACAAGTTTAATTTGGAACTCAACATCATGCAGCTTTGTCCATACAGAAAAGGTAAGATTTCCAATTAGGCCTGTACCATGGAAACAAGACGTTGAACTAGAAAGTACATTAGCACCACCTGGTGATGAGAACTATTTATATACACTCACACAGTACAAAGATTAAAATAGGCTTTTACAGAAACATTCCAAAGTGTTAAATGAATGTTTTAAAGAATTCTAGATGCTTCAACAGAATCCAGGATCTCACTAACAAATTATATGTGGCTCCACTGTAGCACTGATACTCCCTCCAGCAGACTATACATGCAATGGAGGTCATCAGCTCTAGGAGGGAGAGAAGAAAACAACTAATGAGGTGATGCAGAGGAGTCCTACTTACAGCCACCAAGAAGGCTGCTCTAATTTTATCTACTGAGCTAACTGGGCACCAGTCTAAATATCAGCTGGTGCCCAGTTAACTTCTGAGTGACTGCACATACCTGGACATTCAGTGTTGGGGCCCTTTTCAAGTTTTTTTTTTAATTTGTACCCTGTGCTTTCCCACTCATGGCAGGCTCAATGTGGGGCTTACATGGGGCAATAGAGGGTTAAGTGACTTGCCCAGAGTCACAAGGAGCTGCCTGTGCCTGAAGTGGGAATTGAACTCAGTTCCCCAGGACCAAAGGCCACCACCCTAACCACTAGGCCACTCCTCCACTCTGCTGTTTAAATAGCAACTTTTAAGTGAGTAATTTGCCTGAGTGTTTGAATCGCCACCAGTCCCTGAGAAAGATATTCAAAACCTTGTTGGATGGCATTTTTGCCATCCTCCCCTCTTTTTTTTTTTTTTTGTGTGGTTACTTTATAAGACATTTTAGTTAGTTTAATGACATTTTTGTGGGGTATTTTTGAAAGGTGTTCTTCACCATGAGTGATTTTCTTATGTGTGTATATTTCACAGTGTGAGATGGTTAGTTGAGGTTTGTTGAGATAAAGTTCTTATGATGTATTAAGTTTTATAAGCTAATAAAGCCATTGGGTTTAGTATGTTTCTTGAGAGAATTAGTGCTGGTGAGCACTTTTGTGCACTTCAGATACTGATAAGCTTTCTCTCTTGTTTTATAGAGTACTAGTAAAAGAGGCCCGTTTCAGAGCAAATGAAACGGGCGCTAGCAAGGTTTTCGTCGCCAACACCCCCCCCCTCCCTCCCTGGCCAACCCCTTCGTTGTTCTGCCATTGCTCCGCCCCCAACCTCATGACGTTTGACGCGAGGGCGGGGCCCGGAGCGATTTCCTACCCCCCGCCTCCCTCCCTGCCAACCCCTTCGTTGTTCTGCCATTGCTCCGCCCTCGAGGGCGGGGCCCGGAGCGATTTTGGTGGCTTCACCACCACGAACCTTCGAACCTTTTTGAAGGAAGTCAGGGCTTGGCTTCACTGACGTCAGTGTCCTCAGAACGTTGAGGGTGAGTTTTATTATAGTAGATTATTTATAATTACTAACAGACAATCTCTGGAATAAACACTTCTTTATCTATCAGAAACCACTCTAATTGAGATGGATCAAAAAATATTTTAAAAAGTTTTTATCACGCACTTGCAGGGAAACTTAAAAAAAAAAAAGAAGCTTTACTCTATTGTAAGTACACATGGGTCCAGAAGCGTGCCTGATAGAGAACAGCATGGTTGGCCCTGTGATGTTTGTTTATTTTATTTTGTTACATTTGTACCCCGTGCTTTCCCACTCATAGCAGATTCAATGTGGCTTACATATTATATACAGGTACTTATTTGTACCTGGGGTAATGGAGGATTAAGTGATTTGCCCAGAGTCACAAGGAGCTGCCTGCGCCTGCAGTGGGAACTGAATCCAGTTCCCAGGACCAAAGTCCACCACAATAATCACTAGGCCACTCCTGTTATTTTGGGGAACAACCAGGATGAATAAAGCACAGCCATTCTTGGGATCAGTGAGAGAGCAGGAGGGACATGGCATCTACCCATGTGGTGAGAGGATTCCTGGGACCAGAGGCATGCCTGGTGGAGAGCAGCATGGTTGGCCCCGTGACGTTATCTTTGGAGGATGACCAGGAAGGATAAAGCATAGCTGTTTCTGCAGCACATGGCCATAGAGGAAATGAGCATGGATACCCTCATCTAAGACTGCTTTTAAAGTCTACTGGCCAAATGGATAAGCATGTGAGATCAGGACCAATTGACTCTCCAGTAGTCTCCTCCTACACATCTCTCTTGGGATTCTCACTCAGTGCTAAGGATTGACCTACTCCAACCCCACTTATGTCTTCTTGGAGTCCAGAGGTTGTAAGGGATACCTTATAAGGTTGCCCAAACCCTCTGAGAGTAAATACTCCTAACCTGAATAAGCCTTCAACGTCACCACCAAAAGGGCCACTCAGACTTTTGCAGACAGAACTTAGAGAAATCGATTTGGGCATATCCATCTAAAGTTCCTGATTTTTTCAAAATGCAGCTACTCTCTGTTTTAGAGCTGCTTAAAACTATTTTTCTAAACTATTGTTTTTTTCTTGGGTATATGATGCTTCCTGTATTTTGTTGAGGAATGATGCAGAAGATGGACAGTTGCTATTCTGCTTTTCTGAAGACTTCTGTGATGATGTTCCCACAAGAACCATAGTAATGTAGTATATGATGGCAGATAAAGAACTGTATAGATCATCTAGTTTGTGCAATAAGACAGCCAGTCATACCTGCCGCTCCATGGGGGTTTCACTCTGCCATGATCAAATACTGGCACCACAAATAGAGCAGGCACACAATCATGGAAGAGTGGTTTTATAATTTTGGTTGCAGCCTAATCATATTCATTGCCAACAGTGCCATAGCGAGGGCGGCTGACACCCGGGGCAGGTCGCCGCTGCGCACCCCCCCCCCAGGTGCAGCATGGCGACCCCTCCTCGGCGCGACCCCCCCCCTCTGGTGCGCACCCCCCCAAGAGCGCATTCTTTCTTACTTGCTTGCTTTAGAAGCGAGGGACGGGCGGGAGGGCCAATCCGCCCCCGAGTCCATGTCGCTGGGAGCTGCGTCGGCTCCATTGGTTCCTTGCGCTCTCTGCCCCGGAACAGGAAGTAACCTGTTCTGGGGCAGAGGGAGCAGGGAACCAATGGAGACGACACCCCCCCAGCGGCGTGCACCCAGGGCGGACCGCCCCACCGCCCCCCCCTTCCTACGCCACTGATTGCTAATACTTGATTACACCAGTAATCCAATAATATTTCAAACTATTTTATTTGCCATCAACCTTTAAGTTGTATCCCCTCCCCCTCTGAGATACACTCATAGCATGTGATATGAATGACAAAAAATGCACTCTTGTTTTTGATCTGTCCCGACTCCCTGCTATTCTCAGGTCACTGACTGTAGAATTTGACAAAGCTCCTACTTCCCAACGGCTGGCGCTATCATCAAAGCGCACTCCAGATCGACCAAATCAATTTTTACATACTCGAGACAGAGACCGTAAAGTTTTGCCCTGTTTTGCAATATTTGGGGGACAGACCGTACCCAAGGATACCCCAGGGCTGAGATGGCCAGACGGCTCTTGGGCTGGTTCGCCACTCAACCCAGGGATTCCAGGAGAAACCAGACTGGCCCTGAAATCAAGGCAGCCTGAACCAGCCAGTCATCCAGGGAGGGAGGAACCAGAATACCCTGATGTTGGAGGTGCGCAGCCACCACACATCACCATAGAAGGACATGCGATGCAGTGTAGCAAGAAGAAAGGGCAGAGCCCGAAACAGAAAGTGCTGCTCCAACACACAGAAGCACAGACATCTCTAGTGAGGAGCTGTGATGGGGAAGTGGGGGTAGGCCTCCATGAGGTCCAAGGAAGTCAAGAAGTCCCCCAGCCTCACTGAGGCAATGACCGAGCATAGAGTTTCCATCCGGAGATGCTGGACTCGCAGACAAGAATTCATTTCCTTGATGTCCAGGATGGGGCATAAGAATAAGAATAGCCATACTGGGTCAGACCAATGATTCATCTAGCCCAGTATCTGGTTTCCATCAATGGCCAATCCAGGTCACAAGTATCTTGCAGAAACCCAACCCAAATAGTAGCAATATTTCATGTTAACCATCCCAGGGCAAGCAGTGGCTTCCCCATGTCTATCACAATAACACACTATGGACTTTTCCTACAGGAACATGAACAAACATTTTTTTAACGCAGATACGCTAACCGCTGTTATCACATCCTCCAGCAACTAGTTCCAGAGCTTAACTATTCGTTAAGTGAAAAAATATTTCCTCCTATTTGTTTTAAAAGTATTTCCATGTAACTTGATTGAGTGTCCGCCTAGTCTTTATACTTTTTGAAAGAGAAGAAATTGATTCATTTTTACCCGTTCTACACCACTCAGGATTTTGTAGACCTCAATCATATCTCCCCTCAGCCGTCGCTTTTCTAAGCTGAAGAACCCTACCCTAATTAGCCTTTCCATATATGAGAGGAGTTCAATCCCCTTTATCATTTTGGTAGTACTTCTTTGAACCTTTTCTAATTCCATTATATCTTTGAGATACAGCGACCAGAATTGAATGCAATACTCAAGGTGAGGTCACACCATGGAGTTATACAGAGGTATTATAGAATTCTTGATCTTATTTACCATCCCTTTCCTAATAATTCCTAGCATCCTGTTTGCTTTTTTGGCCGCCGCATACTAGGCAGAAGATTTCAACATATTGTCTACAATGACACCTAGATCTTTTCTTGGTTGCTGACCCCCAAGGTGGACCCTAGCATCAGGTAATTATGATTTGGATTATTCTTCCCAATGTGCATCACTTTACATTTGTCCACATTAAATGTCATCTGCCTTTTGGATGCCCAGTCTTTAAGGGCCCTTTTACTAATCTGTGTAGGCACCTATGTGCACTCAATGCACGCCAATTTGGAATTACCACCCAGCTACCGCATGGCCTGTGTGGTAATTTCATTTTTTGCGTGTCTGCTACGCGCACCGGAAATTATATTTTATTTTACGGTGCGCAGTGAAAACCGGGCAGTAATCGGCATTCTATGTGTTTAGATGATTACCGTGTGGTTAACATGAGAGACCTTACCACTAAGTGAATGGGTGGCGGTAACGTCTCAGATCCAAAATGAATGCGCACCAATTTTTATTTTTCCACATGTCCATTTTCGGCAAAAACTTAAAAGGGCCTTTTTTACAGGCTGAAAAATGGATCTGTGTGCGCCCAAAACATGCGCCTACACTAGCGCAGCCTACTTAGACAATATCCTGTTTTTTTCCACTTCCCCTCAAGACCATCCAAAACATGTTCGAACAGTCCTCCAGCGTCTCAGTGATAATCACCTCTTTGCCAAACTTGTGAAGTGTGCCTTCCATCAGACGTCCATTCCCTTTCTCGGGTATATCATCTCCTCCAAGGGACTGCAGATGGATCCTGAGAAGCTGTAAGCGATCCAAGATTGGCCCCAACCTCAGTGGCTTCGAGCCCTGCAATGCTTCCTGGGCTTCGCAAACTACTATCGTCATTATTACTCAGTGGCGTTCCTAGGGGGGCTTTCACCCGGGGCGGATCGCTGATGCGCCCCGCCTCCCAGGTGCAGCGCCCCCCCCGGAACAGCGCGATGCCCCCCCGGCAAAAGAACCCCCAATCCCCCAGCGAAAAGAACCCCCCCCTCCGGGTGCACGCCGCTGGGGGGGGGGGGGGTGCCGCACGCCTGCCGGCTCTTCGTTTTCATGCTCCCTCTGCCCCAGAACAGGAAGTAACCTGTTCCAGGGCAAAGGGAGCATGAAAACGAAGAGCCAACAGGCGCGCGGCACCCCCAGCGGCGTGCACCCGGGGTGGACCGCCCCCACCACCCCCCCTTGGTACGCCACTGTTATTACTGCCCCATTAACGGCCCTCACTAGGAAGGGGGCTGATGTTAATTGGTCCCCTGAAGCCCTGGAGGCCTTTAATCACCTGAAGCACGTATTCTTGTCCACTTCTGTTTTGCAGAATCCAGGCCCAGAGAAGCCATTCATTCTAGAGATGGCTGCATCCTCTCTAGGAGCCAGAGCCATCCCGTCCCAAACCGCTGAATCAGGGAAACGCCATCCATGTTTTTTCTTTTCCAAGAAGTTCACCCCTACCGAGCAAAACTACAACATCGGGGATAGAGAACTACTGGCCCTCGAGCTGGCCTTGCAAGAATGGAGTCATTTAATGGAGGGGCGGCCCATCCTTTTACAGTCATCACTGACCACAAGAACCTCTTCTACTGAAGAATGCCAAGCATCTCAACCCTCGACAGGACCGGTGGTCTTTATTCTTTGCTCGCGTCAACTTTTGGCATACGTTCAGACCACCAGAGAAAAACATCCAAGCAGACGCCTTATCCAGGACCTTTGAGTCTCCTGATGAACCAGAGGAACCCCTGTGTGGTTACTACCATGGGTGTTTCTCCATCACTCACTATTGCTCCAGTACCATCCCGTTTACGATGCACAGCCTTACAATGGGGTCATTCCTCCCACCTGGCCGGACATCTGGAATTTCGGAAGACCCTTCATTTGGTATCATGACATTACTGGTGGCCCCGTATGGTGCAGGACATCCGCCAGTTCATTGCTATGTGCCCTACTTGTGCCCGAAACAAGGGAACCCGCGCCAAACCTTGGGGTCTTCTTCAACCCTTACCTGTTCCTCAAACTCCTTGGCAAGATATATCAATGGATTTTATCACCAACCTCCCGACATCTCAAGGAAATACAGTAATCTGGGTATTCATCGACTGCTTGTCCTGAATGGCACACTTCATACCTATGCCTGCCCTTCCTTCAGCAGTGACCCTGGCTCAGGCCTTTGTGCAGCATATATTCCGCCTTCACAGGCTCTCCCTGCGCATCACTAGTGACAGTGGACCACAATTCACCTCACGTTTCTGGAGATCCCTCTGCTCCACTTTAGGCGTCACTACCCACTTCTCCTCCGCATACCATCCTCAGACCAATGGTCAAGTGGAGCAAGTAAATCAAACCCTCAAAGAGTTCCTACGAATGTATGTGAATAATCAGCAAGATGATTGGACCTCTCTATTCCCTTGGGCAGAATTTGCCTATAATAATAGTTTCCACAAGTCCTCTCAGATGTCACCCTTCTTTATATTCTATGGACAACACCCCCGACTGCCTCTACCTATTCCGGTGACTTCTCCGCCGGTGGTGAACCGCACCCTTCAGGAGCTACATGAAATCTGGAACAAACTCCAGGAATACCTCCAACGAGTCACAGATCATTATAAACACTTTGCAGACCTAAGAAGAAGAGCTGCTCCAATGTTCCAGACCAGTCAGAAAGTCTTGATTAATACCAAGTACCTATGACTCTGCTTACCCTCCTTTAAGTTTGCGCCCAAGCTTATTGGACCCTTTTCAGTACACTTCGGAGTCGGAGCTGTGACATATCACTTGTGGCTGCCTCCGCACTTCAGGATATACCTTCCATGTGTCCCTTCTGAAGCCTTTTTAGCCTCCAAGTGGCACCCGGAACCCAAGCAGCCTACTATTCCTGAGACCTCTCCAGATATGGAATATTGAAGTAGCCAAAATTCTGGAATCCAAATGGCGAGCGGGGAAGCTTTACTATTTGTTGGCTAGGAAACATTATGGCTCTGAGGATAATTCCTGGGAACCAGCCTCCAATATTCATGCTCCTGACTTGCTCCATGATTTCCACTCACGCTACCCATCCAAATCGGGCCCGGGTCGGAGGGGGGCCGATGAAGGGGGGGGGGGTTACTGTCACAAACCTGGAGTGTAACATGCGCAGCCAGAGATATGCGCCCACGATGTTCCTGACCCAGATGCTATGCATGTAGATTCCTTCCCCTGGGCGCCTACATTCCAGCACACCTACAGTCTGGGTGCCTACATCTGGCGCATCTACAGTCTGGGCATGCACCTGTGGGTGTGCGCTCCTCTGACGTCAGACGCCTTCAGCTTTAAAACCAGGAATCTTTCACTGCTTCTTTGCCTCGGCTACTACCTTGTTGGATTGTGCTGGTGCGTTTCTTCTTGCTGACTTGTCCCACCCTGACCTCTGCCTGAACCTGACTTGTCTCCTGCATTGCCGCCTGCCCTGACCTCTGCCTGAACCTGACTTGTTTCCTGGATCGCAGCCTGCCTCGACCTCTGCCTGAAATGGACCCTGCCTGGATCGCGGCCTGTCTTCACTACTGGTTGACCAGGATTCCCATTGTCTCCTCACAGACAAGACAGGTACTTCCCGGGTGGTCTCTTCCAGCCCAATTTCCATCGAAATCCTGCCTGCCACCTGAACCTAGGGGCTCAACCTCTGGGGAACAGCGGTCACCACAGGTGAAGCCTTGGGCCTATCAGACTGCCTGTTCAAGGACCGACTCCTCGCCTCCGGGCCTGATTCTCTGCCCTGGGATCGGCATAAGGGCTCACCTCTTGGGTCTGTGTCCGATTTTCAAGTGACCAACTGAGACAGACCATGATGTTTTTTTTATTTTGCAATTAGAATGTAAGTACATTACAATGAAAATAGATACCAAGTTCCAAAATTACCAGTACTCAAAGAAATAAAGAGCAAAGAAGGCACATCAACCTAAGGAAAGCACGGGGTACAAATGTAACAAAAAAAAATTCTTTTAATGCCTATAGCCTCTAACATTGAAAATATCTAGATCTGATCTGACTCTATTGTTTTGTCTAATATATTTTACTAGTAAAAAAAGGCCCGTTTCTGGAGCCAATGAAACGGGCGCTAGCAAGGATTTCCTGTGTCCCCCCCCCCCCCCCCCACCCGTCATCGATGTTGGTGAATTGCTCCGCCTCCACCCTCAATGTCATAACGTTTGACGCGAGGGCGGGGCCCAGAGACTGTGTTTTTTCGAGGCTTCAGAGCTTCGAACATATGAACCTTGGCTTCAGTGACGTCAGAACCCAATAGAACGTTGAGGGTGAGTTTTATATATATAGATGTTCCAAGAGGAAAGTTGCCAATAGTTTTAATAACTTCACAATGTTGCGTTTAGTCATCAATACATGTTTTAAAGTCAGAAAGAAAAATAGCTTGACCAACAGGACTCTTCCATACTCTTGCATACTTTTAAACTATTTATTTATTTTCTTACTTTGCTGTCCCTCAAAGTGCTGCTTGTTTTAATACTTTTGCCATTGCATCTTTTATTTCATGACTGTTCTTTCTATCATCTCAGGCTGTTGTTTGTCCATGGTCTTTACGTTAACTTTTCCAAGACACGCGAGTACAGCACTAACAACTTACACAGCACGTTGAATACTGACCCTCCTCCCTCTCTTGGCGCCCAAAATGCTTTTTAAATAATGTACTGAGCATGTCCCGCATTTTGTTTTAGCGATTTGCACTGCTGTCACAGCACTACTTTTCTTTGACGGTTTTTTTTTTTTTTTTTTTGCATCATTCTTAGCTCACAGCACATCATTTGTTACTCGGCAATTTAACAAGTCAAACAAAGCATTTGATTTACAAGACTTGTGTGTTTGTTTTCTCCGTTGTAGAACATTACACTGCAACACCAGAGAGTGATCAAGACTCCTCAGGCAGGCCTTAGGGCCGAAACACGGCCGTGTCGGGTCGTTTTTTTAGTATTTTCAATAAAAAGACTTCTTTGTTATCCTCCTTGGATTATCCTCACTCCTTTTTTTGCATCTCACAGTTCTGTGAGGTCCTTTTTTTTCCTCCTTTTTGGTTGTTTTATTTTGGTTTAGGACCAACAACATCTTTAGAGGTAAGATGTAGCTCTACAACTTATCTCCTTGAGTTTTTTGCTTGTTGCTATGCTGAGCTTGACATTATTTAGCTAAATTTGTTTTCTTCCGAGTACGCTCACTTTTTTACCCTGTATTTTGTACCATAGCCTGAGCAACACATAGCTGTGGTGGTTTTTGTGACTGACAGTCTTTATAAAGGTAAGGGCATCCAGCTTCTTCATTTAACTTTTATGTCATTACTTGCTGTTACATCAAGCCTATCATTTTCGCTTACAGCATGCTGAGTGCCACTCTACTATGTATTTTGACTAAGCAGGCTCGCTTCACTGTATCAGCCTATTGCACTGCAGTCTATTGTGGTACATTACCCTTGGCACCATTTTAATTTTAAATGCACATATTTTCGTTTTTGCATCTCAAATAAACCATTTAAAGTGATGTTATTGCATTGCCATTTTATCTACACATGTTTTTTCTTTTTTTTTTGTAACACCTTCCTCTGTCTTTATTAGTAACACTATATTAACTCACATTTACACATACTGTCACCCAATCTCTCTCTGTATGCATGCAGTTTCAGTATTGACCATTTGTTTATATCAGATTTATTTTTGCATGGAGCATTTTAGGAACAGTCTCACCCTATTATATTGCAGTCTGTTGTGATGCATTATCTTTGACGTTCCTTCCAAATTTAAAATGCACAATACTTTTGATTTTGTATCGCCGCATGTTTCCTTTTAAAAGAAACTTGCAAGTGATGTTATTTCTTTATTATTATCTATGTATGGGGGGAGATCACGTGATGAGTTGAAGAGAGCAGACGTGTTGTAGCTCTCCTCTGAGACCTCGCCCTCCCACCCGCACCCGGCAGCGAGGGCCACGGTTCCAAATCACCACCCCAAGAGGAGGAGAGTGAAAGGGACTTTATGAACCAGTTTGTCACTTGATCAGAGTCCAGCATGCCTCCAAAAAGCGGAAAGAAAGAGGAGAAGACTAGAACGCTCGATTCCAAGATGGCCGCGAACCCGACACCAGAAAAAACCCCTGCGGAGTTCACTGAGGCACAGTTGCAGCAACTGACTGTGGTGGTCAAATCAGCAATGGAACCACAACTTCACCAACTACAGCAACTCTCGGGGCAGCTCACCGCCTTTGAATCGCTACTAGCGGAAACTACAAAGCGAACGGGTGAATTAGAACAGCGAATGTCGGCGGTGGAGGATGAGGAGGCCGGAATATCGTCGAGGTTGACAGAACTCGCAGAGCTGGTGCAGAAACACTCACAGCTTGTAGACGACTTGGAAAATCGATCGAGGCGAGATAATTTGCGTATTATCGGGTTCCCAGAATCCACTCCGGAACACCACTTACCAGAAGTACTAGAGAAGTGGCTAAAGTCGGAATTCGCCTTGTCGGATAGTGTTGAGCCACTGTGCCTTGAAAGAGCCCATCGTGTGGGACGCAAGACAGGCCCAAATCAGAGGCCAAGAGTAATTATGATAAAAGTACACAATTACATCCATAAAGTGGAAATATTGCGTGGGATGCGGCAGAAACGAGACTCTTTAGTTTTTGAAGGGGCTCCTATTAAAATATTTCAAGACTTTTCGACTGCACTACAAGAACGACGCCGAGCATTTGGGCCTACATGTAAATCTTTAGCTATCACTAAACAAAGATTTGCCTTGATATATCCTGCGATCCTAAAAGTATATCACCAGGAGAAATGGCAGACTTACAGAGCACCACAGGAGGTCCCAGCAGAATTACTTAGATCTCTTCCTCCTTGAGGCTGAAACTTGGACAACCAGAGAGATCTGCGTGATAAAGAGCTCTAATTGTTGGAGTAGTGAGTATTCTAGTGGAACGGGCCAATGTAATTAAGGTTAAATAAATTGCTGTTTTGGAGTGCCGGGTGGTGGGGGAGAGGGGAGGTCATCATCATTGATTTCCATAAGAATTATAGTTGGGTTAATAGTGAGTAACAGGTTGAATAAGGGATTAGGTCAGGGAAGGGGGAGGGGGGCTGGGCTGGGAAGGGTGATAGGTTGAGATACATGATTTATGCACATTGTACGGGACTTACTAGGCTCACATGGGACATCTATATAATAATGGGGGATATACACATAAGGTGGCGAATTGGATCACGGGATTCCTTGGGCGAGGCTGGGCGCCCGAGGAATGGTGTCAACCCTTTAGAATCAGCGATGGGAAAGTCACACAAATGTAACAGTTAAGTCCATCCGCTTCTCCACGTGGAACGTGGGAGGTATTTCAACCCCGATTAAAAGAGCAAAAATCTTATCAGCCCTAAATAGGCATAAAACAGATGTGGGTTGCTTACAAGAAACCAGACTCTCGGAGGCAGAACACGCAAAGTTAAAACGCCAGTGGGTGGGAGAAGTACACTCATCCGCATCCGGAGACCGTAAAGGTGGGGTGGCCATATTAATTCGGAAAGGGCTCGCGGCCAAGTCAGAGGTAATTGCAGTGGACCAGGACGGGCGCTATATTCTGATTCGGGTATGGATACAAGACAGGGAATTTGTGATATTGGGTTTATATGGCCCAAATACATATGATCCAAAATTTTTTGCCCAGTTGGTCCAAGTGTGTATGCCCTACCTCTCGAAGCAGCTCATGGTGATGGGCGACTTTAATCTGGTGTCTCAACCACAATATGATTGTTCTAACCCTCGCTCGGCATATAGAGGAGGTCCGAGATCACATGCCCTATCTCACTTCATGCAAACATTAAATTTGGTGGATACATGGCGTGGTCTCCACCCAACAGAACGAGACTACACCCATGAATCTCGTGCCCACGGGACTTTCTCCCGACTAGATTATATATTGGTTTCTCATACCACCTTCCCATGGGTGTTGAATGTGGAAATTGGCCCGGAGGAGATCTCGGACCACTCCATTGTGTGGATGGATGTGGAATTCTCAGGGTTCTATCAGCAGGTGAGGAGGTGGAGATTTCCAGTTCACTTGTCTCAAGATAAGGATTTTAGATCATATTTAGCTCAGAAATGGGAGGATTATTCCAATAATAATGATCAACATAAAGATCAACCAGACTTATTTTGGGCAACTGCCAAAGCAGTGCTGCGAGGCGATATTATAGCCTATGCCTCAGCACATAACAAGAAAATTGCCTCAGCAATATTAAAGCTAGAAAAAGACCTAAATAGAGCCAAAAAGCAACATCTTAAACACTCTACTGCATCCACAAAGGAGCAACTTCACACAGTCCAGGTGGCCCTTAATTCCCTGATACACCAAAGAGCTCGACGTTCCATGGCATACCAAAAATATAAATTTCAACGATATGGGGATCGGTCGGGGGCCTTTCTAACGAGATTGACTCAATCTGGGGGACTGCGGAAACCCATAGTGACCCTTAGAGACCATAAAGGAAAACTCCATAATAAGAGTGAGGAGATAGCTGGAATCCTTAAGAACTTCTTTAGCTCCCTATATGAGTCGTCTCAGACAGTGGGCAGCAAAGAGACCATTCAATTCCTGGACCAGGTAGGCTTACCACACTTGACAGAAGAAGAGCAGGGTGATCTAGAACGTCCCTTAAATCCCAGAGAAATACAAGATGTGATCAAATCTTTACCTGTTGGGTCAGCACCAGGGCCAGACGGATACTCCGGGGAGTTTTATAAGCTGCTACCCCCTTCCTCCTACCCTAGGATACACGAATTTTATGAACAGATCATTGGGGAGGGTAAATTTCCATCACACTTTAATAAGGCATTTATTACGTTAATTCATAAACCAGGCCGTCCGGAGGATCAGGCTAACTCTTATAGACCTATCTCCTTAATTAATGTCGATCTCAAGATCCTAGCCAAAATTATAGCTAATCGTCTATCAAACATTCTACCCAGATTGGTTGGAGAGGAACAGGTGGGATTTGTCAAAACCAGACAAGCGGCTAGTAATGTTCGTAGATTATTACTGGCTATGGCATCTAGCCAACAACACCAAATTCCAACTTGTATGTATTCCCTCGACGCTGAAAAAGCATTTGATAAGATCGAATGGGAATACATATTTACGGTATTGACACATGTAGGGCTTGGTGGGTGGATTTTTGGGGCCATAAGAGCTCTGTACTCAGACCCGGAAGCAGCAGTGCTAATTAATGGAGTACAGTCCCAATCTTTTCACATAAAAAAGGGTACTAGACAGGGCTGCCCTCTTTCACCATCACTCTTTATATTGGCTATGGAACCCCTGCTGAGGGCCATCAAACACTCGGGAGAGATCCCAGGGGTGCGAGTGGGAGGAGAAACAATTAAGGCCTTGTCCTTCGCAGATGACCTCATGATTATTACCACACAGCCGCAGACTACTCTGGGAAAGTTGCTGGATATGATCCAGGAATTTGGGAGAATGTCAGGTTTTATTTTAAATGTGCATAAATCGGTAGGCCTCAGGGTTTTTCCCACAATTAAGGGCGCACAGGAATTGGGCACTCCTTTATCATGGGCGGAGAATAGAATTAAATACCTGGGTACGTATATAACTCAGGATATGACAAGACTATATCATGAGAATGTAACTCCTTTGATGGAGATGACTTGTCACAGGTTGAAGCTGTGGACAGATTACCCCCTGTCCCTATTAGGAAGAATAGCACTGTACAATATCCTGCTGGTGCCGAAGTGGATTTACATCTTCCAGACGCTGCCTCTCTTCCTCAGGCCTGAAGACGAGAAGAAATTGAATAAGCACCTACAATGTTTCTTATGGAGGAAAAAGCGGGCCCGACTATCCATCAAGTCTCTGTGTCCCAGTGGAGCATGGAGGGCTAGGTCTGTTAAGCATTCGTTATCTCACTATAGCTAGTAGCATGAGACATATTTCAGACTGGTTTCGGTCAACATCGGTATTCTCGGCTACTCAAATGGAGACGACTCTCACCCGGGATACTCATTTTAGTTGCCTGCTCCATGTGGGAGGAGGTCCATTACCACCCATATTAACAGACTCATATATCCTCCCCACGGCAAAAGCAACCTGGAGGTGGATCTGTCGTCACCATCAGTTCTCAGCAAGAACGACTCCATTTATGGCTATTTGTGGTAATCCTGGCTTCCCCCCAGGGAATATCTATCCTGCTTTTGCCAGATGGCAGAGGAACGGGCTAATCTATTTAGTCCATGTACTAACAGAAGAGGGTCAGATGCGGTCGTTTGAGGAGTTACAAAATCAATTCAGACTACTACCCTCGGATCGTTTCCATTATTACCAACTGAGACACTACGTCCATAGCATCCCATGGACAACACTAACAGAAGATGTGCAGGAGGAGCTGTCCTCCGCCTTTTCTTTGGAATCACAAACAAAAGTGCCAATGCGGATGCATCACAGACATATTAGAGACTCAGTACAGGAACCCAACTATATGGCACTGGCAGCGTCTTGGAGTGAGGAGCTGTCAGTGTCAGTGTCAAGGCCAGCTCTCCAAGACTTTGTTTGCAGTATCCAGAGTTCCTCAAAATTGGTGTCTTATCAAGAGATGGATTATAAGTTTATAATGAGGATACATATGTCACCTCGAAGGGCATTCCATGCAGGAGTGTCCCCGGACGGAGCATGCCCTAAGTGTCTGGCCCAGGGCGCTACTCTGGGCCATATGTTTTGGTCCTGTCCCAAGATAACAGCCTTCTGGACTAATTTATTAAAGTATACTTCGACACTGTGGCACACACCATGGAAACGCACTCCCCTTTTATTGTTTGGAAAACCATTACTGACCACCCCCATACCAGCAGGATATAAAGGATTTGTACGCAGAGCAACTACAATAGCGAAAGCAGTTATATTGAAAGAATGGATTTCCTCCAAAAGTCCTACCATCCAACAATGGCGCAGTAAAATGATTGACTATATGAGGTTTGAGTGGAGAGAGGCTAAGTCTGACTCCAGGTTTTCAGAATTTGCCTTCTTTCGTATTTGGACACCCTTTTGGCAAACGCTCACGCCAGCCGGGAAAAGTCACCTTATGAACATGTGAAGCCCTGTGAGAAATTAATGTATATGTTTGCTAATAAGTATCTCACTATCAAGGGAAGGAGGGAGGGGGGAGGTAGGGAGGGAGAAAATGTGAGCAATATCTTTGCATTTGGCAGAGTTGGTAGATATATGAAAGACTCAAATGTTTCCAACATAAGTTGCAATAGTTGTTACAACGAGTTCAAATTCTGTATAATGCTTTATTTTACACTTACTTGGTTGTAATTGATTATCTGACTCACAATAAACAGAAATTGAAATAAAAAAATATTATTATCTATGTATGTTCTTTTGTTCATAAGTCTTTTTGTTTTAACTGGGTTATTTTTAGATTTTAGTCACCTTCCTTCACTTTTATCAGTAACACTTTATCTAGTCACGTTTTCACACAATGTGGCCTTAAGTTTTTCCCGCATGCATGTGGTTTTAGCACATATTTCTTCTTCTCCCTAGGTGTCAACAAGCTAGTCACACCCGGCATTTTTCATTTTAGAGAACTATAGCATATTCAGCGCTCCTCTTCAGCATCCCTTTAGATGGAAGCTCAATTCATAGACCATGTTTTTTTGATTCGGTCTTTTAACTGTATGTTGTGCAAGCTATCATACTGTCCCCCTTCTCCCTTTTTCTCTTTATTTTTTTCTTTCTCTTTTTAGTAATTGGTACTACATTCTCAGATGTATGGTTCTCATGATTTAGTAGTGGTTTTTATACTCCGGATGCTTGTATTCGGCCATTTACCTATCATTATTGTGTATACTTTCAATTGTTTGGAAAGTTTTTTAAAAATTATATTCAGACATCTATAGTAATCGCCTCTGTTTTGTTTCTCTGTAGCACCTTTTCTCATAGAACTCTATAATTATTCTTTATCTTAGCCTTTGGCTTGATTTCCATTTAAATTTTACACCACTGTTTTTACCATAAAAGTAATCTTAGTAGTCTTTTTCAATTATACTACTTGATTTAACACACAATTGATCATTTTATGTTCACCTTATTGTGGCACTCACTATTTTCATTTTATATCTAGACTCACTTCAATCTCATGTACTTTCTCTGCTTCTCAAATATTACATTGTTGTTCACTCAGTTCACCCTTTTCACTTTTGATTTCAATGTTTTTATATGCCTCTCTCCTCTCATATAAAAACATTTGAAACTATATATTTTTCTTTTCTTTCTCTACATATCTTATATGTTCTCTTTAAACATATCATCATATACATGTGAAATTAGTCATCTCATAAATAAATATATGTATGTTTATCTTTCTCTGACACAATTTAACTCCTTTTTATTCATAGACTTCATCCACCTTTAGCATTTCCATGAAATACTATGTGCTGTATTTGGGCTTTATTATAGATGCAGGTTAGTTCCCTTTTATAAGAATTTCATTATTCATCTAGGTTCTAAATCCTGGTCATCCAGCCTTTTTACACTATTAATATGTAATTCTGTGTAAAGTAAACAATGTCAGTCATGAATATAGGACTATCACTGTAATGACTATATAGACTTTTCATGTGAATTACTTTTTATATTTATACATAACTCTCTGCTCCCCAAGTTTCATTTAACAGTCCATATTTTATAATTTTTTTATTAATCTTATCTATATTAAATTTATATCTTTTTACTCTTTTATGTATTTGACTTTTATGTAATTTTTATGCAACATGTGTGTATAGTGATTTGTTTTATTTGTACTTTCTAGACTCCTGAGGCAGGCACAACTGAAACATGGTGCCATGTGAAGTCATCATTTTTATTTGGAATACAGTGTACAAAACAATCTCCATCTTCCTGAATTCTTTGGAAGAGTCCTGCTGATCACGCTACTTTTCCTTCTGAACTGTTTCCTTCAAAGTGGATCTTGATCCTCCAATGTGGTGGTTGTCTCTTTTTTTAAAAAATCCTTCAAAACAAGTGAAAAGGAAATAATGGACCTTAAACCAGCACAATGGTTTAGTTTGTGTGAGATAGCTTTCAATATTTTTATGGCCTGTACATTTCTGTTGGCCAACAGTGCTTCATTTCATGTAATGACAAAATAAATGACAGCAAACTATCTAGCACTTTGTGAGAGAAAGTCAGTTTATGAAACCATGCAGTTGAAAATCACCTCTCCATCAATAAGTTGTGTGTCTCACACAACACAGAAATCTCTGGGAAGTATAAGAAACACAGGCAGCTGCTTTAAAGTGTCTTCAAGAATCACAGGCACTTGTTTTGACGTGTCTGGAAATATTGAAGGTGGGCAAAGTCATGGGACTGGATGCGGTGGGGGGCGGTCCGCCCCGGGTGCATGCCGCTGGGGGGGTGCCGCAGCGCGCGCCTGTCTGCTCCCAGTTCATTACGCTCGCTAAATTCTCTCGTTCGCTGCAGCTCCCTCCTTCTGCCCCGGAACAGGTTACTTCCTGTTCCGGGGCAGAGGGAGGGAGCTGCAGCGAACGAGAGAATTTAGCGAGCGTAGCAAACTGGGAGCAGACAGGCACGCGCTGCGGCCCCCCCCCCCCGCGGCGTGCACCCGGGGGGTGTCATTTTGCAGGGGGGCGCACTGCACCCAGTGGGGGGGCGCATCGGCGATCCGCCCCGGGTGCCATCGAGGCTAGGAATGCCACTGACTGGATGGGATCCATCCCAGGATATTGAGGGATTAGAAAGGTTCTGTTGGGTCCTCTTAAAGGCTTGTTTAATAAATCTTTGGAGATGGGAGAGGTTCCACAGGATTGGAGAAGATTGGATGTTTGTACCTCTTCACAAAAGTGGCGACAGAGAAGAAGCAGGAAACTAAAGGCGGGTAAGACTCAATTTGGTTTTTGGAAAAGTAATGGAAGTGTTGCTGAAGGAAAGGGTAGTGAATTTCCTGGAATCCAATGGGTTACAAGATCCGAGGCAACATGGTTTTAAAGGTAAGTTGTGCCAAACAAATTTGATTGACTGTGCAACCAGAAAACTGGATTGAGGATGTGCGCTAGATGTAATCAACTTGGATTTAGCAAAGCCTTTGACATGGTTCCTCATACAAGACTCTTGAATAAACTTGACAGGCTGAAGTTAGGACCTCAAAGTGGTGAAATGGATTAGAAACTGGTTGACAAACAGAGGGTGGTGTCAACGGAATTCACTCAGAGGAAGGAAAGGTGAGTAGTGGAGTTCCCAAGGATTGGTGCTGTGGCCGATTCTGTTCAATATATTTGTAAGCAACATTAATGAAGGTTTAAAAGGTAAGGTTTGTCTTTTTGTGGATGATATTAAGATTTATAATAGAGTGGACACCCCGGAAGGAGTGGAAAACATGAAAAAGGAGCTTCAAAAGTTAGAAGAATGGTCCAATATTTGGCAATTAAAACTTAACGCAGAGGTGCAGAATGATGCATTTTGGGAGCAGAAATCCAAGGGAGCCATATGTCCTAGGTGGTGAGAGGCTGATATGCACAGAGAGGGAGAAGGACGTTGGGATGAATGGTCTCTGAGGATTTTAAAGTAACAAAACTGTGTGACAAGGTGGTGATCGTAGCCAAAAGGATGCTAGGCTGCATCAAGGAAGGCTTAACCAGCAGAAGAAAAGAGGTGCTGATGCCCCTGTACAAATCGTTGGTAAGGCCCCACCTGCAGTATTATATTCAGTTTTGGAGGCCATATCTTGCCAAGGATGTAAAAAAGACTAGAAGTGGTCCAGAGGAAGACAACAAAAATGGTATGGGGTTTGCACTAAAAGACGTATGAGAAGACCAGACCTGAATATGTATAGCCTAGAGGAAAGAATGGACAGGGAAAATATGATACAGACATTTAAATACTTGAAGAATAATATAGAAACAGCTCTTTTCTAGAGAAGGGGAAATGGTAAAACTAGAGGACATAAATTGAGGTTGCAGGGCGATAGGAGTAATGTCAGGAAATTATTTTTCACAGAGAAGGGGGTTGAAGCCTGGAATGCCCTCCAGAGGGAGGTGGTAGAGACAAAAATGGTGACAGAATTCAAAATGGCGTGGGATAAACACAGATGATCTCTAATTAGAAAATAAATGGTTAAAAAAAGCCTAAACTTAAATGGCTGCATGTGTGTGGATGTGTTGAGTGATGCTTAGATGGCGACCAGCTGTGATGAACTTGAGCCAGTGTAAGGCAGACTTGTATGGTCTGTGTCCCGCATACGGCAATCCAGTTTAGGATGGGCTGGAAAGGGCTTCAATATTAACTTCATTGGCTGGAACATGAGGATAGTACTGTGCAGACCTTTACAGTCTGCGTCCTGCAAATGACAAGACAGGCTGGAATGGGCTTCGACAGCAACTCCACTAGTTGGAACGTAAGGACAGGGCTGGGTGGACTTCTATGGTCTGTGACCCAGAAATGCCAAAGAAAGACCATGATCAATTTTTTAACATCATAATAATTGTTGATATAATCATGAATTGATAATGAGTGTGACAGATGGGCAGACTGGATGGACCATTCAGGTGTTTATCTTACGTCACTTACTATGTTACTATGTAACATCTGTGTTGTTTTTTTTCTATTATTTAGTTTATGGCCCTCCTCAAATGACCACATTAAGCACCTAGAAGAAAAAAAGTTTCTCTTGGCCAGATCCAGGGAGCTTTTACTGCAGTTCAGCCAACAGAGCTGGTTGCAAGTTAAAAATAATGAATGATTTTGCCTGAATCCTTCAGGAGCAGTCATGGATGTTTTCTCTTTCTCCCCCCCACCCCCTCCCATAACCTACATGGCAGTCTCTCACTCTCCAATCCCTCCTTCGATGTCTGGCATGACAATCTTTCTCTCCAACCCTCTCCCATCCCTGCAGTGACCACAATTCTTCTTACTGGTATGCCTGCACACTGCCTCTGAGGCCACTGCTGACACAGAAACTGCAAGCTGGGCCGGTAAGGAGCCTTGAGCATACACACATGCTCAAGGCCTGTCCGATCCTGCAGGTCTTGAGCATGTGCAGATGCTCAAGGCCCTTAACCAGTGCAGCTTGCAGTTTCTGTGTCAGCGGTAGCTTCAGAGGCAGTGTGCAGGCATACTGGTAAGAAGAATCGCGATCACTGCTGAGGGTAGGGGGGAAGGGGGGGAGGAGAGAAAGATGTACTGATCACTGCAGGGGGAGGGAAGAAGACCAGAAATGGTGTGCCATCTCAACTATAAGCAGATATCCCAATTTCTGGGCTTTTTTTTTAAAACCCCAAAATCTCGGCTTATAGTCGCTTATGTGAGCAAGTGCAAAGTGATGCATGTGGGAAAGAGGAAGCCGAACTATAGCTACATAATGCAAGGTTCCACGTTAGGAGTCGCCAACCAAGAAAGGGATCTCGACATTGTCGTTGATGATACGTTGAAACCCTCTGCTCAGTGTGCTGCAGTGGATAAGAAAGCAAATAGAATGTTAGGTATTATTAGGAAAGGAATGGAAAACAAAAGTGAGGATGTTATAACTCCCTTGTATCAGTCCATAGTACGACCGCACCTCAAATATTGTGTTCAATTCTGGTCGCCACATCTCAAAAACGATATAGTGGAATTAGAAAAGGTACAGAGAAGGGCAATAAATATGATAAAGGGGATGGGACGACTTCCCTATGAGGAAAGGCTGAAGTGGTTAGAGCTCTTCAGCTTAGAGAAAATACGGCTGAGGGGAGATATGATAGAGGTCTATAAAATAATGAGTGGAGTAGAGAGGGTAGACATGCATCGTTTGTTTACTCTTTCCAAAAATACTAGGTCTAGGGGGCATGTGATGAAGCTACAAAGTAGTAAATTTAAAACGAATTGGAGAAAATTTTTCTTCACTCAATATGTAATTAAACTCTGGAATTCATTGCCAGAGAATGTGGTAAAGGCACTTAGCGGGGTTTAAAAAAAGGTCTGGACAGCTTACTAAAGGAAAAGTCCATAGACCATTATTGAATTGACTTGGGGAAAATCCACTGATTATTTCTAGGATAAGCAGCATAAAATGTACTGAACTTTTTTGGGATCTTGCCAGGTATTTGTGACCTGGATTGGCCACTGTTGGAAACGGGATGCTGGGATTGATGGACCTTTGGTCTTTCCCAGTATGGCAATACTTATGCACTTATGTAAGACCTGAAACAGTTTAGAAGGCTCTCCAGAATCTTAATTTTAAAACTTCAACATGAGGTAAGATGAATCCCTGAACAGAGATACTGTGCCCCTTCACTGGTTTCTAAGGAAAGTCTGTGGCTTGATGGACCTTTTTCTGTCCCAGTGTGGCAATACTTATGAGTATATACGGTATATGCATGGAAAGGTGAGAGATACAGAAAAGGCAAGTCATTAAATCTAAGATCCAAATTCAGAAGATGGTTAGCAAGAATCTCTCACACATACTCCATTCTTCCCTACATGGTTTTGGCTTGCATTAGCATGGCATTTCGTCTTCCTGCTCAGATGGTGCTAATGACAGAACTTAAACATGACTCCAAGAAAAGGATCCTGGAATCTGTGCCTCACCAGCTCAGTGTCTTGTCCTCGAAGCAGGGGCTTCTCCTCTGTGAATCGCAGCTCATGCATCCCTGCCATCATCACTTCCTGCAGCAACAGTCCTGTGCAAACAAAAAAAAGGAGGGAAATCAGGATTTAGCTGTGCAGACAGACCTCTCCTCCCATCCCGGTCACCCTTACAGCATCATTCCCTGCTCTGAAGCATTGGAGACACATCCTGACCCTGAAGACCTGGGCCCCTCTGGTAGCCCTACACATAAGCAGCAGATGCTGCAATGCAGTTCAATTTTACAACCCTCTCCAGATCAATCTGAATAAGAAGCTTTGCTCATTTTATTCTTAAACACGAGTCACCTAACAGAGATAGGAACCAAGGTACTAAAGCATTAACACACCATTATAGCATGTTAAACCTGGGGTAAACACATATTTAAACACTGCTATAGGTTTAACTCAGTTGTGAGCTCCTGTTACTGTTAATCAGGTTAATACAGACTACCACAATACAATATCAATGAGCTGTGTTGCATGCACAGCAGCTCATTAATATTAATATGGAATCAACCCAAAATTGCAGTTTACATGGTTTGCATTAAGCTGTTGGAAACACAAAAACCTGATTATAAACAGGGACATGTGTTAAGGGCAACTTCTTGCACAGAGTGAAGGATCCAGCTGCTGCTCCAGCCACTTCCTTGTGACTTCTGCCCCTTCGTTGCCAGCTGCTGTTTCTCTTCCTGCTGCTCTGTACCATAGGCAGCTTCAGGGACAGAGCACCTCTCTATTGCTCTTCCCACTACTGCTACTGCTTGGCATTTATGCTATGAAGCATATGTAACATAGCAGATGACGGCAGATACATTCAGTCTGCCCAACAAGATAAACTCACAGCATAAGGTATGATGTGATACTACATATGCATACTTGATCTTGATTTGTCTTTGCCATTTTCAGGGCACAGACCATAGAAGCCTGCCTGGCACTGGCCTTGTTCCCCAACTACTGGAGCTGCCATCAAAGCCCCACTCCTGCCCATCCAGATGTGTCCAGCCGTGATCAGGGCACATTGTAGAAATCTGCCTGGCACTGGCTTTATTTCCCAATTACTAGAGTTGCCATCTAAGTACTACTAGGTTTGTTTGGTTAAGTTTGTTTGTAGTGCTTTTCCAATACATAGAAGAGACAGTCCTTGCTCAATGGAGCTCACAGTCTAGTCAACAGATGGACAGAAAGAGGTTGAAGAGAGATGGCCAGTAAGGAAGAGACACAGATCATGAGTGGTCAGGGCATTAGGTCAGCATTTCTTCTCTTTCTTTTTCCCTATTGGCCAAGAACAGGAGGCTAGGTTACAGTGGAGTCTGTGGGAGAATTTGAAATATGAATTTCTATAATGCTACTTTTGATGGACTTCAGATACTGATCGTGGAGAAGGAAAACAGACTGGGACTGAGAAATAAGAGATGGAGGAAACAGAAGGCTAGGAGACAGAAAAGACATGAAGAAGATAGGACAGGGGAGAGGTGGAGCCAGTCTGCTGTCAGAGCTCAGGAGACTTTGAAGCCTAACCGATAGGCACATGATCAAAAGCCCCGCGCTGTTCCAAACAGACCTCTAAAAATAGCGCTAGAACAGTACAGGGCTTTACTGGTCCTATGATCAGAGATAATTGCATGTAAATTTAAGCACGCAATTCTCTCTGATCATGGGGTGGAAGTGCGGGAGGACTGTGCCTGAGTGCAATCCTCCTGCACTTGTTTGACAGGTCTGGGCTGTCAAAAGCCCAGACCTGTCAAACACAGGGGCTGGAGATCCATGGGACCCAACTACCCCCGCCCAAGCCAAGTGAAACGGGGGCTGGAGGTCCGATGGACCTCCAGTCCCCCCGACCTGACCTCCCCCAACACAGGTTCAGCAAACCCAGCAGGAACCCTGAGCTGACCCAACCACTGCTCCCCCCAGCAACAGGAGGTTGGAGGTCCGGTGGACCTCTGGTCCCCCTGATACAGGTTTGGCAGCCCTGGCAGGAACTGCGAGCCAACCCAAGCTGACTCCCCCTCTCCCCAGCAACCGGGGGCTGGAGGTCCGGCGGACCTTCGGTCCCCCCAATCCACCCCCTGACACAGGTTCAGAGGGGGCTGGAGATCCAGTGGGTCTCCAGCCCCCCAAACATCCCTCAGATGTCCCTGGTGGCCCAGTGGGCCGCAGGTGAATCCCCCCCCCCCCCCCACCTGGTGGTCTAGCGGCCATTCCCCACCCCCTACCTTGTTGGAGGAGGGAGGTGGCTCCCTCCTCTTCCATCGGTGCTGCCTGCAAAATGGCAGCACCCAGCCCTGCCTGGGCAGGGCTTCACACCATATAAGGGAGTTTCACGTGCTCGGGGGTTCTGATCATGGAGCGGTAGCAAATGCAGGCACTAGTATGGCGCTACTAGAGGAGAGGAGAGGAGATAGAAGCCCCAAGGAGTGCTGGTGCTGCTCCTGATGAGACAACAGAAGTGAAACCTGACTAGCCACCATTCTAGTGGGGACTAGGGACATAGAGACAGGGAGAGTAACTGACATGGAGAGAGAGAGAAGGGAGAACCAGGTTCCAGTTCCACATGTTTCTCCATCTCCTCATACTTCTGTGAGGTGGCAGCAGCAGCTCAGGATAGGTGAAACCCCTGGGTCCTGGGGAAGTCTTCCTTGTCTAAGCTGCCTGGTGACTGAGTCAGTAAGGATGCAGTGAAGGGCAAAGAAGAAGTGAAACTGAAAGGGGTACTGGTTGGGGGGGGGGGGGGCGGAGGAGTGGCATTTCTATAAGAAGTGGCTCTTGGAGGTATTTTCAGTTCCCTGCATCCTGCACAGCACACAGGACTAATGACAGAAACAAATCCTTAGTACTCTGGATTCAGTGACTGAATATGAACATACAGGACAAATCAATAAAACTCTCATACAGAAAAGCTTCTGCCAACTTCACTGATGCATATAAGACTCAAAAGGGAACAAGTTATCCTCAGAACACTAGTTATCACAGCATTAGTTCTCAGTAGTTTCAAAAGGGGCTAAAATGCCTCTCCTCCACCATACAAAATTTAACTTGAATCTGATCTGAAGGATTTTATTTGTAGGAAACTGCTTTTAAGCACATTTTCACAAGAAGAAGAACTGCAAAAGAATGAATACTTCATTTACTCCACCAGATGGAGAGAACAGTAACCTAGACAATTACGAAGGTACGAGATAAAATCACAGATGTCCAGCAAACAGAAGAAAATCCTATACAACATTCATCCACTAAGAACAACTGTAGTAAAGACAAACCTACAAAATAAGCAGCTTATTGTCATCAAGCTGTGGCAATAATGGACACAAAAAATACACTGAAGATGAGTGCAGGCAACTTCTCCAGCAATACATACTACAGGAAAATTTAACAAGAAACCAACAAAGGAATGTATAAAACTGAAAAGCTGTAACACCTCCAAAGCAACTGGAAAACCAAATACCTATCTATCATTCTCTTGGTACCTTTTATATCAGAGTTAGGCAGACTATGACATGTAAGCCAGAGATTGCACCTGAGGCCATTTTGGTTGGCTTGGCACAGGCTCAAGTTATGGCCATGCTGTGATGGACTAAAGGCAGAATACTGCAGAACTTGACTAGTCCAATGCAGCAGCCAGTCAAATTCTGCACTATTTTGCTTTTAGTCCATCAGAGCATCGCCACAGCTTGAGGTTGTGCCAAGCCTGCCTATGAAAGCAGTACAAATAGCTCCACAGGATCCAGCTCCTTTCACCCTGTACCTTGTCATGCTCTATATGCCTTGGGGCCATGACTAGAGAATGACATGGGGACAGGGAACCGCAGTAACCACGGGGATGGGGACAGAGCTCACGGGGACGAGGCGGGGACAGATCCCACGGGAATGGGGACAGAGCCCACAGGGACGGGGACAGGGAACAAACTTTGTCCCCGTGTCATTTTCTACTTTGAAGCCTGTTAATGAACTGGACTGTTATTTATGTTTAACTGATGCCTACAAAGATATTTAGATTTTTTGGAAAAACAAGCAAACATACTGGCCACAACTAGCAAAATTTGCATGGGAGATCCTGTACATCCTGCTACCAGCACATCTTCTAAGAAGACAACTTCTATTCCAGGAAGGACTGTGGAAGACAGGAGAGCTAGATTGAATCCTGAGATTGTTAATGATTTCTTATTTATCCACAGATTTAAAAAACATAACAGTGCTTTATAGGGCATATTTTTCCCCTCTAGGGAATATAGAACGGGTTGTATTTTATACCCCTGGACATTTTAACAGTGTGAATTAGGATTCCTTGGTGTAGTAGAAATCACCTATTGTTGGATTGGAAGGGTAGAGGGTGGTGGTGGGAAGGAGGGTTATTATAGCTGTTCTCTATTTGTAATTTATACACAACAGTTGCACAGCATATTGTTCCTTTTTATATTTTAATAAAAAGATTTAAATATAAAATCATAAGTGTTTGAGGCTTCTGCAGATGAGGACAGAGCCCACAGGGATGGGGCGTGGACGGGGACAGAACCTGTGGGGACGGGGTGGGGATGGAGACAGGGCCTGCAGGGACAGGGCGGGAACGGAGATAGAACCTGCGGGGATGGGGTGGGTGTCAACGATAGCTGACAGTGGGGACGGAGACAGAACCCACGGGGACGGGGCAAGGACAGAGACAAACTTTATCCCCGTGTCATTCTCTAGCCATGACAACAGTTCTCCTTTCCATCACCACTGTTATGTAAGACATTTCTTGCAGGTACAGCTATCCCCCTCCCCCCCTCCAAGTTCCTTTGTGCAATACTTTCAACCCTGTGGCCCTGCAGGAGTTTTAGGTATCAAAATCTCAGAGCCAGGCTTACCACTGAACAAACTAGACAGAATTTAAGGAGTCAGCAGAACTGTAAACAGAGTCAGCCTGGTGGAGCAGCATAGTTGGCAAAGATCTCCAAGTAGTGCCAGCTGAAGAGAGAACTCGGTTGGCCAGTTGGTATGGTGAGAGCTTGTGCCACAGCTTCCCACTGCTCTACCTCCTCCATAATGCCAGTACCATGAGTAAGTAAGGATCAGGGGTGAGCAAAATACTAATTTGCCTAGGACAAGGATCGCCCTTGCACTGTTTACCACACCATATTACCCAGTACTGAATACCAGCAGGAGATTTTAAATCCTGATTTCCTGCTTTCACCAGTAATGCGCCGTTATCAAACAAGGGAGGGGGCAACTGTGTACAAGCAGAGTTACTACTACTACTACTTATCATTTCTATAAGTATCTATATGATACTACTTATCATATCAGCGCTGTACACTGGAACATGAAGAGACAGTCCCTGTGCGACAGAGCTTACAATCTAATTAGGACAGACAAACAGGACAAATAAGAGATAAGGGAATTACTAAGGTGGGGATGATAAAATAAGGGTACTGAACATGAGAGTAAGGGTTAGGAGTTAAAATCAGTATCAAAAAGGTGGGCTTTTAGCCTAGATTTGAAGACGGCCAGAGATGGATCTTGACGGACCGGCTCAGGAAGTTTATTCCAGGCATATGGCGCAGCAAGATAAAAGGAACGGAGTCTGGAGTTAGCGGTGAAGGAGAAGGGTGCAGATAAGAGAGATTTACCCAGTGAATGGAGTTCCCGGGGAGGAGTGTAGGGAGAGATGAGAGTGGAGAGGTACTGAGGAGCTGCAGAGTGAATGCACTTACAAGTCAATAAGAGGAGTTTGAACTGTATGCGGAAACGGATAGGGAGCCAGTGAAGTGACTTGAGGAGAGGGCTAATATGAGCATAGTGACACTGGCGGAATATAAGTTGAGTGGCAGAATTTTGAACAGATTGAAAAGGAGAGAGATGGCTAAGTGGGAGACCTGTGAGAAGCAAGTTGCAGTAGTCTAAGCGAGAGTTGATAAGTGTGTGGATAAGGGTTCTGGTAGTGTGCTCAGAAAGGAAAGGGCGAATTTTGGTGATATTAAAAAAATGACAGGCTTTAGCAGTCTGCTGAATACGTTCAGAGAAGGAGAAAGAAGAGATGAAGATGACCCCAAGGTTACGAGCTGATGAGACAGGGAGGATGAGAGTGTTATCCACAAAAATAAAGAATGGCGGAAGAGGAGAGGTTGGTTTAGGGGGAAAGATAAGAAGCTCAGTCTTGGTCATGTTTAGTTTCAGATGGCAGTGAGACATCCATGCAGCAATGTCAGACAGGCAGGCTGATACTTTGGCCTGAATTCCTGCTGAGATTTCTGGTGTGGAGAGATAGATCTGGGAGTCATCAGCACAAAGATGGTACTGAAAACCATTGAATGAGATCAGAGTACCAAGGGAAGAAGTATAGATGGAGAAAAGAGGTCCCAGGACAGATCCCTGAGGTACACCAAGAGGAGCATAATCGAAAGGGGTGCCCAAGTTTTCCTGAGTTCATCCTCGCAGGATGTCCCAGTGAAGGGGCGGGGAAACCCGTATTATTGAAACAGGATGGGCGTCCATCTTTCGTTTTGATAATATGGTCGGGGACACCCAAATCTTGACATTTAGGTCGTCCCTAGAGATGGTCGTCCTTAGACTTGGTCGTTTCTGATTTTCGGCGATAATGGAAACTAAGGACGCCCATCTCAGAAATGAACAAATGCAAGCCCTGTGGTCATAGGAGGAGCCAGCATTCGTAGTGCACTGATCCCCCTGACATGCAAGGACACCAACCGGGCACCCTAGGGGACACTGCAATGGACTTCAGAAATTGCTCCCAGGTACATAGCTCCCTTACTTTATGTGCTGAGTTCCCCAACCCCCCCCCCCCCCCAAAAACCCACTACCGACAACTGTACACCACTACCATAGCCCTTATGGGTGAAGGGGGGCACCTAGATGTGGGTACAATGGGTTTCTGGTGGGTTTTAGAGGACTCACATTTACCACCATAAGTGTAACCGGTTGGGGGGGGGGGTGGGCCTGGGTCCGCCTGCCTGAAGTGCACTGCACCCAATAAAACTGCTCCAGAGACCTGCATACTGCTGCGATGTACCTGAGTATGACATTTGAGGTTGGCATAGAGGCTGCCAAAAAATATTTTGAAAATTTTTTTTGAGGGTGGGAGGGGGTTAGTGACCACTGGGGGAGTAAGGGGAGGTCATCCCCGATTCCCTCCGGTGGTCATCTGGTCAGTTTGGGCTCCTTTTTGTGGTTTGGTCGTAACAAAAAAAAGGACCAAGTAAAGTTGTCCAAGTGCTCGTCAGGGACGCCCTTTTTTTCCACTACGGGTCGAGGACGTCCATGTGTTGGGCACGCCCAAGTCCCGCCTTCGCTATGCCTCTGACACGCCCCCATGAACTTTGTCTGTCCCTGTGATGGAAAGCAGTTGGGGACGTCCAAAATCGGCTTTCAATTATACCGATTTGGACGACCCTGTGAGAAGGACGCCCATCTTCCGATTTGTGTCGAAAGATGGGCATCCTTCTGTTTCAAAAATAAGCCTGCAAGCATCCTTAGCTTGAATTTTACAGCTTACTTAAAATATTGCTGTTTATAATGTTGCTGTTAGGAAATATTTTGATTCTGTCTCTCCTGCACTGGTGGAGCTTTACTGGCTTCTCGTTGTCTGGACAGCATTTAAAACTTTGCTTCACACTTTCAAGGCCATACATGGGCAAGGCCAAGAAAATGAAGAAATGCTATGATGAAGTATGTACCTTCTCAAGGGTTGCACTGTTTGTTCAGTAGTCCATCAGTGGAAACAGTCCAGATGTTGAAACCCTAGGAGCTTGCTAGGAAGCTGTTTATCTACATTTTTGAAAAAGAAAATTTGTTTTCTTTTTTAATTTAGAAGAATTCTTGCAACTGTATTTGTTTTTAATGGTCTTAGTTCAGCCACAGACTTTTAGGAAATGCTGATTGGTGGTGTAGGGGGTTTATTATATGGTTAGTGTTTTCAAACATGCAACTCTTTTGTGTTTTAATGTTATCTGTCAAATGCAAAAGTTTTGTTTTCTGATATCTATTGAATTTATTCTACACTTTATAGGTCATAAGGAGCAGGCAATTTAGGATCTGCAGACTATAGATGAACACAGATAAATAAAAATCTTGTCACAGCTTAGCCACTAGACATTGCTATGAAGCGGAATGTCCTTATGAGAACATTTTTTCACATTGCTCCCATAGCTGCAAAGTCCCTGGGTACTTTTTACCCATAGATGTTGCACTAGTTGTGAAAGTGAAATTACAGGTGTGTTTTCACTTTCAAAACTGCAAAAATAAAGAAATAAAACTTCTGGTAGATTCTTACACCTCCCTTTCTCAAGCTAAGACCACATGTGCATAGGTAAGTCACAAAAAATTGAAGGTGTGGTTCTTTATCTACTGCAATTGTTCATGATGGTGATAAATGCAAGTATGAAATGGGCTGTTGCTATTTGAGTATTTTTTTTAAATATTAGTTTTTATACTGGTTTTGTTATTTTATTATAATATTTTAATTTTGTATTGTAATTTATGATATATTATTTTAACTATGTAAACTGCTTTAATGTTTTGGAAGAAAGTGGTATGTCAAATAAACCACATTGTTTTTGAAAATACAAAAAGTATGTACATTTTTAAATGGCCCAACCTAACTGTCCCTAGAGCATAACTTCACTCAGGGCTCCATTTACAAAGCGGGACTACTGATTAGCATGCACTGGATGCAAAGAAGCCCATAATGGCAGCACCATGAGTAAGGAAGGGTCAGGGTGGTCAAAAAGCTAATTTGCCTAGGACAACCAGCACCCTTGCACTGACTTTATATCTTGAAACAGCTGCCAAACATGAAGTATCATTTATATCTATGCACTCATGAAATGCAATGCTAAAAACTACTTTGTTTCTCTTAATGCAGTCATCTGCTTTTTGTCAATGTTATCCTCCATTTCGCTCACATGTCTCTCAACTGATCTGGCACAGCCTAGCAATTCTTTTATTCTAGATACAATTATGTCTATTTGGCTGAACTGCTGAGGGGAGCTTATTGGTCCTCAGCTGTAAATGTTTTTCTGTTTTCTGTGCAATACCCCGTGCAGTTCTGAAAATACCTTCTGTGGCTTGATTTATACATAAAACAAAGTGCTGAAAACTCCACGTTGCTTCTCATATCCTGCTTGCATCCTTTTGATGGATTCAGTCTTGTCCACTTCATCAAGAGGTTTCCTCATGCTTCGTTTCAAAAAAAGTGTTGAACATTTTTTGTGTGCCACGACACTTCAACAGCACAAAGCACAAACATGGTCCTTCTTTTGAATAAATCCAAATTTGTCTGTCCAAGAAGGTTGCAATGTAACTACCCTTTCACTTACCCTCTGCTTGTACACAGTTGCCCCCTCCCTTGTTGCCTAGAAAAAGATCTAAGTTTAAGTAAACCTTTTTGTTCAGAACTAACATTCTGGCATTGACTGAGTTATGCACCAGAGGAGTACAGTGTGAGTAGATTTTACATCACCACAGTGAAAGCTTGTCTTGGCACTCACTGCACCTATAAATTGTAAAATATTTAGTAAAGTAACCTACCCATAGTTATCTGGGCAAAATAGAATTACAGGCAAATAAGGGCATAGACAGACACCCAAGATGGGAGGGCAGACAAAACCCCACCCTGCTCCACAGGCAATTCAGTCGCTCCCTCTCCCACTTGTCCGCATGCTATATAGTTTCTCAACCCCCTGCGTACCTTTTAAATAGCAGATCTTTGCCAGGAGCAAGAACTGACTGACACACACTGTTCACGCCGGCCCCACAGCCTTCCCTCTGATGCAACTTCCTGTTTCCATATAGATGGGAGTATGTCAGAGGGAAAGGTCTGGGACTGACACAAGCAGTGTGTATTAGCTGCTGCTGGCAAAGATCTGCTATTTAAAAGGTACGTTGGAGGGAGAGTTGTTGGGAGTTTTCAGTTGGCGGGGCTTGGGGATCCCCGCCAGCCACATATGCCACTGTAGACAAATAGGCACCAATTTAATTTTATAAAATAGCTGCCAGTTAGGCACCTTGGAGGAGTAGCCTATGGTTAGTGCAGCGGACTTTGATCCTGGGGAACTGGGTTCAATTCCCACTGCAGCTCCTTGTGACTTTGGGCAAGTCACTTAACCCTCCATTGCCCCAGGTACAAAATAAGTACCTGTCTATATGTAAACTGCTTTGAATGTAGTTGCAAAAATACCACAGAAAGATGGTAAATCAAGTTCTATTTCCCTTTCCCCCTTTAACCTAGGTGCCATGTTCTAAAATTACCCTCTCAAGCCAATCTAGAGTTGAATTGAACAGGACATCCAGGTGATGAACCTCCAATCATAGTGAAAAAAAACAACTTCCCCACTTATAATTCAGACATTCCAGGTTTTCTGACTATTATTTAATTTAGGGAAATGGGACTTGATATACCACCTTTCTGAGGTTTTTGCAACTACATTCAAAGCAGTTTACATATATTCAAGTACTTATTTTGTACCAGAGGCAATTGAGGGTTAAGTGACTTACCCAGAGTCACAAGGAGCTGCAGTGGGAATTGAACTCAGTTCCCCAGGTCAAAGTCCACTGCACTAACCACTAGGCTACTCCTTCACTCAATTTGCTCACACCTTTTCAGTAGTAGCTCAAGGTGTGTTACATTCAGATACATTGAGTATTTCCCTGTCCCTGGAGGGCTCAGAATCTAAGTTTGTACCTGAGGCAATGGAGGGTTAAGTGACTTGCCCAAGAACACAAGGAGCAGCAATGGAATTTGAACCAGGTACACCTAGATGTCAAGAGTGGCAGTGGCGTACTAAGGGGGGGTGGTGGGTGCGGTCCGCCCCGGGTGCACGCCGCTGGGGGGGGGGGGGTGCCGCGATTCTGTCCGCTATGTTCGTTCTGTGCTCCCTCTGACCCGGAACAGGTTACTTCCTGTTCCGGGGCAGAGGGAGCATGGAAACGAACGAAGCAGACAGGCACGCGGCACCCCCTCCCCCCAGCGGTGTGCACCGGGGGGGGGGGGGTTGCGCTGCACCCAGGGGTTATGCAGGTTAATGCAGGAGCCCTTACCACCACCTCAATGGGTGGCAGTAAGGGCTCCCCCCTGAAATGGCCGCGCGGCAAGTGCTTTACTTGCCGCATGGCCATTTCCTGTAGAAAAGTGAGACTTCCCTTTTACCAGCTGTGGTAAAAGGGGACCTTGGCGCACGTGTAAAACATGTGCCGACGGCAGCACAGGCCCCCTTTTGTCGCTAAATACAGCATGTCAGGATGTTAAACACCAAGATGTTGAGAAAGGCCACTGGTATATCCCCTCTCCCATCCAGCTCCTTTTGCCATGAGTCCAATAAGAATGTTTTACTGCTGTGGCCTTTATCAATATGGGTCAAGTGACCACTGGTCTTTCAGGAGCTGCTCAACCATCTTCTAGCCCATTATAAACCATAAAGTTGTATTGCTCTGTTTGTCACCCTCCTCTCACCTATCCACCCCCATCCTGTTAGACTGTCACTGAAATGCTTTGATGTTTCACTTATATATACTGTCATCTACCACATTTGCTTATTTCCGATCTGACGAAGAAGGGCAACCTTCGAAAGCTAATCAAGAAATGTATTAAGTTATGTCCAATAAAAAAGGTATCATCTTATGTTCTTTTCCATGTTTTATTTTAAGAAAGTTGGGGAGGATCATACATAAGATAGCACTAGCATATCTAAGTGATTGCATATAGGATCTAGTCTGCAATAGGGGCAGTTCAGGAGAAGGCATCCTGAAATAGGAAAGTTTTTAAATCAACTTTGAATTGAGTAAGGGATGTTTGTAAACAGAGATGAGAGGGCAACAAATTCCATAGTAGGGGTCCGTGAAATGAAAAAATAAAGTTCCTTGTGTGTTTGTGGATTACCTTTTTATGGCTGTGTATGAATAGGTGCTTTTGATTAAGAAACCTAAGGGTACAGGCAGAAACATAATGAATTAGGTGATGAGAAAGCATAAGGGTTCTTCTGAGAGTCATGTTTTGAAGACTACTAGAAGCAGCTTGTAAGTGATTCTATGTTGGATGGGTAACCATTGAGCTGCTTTCATGAGGGGTGTGATATGATCATATTTGCCTATTTTGCTGATGATTCCAAGGGCTGTGTTTTGAATTAATTGGAGTCATCTGAGATCCTTGGTCCTGATGCCTTTGTATAATGAATTGCATTAATCCAATTACGAAATTACAAGTGAATGAATGAGGTTGTTTAGGGCTGATGGTTGAAGTAGAGATTGTATTTACCTAATTAGATGAAGTTTGAAGAATGAACAATGAATGACCTGTCCAATATGTGGACAGAAAGTAAGACCATTATCAAAAGTGACCCCTAGGACACGAGTGGTATTAGATAGTGGAACATGATTGTTGCAGAGCATAATTGGCTGGCATAATGTTTTGTTGGGGTGATTGGTGAAAAGAGGTGGCTTACATGCTGCAGGATTTAAAATGACTGTTATTTTGAAGCCAGTTTGTGATCTGCAACAGTTTATTGTTGATGTTGGATATCTCCTGTTGATTTAGATGGCTGAGGGTGCAAAGAAGTTGGATACCATCTACATAGCTAAACACAGTTAGATCTAGAGATTGTGCTAGTGTGAGAAGAGGAGCAAGGAAGATATTGAATAATGTAGTGGACAAAACAGAGCCTTGAGGAACACCTGATAATGGGACATAGGAAGTAGAGGTCTTGGTGGTGCGGTGGACAGTTCTTCCATTATATGCAAATCTATCTCATGCATATTCATTATAGACATCCTAAAAGCCTGACTGGGTGTGTGTGTGTCAGGTGCGTAGCCAGACCTCAGGTTTTGGGAGTCCTGAGCCCAAAGTGTGTGTGGGAAGGGGTTTTAAAATGTTGCCCCACCTCTCTGCTGATCTCTGCCCCTGCCACAACCCCACATACCTGGACTGGTGGGGGATCCCCAAGCCCTGCCAGCAGCCCTCCTCCAACCAATGTGTGTTTTTGTGAGCTGCCACGCTGCCTTCCCTACTCCCCCTCCCCCGTTTATGTTTGGGTTTAGTGAAATTGAGCATGTGCAAGGGAGGCCTGCCCCCTGCGCATGCTCAATTTTTATATATGTGTGTGTGGGAGAGCCTCCCTCACACATGCTCAATTTCACTAAAACAAAGCAAGTGCACAAGGGGAGGCAGGGCAGGCAGAGCGGTGGCTCAAGAAAACATGCATCGGCTGGAGGAGGGCTTCTGTTGGCGAGGCTTGGGGACCCTAACCAGCTGACAGAACATCAATTGTGGGTGAGTCTGATCCCAAATTGGGGGGGGGGGGGGATCCAGGCTCCCAAGATACCTCTCCCCCCATGGATACGCCACTAGTGTATGTCCTGAAGACTGGGTTGAGAACCACCACTCTAGAGTATAAATATATAGATCTTTAAATTCTGTCCCCATATGGTTTATGATGACCATTTTAGTATGTGCCCTTCTGGTTTATATCTTTTTGAAAATATGGACTCCAGAACTGCATATAGTACTCCAAATGAGGTGTCACCAGAGACTTATACAGATGCAGTACAACTCCTTTTTCTTGTTGGCCATTTCTCTCCTTATGCACCCAAGCATCTTTCCAAATCTGCTTAATAGAATGTATTACTAAACCAGTCATATGCATAACTCGGTAAACATGTTAAATTATTGCTTTTTAAAATCAGGTAATGCAAAGCCCCCATGTTAAATTGAGACAATACACTTTACGTAGTGTAATCCTGTTGTTTTTTTTTTAGCCATTCCATAAAAAGAACAAAATGGCTTTATTCAGTTTCTGTAGGTCTTCATTGTGAATCACTAATGGGAGCAGATGAGGCATAGAAAACCATCTTGGGACTAATCACTATTTTAACTAATTGCAGCCTCCCCAATAAAGAGAGAGAATTGGAGGAATCTAACAATTTTTCAGTGGCATTTAGTGCAGGAAGAATTTCCAGACTATACATCTGATTTCAGTTTCTTAGGAGTAGCACCCCAAGATATTTAACAAGTCCACAAAACCATTCTCTGCATATCCTGTACTGCTTGCTTAAGCGTTGATACCCCCTTGTTAGTTGGGGTTGAGGGTTACCCCAGAAGCAGGCACATAGTGTCTATGGCCAAAGTTACACCTATAATCTCCAAACTTTAAGTCATAGCATACAGACTTTAAAGGGTTCCCCTCCAGTGAGCTTATACCTTTATGGCTAGAATATTAATAATAGACAGAGTAAGGAAATAGGCAAAAAGAATACTGGAGGAAATATTTTTCTTTATATTAAAAAGTCCCTTTAATGGACACTCTGATAGTGAGTAATTATGTACAAAGAGAAAATGATTGATAAAAGTAAAAGGCAAATTACGGTATCCATAAAATCAATATAAAGTGCTTTCAACAAGTAGCATAATACTTCAGCAAAGAAAAGGTTCTAGGTCTCCTTTGGGTAGTTTCTTGCACTTCAGTCTCCAACATTATACTTTATCACTCAAGAATATAGTCACAAAATGCTCCTTACTCCTGATAGTGCCTTTGTTATTTCTTTATCTCTTTCTTCCTGCTAGTCTGTAGCCCTCTTTCCTCCTGAACTTATATGTATATGTTGGGGCAAAGAATAGACCCTAAGATTCTTTTTTAGCAGTTGGAAATGAGGTTTCTTATCCCTTTGAGGTGATAGATTACTCTCTTTGGTGTTTCTCTTTGTGTAGATTTCTACCCTAGCAGAATAAGTGAAGGATAAGGCCCTGGAAGGGTGTATTATCCCTTGTTACTTAAGGTAGTAGACACTCACTGGCTCCACCTTCCCCATTTGGAAGTAATAGAAGTCAACAGCTTCATTCTATGTTCCTTTTCTGACTGAGGTTCAGGATCCAGACTCCCGATGACCAGACCTTCTACCCTAGCGTACACTGTGCCTCAGAGGGGCAGCTGTGAATCAGGCTGACTTCCCATGATCAGTTCTCTTAAATATAGGAACAGTTCTCTCCTTCTTGGTTGCTCCAGGGGACAGCCAAGAGTAAGGCCAGCAGCCCCTGTGCTTGATTCTTCTCCTTTGTCTCCCTTACTCCCTACAACAGGGAACTAAGTCTGTGGTGAGCCCCTGGTTCGGATTTCTTACCTACTGCATCTCTGCATGCTCCTTGTTGGATAGCCTGTGAGAAAGGAAGACCTGACTCCTCCCTTGTACTTATACTTCCCTCCAGAATCTCAAGCTCAGATACTATTGGACCACAGTTTCAGAACAGAACTGCAACTATTCAGTTTGATTGGCACCATTCTTTTAACCAGAAATACTATCTTCCTCCTGCAACTGCATAACATTTCAGATACAGTTTAAAGTTTGTTGGTTAGAATTTAAGAATACTGATGCCTATAGTACCTGGTGTTCTTTGTAATTATCTGGAAAAGGTTTGATTCTTGTTTCTCCAGTGAAGGAGAGAAGGCTGAGATCATCTTGGACTTGTTCTTTTGATGCTTCACCAGTAATATAAATTGAAAAGGTTTGCTTGAGATTTTACAAGCTGCTGAAGGTCAATTTCTTTGCACTGGCTTACAGTTTGTGCTTGGTGGATTTTATGAATTGGAGGGGTGGGGAATAAATTTTTTATGGTATCATCTGAAATTTTGTTGTAATTGTACATTTGTCTTAGCTTCATGGTGCATGTACTATTGTTAATTGCCTAGATCAGTGTTTATTGTATAGTGAAATGTAATGAGGGTTTAATTGGATTACTTTCTGTTCTACAGAATTACCTGTGCATTCCTCGGATCTCAATAGCTTGAGCACTAACAGCTCTAAACTTAAAATAAAGAGTATAAAGGGCAACCTTGCTTTGTAGGTCAGTTAAGATGAAATTCAGCTGAAGTTTTCCATCCTGAGATTATTTACACCATAGGATTAGTGTAGTGTATCCTATTAAAGAAGGGGCCTGAAATACCAAACTTTTGTAATGTGAACAGCAGATACCCTATGAAATGCTTTTTCAGCATGTAAGCTAGGGTGGCTTGAGTCTTTCCAACTGTATCTATTGCAGATATCAATTTTCCTATATTTACTGCAGTGGCAGCGTAAAATGAAACCTACCTGACCAATATACACAAGGGTAGACATAATTTACCCCAAGCTTTTAGCCACAATTTTAATGTATATTTTAATGTTAACATTTAAAATTGCTATAGCTTTTCTAGATCTTTCCTGGCCTTGGGGATTTGTCTAATATATTCATTAAAAAATTAATTAAAAAAAATAAACTATATAATCTGGCTCCTGAAAATAGTAGCAAAGGAATGTAGAGATGCTAAGGATGGTCCATCCCAAAGAGTGAGATGTACCGCAACAAGGAGTGAGACTGGAGGCTGAGTGAGGCTTTTCTCATGATGCATTCAAAGTATACATATGAAAATATCTGCTTATTGTATTATTTTACAGGCATCTCCTCTCTCGCTCTTCCACCTCGCCAGTCTAGCATCTCCTCCTTTACTATTCTGCCCCCCCCCCACTCCAGCATCTCTCTTCTCACTCTTCTGCCATCTAGCTTCAGCCTCTCTTGCTCTTCTTCCCCCTACCAGTCTAGCATCCTAGTCTAGCATTTCCCCATTTGCTCTCTCTTCCCTCCACCCCATGGTCCAGAATATCTCTATTTTCTTCCAATTCCCTCAGTGCTGCACCCAAGTCCAGTATCTCCCCTTTCTCTCTTCCCCTTAAGTCCAGAATCCATTCTCTTCCTGTGTAGCCCAGCACCTTCCTGACCTCCCCATGATCCTGCATCTCCTTCCCCCATGCAGTCTAACGTCTCCCTGTTCTTCTCAAGAAATGTCCCTATACTCTCAGTGGCCCAGCATCTTCTTTCCCTCATCCCCATTGCTGCTACAGTCCAGCATCTTCCCTTTGTCCTTCCCCAGCAGCTCTCCAAACTTTCCACTATGATTGATAGCCAGAACTAATTGAAAGGGGAGCTAAGATGGAAAGAAACACAGGACCTTTCAATCTAGGTTGCGTTGGATGCCTGCTCTATCCTTCCCACGTCAATGCAGACTTCTTGGGGGTTCCAAGACCTAGGTTGAAAGTTCCCATGCTTCCTTTTCATCGCAGCTCCCTGTGGTAACATGAGCAAGAGCGGGCCATGGGACCAGGTAAGACGAGCCACACACACTCAGTAAGTTACAGTGAAAACTAATAATATTTATTAAAAGTGTCTGTAAAGGGCTCCTGTTCACTTAGATAGGAATCAATATTCAAAACCAGTTCTGTACATATAACAGTGTCCTCGGGTGGCCTGCTTCTACAAGGTCACAGTATTCATGAATGTCTTTCTCTCAGCTGTAATTCTTACTAGCCTCTAGCCTGGTCCATGGATCCAGAATTACCAGCACAATCTCTAACATGAACACAAGGCTGGCCTGCAGCCGGCCAGGTTAAAACACAAACTCTTCAAGGTTCCAAACTGAACCTGGCCTACCCGAACATAGTACTTGCAGTTTCTCAACTTCACGGTGAAGGCATCCGCAGTGGGCATCACTGCTTCCTTCTGGGCCTCCTTAACCTAGCTCTGGCCCTGTCTTTTATGCTTCTTGGGTCATGCCCTCTTGGCTCCACCCTTTCCATGTCATTTCTCCCTTGGGTGAGACTAGGAATTTTAAGATAGCCCTGACATTGTGAAGGAGTGTTCTTAAGGGGAAGTGGAAGCATCCTGTAGACTCCCTCACACTCCCCCTGCCACCAATGAAATACACGAGAAGAGGAGGCCTTAGCACATGAGCTGGAGAAAGTGCTGGATGTGTGTTTCACATGCCTAATGTGAGTTCTGAAGGCTCTTTATTTTGGAATTAATCTCCTCTACTCTAATTTCGGAGTTCAAGTAATCCAAAGCCTCCAACCACATTTGCAGGAGGAGAAGCACCTTACCGAAGTGATCTCAGTTCTCCAAATTCTTCCCCTCTTAGCATATAGCTTTTGGAAAATTGTCTGAACATTCTGCTTATAAATGTAGACTCCTGAGGCAGACATTCCATGCCAAAACATGGCTCCGTGTTGAGTCTCTATTTAGTCTGATGTTTCATCCTTGGAGTTTTTTGTTTGTTTGTTTTTTTTGGATCTTTTACTTGGACCTTGCTAGGAAGGATTATTGTTATAACCTACTCTGTTGTTTCACATAATCTTCCCATTTAATCTTTGATTTTTTTCCTGAAAGACAACATCAGAAACAAGATAAAAGGAGAAATGTCAACTAAACTTAAAACTAATCACTGTGGGAGTACCTATTTATCTAGGACCTCTTTTACAAAGCCACGCTACCGATTCTCGGTGTGGAAGATGAGAGGAAGTCCATTCAATTCATATGGGCTTCCTCTCATTTGCCATGCGGGAATCCCTAATGTGAAGATGATCGAGTGTGTTCCAACTAGGTCTTTAGGTTCCTCTGATCAGTCTTTACTTCAGTTGCCTGATTTAATTAACATCACACTGTCTACTACCAAGGCAAGTGCTTTTTGTTAAATGGGCTGTGGAATAGGATAGTTTTGCAAACTGGATAGTGTTGCTAATTATTTTATGCTTAGAAAAGCTTTAAAAACACAGTTGTTTAATAATGGCTAAGGCAAGTTGAAGTGAGTAAGCTTTTTAGTCCACATTATGTGGTCAACAAATTCTATGTGTCAGTCGAAATCAAACAAAATAAAACATGGAAAAGAAAATAAGATGATACCTTTTTTATTGGACATAACTTAATACATTTCTTGATTAGCTTTCGAAGGTTGCCCTTCTTCATCAGATCGGAAATAAGCAAATGTGCTAGCTACAGTGTATATAAGTGAAAACATTCAAGCATTACTATGACAGTCTGACAGGGTGGGAGGATGGGGGTGGGTAGGAGGTCTGCATGGGGACATCAAAGCATATCATTGATATTCTAACAGGATGGGTGTGGATAGGTGAGGGGTGGGGTGATCAACAGAGACATACAGCTTTATGGTTTATAATGGGCTAGGAACACCAGATCCTTGTTAAGTCCTTTCGGTTGCTAAAAAATACAGGGTCATGCATTTGGGCTGCAGAAACCCAAGGGAACGGTACAATTTAAGGGGTGAAGAACTGTGCAGAAAGAGAAGTGGGACTTGGGTGGTGATCATGTTTGATGATCTTGAGGTGGCCAACAGATAGAAAAGGTGACAAAGAAAGCTATAAGGATGCATGGTTGCATAGGAAGAGGAATTGCCAGTAGAAGAAAGGAGGTGATGATGCCCCTGTATGTTCCAACTCATTTTTGTTGAGAAACCAACTACAGAAAATAGAAACATATAGCAGAACAATCAAAACATGATGCCCTCACCCAACCCTTCCCCATCCTCTCCCCTCCCACTATGAACAGTAGCGAAGCTAGAAGAATGGTCTGGAATTTGGCAGCATAGATTTAATGCTAAAAAATGTGGGGTCATGCATTTGGGCTGCAGAAACCCAAGGGAATGGTACAGTTTAGGTGGTGAAAAACTGTGCAGAAATAGAAGCAGGACTTGGGTGGTGATTGTATTTGATGATCTTAAGGTGGCCAACAGATAGAAAAGGTGACAACGAAAGCATAAGGATGCATGGGTGCATAGGAAGAGGAATGGCCAGTAGGAAAAAGGAGGTGATGATGCTCCTGTATGCTTCAACTCATTTTTATTGAGAAATCAACCATAGAAAATAGAACCATATAGCAGAACAAGTCAAAACACGATGGCCTCACCCAACTCTTCCCCATTCTCTCCCCTCCCACCATGTACAGTAACCAGAAACAGACTGTATCACAAATTTTGTAAGTGACTGCAGGCCACTGGGGAGAGTGTAGTCCAGAAGGGTGCCCACATATTCTGAAATTCTACACCCTGCGAAGAGGAAATGTCCCGGAGAGCAAGATGATCAATCCGAAGGAGGGCTATCATAACAGTTTGCCACCACTGGAAAGTTGGAGCTTGAAAGGAAAGCCAGCATAGTAATATAGCTTTCTTTGCTATAACAACGGCACAAGTCACAAAGCCCTTCATACCTCTTGGCACAGAGGAAGAGAGCATTGGGTTATTAAAAAGCAATAAGGAATCGTGAAGGCCACAGTTCCAGAGGTTGGACACCACAACCAACAAAGTGCAACAAAAGTCTCTAATCAAGACACATGTCCAAAACATATGGCCCAATGTTACTCCATGTGGTCCGCACTTTGGACACGCACCAGTAGTGTCAAGACCCATATGATGAGCCCGATGAGGAGCCACATAAAGACATAATGCAAATTTGTATTGAAGTTCCCAATGATCAGCACTTGGCAATAAATCCTGTAGAGGTAGAACATGGTCCTTGAAACAAGAAGCAGAAATTGTTGCTGATAAATCTGCACTCCAAACCTCTGCTAGACAACTGTAATTGAGTTCCGTTACTGTGTCACGAATGTGCCGATGGTGAAAGGATAAGGATACATTCTGCTGTGCTCCCAAAGTATAAGAAGGACAACTCCTCCTGAATGTCCACTAGGAGTGGCCTAGTGGTTAGGGTGGTGGACTTTGGTCCTGAGGAACTGAGTTCAATTCCCACTTCAGGCACAGGCAGCTCCTTGTGACTCTGGGCAAGTCACTTAACCCTCCATTGCCCCAGGTACAAATAAGCACCTATATACCATATGTAAGCTGCATTGAGCCTGCCATGAGTGGGAAAGCGCAGGGTACAAATGTAACAAAAATAAATAAATACAATTCTCACAAAGCAGCCAAGTCACATAAAGACACAGTTGCAGAAATGCAAAGGTGTTGGCCACAAGTAAAACAAATTCTTACTGTAAGGTAACAAAAAGTTTCATAGGGTCCTCGTCTGTGATCTCTTGAAGTATTTAATCCCTTTGTGCTGCCAGCGTTGAAATACCACATAGTGTTTTCCAGGAGCAAAGGCAGGATTATGGCAGATTGCCAAGAAAGGAGTCATTTTGGGCAAGAAATGATGATGACAGTAAAACCAACACCACACCACCTTGGCTGTAGGGAGTAGAAAAGTAGCTTTCAGCACTGATGGTATCCAGCCTCCCTACTTTATGAAAAAAACAAGTGAAGTGGACCTCACCAGTGAGCTGAGTCTCCAGGGCTGTAACAGAGAAAACCTGCATATTGTGATACCAGTCATTGATTTGTCTCATACCATTGGCAACTGATAAATGTCGCAAGCTCAAAAGGCCCAACCCTCCCAGCGCTACTGGTGTCTGGAGAGTGGTAATATGGAGTTGTGCCCATTTTCCCTGCCAAAGGTAGCCTTACAACAATCAAGTTAAATGACGCTCATCACAGACTTTCAAATAGAGAGACAATAACTGGTCCCCACCCACTAGGCATGGGAGGACCCCCACCAGTCGTTCCACCAGCATCTTAGTGAGAAGCCACGCACCACCTCATATGAATAGTAAGTTGATAGGGGGACCCAAAAATTGTGGCAGCAATAATTTATAAAATCCCCACATAAATCCATCCACTCCCAGAACAGAACACAATTTTAAGGATTTGACGGTCCCCCAGAGTTCCTTGGTCACAAAAATCTGTCTCTAAATAGGCCCTTAATGCCTCTGAGTCCAATGGAGTATCTTCCCCATATCGCTGTGCAAAACAGTCAGTAAAAATATGGGCTATATGATCACTCTTATTATGCGCCTTCCCAGTAGAATCTCAAAGCAACACCACTGACCATGACCCACCCCAAGTTTTGACAACTTGTGCCAGTGGGTGACCAGGTTTATTACCAACTCAATAAAACCAAAATTTGTGGTATAACAAGGATCTAGTGGTCTGCACCATGGCGTTTAAGAGCAGACAAAATTATGCTTTATCCTTTACCCACATTCTAGGTAAAGGATAAACAGAAGTTAAAGGATAAACAGTAAGCATGACACTACATAAACAAAGGAGACACAGATGCACAGCCTCACCCAGGCCTTCCCAATCAGAACAAGGACCCCAATCAGCCCACAGAGGCAATATAGCATAAAACCTACTATACACTTCCTTAAGTACCCAATCATACTCATTCCAGTCACACATAAAGTGGATACAGAATTGCCCCAACCCTCCTCATCCTCTCCTTCCCCAAAACCATACCCAAATCCCTAAAAAGTGACCCAAGCTAGACCCACATGAGTCCTCACAAGAGAATAGAGAGATCACTAGCTTGATACAGGCTGCCCTGCCCTGCCCCTCTGACTAGTGCAGATAACGTGTGCCTTTATTTGCTAAAGCTGCACAGATGGGGTGCAATTTCCTCCTGTGTTCTTGCAATGCTGGGGAATAATCTTGAAATATGAAAATGGAGTGTCCTTCATAAGCGAGGAAATCACGTTTAAGGCGAAAGCCCAAAGGATATCCAGCTTATGGCAGTAGTTGAGAACCCGGGCTATGACGACCCTGGGCTGCTGGCGATCTTCCTGCTGCTATCGTACATGATATGCACATTCCAAAAGCAAAAACCCCATGTGATCCACAAGCACAAGTTCTTTAGTAAGCCAGTCTTCAAGCCAAGTAGTTAAGTTGCGCTGGTACCAGCTCAGGAAGCCCAATAATGCGCAAATTGTTCTGACAGTAATAATTCTCAAGGTCTTCAAGCTTGGCCTCCTGTTCTCAAACATGCTGTTCCAGACTCGTCACTTTCAGGCCCTGTTTGTGCGCCTTGTCCTCCAAGGTGGATAATCTCATATCAAGATCTCCAGTGTGGGACGCAATCCCATCTAGCAAAGCTGGAAATAAGTCTATTTTATGTGAGTACCCAAGCAGGGTTTGAGAACCTTGTCCACAGCCTGCATGAGCTGTGCTAGTTGACACTTGGAAAAGGCTACATCGGTGTGCAGCAAAGTGCCCACCATCTTGGCCTTACCACCTCGCATTCACCCCTTTTCTTTTTGCGCGGATTTGTTCACCACTGTGGGATCAGATCTGTCCACAAATTTGCCATGCAGTCTGCGAAGGAAAGACAGACACGTCCAGGTAAAAACGGACGTATGGTAACCCTAGTCCATATCCAGGCTAGCACTGTAAGATGACTAGCAGTTTTTGCTAAAAGACCATCCCTGTACCAAGTTGTCAATCTGTTGAATTTAGGTGATAGTGTATTAAAATCTACTTAACCATTGATACTGACTTGCTGCCAGCAAGTGTCTTGGATCTCAGTACCTGATTGTGCCCTGTCCTTCTGACTAGTTTTGTGGCCTTGCTTCTCCATGTTACCTGACCATCGTATTATCCTGCTCTAGAATTCTCTTTGCCTCCAGCCCTCTCTCTGCTCCCTGGGTAATGCATGCAACTAAGCTACCAACATTCAACACTTGGAGACTGAATTCAAGGGTACGATAGCTACTACAGGTGAAAACCATGGGGATAATTTTATTATAGGGTGCCTAGAGGGTGCATATATGGGGCCTACTCTGTAAAGGAAAATAGGCAGAGCTGGCAGTGACACATGAGGGGAAGGCATCCCTGCACCTTTTGTTCTCTCTTTGTTTTGTTTTGTTTTGGTGCTGCTGCTCATCCCAAAAAGCAGCAGTAGTGGCAGAAGTGGTAGTGGCAGGGAGGTAAGGAATGAAAACAAAACTTAAATGACTTTCACACTTCAAAAAAGGCTTAGAGGGAAGTAATCTGCACAGAGTGGCAGATGCTACTCTAATCAAAGGCGTAGGCCTGGAGGAGTAGCCTAATGGTTACTGCAGTGAGGGAACTGGGTTTGATTCCCACTGCAGCTCTTTGTGACTCTGGGCAAGCCATTGCCCCAGGTAAAAAAAAAAAAAAAGTACCTGTATATAATATGCAAATTGATTTGATTGTAACCACAGAAAGCTGGTATATCATATCCTACCCCCTTTCCCACAAAGCAGCTTATCTGCTGGCATTTGCTATGTTACTGTGTAGATATTCATGCTAAATACATGAGATATAGAATAATATAAATTACATACTTGAGAGTCCTGCCCAGACTCTACCCATGTGTATGCCTACCAGTCAAATATGTGCTATGTAAGATGTGTGTATTTACAGAATAGCACTTAGGAAGATTTTTGGCATTTATGTATGTACTAGTAAAAAAAGCCCCGTTTCTGATGCAAATGAAACGGGGGCTAGCAATGTTGTCTTCTGTGTGCATGTAGGAGTGTGTGTGTCCCTGCCCTCTGCCCACTCTCCCCTCCCCCCTCTGAGTCCTTCACTGTTACAGAGCCAGCGATTTGATTTCGTGCTCTGCTGTTTTCCTTCACTGACTGTTTGTGTTACAGAGAGGGCGGGGCAGACACTCATAGGGAAACCGGATATCTCGCCCCCTTCACACTTCCGGCTGGAGGCTTCATAGAACGTTGGTGTTGCCTTTTATATAGAGAGATATGCAAGTGTTCTAATCATTTACATGTGTAATTCCCCATTATAATGGGGATTACTAAAGAAACCCCTCCCTAGAGTCATTGGGGGGAGGGAAGTGGGTTGGAAAGAGAGAGTGGGAAGCCCAGCCCCAAGGGGAGTGTTTATAGGAAAATGCTGAGGGAAATGTTTCTGGTTATTAAATGACAGTAGGGGGTGGAGTTTGGAGTTTATAAAAGTTATTGTTACACAAAGCACAAGGTCTTTGGTTGCCTCTACCCCCCCCCCCCCCCCGTCAACACCCTTGAGGAGAGGGGGTGTCCTGGGTGGGTCCAATAAACTAAGACTGAACTAAGTAGAGATTTCTTCCAGTAAAAGCATTAACCGTGAAGTAGAGGAGTGCTCCGGGTGGGAAGCAGGGAAACCCAGCCCGGGAGCAAGAAAAGAGAAAGGAGTCCGTTCGGGGCCAAAGGCACTAGTTCTGAGAGATACACCTTTGGGAGAGTGAACAGACAGGGAGGTCTGATCCATAGGGGAAATAGCTTGCTGCCCCAGTACTGCAGGCACAGCCTTAGATTGTTCACCCAAAGAGGATGGGTAATGGACTGGAGGAGTTGTAAATATGCACATACCATAGGATTTACAAATGGACTGTTGAATTTATACCAAAGTTTTGAACTGGCACTTAACCTCAAGTTTGAATAAGCTATCTCGTTGGAATTGACTGGTTAATACTAAAAAGGATTCCTGAAGTCTGGATGAACTGCTTGTTGCAGAGTTTTCAGTAAAGTTCATGTTTGGATTATAACAACCTGGACTGGAGTATTTCTTTGAATGAGAGTGAAGTTTATTTACTCCTGGACTAATAAAGAAAGGTGAATAAAATGATAAAAGAGTAAAGCCCGGCTTAATACCCTACAGCCTACAGAAGTAAGTCAGGCCCCAGCTCTGTGAGTCAGTAGTGACTAAGAACTTGGTCTGTTTTGTGGCCCAGGTCTTGGGTGCTGACCTGCGACAAGATAGCTGGTGCCGAAACTTGTATATTGAGACCAGGGTAATGCATGCATATTTAGCATGTAGATGTTAACACCCACCTCACCCTGCATGTTTCTCCATAGGGTAAGAGCTTGCAGAGTGTGACCTCATGCTACCACCAAGCCAACAAGATAAGCTGGCCAATCATATGTGTAGCTTTCGAGTCCTGTCTAACAGTTCTGTAACTGTGAGATTCCCTGCAGACATAACGGCCACAGGGCTGCCAGCAAAACAGACGTCCAGAGTTATTCAGATCTAATACTCTCCTTTTCTATTAATGATTTGGCTAGCTACAATAGAATTTAACACTTTACATGAACCCTATGGTTGGTTTCTTATCAGTCTGACAATAACAGATTTCACTGTCTTGTTATCTTAGCTCTTTCTCTAACTCCAAGATCCCCTTACATCATCCATGTCAATTCTATACTAAACAGAACATGTGCTAGCACATCTGAATAGACGGTCACTTTTAAATTAATCAGTACCCAGATTTCTATGTCTTATATATAACCCCAAATACACTTATGTGAGATTCTAGTTAAAAATAGCTCTAGAAAGCTATCTTTTATAGTTTCAAGAGATAATTACTTCGTATGTCCCTATACTTTATTCAGATCTTTGTTTACAAATAAACAGAATGGGGCTCATTTTCAAAGCACTTAGATTTACAAAGTTCCATAGGTTACTATAACTTTGTAAGTCTAAGTGCTTTGAAAATATGCCTCGTATGTACTAAATCTGTCTTGGTGTATTATCACTTTTAAGTTAATGAAACAGAGGCCATCTCTAAGGTTGACCCAAATGTTGAGATTTGGCCATCCCCGACCATATTATCAAAACGAAAGATGGACGCCCATCTTGTTCTGATAATGCGGGTTTCCTCGCCCTTTTGTGGCGCTGTCCATAGAGACGGGCGCCCCCGTTCGATTATGCCCCTCCACAATATTTAATCCAAATAAATTGATACTAAAAGTACTTGATTACAATGATAAAATATTTACTTAAAATATAATGAAAGAATTGTGACCGATGAGGAGACAGAGTCATAAGCAGATTGCTTATATGAAAAGAGTTGCCACAGAGGTCATGGATACTTTGTAGCTGTATGAGTGTTGAGCGTTTGAGTGAATTTAGAATATGAGAGTAAACAGGTACCTATTTCAAGTCTATTCTATCATGAAAAAAAGGTACATACACTAGTCTAATATAATAATTTGCTCCTGCAACGTTCCAATGTGTCTACCTGCGCTCGTAACCATCTCCTGACATCAGCCAGCCTCCAGCGTTCCATTCCCCCTCACTGCCCCGCCCTTGCGTCAAAACGTAATGACGTCAGAGGGCAGAACAGTGAGAGGGAAGGGAACGCTGGAGGATGGCTGATGTGAGGAGATGTTACGAACGGAACGTTATGGAAGCCAGTCAGAGCTTTCAGGTACAATTCAGCAAGTTGACTCCCGCTTCCTCCTCCCAGGCATTTTAAATGTCCATTAAACAATTCTTTTAGCTAGCAGCTGGGACATGTAAAATGTTGTCTGTGGCCCATTATGGAAGTACATTTTGTTTCTGAAGTTGAACAAGCAAAGGGGAAGGGAAGATAATAGGTTTATTTAACAGAGCTGTTCCAATAATAGAGATACTGAGAGCAAAGCTTTGATGATGTCGGCATGGTCCGCTCGCTCCTGCTGTGTGGAGGGGGAGCAGGGGAGAGAGGAGAATCGCTGGGTGGCTGGAGGGGGGGGGGGCAGGGGAGAGAGGAGAATCACTGGGTGGCTGGAGGGGGGGCAGGGGAAAGAGGAGAATCATACACAATGTCTCTCTCACAGATACACTCGCACTCAGTCTCACTCTCTCTCTGTCTCACACACACACTCGCACATTCACTCTTTCTCTCTCACACAGTCACTCTCATACACAGTCTCTCAAACATACACACTCCGAGGAAAACCTTGCTAGCGCCCGTTTCATTTGTGTCAGAAACGGGCCTTTTTTATTAGTATTCTATAAAGAAAAGTAAGTGGCAGAAAACAAGCCTACGGCTGGTGTAAATGCTCATGCCTAGATGTTAACCAGAACATACATAAATCAGAGAATACTATAATTTATGAACATATTTGCACCCTCTGCCCATGCACATGCTCACTGGCAAAATACGCATCATCAAAACATTGTGTGTCTATTTCTGCTAGTCAGTATTCTCTAAGAGGTCATTTATGCATATTCCTGCCACCTAAAACTATAGAATTAGCCCTGTAGGACTAGATTCTACATATCATGCCGAAAAAAAAAATATGCCTAGGCGTATTCTATAAAGTACGCCTAAATTTTGGTGTACTTTATACACCATTGGCCGAGCACCCATCTGTATGACTAAATTTAGTCACGGGCAGTTACGCCAAGTAAAATTTGGTGTAAATACCAATGCCTATATTAGGCGCGGACTGGGTGTATTCTATAATGATGCACATAGGTTTTAGAAACACCCATGATCTGCCCATTCCATGCCTATGGCCATACCCCCTTTTCAACTATCCAGCTCATTTTCGAAAGGGATCGCTGGCGATCTTCTGACACAAATCGGGAGATTGCCGGCGATCTCCTGATCCCAGCCAAATCGGTATTATCGAAAGCCAATTTTGGCCGGCCCCAACTGCTTTTTCATTGCGGCACCGGCCAACCTTCAAGGGGGCATGTTGGTAGGGTAGCGAAGGCGGGATGGGGGTGGGGGTGTGGTTACGGGATGGCCAGCTTCACCTTATAATGAAAAAAAAAATCGCCGGCTTGAACGAGCATTTCGCCGGCTGGACTTGGTCCATTTATTTTTAGGACCAAGTCTGAAAAAAGTGCCCCAACTGACCAGATGACCACCGGAGGGAAGCGGGGATCACCTCCCCTTACTCCCCCAGTGGTCACCAACCCCCTCCCACCCAAAAAAAAACTAAAACTTTTTTTTTGCCAGCTTGACATGTCATACCCAGCTCCTTGACAGCAGTATGCAGGTCCCTGGAGCAGTTTTTAGTGGGTGCAGTGCAATTCAGGCAGGTGGACCCAGGCCCACCCCCCCCCCCACCTGTTCCACTTGTGGTGGTTAATGTTGAGCCCTCCAAAAAACCCCAAAACCCACTGTACCCACATGTAGATGCCCCCCTTCACCCCTTAGGGCTATAGTAATGGTGTAGAGTTGTGCGGAGTGGGTTTGGGGAGGAATTTGGGGGGCTCAGCACCTAAGGTAAGGGTGCTATGCACATATAAGCTATTTTTTAATTGTTTTAAGTGCCCCCCAGGGTGCCCAGTTGGTGTCCTGGCATGTCAGGGGGGCCATTGCACTACAAATGCTGGCCCCTCCCACGACCAAATGCCTTGCATTTCACCGGGTTTGAGATGGCTGGGCCCAGTTTCCATTATGGCTGGAAAACGAAGCCGCCCATCTCATATAAACGTAGCGATCCTGCTGTAAACCCGGCGAGCGATTTGGCTGGCGCCAAGCGTATTTCAAAAATACGCTTGGCTCTGCCCCCTCGCAGAGCCGGCCCCGAAGATGGCTGGACATCGATTTGGCCGGTGCCGTTTGATTATGCCCCTCCACGTGACTTAGAATTTATGTGCACCACATTACAGAATACACTTAGACAGTTGTGCGTTTAAATTCTAATTAATTCCAATTAGTGTCAATAATTGCTTGTTAATAGGCAATTATTGTTGCTGATTAGCTTGTTAGCTAATTGAGGGGGTCTTTTACTAAGGCGTGCTCACGTTTTTGGTGCACACTAAAATTGGGTGCGCGCTAAACGTTAGAGATGCCCACAGGAATGTATTGGAGTCTCTAACGTTTAGCAAGCGCCCAATTTTAGCACGCTCCAAAAACATGAGCGCGCCTTAGTAAAAGACCTCATAAGTTGTGTGTGCAAATCCAAAATATAACCAGATTTGTGCATGCAACTTAAGTCGCACTATATAGAATCTGGGGGTTAGCGGTTAGATTAAGAGCTCATGATTCCAGAATTCCAGAGAAAGAGCCCTCATGCACAGTTCCTGAGCAAGGATGATCAGTGCATGACCAGACTAGGTATGTGGAGTTGGGGGAGGGGGGTGAAAAAATGGAAGGAAAAATCTCCAGATAGATGCAAATAGAGATGTTTTTGATGAAGCTGGAGACCCGAAAGACCAAGACTGCTGGGTCAAATAAATAAATAAATAAATAAATAACAACAATTAATGACCAGGGAGAGAGGGAGGATAGAAGTGCAGAACTACCCCCCTTACAAGAGGCCAGCTCCAGCAGTATGCAACCATTGACATGCACCCAAAGAGGCATAGTCAAAGGAGCATGCTTCATTGGGAGCAGTGGGAAGACTTTGACCAGGTTAGAGCTTCTCCTCAGGTTGAAGCCACTTCAGTTAAGTGTACTGTAAAATGGCAGAGGAAAAAAAAACCCCTTATTTTTATGTCCCCTGCTCACCAGGCGATCCTCACGTCCACCAGCCATTATATAAAATAATGAGTGGAATGGAACAGGTGGATGTGAAGCGTCTGTTCACGCTTTCCAAAAATACTAGGACTAGGGGGCATGCGATGAAACTACAGTGTAGTAAATTTAAAACAAATCGGAGAAAATCTTTCTTCACCCAACGCATAATTAAACTCTGGAATTCGTTGCCGGAGAACGTGGTGAAGGCGGTTAGCTTAGCAGAGTTTAAAAAGGGGTTAGACGGTTTCCTAAAGGACAAGTCCATAAACCACTACTAAATGGACTTGGGAAAAATCACAATTCCAGGAATAACATGTATAGAATGTTTGTACGTTTGGGAAGCTTGCCAGGTGCCCTTGGCCTGGATTGGCCACTGTCGTGGACAAGATGCTGGGCTCGATTGATCCTTGGTCTTTTCCCAGTGTGGCGTTACTTATGTACTTATGTACTCATTTACAGGATTTCTTTGAAAATAATGCTCCTATTGTCAGCAGAGAAGATGATCTGGAGGAAATAAGGTCCTCCAATCCCTGCGGTTGAATTTATATAGGTAACATATATAGTAACATAGTAACATAGTAGATGATGGCAGAAAAAGACCTGCACGGTCCATCCAGTCTGCCCAACAAGATACACTCATATGTGCTACTTTTTGTGTATACCTTACCTTGATTTGTATCTGTCATTTTCAGGGCACAGACCGTAGAAGTCTGCCCAGCATTAGCCCCGCCTCCCACCACCGGCTCCGCCACCCAATCTCGACTAAGCTTCTGAGGATCTCTTCCTTCCGAACAGGATTCCTTTATGTTTATCCCATGCATGTTTGAATTCCGTTACAGTTTTCATCTCCACCACCTCCCGTGGGAGGGCATTCCAAGCATCCACCACTCTGTCTGTGAAAAAATACTTCCTGACATTTTTCTTGAGTCTGCCCCCCTTCAATCTCATTTCATGTCCTCTAGTTCTACCGCCTTCCCATCTCCGAAAAAGGTTCGTTTGCGGACTAATACCAAGGTTGATGGAAAACTAGAATCAGATGTTTTCATTAAATCAACTGACCATAATTCTCTCTTTGCATATGATAGTATGCATCCTCCTCATATTTGTAATAATTTACTTTTTGCAGAATGTTTGCGTTATAGACATATATGTGATTTGGTGTCCAAAATATACGGCACCCTGGGCTTATGAGGCTATACTAATCCAAGAAACAACCCAATGACAGTGGACACAAGCGCCAAAATAGCAACCCACATTCAGGTACTTTGAATTGATGGCACCTTAATGGATTTATGGTCTCTTTTATTTTTTAAATTTTGTATAGAAACCTTTTGTGTTCTCTCTTCCCCTTCCTTAGGTGAGGGATTATAAATTATCATTTAGAATAAATGACATTGTTCTCCTCTCTTTATGTTTTATTTCTTTGTAATTAGTATGTGTAGTTAATTCATTTTCTTGTTTCCTTCTATATTGTAAAAATGTTCTAAGCCTCCTCAGTGTATAACCATGTGCCACAAACTGTAATACAGATCTTGAGCTTGTTTTTTAAACACTGTTGTACATAAAAGCAACATAACATAAAAACTATTGAACATAAATCAATAAAAATGTTGGCTAACGAATAGATCTTGTCATGTGTTATCCCCCAAATTCTATAAATGACACCCATTAGGCACACAATATAGGGCCAGTTACGTGCATAACATAACTAATTGGCACTAAATTGGGAACCTGTAACACATGCTTGGAACAATGGACTTTAATCCCGCTTTTAGGGAGTAGTATGCACTACGGTTAAGCTTTTAAAAGTCACCACACGGATGGGGATCCCCACAGGACGTCGGATTCATCAGTGAACTCCTGAATGAGCTAAGTAGAATTATCTTTTATGGAATTTTCAGAACATTGCTAACATAACGACTAGCTCTGAAGATATTGTGGTAGGCAGGCAGGAGTGCTATGATGACTTAAGGGGTGTTAGCACTAATATACTGCAAGACGATCCTGTGACCCCCTCCTACTGAGCACTATCAGCATAGAAAAAAGAAAAAAATAATTTGTATTGCACGATATACACTAGTTTGTTTATGATTCATTACATTAAAAAAGGATTGAGTGGTTTCTGTGTATGATACTAAATTGGTGATGCCAATAATAGGCTTTAACAAGCATTAATTAGGACTAATTGGCTGTTGTGTATGTAACAGACTAATGCCCCTGTTCTATAAACAGCGCTTCTAACTCCTCTCATACACTAATGCAAAGGGGCATTGACAGGGGAGGAGCATGGGGGTGACAGGGGCATTCCAAGTTCTTGCACACATTTTATAGAATGGATGTATTTACCCACCCAACTGCCACATTTAGGCGCTACCATTTACGCCAGCTACAGACCTGGCATAAGCGGTCACACCTAAAGTTTGGCACGTAACTGCAGACTTGCAGAAGTAACAGATTTAGGGGCCCTTTTACTAAGTGGCATCATCGCGGGCTTACCACTCGGCAATCTAGAATTACTGCCAGCCCAACACAGGGCAGTCCACTCCCAGCGCACACAATTTCCAACGCTAGTGGAAATATTTAAAAAATATTTCCACAGGGGGTTACCCGATGGTAATCAGGCAGTGCTGTGTGCTGCCCACTTACCACCAGGTTAGTGCAGGAGCCCTTACCTGCACCTCAATGGTAAGTGCTTCCCCTCCCCTGCATGGTCATGCGGCAAGTTCAATCTTACTGTATGGCCATTTCTTTTTTCAGCCTTTTCACCCGCTGTGGTAAAAATGACCCCTGCCACTAGCGCAGGACACTTTTTACCACAGCTTAGTAAAATAGCCTCTTGGTTACAGAATACATATTTAGTGCCCATTTTTTTGGCACCTAACCTTTAGCAACCTATATTGAATTCACCCCTATATGCTAATCAAGACATATTTTTAAAATATACAGGAACAAAGAGTGAAAAGAAGCTGATGTGTGTGTTATTTTACTTAAAGCTAGGACAATAGCTTAACTTATATACAAGTACTGGCATGTGCCATTGATTTACTCAGCTTTTGGGGAATTTCCCATTTAATGTAGAACAGGAACAAATACTCCACATACACAATCCAGGGCTGAGGAATCAAGACATAGGCATAGTCCTTGTGGACACTGGATTCTGTGCAAAAACACACGAGTGGAGACACAATGGCAACACCATGCGGATGGGAGAACTTTTGTTTTGAGTAGTAGTACGGAGGGGTGATTTATATGTTGCCCTAAAATTTCTGTGTGTTGCACATCACCAAACGTTATAACATGATTATTGGAACATCACAGTAGGATATCAACATAATTCATTCAAGCGCTCAAAGTGGCACATAGCATCCAGCTTGTGCATTAGTTTTCTGACTTTACTTGGCATATTGTTGTGTGTTGTTAAATTATCACAAAGTTTTGGACCTTTCATTTTAATGCAATGGCACATGTGGGTTTAAATACAGACATCAGGTGGACCTCATTAATTTAAATTTAAAGCACCTTTATTCTGTGTAGAACATACATTAGTTCTGGTGATTGATTATTCTGGGTCAAGCAGTGACATAGTAAGAATTGATTAGTTTGGAGGGGTTTTCTTTTTTTTTTTTTTTTTAAATCATGTGACACTCTTGGGTTTCAGAGGCAGTCAAAGAGATGAAATGATTCGGTATTGTGCAAATGGATGTTAACAGCATAGCTATTCACTTTCAAAGACACTAGGAAGATTGAGTCATACCTATGATGCAGAGGAGTTGGGGGGGGGGGTTCTACTCAAAACATCGGCTGTGTGTTTTGTTTTTTTTAAAGGACTTTTACTAGTCAGCGTATGGAGAGTAGAAGACGTACTGTGAACTTATTAAAGCCAATGAGCCACTGCTGACTCACTGAAGTCAAGGACCTAGCATACGCTAGGGGAGAATATTTATTTATGACATTTATATCCCACATTATCCCAGCAACCTGAGTTCAATGTGGCTACCAATACTTATAAAAATTCTTTTGATATTTTTGTTATTTTAAATGCATTGAAAAAAAACATAGTAAAAATATTTATTGACTTCCTGACAAGTAAAATATGAAAGGGAAGGGAACTAAACAAGGATCAGGTGATGCTCCTAATAATCAGCTAAGTAGTTGAATTTTAGTTGAAATTTGCTTCTAAAATTAATGGCTGGCATATCATATTACACTTTACTAAATACAAATAAAACAAAATAAAACATGGAAAAGAAAATAAGATGATACCTTTTTTTATTGGACATAACAATACATTTTTTGATTAGCTTTTGAAGGCTGCCCTGCTTCGTCAGATCGGAAATAAGTAAATGTTGGTAGATGATAGTATATATAAATGAAACATCAAAGCATTTCAGTAACAGTCTAACGGTGGGGGGTGGATAGGTGAGAGACAGGAAGAGTCGGGTGGATGAGGGACAGGGAGATATGCATGGAGATAGGAGGGTGACAAAGCAGTATAATTTTATGGTTTATAATGGACTAGAAAACCCAGATCTTTGTTAAGTCCTGTCTGGTGGGTGTCAAAATATTTAATCATTCTGACTTCAAAGGTCTTACGTTCCTGTATTGTTTTAAAGTTCCCTTTCAGGATTCTTACCATGAAACCACTGGTACAGTGTTCTGGTTTTGTAAAGTGCTGCCCCACAGAGGTGACATCCTTATTGGTACTAGCATTTTTCATATGGTGTCTATGTAAATTAAATCTCTTCTTTAGCATCTGACTTGTTTCTCCAATGTAGCAGCCTACATTCCCATCGTCTTCCTCCCTCCACCCTTCTAACCAGCATCTGATCGCCTCCCCACCCCACCCTGGTAGCCTTATATTTTCCTGCCCCTTCTCTCTTCATTCCTGTCCTCTCCCCCCATGGCCCATTTTCCCCCCTCACCACCTACTGTGTACATCTCCCTCCCTCTCATCCACTCCCATGTCTATCTCCCCCTCTCATTCCCACTGTCCACCATTTCTCTCTCCCTCTCCTTTGTGTTCTGGGTCCAACATCTCTCTCCCCTTCCCATACAGCATCTCTACCTTCCTCCCCTCTACCATCATGTCCAACATTCTTCTCCCTTGTGTTCTGATCCAACATCTCTCTCCCCTTCCAATGCATCTCTCCCTTCCTCCCCTCTACCATCATGTCTAACATTTCTCCCTTCCCTCCACCCCTATGCCCACCATTTCTCCCTCCTCTCCACTCCTATGCCCACCATTTCTTCCCCTCACCACCAATCCCCTCTCTATGCAGCATGTCTCCCTCCCCTCCACCTCATACACAGCCAAGACTTCTCCCTTCCTCACCCCTCCACCCCTTTGCTGCATCTCTCCCTTCTTCCCCGGGCATCTCCCCCTCCCTCCCACCCACCCAACCAACCATGTCTCATCTTTCCATCTTCCCTCCCCCCTGTGCAGCATATTTCTTTCCATTTTCCCTTCCCCCTGTGCAGCTGCTGTCCCCCGTCTTCCCTCCCCCATGCGACATCTTTTTCCCATCATCCCTCCCCCTGTGCAGCTGCAGCAACTTTCACCTCATCTTCCCTCACCCTCCTTGCAGGCCCGCCCAGCAGCAGTGTTCCTGACAGCGATTCCAGTCGCAGTGTGTGGGAATCGCTGCGACTGCGAGCGGAGCCTGCGACTGGAATCGCTGTCAGGAACACTGCTGCTGGGCGGGCCTGACCCCAAATTGGGTGGGCCCAGGCCCACCCGGGCCCACCCATGGCTATGCCCCTGATTTAAATGAGTATATCTTATCTCTGTCCCTCCTTTCTTATTAAAGGTCTATTTTCTACTCCTTTTGTTTTTCATATATATATATATATATATATATATATATATATATATATATATGAAAAACAAAAGGAGTAGAAAATAGACCTTTATCAAAACATCCGTGAATTCTGTGTTAGGTGAAACTCGGAGCAACGACAGCTCACCTAACACAAAATTCACTGATTTTTTGATTAAGGTCTTTAAAAGACCATATTTCTTCATCTTCTTGCACCAATGTTTACTGACCATTTGATGGTTTTATATATTTTATATAAAGACTCCTGAAGCAGGCTAACTGCCAAAACACGGCACTGTGTTGAGTCTTCACCAATAAACTGTCTAACATCAGTTAAGTCTTCTCGTTTGTTCCTAGTTAACCTGGTCTATTTCCCACTCCTTTTGTTTTTCTGTTATTTTGCCGTGGGATCTCAGTGTTCCTCCGCCTTGGCAGACCTCCACTGAGCATATATATATGACGCACTCCAAACACAGTCTATAATCCTTTTGCAGTTTCTAATTCACAATAGTTAATGTTAATAAATGCTTTTTAACTTCACAACAAGACAATCATGATGGCTTTGCAGCTAGTATCCAATGTACAAGCTGAACAACCCTTGACCACCATACCTTTCCAACAGCACTTAATTCAGTACACAGTACTACTTGGTATCCTTATCTATAAAGATCAAAAGTAGATCATGTCATTAAATTGCTAAATTTATCACTCAAGCTATTTCCTCTTGGTCACCTTTAAAACTATCATGGCTGGGAAGAATCTCCTCAGTTAAGATGACACTTGTCCCTCAAATCGTTCTTTCCATGTTACCTTCACTATGTCCAAAGACCTTTACTCATGGCTTAAATGTAAGCTCAACACCGTCATCTGGCTACACAAGAAACCACATATAGCCTTAAAGAAACTGAAAGCCTCCAGATCTTTAAGTGGCCTTATGTCACGGTTGTGCCCATGTTTCGTGCTCTCCTTCTTCTCGCCACCTGGTGGCCAGACCTGGTGGCTGCAATGGACTGTCTGGTTACTGTCTCCCATTCCAGATTTCAGCCCAGTACGGTCCGGATCTTCCGGGCTGCCAGACTTGCTTGTTTTGTTTGGATATTCACAGCACCCGTAGTTGCCTAGTGATTGCTGCAGCTGAGCCTCAGCTCCTGCTGGGCTTATTAGCCACTTGGAACCTTTCTGCCTTTGCCTTTGCATCGTCTAAGGCCCTAGTATGTTGGTGCTTGTTGCACTTCAGCCTGAGTTTGATTCATTGTTCTAGTTCCATGCCTGATTCTAGTTTAGTCTTTGTGTAGCTTAGCTTGTACTGTCCTAGTTTTGACTCTTGTTTGTATTTCTGTGTCTAATTCTGGGTTCTTTGTGTGTCTTGTTTGGTGGCTGCCTGGCAGCTTTCAGTCATATTTCTTATCTGTTTGTGTTTCTTGTTTTGTGGCTGCGCTGGCAGCTTTTAGTCCTTCTCTATTGTGTGTTGCCTGTTGGTATCCTGCCTCTGCCCTGTCCTACAAAGCCCTGCCGGCCACCTGCACCCAGGGGCTCAACTCCTGGGGAAAAGCGGCTACGCGCAGGTGAAGACTAGGGTTCCTGCTCTGCTTATTCCTGCTTGTTTGCCTCTGCTGCAACTCCAGTCCAGGGTTCCAGTCCTGTTCTGCCTAGTCTCTGGTGTGGGCTGGTTTTGCCTGCCACTGCTGCTCCTCGGCAGTGGCCCAAGGGCTCACAACCCAGTTTCCTGCTTTGGAAAACGTGACACCTTAATATCCCTGACTTATCATTATTATTTAGCCTCACTTGCTAAATATGGTGCTAACTGGTTGGTATACCTGAGCTCCAATTCTCTTCCCTCCTTCTCTCTCCCCCCCCCTCCCCCCCCACGGTTAAAACTAGAAGAAATGTTATGCTTCCTTATACCCCTTTCTGTTCTTACCTGCTAATTAAAAAAAAAATAATTAAAAAACAGTCTATAAATGGCAACTGACTGCTCTATTTTCCCTAGATAATTTGGAGACACTTCATTACTATTAGAAAAATATATGTGTCTTTGGAACAATCCTAGAATTATGAGTAAAAATAAGAACAGTTATCTATTCTGGAAATGTTGGCAAAAACAAGATTTATGGACTCTAGATCAATTGCTTAATGGTAATATTTTGATTCTTTTTCAGAATTTGTGACTAAGTTCCCAGCATTATCCTCACACAAATCACTAAGGTTAATATTAACAAATGCTATTTATTTTGATGTTAATCTTGTAAGTTCAATGTCTGAACCAGCTTCTATACATAAATAGTGTGATTTGGTCCTTTCTGTAGGCATAGCTGTTTCCACCTTTTATAAAATTTTTCCAAGACAAATGTTTTGGCATTCCTAATGATTTGCATGAAAAATGGTGCTCTCAACTTGAAGAACCATCTATCCAACCAGATTGGCTCATCATGTGGAATAAAGCCCATAGACCATTGCTTTCTGCAAGTATGACTCAATCTCTTTTCTTCTATATGCACAACACATACTGGACTCCAAGGAAAATGCGGAGGGCCAAATTCAAACAAGATGATCTATGCTGGCATTGTCCGTCCTCCTCTGGAAATATGAGACATATGCTGTTTGACTGTTGGAAGGAGATTTGGTACACAATACAATCTATTACTCATCAGACATTTCATATGATATTATCATCCTATGATCCCTTCATCCTTGTTTTGCATCTACTATATGCAACCCTAAATTGATAAATATCCTCTTAGCAACCAGTATTCAACACATCCTCAATGCCAATTTAGTAAACTGTATTTTTGGTGGAATACAATTTGCCTTTTTAAACAATTTGAGCTCAGAACATCAGCAAAGACTTTTTTCACTGCATGCTGTACACTGGTATCCCACTGATTCTTTTGCCAAAAGTTGATTATTGACACCTTGTTATACGTACAAATATACTATTCACACTTACTGTTTTTCCATTAATGATCCACAAATCTTCTCCTGTTTTCTTACTTTATTAATTCCCCGTTCAATTTCTATGATCGTTCTCATTATACTTGTATTATATATTGCTCCATTTTATTTTTATCTGTTGTATCTCCCTTCCTTTTTTTTCTTTTCCTTATACCCTATCCTATGTTATTTTTTTGCCATTTCAAATTTCAATAAAAATATTAAACTTAAAAAAAAAGACAGGGTTAAGGCTAGTGGGTATTCAGCATCCTTGTTTTTTCTAAATTCAGCCTGTAATGACTCATCTTTTATCTACAAAATACAGTTTTACAAGAAAATTGAATTTCTCTTCTAATGCCCTTTGTTATTGCATGTAGCATGCTTTAATACAGTGCTTTAAAATGTTTACCCACTATGGCCCCATTTTAACATGTGATTCCAAGATGATGATGAAAACATCATCCCCCTTCCCCCCCACTCATCCATAGCAGGAATTAAGCAGCAGTTAGCACAAGGCCTGTGAGTCAGTGTGTGTACACAGATGCCAATATTCTGCATGGGTTTTCAGTCTAAGAAGAAGTCTACCAAGGAAGGGGTGAAGGCTTGTGAGGATTCACTGCCTCATAGGCCCCATGTTGACTACCACTGCTAGGCATAGATCATAGTGGAATGCCAAAAAGAGGGGAGAGTGGTCCTGTTTCTGTGATCTTATCCACTGCTGGTGTGACCTCGTTTGAAGTTCTGACCCACAGTTTGGGAACCACTGCTTTAACATATTCTTCTCTTGTGACAATAGACTTTCCTTCTTTGATGGCTGAACACACCCTTTTACTTTTTCCTCCCAAATCCTCCAGTTCAGCATTCACTGCATTGTTATAAAGTTTCATAACTGTAGAGTCCACCACACTATCTGTAACACTAGTGTCATTAGCTTAGGCCCCACCTATGACAGATTGTTATATTGATGAGAGTCAAATTTAGCGCCTGTGCCAGTGGGAGCTCCTTAATTTCCATGTCAGTTGTTTCCTTGGTGATTTGTTCCACAATCTCAATCAGGCTGGTCAAACCAGGATACCAGCTTTATGACTCTTTGATGACTCAGACACAGGTAGCTATCCACTGATAGAAACTGCACTGAAATCCACATAGAATATTTATTTATTTATTTATTTATTTATTTATTGCACTTGTATCCCACATTTTCCCACCTACTTGCAGGCTCAATGTGGCTTACAAAGATCTGTTATGGCATCGCCATAACAGGGAAAAGAATACAGTTGGTGTTACAAAGAGATAAAAGAAAACAAGAGAAATAACTTTTATGGCCTACCTTCCTCATAGATGATAAAACTTTGTGTAGCAGCCTGAGGAATTCAGCACCAAGGGTGTTACCTGAATCCTCAGTGCTCCTACTTTAGTCCACCAACAGAATAAAAGCTTCTGGGCTTCATGTGATGCTAGGTACACACTGGAAGAGAGCTCTGGCAAACAGCCTGAAAATATCAGCAAAATTACCTTATCCCCGGCAATAATATCTATTTTTTTGTTGGTTCCTGACTTCTCCAGCGGTGCCATGCACACAGAGGTGTGGACATTCGCACGTTGAGTGAGGCATACCCACAAAGACCCCTAAACCCGCTCGCAACAAGTATAAAGTGAAAGAGGTCAAGATGGCAGAAGGGCCTGCAATGGTGACAGCACCAGCAGGAGAATGGGCCCAAGAAATATCACAGTCACTGCAGCTCTGGAGCAGCACTTTAATAAACTCTAGCTAGCGGTAGAGGAAATTAATGAAAAGTGTGATGCCCATTCAAGACGCATAATGGAGATGGAGCACTGAGTGTCCCAGCACAAGATGAAGCCCGCCACATGGCACAACAGTTGGGGGATATCCAAAAAAGAAACCAGTGTACTCTGCGACAAGCAGAACAGAACCTGAAGAAATAATCTTCAGGTTGTAACCAAAGTGGTGAACTGGGTTAGGAACTGGTTGAAGGACAGATGCCAAAGGGTGGTGGTTAATGGAATTCACTCAGAGGAAGGAAAGGTGAGTAATGGAGCGCCTCAGGGATCAGTGCTGGGGCTGATTCTGTTCAATATATTTGTGAGCAACATTGCGGAAGGTTTAGAAGGTAATGTCTGCCTTTTTGCGGAAGATACCAAGATTCATAACAGAGTGGACACTCCAGAGGGAGTGGAAAGCATGAAAAAGGATCTGCAGAAGTTAGAAGAATGGTCTAATGTTTGGCAATTAAAAATCAATGCAAAGAAGTGCAAAGTGATGCACTTAGGGAGTAGAAATCCAAGGGAGACATATGTGCTAGGAGGTGAGAGGCTGATATGTACAGACAGGGAGAGGGATCTTGGGGTGATAGTATCTGAGGATTTGAAGGCAACAAAACAGTGTGACAAGGCGGTGGCCATAGTTAGAAGGATGCTAGGCTGTATATAGAGAGGTGCAACCAGCAGAAGAAAGGTTGATGCCCCTGTACAAGTCATTGGTGAGGCCCCACCTGGAGTATTGTGTTCAGTTTTGGAGGCTGTATCTTGCTAAAGATGTAAGAAGACTTGAAGTGGTCCAGAGGAAGGTGACAAGAATGATATAGGGCTTGCGCCAAAAGACATATGAGAAGAGACTGGAAGACCTGAATACGTATATCCTAGAGGAGAGGAGGAACAGGGGAGATATGATACAGACGTTTAAATACTTGAAAGGTATTAACATAGAAACAAATATTTTCCAGAGAAGGGAAAGTGGTAAAACTAGAGGACATGAATTGAGGTTGTGGGGTGGTAGACGTTTCACAGAGAGGGTAGTGGATGCCTGGAATGACCACCCGAGGAAGGTGGTGGGATCAAAAACTGTGGCGGAATTCAAAAGGCGTGGGCTGAACCCAGAGGATCTCTAATTAGAAAATAAATGATATAAAAAAGAAAACTTAAAGGGTTCCATATGTGTTTGCATGTCAAGTGGTTCTTAGATGATGACTCTGGATGCATCAACTAATAGATCATATTATAAGTTGATGTTCCTTTTGTAGTTCAAAATTTCACATAATTTTTAAAGATTAACTTTATGTATGATTATTGGTTTACATATTCTTTATGCATCAGTATTTCTTGTGATCATAATCTTAAGTGTCATATGATTGCATTGTTTTGTTTTTGTATGTTCATTGCCAAAAAGTTTTTTTTATGTATTATTTTAGTCAACAGACAATGTATATCCATGTCTTTTTTAAGTAGATCCATCAAGACCCCTGAGGCCCTGTCGGGTCATATTTTAAGGCAACCCCAAAAAAGACTTCATTGTTATCCTCCCTGGATCCACCTCACTGTTTTCTTTGAACTTGGGCATCAATTAAGGCCAGTGCTGGGCTGGCTTGTACAGTCTGAGTCCCACATATGGTGATCCGGTTTAGGGTGGGCTGGAGAGAGCTATGACAGAAAATCCAGTGATTTGCAATGTGAGGACCGTGCCAGGCAGACTTTTACGGTCTTTTTTCCGCAAATGACAAGACAGATTTGGCTAGGTTGGAATGGGATTTGACAGCAACATCAGTAGTTGGAATGTAAGGTTAGAGCCGGGCAGACTTCTCTGGTTAATGTCCTAGAAACACCAAAGAAAGACCATGATCAAGTAAATATCACGTTGTGAAGGGGAGGATAAGGGTTTTGAACAGAAGGAAGTAGAGGGGGGAGAAGGAAGGAGGCTCAAGAGCCGAGGGAGACAGAGCAGAGCTTTACCTTTAATCATTCCTCAGGGAGAGAGAGAGAGAAGGGAAAAGATAGTGCCCCCTAGAAAATGGAGGTGGGAGAAGGACTACATTTCCCAGCATCCCCAGGGAAAACCCTGGCATAGGGATTATTGGCCCCAGCATTCCCCGGGAGAAGGGTCTGACAAGGCAAGGGAGGGGCACCTGGAACATAATCAAGTAAGAGAGGAACAGCCGCCCAGGGGGGAGGAGAATGAGCCCATGGACTGGCAAGCAGCTGGAGAGAAGGAGCAGGAGGCAGGCTCTGAGGAACCCATGGACCTTTCTGCCTGGGCTCATGCCTTGAAAGCTAAACTGAAAAACCAGGTGAACTCTTGGTGTCACAGCTGGGCTGGAAGTGGAAAGGGGAAAGGTCATGCGGGAGGAGGGTCAGTGAAGTAATAGAGTGACCCAGAAAGGGTGGGATCTTTTCCTCTTTCCCAAAAGAGTTCAGGCTGTGTTCTTTGAAGAGACTGTGTGTCTGAACTGAGTGCTAAGGCATTAAGCACTATGGATTTTGAACTGTTGGGAAAACAAAACCTTCTTTTGTGTGGGGGAGGGGAAAGTAAGCTACAGTGTTTTTTTTTCCTTTTTGTGGGCTGAGGCCCACAGAACTGTGTGTTTTGAACTGTTTGCCGAAACCCCCGCAGGGGTGGACAAGATACAGGGATTCTTTTTGGGGTGTGAAGTTGAACTACAGAGGAACCTATCTCTGGGGACTGTTAATTGGCTCCAACTGATTTGTGCAGCAGCTGGAAGGGGACGTGTTTGTGTTTCTGCTGTACCTGGGCCCGGAGAGGAAAACAGGAGCAACTGTTTTGAAGGGCTGCAGGATTCCTTTTGAAAGTTACTGAACTGTGAATCCCTGACAATAAAGGAGCTTGGTGACTTTTACCTTTTTTTTTGGAGTTTATTTTCTTTGAGCCCTGCCCTGTAGACTGCAGTGGGTCGGGAGGCTGAGTGGCCGGGGTGGAGGCAAGATCCCGAAGACCCTTGGGCGGAGGGAAGGATCTTTCACAACGTTCATTGTTGATTTAAATCTTGAATTGATAACGTATGTCATTGTTGGGCAGACTGGATGGACCACTAGGGTCTTTATCTGCCGTCACTTACTATCCAGCTTATTTTCGAAGGAGATGGGAGGCTATCTTCCGACACAAATCGGGAGATGGCTGGCCTTCTCCTAAGGCCAGCCAAATCGGTATAATCGAAAGCCGATTTTGGCCGGCTTCAACTGCTTTCCATCGCAGGGACGGCCAAAGTTCAAGGGGGCGTGTCGGCAGTGTACCGAAGGCGGGATGGGGGCGTGGTTAAGAGATGGCCAGCTTCGGCCGATAATGGAAAAAAGAAGGGCGGCCCTGACGAGCATTTGGCCGACTTGGTCCCTTTTTGTTCATGACCAAGCCTTGAAAAGGTGCCCGAACTGACCAGATGACCACCGGAGTGAATTGGGGATCACCTCCCCTTACTCCCCCAGTGGTCACCAACCCCCTCCCACCCAAAAAAATAAAAAACATTTTTTGCCAGCCTCTATGCCAGCCTCGAATGTCATACCCAGCTCCATCTCAGCACTATGCAAGTCCCTGGAGCAGTTTTTAGTGGGTATTTCAGTGCACTTCAGGCAGGCAGACCCAGGCCCATCCCCCCCTACCTGTTACACTTGTGGTGGTAAATGGGAGCCCTCCAAAACTCACCCAAAACTCACTGTACCCACATCTAGGTGCCCCCCATTACCCTTTAAGGGCTATGGTAGTGGTGTACAGTTGTGGGGAGTGGGTTTGGGGGGCTCAGCACACAAGGTAAGGGAGCTATGCACCTGGAAGCAATTTGTGAAAACCAATGTCAGCCATCTCTAAGGGCGGCCCAAATGTTGAGATTTGGCCGTCCCCAACCGTATTATTGAAACAAAAAATGGCCGCCCATCTTGTTTCGATAATACGGTTGGGTACGCCGCTTTACGGGGCCATCATTAGAGATGGGCGCCCCAGTTCGATTGTGCCCCTCTATGTTATTGTGTTTACGATGTTACTCTTTTCTTAGCCCACTGCGTTAACCATTAGGCTAATCCTCCACTTTGTCCATAGGAATGACACCAGAGATAGATAATATCAAAACAAAACAACCCTGCAGTTAGGGATGATTACTAACAAAAATTCCCATTACAGATTTACTTACAAATTTCATTCCAGAGTCCGTTGCAAAGATAATAATAAGAAAAAAAATTATGCTGACCAAATATTTGGACTACATTATTCAGTGGAACTGTTTGCATGTAACTCACCTCAACTAGCAGGAATAAATGATCTCCTGCATCTCCTGCTCCCTCAACACACACCCATTCCTAGCTCCTCTCTCCTTTAGCTCTCAGAGGGGTAAAAAAAAATCTCTGACTGCCTGAAACAGGTCAGTCATTAGTATTTCAATCTCCATCTGTCAATCAGACTGTAAAACTCCTCAGAGTTACAATTACAGAGTAGAGATTCGTTTATATGTTAACTACTCAGTACTGTGCACATTTCATTGCCATATATACATGTGCAGTATAGTACTACATTTACAGCAAAATCATATTTCAACAGCACATCTTGGTAAGATAGGATTTAGTTCTTCAACTTATAAAGAAGCCATTTTCAAATTAGTAATGCACAAGACAAGCTACACCAAACCTAAAATAAACCATTATAATTAAACCACTTGTGGTTATTGTTTTAGCTAAAGAATGAAGACACTTTGTCTAAATCAGCCCGCCACTGAACATGCATACTTGAGACGGCATTTTATTCTTTTTAAAATGAACTCTTAAAATGTTTTTGTGGTTAATGACATATGTCGATAACAAGGGCTTGGTGGAGAACCAGTTATTTAAATTATCTGTAATGAAGAAGCCCTGCTAGTTTGTTTGCATTTAATAGAGATTCAGCATAAAATGGACTCTTTGGCATTCATTTTCAAAGCAGATGATGTCACAGAATTGCCAAAAAGACTTCCACTTGCCAAAAACATCCAAATAGTAAATTTTGGAATGCAAAATCAGGGAATGTCCCATAGAGCTGTGTGTCCTAAAATGACTGTGTGCCTGTGCTGGTGGTGGGTGAGTGAGACAGTAACATAGTAGATGACAGCAGACAAAAACCTGTACGGTCTATCAGTCTGCCCAACAAAATAAACTCATAGCATAAGGTATGATGTGACACTACATATGCATACTTGATCTTGATTTGTCCTTGCCATTTTCAGGGCACAGACCATAGAAGTCTGCCCAACACTGGCCTTGTTCTCCAACTATTGAAGCTGTCATTGAAGCCCCACTCCAGCTCATCCAAATCTTCCAGCCATGATCAGGGCACAGACTACAGAAGTCTGTCTGGCACTGGCTTTGCTTCCCAATTACTGGAGTTACCATCTAAGCACCGCTGTTTAGTTCCATTCTTTCCATACAGGATTCCTTTGTGTTTATCCCATGCATTTTTGAATTCCGTTACTATTTTCATCTCCACCACCTCTCGTGGGAGGGCATTCCATGTATCTACCACACTCTCCGTGAAAAAGTACTTCCTGATGTTATTCCTGAATCAGGCCCCCTGCAACCTCAATTCATGTCCTCTACTGCCTACTGCCTTCTCATCTGTTGTTTGTATATTAATACCTTTCAAATATTTGACTTCCTATAACGTATCACCCCTGTCTCTCCTTTCCTCCAGGGTATACATCTTCAGGTCATCAAGTCTCTCCTCATACATCTTGTGGCACAAACCCTATATCATTGTCATCATTTTCTGTGAACCACTTACATCCTTAGCAAGACACAGCCTCCAAAACTGAATATAGTACTCCAAGTGGGGGGCTCACCAACGACTTGTACAGGCACATTAGCATCCTTTCTTCTGCTGGTTATATCCCTCTCTATGCAGCCTAGCATTCTTCTGGCTGTGCCACCACCTTGTCACATTGTTTTGTCACCTTGAGATCCTTAGACACCATCCCCAAATCTCTCTCCAGAGCTGTGCTTATCAAATCTTTCAGCTCCTATCTTGTACATTTTCTTTGATTTCTGCACCCCAAGTGCATCACTCTGCACTTCTTCACATTAAAGTTTAACTGCCAGACCTTTGTCCATTCTTCTAATTTTTGGAGATCTCTTCACATAATTTCTACTTCCTACAGGGTATCCACTCTGTTGGCAATCTTCATGTAATTCGCAAAAAGGCAAACTTTTCCTTCTAAACTTTCAGCAATATCGCTCACAAATATATTAAACAGAATTGGCCCCAGTGCCGACCCCTGAGGCTCTCCACTACTCACATTCCTTTCTTCCAAGTGGATTCCATTTACCACCACCCTCTGTTCCCTGTTGGCCAACCATAATCCAATCTAGTTCATCATTTTGTGTCCTAAGTTCAACCCTCTCAGCTTATTCATGAGTCTTTGAAGAACCATATCAAAGGCTTTGCTCAAATCCAAGTAGATTACATCTAGCGCATGTCTTTTATTCAGTTCTTTGGTCACCCAGTCAAAGCAATCAGATTCATTTGGCAGGATTTTCCTTTGGTAAAACCATGTTACCTTGGATCCTGCAACCCATTGGTTTCTAGAAAGTTAACTATCTTTTCCTTCAGCAGTGATTCCATTATTTTTCCTACCACCGATGTGAGGCTTACCAGCCTGTAGTTTTCCACTTCTTCCCTGTCCCCGCTTTTATGAAGAGGGACCATATCTGCTCATCTCCAATCCCATGGAACCTCTCCCGTCTCTAAAGATCTATTAAATAGATCCTTAAGAGGACCCACCAAGATTTCTATGAGCTCCCTCAGTATTCTGGGATATATCCGACCTGGACCCATAGCTTTGCCTACTTTCAGATTTTCAAGTTGTTTATAAACACTTTCTTTCATTAACGGTACAATATCCACTCCATTCCCAGATATATCTCACTGTGTTTAGTCCTGCAGTATGTGGTGGTGTGCACAGTAGTATTACTGCCACTGCAATATTGGACAATTACATAGGAGCTGGAGGTCCTCAGCAGCTGCTCACACCACCCAGCACAGTAGTTTGTTTTGGCCTTGCTGTGGAAACCACTGGCCCTTGCTCCTGTCTGACCCAGGCGAGATCTCTTGGCAGGTCCTGTCAATCTGGCACTTGAGGTGGTAGCTGTCATGCTACCCTGGCTGGTACCATCCCCAGTGCTACATGATGAGGAAGCAGAAGGTGGAGCTGCCCGGCTGGTGCCATCCCCGGTGACATGTGGTGAGGAAGTTGTAGGCTGCATTGGCAGGGTAGAGGTCAGGGCATTAGTGTAGTCCTGCAGGTCCCTGTGTAGCTCCAACATCTGCCATGTATTTCACTACTCTTTCAGCCTCCTCTCCTGCAGCTGCAGACCCTGATGCATTACCTCCAGCTTTTCCCAGCGGTGGGTCACCAAAATCTGGTTATTTTGCAAAAGCTTGCCAGCTAAATTCACCACCTACCGTCTATTTTGGGACGCTCCTCTCTGGGACACACGTGGGATTCCATTCTCTTCCTTAGGCACAGGATCCGCATCTCCAAAATCTGCTGGGGGTGGGATGGGTTCAACAACGATCTTCTCTTGCTCTTCCTCTGCAGATGTCCCCTACCCAGCATCCTGCTGGAGCCATGGTGCCCTCTCCTGTCCTCCTCTGTTGCCACCACCTGTTGCTCCTCCTCTGGCTGGGTGCTAGGATCCTCCTCTCTGTCTGAGTCGAACTCAACACCTGCAGGTCAGTGGACAAGCATATCTCAATTGCTTTTGCTTAGATGTCACCATGTCACACCTCTCCTAACCACACCCCTCCAGGTGCACATTGTCATTACAGGTGGTGAGGACTGGCACTGTCTGCACACACTATCTATAAATAGGAAAATAAATCCATAGACAAGAAACAGTAAAAGTGTAGAGTGTGTAAAAATACTAAATATTATATAATGTGAAAAAAAGCCTTAGTGTGAATTATGAGACATACTGCAAGCCAGTTGCTCAGCTGGAATGCTCTTTACTCTGAGGAGTGAACCAGTCTATCTCAAGTTCACTCACAATCGCACCATCACAGGGCTTCTTATGCGCTCAGTGTTACAACCAATGTAACTTAAACCCACATGCCAAAATAATAATAGTAATATATATATATATATATTTTAGTTTTAAAGACACTCAATAACAGTTATTGAAAGCTATAAAAATAGCTCATTCCTCCTACAAAAAGCAAGCAACTCTCCAATTCACAGTTCATCTATAATGAGTGCCAAAAATTCAATCAAATAGGGTGCACTTATCTTGAAACGTCTTCCCAAGCTTTCTTAACAAGGGAAGCCAGCTTGTTCGACAAAGCCCCATTTCAGATAAAAATCTCCTTCTTTAGGAATCTGTTCATTTATTTGGCTCCCTTGCAGAACAGCACTTCCAAGTGGTTGTCAACTTGGCGTAAGTGGTGTCCAGGGCCTGTCCAGATTCTCTGTCTTCCCCTGCTTGCCCTCCGCCTCCTCTTCTTCCTCCTCCTTGGCTCTGTGGGCTGCTGGAGGGTTACCAATTGAGATCAATAAAGCATTCATCTAATGAAACTGCACTACGTACTTTGCTTCATTGTTTATTGATTTCCCTTTAGTTTACACAGGATTATCCCACTACAATATTAAGTGTTTACAAACAAAACAGAATGCTGTTTTGAGAGTTTTGGGTAACACTCGTAAGTATGATGCTGTTACTCCTTTGTTTTTAAAATTTCACTGCTTACCAATTCACTATAGAATTTATTTTAAAATTCTAACAATTGCCCATAGGGCTGTTTATGAGAGAATCCCTACTTATTTAGTAATCTTACAATTCCTCATGCAGCAAGTGTACGTTGGGAATCCACACTTACCAGTGCATTTGCATGGTTAGTCTCCTCACTATGGAATAATTTACCCAAATCTATCCAGGCTGAAATGTCTTTTAAAAATTTTAAAATGTTATTAAAAATTATTTTTTTCACTCTGGCATTTGGGACTCAGGCTGTTGAGGAATTGAAAATCTATTAGTACCTTTGGGAAGCACATTGCAGTAGTATATTTTTGTTATATTGTATGCTATATTTTATTGTATGTTTTTTTTTCTTTTCTCTCTTCTTCAGAATGCATAAGATAGGTCTATCCTTGTTTTTTAAGTAGTTCTTTTCTTAATTGAGTTTATATTTGTTTATAAACCGCTCTAATCCATAAAGGCTGAGTGGTATATCAAATTTTAATAAAATGTAATTGTACCTGTGTATGAACAAAGTTGGCTAGCATACCAGTGCAGCTGGCCAGTGCTAGACAGGGACAGTTAGGGGCTGTGTGTTGGTAGCTGGGGGTCATCACTTATATCTATGACCAATGATACAACATGGCAAAAGGACCCTGGAGCCATAGATGTGGTGCATGTATTATCCCAAGAGAGGTTAGCCTCTATATGGGCATATAGGATCAGGCTTGGGGATGCTTGATGCGCTGGGGTGACCAGGCACTGACATGGATTACAGTGTGGTTGAGGATCCATGCCTATGGGGCCTACAGATGACAGGAAGGTGACAGCAGACTTTGTTTGGCCTTCCATGTCTTCTAGTCACTTCTGTAGGAACCTCCATGATATAGTCACTAAACTGCATAGGAGGTGGGAAACATATGTTTGGGATAATCCTGCTGTGGTATTATCATGCCAGTTTGTTCAGGCCTTTCACTGACTGTAAGCTCTTTGAGCAGGGACTGTCTTTCTTCTATGTTTGTGCAGCGCTGCGTATGCCTTGTAGCGCTATAGAAATGCTAAATAGTAGTAGTAGTAGCCAGTGCCTGATTCATGTGCATGATGTCTAGGCTGGCAATGGGACCTTTGGGGGGGGGGGGGGGTATTCCTCAAAAGCATTGCTTTGGCTAGAGAGGGGGACAACCTATTTGTTTGGAGGTTTCGTGACCCTTGCTGTGGCCAGTGCAAGGTGTACTGGGTTGAGGTTTTACTAGGTGCGTATACCACTTTATGCTTCACAATGTCATGCACAATCTGTGTGGGCTCAGGGGCCTGGTCTTTGGATGGCATGTACTCTGAATGCCTTCTGTGGTGTCCTCCTCGATTGCTACCTCTTCTTAGGTGTGTGTGAAGCATGGGGTAATGGTTAGGGCTGCAGCCTCTGAACACAAGGGAACAGGGTTCAATTTCCACTACAGCTCCTTATGATTGCATCCCTGCCATAACTTCTACAATGTGCTATGTAGCAGTTTGTGACATGCTGGACACTTTGATTTTGGCCACAGAAGGGTGCTGGCCCACAACCTTACCCCCCCCCCCCCCAACACACACACACTGATTCCCATGTCTTCTCATCGGTTTGGTGTTGACTGCAACACGTTGTTGTGTATATGGGGGGTTGTGGCCATACTGTTTGGGCCTTTCCTGCACATGTGGGTCATGGGGACATGGGAGGGGGCCTGATGGCAATCCCACCATCTCACATCTGCAAATGATCCTGGGAATGTATGGTGCTTGCCAGTGGCGTCACGAGGGCAGCTGACACCCGGGGCGGGTCGCCGCTGCGCACCCCCCCCCCCCGGGTGCAGTGCGACGCACCCGCCCCCTCCGTAGCGCAACCCCCCCCCCGCTAGAACATACCTGGAAGGCGGTGAGGGACAGGCGGGTGGGCCAATCCACCGAGTGCACGCCGCTGGGGGGTATCGGCGCCTCGCTGGTTCCTTGCTCTCTCTGCCCCGGAACAGGAAGTAACCTGTTCCAGGGCAGAGAGAGCAAGGAACCAGCGAGGCGCCGACACCCCCCAGCGGCGTGCACCCGGGGCGGACCGCCCCACCGCCCCCCCTTCCTACGCCACTGGTGCTTGCACATGGCTGATGCTGGGCTCACAGCAGCACTGAATGACAATTACTTTGCGAAGGTCCTCCTTATGTGCTTCCAGACCCTCATGGTATCATTGTGGGGTGGCAGTTTTTGATACCTCTTCAAGAGCTGCCTTCTATGTCTGAGGAACAGCAGCGCCAAGAGGTAACTCATCCTCTGAGAAGTTAGGCTCTCTCCCAACTGATATGTTCTCTCTCTACTGGATGTTCTTCCATGTGCACCGGAAAAAGATGCTTTGTATGTGGAACTGGACACCCACTGTAAGGGGTTACTGAGAAGACGGTCCCAGGGAAAGCGAGAGCAGCCCCGGGGAGGGAGTATAAGGCATGTGCAGATCCCTTATAGACGGGGAATGCGCTCTCTGGTGGTCAAGAGACCAATTAGAATAAGGGATGAGACTAGGAACCATGATGCCCACAATGCACAAGACTCACAGGAATTGGAGGGGGAGGAGCAGGATTGGGAGATGGTCTCTGATCAGGGTGATGAAGAGCAGCTGAGGGAGCCCTGGGAGGAGGTAGAGGAGATGGAATGGGATAAAAAGGAGGAGAATGAAGAGGAGAGAATGGAGGTGCGGCTTGTACATAGACTGCTGGTGCTAAGGTGAAGAACTTCCTGGCTAAGGTATTGCCTCAACTGTCTGTAAAGGGGAGGACAGGATGGATACAGCTGGGAAGAAACCTGTGGCAGCAAGTGCTTAAGAAGGCTAATGGTATGAGGAGTTAAATATTGTGTGTTGCAAGGAACTGCTGTGGAACTTGATACTTAGCAACTAACTATGAGTAAAAGAGAGAGGGGTAGAGGTCATTGAACTATACTCAGCGAATTAACAGGAAATCTCTGTCTGGCATGGTGAACATGAACTTGTCAAAGACTGCAAAGTGAGATCGTTGTACTGTGTTGCTGAATTCACTACAATTAAATGGCTGCGAATAAAAGTTAATCCCTTTATTATAAGACTGCTGGAGTTTGTCTGTTTGTTGGGGGTCATCATTGAATGGCAAACTAAAAGGAGCAGCCCTTTGAGGAAGCGGTGGCAGAAGGGTGAGGACTTGAAGTTAACCGGTGTTGCAAGGGAGAAAAGATCAGCGGTGAAGCATATCTGCTAAGCAGGGTCAACCTGGGCCAGAGAGCGGAAGGGTGACCTGCTGACACCATGCAATCCATAACATGTGTTGCCATACTGGGACAGACCAAAGGTCCATCAAGCCCAGTATCCTGTTTCCAACATTAACCAATCCAGGCTACAAGATCCCAAACAGTAAAGTAGATTTTATGCTGCTTATTCTAGAACTAAGCAGTGGATTTTCCCCAAGTTCATCTTAAGAATAGCTTATGGACTTTTCTTTTAGGAAGTTATCCAAACCTTTTTAAACCCTGCTAAGCTAACTGCTTTTACCACATTCTCTGGCAACAAATTCCAGAGTTTAATTACATGTTGAGTGAAGAAATATTTTGTATGATTTGTTTTAAATTTACTACTTAATAACTTCATTGTGTGCCCCCTAGTCCTAGTATCTTTGGAAAGAGCAAACAAGCAACTCATGCCCATCCATTCCATTCCACTCATTATTTTATAGACCTCTATCATATCTCCCCTCAGCCTTCTCTTCTCCAAGCTGAAGAGCCCTAGCCGCTTTAGCCTTTTCTTATAGGGAAGTCATCCCATCCGCTTTATCATTTTCATCGCCCTTCTCTGTACTTTTTCTAATTCCGCTATATCTTTTTTGAGATGCAATAACCAGAATTGTACACAGTATTCGAGATGCGATTGCACCATGCAGCGATAATAATGCCTAACATTCTATTTGCTTTCTTAGCTGCTGCCGTACATTGAGCAGAGGGTTTCCAAGTATCATCAATGATGAAACCTAGATCCTTTTCCTGGTTGTTGACTCCTAATATGGAACCTTGCATCACATAGCTATAATTTGGGTTCCTCTTTCCCACGTGCATCACTTTGCACTTGCTCAAATTAAATGTCATCTGCCATTTGGATGCCCAGTCTCCCAGTCTCGTAAGGTCTTCTTGTAATTTTTCACAATCGTCTTGTGATTTAACAACTTTGAATAACTTTGTGTCAGCAGCAAATTTAATGACCTCACTAGTTACTCCCATCTCTAGATCATTTATAAATATGTTAAAAATCAGCAGTCCCAGCACAGACCCCTGTGGAACCCCACTATCTACCCTTCTCCATTGAGAATACTGACCATGTAACCCTATTCTCTGTTTTCTATCTTTTAACCAGTTTTTAATCCAAAATAGGACATTACCTCCTATCCCACGACTATCCACGTTTGTTCACCCCTTCAAGAAATGTAGCAGATTGGAGACTTCCACATTTGGTTATTTTCTCTAGGTTATTTTACAATAGTAAAAATGACTATCTTCAATCATCTATGTCAGTGTGTAGTGCATCCACATTTCGGATGTTTTTGTGCCAATTTTGGAACACATGAAAACATCCATTGCTCTCTTATCCATTATCAAGCGATTTTTGGGGGGGATGTTTTGCATTGGACTTTTTTTTTTTTTACTTTGACTTCATTTTGAAAATGCCCCTCATTATCTTAAGGTAAGTTACATTCAGATATAGTAGGTATTTTTCTGTCCCTGGAGGGACATAATCTAAGCTTGTACCAGAGGCACTGGAGGACTGTGTGACTTGCCTCAAGAACATCAATGGGATTTAAATCCTGGCTTTCCTGGTTCTCAGCCCATTAATCTAACTATTAGGTTATACTTCCACCTCACTGCATTTTGGGCAACAAGCCATTTGGACACTTGCTTTCTTTTCACGGTTTAATAAAAGTTCTTAGCAGCATGAAAAGAGAGACATGAGTGTTCTACAGATGTGATCTAAGTTATAATAAATTCTTTTACAGCCCCAAAACCTGGTTGCTATAAAAACAAACCTTGCTGTGTGACAGGATGAATCATGAGGTCTATATTTAGAATAGGGTAATTTTAGCAGCCAGTGCAGTTTTTTTTTCTCTTTTGCCCTGCAAAGCCTATGTGTTAGGCAGCCAGATTTGAAGGTCATGTCCAACATGCTCCTGTGGAGCTATTAATCTACCTCCAGAGGTAATATCAAGGGTTTTGAGTCAGCACTGCTTGTTTCCGGTGACTCAAGCACTGCCATACTTTGACAGGCAGTGCACCAAGCACATTTGAAAGGGGAGATGGGCAGAGCTACAACCATTCACTACACTACCTAAGGCAGTGTTCTTCATTATTTTTTTTTCAGATGGGAGCCATGTTGGCAACCCCATCCCCCTCCAAAAAAAAAACCAACAACTTAATATGGACAACAAGATTGCTCTCAGGCAAATTATACAGCACACTAGGCACAAGGGGGTCCCCCTGCAATGACACAGCTAGCCTGGCAATTTCCCCTTTTGATGATGTAGTCAGCTTGGCTGCTTATGCACATCTAAAATGACTTTGTTCTGTCCTCCGACAGCCTTGCACTAGTTTTTAATGTGACCCTAAAATGTGTTTAATGCTATTACTGTTATTCTCACTTCTAAGGATTTTCATTGCTGCAGTTCTCACTGCAAAGATACGTGAGCAATGCATTATGTGTAATGTAGTTCACAGGCAATGCAGCCACACTTGCCTGTCTGTATAAGAACTGTTACTATTGGTTTGTGCTGCTGCCTAGACCTCTTCTCTTTCTCAGCCAAGCTTGGCTCCTTTGTCTACCTGCTATCATTTCCTGGTCATTCTTACTATCTCTGTCCTGAGAGGTCAGCCAGGTATGACCTGTGCCTCCAATTGAGGGCTGTCCTCTGGGACCACCCTTGCTACCTGATGGCAGGCTCTGTCCCCATTGGTCTGGTTACCCCCTCCTCCCTGGGCCTGTGTGAGCCCTTCTTGGCCCCTCTCTCTCTCTCTCTCCATGAGGAATTCTCCATCTTGCTTCAGACAGCACTTGTCCTGCTGAACTTCCTGGAACAAACTTGGTGTAAGATGCACTAAACTTTAACGACCCTTTTACAACCTTTAACGAACAAGTTTTAAACCGTGACATGCATTAAAGGCCTTTTTCCGACGACGGTAGCAGCTAACGAAAACGGAATGCAGATGAGCAAATTGTGTAGAAACCCTATTGAAATGAGATGCATCAAAGTTTACCGCTTGCCCTAACGCAGGAAAACCACCGGAAAGCTAACGAGAGTTCTGTACCTCTCGTTAGGGCTGCCCAGCTTCCAAACTGTAATATAAAAAAAAAATCGGGAGGCAGGGGGCAAAAACGCTCGTCAGGAGCGTCCTTTATGAGCGTCCTTGCCCCTCACCCCCCCCCGCCCGAGGTCGCTACTGCTCCCCGCTCCCCCTGCATTAAAATCACAAAGGCAAAATCACAAAACTTTGGGCAGCCCCGGCCCCCTCCCTCCCTTTCTCCTCCTTTAAAACGACGGCTCCCGCCATCCTCCGCCCCCGTGCCCCCCCCACCCGAGGTCGCTGCTGCTCCCCACTTCCCCCTGCAGCATAGAAATCCAAACTTTAGCAGCCCTGGCCCCCCTCCCTTCTTCTCTTCCTTTCTTTCTCCCACAGCTCCACCTCCCGCCATCTTTAATTCCAATCAAGTTAGAATAATATGTCTTCTTTGTAGATTTTATAAGGTCTTTATATAGCTAATTTGACACTGTCAATTTTATTTATCAATAATTTGGTTTCTCTTCCACCAAATATGTTCTAACTTCCTGCACTGATGCTTTAACTGCAGCAAAGTTTCATTAAACCAAGGAACAGACTGATCTATTTTCTTATCTTTATCTTCAAAGTGGAATGGTACAATTTATGTCCATTCTTCTTAGCAGGATAACTCAAAGTGTTTCAGGCTTGCTGGGGATGATCTGTAGACTGCAAAGTCTTGCCACTTATTTTCTATTGGATTCAACTCTGGGTTTTGATTGGGCTACTCAAGAACATTCACCTTCTTCTAGCTGAATTACTCTATTGATGCTTTTGCTTTTGGTGGAGAAGTAGCCTAATAGTTAGTGCAGTGGACTTTGATCCTGGTGAACTGGGTTCAATTCCTACTGCAGCTGCTCGTGACTGTAGGCAATTCATTTAACCCTCCATTGCCCCAGGTACAGAATAAGTACCTGTATGTAAACTGCTTTGATTGTAACTACAGAAAGGCGGTATATCAAGTCCTATTCCTTTTCCCTTTCTTTTGAAAAGTGAATCTTCTCCCTACTCTCAGTTCTGTGGAAGACTAGAATGAGTTTTCCTCCAGATCTGCCTGTACTTTACATCATCAATCTTTCCCTCAGTCTTCAAAAGCCTCTCTGCAAAGCATCACCACAACATAATGAACTATCCATTAATGTTGGAATTGTATTAGCAGGATGATGTACTGTGTTTGTTTTACACCACACATATTGCTAGGCATTGAGACAAAGCAAAGTTACTCACCTGCAGCAGGTATTCTCTAAGGACAACAGGACACAGATGGGTGATGTCACTGATAGAGTCCTGGTATGGATGCTGCCCAGCATTATAAATCTTCTAAAAGCTTTTGGCAGGCACAACAGCACATGCATGTGTGCCTTCTGGCCTGCTCAACTTGTGTGGGACCTGCAGTTGGATAAAAAAGCATATCGAATTCAACTCCTAGGTTAAGTAAGAGGGATGTGGTAATCTGTGTCATGCTGTCCTATGAGAACATCTGTTACAGGTGGGTAACTTTGCTTTCTCTGAGGACAAGCAGGACATCAGCTTACCACAGATGGGAATCCCTAGCTACTAGGTTCACCATAAACAACAAACAACAGTCAATAGGGACTTGCAACTGGCAAATCAACCGGAACCAATAACACTAAACAACATAAAAATTCCCTGTTGTGAAAGTGCAGCCTGGAACAGAAGAAAAATGGGCCTAGGATAATGAAGTTGGATTCTAGACTCCAAACAAATTCTGCCTGGCTGAACGGGCTGTTGCTTTGGGAATCCTGCTCAAGGCAGTAGAGAGATGTGAATGTGTGGCTTGAAGACCACACTGCAGCTCTGTGAATCTCCTCAAAGGAGGCTGAACTCAAGTGGGTTACCGACTCAGCCATGGCTCTGACATAGTGAGCCGTGACATGACTGAGTCCAGCCTGGGTATAAGTGAATGAGATGCAGTTTGCTAGCCAGTTGGGTAAAGTGATTTACCAATGGCTGCCCCAATTCTGTTTGGGTCAATTGAAACAAAAGCTGGGTAAACATAGTAGATGACGGCAGAAAAAGACCTGCACGGTCCATCCAGTCTGCCGAAGAAATGTGCCACTTTTTTGTGTATACCTTACCTTGATTTGTACCTGTCTTTTTCAGGGCACAGACCGTACAAGTCTGCCCAGCACTATCCCCACCTCCCAACCACCAGCCCCGCCTCCCACTACTGGCTCTGTTATGGGTGAACTGTTTATGGGCTTTAGTCCACTCCAGATGGAAGGTTAAGGCTTGCTTGCAGTCCAAGGTGTTCAGTGTGCTTTCACAAGAATGGGCATGAGGTTTCAGGAAGAATGTTGGAAAGACAATTATTGATTAATATAGAACTCCAACAGCACTTTAAGAAGAAAGTTAGGATGTGTGTGGAGAACTACTCTGTTATTATGAAATTTTGTGTAAAGTGGATCAGCTACTAGGGCCTGAAGCTCACTGACCCTGTGAGCCAAAGTGACCACCACAAAAAAACATGATCTTCCAGGTCAGGTAATTCAGATGACAAGAGTCAAGTGGCTCAAAAGGTGCTTTCATCAGTGTGTGAGAAGGTCCCCTGACACAGTTGGGAGTTGCTGGACGATACGGTTGAAAGGAAAGGGAGGGGAGAGCGGTTATGGAGTTTCTGGATCATAGGGCTGGAGAGGATGGGAGGGAATAGTGGATGGGGAGTTGCTGAACCATAGGGTGGGAGGGAAGAAAGGCCAGAGAAAAGCTGAACCATAGGGGTAGATGAAAGTGTGGGATAGGGAGATGATGGGCTGCAAATGTTGATGGAGAGGGTCAAGGGAGGGGAGATGCTGGGCATGGTGGAACCATGTGGGAGAGGCCATGGGGGTTGTCGAGGAGATAAGTGAGAGGAGGATGGTGATTACAGAGGGTAGAAGTACAGTAAAATGGAGTGGGTGAAAGAGAAGAGAATAGGAGGTCAGAGAAAAAGTGAGACAGTAGAAATGAAAGACCTAGCGGTAAGGGCTTATGCGCTACCCACACGGTAACCATGCAGCACGTGCCAATCTGAGTGCACTGCCAGTTACCACCAGGAATGCCCCCCGTGGTAGAAAATAGAAAACAAAAATGAAAGTGGGGATCCCCAAGGGACCTCACAGAATGGTAATCATGAATGTGAAAATTCACCAGTCTATTTAACCATTTAGCTTCTGTTAAATCAGGAACTTTTGAAACCAATCCAAAACTACACCAGTAATATCCAATTCATTCAATTTGGTCAAAAGAAGAAAATGATCTACTGAGTCAAACATGTCAAACTGGAAAATTTGGACGTAATAGGGGCACGCTAGTTTTAATATTAGCACAGGCCCATTTTTTAGTCCATTAAAAAATAGCCTTTTTCCCAGCCGCGGTAAAAAATGGTCCAACGCGCACCTAAAAGATGCGCCCACACTACTGCAGGCCACTTTTTACCACGGCTTTGTAAAAGGACCCCATACTGCCTAAGATACACAAATTTCTCCATAATACGCCTAGAAGACCCACTGTCTCTGCAATTGGGTCATTATTATAACCACTCTCTATATTTACTGATACTTTTTTTAGACCCATGTTACCATTAATTCCTTCATACATAAGAGATACTACTCGCATTATCAATATCCTCCAGGATCTTCAAATACCCAATAGTGATGTTTTTGTAGCCACGCTAGATGTGGAATCGCTATATACGAATATTCCTCAGAATGAGGCTTTGGAAGCGATAACAGTTGCCTTAACCAAAAGAACTAGGAACTTGAGAGTCCTGACAGAATATATTGTGGAACTGGCATCACTGGCTTTGAAAAACAGATTAAAGGCACAGCTATGGGGGCTACTATGGCCTTATGATGAAAAAAACAGTATGGGCTGTTAATCCTAAACAGGTAATCTAATACTCCAGAGAACTGAAAATCAGCCAAACACAATCCAAAGGGTTGTGTGGAATGAATGGAAAGAAATGAGGAAAGTGGGAAATACCCTCAGAAACCAAGGCTTCTGCCAAGGTCTAATCAACAAGACAATGTTATCTATAAAAGACTTTGTGCCCGTGATCAAGTTTCTTTTATGGGGTAAATATTCCCTACGCCACTCATTCAAAAATGCCCATATAGGAGCATCATGCAAAACTGCCCATAATAGAGCACAGATTTTTTATACAAAAAAGCCCATAATAGAGCACAAATATTAAAGATAACTGAGTTACAAAAACTATTTCGTTGGTTGTAAGAGCAGTTTAGTCAGCTTGAGACCGATACCCCTGTCAGTATGATCCAACTGAGTGATTCCTGATGAAGCCCTGCTATGGGTGAAACGAATCGGGCCCCGTTGAAAATCAACAGTTGAACTGTGGGGTTCTCAAGCCAGCATTTATTGAGCTAAGTTGATGTATGCCTTGCTGTAGCTTGAATAGTTTTTGTAACTCAATTATCTTTAATATTTGTGCTCTATTATGGGCTTTTTTGTATAAACAATTTGTGCTCTATTATGGGCTACTATGGCCCCCTCAGTAGCTAATCTCTATGTTGCTAGTTTTGAAGAGAAATTTCTTACAGATTGTGGGGCCATTTTACTAAGCTGCGTAGGTGCCTACGCACACAAAACACATGTCAATTTGGAGTTACCGCCTGACTACCGCGTGGCCTGGGCGGTAATTTAATTTTTAAGCACGTCCACTATGCGTGCCGGAAAATAATTTTTATTTTCCAGTGCGCGGCAGAAACTGGGCAGTAATCATCATTCTGCGCACGTAGATAATTACTCAGACCGTACCACTAAGTGAATGGGTGGTGGCAAGGTTTCAGACCTGAAATGGACGCGTGCCAATTTTTATTTTGCTGCACATCCATTTTTGGCAAAAATTTTAAAAAGGCCTTTTTTATAGGTGCGCTGAAAAATGAATCTGTGTGCGCCCAGAACATGCACCTACACTAGTGCTGCCCATTTTTCAGTGCACCTTAGTAAAATGACCCCTGTATTTTTAAGAATAACATCTTTTTATGGCGTAGATACATTAATGATGTTTTTATGATTTGGGCAGGAAAAGAGGAAAGACTTTTAGATTTTCATGTCTGTCTGAATACGAAAGATAATAATTTAAAGTTTAAGATAAATTATTATTGGAATTAAATCTCCTTTCTAGATCTTAGGATTTTATATAGAAGTGGCAGTTTCAATACAATGATTTATCAGAAGGCAACAGATGTTAATAAGCTTTTACATTGTAATAGCTGCCACAATATTTCTTTGAAAAAAAAATTTACCTTACAGCCATTTCCTACGATTAAGAAGAACATAAGAGTAGCCATACTGGGTCAGACCAATGGTCCGTACCTGGCAGAAACCCAAATTGTGGCAACATTCCATGCTACAAATCCCAGGGAAAGCAGTTGCTTCCCTATGTCTGTCTGAATAGCAGACCATGGACTTTTCCTCCAGGAACTTATCCAAACCTTTTAAAAACCCAGATATGCTAACTGCTGTTACTATATCCTCAGGCAAAGAGTTCAAGAGCTTAACTATTCGTTGAGTGAAAAAATATTTCCTCCTATATGTTTTTAAAGTATTTCCATGTAACTTCTTTGAGTGTCCCCTAGTCTTTGTACTTTACTTCAACTCATTCTACACCACTCAAGATTTTGTAGACCTCAATCATATCTCCCCTCATCTATCTCTTTTCCAAGCTGAAGAGCCCTAACCTCTTTGAAATTTCCTCATACGAGAGAAGGATTTGTTCAGAATAGCCAGATATGGAAAGACGAGCTAGATGTATGGTTGCTAGATTACAAGGAAGAGGGTATCCGAGGTTAAGGTTTCCGTGAAGGTTAGGTTTGATTGAGCGATATCACAAGACAGAAGGACCCTTTTACAGACTATGCAAAAAATGTTTTGGACAAGATCATATGTACTTTATATTATGATCATTTATCCACAAATATTATAAACATACTCAGAAAACATTGGTCTATCATTCAACGTATCTTTGAAGATAAAGATATCATAGTAGCATTCAAGAGAAATACAAATCTGAAGGACATCTTGGCACCTTCAGCATTGCCAGTTCCATACAAAATTGAAACTGTTTGGGGACATTTTCCCTGTCTTTCTTGTTCAGTCTGTCATGTTAACCACAAAACGAAAGTTTTCATTCATCCCAATACTGGTGAAAGGTTGAATTATGCCATTACTCAAATTGTAAAACTCTGCATGTTTTGTACGCTGTTGAATGCCCTTGTAAATTGTTGTATATAGTGAAAATGAAGTGTGCCTTTAACAAACGTATTATAGAACACCGCAGTGCTATTAAAAGAAACGTTTCGGAAAATCCACTTGTGGAACACATGCAGGTTGAAGGACACAATTTTGAAGAATTAAAATGTACAGTATTACAAAAGGTTATTCATCACTGGAGAGGAGGAGATATAGAGAAAGTCTTGCTACAAGAAAACATAAATTTATTTTGAGATTTAAAACAGTATCTCCTTCTGGTCTTAATCAAGAGTTTAACCTATCTGTCTTTTTATAAGCACCATAAGGGACACTATGAACTACATAAATACATAAGTACATAAGTATTGCCATACTGGGAAAGACCAAAGGTCCATCATGCCCAGCATCCTGTTTCCAACAGTGGTCAATCCAGGTCACAAATACCTGGCAAGATCCCAAAAAAGTACAAAACATTTTATACTGCTTACCCCAGAAATAGTGGATTTTCCCCAAGTCCATTTAATAATGGTTTATGGACTTTTCCTTTAGCAAGCTGTCCAAACCTTTTTTAAACTCCGCTAAGCTAACCGCCTTTACCACATTCTCTGGCAACAAATTTCAGAGTTTTACACGTTGAGCGAAGAAACATTTTCTCTGATTTGTTTTAAATTTACTACATTGTAGCTTCATCGCATGCCCCCTAGTCCTAGTATTTTTGGAAAGCGTAAACAGATGCTTCACATCTACCTGTTCAACTCCACTCATTATTTTATAGACCTCTATCATATCTCCCCTCAGCCGCCTTTTCTCCAAGCTGAAAAGCCCTAGCCGCTTTAGCCTTTCCTCATAGGGAAGTCGTCCCATCCCCGCTATCATTTTAGTCGCCTTTCGCTGCACCTTTTCCAGTTCCACTATATCTTTCTTCAGATGCGGCGACCAGAATTCAACACAATACTCAAGATGCGGTTGCACCATGGAGCGATATAACGGCATTATAACATCCTCACACCTGTTTTCCATACCTTTCCTAATAATACCCAACATTCTATTCGCTTTCCGAGCCGCAGCAGCACACTGAGCAGAAGGTTTCAGTGTGTTATCGACGACGACACCCAGATCCCTTTCTTGGTCCGTAACTCCTAACTTGGAACCTTGCATGACGTAGCTATAATTCGGGTTCTTTTTTCCCACGTGCATCATCTTGCACTTGCTCACATTAAACGTCATCTGCCATTTAGCCGCCCAGTCTCCCAGTCTCATAAGGTCCTTCTGTAATTTTTCACAATCCTGTCGCGAGTTAACGACTTTGAATAACTTTGTGTCATCAGCAAATTTAATTACCTCGCTAGTTACTCCCATCTCTAAATCATTTATAAATATATTAAAAAGCAGAAAAGGATTTCTGTGCAGAAGTTAACTCCTGCAATAGACATCAGTATATTAAAATGCATGATAAAGAGCCTACTTTACTTTATTTCTTATTAGTCGCTGATATTCCCAAAACGTTCAGTGCGACTTACATCAAGAAACGAAGTACATTCTTTTCAGTTACAGTAGAAGGAGGTAGAGTTTGAAGATTGTCTGGTGAGCTAATTACTGGCAAACATTAATTATTGACATTTCATAAGACATGTCTTTTAAACAGATAGGTTTTCAGAAGTTTTGCAGAGCGCTGCAAATTGAGTCACGGACCTGATCTGAATCGGCAAATCGTTCCAGTGTTTTGCGGCTAAATAAGTGAGTGTAATGATTTGAAACTGATACCTTTGAGTGAGGGAAATGGCAGCTCCAAGAAACTACCAGCTCATCTCCTAATTCTTTGTTAAGGTAGTAGTATCCATTGATTTACATATTCAGGTAAATCACCATACAGGGTTAGATAAATTATTGTACAAAGTTTGAAGATCCCTCTTGCCTCCACCGGGACTCCGGGAGCCAATGTAATGTAATAAATAGTGGGGTAACTCTTTCAAATGTAGTCTTTGAGAATATTAATTTTGCAGCTACATTTTGCACTGATTGCAGTCTTTTTCTTATTAGCATGGAGCAGACTACAAATAATACTTTGTAATAATCAATTTGTGTTAAAATGAGGGATTGTACAAGTAGTCTGAAGCTGCTGACACTGAAACAGTGATGTACTTGTCTTAACTTTCTCAGGACATTAAACACCTTTTTGACAACCTTTTGACAGTGGTTTTCCAGTGTTAGGTGTCTATCCACCATAATTCCTAATATTCTCAACTCTGTGTCTATTTTCAGGGGAGCTCCATTGATGTGTTGCTGTATGTTTGAGATATCAGTGTAAGATACTTCATTTTGTCACAGTTTTGTTTGAGGCATAGATTTGTCACCCATTTCTCCACTAGGGTGAGGTGACAAGATATTATTTAACATTGACCTTCTCCTTATAGAAGTGAAAGCATAATGCAATGTCATCAGTGTAAGAGAAGCAGTTTACCCCCTTCCTTTCCATAAAAAAAGCTTAAGGAGGACATAATAGTGTTCAATAGTATCAGGAAGAGGGGAGATCCTTGTGGTACTCCAGTGTGCACTTGCCATTCGTCTGACAGTAGTCCATTCATCTTCACACAGTAAGGCCTAGAACTGAGGAATCATGTTATCCAGTTTAGAACCTGGCTTCCTATACCAAATGAGGCTAGGATTTCCAGCAGTGTTTGATGATTTATGACAAACACCCTGGAAAGATCAAATTGCATGATTACAACTTGTTGTCCATAATTCATAAACTTTCTCATTTCACTAAACAGTGTTCCTAGCAGTGTCTCCGTGCTGTAGCTTTTTCTAAACCTTGATTCTGATGTAATAGGTTAAACTGCCCTAAGAATTTAGTGAGGTGTGAGGCTACTATACTTTCTGAGACCTTAAAGTGTATACGTATGGAGGCCACCGGTCTATAGTTGGTTGTGTCACCTAAGGTAAAATTATGTATCATACCTGATAATTTTCTTTCCATTAATCATAGCAGATCAATCCATAGACTGGTGGGTTGTGTCCATCTACCAGCAGGTGGAGATACTGAGCAATCTTTTGCCTCCCTATATGTGGTCACGTGCTGCCGGAAACTCCTCAGTATGTCGATATCAAAGCTCCATCCGCAGGACTCAGCACTTAGAGAATTACACCCACAAAGGGACACTCTGCCCAGCTCAACACCGCCGAAACGGGGGAGGGGAACCCACGCCCGCTGACGCGGGGGGGGGGGGGGGGACTGGCTTATCCTGCTACCGCAACTGCGGGAGGAGCTGGCTTACCCAAACACTGCTGAAGCGGGAGGGATACAAAGCCACCCTACTGCCACACGAAGCGGGAGGGAGCGCCGGCATAATTTAGTTATCAATCCAGCCACCGTCAAAATGGGGGGAGAAAAATGCAGCAGCTCACTGTAACACAAAATCGTCTCAACTCGATGAAACTCCAATTGGAAGAACTTGAACACGAAGTCCTTGTGAACAGGAACTGAAGACTAAACTTGAACCTGAAATATAACCAGAACAAAAAACAATACAGATGTCTGGGAGGGGCTATGGATTGATCTGCTATGATTAATGGAAAGAAAATTATCAGGTATGATACATAATTTTACCTTCCATATCATCAAGCAGATCAATCCATAGACTGGTGGGATGTACCGAAGCAGTACTCACCCAGGGCGGGACATGGAAATCCCTGAACGCAACACTGAAGCTCCAAACTGGGCCTCGGCCCGAGCAGCCACATGCAAGCGGTAATGTCGTGAGAAGGTATGAGCAGACGCCCAAGTTGCCGCTCTACAAATCTCTTCCAAGGAGAAGGATCTGGACTCTGCCATCGAGGCCGCCTGTGCTCTAGTAGAGTGTGCCTTTAGCTGAATAGGCGGAATCTTCCCTACAGCCACATAAGCTGCCGCAATCGTCTCCTTGACCCAACGTGCTGCAGTAGGCTTAGAAGCCTGCAGACCCCTACGAGGGCCTGCAAACAGCACGGACAGGTGATCCGACTTCCGGAAATCATTGGTCACTTCCAAGTATCTGAAGATGACTCGTCTAACATCCAAACATTTGAGAGCAGAGTACTCCTCTGGGTAATCCTCCCTACGAAAGGAGGGTAGACACAGCTGCTGATTCACATGGAAGCGAGAAACAATCTTGGGCAAGAAGGAAGGCACTGGGCAAATCGACACTCCTGCCTCAGTGAACCGCAGGAACGGCTCTCTACACGAGAGTGCTTGGAGCTCGGAAACTCTTCTGGCTGAAGTGATAGCCACCAAAAAGACCGCTTTCAACATTAGGTCCTTCAGCGATGCCCTCGACAAGGGCTCAAAGGGCGGCTTCTGCAAAGCCTGTAGTACCAGATTGAGATTCCACGTAGGCACTATCGAGTGCAGAGGAGGGTGCAGGTGATTTAACTCCTTTGAGAAAGCGCACCACATCTGGCTGCGAAGCCAGGGAAGCACCCTTCAGACGACCCCTGAAGCAAGCTAGAGCCACCACCTGGACTTTAAGCGAACTGAGCGATAGACCCTTTTCCAGACCTTCTTGCAGGAACACCAATACTGAAGAGATTGGAGCAGTGAAGGGCGATAGAGAACCTGCCTCGCACCACGAGGCAAAGGTACGCCACACCCTGGCGTAAGTAGTGGAAGTAGAGCGCTTCCTCACTCTCAGCATAGTGGCGATGACCTTGTCTGAGAAGCCCTTCTTCCTCAGCCGCTTCCACTCAAGAGCCAGGCCGTAAGACCAAAGGGGGAGGGATCCTCCATCACCACAGGACCCTGATGCAAGAGGCCCCGCTCGGCTGGCAGCCGCAGAGGACTGTCCACTGAAAGCCTGATTAAGTCCGCATACCACGGACGTCTGGGCCAATCTGGACCCACCAGGACCACCCGGCCTGGGTGCTTTGCAACCCGGTCTAGCGCCCTGCCCATCATGGGCCAGGGCAGGAACACGTAGAGAAGCTCCTGTACCGGCCACTGCTGGAGAAGAGCATCGACTCCCAGAGATCGAGGGTCCCGTCCTCTGCTGAAGAACCGCGGCACTTGACAATGGGCCGAGGATGCCATCAGTTCCAAGCTCGGCTTGCTCCAGCGCTTTGTGATGTCCAAGAACGCCCAGACAGCTACCACTCTCCGGGATCCAAGGTATGGCGACTGAGAAAGTCCGCCTTGACATTCATGACTCCCGCAATGTGAGCCGCCGACAGCTGTTCCAGATTCGCTTCCGCCCACAGGCATAGCTTCATGGCCTCCTTGGCTAGAGGGGCGCTCCTGGTACCTCCCTGGCGATTGACATAGGTCACTGCCGTGGCATTGTCCGACAGGACCCGTACTGGCCTCAGCACCAGTACCGGGAGAAACTCTAGAAGCGCCAACCAAATGGCTCGGAGTTCCAGGAGGTTGATGGACCACTTCGCCTCTGCAGAAGACCAGAGCCCCTGCACTGTCCTTCCCAGGCAGTGGGCTCTCCAGCCCGTCAAACAGGCGTCTGTCGTGACGACAACCCACTCCAGGGTTGTAAGAGGCATTCCTGCTGACAGCTTGTCTGGCCTCAGCCACCAACTCAGTGCCCTGCGCACCACTGGATCCAAGGGAAGGCGTACAGCGTAATCCTCCAAAACTGGAGTCCACCGCTGCAGAAGAGAGTGCTGTAGTGCTCTCATATGGGCCCTGGCCCAGGGCACTACCTCCATCGTGGCCGTCATGGAGCCCAACAGCTGCACATAGTCCCAAGCCCGAAGAGTAGAGGAGGCTAGGAACTGGTCCGCCTGGACCCGAATCTTGAGGCTCCGGTTGTCTGGCAGGAACACTCTGCCCACTTGGGTATCAAATCGAACTCCCAGGTACTCCAGGGACTGAGTCGGGCGCAGCTGACTTTTCTCCCAGTTGACGATCCATCCCAGTGAACTCAGAAGAGTAATAACTCTGTCTGTAGCTCTCCCACACTCTGCATAAGAGGGGGCTCGAATCAGCCAGTCGTCCAGATAGGGATAGACTTGCACTCCTTCCTTGCGGAGATAAGCCACGATGACCACCATTACTTTGGAGAAGGTCTGCGGAGCCATAGCCAACCCGAATGGGAGGGCTCTGAACTGGAAGTGTCGGCCCAGAACTGCAAAGCGCTGATGAGGTGGCCAGATGGGAATATGAAAGTAAGCTTCCTTGATGTCAAAGGATGCCAGGAATTCTCCTTTTTGTACCGCAGCAATTACAGAGCGGAGAGTCTCCATCCTGAAGTGCTGTACTCTCAAGGCCTGATTGACTCCCTTGAGGTTGAGAATAGGCCGAGAAGAACCTCCCTTCTTTGGCACTACAAAGTAAATGGAGTAGCGTCCCTTGCCAAGTTGATCTACTGGCACTGGGACCACCGTGCCCAGGCGGATCAGGTTTTCCAAAGTCAGTCGCACTGCCGCTGCTTTGACTGGAGACTTGCAGGGAGAGTTCACAAACCCGTCTCTCAGGGGCTGGCAGAACTCCAACTTGTAGCCGTCTCTGATGACTTCCAGAACCCAAGCGTCTGAAGTTACCCTGGTCCACTCGCCCAGAAATGAGGACAACCTTCCTCCTATCTGCTCTGGGCCATGGACCAGGGCCCCATCATTGGGTATGAGACCCTGGGGGAAGGCCGGCAGACGAACCTCCGGGCCGGCGGTCCCTGCGAAAGGAACGCTGCTTGGGGGGAAAACTCCGCTTGAAGGAGGAGGAGGCAGAGGAGCCCGACTTGCCCGGGCGATACCGACAGGCTTCCTGAAAACGGCCCTTGGAGGAACCAGGGCGAGCACTGCCGGCCCGTGCCCTGACCTCCGGCAACCTCTTGCCTTTAGACGTGCCGAGCTCCGTCACGATCTTGTCCAGCTTGTCCCCAAAGAGCAGCTTGCCTTTAAAAGGCAACTTGGCTAGGCGAGATTTTGAGGCATGGTCAGCAGACCAGTGCTTAAGCCATAGCCTCCGACGGGCAGAGACTGTCTGAGCCATACCTTTAGCCGAGGCTCTCAAGACATCATACAGCAAGTCTACCAAGTAGGCCAAGCCCGACTCCAGGACCGGCCAATCCACCCTCAAAGAAGGATCCGAGGGGGAGGCTCGCTGCAAAACGGTCAGGCATGCCCTGGCCACATAGGAGCCGCAAACCGAGGCTTGCAAACTCAGGGCGGCCACCTCAAAGGCCAACTTTAAGGCCGCCTCCAACCTCCTGTCCTGAGCGTCTTTCAAGGCAGTGCCACCTTCCACCGGCAGTGCTGTCTTCTTAGTCACCACAGTGATTAAAGAGTCCACTGTAGGCCAGAGAAAAGCCTCCCGTTCACCCTCAGGCAGAGGGTACAGACGGGACATGGCCCTGGCCACTTTAAAGCTCGCTTCAGGGGCATCCCATTGAGCCGAAATTAAAGTCCACATGGCTTCATGAAAGTGGAAGGTTCTAGGCGGGCGCTTAGTTCACAGCACAAAAGCTGAGCCTGCCGAGGCTGAGAGAGGGCCTTCCTCCGGCGAGGAAATGTTTAAAATGCTCATGGCCTGCGCTAACAAGTTGGGCAAATCCTCTGAGTGAAATAGCCGTGCTGCAGAGGGGTCATCCGCTCCATCCGAGCGGGGATCAGTCTCCTCCAAAGAATCCCCCAAGGACCTTTAGGAGAACTCAGAGACGCTGCCCCCATCCACATCAGAGGAGACAAAGTCCCCTAGGGCCTGGAGATCCACCCGAGGGCGTTTGATCATAGAAGCCTCATCACCCCTGTCAGACAGGGGAGCAGGAGCCGCCTTTTGCAGAAGAAAAGCCTGATGCAGCAGCAAAATGAACTCAGGGGAAAAAAACCCCAGTCTAGGCACTTCTGCAGCCTGGGCCACCGCCCTAGAATCACTCTCAACCTGCGCTCCCAAGAGCTGGGGAGAGGCGCGCTGCGCATCCAAAATGGCATCCGATGCGTCACTCCATGAAGGAGCCGTGCGGGAAGAATGGCGCTTCAATTTCGCCAACTTTTTACTGCCGCCCAAATCAAGGGCGGCCATCTTTTTACTGGCTCCCACCTCAAGGGTGGCCCAAGAAGAAGCCGCCCGAGCATCGTGGCCGGCCAAAACCGGAAGGGCGGACAATGGGGGATGGGCACCTAAGGCGAGAAAAACCGCCGCACGGAAGGAAAAACTGGCTAACTCGCCCAACTCTGAAAAGGCGCCTAAAAAAGGCGTCTCTGCCTCCGATCCCCCCACTTCCCCGCTAGACATGCGCATGCGGTCTGGGGAGCGTCTTTTCACGCTTGCTGTCCAACGCCATTAGCCACGTGGAGAACGTTCGGGGAACCCCCTGCCCACTGAAAAAGGTAAAAATTACCCGTTTCTTGCTCCAAGCTGCAACGAATTGGTGTCCCAGTGAGCAGCTGCAAGGAAAGCTGTTTCAAATCGCTTTCGGTTTCTTTCTCTTTATTTTTTTTTTTGTTTTTTTTAAACGGAGCCAGTGGGATGGGGGAGAAAAGGAGGGACCTGGAACCACCAGGTTTCACTTGCTCAAGAAGAGCCCTCAACTCCAGGTACTCAACAAAACCTAAAAATTAGGCTTGGAGACCTAGCCAGAGCTGCTGCTGTGTGTGACCACCACCTGCTGAGATAGAGAACATACTGAGGAGTTTCCGGCAGCACATGACCACATATAGGGAGGCAAAAGTTTGCTCTCTATCTCCACCTGCTGGTAGATGGACACAACCCACCAGTCTATGGATTGATCTGCTTGATGATATGGAAGTTTCCCTTCTGTTTTTTTGGGACGGGGGTGAACACTATCTTGCCTAGTTGGTCGGGGAATCTTTTGTTATTGAGGGAGTCTGTTATCCATTGTTTCCCAAGTTTCGCATAGCTCTCTGATGGCTGTTTTAGTAAATAGACTGGACAACTATCCAGCTTACATTGAGACCTGGAATATTTTAGCAATACTTAGCCTATAACGTAACCCACAGCAATGCAGAGCTTTGCGCCAATGTCTACCATGAGGGCACAATGCGAGAAACTGTCAGGTCTGAGGTGGCATTGAGAGCCACAGGGTCTGCATCGGTGACAATCTCTGAGCAGACTCAATCCAATCAGACCCATCTGCCCCCAATATTATAATGAATTCCCTGGTGTATAGTGGCACCATCCCACCGATTGAAATAAAAAAATCACTGGTGTCTAGCAGGATCCCCCTCCCTCCTAATTCAAAAACAAATCCCTGGTGTTTAGTGGAATCCCTCCCTCCTGACCAGACCCACTTTCCAGTGGTTCTAGGTCACAGACATGGAGCCATTTGAGTCTGCACATCCCCACACCCATGGCGGAGAGTCTAGACGCTATATTAAAAGAACCATACGTGCTCCTGGCCAGATACTTCCAACACTCCAGCTGCTTACTGGTGAAGCTCTGTGGCTTGCTCCTGTGGGAGAGAATCTGCAAGACTTAGTGTACCGGGGGATTTCTGGGACATTGAGAAAAGAATTGTGGCCAAATGAAACTCCAAAAATGGGGCAGCGGTCAAATTAAGGTTGGTACTCTGGCCTAACCGGGCCTAGCAGCTCGCAAAAAATGCAGGAAACTTTAAGAGATTTTTTAAAAAGCTAATGGAAATAAAGGAAAATTAAATAAGAAAAAAAATATATTAGTTGAGAAATGGAAAACTACCCGCAAGGGAAGGCCCTGCGAAAGAGATATAGATGAACTGACAGGACAACACAAAACGTGTCCTCCCTGTTCTGCAGAAAAAAATAAACTGAGGGACCCGGGTGGCAGGTGGGAAGGTACCATGCATGCACAGTAGGACACTACTAGAAAGTTCTTAGTCTCACTCAGCATCGGCACTGGGTTCCATCAGACGACATCACCCAGCTGTGAGAATACGACCGCCAGCTTAGCCTTGGAGAAAGATGTTTACTTCAAGCAGTAAGTCTCCATTCCAGACAAAGACACCAAGTTGTCACTGAAGCCACTGTCTGGCTGAGACCCCAAGAACCCATTATCTATTCACCCTGGATACAATCAAGCAGGTAACCAGAGGAAGATGCATTGCAGCTATATGAGGCCAGACTCCATATAGCTACCCTTAATTCCTGTCATCTTACACTAAAGTTCTTGTTATTCAATTACTCTGTAATAAAATTGTTTTGAAGTTAAGAAGTGAATCACTGGATATTTGAAATAGGGTCAGTTGTTTATCTGCCACAACTGCACAGCAACTCATGGAGCGAAGGAAGAACAGAATATATATGGTCCTTTTCATTCAAAATAGAATTCCAGCCAGCTTTAAATTCTAGCTATCCACTTCCGTGCAGTCATCACAGGGGTTCATATTTCTGTTGCAGAAGCAAAGCTGTTTAATCATGTCACAACTGTAATTTGGTAATAACATTGCTCCTTCTATTGTTCACCTTTTTTGGAAGCTTTCCACTAGTAATATGCCACCAGACTATCTAGTCCTGAGGAAGTTCTTTCTATCTTTCTGAAATACTTTATTGTAAAGCACATTGGAATCTAGATGAGCTGGAAGCATGCTATATAAAACCAATTTCTTTTTCAATCCAATTGCAAACAAACAACAATTACAAGCAAATTTGCCCTTTAGTTTTATCTAATAAGCTCATGGCTGATGGACTGAATCTCTTACCAGAATAATAGCACCAAGTTCTGAGCATCAGCCCCATCTGGAACAGTGCCCGATCAATACCGCAAGAGCAGCACTGAAAAATAGCTCCCCAATGCTCAACTGTAAAATGATGCAAATGATATGCACGCTGTTTGACTGAAAGTTTTGCGAAAAGCACAGCTCTTGTATGCATGCACCCAGAAGCAAAGCACACATTGACACTGTTCTTCTGCGCCAGGGGCGGCACAAGGCAATCTGCCACCAAGGCAGATGAGATGTCACCCCCACCCAGTCTGGTATCTCCCCCCCTTTCCTCCTCAACCCTCTTCTTCGCATTTCCCTTATTTTATTCTTTTCCAAAAGGCGGCAGCAATAGTGATTCCCATAGGCTGCTCTGCCACGGTGCCACTAGCACCGGCCTCTTTGCTTTACTGTGCCCCGCCTCTGAGGAGACAGGAAGTTACGTCAAGAGACAGGCTGCAGTAGGGAGAAGAGGCCGGTGCTGGCAGCAGGGCAGCCTATGGGAATTGCGCTGCTGCCTTTTGCAAGAGTAAAAAATAAGGTAAATGTGGGAAGAGGGTTCAGGAGGGAAGGGTAGTGTGCCACCTGAGGCCCACGCCTCAGTTGGCCTAATGGCAGGGCCACCACTGTTCTGCACCTTTAAGTATAAGTTTAAAAAAAAAAAACTTTATCGCCTCAAAAACTTATATTTAAGCGCAGAAAACAAGCACCAATGTGCGCGTTCACTTTCGGGTTTCCTCTGATTTTCATACATTCAGTCTCTCACTACCAGCACTTACAGCAGGGATGTCCAACCTCAGCCCTCACCAGTTGGGTTTTTAGGATTTTCCCAATGAATATGCATGAGATCTATTTGAATACAATGGAGGCAGTATATGCAAATAGATCGCATGCATATTCATTGTTCACACTCTAAATGCACCTAGGTTTAATCTCTAAAATAACTGTAATTTAATAGATACCTATATCAGACCAAACAGTTATAGTACAACTTCTACTTTATTTTCAAATATTTTAATCCATTTAACAAATACTTGAATACCCCAGATCATTCAACCGCATTCACACAAACACTCTTCCATAAACCTATTTCCACTAATACATCAATAACTAACTGCCATAAAACACATCTGAGCAGCTTACCACCCTCAGCTATGCTGTGGTAAGCAGATCTCTTTATTTATATATGACCACCTTAAGAGTCACAACACTTCCCTCCTGTGATCTAAATTTTTACAAGTCCTTTATGATCCAGGTTTGTCATCCACTTTCATTGTGCAAAAGCGTCTTTCATGCAGAGAGTGTCTTTCAAATCCTTAAATTCTTGATTCATGCAGAGAGTGTCTTTCAAATCCTTAAATTCATGATAATATCCAAGTCCTTGCACATCTTTAGTTCAGACTAGTAAAAAAGGCCCGTTTCTGACACAAATGAAACGGGCGCTAGCAAGGTTTTCCTCGGAGTGTGTATGTTTGGGAGAGTGTATGTGAGAGTGACTGTTTGAGAGTCAGAGTGAAAGTGTGAGTCCAATCCATGCTCCTCTGTCACCTGGCCCCTCCATTCATCCCTATCCAGCAATTCCCCTCTCTGCCTGAGGCCTGCCCTGCAATCCATATCCATCCATGCCCATCTGTCCCCTCCATTCATCCCTATCCAGCAATTCCCCTCTCCCTGAGTCCTGCCCTTCCAATCCATGCCCATCCATGCTCCTCTGTCACCTGGCCCCTCCATTTTTCCCTATCCAGCATTTCCCCTCTCTGCCTGAGGCCTGCCCTGCAATCCATATCCATCCATGCCCATCTGTCCCCTCCATTCATCCCTATCCAGCAATTCCCCTCTCCCTGAGTCCTGCCCTTCCAATCCATGCCCATCCATGCTCATCTGTCACCTGGCCCCTCCATTTTTCCCTATCCAGCATTTCCCCTCTCTGCCTGAGGCCTGCCCTGCAATCCATATCCATCCATGCCCATCTGTCCCCTCCATTCATCCCTATCCAGCAATTCCCCTCTCCCTGAGTCCTGCCCTTCCAATCCATGCCCATCCATGCTCCTCTGTCACCTGGCCCCTCCATTTTTCCCTATCCAGCATTTCCCCTCTCTGCCTGAGGCCTGCCCTGCAATCCATATCCATCCATGCCCATCTGTCCCCTCCATTCATCCCTATCCAGCAATTCCCCTCTCCCTGAGTCCTGCCCTTCCAATCCATGCCCATCCATGCTCATCTGTCACCTGGCCCCTCCATTTTTCCCTATCCAGCATTTCCCCTCTCTGTCTGAGGCCTGCCCTGCAATCCATATCCATCCATGCCCATCTGTCCCCTCCATTCATCCCTATCCAGCAATTCCCCTCTCCCTGAGTCCTGCCCTTCCAATCCATGCCCATCCATGCTCATCTGTCACCTGGCCCCTCCATTTTTCCCTATCCAGCATTTCCCCTCTCTGCCTGAGGCCTGCCCTGCAATCCATATCCATCCATGCCCATCTGTCCCCTCCATTCATCCCTATCCAGCAATTCCCCTCTCCCCGAGTCCTGCCCTTCCAATCCATGCCCAACCATGCTCATCTGTCACCTGGCCCCTCCATTTTCCCTATCCAGCAATTGCCCTCTCTCCCTGAGGCCTGCCCTCCCAATCCATGGCCATCCATGCTCCTCTGTCCCCTGCCGCCTCCATTCATCCTTTTCCAGCAAGTCCCCTCTCTCCCTTCCATGACCCCCCCCCCTCGCATCCATGCTCCTCTCTCTCTCATGTGCCAGCCTGGGCCGGCCTCTTCCCCCCCCCCCCCGCTCGCATCCATGCTGTGGTTGGCCACCCTCTTCTCTCCCCCCAACATGCGTTTTTTTTTTCTTCCACCCCCTCCCGCGAACCTGTCGATCCCCCCCCCCCCCCCCGGAACGCCGAAAACTGCCGCCGCCGTTGTTGTACTACCTTCCCTTCCCGTAGGTTGTTGAATCATCTTAGAAAGTTTAACTCCGTGCGTCTGACGTCAGACGCACGGAGTTAAACTTTCTAAGATGATTCAACAACCTACGGGAAGGGAAGGTAGTACAACAACGGCGGCGGCAGTTTTCGGCGTTCCGGCGGGGGGGGGATCGACAGGTTCGCGGGAGGGGGTGGGTTTCGAGGGGGCCATAGCGCGGGGGGGGGGTGACAGCTGATTCTGAGGCAGTAGGAGGAGTAGGGAAACACGCTGCGCGTGTTTCCCTACTCCTCCCCTTGCCTTGCAATCAGCTGTTTTGACGTCAGTGACGTCAGTGCGTGTCTGCCTCACAGACCACCTCCAGCCAAGGAGCCACGGTCCCAAGCACAGAACGTTGGAGGTGAGAATTATTATATAGGATGGTTAGCAGTAGTTAAACCAAAATAGCTTACAGCCAAACACATATATTCAGTTCGCCATGCTTCTGACCCAGACTAGTGTTTGGCTGTAAGCTATTTTGGTTTAACTACTGCTAACCATCTGAACTAAAGATGTGCAAGGACTTGGATATTATCATGAATTTAAGGATTTGAAAGACACTCTCTGCATGAAAGACGCTTTTGCACAATGAAAGTGGATGACAAACCTGGATCATAAAGGACTTGTAAAGATTTAGATCACAGGAGGGAAGTGTTGTGACTCTTAAGGTGGTCATATATAAATAAAGAGATCTGCTTACCACAGCATAGCTGAGGGTGGTAAGCTGCTCAGATGTGTTTTATGGCAGTTAGTTATTGATGTATTAGTGGAAATAGGTTTATGGAAGAGTGTTTGTGTGAATGCGGTTGAATGATCTGGGGTATTCAAGTATTTGTTAAACGGATTAAAATATTTGAAAATAAAGTAGAAGTTGTACTATAACTGTTTGGTCTGATATATGCATATTCATTGGGGAAATCCTGAAAACTTGACTGGATTGCAGCCCTCAAGGACCGAGGTTAGATAGCCCTGGATTAGAGGCTTGCATGAGCTTCCTTCTGCTTTCAAATTAAAAGAAACCAACAGCTTTTAAAGAAAAACATCATGGGAAATCCTCTCTTCAAACACCCCAACGCATGCTCTGAGCTGGCGTTTGGTTTTCAGCGATAAGGGCGGCTATGTTTTGTGCACTGTTCTCTGAGCATTAGGAGGGAATAGGAAATGACCTCATTAACATCTCTTTCAGTACATTTGCATGCTATTTGAGCTCATCTTTGGCACCCACATTGTCTCCTACACTACAGCCCTCTGAGCATTCTGTGCTCACCAACACTGGTGTTAGGTTTTGAGTATCATCCCATAAAAGTTATGGCTAACGCGGCTAGGGCTCTTCAGCTTGGAGAAAAGGCGGCTGAGGGGAGATATGATAGAGGTCTATAAAATAATGAGTGGAGTTGAATGGGTAGATGTGAAGCGTCTGTTTACGCTTTCCAAAAATACTAGGACATGCGTTACAAGACGTATGAGGAGAGACTTGCGGACCTGAACATGTATACCCTGGAGGAATGGAGGAACAGGGGTGATAGGATACAGACGTTCAAATATTTGAAAGGTATTAATCCGCAAACAAACTTTTTCCGGAGATGGGAAGGTGGTAGAACGAGAGGGCATGAAATGAGATTGAAGGGGGGCAAACTCAAGAAGAATGTCAGGAAGTATTTTTTCACGGAGAGGGTGGTGGATGCTTGGAATGCCCTCCCGCGGGAGGTGGTGGAGATGAAAACGGTAACGGAATTCAAACATGCGTGGGATAAACATAAAGGAATCCTGTGCAGAAGGAAGGGATCCTCAGGAGCTTAGCCTAGAATGGGTGGCAGAGCTGGTGGTTGGGAGGCGGGGCTAGTGCTGGGCAGACATATACGGTCTGTGCTGGGGCTGGTGGTTGGGAGGCGGGACTAGTGCTGGGCAGACGTATACGGTCTGTGCCGGGGCTGGTGGTTGGGCGGCGGGGATAGTGCTGGGCAGACTTATACGGTCTGTGCCAGAGCTGGTGGTTGGGAGGCGGGGATAGTGCTGGCCAGACTTATACGGTCTGTGCACTGAAGAGGACAGTACAAATAAAAAAAGTAGCACACATGAATTTATCTTCTTGGGCAGACTGGATGGACATTGCAGGTCTTTTTCTGCCGTTATCTACTATGTTACTATGTTACTATGACTAGGGGGCATGCGATGAAGCTACAATGTAGTAAATTTAAAACAAATCAGAGAAATGTTCTTCACTCAGCGTGTAATTAAACTCTGGAATTCGTTGCCAGAGAATGTGGTAAAGGCGGTTAGCTTAGCAGAGTTTAAAAAAGGGTTGGACAGCTTCCTAAAGGAAAAGTCCATAGACCGTTATTAAATGGACTTGGGGAAAATCCACTATTTCTGGGATAAGCAGTATAAAATATTTTGTACTTTTTTGGGATCTTGCCAGGTATTTGTGATCTGGATTGGTCACTGTTGGAAACAGGATGCTGGGCTTGATGGACCTTTGGTCTTTCCCAGTATGGCAATACTTATGTACTTATGTAAGTTCAACCAATCTGTTGCGTTATTCCAGAAGGAAGCCATCATTTTCTAGGTATTAGGGTAGCATAAAGCCTTTGTCTGAAATGGAAACAGAGACCTGCTAATGTTCATTAACACCTCGTGATGAGTGTCAGCAGCACTTTTTGGCTCTGTTCTGGCCACCTCATGTCCTGAAACACTTGTGTCTCCTACAAGAAGCAGCAGCAGCTTGAGTCTAAAGAACACTTTGGTTGCTTTTTTTTTTTTTTTTTAAAGATGATGTGTCAAATACCATGAAAATGAGATTACTTTTTCCCCCTTTCTCTTTCTCCATCTCTTAACTCTTCTGATTGGATATAGATCCACTGCTGCCCATGAACTGGAAAGAAATCTTCATCTGAGGCTAACTGTCATGTTTATCAAAAGGAAGTTACCATTTTACATATCTGCCTCATTTTTGTCAATCCACAACTGTTAGTAAATGATCCCTAAGTGAAAGGCACTAGCACTGGGACCTTATAGTGCTACCAAGTACTCACTTTAAAGCAGAATTCTAATAACATTTTCCCAACAGGCCTCCAATGTACTTTTCAAGTAAGCATTACATTTTTTTAATTATTTTATTTTTATTTGCAGATTTCTAAACTGCAATCCTAGCTCAAAATTGTGAATTACAATAACATCAGCACAAACAATATATATAGTCATACAATCATCAAAACGGAGAACATGCTGTACAAATAGCCAAAACTTCAACAAGTGAATGGATATTGAATGTTTTTGGTTATCGGAATTTAATTACATTCCTTTATAATCTGTTAAGTTTTGCAACAATAGAAGTAGAAGCGCTGAAGTGGCAGGAGATGACATTCTTGTATTTAAGGAATAGTACCCAATAAGTGATTTCTAAAGGTTGATTACAGAGGAACAGCTGTTGACCCCAGAAAGACACAAGTAATAATGGACATCAAGAAGGAAGATCCTATTTAAATTGATGGTCCTGCCCTAAATGCTAAGAAAATCCAGTCACATCTAAACAATGTAATACAATATAAAAATTCCATTCAGGGCCAGTCCAAAGGCATCTGACATTCCGGGCAAAATGTCAGTTGTGTGCCCCCCCTGCATCTCCAGAGGCAGCTCAAGCCCTACACTTCTCCACAGGGTGTTCAATATATTACCTCCCCTTCCCTACCACCAACCTCAAGTCCACCATCTCTCCTCTCCCCTCCCTTTACCTGTGCTGGTCTTGCTGCTACCCTCCCTTTGTCTCAGAAGCAAAAGTAAACTGAGACCAGCATGGAGCTGAGTGCACGCCCATACTAAAGTGCTGCTCTGTTTTGCTCCCTCCAACACAAACTTCCAGTTGGAGGGGGCAGGATGCAGCAGGGCTTGAGCATGGGCCTGTGTTGGAAGGCCCTGCGTCACACTGACAGCAACTGTGAAGTACTTGCTCTCTTACTGCACTGGCACCATACCACTGCCCTTCCTCCCCCCCATTCTTCAGCCCTAGGTGGAAGCCCAGTCTGCCTAATAGTAGGGCTGACCTTGATTACATCACCATTATTTCAATTCACAGGACAAATGAAAAAGAAATAAAAAAGAGAAATCAGGACAGAGCAACAGAATGGGAGAAACATTTTGTACACTTACTCCAGAAGACTACAGAAGTGTAATAAAGCTTTCAAGACCTTCAAAACTGCATTGCTGAACTCATTGTAGTGACACATCCAGATTTCAGCAGACTTTTGTTGTGAATCTACCTCTACAGAGCCATGAAGAAATGTGTCATATATTTCTGCAGAAAGAAGTATGGCATGCCCCATTGCTTTTGTCAGTAAATTTTTGAGCATATTTTTTTAATTTTATTTTTATATAAGTATTAACAATATGTCAAGAAAACTCTTGATATGCAAAAATGGAAAGAAATAAGCAATTCAATTTCATAATAAACAAAATAAAACAATTATACACATGTATATATTATTTCTTTTCTCCATTTCAAGTCCACAAGATTAAGGGAGAACAAGGTAAAATTCCATGAAATATATTTTCAACTAATTAAAGTAAGAAATTTGAAGAGAAACATACGGTGCCAAATCAATAATGATTATGGAGTAGATGTAGATAATGCTGCAAGTTGTTGCTTGGGGGTGATAGCAACCTTAGAATCTAGGAAAGAACTCAAATGAGTAGGATCATAAAAAATATATCTAACTGAGTTAACTTTCAATACACATTTACACGGAAAATTTAACCAAAACAAACCACCCAACTGTAAAATCCTGGGACGTAATTTTAGAAATAATTGATCGAGATTGGATTCTGAAACAATTTTTTTGTCACAGAGATGAACTCTTTATGAATAATAAGATAAGAATATTTCCTGATATTGCAAGAGCAACCCAAAAAAGACGTCAATTATATCTTTGAGCATATATCCAGTAAAATGTCTTAAATTTCTCGCCTTAAAAATGGGAGCTTCAAGACAAGCTCGGCAAGCTGTGAGAAGGTGGTGGTGGCCCATCAAGGACAGAGTTCTATAAACAGCCATTCAGCATCAGAAAACCACCGAGGCAATGGAAGCAGAGGACATGCATGGCAGACATTTTATATCGGGGACAAAGTCCACTATTACTTTTTACTCATAAACTCTGTGCCAAATTTCAAAAAGAAAGTACTCAACTACTTTCACTTAATACGCACAGACATTTCCACCTGCTTTTTTGCGCATATAAATTTTTGTGCTCAGGGACCTGCAAGTAGAATCACCCTTAGAAAAGTCAGGGCTGGCAGGGACTTGCACCTGCTGTATGGATTGTCAAGTGCACATGGCATTTCAACATCAAATCCCAATATATACTGTCCTTTTCTTATCCTAATGCCACTCTTTTCAGCTGTGGCTCAAAACACACATTTTTAGCCACAAAGGAAAAGGCAATTTTCACCTGGGGAACTTATCCAGATGACTTCTTAGTTGCCTTGGCAAGTTATATTGAACACTGCCCTCAGTGCTTGCAAATATTCTGAACAAAAAAAATGATTCTAAAATAGACAGGCATTACATAGAATCTCTAAGGAATGTTCTGCTATGGAGAGGCACTTTTTTTTTTTTTGTTACATTTGTACCCTGCGCTTTTCCCACTCATGGCAGGCAATGGGGGGTTAAGTGAGTTGCCCAGAGTCACAAGGAGCTGCCTGTGCCTGGAATGGAACTCAGTTCCTCAGTTCCCAAGTCCACCACCCTAACCACTAGGCCACTCCTCCACTCTTGCTCATGCCCAAGGCAAACAGCCGCAGCTGATGATATAACCACAGAACAAAGAGGAAAGCCAGTATTGTTGGCTAGTAAGAATGAAAGTAGTAAAAGAAAGCTGACCTCAGTCAGTCTTCAACACATACATTCTAGTATATGAAATAAAAAAAGAAAAACCTGAACAGGACAGATTGAACAGTCCACATGAATATAATTTTATATGCCAGCTTTCTGTCCTTGAATCTGGACAAGAACGAATCTTTTCCCTTGAACTTTTCAAATGAAAGTGGAAAGGAACACTCCTGGACCGTTAGGTCTTCAGATGATTCTATCAGCTATAAACCAGCTTCCTAACCACAGTGTCTGCAGAGACATTGGGTTCAGAACTCAGAGAATTCTTGCTCAGGGTTAAGTGAAAATGACAGGACTTTGCTGACAAACGTTGAGAGAGAAGGAAACAAGAGGTACTAATCCCCCAGGCACACCCAGCAGTCTCTTTCTTTCCACCACATCATAGGTTTAGTAATAACCTAATACTTAAAACAGCCAGCCTCCTTGGTCTCTATGTCCTTTTCAAATGGTACACACAGACCTGGCCAGCCTCCACTACCAATCCTTATGCCCAGCTGAAGAAGAAGAAATGATATGATAAATCAACCTATTACAGAAGTTTCTCAACCCAGTTCTTGTGATACCCTCCGCTAGCTATGCTTGTAGGACATTCACAACAAATATGCATTAGAGAAATTTGTATGCACTGCCTGCATTGAATGCAAAAGCTGTTTCATGCATGCCAAAAAGCAGAAGAGATGGGTGTGTCCCGAGACCCTCTGTCATAAAACGATAACAAAAATACCTCTGCACAAATGAAAAAAATAACACGTTTGAATAACCATAGAATAGCCTCTTTCCATCCTTTGCATGCATGAAACTGTACATGCAGATTTGTAGTTATGAAAAGAAACAGCAAAGTGAAAAGCCAGTTCGAAGAGCTAGAGATGGTCGGACAACTGGCTGACTGGGTACAATATCATAGAACGAGCCCCACCTCTCTTCCCTGCAAAGGATTCCCTATAAGTCTCACGCACATCTGTCAGCATCAGAGACCAAGCAAAAAACCCCAGAAAGGAAAAACGATGAAGAACCTGGCAGAGAATTTTTAAAACTATGTAAGAAAACACAGCTTCCAGCTTTTACAAGGTTGATCTAACAGTATAAAAGGGCAGTTTTAAAGACACAAAATAGCAATCAAAAAAAGAAGCAAGGCACCCGTGCAAATGTATACGAACTGAATGGCATAACCCCTTAATAGAAAGATTGCATGGAAAATAAATAAACCTCACTGTATACAATAAGACAGCAATCTGCCACATCAAAATGTTTTTTTGTTTCTGTTATCATGAGAAACGCCCACAAGGCTGAAGGGGTCTGCCCATGTCATTAACAAAAGATCCAGTTTACATACCTCTTCTACAATCGTCCCTTGTTCCACTGACCAGACTTTTCTAGCCCCTTAAATGCGTACATCATAGTTCATGACATCACGCCTACTATATGCGACTGATTTTATTAATCTATTCAGCAAAGATGTCACTGCAGACCCCCCAGGCTTTGCAATATGGGGATATCTGCAGCACCAAACCAGACCCAAGTCTGCAGAACAGAAACACATAAAAAAAAAACAAAAACAAAAACCAATTACCTGTTAATTCTATCCTATATCCAAGGACCTTCATTTGGATTGGGTTTCTTCTGCCCACAACAGGAGCAAACGGCTGATTAAAGGCCCCCAAGAAACAGACACCTACAGAAATTCAGCAGAACAAGCAGGGAGAAAAACCAACGCTTCCTCTATGAAGAGAGAGCCAGAGCCACTGCCTAGACAATGCAGATAGACAAAAGAGCACACACCACCTATTGCAGAAAGAAAACGCTGGAGAGGGGGCTGTGGGCAGACTGCCACTGCACGGCTCCCTTTGCTCTGCAGAAGCAAAGGGACCCTCACCCCCCGGAGCCACTGCAGAGCCAGAAACGACAAAACAAAAACACACACACACACAACAGAAAGAAGAGAGGGGCTGCCTCCAAGACCCCTTTCACCAAAGCCAAACACAGATATACCACCCCCCCCCCCACACACACACACCTAGGTAAAGCAATAAGACAAGCCCACTTTTTGCAATGATGGCAGCAGAAATCGAGCCCCAACCAGCAACAGCTCAGAAAACGACCAAAGCCCGAGGCATCGTACCTCTAAAGAGGCAGCCACAGCTCCGTCTCCTGGGGGTCAGTATGGCTGCTCTCCTCGGCCGAGAGCAGCATCCACGAGCACAGAGATAGACCGAGGGGAGGGCAGGAACTAGGGGAAATACTGAGGCGGAGACTCCGCAGCAGAAACACACAAGAAGCGCCACTCACCGGCTCTGTGTCCACTGCCGAGGTCGGTGCAGCCTCCGCCTCAAACGCTAGAGCTCCCGCCTCCTTCTCTCCCTGGTTTTTAGAGCCTGTCTGCGGGATAGCTTGTGCCCCTTGGGTGGGAGGGAAATTGCCGAGCCAGGCTGGTGCTGCGCTGCGGCAGGGCTGTGGCAAAGAAGATAAACTATGGAGATAAAAGGTTAATCCTATTCAGAGCAAGACAGTTGCTCCTTCGACGCTTCAGGCACTTGTTGGCTCGGCTGCTGAAGCAGAGGAGCTGAGTATCTTTTCATGATTTCATTGTAAAGGAGTTGGGGCGGCCCCTCAGGGTACTGGTGTTCCAGATTTGGGCTTTTATTATTTGCTTGCAAAAACCCAGGCTTATTCTGCTGTGTGTATGCCTGCCTTTCTTGTGCTGATTGCAAA